>NC_060139.1:480766021-482016021 GCF_021461385.2 Schistocerca piceifrons
ATAGGCTGCATGGAAGGGCCTTGCATTCCCATGGCTGGGATGTAAATCAAGGGTATGTGGGGCCAAGTGCCCATGAGAACCATTGCAAATCGAGTAAGCGATACTATTAAGAAATGTATAAACTGCTGTTAGTAAAATAATTAGCAAATAAGCGTAATAGTGGCACAAGCCATATTAATATCTAGGTAATGGATAATAATGTATTTTTATCCTCTTCTTCTGAGTTTCTCACAAATGGAGAGAGTCAGCTGATGGTCCATATATGACTTGCAATTTATTTGTTTATATACTTCTTTTCTTTATGCTTAGCCTCGCGTTGTCTAAGGAACCTTGTCACGGTTTGCGCGGCTCCCCTCGTCCTCCCTCGGGCATGGGTTTGTGTTGTCCTTTGCGTAAGTTAGTTTAAGTCAGATTAAATAGTGTGTAAGCCTAGGGACCGATGACCTCAGCAGCTTGGTCTCATAGGAACGTACCACAAATTTACAAATTCCCTTCACGATTACTCTACGGTTTGGCGCATTTCTATCGTGTCAGACGACTGTGTACCAACTGTAAAGTAATAAAATCAAATCTTGGCGACAAATCTAATTACTTATCTAAATCAGATACACTTTAGGAACCGAGATGGTGCATTCATAATAATGGGCAATAATCTTAAATTAACTGAGCAGAAACTGTCTGCATCTGAACTGTTTGGGCAAAAACAATAAAACTTTAAAGGATATTATCTAATTTATTGTTGGATCCTTCTATCAGTCTTATCTGTAAAGCTGACTGACAACTTCAGAGATAATCTCAGTTCATTAGCACGGCTGAAACCAGGCCTTAGCATACTAATTGGACAACTTTTAAGTACTTCACAATAGACTGGGAAAAGCAAGTTCGTAAATGGAGGACAAAAGAAAACTTCCCGCCAAGTTGTTGTTAAAGGTGTTTCTGAAAATTACCTTGAGCAGATAATTCAGAATCCTACTTACAGTGGAAACGGCGTATGAGAACGAAGTCTTTCGCAACGGCACTGATATGTAAAGCACTCTCGGTTTCTTTGCAGCGTCAATTCAAGGTAAAATCTCAAACTTTCGACGATAGCCTCCATCGTTATCGTCAGGAGCAACTGACTCTCTTTACTGCTGCTGAGGTGGCCTTATATAGCCGTGGACGGCTTCTGATTGGTCAGCTTGTGATTGGTCGGCGATTACGTACTGCTGTCGCAGACGGTGTCAATGTCTGCGCTGGTGGCGCCAACGCTTCCGTGGGAACGTAAACCATACAAGGATTGTCTCTGCTGCTTCTCTGCATCGAGCGCTCGTTTCCAAGCACCGCTCAGATAGTATCCGGTAGCACGGTTAAAGTTCTACTCGCGCATTCTCATTTCAACAGCCTCCTTAACAACAGAATCCCAGTATATGGAGGCATGGGACAAAATTTTTGTTTCATCAAACAGTATTTTATGTTTCTTCGTGAGGCTGTGCTCCGCAGATGCCGATTTCTCCGGTTCTCTATTTTTAATATGCCGTTGGTGTTCTGCACGGCAGTCGGAAATAGTACGATTGGTCTGACCTATACAATTGCTTCCACACTTACAGGGGATATTATAAATTCCTGAGACCCTGAGGCCGAGACTGTCCTTAACAGGGCTCACCATCTCTTTCTACCCAGGACTCTTCCTGTTTTGCTGGATATAACGCCACAAAAAGGAAGAACCGCAATCGGTGTTTCATCCTGTAAGTGTGCTGTATTTTCACGTTTCCTTTTCTTGGAGAACACTGCCTTTATATCACGTGCACCACAGCCATTCTTTCCGAACACGTACTTCAGATGGTTAATTTCGGACTTCAAGTGGTCCTCGTCAGAAACGGTTTTTGCTATATATACCAATATGTTCAAAACGGCTCTCTTCTGAACGGGATGATGGAAACTCTGTGCATTAAGGTATAAATCGGTATGGCTCGGCTTGCGGTACACAGTGGCCGAGAGGCCTGTCCGCCTGTCGTCGTACTAAAACGTCTGAGAATGGCAACCTTCCTTCCGTCTCCATCTGAACAGTGAACCGGATGTTCGAACGTATTCCTGTTGAGGACACTTTGAAAATGCTGGCAGATCTTTCTCCTCCTGAAACAATAAAGCTGTACTGGCTTGTGATGGCGACCACCTTCTTCTTTTATAAAATGACGGACGGTGTGGCGATGGGTTCTCTGCTGTCTCCACCAGTGGCTAAGTTTTTTATGGAGAATTTTGAGGAACGTGCATTAAAATTGGCTCACCTTCGTCCATCTTTATTTTATCGCTATGTTGACGATACATTTATGGTCTGGCCACACGACGCAGAAGCTCTTGAAAAATTTATAGAACACATGAACAGCATACATCCTAACATCCGGTTCACTATTGAGGTGGAGAAGGAAGGAATGTTGCCATTCTTAGACGTTTTAGTACAACGACAGGCGGACGGACGTCTCGGCCACTCTGTGTACCTCAAGCCGAAGCATACCGATTTATACCTTAATGCACAGAGTTTCCATCATCCTGTTCAGAAGAGAACCAGTTTGAACACGTTGGTATATAGTGCAAAAACCGTTTCTGACGAGGACCACTTGAAGTCCGAAATTAACCATCTGAAGTACGTGTTCCGAAAGAATCACTGTGGTGCACGGGATGAAAAGCAGCGTTTTCCAAGAAAAGGAAACATGAAAATACTGCACAGTTACAGGATGAAACACCGATTGCAGTTCTTCCTTTTTGTGGCGCTTTATTCAACAAAATAGGAAGAGTCCTGGGTAGACTGGGTATAAGTCCTATTTTTCGTCTTCCTAGGAAAAACAAGGAGATGGTGCGCCCTGTTAAGGACAGTCTCGGCCTCAGGGTCTCAGGAATTTATAATATCACCTGTGAGTGTGGAAGCAATTATATAGGTCAGACCAATCGTACCATTTCGGACCGCCGTGCAGAACACCAACTGCATATTAAAAATAGAGAACCGAAATCGGCATCTGCGGAGCAGAGCCTTACGAAGGAACATAAAATACTGTTTGATGAAACAAAAACTTGGTCCCATGCCTCTGCATACTGGGATTTTGTTGTTAAGGAGGCTGTTGAAATGTGAATGAGCGAGAAGAACTTTAACTGTGATAGCGGATACTATCTGAGCGGTGTATGGAAACGAGCGCTCGATGCAGAGAAGCAGCAGAGACATTTCTTGCAGGGTTTACGTTCCCAAGGAAGCGTCGGGGCAACCAACGCACACACTGACACCGTCTGCGACAGCAGTACGTAATCGCCGACCAATCACAAGCTGACCAATCAGAAGCCGTCCACGGCTATATAATGCCACCACAGCAGCAGTAAAGACAATCAGTTGCTCCTGACGATGACGATGGAGGCTATCGTCGAAAGCTTGAGATTTTATCCTGACTTGACGCAGCAAGAAAACTAGCCGTACACTGACGGCTACAAACACATCCGACCTCTTTGTGGAAGATTAGGCAGAGGGTGGAAATAGTGATCGTCACTCACTCGTTTCAGAAAGTATTTCTACGTTACAGAGGACTATAGAAAATAAAGAGAAAAGCGTACACGTTTGTTAAAGTAAGTAAAGAGGAGCCTACCTTATTACTCAGACAGGAATGAAGCCAGGTAATTCGGGAAATGAACTGGGGAGGAACTGAAGCTCAAGTTAAAGCAAAAAGTTCATTAGTTTATACACGGAACAGTTACCCAACAGAAAAATTAAAGACGGTGGAGACAGCAAGCCGGGTAGAAGAAACTGTGTGTTTTCTCCTTAGCAAACAGCGCCAATTGCATGACAGATTCAAAGCCAACTAGAAGTCCGCAGATGTCAATTGAAATATCTTTGCCTACTGGATAAACAATACGTGAAGCCTTCGGTAAATACCATAACAAAATATTTTCGGGAGCTCTCCCAACAACAGACGAAATTTTGGACAAACATCAGCGCTGTGGCGCAAATACTAGCGTCCAAAATTTAGTTATCCTCGTGAGTGGAGACCAGCGACTGAGGAATCTCTTCAGCTGACTGAAATGTAGCCCCTGCCATAGCGGCAGTGCTTCGACCCAAGTAAACGCGATAGAACATCGTAATCAACGTAGCACGTTACCTGTACAGATTCAGAAAAGGCAGTTATATCTGTCAATGTGGTCATGCGGGAACATCCGACAATATTATTTTTGACTGTGACACGTCTAATGGAATTAGAGAGCCTATCGAGTCAAATCAGAGCTTTTACGAATTTACGAACGGTGGACGGTTATGAACAATGTTACTAACATTCTTCCCCGACAGGCGAAAGACAACTAAGCCAGGATGCGGGGCTTAGCGAATCTCATGAACACGGCCTATTACATAAATATAAAGAATAGGCCTACATGCAGCGGTAAATAAATAAGCAGCCTGCTCTCTGGGCTGGGTTTTTGCCGATGGACCATCATATAAGTGGATTTATCACCTGGTCAAGGTAGATCAACACTTGGTGCTGAGATACACTGATTTTGTCCCTGTCGTTCCACAGTCACCTGGAATTCTCCATTGCACCTACGGAAAGATGGGTGGAATCTCTATAGTGCTGTTGATCGTGACGGTTTCCCACTGAGCTGTATGGACTTTCTGCTAACCATGGTCCGTGTAGAGCTGACAAAAGCCTGGCGTGACATGGATACTATAGATCTCTGACTCCTCTCATTGGGCTACATTCACTGTGTAATTGAGGCGAAGTGTTCGTCAAATTCGTCCCAAACATATGTTGATGGGACGTGAGCGGTAACGGATACAGAAATTATGTCTCAAAATGTTTCTTCACAAAGAGAAATCAAGGAATGTTGCCATTACTCAAGTGCAATAAGCAGAGTTGAGTGACGTATTAATCAGTATTAGTAGAACTAAAACACACCGTCGGTCCCTTGAGCGAAAAACGTAATTTCAGTGACTGGAAATAAGGAGAAGTCACACTCATCTATAAAATATTATCTACGAAATTGTCATTCTATATCCTCACCTCTTCTTATACCAGGATTCAGAAAACTATTAGAAGTTCGAACAAAGTAATTTCTCTGTTGAAGCTAGGATGAATTCGAGAAACAACGGCCATTTGAAATGTGCTTAACGTCCCTATATCGCCAGTAAAGATGACCATGTAGATTCGTGTAAAAGCATTAGAATCAATACCACCTGGATGGTTGCTAGCGAAAATATATTTATGTGGGTTATGTACCCCCATATGTAATTCATAGGTCGGAGGAATCTGGCGGAATGAAACCTGACACCCTCAACGTGACGGCCCGTTATGCCAACACTTGATATCCCGCTCAGAAACGCGAGACCTTCACAACAGCACTGGTTCTCGACTCGTCAGAACGAACTGCGGAAACAATGTTTAGCAAACAATTATCGTAGCAGCAGTTGCCTTAACAGTCAGAGAGACGTCACAAGGCGGGAGCAAGAACCCATGATTCTTGTTCACAAGACGCTGTCAGGAAGTGAAACATATACAATGTGACAATGAAAACCGTAACAATGTACAGCTGATTGACGATTTCAGGTGCGCAGTAGCAATAACAAGCGATCAAAGTGTGTTTTGGATTCTATGCTTCCTTAGAAGCATGAGATTAATGACTCAACGGCCTGAAGGTACCTTTTTCGTGCCTAATTAATGAAACAGAAAGGGCAGGAATCTTCTATCCGGCATTGCACAGATACTGTGGTAGGTGGCCTACCTCGCTGGTAACGTAAGAGAGTGAGCTCGTCTTAGTGAGGCACATTCTCTACATTCGCGACGATTCCTCGAGTGTTCCTTTCAGCTAAAGAAATAATGAACAGAAAAAAACAACCAAAAATACTCTGTGAAAATACCGTAAGAGGTGAATGAACTCAAAACGGAAAAAGAAGGAACACCGCCGACGATAAGATTCTCGGTTGTTGCTGTGGCATTTACATGTTGCATCGGACAATGTCCCAAAAACTTCGCAATATATTGACACAACACCTGCTCATCTTCAGGCGACAATCCCCAGCAGGGCACAAATTGTCCTATCGAAACACGTAATATGAATATGCCATGAATTGATCCGTGGAATTTTTTTCCGTTCGGGTATAAAGCATTTTATCCAAATCGCTGCAGTTCCAGCAACATCTGCAACGTCGAGAATGTCTGAAACTTCGCAATTTCTATCTAGTTTGCAACAATTTAATGAGAAACGTGATGTATTCGTTGATTTCTTGAGAACCTACTTCTCTGCAGTGTCGTACTGGTGAGCAGTGTTCACGAGAGTAGCAGAAATTTAGCTCACATCAGTCGAAGATTCTTCGTACAGCTAATAGTCTCGCACAATTGAAAAAGAGAGCAGGTCACTCATATTTACCGAAAAGGTAAAAGGTTTGATGATGTGACGCACAAAATTACAGACTAGTGTTGCTGACGTCCACGTGTTGCAGGATCCTGAAGCGAGATACCATCCGCATGCACTGTACAGTGATCTAAGGGTGTGTAGATAGACGTTGATATAGACATTTACATGCGCACAATTTTTCGATATAAATAGTAACAAATACGTTGGTAACAGTACACTCAGCTTAGGAAATGCTGGGATAAGAGAACATTTAGGATTTCCTCCTTTTCTTACAAAAGCAAACGAGTGGGGGGGGGGGGGGGCTGGTACTGGAGGGAGTGATGTATTGTTGGGCCCGAGTACACTTTGGGACGTAAGTGAATGCGTCATATGAGGCGGTAGCTGTGGCGCACTGTGAAGTCCGCCAGAAAGCCATCACTTGGCTCCTGAGGCACTACGGCGATTAATGTGTGAGGGGCCCAGCACCAGAGGCGGAAGAAAGACGGGCTATGCTCTCCTCGGATTGTGTACCGTCCCTTGACGTGTGGATTGCCGCTCCAGAGAGAGGAATCACCTGCTGGCGGTGCTCGTGACAATGATATTGGTATTTGGTCTTTTTCAACATTTTCTCTTACTTGTTAGTTTAATTTTTCGTTTCGGTTGATGCTCTTCTTTACGTAGTTGATTTTGTATGAGTTTCTATTTAGTGGTAACTGCGTGCTAATAACTACACTGTCGAGCACCCAGAAGGTTTTGTAGCATTAGTCGTTTCCATGTTTTTCCTGGAGACGATAATAACAATAAAGAGCATAGTTTGAACAAAGGACTTTGAGGCAACGCTTGCACACTGCTCAGTTAACACAAAGAGAATCTGATTTCTAGTTGTCAACCTTCTGAGTAACACATAAGAAGGTACACTGTGAAACAAAAAAGGATTGCAATGCTCGGACGATATATACTCTGGAGAAAACAATGAGACTACTTTGGACAAATATTTTAGATACGTATTCAGTGGCTTGAACCTAAGCCTTGCTGAAATAAGTAAAAAAAAAAAAAAAAAAAAAATCCTAAGGCAGGGAAATTCATAAGAGGTCTTGATCTTTGCAGTAGTCTGAATTCCATAATTCCATCAGTGTCAAAAGTCGCGTACTCTATTCAGAGCAAGCAGAATATTAACATCAAAACAATTCAGTTATTCTGTAACTGCAGAAATACACAGTACGGATGCTTGCTTGAGTCATACACAGAAACATGCTTCTACCATAGTTTTTTATTTGTGATTAAACGATTGTGTTCGTGATCTAGTGAGGCTCGCCCCTAATGACGTTGCCCATGATTTATTCAAACGTTAAAAAGGTGAAGTGATGACCACTGCCACCAAACTTCCTTCAGAAACACTCTTCAGATACGCCAACTGGCAGTTGGCAAGAAGGTAGCTAGGAACAGGAGGTATTCAGACAGTTTTACTTTGCATACATGCAATAGATATAACCAACTGTCAGAGTTGAGTGGAGAGGAGCCTCGTGTAGCTGTAGATGTAGGGAACTTGCAGCAGTCCTCAGCAATTAGGAGGCCTAGGTTAGTTGCAAAGTCTACCAGAAAGAAGGTTCTGCTGCTAGGTAGTTCCCACGGTAGAGGTGTGGGCCAGCAGTTGCAGCAAGTGTTAGGGAGTGAGTACCAGGTCACCAGCATTGTGAAGCCTAGTGCAGGGTTGGCTCAGGTGACTGAAAGCATAGGGGAGTTATGTAAGAATTTTACGAAAGAGGATCAGGTAGTGATAGTGGGTGGAGCAGGGAACAGTCTCGATAGGGACAGGGAATATGATGTCAGTGGTGACTTGGTTAAGATAGCTACTCAAACTGGTGGCACTAATGTGCATTTCGTGCAACTGTTTCAGCGTCATGATCGGTCTCACCTTAATGCGGCTGTTAGGCGCGTTAACGTGGGGCTGAGGAGGGTACTGATGGCGGAGGGCATGGATCACATCTCAGTGGTGCCAGTTGGGTCTATCAGTAGATGGGGTTTCACTAGGCATGGCCTGCACCTCAATAGGTATGGGAAGGGGAGGCTGGCTAAGCTTATAGGTGACAGTGTAGTGGGTGGTGGTGGTGGTAGTGGTGTCACTCATGGAAAAATTCCTGTAGTAGTTGGTGTTAGAGCTGCACCTTTTTTAGACTGAAGTCAGCTGATAGGTGTACCTGCTTAAAGGAAGTCCCTCTAACTAACGGCTCACCTTCAGAGGATGTAATGTTTCCAAGTAGAGAAGGAATTAGCATATTTCATCAAATATAAGAGGTATTAGAGATAAAGTTAGTGAACTACTAATAGATGTTAACTCTGAAGTTATTGGTATATCAGAGCACCACTTAAATAATTTGATAATTCAGAGGCTTCCTTTACCAGGCTACAGATTAGCTGGCTGTTTCTCAAGGAGTTCCTTGCGGGTTGGGGCAGTGGCTCTGTACGTAAAAAACAGTATTTCATTTGACTCCATAGACGTATCACGACACTGCACTGAACAGATATTTGAAAGTTGTGCAGCGTTAATTGAATTTAGTGAAACTAAACTTCTAATAATCGTTGTTTATAGGTTCCCTAACTCCGACTTCAGAGCATTTTTGCTTAAGCTAGAGAGGGTTCTTGATTCACTTTGTAGGAAGTACCAGAAAGCAGTTATATGTGGTGACTTCAATATTAATTTTGTATATGATTGCGCAAGAAAAAGGATGTTGGTAGATCTCCTAAATTCATATGATCTAATGCAAACTGTCTTTTATCCAACTAGGGTGCAGGGGAACAGTAGCACAGTCATAGACAATATTTTTATTCATTCTTCATTACTAGATGGGCATTCTGTTAGTAAAAGGGTGAATGGCCGTTCAGACCATGATGCACAAGTTTTAACACTAAAACGCTTTTGTACTCAAACTAATGTCATATTTAATTACAAACTGTGTAGGAGAGTTAATCCAACAGCAATAAAGAGTTTTTTAAAACTTGTCAAGTAACAAGAGTGGCAAGAAGTTTATAGTGCCGATAATTTAGATGATAAATACAATGCTTTCCATAACACATTTCTCATGCTCTTTGAGAGTTGCTTTCCACTAGATCACTCTAAATGGGGTACTAGCAGTAATGGACAGCCCGGGTGGCTGACTAGTGGGACAAGGATATCATGTAGGACGAAGTCGGAATTATATCAAAATGTTAGAAGTAGTCACAATCAAGCTACAGTAGCCCATTACAAACAGTATTGTAAGGTGCTTAAAAATGTTATTAGCAAGGCAAAGAGTATGTGGTATGCAAGTACAGTAGCTAATTCACAGGATAAAATTAATACCATATGGTCAGTTGTGAAGGAAGTGTCTGGTCAGCTGCACAAGGTCAATGATATAAAGTCAGTTCGCAGTAATAATATTTCTGCTACTGATAAATCAGATTTATGTACAGTATTTAACAATCATTTTCTGAGCATTGCTGGTGAATTAAATAAAAGTATAGTTTCTACAGGAAATCATATAAATTTCTTAGCAAATGCCTTTCCGAGACTGATGTCTGAAATACTACTCTGTGATACAGACAAGAGGGAGATTGAATCAATAATTAAATCAATGAAGACTAAGGACTCTCATGGTTATGGTGGAGTGTCTAGCAGAATATTAAAGTACTGTGCTGCACATGTTAGCCCTGCATTTAGCCATATTTGTAATTTTTCCTTTAGGAATGGTCAGTTTCCTGAGCGATTAAAGTACTCAGTAGTAAAGCCGCTTTATAAAAACGGAGAAAGGGATAATGTAGATAATTTTAGACCTATTTCTATGCCATCAGTGTTTGCAAAAGTTATCGAAAAGGATGTGTATGTAAGGTTAATTGATCATTTTATATAACACGATTTCCTATAAAATTTACAGTTCGGCTTTAGAAGTCGTTTAACAACTGAAAATGCTATATTCTCTTTTCTCTGTGGGGTACTGGATGGGCTAAACAAAAAGTTTCGAACGCTTGGCGTATTTTTTGATTTAACTAGAGCATTTGACTGTGTTGATCACAAAATATTGCTCCAGAAGTTGGACCATTACGGAATAAGGGGAGTAGCTCACAATTAGATCACCTCTTACTTTAGCAACAGGCAGCAAAAGGTCATTATTCACAATGTTGATAACGGCTGTGATGTGGGATCTGAGTGGGGTACTGTCAAGTGGAGGGTGCCCCAGGGATCAGTGTTGGGGCCGCTCCTGTTCCTTATTTATATAAATGATATGCCCTCTAGTATTATAGGTAACTTTAAAATATTTCTGTTTGCTGATGACACTAGCTTGGTAGTAAAGGATGTTGTGTGCAACATTGACACGGTTTCAAATAGTGCTGTACATGACCTCAGTTCATGGCTTGTAGAAAATAAACTAACGTTAAATCACAGTAAGACTCAGTTTTTACAGTTTCTAACACACAATTCAACAAAACCTGAAGTTTTAATCTCACAGAAAGGGTATATGATTAGTGAAATTGAACAGTTCAAATTCTAGGTGTTCAGATAGATAGTAAGCTGTCGTGGAAAGCCCGCACTCAGGATCTTGTTCAAAGACTTAACACTGCCATTTTTACTATTCGAAAGGTATAAAAAGTGAGTGATACTTCGACACGTAAATTAGTCTACTTTGTTTATTTTCATTCACTTACGTCGTATGGTATTATATTTTGGGGTAACTCTTCCCATTCTAGAAGAATATTTTTGGCTCAGAAACGGGCGGTTCGGGCAATAAGTGGTGGTAGTTCACGAACCTCTTGTCGACCTCTGTTCACGAGTCCGGGTATTTTGACATTGGCCTCTCAATATGTATATTCCTTATTGTCGTTTCTTGTTACCAATATTAGTTTATTCCCAAGAATAAGCAGCTTTCACTCGGTTAATACTCGGCAGAAATCAAACCTCCATTTGGATCGGACTTCCTTAACTTTTGTGCAAAAAGGTATGCAGTATACTGCTGCATCCATTTTCAATAAGCTCCCACTCTAATTCAAAAATCTTAGCAGTAATCCACGCGCTTTCAAATCGGAACTGAAGAGTTTCCTCATGGGTCACTCCTTCTATTCTGTCGATGAGTTCCTTGAAAAATTAAGCTGATTCTTATTGTATTGCTGATAGCGTTTACTTAAACTTATGGACTTACATTTTTCAGGTTCATGAAATTTTATTTTTATCTGCTATTACTTTTATGTTGCAAATTCATGTACTGACACGTTCCATGACCTTGGATATTTGCTGCTCAATTTGGTCCTACGGAACTTGACGTGTAAATAAATAAATAAATAAATTAGGAGCGCATCGTACATTCATAGGAAGTAGTGAAATAATTACCAGCACCGTAACCTGTTTATTACACTTGTCGTGCAAATTGTTCAGTAAGCACGCGCCCGCGGAAGTGTCTACGCTCTTATAGTGCAGATTATGCGTCAGATCCAGGAAGCAAATGAGACTGGTGGCTCGCTCGTCGCGCAGGACGGTCTTAATGACTGCACCGTTAGCAGAGACGACGAAGAACTGCGAGTTTTAACTCTCTTAAATTAATTGCCGTTAAGTCATCAGATTCTTATTCCTTAGTATGAGGGCTTCAGCCGAATTTCACACGAAATATTTCAAGATAAGGCTTTCAGCCTTTTCAAATTGAAAGCTCTTCTTCCTAGGACTTAAGCCATTAAATTCCTTTGTTGATATGCGGCCTTTAGCCGAGTTTTCAGCCTATTTAAAATTTAAAAATCTTTGTCTCAGCCTTAAGCTGTAACACATTTCTTGATTAATGTGAGGCCTTCAGCCGAGTTCTACGGAAAAAATTTAAGCTAAGGCTTTCCGCCTATTTATATTGAAGATAAAAAAAATTTCTAAAGAAGTGAAACGTCCAGAAGAATTCCTGTACCTCAGTTCCTCGCTTAGGCCTTGTGCCTTGCATTTTCGATGTGGCCTTCAGCTGATCTGAATTTAATCAAAGGAGGTCTTTCGTTAAAACTTTGAGAGTTTTGATTCTTGCTTGTGTGATTGTGTGTTTTAAGAAATAAAGTTTATATGTTGAGTGCAACTGACAGTAACTTATTTTGGCCCCTTTCCACAAATATAACCGCATCCGCTCTGGGACTGAATGGGTGGTCTGCTAGATGTGTCAGAGTATTGCAGGAAGTGTGGCTCACCTTCTGCGAACGCAAAGGTGAAGTTTTGCGACTCCGCGCGCCTTGAGCTGTCAAGTGCAACAGCCCACCCGTTCTTGCAGTGCGCCGTTAACTTATCTACACGTTCGATAGAGGCACAGTGTCTCGTTAGCTATAGTGAACCTTTATAATACAGATTTTTAGACAGTGGATTAAATTATGCTTGCGGGATCTGAAACGATTTGTATTACTGCTGCAGCCACCCAGTGAGCATGCCAACTAATACTGCACTTTCAGTTCTGTCTTTGGCGTTTATGTGTCATCACATTGTGTTTCACCGCCTCTTTATAGTTACTCATAACCACGCAGATGGCTAGAAGTATATAGCATTGCGAGGAAAACTGGCCAGTGAATGCACAGAAGAAAATATGAAAATAGTAGCAGTTGCAATTACTGTAAACAACACAGAACAACCACACAACACAGAACAACCCTCGGCATTGATGAGAGACACATTCCAAGCCAACTTCTCCATTTGACAAAAGGAAAAGAATTCCAAGTTACCGAAAAGGGAGACATTATAAGAAATTTGTGTTTTGAAGACGCTAGACTCCCATTCGGGGTAGGACTGCGGTGCCAGGTTTCGTCCTGTCTTTCAGAAGTTTTCCGATGTTTTCCTAAATCAGTTAAGGCAAATGTCGGGACGCTTCTTTTGAAAAGGACACAGACGATTTTCTTCGCCATCCTTTCCCATTCCGAGCTTTTCCTCCCTCTCTAATGACTTCCTGGTTAACGAGACGTCAAACCCTCATTTTCCTTCTTTCCTTAGACTACATCGTGAAGTTACCTCTGTAGAATAAATAGAGACGGGATGATGTACTCCACACGAATGAAGCCCTTCTCAAGCAATACTTTCATTATTGTGTTGGACTGCCTCGGAATGGAAAAAAGTTGTATAGTAATCAGCGTTTCTGCTTACTGATGCGGAGGTACAGGGTTCGATTCCTGATGAGAACAGAGATTTTTCGGTGGTGGAAAGATATTGAAAGGTGTCCACTCAACCTCGTGAATCCAGATAAGAAACTATCAGGTAAGCCACTGAAGTCGAAAGGATAGCACAAGTGTGAGAGCTACAAGACGTCTTTTTATTATTATTGTTATTTTGTAACCATATATTTTCTACTACATGTTTCCAGTGTCACGAGTCCAACTCCTCTTGCATACTGGCCTGTGTCGCAGTACAGAAACATACGCTGTAATCACTGCCTTATACAGGGTGTCCCAGCTATCTTGTCCACCCAAAATATCTCTGGAACAATAACAGCTATTGGAAAACGACTTTCACCGGTATCAATGTAGGGCTGGGGCCCATGAATGTACATATTTGGAAACATTCTAAAACGAAAGCATATCTGTTTTTTTAACACAAACTTATGTTTTTTTAAATGGACCTCCTATATTTTTTCTTCAGCAATCCATAGCATGACAAAGCACATAAACAATGGCGTTGATTGCATCGCAATATTCCCATTACATCCCGAGATATTGAGACGCGAGGTTGACGCTTGAAACACCCGACATGCGCTGCTAGCGCACGTCCTGAGGCTCAGGCGTGAACCCCATGCTGCCCGTAATCGCGATGTGATTGACATGTGTAATCACACCTCAATACTTATCAAGAGGTCCGAAACGAATAATATGTAAACCATTGAAGAAATAAACAGGTCTATGTACTTATAGAAAATTAGGAGTCCTTACTTTTGGAATCACCCTCATACATACAGATATCATATTCATCTTTCTTCTCAGTGTCATGTATCTAATATGTCATAAACAAACTTTGTTAATGTTTTCATCAAACACTCTTCCTCATGAGTTCCTTCAAAATAACCTCTTTTAAGGGTAATACACTGTAAGTACAGCACCGGTGAGAGAGACAGACTGGTAGGAGCGGTCATTTGGCTGTAGGACGAAGAAGGCATTTTTCGTAATTTTCACTTTATTCCCTCCTCCCTTAGGAGAAAACTGAATGTTACAGACGTCTCTTGTAGGAACGTTAAAGTTTTTTCACGTGTTGTAGAGGTTTTTGTTAGCACCATGTATCTTTTTCGAGTTGTAGGAGCTGGGAATGAACGTTTCTGACATTTTCGCAGAAGGGCCAAAAAGTCGCATCTTTTCAGCGCTCTCTAGCAGCGATATTAATCATCTGACCAGTGAATTTGGTAGAACCTTTCACCTAGTTTCACTTTGTACCAAGTGTCATATTCGAAAAATAGCTCAGTTTTTCGAGATGTAAGAGAAAACTGAAAACACTGCGAGAATTTAGAGATTTCTTGCCATTTTCGTTGTGAAGCCGACCTTCTAGAAGGCAGAAAATTGTAAATTCGGAATCAGCACCTCAAAAAACGTATGGAACCGTTGAGAGAAAAACTTCCGCAATTTTGTTACGAGAAAATTGCCATTTGACTGAGCTAGCTGTCCGTCAGGGTGGCAGCTGTATTATTTTTCTGTCGGTTATTTGTGTGATGCTGTTATCGCACGCAAAACAGGAGGAAGAGGAAAGTGTGAAGAACACAGTTGTGGCTTTGGCTTCGTATTCCTGGTACGATTTCTAAATCGCTACCCGTTATTCTGAAGAGTGAGCCATTCGTTGCTAGACCAGCAATTTCCTCAAGAGACATGACACTAAGTCTGTTGAAGCACCAAGTTTCAAAATTCTCATGACAGGTGATGACATCCTAACATGAACTGACATTGGCAACTACAGGTGTTTCGTTGACTTGTACTTTCAGGCTTCAATTATCATATACAATAATGGTTTCTCTGTGTGATCAAGGATATCCAGAACACTACTTAGACCACTCAAAACATCGAGACAAGGTTTGCAACAAATGACTGTTTACTTACGATTTAATTTTTTATGTGTAGCTAATTTTCTGAATATTTTATCTGCTGAAATGTTGCAACAGCAATTTGTCTTTTTTTATACTTAACCAACCGAAGTACATTTTCTTATTTGTTCCTGTGGTTTGTGTGAATGGTTAGGATGAAATGCATGTCGTGCGACTAGGGCCTCCCATCGCCTAGACCGTTTGCCGGGTGCAAGTCTTTCGATTTGACGCCACTTCGGCGACTTGCGCGTCGATGGGGATGAAATTATGATGATTAGGACAACACAACACCCAGCCCCTGAGCGGAGAAAATCTCCGACCCAGCCGGGAATCGAACGCGGGCCCTTAGGATTGACATTCTTTCGTGCTGACCACTCAGCTACCGGGGGCGGATGTTGGGATGATTACTCATAGATTGTAGAGTTGTGTTTGTATTGTTATGGACAAGTATACAGTGTAAGGAAGCGTGAGTCGAATTACGAGGCCGCCACATAACCCACTGTTCGCAAACTTTGGTCTTAAGGCAGTTATTCTTAACGTAGCACCATCAACAGGGTCACATGCTCGCTGTCTATATGGTGCTCGCTGTCTGTAGGGCTCATGTGGAGAGGCTTGGAGCGCAACATAGAAATGACGCATTCTAGTGATCACTTTAAAGACTACTCGTTACGGAAATTTTGTCTGCTACCTGGTTTCGCACGAACTACATGCGGGTCGTGCACTAGCGACCTCGGCATTCGAGCAAGTACAGGATTATTCTAAATGATGGACCCATTTCAAAACTTCGTATTTATTCAAGTACAAATAAAAAATGAACAGGCTTTATACCAATGAAACGAAGAAGTTTCAACGTATTTTTTCATAATGTTTGACATCAATATAATAAATTTAATAATTTGTAATGAATTAGTTTTTAATAATTATTTAATAATTAGAAATGTGATAAATGTTATAAATGTTCAATGTGGCCACCGTTGGCTGCACGGCAAACATCGACGCGGTAGCCAAACTCGTCCCACACACACGAAAGCGTGTCTGCTGCTACTAAGTGCATGGCAGCATTGATCCGGTTCCGCAGATCGTTCAGAGTGATTGGTAGAGGCGGGACGTAAACATCTTCCTTCACATAAAAATTGTCGCAGGGTGTGAGATCAGGAGATCTCGGTGGCCAGAAGTGCAGTCAGGTCCTCAAGTCCCCTGCAACTGATTCAGCGCTGAGGAAGGGAGTCATTCAAGAAGTCTCATACATCATGGTGCCAATGGGGCAGAGCTCCATCCTGTTGGAAAATGAAGTCCTGGGAATGTTCCATAACTTGAGGCAACCAGCCATTGTTCCATTATGTCCAGGTACGTGAGTCCCGTTACAGTTCTTTCCACAAAGAAAAATGGTCTGTAAACCTTTGTACGGGATAAGGCACAGAACGTTGATCTTCGGTGAGTTTCTTTTGTGTTGCAATGGTGAATGTTGATTTTCCAAACCCCATATGTGTCTGTTGATTTTTCCACTAAGGTGGAACTTCGTTTCATTGCTAAAAATTACACGCTGTAGAAATGCGTCAACCTCCATCTTTGCTAGCACATAGCCATAAAATGCGATACCCTTCTCTTTGTCAGTAGGGTTGAGAGCCTGCACAAGTTGTAATCAATAGGGCTTGTACAGCAAACGCCATCTCAGAATTTTCCGTATAGTTGGTTGGGGTATTCCAGGTTTTCGACTGACCCTGTTGGTAGACTTGCTGGGACTGCGCACAAAACTCTCCAGAACCTGTCGGACATCATCCTCTAACACATGCGGTCGGCCTGTGCTTTTTCCTTTACACACACCCCCAGTCTGTTTAAATTGTTTAAACCAGCGGCTAATGCGGCTAATGTAGTGCATGTCATGAATATGCGGCACTGAACTTTTAGAAGCAAATATACTAATAGAAAGTGTACACATAGCAGTACTGCTCTGTGTACACTTCAAAGAGTATGTTTGCTTCTAAAAGTCCTGTAACGTATATTGATATTCATGAAATTCTCTGCACATTATTTAAAAAATGACAAATGTAATCCGTGAAGATGGTCCACAACTGAAACCAGTCAATATTTGGGTTTAAAATAAAAGCAGCTGATGGTCAAACATGCATTTTATTCGAAATTACATCCATATCGAATTGTTGACTGGGAGCTGTCCACGGTTAGTTTAACTATGTGAAAGGGAAGGCTAATGATTATCTCCTTCTTTTTCTTGTACGTTTGTCCCCGTCGGCTTAGGGTCGGCATGATGGCTATTTACGGATCTGGGATACCTTCCCGTTGCTATCCCGTTATCTTCCGCCATTGAATGTGTATATCCCAATTGTCCGTGTGTAGTGTAATTCACGTGAAAGTGAGCGATTTTTTTTTAGCTTACGAATCGTATAACCGAGGTGAGATTTGGCTGCCAGCCCAGTATTCACATAGTGGGATGTGAAAAACCTCCAAGAAACACATTCAGGTCGACCGGCACACCAACCATCGTTGTTTTGTAAGTAACTTCAAAAAATTTTCAAGTGTGCAAGGTTCATCCAACACAAAATTTTCAAGTGTGCAAGGTTCATCCAACAGGAGGTACTGCAGCACGTGGGCCGCGTCTTGGACCTCACCACACTCACACAGAGGATGTGCTTCATCCGCGAGGAACCTCACATCTGCATGCTGTTGTGGCAATGCGGCACTGTCAGCTTCACCCTGCTCAGAGTTCGCCATAGAGGGCGGGGGAGCTCACCGCCAAAGGTCAGCTCTTGTTCTCCAGTTGTTTCCCATTTTCCTACTCGGTGCTTCTGATGGATACCCGCACTGAGCTGCGTTCATTGTATGAAGTTCTGAGTAGATGCCACCCAATGGACTATGATCCAAGCAGTGGTGACAGGACTTGGGTTCCGTTTTCCTTTTCTCCACGTGTGAAGCGATGTGCCGGCGCATTTAACGGTGGTAAGGGAGAGGTCGCAATGAGCTGATAGAGTTCTGTACTGGTTGCTTCAGGCCTCCCTCCGCAGTCCGCAGTGACTCATCCGCCGTGACGTCCACCTTCTTTGTCTGCAGATGAGCTCCGCACAGGAGAACTTATGCGACTGCTGACACACACATTGTTCCTACTGACATTCGCAACTGTCGAGGATCAGCACCCCAGGTCCTCGTCAGTGGCCTGATAATGTTTGTTGTTCTTGTCTGTCAATTTGGCTGTAGTGTTAAGTGGGGTAGGACGTCAAACGGGCCGACTTGAAGCAAGAGAGGCACCGCAGGACATTTTAATTTCTAGTGTCTATGCTTTTACAAATAAATTCATAAAACTTTGTCAGCATGTGATTTTAAAACGGAAGTTCGCTTTCGTCGTACAGTGTGTGTTGCCTGAAGTGTTTCAAAGATATTTACCTGAACAGCTTAGAAGCTGTTAGTACGAGCTTTGTGCAGAATTATCACACAATTACAGAATTATTGTGGCGAGTGATCATTCATTTAGGAAACGTTAGTAGGACGCTTTTGCCGACACTTGAGGAGGTGGTTCTAGTTTTGATTCGATTTTGTAACTTCAGGACCTGAAGTGATGGTGGCGCCTAGGTTTTTTTGTTTGCCTTTTTTTCTCTTTTAAAAAAATTATTCGCTATCGTCGTCATCTTCGCTGGCAGTCGTTCACAACCGACGATAAACTGCTCTAGTTATAATAAAGACAAATTAAATATAGAATTTTCCCCTAATTTATCTAGAGTCCCAAAGCAATAAATAAAAAGGAAATTACATCTTGAAAGACGTAAACCAGAGTATAAGATATCAGTATTTATCTGTTAGCCGCATGAAGGCGGCGACACACGTAACTGCATGCTTCACAAGCACACTTGTGCAAGTATGCCTGAGCAAGCACACACAAATTCATGACGCCTACACACAGTTCAAGCCTACTTATACAAGCATTAGTTTGTTTACCACGAAATGTAGGGATCAGACGATAATGTGCTGACTTGTGCAACCTTTTTGCCTATGTTACGAAAAAGAAGAAAGATAAATTGTGATATGTGAAGTACAGAGAGGTTAAAGAAACGAAAACATTATTTCTGTATTAACTATTCGTGGTAAACATGTTAGACCATATGAAAATTAGTTCACAGTACCGTTGATTTTTCTTCCCTCTTTCTCCATGTAATATTGTTTTCTTTGACTTGACCTACAATACAGTATAACCTTTGTACAGAATGTAAGTTAATGGGACTGAATAAAAATTAAATCAAACCAGATCACTGATAAATGCTTGCACAAGCATCCCTAGTCTAGGTACAGACACTCAAGCACGCACACGCTTGAACGCTTGCACAGGATGCATAATTCGGAATTCGATCAAGCATCAAGCTATTTGTACAAGCCTGATGCTTGAACAAATTTATCCTGCACACGATCAAGCACGCTTCTGCAAGCACGCTTGTGCAATCGTACTGATAAAGCATGTTTGAGCGTGTGTAGCCGCCTTTAGAGACTAACTGTACAGTGATACAATTTATATGTTTTATGTCTATGTAAGTGATAGTAGTCATTTGTATATTTGGTGTAGACAAATGAAAAGAGAATAAATAATTTGTACAGGCGATAGATATAAAAGAAATATTTGCTACTAAATTTAAATATTATGAAAAATAAAGAGAAATAGCTGTTTGTAACTGATAAATATTGAGAAGAAGACTAATATTATATCTCTGACTTGTTGGTTAACTTGATCTTTGCTTGGAGTTGGCAAAAATTATACAACAGAGAGAAGCCATGAAATTCGTAGCCATATTTCGGTAAACTGTAAGTAAAATAATATTTGTTACCGCTAGATTTGCCCAACTGTTCAGCATTTTTACCGTAAATAATCATGAGAAAGAATCTTTCGTTAATAGTATTGAAAATTAGTTATATTATCCATACAAGGCAGCGATACAGCAGAGGTTCAACTGCGTTTTTTAAAAAAAACCAAATGTTTCGGATGTTCTAATCGAAATGTTAGAGAAGGAAAGGATCCACGCTTCAAGTGATATTGTAAATGAACCAAGCGTTAGTAAGACGCGAATTACAAGTCAATAAACAATAATATTGCTGGCTCATTATACACCAGGTGTTTAAGTGTTATAAAAACAGTAATTTTTATCTGCCTCAATGGATAATATTATCCCTGCAATGAATAAAAATTTTTGCAATTCCTCGGTTTCGGCCAAGTTTTTCTTTTGGGTTTCATACGAGCGTGGGAGCTGGAATTCCCGCCACAAATATTCTCAGTTAGGATTCCCTCCACCTACTCCTACCTTGATAGATTATTTGGCAGAAAAGAACCACAAGTATGTTGATATGCCGGATCTCACACATCCCACTGGAGTAGAGAATGATGAGGTCCCATACTCCGAGACCGGCATCGCCGTACTAGGCAAGGTTCTAAAAGAGGTGGTTTGCCATTGCCTTCCTCCGACAATAATGGGAACGAATGATGATGATGAAGACGACACAACAACACCCAGTCATCTGTAGGCAGGAAAAATCCCTGGCGGGAAGCGAGAACGCTACCGCAAGACCACGAGCTGCGGACTGGAGTAAAGAAGGAAAGTTTAAAAAATCCGGATAAGTACGAGTAAGTGTCGCGCACTGAAGTGGAATGATCACATAAAACAAATAGTGGGAAAAGCAGGCGCCAGGTTGAGATTCATAGGAAGAATTCTAAGAAAATGTGACTCATCGACGAAAGAAGTAGCTTACAAAACGCTTGTTCGTCCGATTCTTGAGTATTGCTCATCAGTATGGGACCCTTACCAGGTTGGATTAATAGAAGAGATAGACATGATCCAGCGAAAAGCAGCGCGATTCGTCATGGGGACATTTAGTCAGCGCGAGAGCGTTACGGAGATGCTGAACAAGCTCCAGTGGCGGACACTTCAAGAAAGGCGTTACGCAATACGGAGAGGTTTATTATCGAAATTACGAGAGAGCACATTCCGGGAAGAGATGGGCAACATATTACTACCGCCCACATATATCTCGCGTAATGATCACAACGAAAAGATCCGAGAAATTAGAGCAAATACGGAGACTTACAAGCAGTCGTTCTTCCCACGCACAATTCGTGAATGGAACAGGGAAGGGGGGATCAGATAGTGGTACAATAAGTACCCTCCGCCACACACCGTAAGGTGGCTCGCGGAGTATAGATGTAGATGTAGATGTAGATTTGTAGAGATATTTCATCCATCCCAGGAATCGAGAATCTCGATGATTTTTACCTGTTATCATATCGGTACTGGCAAGATATCGATCCCGGGAACTGTAAGATTTTCGAGAATTAAAAAAAAATCCTGTGATATGATTGTAAACAACGATTTTCGCATTTATTTCTTTACTTGTACTGTTAATCCTTGCTGCTTGCCAAATTTCATGATTCTAGATCTACGGGAAGTACCCTATAGCCTTGATGAGTGAGTTTGCGAGTACCAAAATATGTGACATAAATGGCCGTATCTTTTGATTGCACCGACTTAGAGGCTTCATTTTTTTTACGGCGCCAAGAAACTTATATGACATAAATTTCAACGTGATACGTCTTCCCGTTCCTGAAAAAACGGGTTTTTAACCGTGGGACAGACAGACGGACAACAAAGTGATCTTACATAGGTTCCGTTTTTACCGACTGAGGTACCGAACCCAAAAAAAGTTATCACCTATTTCTGGAGTGATTTGCAGACGGGAGTCATCTCATTACGGAGGGCGGTCCATCAATGCCGTCAGCTGGCGGGAGTCGGCGATAGGCCTACGAGCAATCTGGTTTGCAGTAATGGCGGTATCGGACATGGACCACGTAAGAAGGTTGTTTATAACCGCAAGAAGGCTAATGATTTTTTTCTCTTCTCTATTGACACAATTTGTGTTTGTAGAAGTAATTTCAGTTTTCTGGCGTTACCGAGTGACCGCGAAATTCTGAGTATGATCTCATCAGCATGAACGCTTTGACACTGCTGTGGTGCCTATGAATTAGACACAGTTCCTCTATAATGCAGCAGAAGGTGCAACTGAGACACTAGAGTTACCTAAGAGAGGTAACGTAAGAAAAATGTGCTTTTCCTTTTTTAGTTTTGCGCAGAGTTTGTCACGCACGAAGCAGAGGTCTAGTTTGGAACGAGCTTCGCTCATCGTGTCCTTGGCATTTCTTTCAGTACCCGGATGTGGGTAGATCCCAGGTGGAAGATGAAACTACCACCCTGTGTACTGTGCAAACTCTATCCGCCTTTCGACTTTTTGCAGTCCGCGAATAGCGAACCTCAGATTTAAATGCAAAATCGGGTGAGGATTTCAAGCAAACAGATTTGAAAAACAGGCCAAATCCCACAGGCTGCTAGGCCGGCACAACGGCAGATCGTTTGTTGTAGTGGGGCTGGCGACTCGGTCCTGGGCCAAAACACGAGGTGGCCGGCACTTAGCACTGCGCTGCTGGTCTCGTCCGGTCCCTGGTCTCTGTTGAGGAGCCAGACAGGGGACTGAGGCGCCGTCCACGTCCGAGGACCGCAGATCTTCCCAAGGAGTTATGTTGAGAACGGGCTGTTCAATAAAGAGTGATAATAATTTTTTCACAATATATGTTTACTCATCCTCATAGTTTTGATGTTCCTCCTCAAAAGAGTCTTCTTTGGAAGCGATGCACTTGTCCCAGCGTTTCTGCCAGTCTGCTCACCATTCCTGCAATGTCCTTCAGAATCGCCTCTGTGGTCTTCACTATTGCTTCTGATAACGGAAAATGCCTCCAACGAAGGTGTTCCTTCAGGTTGTGAAATAAATAAAAGCCACAGGGGGCTAAATCCGGATTATAGGTAGGGTCAGGGACGCACGTCACATTGATTCTTTCAAAATGTTTAGTAACAATATTTGCAATATGCGACCGTGCATTATCGTGGTGCAGTATCCAGCCAGTTTTACAGATATGTGGTCTTTTGCGCCTGATATGCTCTTGGAATAAAAAAAAGGCAAAAAGGAATACAAACGTCTCAAAAATGAGATCGACAGGAAGTGCAAAATGGCTAAGCAGGGATGGCTAGAGGACAAATGTAAGGATGTAGAGGCCTGTCTCACTAGGGGTAAGATAGATACCGCCTACAGGAAAATTAAAGAGTCCTTTGGAGATAAGAGAACGACTTGTATGAATATCAAGAGCTCAGATGGAAACCCAGTTCTAAGCAAAGAAGGGAAAGCAGAAAGGTGGAAGGAGTATATAGAGGGTCTATACAAGGGCGATGTACTTGAGGACAATATTATGGAAATGGAAGAGGATGTAGATGAAGATGAAATGGGAGATATGATACTGCGTGAAGAGTTTGACAGAGCACTGAAAGACCTGAGTCGAAACAAGGCCCCCGGAGTAGACAATATTCCATTGGAACTACTGACGGCCGTGGGAGAGCCAGTCCTGACAAAACTCTACCATCTGGTGAGCAAGATGTATGAAACAGGCGAAATACCCTCAGACTTCAAGAAGAATATAATAATTCCAATCCCAAAGAAAGCAGGTGTTGACAGATGTGAAAATTACCGAACTATCAGCTTAATAAGTCACAGCTGCAAAATACTAACACGAATTCTTTACAGACGAATGGAAAAACTAGTAGAAGCCAACCTCGGGGAAGATCAGTTTGGATTCCGTAGAAACACTGGAACACGTGAGGCAATACTGACCTTACGACTTATCTTAGAAGAAAGATTAAGGAAAGGCAAACCTACGTTTCTAGCATTTGTAGACTTAGAGAAAGCTTTTGACAATGTTGACTGGAATACTCTCTTTCAAATTCTAAAGGTGGCAGGGGTAAAACACAGGGAGCGAAAGACTATTTACAATTTGTACAGAAACCAGATGGCAGTTATAAGAGTCGAGGGACATGAAAGGGAAGCAGTGGTTGGGAAGGGAGTAAGACAGGGTTGTAGCCTCTCCCCGATGTTGTTCAATCTGTATATTGAGCAAGCAGTAAAGGAAACAAAAGAAAAATTCGGAGTAGGTATTAAAGTCCATGGAGAAGAAATAAAAACTTTGAGGTTCGCCGATGACATTGTAATTCTGTCAGAGACAGCAAAGGACTTGGAAGAGCAGTTGAACGGAATGGATGGTGTCTTGAAGGGAGGATATAAGATGAACATCAACAAAAGCAAAACGAAGATAATGGAATGTAGTCGAATTAAGTCGGGTGATGTTGAGGGTATTAGATTAGGAAATGAGACACTTAAAGTAGTAAAGGAGTTTTGCTATTTGGGGAGCAAAATAACTGATGATGGTAGAAGTAGAGAGGATATAAAATGTAGGCTGGCAATGGCAAGGAAAGCGTTTCTGAAGAAGAGAAATTTGTTAACATCCAGTATAGATTTAAGTGTCAGGAAGTCATTTCTGAAAGTATTCGTATGGAGTGTAGCCATGTATGGAAGTGAAACATGGACGATAAATAGTTTGGACAAGAAGAGAATAGAAGCTTTCGAAATGTGGTGCTACAGAAGAATGCTGAAGATTAGATGGGTAGATCACATAACTAATGGGGAAGTATTGAATAGGATTGGGGAGAAGAGAAGTTTGTGGCACAACTTGACCAGAAGAAGGGATCGGTTGGTAGGACATGTTCTGAGGCATCAAGGGATCACCAATTTAGTATTGGAGGGCAGCGTGGAGGGTAAAAATCGTAGAGGGAGACCAAGAGATGAATACACTAAGCAGATTCAGAAGGATGTAGGTTGCAGTAGGTACTGGGAGATGAAAAAGCTTGCACAGGATAGAGTAGCATGGAGAGCTGCATCAAACCAGTCTCAGGACTGAAGACCACAACAACAACAACATGCTCTTGCTAAGTTTTCAGGACATCGCTGTAATATTGTCCACTTATTGATTTGAGTGCAAATAGAATATGTTGATAAGCTATTCCATGAATATAGAAAAACGACATGACCGTAACTTTCCCACGAGAAGCAGCCACTTTCGTTTTCTTTTTTTTGGGGTGGCGGTAAGGGGGGGGGGGGGCGGGGAGGGAAGGAGCTGCCGATGAAAGAGATGCCAACACTGAGCTTTGCTATTTGCTCTCAGATCAAAATGATGTAGCTAAATTATCTCAGCAGCGATTACCTTTGAAAGAAATTCCGGATCTTTCTGAAGCATCAACTTCATCTGCAAGCAGATCTGCACGTGAATGTCCTTTTGCTGACTCTAACCTGTGGGTGGCATCCTGTCAGTTTCCCAGTATTTCAGAAAGTATTCGTAAGGTTGTTCGTCGATCCTGTCTCACAAGTTTCTCGGTTGAGGATCCATGGCGTGAACAGCACGATCGAGATGATCCCACAGATTCCCGATTGTTTCACATCCTGGAAGTTTGGTGGCCAGGGGAGTACGGTAAATTCATCCTGATGCTCTCTGAACCACGCACGTACACTGAGAGCTGTGTGAAACGTTGCGTTGTCCCCCTGGTGGATGTAGAAATGGAAATGGTCCTCAGGAAATGGTGCCTACTTCTCTTGATCCATTGAAGTTACCAGTATTACGAGATCACTCAGTGAACGCCACACAAACATTCCCCAGGCCATAAGGTCCCATCTCCGGCCTGTACCCTCACGACTATTGTTGCAGAACCATACAAGCCAATGGCCATCTATCCGATGGAGCATAAAACGTGATTCGTCTGAAAAGGTCACCTGCCGCCACTCTGTGTGTAAGTAGGCTGTTTAGGTTTTTATGTTGGTAACGCCACGTAGCGCTCTATATGAAAATCACTGACTGTGCTGTGGGAAGGCTGTGGTTGGTTTGCATTGTTGGAGTATATGCTGTTGTAGTGTTGGGCAGTTGGCTGTTAACAGCGCGTAGCGTTGCGCAGTTGGAGGTGAGCCGCCAGCAGTGGTGGATGTGGGGAGAGAAATGGCGGAGTTTTGAGAGCGGATGATCTGGACGTGTGTCCGTCAGAGACAGTAAATTTGTAAGACTGGATGTCATGAACTGGTATATATATTATGACTTTTGAACACTATTAAGGTAAATACATTGTTTGTTCTCTATCAAAATCTTTCATTTGCTAACTATGCCTATCAGTAGTTAGTGCCTTCAGTAGTCTGAATCTTTTATATAGCGGCAGTAGTGGCGCTCGCTGTATTGCAGTAGTTCGAGTAAAGAAGATTTTTGTGAGGTAAGTGATTTGTGAAAGGTATAGGTTAATGTTAGTCAGGGCCATTCTTTTGGAGGGATTATTGAAAGTCAGATTGCGTTACGCTAAAAATATTGGGTGTCAGTTTAGTGTTGATCAGAATAGGTAAAGAGCGAAATGTCTGAGGACACTCAGTTCTGCTCAGCAGTTTGAAAATCAAATAATGTAAGAGGTTTATCAGCACAGTCATTCATTAATTTTTCTAAGGGGACGTTTCAAGTGGATGTCCAGTTGCGGTACTGGCGTGCAAATTCCAGCCTTCGTCGCCAACGAATAGCAGTCAGCATAGGTGCATGAACCAGGCACTTGTTGCAGAGGCCATGCGCAGCAACGATCGCTGAATGGTCGTTGAGGAGACACTTTTGGTAGCCCCTTGGTTCACCCGGGTAGTCAGTTGTTCAACATCTGAACTACTATTCGCCCGCACACATCTCCGCAGCCGTCGTTCACCCCTATCATCTACGGCCCGTGGTGCACAGCAGTTGCCACGACGCCGGCAAATGATAGTGTCATTTTGCCATGCCATACTTCAACTGCGGCGGCACCCGAACAGTTGACGAGCTTAGCAATTTCTAAAATGCCTCCACCCTTGGCCTGAAAACCACTGATCATGTCCATTTGGACGTCACATATATCGTTCCATTTCCATTTCCTCCTTACGACAACGAGCGTACAGTTTTCCGCGTCCCCCTGACAAGGTTTATACAGGTTGGTCCATTGATAGTCACCGGGCCAAATATCTCACGAAATAAGCATCAAACGAAAAACTACAAAGAACGAAACTTGTGTAGCTTGAAGGAGGAAACCAGATGGCGCTATGGTTGGTCCGCTAGATGGAGCTGCCATAGGTCAAACGGATATCAATAGCGTTTTTTAAACCCCCATTTTTTATTTCAAATTTATGCAGTACGTAAAGAAATATGAATGTTTTAGTTGGACCACTTTTTTCAATTTGTGATAGATGGCTCTGTAATAGTCACAAACGTAGAAGTACGGGGTATCACGTAACATTCCGCCAGTGCGGACGGTAATTGCTTCGTGATACATTACTCGTGTTAAAATGGACCGTTTTCCAGTTGCGGGAAAGGTCGATATCGTGTTGATGTATGGCTATTGTGATCAAAATGCCCAACGGGCGTGTGCTATGTATGCTGCTCTGTATCCTGGACGACATCATCCAAGTGTCCGGACAGTTCACCGGATCGTTACGTTATTTAAGGAAACATAAAATGTTCAGCTACATGTGAAACGTCAACCACGACCTGCAACAAATGATGATGCCCAAGTAGGTGTTTTAGCTGCTGTCGCGGCTAATCCGCACATCAGTAGCAGACAAATTGCGCGAGACTCGGGAATCTCAAAAACGTCGGTGTTGAGAACGCTACATCAACATCGATTGCACCCGTACCATATTTCTATGCACCAGGAATTACATGTCAACGACTTTGAACGTCGTGTACAGTTCTGCCACTGGGCACAAGAGAAATTACGGGACGATGACAGATTTTTTGCACGCGTCGTATTTAGCGACGAAGCGTCATTCACCAACAGCGGTAACGTAAACTGGCATAATATGCACTATTGGGCAACGGAAAATCCACGATGGCTGCGACAAGTGGAACATCAGAGACCTTGGCGGGTTAATGTATGGTGCGGCAATATGGGAAGAAGGATAATTGGCCCCCATTTTATCGATGGCAACCTAAATGGTGCAATGTATGCTGATTTCCTACGTAATGTTCTACCGATGTTACTACAAGATGTTTCACTGCACGACAGAATGGCGATGTACTTCCAACATGATGGATGTCCGGCACATAGCTCGCGTGCGGTTGAAGCAATATTGAATAGCATATTTCATGACAGGTGGATTGGTCGTCGAAGCACCATACCATGGCCCGCACATTCACCGGATCTGACGTCCCAGGATTTCTTTCTGTGGGGAAAGTTGAAGCATATTTGCTACCGTGATCCACCGACAACGCCTGACAACATGCATCAGCGCATTGTCAATGCATGTGCGAACATTACGGAAGGCGAACTACTCGCTGTTGAGAGGAATGTCGTTACACGTATTGCCAAATGCGTTGAGGTTGACGAACATCATTTTGAGCATTTATTTCATTAATGTGGGATTTACAGATAATCACGCTGTAACAGCATGCGTTCTCAGAAATTATAAGTTCACAAAGGTAAATATAACACATTGGAACAACCGAAATAAAATGTTCAAACGTACCTACGTTCTGTATTTTAATTTAAAAAAACCTACCTGTTACCAATTGTTCGTCTAAAATTGTGAGCCATATGTTTGTGACTATTACAGCGCCATCTATCACAGAACAAAAAAAGTGGTCCAACTAAAACATTCATATTTCTTTACGTACTACAAGAATATATAATAAAAATGTGGGTTCCTATTTAGAAAAACGCAGTTGATATCCGTTTGACCTCTGACAGCGCCATCTAGCGGCCCAACCATAGCGCCATCTGGTTTCCCCCTTCAAGCTAGACAAGTTTCGTTCTTTGTAGTTTTTTCGTTTGATGCGTATTTTGTGAGATATTTGGCCCAGTCACGATCAATGAACCACCCTGTATATCCCCCACTGCTAGTGTTGGCATCTACCATCTATATTAGATTAGATTAGATTAATACTTGTTCCATAGATCATGAATACGACACTTCGTAGTGATGTGGAACGTGTCAGGTTAATAAAAGATGTCTGTACAAGATATTACATTACACAAAATATTGCATGACACTAATGTTTAAGTTGTTTTTTTCCCTCCCTTAATTTATATCTAAAAATTCAGCCAATGAGTAGAAGGAGTTGTCATCTAGAAATTCTTTTAATTTATTTTTAAATGTTGGTTGGCTATCTGTCAGGCTTTTGATGCTGTTTGGTAGGTGACCAAAGACTTTTGTGGCAGCATAATTTACCCCTTTCTGTGCCAGTCAGATTTAACCCTGCATATTGAAGATCATCCTTCCTCCTGGTGTTATAGCTATGCACACTGCTATTACTTTTGAACTGGGTTGGATTATTAACAACAAATTTCGTAAGTGAATATATATATGTGAGGTTACTGTGAGTATACCTAGATCCTTAAATAGATGTCTGCAGGATGACCGTGGGTGGGCTCCAGCAATTATTCTGATTACACGTTTTTGAGCAATGAATACTTTTCTACTCAACGATGAATTACCCCAGAATATGATGCCATACGAAAGCAGTGAATGAAAGTAGGCATAGTAAGCTAATTTACTGAGATTCTTATCACAAAAATTTGCAATAACCCTAATAGCATACGTAGCTGAACTCAGACGTTTCAGCAGACCATCAATGTGTTGCTTCCAGTTTAACCTCTCACCAATGGACAAAGTTGTTGACATCCGACGTATCCCACTTTTTATGCAATGATTCAACAATGGCATATTTCAGTCTATCGGGGAAAACACCCTGCTCCAAAGAGCTATTACATACGTGGCTGAGAATCCTACTTATCTGTGGGGAACAAGCTTTAAGTACCTTACTGGAAATGCCATCAATTCCGTAAGAGCTATTACTTTTCAGTGAGTTTATTATTTTACTGATTCCAGAGGGAGAGGTTGGTGGAAATACAGTTGTTTCAAACTGCACAGGTATGGCCTCTTCTATTAGTAGCCTTGCCTCTTCTAGTGAAGATTTTCTCCACAACATTTAAAAAATGATTATTGAAAATATTTTCAATTTCTGATTGTTTGTTAGTACACTTGTCATTCAGTTTTATGGCACTAAAGTCTTCCTGTGCTCATGGTTGCCCTGTTTCCCTTTCAATAATATTCCAAATTGCTTTAATTTTATTATCAGAGTTACTGATCTCAGACATGATACACATGCTTCTGGACTTTTTAATAACTTTTCTTAGTACCGCACAGTAGTTTTTATAATATTGAACAATTTCAGAGTCAGTACTCCCTCTTGCTGTTAGATACAGTTCTCTTTTACGGTTGCAAGATATTCTTATTCCTTTAGTTAGCCAAGGTTTTTTATATGTTTTCTGGGAATTATGTTTAACTATTTTCTTGGGAAAACAATTTTCAAATACCCTTAAAAATGTATCGTGAAATAAGTTATATTTCAAGTTTGCATAGGGTTCCTTATACACTTCATCCAAGTCTAGCTGCTGTAGGCATTCCCTAAAGTTTGCAATATTTATACTGTTAATTGAACGCACTGCTTTGAAATTCTGATTTGATATACTGCATGGAGCTATGTCATGTACTGTAAATAGCTGTGCACCATGATCTGAAAGGCCATTCTCAACGGGATAAGCATTTATGTCCTTAAACTTATCTTGGTCTATAAAAATGTTATCTATCAATGTCCTGCTGTTCTTTGTTATCCGAGTAGGAAAATCAATGACGGAGCTCAAATTGAAAGAACTGAGTAATACTACAAGGTCATTCTTCCTATTACACTCTTTCAGGGAATCAACATTGAAATCCCCACAATTGATAATTTGCTTCCCCCTGTCTGACAGATAGCACAACAAAGCATCCAAGTTTTCTAGAAATAGCTGGAAATTCCCTGAGGGGGACCTATACACTGTTACAATTATGAAAGTGCCATCATTTAGTTTTAGTTCAGTGGCACATGCTTCCATATGTTTCTCTACACAAATTTTTTTAGTTTCTAAATTTTTTACACTGTGGAAGCTTTTGACATATATGGCAACTCCTCCTCGCATCATATTATCTCTACTTACATGTGCAGCTAGTTTGTACCCATTGATGCTAACCTTTTGCATATCAGTGACAATGTGATGCTCAGACAGGCATAGTACATCTATTACATTCTCAGTTTCTATATCTTCTAAACAAAGCAGAAGCTCATCAATTTTATTCTTCAATCCCCCACTATTTTGATGAAATATACTAACATTATTTTTCACTTTACTTTTGTGAGTATCTTGAACTTTTTTAACATCTTTAGTACTTGCCTGGCTGAGTTTCCCACTGGACACTGATCTTACACTAAAAAAGAGTTTCCACCATGAGATGTAGTTCCTCCCCCTTCTTTGGGTGGTTGACAAACTGGAGCAGTGAAGTAGGCAGTGCTGTCAAGGTATAAAAGATCATCCGGTGGTGTTTAACTCAATTCGTAACTCGTTGCAGAGACGACGACAGTATTGCGTGTAAAAGTGAGAACGACAAGTAGAACATGTCCTATAACAGGAACGAGTGTACAGGAAATTGTAACATGTCACGCGCTGAAGTAATACGGCATTTCCTGTTTAGGAAGCTCATGTCTGGAATTTGAGACCAATTAGATAGGGACTTAACTGAAAGGTTTACATTTGAAACATATTTGTTCTGAGGTCAGTGGTGGCTCGTATCCACACATTCGCATGTCTCGCAAACTAGTCCCTTGCGTACTCGTGTTTTCTGAACGTTCTTGTTTCTGTTACAGTATACATTCACTCGCATCAGTTTTCGCAACTAATTATGATACACCCTGTATAGCATATACTACTGTTTGTTCTATAGAGTAGACAACTTTCATGCTACTAAACTTGTTTTTTTTCTGAAAATTAACACAAAGGGTTACCGTCCGGACCCTAGTGAGTCACGCAGTGTTTCCAGGTACTCAACGTGAAGCTCAACTCTGCTGAAAATACATGCACACGAAAGATGCTTGTGGTGCGTGGCTGTCCATACCCCTTTCGGTAGACATGAGGGCTATTTATGAAGAATTACCATACTTTTTTTCCGTCAAAATTTGTCGTGCTAGAATTTTGTCTTATGAATTACGAAATTGTGCTAGCTTACACGCCATGCCAGTTTGATTGTTGGTACTTCTGGACCCTGGTTCCCGCCTGTGCGAGGCTGGGAAGTGGAGACACGTTCGGAATCGCCTACGGCAACAATGGAGATGACTCGCGATGTATAATGTAGGGCTTTGAGATTCTGCTTTCGTCTCTAGAAATGACCAACGAATGACTACCAACCATATTGTTGCACGAGGTTTTCGTAGTGTGTACGGGTGATAAATCGGGGTCTACGAAGCAGATAGGCAGGCCTTGGTTGCGGTTCGGACTGCAGGCGGTAACATCAAAGCGTTGGCGGTGGGTTGACTCTGGGGGCCCTTCCTCTAGTGTGTACGGCAGGTCGAATGATCATTGGTTCAGTAGCGATTTGCTGTGTCTGCTGAACGGATGTGTAACGACAAAGAGAAACAAACGAAATTATTTTGATATTTTAAAGGTGTACATTGAGATGTCATACGAATTTCCAATAACTAAATGTCTCAGTTCGACCATTAATGTTTCTGTTACAGGTTCAGCTCTCCTAATAGCGGTGTCATTTTCGGAAAATTTAGAGTTTGCACAATTCAATAACAATTCGAAATCTGAAGCCCCCATTCGCAAAAATTGTGAAATAGCCATTATTACAACTCAGCTTTGAGATCAGACATTAATTTTCTCCTAACACACTGCTCCCTACTTTTCGAAAGAGAGGCCGTCCACCAGAGTCGTTTCTTCTACTTGTTCTTTTTTGACGATCAGTTTTTTGCTGTATCATAAACACTGCAGATGTGACTACTGTTAAATCCTTTTCTTATAATGACTGCCGGTGGAGCCATAATTAAAACGCCACTTGTAAACAACAACAAAATCGGAGCAATTTCAACAAGTTATCAGAGTCAACTGTGATCCTACATGGCCGAATCCCTTGGCCCCAAATCCTCGGTTTGTTGAGAATAAGGGGCCGAACACCAACACCTTGGCGACCATTGTTTGGCCGAATCCACTGGCTGTCGTTCGTTGGCTTCACTTGGCCTACTGTGTACGCGCATTCAACAGATCTTCAGCTGAGGCCTGTCCAGAGTTACAGCAGGCCTATCGAGAGTATGTTTTTCCCTACAGCATAGCTCGAGGATGGTTTAAATTGCTTAAAGAGGGGAGGCAATCCATTTCGATGGATGGTGAGCCCCGCACTTCAGTTACTGATTTTACGGAAGAATACATCAAAACTGCTGCATGGCTCCAAATCCCTGTAGGTATCTTCCAGTACGTCATTGCTCTCTTCCTGCGCATCTTCTCTGCATAAGATTGTTGTTCAGGCTTTTGGCTGGACCGTGTAGTACACTTCCGAGATGAATCCAAATAGAAAAATCCAGAGGATTGAGGTCAGGTGATCTCGAGAGGTTAAGGTACAAGCCCTAGTCGAGCTGTCCGTCTTGGACCATATTGGAGCGTTTGGTGTCGTGCTACATCACAAGACAAATGCGTCGGTGAGCTATCTATCGCCTTTCCCAATGATGGGTAATGGGTGAAATTTGAAGCCACTTGTATGAACTAGGATAATATTTAACTATGAAGTTCGTGGCTGCTCCTAGCAATATAATCGCGGATATCCTGTAAGCGGCTCGTTTGCGGACACATGCCTACCGGGAAGATTTTGCTTCCATGTCATATTCCACTACTGATTATGATACACGCTGGATACAAAAAAGGAAAATTATATTGTATGAAGTATTTAAGAATCTTTTGAACCCACAGTTAACGCTCATCACTACAGAGATATCTCAATAGAGTTATTTTCATTATATATGTTTCATAGGTCTTTTGGTGGGAGATTGCATTGTTCATGTACGACCTAGAATATAATACAAAAAATGTAATTTTCTAGTTTTTATTGATCTGCAGCAGTCATCATAGCCTTTATTCTTCAATGTGACGCCACAAATTCGAAGATTCAGTTCTTGATCTAGTTTTTGTCCTAAGATTTTTTACGGTGTCGATGATTTACTCTTTCTCTGGAATTACATTGTCGAGATGTAAATAAAATGCTATGTGTCACCTTTCTCAGATTGAACTTAAACCAATACCATTCCTCAAAAATGGCACACTAAGTATGATTGCAGATTTGGCACGTTCACACGGGCGCTCATATGGTAGTTTATTGGGAGGGGGTGGGGGAGAGACAGACATGGGGTATGGAGTATTTTTAATATTTTGGAAGACAAATGGCGACTTGACTGTAGCCATAAGAAAGTTCCAGTTCTGGTCCCGTTAAAAACCTGAGTAATACCGATCTTAAAGTCATTTTCTTGAAAGAAAAACACCTGACCACATTACATTTTATCCTTTGTGTAAGAACTCCCCTCCACGCCCCATTGCCCCTCGGGTGCTGACGCCCTTGTGCGTTCATGTTTATCACAGTTACACGGCGGTAAGAGCCGCAATTTCATGGATTGCGCGGCGCCTCCGGACGGAGGTTCGAGTCCTCCCTCGGGCGTATGTGTGCGTGCTGTACTTAGCACAAGTTAGTTTAAGGAGTGTGTAGGTCTAAGGACCAATGACATCTGCAGTTTGGTCCGTGAGGAATTCACACACATTTGAACATTTGAGCTACAAAACGTTTTAACATCAAGGCTTATTATAGTCAAAACTCACGTAAACGTTTTCTGCGACTCTTCCGGTTATGTCTTGACACTCATTTTCAGTAGCCCATGGCATGAATCATGGCCTAAGACTGTGCTACAGCATGCCGAGCGGCATAATAGAGGAACAGCCACCCACTTTTCCTCAAGAGCCGGAACCATAGAAGGTAGTGCTCTTGGACGCTGGGGTCTGGGACAAAGTCGACAGTCTAACTCATCCCAAAGGTGTTTCATTAGGTTCTGGGCACGTCAGTCCATTTCAGGAATTTATTGTCCACAAACAGTGGCGCACAGATTCTGCTTTAAGACAGGATGCACTGTCACGCGTATACAATCATCGCCTCCGAACTGCACCTCTACTGTACGTAGAACAAAATGCTGTAAAACGTGTCACATCCTTCCGCATTTAGCGTTTTCTTAAACACAATAAGGCGACCACATCCTAACCGCGAAAGGCATTCGCCAAACCAACTATACTGGACTGCCACAGAATGTAGCGATTCATCAATCCGAACCACTCGTTTCTCATTACTCACTGCCACTACCTCAAGCGTCGCTTATCATTAACTACAGAAATATGCGGCTCTTTATGAATTACTCTACCATTGTACCCCATTTTTTTAAACTCTGCACACGCAGTCGTTCAGTCATTGTGCGAGCTGCTCAGCTCGTAGCGCTTTGAAACTCACGAGTGTTTGCTTCTGCTGATTCAGTGTGATTTTTCACAAACACAGTCCGAAATGTTCGATGGTCCCTGCCTGATCTTGGCAGCAGTCCTCTCGGTTGAATTTATTATCAAGCTACTTACTTATCGATAGAAGTGCAATGATAAATGTGCGTACCTTATACACAAGAGTGCTTTGGAACCACAATAGTTTTTTATTATATTTTCACGAGAGAACAAATCAATTTTTCTATAAATGAGGGCAACACAAATGAAGTTTTTATATGACACACACGCACGTCCAAGTACACAGGTGAAAAGATAGAAATCATGAAGAAATTTGCAGATTTTTCCGTATTATCATGAATATTTAATCGTGGGGCGGACAAAAATAGATTTTTTCTACAATAATGCCCTGTTTAAGAGAAGTGTTATTCCTACAATCACGAACAACATTTCATTATTACTAAAACTCATTATCATCTCTGAATTCCTCTTAAACGTCCTAATATTAAATGCATGAATATTGTGCAGGAAGATAACATGAAACACAACGAAAATAAACAACTATTCCCTCTAGTAGTTTGACATGCGTACAAACCTGTTACGCAAAAATAATTTAATTAATTGTGTTGAATGGTTCAAATGGTTCAAATGGCTCTGCGCACTATGGGACTTAACATCTATGGTCATCAGTCCCCTAGAACTTAGAACTACTTAAACCTGACTAACCTAAGGACATCACACAACACCCAGTCATCTCGAGGCAGAGAAAATCCCTGACCCCGCCGGGAATCGAACCCGGGAACCCGGGCGTGGGAAGCGAGAACGCTACCGCACGACCACGAGCTGCGATTGTGTTGAAACTTTGGATGATTTAATATAATGTTTTTAGAGGTATTTTTAGACTATTTTCAATATTTTAAAAAAGTCATAAAAATAAATGCTCTGAATTTGTACAAATTTTTCACACTAATATCTTAATGTAATATTACCAAGGTTAAAAAAATAACAGTTTTGAGGATACAGTTGAAAAAAATCGTTAACTTAAGGTTTTGTGGAATAAGTTATTTCAAAAGTTAAAAGGGGACTACAAAGAGTTGTTTGAAGGAACGGTATTCTTGTGACCGCATTCGTAGCATTAGGTATTTAACTCATAAACCAAATAGCGTAACTATTAAGTACAGCTTATGACAACAATGACATCCTCATCTGCAGACGTCTAGTTATCTTTGCCGACATTGTATGCATTTTGCCAAGGAACTGATCCTCCCACAGAGCAGAAGTAGTTGCAAAACGTATCTTTAATGTCACAACCACGGTTGCTACCTCTTAGTCGTACGTTTTCTGTAGATTCCAGAGAACAAGTTAAATCTTCAAACCGATAGCTATCAGGCTTCCGAACAAAGTTATGCAGCACGCAACAAGTTTTTTATAACACTTTCAGCCAAGTTAATATTAACATCTATGGCCCAGTGGAAAATTCGCCACTTGTCAGCAAGGATGCCAAACGAACATTCTGCTACACGCCTTGCTCTACGCAGCGTATAATTAAACACTCTCCTCGAGAATGTGAGTGATGTTCTTGCAAAGGGCTGCATCAAGTGTTTATCAAGGGCAAAACTTTCTCACCTATAAATACGAGAGGAACATTTTCATTGTTGGGTTCATCAGTCAAATGTCTAGCGTCTGGAAAATGTAATCTTCCATTATAAAGTGCTCTTCCGAATTTAGTTCCTTTTAAAATATTTGAATTACCATCGCGTCAATATCCTCCCGTATCAATGTATCGGAAGCAACAGTCACAATTCCCAACTGCCATAAGCACTACGGAATGAAACTGTTTACGACAAAAAGTTCACTTCCACTATTAGAGGGCTTCACCAGCCGCGATTATTATCGAGAGGAGAAAATCCCCTAATGTGGCATTAGCCTTACCAAAGGCACTCGCGTAGGTCGTTCGTTGCAATAGACCATTAACGCTAAATTTCGCCGCGCTGTCCTAACGGATGCATTCGTCGAACGTCCCACATTGATTTATTCGGTTATTTTACGCAATGTTATTTGCCTGTTAGCACTGACACTATAGACAAAGGCCGCTACTCTCTGCCGTTAAGTGAAGGCCGTCGGCCATTGCGTTGTCCGTGGTGAGAGGTAATATCTGAAATTTAGCGTTCTCGGCGCACTCTTGACACTATAGATCTCAGTATATGTAATTCCCTTAAGACTTCCGAAATGAAATGTCCCAGTCGTCTAACTCCAACTACCATTCCACGTTCAATGTCTATGTCGTGCGACCATAATCACGTCAGAAATCTCTTCACATGGATCACCTGAGTACAAATGACAGCTCCGTCAATGCATTGCCATTTTATACCTTGTGTACGCGATACCACCGCTATCTGTTTACGTGCATATCGTTATACCATGACTTTTTGTCTTCTTAGTGTATAATGCAATGTTCGTTAATATACGAAATGATTAGAGATCGTTACTCTAATCAATCGCTGATCGGTGACTGCAATCAGTCACAGCCTTCAAGAACTGTATGAGTATCTGACGGCAGCCATTTCAGGTGGAACGACTACATTAATTGTGGGGAAGGCTGCGGCTCGACTCAGATATATTTCGCGATCACTGAAGAAGTAAAATCCTCGCACTAAAGAGCCTTCTTTCAATCAGTTCTTGAGTAAGTCGTGTAGGAATTGTGGAAGGAACATTACGAGGTGCATTCAAGTTCTAAGGCCTCCGATTTTTTTTCTAATTAACTACTCACCCGAAATCGATGAAACTGGCGTTACTTCTCGACGTAATCGCCCTGCAGACGTACACATTTTTCACAACGCTGACGCCATGATTCCATGGCAGCGGCGAAGGCTTGTTTAGGAGTCTGTTTTGACCACTGGAAAATCGCTGAGGCAATAGCAGCACGGCTGGTGAATGTGCGACCACGGAGAGTGTCTTTCATTGTTGGAAAAAGCCAAAAGTCACTAGGAGCCAGGTCAGGTAAGTAGGGAGCATGAGGAATCACTTCAAAGTTGTTATCACGAAGAAACTGTTGCGTAACGTTAGCTCGATCTGCGGGTGCGTTGTCTTGGTGAAACAGCACACGCACAGCCCTTCCCGGACGTTTTTGTTGCAGTGCAGGAAGGAATTTGTTCTTCAAAACATTTTCGTAGGATGCACCTGTTACCGTAGTACCCTTTGGAACGCAATGGGTAAGAATTACGCCATCGCTGTCCCAGAACATGGACACCATCATTTTTTCAGCACTGGCGGTTACCCGAAATTTTTTTGGTGGCGGTGAATCTGTGTGCTTCCATTGAGCTGACTGGCGCTTTGTTTCTGGATTGAAAAATGGCAGCCACGTCTCATCCATTGTCACAACCGACGAAAAGGAAGTCCCATTCATGCTGTCGTTGCATGTCAACATGGCTTGGCAACATGCCACACGGGCAGCCATGTGGTCGTCTGTCAGCATTCGTGGCACCCACCTGGATGACACTTTTCGCATTTTCAGGTCGTCACGCAGGATTGTGTGCACAGCACCCACAGAAATGCCAACTCTGGAGGCGATCTGTTCAACAGTCATTCGGCGATCCCCCAAAACAATTCTCTCCACTTTCTCGATCATGTCGTCAGACTGGCTTGTGCGAGCCCGAGGTTGTTTCGGTTTGTTGTCACATGATGTTCTGCCTTCATTAAACTGTTGCACCCACGAACGCACTTTCGACACATCCATAACTCCATCACCACATGTCTCCTTCAACTGTTGATGAATTTCAGTTGGTTTCACACCATGCAAATTCAGAAAACGAATGATTGCACGCTGTTCAAGCAAGGAAAACGTCACCATTTTAAGTATTTAAAACAGTTGTCATTCTCGCCGCTGGCGGTAAAATTCCATCTGCCGTACGGTGCTGCCATCTCTGGGACGTATTGACAATGAACACGGCCTCATTTTAAAACAATGCGCATGTTTCTATCTCTTTCCAGTCCGGAGAAAAAAAATTGGAGGCCTTAGAACTTGAATGCACCTCGTACCATGTCTCTTGTTTTGGAAATATGTATTTATGTTTTTATTTTATTTTGTATATCGTCAAGGATCTCTTTTTTGTTTTATGTTCTACATCCTCGAGGATATCTTTACTATGGACAGATGGAATGTAAAGTGTATCTGTTTGTCTGAGGAGTGGGAGTTCAGATCTCTGTCTAGCGATTCTCATTTAGGTTATCCGTGGTTCCCCTACATCGCGAATGTGGGAATCATTTTTTTATTATTATTTTTAAGGAAGAGACTCATATCCCTCCCCATCCTACTACAATATTAACTTGTGCACCGTCTGTAATGACCTCTTCGTCGAAGGACGTTACATTAAGGTTGACCAGATTTCTAAAATCAAAATATAGGACCCAAATTAGAAGTTGAAAATGAACCGAAATTTTGCGAAAACTTTTGTTAATACCGTATCTACATAGTAGCTTAATGTTAAACTACTTGGTTTACGCTACAACTACACAGATCATCGTACCATTTTCTTAAAATTCTCACTAAAAAGACTCAAAATACCTTGTGTTGCTAATCGAGTAAATATTTTATTGTTGTCACATGCCAAACACAATTATCACTTTGATATAAGGATGTTTTTAACTAGGCTGGAAAATGATTGTTATTTATGTGGGTGACTCAAATTTTAATATCAATTGGCCCGGAAGTTTCGCCGTGGGTGGTTTCTGAAAAATCTTTTTTGTTGTGTTTTGTAGAAGAATGTATTTCATTCAGAAGTTTTATATTTTCAAACGGAATTTTATAAAAATCAACAGGTGAGGTATCCCAAAAATGAATCTCAGTTGTAACTATTACCTTAAAGGCCTCGGCATTAAACCCCTTCATTTCATCAATTCATTAATCATTTGCGATCGAGGACATTCTTTTACAGTTGCATTAGTTCAAGGTAGACCTAGCACAAAGGCAGTAATGACCTGCTGATTCTTGCAGCAGTTATCTTGAGTTGTAAGGAAATTCAAAATGTGAGACCTCGTTCATTTTGGTATAATCAAAGAGTGTATTTTCTTTATCCTCAGTGTATGACCACATTTGCTCTTCATTTGGTTATCCTACACGTTACTTAAAAATACGCTATTTCAAAATATACGAGACGTTTAATGAAAACGGGACAATATTCGTTCCGTCCATATTTTGCCTATGAGAAAGGAACTGAAACTAAATACGGGACGATCCCGTAAAATACGGGACGCCTGCTCACCCTACTTTACATCCTATGCTTCGTTCGTTGCGTGAATATTCATCTACAGGGTGGTCAGAAACGGTCTGAAAAGCTTGTAAAGGTGTTACAGGGCACGTTGCTCTGAGAAATAATTGATAACTAAAAAATTCGATACGTTGAGTTGTTTCCGAGTTAATTGGCATATAAGTTAGCCAATCAGGCCGCTGCGCACGCAAATTCAAGTCGTCCACCAGAGACGGTGTCGCCAAGCGTGTTTTCTGGTCGGCTGCCTAAAATCGAACAAAAATTGGGCACTGGACAGTAGCAAGGACCGGACCAGAACCAAAGGCTGAACAGTGTCTGCGCTATCATCTTCGCTATGAGAACAACTGACGCTAATTGTATTTGGCGGACCAGTTGAATTTGCGCGCGCAACGGCCTTGTTGCTAATTATCATGGAAAAGGCGTAACGTATCGAATTTTTTTCTTAACAATTATCTCTCAGCACAACTTACTCTGCGACACCTTTAGAAACTTTTCAGACTTTTTCTTACTACCTGTATAATCCTATCTGTGTACTCACTAAAATCGAAATATTGATCAGTAGCGTCCATATGTTACAAGAGGGCGCCATTAAATAAAAAACCTACCTCCGTACCCAGTCGCTTAAGCAAGCCTGTGCGGTGGCGCCCGACTCGGAGGTACGCCGCTTCGAATCCTGGTGTTGAGTGAAAGATTCACTGCCAATATTTAGCCTGAAGGCTGCTGATAAACAGTCCTTGCACCAGTGCTCTGTATTAAATTCTAAACCTTTCCGCAGAGTCTCATGAAGAGAACGCATGTGACACTATTGATGGTGGTCTGCCCTCGGAAAGCTCGGTGGGCCCCACGATGCTATTCGAGAAGAGTAGGCCATGTGTCGGTAGCGAGTATCACCTTTTCCTCTCTCTTATCATAGTCGTACAACACATAAATAACACTATACAAAGCTCACATCCCTTACACTCACCTATACTCCACAAACACGCGAAGGAAAAACACCCTTTCCGTTAGTCGGCTGAATCCATCCCTGCCATTTCCTAGGCAACAGTGCTATACAACATTCAATTTTCTAACTACAAAAAAAGTAATTTCGTTTTAAGAAACTCTAACAGATTCCTTGTTCCATCAAAAAAGGAGTCAGATGTTTGTCTCTAACGATATGCTTGCAGTGCGTTATGAAGTAGTGACGTAGAATGCATCATCTCTTCTCATTCTAGTGAATCACACGTCTGTTCAGAATTACTGTGGTAGCCAGCAAGAGGATGCATTGTTTCCTTTTTTGTTATGGCGAATTATGGAAATAAAAGAAAACCAGAGGGTGATATGAAACCTGGTGCCAACATCTAGCCTACCTTTCTCAAAAATGGTTCAAATGGCTCTGAGCACTATGGGACTTAACATCTGAGGTCATCAGTCACCTAGAACTTAGAACTACTTAAACCAAACTAACCTAAGGACATCACACACATCCATGCCCGAGGCAGGATTCGAACCTGAGACAGTAGCAGTCGCGCGGTTCCGGACTAAAGCGCCTAGAACCGCTCGGCCACTCCGGCCGGCTCGTTATTAGGAATAAAATATATAAAATCTTTACACCAAATCGCAACAGGTCACCACGGCCGGCCCTACCTTTCTTCTTTGAGACTGAAGAGGCTGGGAAATTTAACGCTACCGTCGACACATGTACGCACTGCGTTTGAGCTGCATGGGATTTAACGCTGAACATATCCAGAAAACTCCTGTTTCTGCACTCATATCGGTTACACCCTGGCCAAGTGCTGGCGTTCAAGTACACATAGTGATTTCCGCTACAGAGCTGGGTTACAGCGAAACACTGACAAGGCAACTGCTGCTATAGATTCCTCATCTTTATTCTACCCCGGGACAAAGGCAGGCGGCACTGACTGTATATGCGCTGGCCGGCACTTTCCGTTACAGAAGCCTCGCCGCCCTGCGTATAGCGTCAGGAGACGGCCACTTTTTAAACAACCCGTGCCGTTTAGTCTCCAGAATCTTTACTTGCGTACGAAGTATTTGCTACTTTTGGGGGCGTCCACTTCCCTTTTCTTATCAAAACTGCAGTACAGTGCCAGAAATGAGAAAAAAAGCTAATACTAAATTGGACAGCTGTTAAATTACGACGTAATGGGATGGATGGGTTGGCAAGCTCGAAAGAAGAACGTCATTTAGTATAAGCTTTCGCGTCGTGACTATGTCTTTAGGCCTCGTTAAGAGGCGTGAGGGACAAGAGGGAAATATTTCCCCCTCCTGGAATATGAAGCGCAGATTTCATATTCGTTTCAAAATTCTCGCACATTTCTAGCACCATTTATCTATGATTCTAGTAAATCTAAATACTCTCTCTTGATTTTTGTTTCTTTCAGTTTCTCCGCTTTGAGGAATTAATTTGGTCTTTTTCCGTGATTGTTTATGTTGCAAGCCATCATGATTTCGGAACTGATCTCAGAGTTTTTTCTAAGTTCAGATTTTTAATTTTATGTAAAGATTTGTCATTATTGGTACACCAAATAAAATATTTCTTGCGAATAACTTGTTGAATACCCTGGAAATAATCACAAGAAGAATGAAGGTTGGGCTTGCTGGATCAAACAGGTGGCGTTCATATCAAAAATACAAAAGTATGTGCTTAGTATATACAGATAAAATATGTACATGTGGCGTCTGTTCTATCGGACATGTCCGAAAGAATAGATACAATTTTGATCGAGCAGCCTCTATGAATTAAGACACAAAGGAATTACAGGCATTGACAGCGAGGGAGCACTGATGTGAATGAATGGCGAGAGTTGAAAATTTGTGCCAGCCCGGGATTCGAACCCGGATCTCCTGCTTACGAGGCAGATGCTCTGACCACTGTTTTTTTTTTTTTACGGGGTTTTAATGCTAAGCTTTTTTTCTTCATTTTGTTCGATACTGTTCTCGTCAGTTTGTCTGGACGGACGTCACATGACACCCCCTTCGAGTTTATCGTCAAATACTTCATTCAGTTCTTTTTTTATTACAGAGGTCAGGCAGTGCTTCGACCGAACACGAGGAGCTACCGTGCCGGTTCTAAGCCGTCCATGGATGTGTGTGATGTCCTTAGGTTAGTTAGGTTTAAGTAGTTCTAAGTTCTAGGGGACTGATGACCTCAGAAGTTAAATCCCATAGTGCTCACAGCCATTTGAACCATTTGAATCTAAGCCGTCCGAAGAGAGTGGTATTCGCAACTGCGCGGACAACGCAGCACGCCTCCCGTCAGACCCAAATTCTCAACTTATCGACACACTACTAATGTTGCATCCCTTGCCTATTATCCTCATTTTTCGCCGCATTTCGCCGCTTTTCGTAAGAGTTCGATCCTAGTGTGCACCCGCACTGAAAAGATCATTGGCCGTTCTCACCTTAATGGGCAAGGGGCACTACTTTTGTAGTGTGCGGATAACTTGAGAATTTGTGTCTGACGGAAGGCATCCTAGGGTAGTCAGTACAGTTACGATGACCACTGTGTCCGGCTGGCTTAGCGATCAGAGCAGCTGCCTCGCAACAGGAGACCCGGGTTGGAATCCCTGTCCAGCACAAATTTTCAACTATCACCATCAATATAAATCGATGTCCACTCGCAGCCAACGCGTGTGATTCCTTTGTGAGATAAAATATGTTTACCACTGCGGTGTCAAAATCATCTACCTAAACAACATGGAGTGGAGACCTATCTAGCGTTTCAGATACAACAAGTTTTGTGGAATTTGAGTCAAATTGTGTACTAAACGTTCTTAAAAAAATGGTTCAAATGGCTCGGAGCACTAGGGGACTTAACATCTTAGGTCATCAGTCCCCTAGAACTTAGAACTACTTAAACCTAACTAACCTAAGGGCATCACACACATCCATGCCCGAGGCAGGATTCGAACCTCCCACCGTAACAGTCCCGTGGTTCCGGACTGCAGCGCCTAGAACCGCACGGCCACCGCGGCCGGCAAACGTTCTTAAACCCGCTGAATCAGTCGTATTAGTAGTGACAGTTTCGGAATCTTGCCTCCTGTTGGGTAAGCTTCTGCAAATGCCCTTGCGCATGATGCAACAAAACCCTACTGATTGTGTGACAGCATCCAGCTATTTTTTCCCAATTTATTGGCTCTCTGGATACGCCCATTCAGCCATATCAATAGCGTAATGTCAGTTACGTCGATATGGACCTGAGGATAACACAGCACCCATTCCCTGAGCGAGAAAAACCTCCGACCCGGCTGGGAATCTAACCCAGGCCCCTTCGGATAGCTATCCACCGCGCTGACCGCGTAGCTACCGAGACGTAATAAGCATCTCCATAGCCAATAAAATAACAACCTACGGCTCGATTACTCTTCTACACCATCCAGACGAGTGTCACTTGCGTAAGAACAATTTTAATGGAAAAGTGCGTGCTGTGGCATTGCGAGAGAGTGAACACTGACCTGTCTGAGCATCGGGCTGCTGCTGCGGCACAGGCCTCACGGCGCGGTCGGTGGGCTCTTCTTCATCGACGGGCACGTCTTCCGCGAGGAGCGAGACTGTGATGTAGTCCTCCGTGGTGGAGGTTGCGGCTGCCTGGTCCAGCTGCAGGTCCGTGGTGGGCGCCGCGGACACGCCAGCTGTGGCGGCCAGGGTAAAGGCGAGGATCGCCACTGCCACTGCCGCTGCCATTGCTGCCGCCTGCCGCATCTCGCTTCGCGGGGTGCGCTGCGACTGCCGCCGGTGCGCCGCCGCAGCGGGTACCAGCCGGCTCCGGAAGGTCTGCCCGAGGACGTCACCGCCACCGCCACCAACCGCCTTACCGGGTCGCCGGGGACGAGATGGTGCCGGGTGGCCCTGGAAGCTACCACGCCACGGGGTCGCCTTACCTCGCCTCGCTGCTGAACCACTGCTCGCTCCACCTCAGACCGTCGCTCTGCCTCCACTTCTCAATCTGCTCCTTGTAAATCACTATAAAGCGCGAGGCAGAGACTACCATATATAAAGGTGTCCTCCCGTACAATTCGCAATGCTGCATGGTAAGAAGTTTATAACACTCCGTGCAATCTGTTGTTATATATGATCTTTCAGAAACATTCGTCACATTTCACGAGACTGTATCTGGTACGACGGGGCGTTCAACAACTAATGGGGATTTTCACCTTTTTCGTATCCCAATCGCATTCTGCCGATGTATTCGCATCGTATAATGATTTTATGGACGGCGTGCGCCGCGACCAGTTTCTTTAATTTGAATATGCTTGCCAAAGTCGAAACGCGTCACTGAAATTTGAAAATAAAAACCTCTGCAACCAAGACCGTGTTTTTATCTCAAATCTCACGTTGGTTGCTTATCAGACAAAGTAGAAGAAGACGACGTGTGGCGACGGCCTCTCGTCGGGTAGACCGTTCGCCTGGTGCAAGTCTTTCGATTCGACGCCACTTCGGCGACTTGCGTGTCGATGGGGATGAAGTGATGATGATTAAGACAACACAACACCCAGTCCCTGAGCGGAGAAAATCTCCGACCAAGCCGGGAATCGAACCCGGGCCCTTTAGTATTGACAGTCCGTCGCGCTGACCACTCAGCTGCCGGGGGCGGGCATCAGACGAAGTGATAAAATGGAATAAATTTTAGTAATGCAACATATTTCTTCTCAGCCAATTTCGGTTTAAAAAATGCGGAATTTGTTGCGGGACATCGGTGAATATTTCCGCTACGGCCTCTGTAGTTTCACGAAAAACCCGTAGGTGGCGGAGCCATACGTAGCCTTCAAAATGGTATCTATAACAGAGGTGCGTTCCAGTCAGAGTGCTGTCACTGGGTTTCTTTTGCCGGAAAACAAGAGTATCGCTGATATTCATAGGCGCTTGAAAAATGTCTGCGGAGGCCTGTAACTGGACAAAAGTACGGTGAGTCGTCGGGCGAGAAGTCTGTCATCATCGCAACAGTCACACAAACGTGTCCGATCTCCTATGTGCCGACCCGCAGCGCACAGCAGAGACTCCTCCTGTGTTGGAACTTGTGGATACTCTCATTCGAGATGATCGGCGGATCACTATTAAAAATCTCGCTGCTCAACTGGAGGTCTTGTTTGGTAGTGGTGACGCACCGGTAGACCACTTGGAATATAATATATGAAACAAGAGACACCATGTGTTAAATGAAGAGCTAATAAAATGTTTTTCATAATTTTGGTCATTTTCACGTATGTTTTCCTTAAACTGTGGTTCACGGAACCCTGGGGTTCAGTGGTGACCACTGATGGGCTCCGCGAAACTTACGTGACGTTTTCATAACATTCAAGAAAGTAACTTTAAAAGTTATATCTTTTGAGTAAAAGTATGTACTTGCCAGGTTCCTCGTGGCCTAATAGAAGACGATGCAGAGCATCGAAGGACCGTCTGTTGAGCCCAATGAGGGATTCACTCTGCAGGAAGCAGTACGTGGGTGAAGCGGAGGTTACTGATGCAGCAAGACGTTGGCTCCGACGCCGACCAGTAGAGTTGTATCATGCCCGCATACAATTCCTCCCAGTAAGGTGGCGTAAGGCTGTCGCATTGAACTAAGATAATACGAGGGTTGGAACTTAAATAGTGGCAACTATTTATTCGCAATCGATACAAAAGACTTAAATGTTTGCACCTGTTAGTGTCCTTCAAAGTAGTCACCAGCGTTGTGTAGAACCAGTTGCCAGCGATGTGGAAGTTGTAGTATACCGTTAGCAGAGCCTGTTCTGTTGATGGTGCGAATGGAGCGGTCTACTGCCTTTAGAATCACTGGAACAGTTTTGAAGCGTATTCCACGTCAGTGCACAGTATTACTGTTCGTTTTTGGAGTATCGCCTGCTACCAGCTTTGCGAAAGAAGCGGCGACACTTTCTGTGCAACCCACCTATCATATTGCACGACAATGCGCGGGCGCATACAGCGCAAGCTGTGGCTGCTCTATTCCGTCGATGGGACTGGGAAGTACCGTACCATCCACCATACTCCGCGGACTTCAGTTCTTGTGACTTTGATTTGATTCCGAAGATGAAGGAACCACTTCGTGGCATTCGCTTCAAAACGGTTCCAGAGATTCGACATGCAGTAGACAGCTCCATTCGCACGATCAACAGAACAGGCTCTGCTAACGGTATACTACGCCTTCCAAATCGCTGGCAACGGGTTCCACACAACGCTGTTGACTACTTTGAAGGACAGTAACAGGTGCAAACATGTAACTCTTTTGTATCGGTTGTGAATAAATAGTTGTCACTATTTAAGTTCCAACCCTCCTATTTGTAGCCAAAAGAGTGGGGAATAATAAGGTGAGATTAATACCGAAGAAATTGCAAAAAGGTGGGAATTTAAGGAGATGGGACCTGGATGAACTGACTAAACCAGAGGTTGTACAGAGTTTCAGGGAGAGCATAAGGGAACAATTGACAGGAATGGGGGAAAGAAATACAGTAGAAGACGAATGGGTAGCTCTGAGGGATGGAGTAGTGAAGGCAGCAGAGGATCAAGTAGGTAAAAAGACGAGGGCTAGCAGAAATCCTTGGGTAACAGAAGAAATATTGAATTTCATTGATGAAAGGAGAAAATATAAAAATGCAGTAAATGAAGCAGGCAAAAAGGAATACAAACGTCTCAAAAATGAGATCGACAGGAAGTGCAAAATGGCTAAGCAGGCATGGCTAGAGGACAAATGTAAGGATGTGGAGGCTTATGTCACTAGGGGTAAGATAGATACAGCCTACAGGAAAATTAAAGTGACCTTTGGAGAAAAGAGAGCCACTTGTATGAATATCAAGAGCTCAGATGGAAACCCAGTTCTAAGCAAAGAGGGAAAAGCAGAAAGGTGGAAGGAGTATATAGACAGTCTATACAAGGGCGATGTACTTGAGGACAATATTATGGAAATGGGAGAGGATGTAGATGAAATGGGGGATACGATACTGCGTGAAGAGTTTGACAGAGTACTGAAAGACCTGAGTCGAAACAAGGCCCCGGGAGTAGACAACATTCCATTAGAACCACTGACGGCCTTGGCAGAGCCAGTCCTGACAAAACTCTTCCATCTGGTGAGCAAGATGTACGAGACAGGCGAAATACCCTCAGACTTCAAGAAGAATATAATAATTCCAATCCCAAAGAAAGCAGGTGTTGACAGATGTGAAAATTACCGAACTATCAGTTTAATAAGTCACAGCTGCAAAATACTAATACGAATTATTTACAGACGAATGGAAAAACTGATAGAAGCCAACCTCGGAGAAGATCAGTTTGGATTCCGTAGAAATGTTGGAACACGTGAAGCAATACTGACCTTACGACTTATCTTAGAAGAAAGATTAAGGAAAGGTAAACCTACGTTTCTAGCATTTGTAGAATTAGAGAAAGCTTTTGACAAAGTTGACTGGAATATTCTCTTTTAAATTCTAAAGGTGGCAGGGGTAAAATACAGGGAGCGAAAGGCTATTTACAATTTGTACAGAAACCAGATGGCAGTTATAAGAGTCGAGGGGCATGAAGGAGAAGCAGTGGTTGGGAAGGGAGTGAGACAGGGTAGTAGCCTCTCCCAGATGTTATTCAATCTGTATATTGAGCAAGCAGTTAAGGAAACAAAAGAAAAATTCGGAGTAGGTATTAAAATGTAGGGAGAAGAAATAAAAACTTTGAGGTTCGCCGATGACATTGTAATTCTGTCAGAGACAGCAAAGGACTTGGAAGAGCAGTTGAATGGAATGGACGGTGTCTTGAAAGGAGGATATAAGATGAACATCAACAGTAGCAAAACAAGGATAGTGGTATGTAGTCGAATTAAGTCGGGTGATACTGAGGGAATTAGATTAGGAAATGAGACACTTAAAGTAGTAACGGAGTTTTGCTATTTGGGGAGGAAAATAACTGATGATGGTCGATGTAGAGAGGATATAAAATGTAGACTGGCAATGGCAAGGAAAGCGTTTCTGAAGAAGAGAAATTTGTTAACATCGAGTATAGATTTAAGTGTCAGGAAGTCGTTTCTGAAAGTATTTACATGGAGTGTAGCCATGTATGGAAGTGAAACATGGACAATAAATAGTTTGTACAAGAAGAGAATAGAAGCTTTCGAAATGTGGTGCTACAGAAGAATGTTGAAGATTAGGTGGGTAGATCATGTAACTAATGAGAATTGGGGAGAAGAGAAGTTTGTGGCACAACTTGACTAGAAGAAGGGATTGGCTGGTAGGACATGTCCTGAGGCATCAAGGGTTCACAAATTTAGCATTGGAGTGCGGCATGGAGGGTAAAAATCGTAGAGGGAGACCAAGAGATGAATACACTAAGCAGATTCAGAAGGCTGTAGGTTGCAGTAGGTACTGGGAGATGAAGGAGCTTGCACAGGATAGATTAACATGGAGAGCTGCATCAAACCAGTCTCAGGACTAAAGACCACAACAACAACAATGGAATCCTGACGAAAACCAGCCTCCTTTTAGAAAAAAAAAGTCTTGCATTATTTATTGAACGCCCCTCGTACGTCAAAATTGCAAAAATTTGGAAAATAATCTTATAAAATATAAAGTTATTAATATAATGTAGCTAAATATAGCGCACTTGTATAGAAATGTTGTGTGCAAATACAAATAACTTCTCCTGTTTATTAAACCTCTACTTTTTTATTTATAAAAAAATGAAATTTTTTCAACAGTGTGACTGCAAGTGCTGTTTTTTTCAGTAGTCTATCAGAACTAAATGAATCCATTTTTGTGCGCCATATGATACATAATTATTACAGTTATCTGTGGAACAGAATTTTGATTCCCTCTTTTGCAGAATTTTTGCAGCTGTCCAATTAGCTCTGAAAAAATCGAGCAAACGTCACGTATTTTCTCTTCCATAAATGCGTTTGTATTGTATTAAATGAAAATTTGTTCCACAAAATTTTAGACTGTAGTATTAATTATTTAATACCAAATTTAGCTACTAACTAATAAAAGAATAGGTAATAGTAACGTTAAAAAAGATGTAGTTACCTGTTTATGAGAGAGGCTGGAAGTGGTGGCCATGGGCGTCCACACATCGCTGTCTTCATGTGATGAAGTTACCATAGTAATTTTCCAGACATGATGTTTTTGATTTCTCTGCTAATGTTTAGTTTAGCATCGGCTATTGTGACAGGATTGTCAGCACACACTTTGCTTTTTAGTGGGTCCCATAAATAAAAATCACACAATGTTAAGACTGAAGACCTTCGGGACCAGAGGCCTCTACTGACAAGTCTGTCATCAGGGAACATGTTGGTGGTATGAACCATACTTTCGTTGGATGTATGAGCGACTGTTCCATTTTGTTGGAATACTGCATACATATTTTCTGCATCTGTTAAATGTACATAGAAAGAGTCAAAGGTCTCTAGATATCTGGCACTGTTTAAGGTGTAACTGAAAAATATGCCAGAAAACGTACACAGAACACCTATCGTCTCTGAGTGAAGAGGTTCTTCGTGCAGAATATGTGGGCTACCCTACTACCAGTACTGTAACTCTTGGAGCTCACAGAATCTGACAAATGAAAATAGGCCTCATCTGACATGAAGTACAACAAGAGGTCCAAATATCCGTGAGCAGTTGATGTTAACAGCCAGTAACAATAATGAATTCTTTTTTCCCGATCCTCCGATTTCAACTCTTGCACCACACACACACACACACATACACGACAGGTTTTTAATTTCATATCTTTTAGTACACAATGACACGATGTACGAGGGAAACCAGCCTAGTGCGTAATTTCCGTACTAGCCTGCGGGGACTTCTCGTAATGTCTATGCGAATTCTGTCTATATTTTCAGGGGTCCTCGCTGTCGGTTGCCTATTCCTCTGCACATTCTGAAAGGATCCAACCATACGCCATTTCCTGTACAGATCTTGAATAGTGCTGGTCGTAAAGAATTTCATATCAGGACACTTCGTTAGGAACACTTCTTTACACTCGTTGATGGAGCCTGTCTTTATGTAACACTCCACAATATCAATGCGCTTTTCTAATGCAAACTGCCCCACTTCTGTAGAAACTCAACAATACGAGCTTCTCACCACAACTGAACACACAGCTACATTCAAATTTCCGATAACATGCAGTGCAGCCACCTTTCGAGACAGTGTTGCCACTTCACAAGCAATTCGATTAGAGATGGTTATCTGGTAAGGGAGGCGTACCGGTTTTATGTGGGGGCGCTCTGCATAATTATAAATTATACATAAAATACATATTATGCATATAATAATAAATATACAGTTACGATAATTGCATGGATTCAACACTATAAACCAAAGAATTCAAAATCAGTGGGTGCGATGTTATTCCACAGAATTCTTAATGAACAACATAAACATTCACTCCGTTGTAACTGCACAAAATTAGAAGAAAACGCCCTGGAAGAATTAATACTAGAAAATATAGAACAAGAGACACCATGTGTTAAATGAAGAGCTAATAAAATGTTTTTCATAATTTTGGTTATTTTCACGAATGTTTTCCTTAAACTGTGGTTCACGGAACCCTGGGGTTCAGTGGTGACCACTCATGGGCTCCGCGAAAGTTACGTGACTTTTTCCTAGTCCCATAGTGCTCAGAGCCAACTTTTTCATAACATTCAAGAAAGTAACTTAAAAAAAAGTTATATCTCTACGAAAACATAAAGTAGAATAACAACTAACCTTCGCCTCCACTTCCAAACCTGAATAGTCAGAACGAATGCCAGACTAAGGTTATATTTTTCGTCGTAGCGCTTTTATCCATTCGATGTTACATACATAGGGTTTTCAGTTCATGAATAAACTAAAAAGAAATATCACAACGGGCTTGATGCCGAATTTCTCATAAGAATCCTACTTTCTTTCAGAGAGCCTAATATTAAGTATATCTGTGAAGATAAGAACCAGTGCCAGTCGTCTGATTAAAATTTAAATTTGGAAGTCCTGTTTGATTACGTTATTTTAAATTTAGGTTAGTTTAAGAACTTTTTGGATTAGTTCTGACATTACTTTTTTGAAGCAAATAAATTTATTTGAAATAATTGTAATTTCTGTTACGAGCAATCCATTTACAGCATGTTGCATTATAAAATGTTATAGAAACCTGTCCACGACGAAAGTGGACAATGAAAGGCTTCCACTCAACTAAAAGATTAAGAAACACAGTTCTACGTGAACGAAGATAAAAACTAGAGGTAAATTTTAACTTACGGATAGGATTACAAAATTTTTGTTTTCAAAAGCACTATAAGAATTTACAAGGCTGTATCTTTTATGTACATGCATGCACACACATTCGTAAGCTGCAGCGTTCAGGAATTATGGAGAGCCTTGCTTGCTCGCGTGGCATTGGTGTTTTTTTGTATATTACATGCTTTCAAGGTTTGCAAATCAGTATTTACGTGAACGAGGTCAGCTCTGTTTTCGCTTTGCGACTTTGCCGACTTGCCGAGGATTAGTATCTATTTTTGTTTGAATCATGACTCGTTTTTCATTTTGCTTCCCCACACACTAAATAATATTACGAGAGTATGAAAGCAAATGGGGTTAACTGGCTGCTTTTGTCAACGCGTGGTACTGTATATCCATGAGGTCCCGTGGAGGACATTTTTATCTACTGCTCGTGAACTTTCATGCATATTTATTGATTAGTAAGAGAAGGTAATTGCGAATCTCTAATGAACCATTTATCTCTCTCAGTATTACGAGCTTTAATGTTCATTTGCGAATGTGCTCGTCTAGCCATCGTTTATATTAGTAGACGGTGCGACCACAGCTTTCTGGAATGATCAACCTTCAGTACAGTTAATAGTCTTACAAACGGTCTTCAAAAACGTCCTCAGATATCTGTGGATGAGAATTTTGATATATTCGTTTGCTGAATTTTTACTATTCAGATAGCTCTGAAAAATCCTGCTTTCAGAGAAAGTATTTTCTTATTTACATGCAGTTTTTTCAGCCAACGAGGTAGGTTTGATATGGAGAGGAATTCTGCAGGCCTGAATACATCAAGATTTTGCATTTTTGTGATGCGTGATTTTCACCGTTAGGTAACAGGCCGTGCAAAATACAATCACATCTGCATAGCATGTATCATTTCTACAAGAAGAGATACATTTACACTTATAGACTGTATCAGAACTGTTGAGGATCTTAGTTGTGGGTTGGTTTCCTTTCATTCAAGTTAAAAGCTCCCCTTTACATATCCTGTTGCGCTTTGAAGGTATGCTTACTACCTCATATTTCGTTAACAGTAATCAAATTGCGTTGTCGTTCATTCATGCGTCAAATTTTAATTGAAGAGGAATATTTTCAGGACATAACTGCTGTGCACTCTTAGGTAGTATTGCTTTCATGTTTAAGACGGTCGTCATCTTTCCGCCTTGTATTCTTCGACATTTGTTATTGTATTCTTCTTCAGGCACATTTAAACTGCGGCTTGTCGAGTACAGTCACTTGCGATTACGACGGTATATTTATGGTGCAAGCTCACGGTTCGCAGATCGCCTTACAGGAGATTTTAAGGTACAGTTGCGCTACACTCCCTGCCGGTTGCTGACGCGGTTTATGCTGCTGCTACAGCGAAAAATTAAACATGAAATGTTATTCAGTGCCATTTTCTCGCAAGTGACTAGTTGAATCTGACAAAGACGGCGCCTCCTCCACGTCGAATTATCGTCTCTGTTATTTCACTATTTTATTCTCTGTCTTTGAAATGAAAACCAACGTCTCTCATTAATTTATGAAAACTTTTTGTTTCAATAGTAAACAAGCGTTATCGTCAGTTACTATTTAAAGTACCTTTTTTATCGTAAGCACTCCATGTATGACGAGAAAAAACATACGACTCTGATTGTTTAGCACTTTTTACAAAATCTCATTTCCCAGAAAAGCACGGCTGTCGTCTTTTCGTCGTGCCAAGAATCTTCTGTCCTTATTTCGCGCACCAATAACAAACACTCTACACTAGAACACAGCGAAACTTAGATGTTGTTTCTAAAATCTGATTGATAGGGACAGATTTCTTTTCTTTGAGTTTCCAGAAGAAGTAAATATCAGTTTCTTGCCGCTTTTTACAACGTTCCACGCCTCTGTTTTAGAGCGGAACACGAAGTAACTTCAAACATTTTCACAACAAATACAGGTGAAACCCACGTGGCAGAGAAGGCGACTGTCCAGTGAGACTTGAAATGACATTGTTAGGCACTCCAGGTATAAGAGCTGTTTTGTCTGTGCTCCGTGATTATCGCTATTTTGTATGAGATAACCTGACACTGAAGTGTGCATCTTTGACACACAAGTGAAAAAAAGGTCATAAATTCAACAAATTTATTCACGTTTATTTACATCTACAATTCGCCTTCCGTTTCTTCCTTTGAGTGAATCTGCCTGTATTGTAATGAACGGATTTACGTAATTAGCGCAGTATTTCCAATTTTTACCGCTCGCTAATTTGTTTATTCAAAATTTAAAAGTCTGCGTTCAGACATACACGTAGCTTTTACAAAGTTAACTACCATGGCGTAATACAGTGTACTGAGCATGCTTTGTCGTATTATGTTCCATTCAGTTTCTCCACTGAAAAATAGTGTCCACACTTGTCATAAATAAGCGCTGCTTTGAGAGTGTTACGCAACCGCAAAGAAGGTAGAGAGACAAAGTTAGGCTCAAGGAATCAGTAACTTGTATTCCAGCTTCTTGTTTTGTTACAACACAAAATATTTTGGGATTGTAGTTTCAGTTCATAAACGGAACTTGAAATCCGTGTAACATTACAAATCTTGAAAACAAATGAGGTGAATTTAAACTTATTGACCAAGCCGGTTAAAATGCGAAATAGATTGCAGTGAGAAAAATCAATACATGTTTTGAAACGAGAGGCTAAAGAGCAGTGGTGTCTGTAGTTGTCACGGTGGACAATGGGCAAAAAAGTCAAACTCACAGAGACGGAAAATGAAGTTGCATATGATACAATATCAACAATGGAAATAAACTTATAACTAAATCCTTCTACGGACCGCCAGACACTCGCAGATGTAAGTGAATACTGAAGATAATCTTTCTGGTTGCTAAAGTATATGTTCTCCAATGGTACTGTCCTCATCGGAGGAGACGTTAATAAATCAACAATCGAATGGAATAATTACCGTTTTTGAAGGGCGGACGTGACAAGACATTCTGTAAAATAATACTAAATTCTTTCTCTGAAAACTATTTTGAATCCATAGTTTGGAAGCCTCCTCATGACGGAAAATACTAGAGCTAATGGCAACAAAGAAATCTGACATCTTTGAGGACGTCCGCATTGAAATTGGAATAAGTGAGCAAGGGCGCTGTAGCGACAATGATTACCAAAGTACAAAAGGTAATTAAAATAAGTAGAAAGGTTTACATGTTCAGTAAACCACTTAAAGAGGTAGTAGTGTCCTATCTGATACAGGCCCTCCGAATATTCACCTGAGAATAGCAGAATGAAGGGGAGATATGGCTCAAGTGTAGGAGACTAGTTGATTAAGTGTGGGCAGATATATACTTCGTAGAATAGTTCGTAGTGGAGGGACTATACGACACTACTAGGAAACTTGAAAAAGATCGTTGGCTACTGCATAACCGATGTAAAACAAAGCATTGGAAAAGAAATGCTGAATAAAACGCATTGGGCTGTCATAAGAAAAATGCTTGTAGCGTTTAATGACTACCGTATCAGAATCTTATCGAAAGATATCTCACAAAATCCAGAGGAATTCTGGTCATATGTAGCGTCGCTCAGTGGCTCAGAATTACCGTATACACACTCACCCATGACCAGTAACTGAAACCGAGGGTAACAAAACAAGAGCAGAAATATTCAATTCCATTTTGAAATGTTTGATTACGAAACTGTTTAAATTAAGCAAGTCCGCAGGGCCCGGTGGAATCCCTATCAGAGTATTTACTGAGTTTGTAGGAGTTAGCTCCGCTTTTAACCATAATATGTCGTAGATCCATCGAATTAAAATCTGTACGCAGTGCTTGTGAAAAGACTCTCGCTCCCTGTATTTTACCCCTGCCACCTTCAGAATTTGAAAGACAGTATTCCAGTCAAAATTGTCAAAAGATTTCTCTATGTCTACAAATGCTAGAAACGTAGGTTTGCCTTTCCCTAATCTATTTTCTAAGATAAGTCGTAGGGTCAGTATTGCCTCACGTGTTCCAACATTTCTACGGAATCCAGACTGATCTTCCCCGAGGTCGGCTTCTACCAGTTTTTCCATTCGTCTGTAAATAATTCGTGTTAGTATTTTGCAGCCGTGGCTTATTAAACTGATAGTTCGGTAATTTTCACATCTGTTAACACTTGCTTTCTTTGGGATTGGAATTATTACATTCTTCTTGAAGTCTGGGGGTATTTCGCCTGTCTCATACATCTTGCTCACTAGATGGTAAAGTTTTGTTAGGTGTGGCTCTACCAAGGTAATTGTGTCAGGGACAGCAAAGGACCCGAAAGAGCAGCTGAACGGAATGAACAGTTTCTTGAAAGGAGGATATAAGATGAACATCAACAAAAGCAAAACGAGGATAATGGAATGTAGTCGAATTAAATCGGGTGATGCTGCGGGAATTAGATTAGGAAATGAGACACTTAAAGTAGTAAATAAGTTTTGCTATTTAGGGAGCAAAATAACTGAGGATGGTCGAAGTAGGGAGGATATAAAATGTAGACTGGCAATGGCAAGGAAAGCGTTTCTGATGAAGAGAAATCTGTTAACATCGAGTATCGATTTAAGTGTCAGGAAGTCGTTTCTGAGTGTAACCATGTATGGTAGTGAAACGTGGACGATAAATAGTTTGGACAAGAAGAGAATAGAAGCTTTCGAAATGTGGTGCTACAGAAGAATGCTGATGATTAGATTGGTAGATCACATAACTAATGAGGAGGTATTGAATAGAATTGGAGGGAAGAAAAATTTGTGGCACAACTTGACTAGGAGAAGGGATCGATTGGTGGGGCATATTCTGAGGCATCAAGGGATCACCAGTTTAGTATGTAAGGCAGCGTGGAGGATAAAAATCGTAGAGGGAGACCAAGAGATGAATACACTGAACAGATTCAGAAGGATGTAGGTTGCAGTAGGTACTGGGAGATGAAGAAGCTTGCACAGGATAGAGTAGCATGGAGAACTGCATCAAACCAGTCTCTGGACTGAAGACCACAACAACAACATGCAGCACTTGGAAGAAAACACATCTGTCAGCAGCAATGGTAGTAAAAGTGATCCACGAAAGTACTGTTCAAATCATTGATATCCATTTGTGGTAGAATCTAAGAACATATCCTGAACTCAAAGGTAGTGAACATCTTCTGACTGCTATATTAGTGAATCACAAGTGTTAAATGTTAACCCATACCAGTACCCGATTGTACCTATTATGGTGATATACACTCCTGGAAATGGAAAAAAGAACACATTGACACCGGTGTGTCAGACCCACCATACTTGCTCCGGACACTGCGAGAGAGCTGTACAAGCAATGATCACACGCACGGCACAGCGGACACACCAGGAACCGCGGTGTTGGCCGTCGAATGGCGCTAGCTGCGCAGCATTTGTGCACCGCCGCCGTCAGTGTCAGCCAGGTTGCCGTGGCATACGGAGCTCCACCGCAGTCTTTAACACTGGTAGCATGCCGCGACAGCGTGGACGTGAACCGTATGTGCAGTTGACGGACTTTGAGCGAGGGCGTATAGTGGGCATGCGGGAGGCCGGGTGGACGTACCGCCGAATTGCTCAACACGTGGGGCGTGAGGTCTCCACAGTACATCGATGTTGTCGCCAGTGGTCGGCGGAAGATGCACGTACCCGTCGACCTGGGACCGGACCGCAGCGACGCACGGATGCACGCCAAGACCGTAGGATCCTACGCAGTGCCGTAGGGGACCGCACCGCCACTTCCCAGCAAATTAGGGACACTGTTGCTCCTGGGGTATCGGCGAGGACCATTCGCAACCGTCTCCATGAAGCTGGGCTACGGTCCCGCACACCGTTAGGCTGTCTTCCGCTCACGCCCCAACATCGTGCAGCCCGCCTCCAGTGGTGTCGCGACAGGCGTGAATGGAGGGACGAATGGAGACGTGTCGTCTTCAGCGATGAGAGTCGCTTCTGTCTTGGTGCCAATGATGGTCGTATGCGTGTTTGGCGCCGTGCAGGTGAGCGCCACAATCAGGACTGCATACGACCGAGGCACACAGGGCCAACACCCGGCATCATGGTGTGGGGAGCGATCTCCTAAACTGGCCGTACACCACTGGTGATCGTCGAGGGGACACTGAATAGTGCACGGTACATCCAAACCGTCATCGAACCCATCGTTCTACCATTCCTAGACCGGCAAGGGAACTTGCTGTTCCAACAGGACAATGCACGTCCGCATGTATCCCGTGCCACCCAACGTGCTCTAGAAGGTGTAAGTCAACTACCCTGGCCAGCAAGATCTCCGGATCTGTCCCCCATTGAGCATGTTTGGGACTGGATGAAGCGTCGTCTCACGCGGTCTGCACGTCCAGCACGAACGCTGGTCCAACTGAGGCGCCAGGTGGAAATGGCATGGCAAGCCGTTCCACAGGACTACATCCAGCATCTGTACGATCGTCTCCATGGGAGAATAGCAGCCTGCATTGCTGCGAAAGGTGGATATACACTGTACTAGTGCCGACATTGTGCATGCTCTGTTGCCTGAGTCTATGTGCCTGTGGTTCTGTCAGTGTGATCATGTGATGTATCTGACCCCAGGAATGTGTCAATAAAGTTTCCCCTTCCTGGGACAATGAATTCATGGTGTTCTTATTTCAATTTCCAGGAGTGTAGAAAGAAATAACTAAGTGAAGTCACATTAATGCGACCACCGACTGTGTTACGCGTCAGCTGCAATAACCACTCACAGACAGTAGGTGGCAGCTCTAGCAGCAGAGGGTGTCGTATTGAGGAAACGGGACGATTTATCTGACTTCCAAAAGGACATGATCATTAACTTCCGGGCCAATGGTGGAAGCATTTCCGAAACAACGAAGTTTGTCAACTGTTCGCGTGCCGCCGGGGTTAAAGGAAACCGTGCATGGGAAAACGGCGCTATCCAAAACCGGCGCCGAGGCGGCTGTGGTGCACCGCGGGCCGTAGACGACAGGAGTGAACGACGACTGCAGAGGTGAGTCCGGGTGAACAGACGTGCAACTGTAGAGCAACTGACCGCACAGATGAACCAATGGGCTACCAACCGTGTCCCCTCAACGACCGTTCACCGAACTTTGCTGCGGTTGGACGTCCACAGCAGGTGCTTGCTTCATGCAACCTTGGTGCTGACAGCTGTTCATTGGCAACGAAGGCTGGAAGTTGCACGCCAATACTGCAACTGAACTTTCACTGAGTGGTGACAGATGGCGTCTTCAGATGAATCACGTTTTACGCTCCATCGGACAGATGGCTGTTGTTGTGTATTGTCCTGCAGCGGTCGTCGTAAGGGTTCAGCGTTATGGTCTGAGGAATGTTCGTGTGGCGTTCCCTGGGTGATCTCGTCATTCTGGAAGGCACAGTGGACCATCACAAGATTACATCTATCCTTGGGGATCATGTACGCCCCTAGATGCAATTGTTTTTCCTTGGCTGAATGGCTTGTACCAGCAGGACAACTCAACGTGTCACACAGCTCGCAGTGCTCGTGCGTGGCTCGAAGAGCACCAGGATGAGCTTAGCGTACTCCCATGGCCAATCGAGAATCTGTGGGACCACCTCGATCGGGCTGTGCGCGCCATGGATCCACAACCGAGAAACCTAGTGCATTGGGCCGCGGCGCTGGACTCGGCATGGCTCCACATACCTGTCGGTACCTTCCATAGCCCCATTGATTCTCCTGCACGTCTAGCAGCGGTCCACACTGCAAAAGGTATTTGTGGAGACTTCTGGCAGGTGGTCACATTAATGTGGCTCGTTGGTGTAGATGGTGGCAGATTTCGATTCAGAGGTAGGATAACAGTGAAAATGCAGTCAGTCTACAAGCGATGCTGTTTACACAACACTCGTGTCCCCTCAAATAATATCGCTCAAGTGTGTGGGGCCCTGACCACATAGAAGTAGAATGGGATATCTAACGTACTGAAGAAACGGTAGCACGAAAGGTCACTTTTTTTTGTTGCTTACGGGAGAACGTAACAAATGGCTCTGAGCACTATGCGACTTAACTTCTCAGGTCATCAGTCGCCTAGAACTTAGAACTAATTAAACCTAACTAACCTAAGGACATCACACACATCCATGCCCGAGGCAGGATTCGAACCTGCGACCGGAGCGGTCGCTCGGTTCCAGACTGTAGCGCCTAGAACCGCACGGCCACTCCGGCCGGCGGAGAACGTAACAGAAATACCAAAGCTCTGAAAATGCCGACTTTGTTTGCAAAGGCCAATTACCCCACAAAAGCGTACAAAGGATGTTTCAGAACCAGTAGCTTGTGAAGAATCTAGGAATGTACGAAGGTAGACCAAAAAGTAATACCTCCTGTATCATAAAAAATTAATAATGAACTTATAACAGCGGAGTCAGTAAAGATCATAGCCTGAAATGTCCTTTACGCGATACTTCCATTCAACGCAGCCACCATGCATGAATCCGGACATCAAAACCCGTTTGTAAACATTCATAGTTCTCCTTCTTGGTCCATGATTTTAAAGATGCTCTTACCTTATCCAACAAGAAAGTGTATGAGGTCGCTGTAAAGGACATCAGCAATGTGCGGCTTTGGAGGAAGAACTTTGGTAACGGAGAAATAGCAACTTCTGCCGCAGATAACAATGGAGCACGTGCTGATGATGTGATTCGACGAGACAGACGTTTCAGAGTTCATGAGATTAATAGCTTTAAAATAATTCTGAGAAAAGTGAGTCAACGAGTAAAACTCTGAATTTTTATAAACTGGTTTTGAATGCCTGTGTTCAACGAGGGTACAAATGTATAAAAATGTGTGGTAACTGCGTTGAACGGTAGTGCTGTGTAGAAGACGGTTCAGGCTATTATCTATACTGATTCCTCTGTTGTACGTTCATTGTTAATTTTTTTATGATACAGGAGGCATCACTTTTTGATCCACCCTTGTTATACAATTCCGTACACATTACTCTCATAGAGACCGTGAAGACAAAATTAGATTAATGAAGCGTGCACAAAGGCAATTAAACGTTCATTTTTGCAGCTCTCCATGCCAGGGTGGAACACCCTTATAAACTAAAAAAAAAAAAAAAAAAAAATCCACGTCAGAAAAATTTGACGGTTTATTCAATAGAAAAGGCGTCCTAAACTGAGCAAGTCAGTAGCGCGTTGGTCACTTTTGGCCATTATGCAAGCAATTATTCGGCTTGGCACTGATTGACAGAGTTATTCGATGTCTTCTCGACGGATATGCCAAATCCTGTTCAATTGGCGCTATAGATTGTCAGAATCACGAGCTGCTAGGCGGGCTCTGCCCATAATGTTCCAAACGGTCTCAGTTGGGAAGAGATCCGACGACCTTGCTGATGAAGGTAGGGTGTGGCAAGCATGAAACAAGCAATAGAAACTCTCACTGCGTGCAGGCGGGCGTTATTTTGCTGAAATGTGAGCGCTGAATGGCTAGCCGCGAAGAGCAACGAAACGGGGCGTAGAATATCACAGACATACCGCTTTGCTGTATGGATACCGTGGATGACAACCAATGGGGTCTTACTATGAAAACAAATTGTAGCCTAGACCATCACTTCTGGCTGTCGGGCCGTATCGCGGGCGAGAGTCTGGCTGGTACCCCACCGCTGTCTGGGACGTCTCCAGAGACGTCTCGCTGGTCATCGGGGATCAGTTCGAAGCGGGATTCATCACTGAAGACAGTTCTGCTCCAGTCAATCAGATTCCAGGCCAAAGACGTATCTAGAGACGCTCCAGTCAGTTGTGGGATATCAGCCTGACTATCAGCCGCCAGACAACCAGGAATGATGGTTTGGTGTGCCATTTCATTTCGTAGTTGGACCCCTACGACTGTCTTCCGCGGCAACCTTACAGTTCAGCGGTGTGTTGACGATATTCTGCGCCCCGTTTTGTTTCCCTTCATGGAAAGCTATCCTGGGTTTACATCTCAGCAAGATAATACCCTCCTGAATACGACGAGAGTTTTTACTACTTATCTTCGTGCTTGCCAAACCCTGCCTTGACCAGCAAGATCACCGTGATTTTCCCCAAGTGAGAACGTTTGGAGCATTAGGGACACGGCTCTCCACCCAGCTCGGAATTATGACGATCTAAAGCGCCAATTGGACAGAATTTTTCACGATACCCCTCTGATGGGATATCCCTCAGGAGGAATATGTCAATGCCAAACCGAATAACTGCTTGCATAAGGGCCAGAGGAGGATCAATGCGTTATTGATTTGCCCAATTTGTGAAGTTCTCTCGTACTTTTTTAAGTTTATCACTTATTTTTACTTTCTACATCTACATCTACATCCGTACTCCGCAAGCCACTTGACGGTGTGTGACGGAGGGTACTTTGAGTACCTCTATCTGTTCTCCCTTCTATTCCCAAGTATTTAAACTTGCAGACCGATTTCAGCTCATCATCCTGAATCTTGCAAGACCTCATCTGCATATCCTTAAGTGCTAAATATTCTGACTTTGTCCTGCTCTTTCTTCTAGTGCCTTTCTCCAATCTTCCAGCTTTTCCTCAAGTCTGTCGATGCTCTTCTCACAAAGAACCACATCATCCGCAAATATCATATTCCACGGTGCTTCCTTCTTCACATCTTTCACCAGCACATCCATAAACAGGTCAAAGAGGTAGGGACTAAGCGCAGACCCTTGATGTAACCCAACTTTTACTGGAAACTCCTTTGTCATGCCCACACTACTTCTCACCTGTGTCATTGCTCCTCTGTACATTTCCCTCACTAACCTCACATACTTCACTGGCGCGCACTGCTCTCTCATGCTTCTCCATATTTCGTCCCATGGGACTCTGTCATATGCTTTCTCCAAATCAATGAAAGCCATATGTAGATCGGCTTGTAGCTCCCCGTGTCTCTCCACTATGTGCCTTAAAGCATGTAGTGCATCAGTCGTTCCTCTTACGGGCATAAACTCAAACTGTTCTTCACACACCACAGTCTCCTTGCGTAATCTTGCTTCTATAACTCTTTCCCAAATTTTCATTGTGTGTGCCATCAGTTTAAAACCTCTACAGTTACTGCAGTCCTGCACATCACCTTTCCCCTTAAATATTGGGATCAGTACACTAGTTCTCCACTCGTCTGGCATTTCCTCCTGTCGCCAAATCTTCTTCATTAAATCCCAAAGGAGCTCAATTCCCTTTTTACCGAGACACTTCCATACCTTAACGGGGATCTGGTCTGGGCCAACTGCCTTCCCATTTTTCATCTTTTCAACTGCCTGTTCGACTTCATCTCTACTTATATCCATCGTTAATCCTTCGTTTGCCCCTCTTTCCCCAGTTTTCACTCTTACATTTTCTTCATTCAGCAATTTCTCAAAGTAATTCAACCATCTTTGGATTATTTTTCCACGGTCATGCAGAATTATTCCTGTTTCATCTTTAATTTGTTTTATTGCTGTTAGATCCTTAGAAGTTTTATCTCTTGATTTGCCTATCCGTATCAGTTTAATATTGTGATTTTTCTGTACCTGTTCGTATGCCTCCCTAACTGATTCAGCTTTAGCTTTAGCGACGGCTCGTTTTGCCTCCTCCTTTGCACTTTAGTATGCTTGCCCATCCTCAGCACTTCCGGACATATCCCACTTCCTCTTAGCGTTTTTCTTTTCCTTCACAATCTTCTGCACCTCTTCATTCCACCACCATGCTTCCTTATCTTTTGGCACCTCTCTCCCAGATGTTAACCCAAACACTTTCTCCCCGGTCTTCTTTATAACAGCAGTATTTATTTTCCACCACTCCTGCACACTTTCTGCCAATTTTACCTTTCCCAGTATTTTTTCACTAAACTTCTCTCCCAAATTTTTATCTTTTAATCTCCACCACTTAATTTTCCTTTCACATTGATTTATGTGCCTCTGTCTTTTACATACTTTCATCTCACAATCCGCTTATGTTGTGTTGCTATTCCTTCGCCGTATATGACCTTAGTATTTCGCACCTCCCCACTATTTTTCCTTCTACATAATATCTAATCAATTTGGCTTTTATTTTCGCCACTCCTGTATGTTATTAATTTTTCTGTTTTTCTTTGGAAGTAGGTATTCGTAATCACTAGATCAAAAGCCACTGCAAACTCCACTATCTTTTTACCTTCCTCATTTCTCTCGCCATACCCCCAGCCTCCATGCCATCTCTCTTCCCCACCTTTCCTTCCGCCAACATGACCATTTACGGTAGATCCCCTCCGACTATCACTCTTTCATTCTTTGGTATTCCGACCATTACTCCATCCAAATCTCTCCAAAATTTTTCCTTCTCGTCCTCCGAACATCCTGCTTGGGGTGCATAGGCTGTCAGCACTGTTACCATTTCTCTGCCAAACATCATCTTAACATACATGATCCTATCATTTACTCTGCTGACTTCACATACCTCATCTTGAAGCTCTCTGTGCAAAATAACTCCAACTCCATTTCTTGATTCCGGACTTGCACTACTATAAAGTAGCTTGTAGCCTTCAGTTAAGATCTTTGCCTTATTGCCCTTCCACCTTGTCTCTTGCACACGCAAAGCCTTTATCTTCCTCCTCTGCATCATGTCTGCTATCTCTCTTCCCTTTCGCGTCATCGTTCCCACGTTTAGAGCTCCCACTCTGATCTTGAACACCTTTGGATCCTTCGCAAAACGCCTCCCCCGGAGTTCCGAATGGGAGGCTATTACTCCGGAACATTTATCTTGAGAAGCATCCATCATTCCTCTTGTTTTGGCAATGTTTTTACAGCCGGATGCCCTTCCTGCTGCCAACCTCTTTCCTTTGTTAGATGGGCGGGGGCTTGCTAGTTTTGGTCCGCCCTGGGTATTTTATTTCCCCAGTACCCACCATATCTGGTGAGCTTTCTCCTATCTGCCACCTGGGGAGGCGCCCGATGGGAGACTAGCAACTCCACATAGGATTTTGCTGCCTAGGTAGAAGAATTCCTTAACTTCATCTACCTCGTGGCCATCGATCTGATGTAAATTTTCTCGCTGTTCTCATTTCTGTTATTTCTCAGTACTTTCGTTTTTCTTCGATTTACTCGCAGTCCATATTCTGTCTTATTAGACCATTCCATTCCCCAGATCCTGTACTCTTATCCACTTTCACTCAGGGTAGCAATGTCATCAGCGAATCGTATCATTGATATCCTTTCACCATGAATTTTAATCCCACACCTGGACCTTTGTTTTATTTCCATCATTGCTTCTTCGATATACAGGTTGAATAGTAGGGGTCAAAGACTACATCCATGTCTCACACTTTTTTAATCCAAACACTTTGTCTTGGTTGACCACTCTTATTATTCCTTCTTCGCTCTTGTGAATATTATATATTATCCATCTGTCCCTAGAGCTTACCAATATTTTTGTCAGTATTTCGAAGATATTGCACGGTTTTACATTGTCAAACGCTTTTACCAGGTCGACAGGTCCTATAAACGTGTTTTGATTTTTATTTAGTCTTACTCCCATTATCAACTACAATGTCAGAATTGCCTCTCTGGTACCTTTACCTTTCTTGAAGCCAAATTGATCGTCATCCAACACATCCTCGATTTTATTTTTCATTCTTCTGTATACTATTCTTGTCAGCAACTTGGACGCATGAGCTGTTAAGCTGATTGTGCGATAAATCCCGCACATGCCGGAATTGTATGAATGATATTTTTCCGAAAGTCAGATCGTATGTCGTCAGACTCACACATTCTACACACCAAAGTGAATAGTGTTTTTTTTTTGTTTTTATTTATTTACCTTTTTTTTTTTGCAACTTCCCCCAATGATCGCAGGAATTCTGAAAGAGTGTTATCTACTCCTTCTGCTTTATTTGATATTAAGTCCTCCAAAGCTCATTTAAACTCTGATTCTAATACTGGGTCCGCCAACTCTTCTAAATCGACTCCTGTTTCGTTTTCTATCACACCAGACAAGTCTTCCATCTACTTAACGTCTTCAACATACTCTTTCCACCTATCCGCTCTCTATTCTGCATTTAACAATGGAATTCCTATTTGCACACTTAGTGTTATCACTCTTGCAATAGTGGGACTAAGTTTATGTAATCCCAAATTGTGGTTGCCTACATCAGGGCAAGTATACATTCAGAGGCGAACCTATTGTTCTCTTTTGATTAACAGGTCCTTAACCTATTGTTCTGCTAAAAGGATTAATTCTCCTCTGGGGATAATCCATCCTTTTGATTGATTGGTTATGACCACCTGAGGATATTCACCCTTTTGATTGACAGGTGCTTGGCCTACTGTTCCCCCATCCCTCCCCCTCCTCACCTTCCTTCTCCATCCCTCAGGGAAATCCCCTCGCCAATACAAGCACACTTTTCATATCAGTTTGATTGACTAATTATTAATTAAATTGATCAATTAATTAAATCCATCTTCTGAAAACTCCCTCAGCCAACCCTCTCTCCTCCCCCTCCAGGAAATTGGCGTGAAAAAGACTCAGTTGATCGATCATTTGGAGGGTGTACGATCGCAATGTATGGAATATCTTTTAAATAATTTAGACAATGTATGGAACATTCTTTGTTTAAACAATCTACGCGATTCGAGTTGGTGTTTGGAATATAGTTTATTTATTTAGCTGAAGAATTTGTCGGGAAACTGACAGCAGGGTACAGAATGCTGTTTATTTAAACGATTTACAGGATACAGGGTGGTGTATGGAATATAGTTTATTTAAAGAATTTGTCAGGAAATCGATCGCAGTAGGTTATATTTAAACAACTGCAGCGCTTTTTTATTCTGAACACACTGGAAACGATGAGTAGGCGTAGTTTACATCTGCTGCCTGGGTCAGGGATGTTAAGACTCTTATTATTTATTATGCTCACTTTTCGAAGCACACTCGTGTCTCAGCAAAAACGGGAAAATCAGAACAATTACATATCTAAAAGTTCATCACATATTTACAAACACACCGTCGCTTTCTGTAGACGGATAAATTACTAGCATCTCAGAGGCAAACTATTTTGTACAGATCGAGAAACATACAGCAGTCATATTCCACTGACAGTTAAACCCTGCAAAAGTGGTTCTACTGAATGAAGTGAGGTATAGTAATCGTCGTTTGGGGTCTCCCGTGAGTGTCTCTATCGTCAAGGCACCGCAACAGAGATCAAAATCACCCAATATCATAATTACAGATCACGTTACTAAATACCACCGACCACGCATCGGCCTCCTCTGATCTCGCGGCTCCCAAACTAAGCATCAAGTGTTGGCATCCCGTTGATCGGGAAATTCGAGGCTCGCTTCCTGTCTGTGTCTTTCTCCAGAGGCCATTCCCTGGTTGTCCGTATGAACATCGCGAAACACGCAGACAGAGGTTTGCATTTTTGCTCAGAATACAGTGTTCCTGTTGGCGAATGTTGGAGCAAAGGGAAAGCTGATACAATTTCGATATCAAAAATAGAGTCCAATAAGCAGTTTGTACTATCCTTTCAAATTAATTTTTTAACAATTTACAACAGTCAAATAGGTGGCTTAAAAGACTCAACTCCACCGTACGATGATCCTTTTCCGTAATAAAACATATTTTCAACGTTTGAGTATCACACACAAACATTATGCAATTCAAGTAATGAAATTTCCACCACAAATAGATCGTAGCGCTAAATATATCCGAGCACAAACACTCTCATCCACCACAATGTTCCACTAAACATACCTGACGAAAAAAAAAAAAATCCTACCGATCATACAAACTAGCGATTGCGAGGCGCGCGCCATTCGCCGTCTACAGCGTAGCCCCCGTCCGAGCTAGTCGGGAGAGAGACCAATGTCTGAACGCATGCGTGCACGCTCTACGACTATCGGAAACGCGATGGGGTTTTGAAATGAAATGTGCTATCCCTAAATCCCCCCCTGAACCATGGACCTTGCCGTTGGTGGGGAGGCTTGCGTGCCTCAACGATACAGATAGCCGTACCGTAAGTGCAACCACAACGGAGGGGTATCTGTTGAGAGGCTAGACAAACGTGTGGTTCCTGAAGAGGGGCAGCAGCCTTTTCAGTAGTTGCAGGGGCAACAGTCTGGATGATTGACTGATCTGGCCTTGTAACACTAACCAAAACGGCCTTGCTGTTGTGGTACTGCGAACGGCTGAAAGCAAGGGAAAACTGCAGCCTTATTCTTCCCGAGGGCATGCAGCTTTACTGTATGATTAAATGATGATGGCGTCCTCTTGGGTAAAATATTCCGGAGGTAAAATAGTCCCCCATTCGGATCTCCGGGCGGGGACTACTCAGGAGGACGTCGTTATCAGGAGAAAGAAAACTGGCGTTCTACGGATCGGAGCGTGGAATGTTAGATCCCTTAATCGGGCAGGTAGGTTAGAAAATTTAAAAAGGGGAATGGATAGGTTAAAGTTAGATATAGTGGGAATTAGTGAAGTTCGTAGCAGGAGAAACAAGACTTTTGGGCCAGGTGAATACAGGGTTATAAATACAAAATCAAACAGGGGTAATGCAGGAGTGGGTTCAATAATGAATAAAAACATAGGAGGGTAAGCTACTACAAACAGCATAGTGAACGCATTATTGTGGCCAAGATAGACACGAAGCCCACGCCTACTAAGCAGGGATGGCTATAGGACAAATGTAAGGATGTAGAGGCTTATCTCACGAGGGGTAAGATAGATACTCCCTACAGGAAAATTAAAGAGACCTTTGGAGAAAGGAGAACCACTTGCATGAATATCAAGAGCTCAGATGGAAACCCAGTTCTAAGCAAAGAAGGAAAAGCAGAAAGGTGAAAGGAGTATATAAAGGGTCTATACAGGGGCGATGTTCTTGAGGACAATATTATCGAAATGGAAGAGGAGGTAGATGAAGATGAAATGGGAAATATGATACTACGTGAAGAGTTTGACAGAGCACTGGAAGACCTAAGTTGAAACAAGGCCCCGGGAGTAGACAACATTCCATTAGAACTACTGACAGCTTTGGGAGAGCCAGGCCTAACAAAACTCTACCATCTGGTGAGCAAGATGTATGAGACAGGCGAAATTCCCCCAGACTTCAAGAAGAATATAATAATTCCAATCCCAAAGAAAGCAGGTGCTGACAGATGTGAAAATTACCGAACTATCAGTTTAATAAGTCACAGCTGCAAAATACTAACGCGAATTCTTTACAGACGAATGGAAAAACTGGTAGAAGCCGACCTCGGGGGAGATCAGTTGAGATTCCGTAGAAATGTTGGAACACGTGAGGCAATACTGACCCTAAAACTTATCTTAGAAGAAAGATTAAGGAAAGGCAAACCTACGTTTCTAGCATTTGTAGACTTAGAGAAAGCTTTTGACAATGTTGACTGGATTACTCTCTTTCAAATTCTGAAGGTGGCAGGAGTAAAATACAGGGAGCGAAAGGCTATTTACAATTTGTACAGAAACCAGATGGTAGTTATAAGAGTCGAGGGACATGAAAGGCAAGCAGTGGTTGGGAAGGGAGTGAGACAGGGTTGTAGCCTATCCCCGATGTTATTCAATCTGTATATTGAGCAAGCAGTAAAGGAAACAAAAGAAAAGTTCGGAGTAGGTATTAAAATCCAGGGAGAAGGAATAAAAACTTTGAGGTTCGCCGATGACATTGTAATTCTGTCAGAGACAGCAAAGGATTTGGAAGAGCAGTTGAACGGAATGGACAGTGTTTTGAAAGGAGGGTATAAGATGAACATCAACAAAAGCAAAACGAGGATAATGGAATGTAGTCGAATTAAGTCGGGTGATGCTGAGGGAATTAGATTAGAAAGTGAGACACTTAAAGTAGTAAAGGAGTTTTGATACTTGGGGAGCGAAATAACTGATGATGGTCGAAGTAGAGAGGATTTAAAATGTAGACTGGCAATGGCGAGAAAAGCGTTTCTGAAGAAGAAAAGTTTGTTAACATCGAGTATAGATTTAAATGTCAGGAAGTCGTTTCTGAAAGCATTTGTATGGAGTGTAGCCATGTATGGAAGTGAAACATGGACAATAAATAGTTTGGACAAGAAGAGAATAGAAGCTTTTGAAATGTGGTGCTACAGAAGAATGCTGAAGATTAGATGGGTAGATCACATAACTAATGAGAAGAGGAGTTTGTGGCACAACTTGACCAGAAGAAGGGATCGGTTGGTAGGATATGTTCTGAGACATCAAGGGATCACCAATTTAGTATTGGAGGGCAGCGTGGAGGGTAAAAATCGTAGAGGGAGACCAAGAGATGAATACACTAAGCAGATTCAGAAGGATATAGGCTGCAGTAGGCACTGGGAGATGAAGAAGCTTGCACAGGATAGAGTAGCATGGAGAGCTGCATCAAACCAGTCTCAGGATAACATCAACATCCCTAAATTGGTTCTCTCTGCTACATTTGGAAGGAGGGAGGAAGGTTCTACTGCGCGATAGAACAGAGACATCAGCAAATACCACTGCAATGCAGAGTCCAATGGTATGTACTGAGAAGTACTAAACACGACTCACTTAAACCACGATCCAGTCTGTAGTAATATGGTGTCGGGACTAGATGTCGGAGACAGCTGGAAACACTCGCACATCCCACGTACTCAAATTCCGCACATCCATACGTGGTGCCCCCCGTCCCGATGTCCACCGCCAGCAACGACGTAAAGCAGTCAGTGAAAATTACCGGCACGGGCTGCAGTCACAGTCGTGGACGCGCGTGTGTCAGAGTATACCACCCCCGGCCGTGGATAGCATGCGGGGATGACTGGAGTGGTATGAAATGGGATGTTATCAATACGGCCTGTGCAGATGTCCATTATTTTGAATCTTCTCTCACGTAACACACACACGCCCGCCTCTGTCACGCTCACTCAGCACCCTGGTCACTTCGCCATCCCTCGCTGCTGCGGGCAGGATCAGACAGGTAGGCACAGTCTTTGTACCTATCAAAGACTGAGCTAATCCGTTACTTCCACTTGCTGACTCCTCTGCCCTTGCAGGCAGCTGCGGTGCACTGCGAAACAAGCAGCGGCAGCTTGGATGGATACAGCAATTCAGAACAATTCCACCCCAACATAGACCACCCAGTTTAAAAAAAAAGCTACTTTGCCCAATCTGAGGCAGCGATGTTTTGATCATGCACCTCGAATTTATCACGCGAAATGTAGATTCCTCCCGTTTATACGTGTTATTTTCGAAGATAGAAGAAATGGATAATACTTGCTCTTTCACGTTGCTAAAGTATTGTTACTTGATGTGAAAATACCGTACAGTACTAGGTCATACACTATATTCTAGCTCAGTATTGTTTCATCAAGTAGAAAAATGTCTTTTCTTATCTATCACGTCCTGCATCCCAGGACTAGAACATTAAACTCATTTTTGACTCAAGATGGAGTGCTAAGATCTACAACTGTCACAGGATGCCCCCACACTGTCCACCTGCTTAGCTGGGTGGTAACGTGCTTGTTTCCCATGCAAGCTGGCCCGGGTTCGATTCCCGGCCGGGTTGGAGATTTTCTCCGTTCGTGAACTGGGTGTTGTGTTGTCCTCATCATCATTTCATCCTCATAACCGGCGCGCAAGTTGCCCAATGTGGTGTCGATTGAAACAAGACTTGCACTTGGCGGCCGAACTTCCCAGGATAGGGGCTCCCGGCCAACGATACCATACGCTCATTTCCATTTCTTTCCCCCACACTTTCGAACTCTCTCTTAATGTAACCAAATGTCTCGCCACATATGAAGTCTCTTAAGGTAACAGCACAAAGAAGTTGTAAGTTTTCTACTACGTATCACTTTATAAATTCTGTAACACATCTGATTTTATTACGATGGTTCCTTCTCCCTGTATAGTTGAACGACTGAAATATCGTTAAAAGATATCGCTGCAACGAAAAAAAAAAAAACACAAATTGAAGAACCATATCCATGGTGCCCAAGCCATCACTCACACCCATCAGGTAGTATGTCACTGATATAGCATTGATAGGCTAATTAATTAAACTGATCATGAGAGGCACTTTGCGTGGTGAGTAATTTTTCTTTTACAGTCGTCGTATTGCATTCACCAGGTAGTTCAAATAGGAATTCCTGGAGGGAAGATGATATTCTTTTCGAGGAACACTATTGAGAACTATCATTTGAAGCTGACCACAGAAGAATTTTACTGCCAGCAACATACATTACTCGTAAGGACCGCGCTACTAAATACGTGATAACGACAACAATGTTACCGCCACCCTGCATAAAAAGCGGTCGCTGATAGTGCGACGCTTTCTGGTACAAATGCTATCAGCGATTTGGAATCAAGTCTCTCCATTCGACCACATATACGGTGACGTCTTTGAATGATTACAGCCACTGGCGAATAATACTCTTGCCACTCTCATAACTCGAAACAAGTCTCCTTTTTCGAACCCCCTCTTCGGAGGTTTGAGTCGTCCCTCGGGCATGGGTGTGTGTGTTGTCCTTAGCGTAAGTTAGTTTAAGTTAGATTAAGTAGTGTGTAAGCTTAGGAACCGATGACCTCAGTGGTTTGGTCCCATAGAACTTACTACTAATATCCAAATTACCAATTTTTCGAACCTGTCTGCCACAGAAACACTCCAACGCGGTTTTAGGCAATTCCTGAGCATCTTGTAACTGTTCCTCGGTTTCTGTAACAGCCTCCCTGCAGCTTCGTCCATGTGATCGTTCCAAAATAAGTCGGAACTGAATGGAAGCCAGAGAGCTCTATATCCACCATCTTCTGCATCCCGTGTAGAAACAGGTTGAGCTCAGGTAACGCAACAGGACAGTCTTTTGGCCACTCAGTGGAAATGGGAACATGTTATTGTAGCTCCATCAACGAAGCTGGCCATGGAAGGATTCTATCGCCAGCAACATACATTATGCGTAAGGACCACACTCTTAAAAACGTGATCACAACGACTATGTTACCATCACCATGCATAAAAGGCGGTCTTGGTTCTACAGGTACATGCAAGAGTCGCTGATAGTGTTACGCTTTGTGGTAGAAACCCTGTATGCGATTTGGAATCAAATCTTTCCATTCAACCACATACCTCCATTGGATCCTATGGAGATGTCTTTTAATGATTACGGCCACTAAAGAATCATATTCGTGGCACTCTCATACCTCGAAACGAGTCACCTTCCTCGAACCTGTCTGCTACAGTTAAATTCCAAAGTGGCTTTAGATAGTCGCTATGCATCTTGTAACTGCTCCTCAGTCGCTGCCCCCCCCGTCTCTGCAGCTTTGCGCATGTGATCGTTCCAATTTAAGTCGGAACTGAGCAGAAGTGGAAGACCGCTGTATCTGCCACATTCTGCAACCCATACAGAAAAGGAGTGAACTGAGTTAATGCGACAGGACCCTGTTTTGACCACTTGGTGGAAGTGGGAACATGTCGTATTTCCACCAACTGTGGATATGTGTATGGTCAGCGCCAAACGAAGCCTCCTCGTGCAACATGTAATATAAAAGACAGTTCGAACAGTTATGGTGGTGTTTCTTAGCGGGAAAATTAGGAAGATACCACATCATGCAGGTACTGCAGTCTGAAGCAGATCTGCGTCCCTCAGGGTCCATTCACGTCTATCGCCCAAAAATTACGAACTATAAAAGGTCCACTAACTTAATTCGACAAAAAACTTGATAAGCTTTTTACCGCATCTCTCTCTTCTGATATATCGAAAACAAATACCATCTGCATGCCGGCATAGAGTGTATGTGGTAATCCTATTAAACATACATGCATTGACCCATTGGAGCAGGTGGTCAGTGATCTATTTCGCTTGCAGAGACCAATGCAAAGTCCCATCACCTGTACTGTAGGTGGGCCATATCCCACAGACTATCAGTCGCAAGAGAGGGTCTCTGTTTTTTTGTTTAATTGATTGTTTTTTCTGCTGTAACAGACTTTGTACACTGCCATACATTTTGTTTTTTCCACCATGACTTCCAGTTCTGTATCAGGTTATAAATGACATTAACGCATTTTGATCCATTGCCCCTCACAGAAAACTAGATGTCGCACGGTGTAAATCATGTTGCTGCTGCTACCACAACACATACACTGGATGATATTAAATTAAAAATCAGACACAACATATGGAGACTGTAAGAGTTTTACGGGGTTGTGGAGCATTTACAAAGTGCTGTCCAAAGGTGATTGATTGCCTCTACATATAAACGTGTCTTTCACAGTGATGGAATAGCTGATTGCTCAGTGTTCCATTTCGATTGATTCCTCGTATTGCAGTCATGTAGGCGATCGCTGTTTCGCTGCTAGCCATCCCCAGAAGGTGTTGCCCCTCCACCAAGATTCTTTCTCCATATCACACAAGCGATCTCAGTTAATCAATATGTGGTAATCGACAACTTACCAGTGAACAGATTGAATGGAAAAGACACCGTTAATGAAATGTAGTAATAATCATCGTAGTTGATAGTGCAAACAAATTTTATCAGTTTTACCTTAATTTCTACACCGATCAATACCGCAGCAGCATGATTTCCAGTTTCTGTATCATCGCTAAATCACCCCTCCTCTACATTGTGAGTACCATTGCGAGTGTAGATAGTTGACTGTGCAGTACGTCCACTTATTGTTAATTCTCGAACATATACATCAGAGTATACCAGACAGCGATCAATATATATCTAGCACTTCGAGCATAGTGGGTGATTTACGATATTTCTCCATATGGAGGGGACTCACAGGGCATTCTCGCATTCTTAGGATGAAGTTAGAAAGATCTCCTCGCATTGTCTTTGAGCAACAAGCTCTACAGCACTGTCACCGATTTAATCTGCAGCTTACCAGAAGTAGACCACTAGATGAGCGTCTCGTGAAGGAATAGAGTGAGCCGAGCCTGTAACCGTTTTTCTGCACCCATCCAAGACAACAAGATTTCTCCAGACGCGCGAATGTTGAGATGGTTAGCACCCCTTATCGGTGTATAGTAGTAGATATGAAAGTGTTGTGTTGTAATAGGAGACTGCTAAGAAGAAGAAAAACGAGTGGTTTTTATGCTTGACGGAGCTCCAGGCAGATGGAGTTTGAGGCGTTTTACGTAAATCAACTGCGCTATCAATTCTAAAGTATTGTCCTAGTGTCTGGGATCAGTACCGAGAAGTTATTGGTAACAAAGCACATGAACAGATGTACTCCTAAGGCTACACAGTTCTGCATTTAAAACAGGCTATAATGATAGAGCTGTGCAATATCCGACCTATTAGTCATATGGAATGCAAAGCTGTTAAAATTCCAACGTAGAAATACATTTCCAGCGCGTGACATATATACCCCTTGCATGTTTTCTCTACGATAAACTATGGTGACAACTGTAAAATGAAAAACTACTTCCATAAAAAATCGATTCTGTGTGATACATGCACAATATAGCTTTCCAGAGATGTACAGCAACCATTGTTCACATCCGATCATGGGTCTGAAATTGCACTGTTTCCTGGTCGAGGGGGGGGGGGGAGGCATAGTATAGCACTGTATTCGAATGCATTCAGTCACCTCCAACCATATATTCTACAGTTACAGTGTGTTTGCTCTGTTCCCTGTGTGTATGTGTCACGGAAGGTTTCCATGACCCGTTCTTCCCGCTGTTGGAGCCAACTTCGAACACAGAATACATCTCCATACGTAGCGCGTGGAAGATTCACCTTGAAACCCTATCCCAGATGTGACATACTGTGGATCTGTATCTCAATATATACGTGATGCATCCACCTTCAGACCCTATCCCAGACATGGCACATTGTGGATCCGCATCCCAACAATGCTCCGGATACAACGCGTGGGGAATCCACACTCTAACTCGCGTCTATTCTAGGTCATGGGAGCCTTTTGCAACACACAGAAAACAGAGCAAACGAACTGCAGCTGTAGAATATGTGGTTGGAGGTGACTGGATGCATTCAAGTACGGTTCTAGACAATGCTGCCCAACCAGAAAAACAGAGCATTTGCGGTAGCTGTTGGCAGCTGTGCTACTAGCAATTTTAGAATGCGGAATGAGAAGCGATGTCATTATAATATGGGTAGAAGTGACATAAAATCCATAAAATTACGAAAAATGACGGAAAATACGTGCAAATTGAGGGAAAATACGCCGAAATCCTGGGAAATTGAGAGAGTATTTGCGTGTCTTCTGCTTGGTGCAGAACAATTCTTGTACATTGGAACGAGTATGTGACAGCAAGAAGCAAGAGAAATACGAGAAAACATTGGCATGGAAGCACGGGGAACCAGGGTAACAGTCATTTTTTTTCGTCGAGGCAACATTCTACTGTATGTCTATCGAGGTAATAGTGACACACGCGAGCTGATTGCTGTCTTTGATAGTTTCCTGGAAAAAAGAGAACCATCTGCCTCTAAACTTACACGTATCTGCGTTAAAGGATGGAGTGATCGGTTGAGATGGAGCTGTAATGAGGTACGATTTAATAGCAGACTTATGATGCATTCTAGAGAGGGAGGAATATGCTGCTGCAGGTCATTTGACCATATTCCCGTTGTTCTGCCAGGATGCATCAGTCGTGTTACATGCCTGCGTTCGACTCGTACACAATTGCGCGTTCTGTGTATGACTCACAGCACTATCTATTTGCGATCGTTAACAGCAGACCTCTTGGTCATCAGAGGACTTCCATCTCATGTGTGATGAAACGTGTCTATTCTGTTTCGACATATTCCTCTAGTCGAACGAAGATTTATGCGACGTGGTATACTCCCGTGCCGCCTCTTGGGCATAAAATCAAGTCTTCAGTTTCGTAACTACGGTTATTCTAAATTAACGACTGGTGTTTGTGAGGTACTGAAATCCCCGTTTATACATTTGCTTGACAAATGTCCTGTCAAGGAGTTAGTGGCGACGTCTCGTGTAATTTCACACGTGAAACGCCGCTGCTATGCTTTTGTCTCTTTCTTTGTAAGAAGTATTTTTCGTTACTAACGATCGTTTTATATAGGACTGATGCAATCATAGTATAATTTCTGAACCGTGATCGGATGTGAACAGTGCGCGGTATACACTTCTGGAAAGCTATATTGTGCATTTATCATACAGAATCGATATTGTAAGGAAGTAGTTTATTCATTTTACAGTTTGTCACCATAGTTTACCGTAGAGAAAACAGCAAGGAGTATATATGTCATGCGCTGGAAATGTATTTCTACATTGGAATATTAACAGCTTTGCATTCCACATGACTAATGGGTCGGAAATCGCCCCGCTCTAACTTTACAGCCTGTTTTAAGTACATAACTGTGTAGCCTTAGGAGTGCATGTGCTTATGTGCTTTCTTACCAATGCTTTCTTGGTACTGATCCCAGACACTAGAACAATACTTTAGAATTGATAGCGCAGTTGATTTACTTACAACGCTTCAAACTCCATCTGCCTGGAGCTCCGCCAAGCATAAAAACCACCCGTTTTTTCTTCGTCTTAACCGCCTGCTATTATGTTACAACACTTTCGTATCTACTACTATACACCGATAAGGGGTGCTAACCTCCTCGACATACGCACATCTGGAGAAATCTTGTAGTCTTTGTTGGGTGAAGAAAAACAGTTACAGGCTCAGCTCACTCTATTCCTTCACGAGACGCGCCCGTAGCGGTCTACTTCTGGTAAGCTGCAGATTAAATCGGTGACAGTGTTGCAGAGCTTGTTGCTCAAAGACAATGCGAGGAGATCTTTCCAACTTTATCCTATGAATTCGAGAATGCCCTGTGAGTCCCCTCCGCATAGAGAAAGATCGTAAATTACCCGCTATGCTCGAAGTGCTTGAAGTATATAGATCGCTGTCTGGTATACTCTGATGTATATGTTCGAGAATTAACAATAAGTGGACGTACTGCACAGTCAACTATCTACACTCGCAATGGTACTCGCAATGTAGAGGAGGGGTGATTTAGCGATGATACAGAAACTGGAAATCATGCTGCTGCGGTATTGATCGGTGTAGAAATTACGGTAAAACTGATAAAATTTGTTTGCTCTATCATCTATGATGATTATTATTACATTTCATTAACGGTGTCTTTTCCATTCGATCTGTTCACTGGTAAGTTGTCGATTACCACATATTGATTAACTGAGATCGCTTGTTTGAGATGGAGAAAGAATCTTGGTGGAGGGGCAACACCTTCTGTGGATGGCTAGCATGGAAGCAGTGATCGCGTACATGACTGCAATACGAAGAATCAGTCGAAACGGAACACTGAGCCATCAGCTGTTCCATCACTGTGAAAGATAAGTTTAAATGTACAGCCGTCAATCACCTTCACACAGCAGTTTCTAAACGCACCACAGCATCGCAAAACTTTTCGAGTTTCCATATGTTGTGAGTGATTTTTAATCTAAAATCATCCAGTGTATGTGTTGTGGTAGCAGCAGCAACATGATTTCCACAGTGCAACGTTCGGAAGGTGAGAATGTGATATGTGCGAGTATTTTCAGCTGTCCCACACCTAACCCTGACTGCTTATTGCTACCGACAAGACCGTGGATTAAGTGTGTCGTGTTTAATGCTTCTCAATACATCGCTGCGGCTTCTGCGTTGCAGTGGTATTTGCTGTTGTCTCTGTTCTATCATGCAGTATAACCTTCATCCCTTTCTCCGAAAATAGCGGAGAGACTCAATTCAGGAATTCTATAGTGCTTTAAAAACCCCGTCGCTATGTCAGATTCGGGATTGTAGAGATCTCCGACATCTAGCCATGACAACCTGTTACTATGGACTGGATCGTGGTTTCTCCGTGCCGTTTTTAATGCTTCTCAATACATTGCAGTGGAATCTGTATTCCTATGGTATTTGCTGTTGTTTCCACCTCCTCTTGCAGTAGGTCCTTCTCCTTCTCCCTAATGTAGCGGAGAGGAGCAGCTTAGGGGTTCCATAATGCTTTAAAACCCAATCTCGACGTCACATTCACGATTGGTAGGGATCTCTGACGTTTAGCCATGGACAGCTTATTACTACCGATCGGATCGCGGTTTAAGTGTGTCTTGTTTAGTGCTTCTCAATACATTGCAGTGGACTCTGCCTTGAAGTGGTATTTGCTCTAGTCTCTATTGTATCATGCAGCAGAACATTCGTCCCACCTTCCGATTGTAGTGGAGGAACGGTTTATTAATGCTGTAGTATTTTTGAAAGCCCCATTGCCTTTCCTATAGTTTTGTTGTGCGCACGCATGCGTCCAGGTACGGGTCTCTCTCCTGGCCAGTGCGGACGGGGGCTACGCTGTAGACGGCGAAAAGCGCACGCCTCGCCATCACTAGTTTGTATGATAGGCAGGAAATTTTTTCAACAGATATGTTCAGTGGAACGTTGTGGTGGAGGAGGTCGTTTTGTTCCCGAATGCTTGTGTGTACAAGATCTCGGATATATTTAGCACTACGATCTATTTGTGGTGGAAATTTCTTTACTTGATTTGCGTAATGTTTCTGTGTGATACTCAAACGTTGAAAGTATGTTTTGTTACAGAAAAGAATCATCGTAAGGTGCAAATGAGTCTTTTAAGTGATCTCTTTGACTGTCGTAAACTGTTAAACAATTAATTTGAAAAGATAGGACAAATGGCTAACTTCACTCTATTTTTTATATCGAAATTGTATCATCCCTCCCTTAACCTCCAACATTAGCCAACAGGAACACTATATACAGAGGAGAAATGCAAACCTCTGTCTCCATGTTTCGGGATGTTGGTTCACATAGACTATCAGGGAAAGGCAGAGACAGGAAGCAAGCCTGGAACTTCCCGATCAACAGAACGCCGACACTTAATGCTTTGCTTGGGAGCCGCGAGATCAGAGGAGCCCGATGCGTGGTCTGTGGTCGGTGGTATTTAGTAACGTAATCTGTTATTATGATATTGGGTGATTTTGATCTCTGTTGCGGTGCCTTGACGATAGAGACACTCACGGGAGACCCCAAACGGCGGTTACTATACCTCACTTCATTCTGTAGAACCACTTTTGCAGGGTTTAACTGTCAGTGGAAGATGACTGCTGTATGTTTCTCGATCTGTACGAAATAGTTTGCCACTGAGATTCTAGTAATTTATCTGTCTGTAGGAAGTGACGCTGGGTTTCGAAATATGTGATGAATTTTTAGATATGTAATTGTTCTGATTTTCCCGTCCTTGCTTAGACACAAGTGTGCTTCGAAAAGTGAGCATAATAAATAATAAGAGCCTTAACATCCATGACCCCAGTAGCAAATATAAACTATGACTACTCATCGTTTCCATTATGATCAAAATTCAAACTGATGCAGTTGTTTAAATATACCATAATGCAATCGATTTCCTGACAAAATCTTTAAATAAATTATATTCCATACGCCACCCTGTATCCTTTAAATTGTTTAAATAAACAGTATTCTATACACCTCACTCAGTTTCCCGGCCGGCCGAGGTGGCCGAGCGGTTCTGGGCGCTTCAGTCTGGAACCGCGTGACGGCTACGTTCGCAGGTTCGAATCCTGCCTCGGGCATGGATGTGTGTGATGTCCTTAGGTTAGTTAGGTTTAAGTAGTTCTAAGTTCTAGGGGACTGATGACCTCAGATGTTAAGTCCCATAGTGCTCAGAGCCATTTGAAGCCATTTCAATTTCCCGACAAATTCTTTAACTAAATAAATAAACTATATTCCAAACATCACCTTGAATCACGTAAATTGTTTAATAAACAATATTCCACACATTGTCTAAATTATTTAAAAAATATTCCATACACTGCAATTGAACTCCCTCCAAACGATAGATTAACTGAGCCTTTTCCCGCCAACTTCCAGGAAGGGGTAGGGGAGTGGTTTAGCTGGTTTTTTTCCAGACAGTGGATTTAATTACGTGATCGATTTAATTAATTAGTTAATCAAACTTATGTAAAAAGTGTGTTTGTAAGGGTGAAGAGAGTTCTCTGAGGGATGGGGGGAGGGGTAGGAGCAGGAGGAGGAGGAGAGGGAGCGGTTGGGGAACAGTAGGTTAAGGATCTGTCAATCGAAGAGAACAAGTGTTTTGCTCCTGCATGTATACTTGGCCCTGAGGTAGGCAACTCGCAATGTGGGCCGACATGAACTTTGTCCACTATTCCTTGCTTTTAATTTCACCGATGATTATTTTGACTTTTCTACATGCTGTGTCAGTCCTTTCAACAATCATTTCTATTTAGATTTCTTCACATTTTTAATGCAGCCGTTTCGTCTTAGCTTCTCCGCACTTCCTATTTGTTTCATTCCTCAGCGACTTGTGTTTATGTATTCCTGAACTTCCCTGAACAACTTTGTTCTTCCTTCTTTTATCGATCAACTGAAGTATTTTTTCTGTGACCCACGGTTTCTTTACAGTTACCTTCTTTGCACCTATTTTTCTCTTTCCAACTTCTTTGATTGCCCTTTTCAGAGATGTCCATTCCCATTCAACTGTACTGCCTACTGAGCTATTTCTTTTTGCTTTCTCTATAGCCTTACAGAAGTTCAAACGTATCTCGTCATTCCTTAGTACTTTCTTACCCCACTTCTTTGCGCATTGATTCTTCCTGACTAGTCTCTTAAATTTCAGCCTACTCTTCATCACTACTACATTGTGATCTGAGTATATGTCTGCTCCTGGGTATGCCTTACAATTTAGTATCTGATTCCGGAATCTCTTTCTGACCATGATGTAATCTAACTTTAATCTTCCCATATCACCCAGCCTTTTCCAGGTATACCTCCCCCTACTGTGATTCTTGAAGAGAGTATTCGCTGTTAGTAGCCGAAAGTTATTACAAAACTCAATTAGTCTTTCTCTTCATCATTCCTTGTCCCAAGCCCATATTCTCTTGTAACTTTTTCTACCACTCCTTCCCCTACAACTGCATGCCAGTCCCCCATGACTATCAGATTTTCGTCTCCCTTTACATACTGTATTACCCTTTCAATATCCTTATATACTTCGTCCATCCCTTCATCTTCAGACTGCGACGGCGGCATGTACACCTGAACTATCGTTGTCAGTGTTGGTTTGCTGTCGATTATGATAAGAACAACCCTATCACTGAACGGTTCACTACACTATAACACACTTCTGCCCTACCTTCTTATTCATAACGAATTCTACTCACGTTATACCATTTTCTGCCGCTGTTGATATCACCCTATACTCATCTGACCAGAAATTCTTGCCTTCTTTCCATTTCACTTCACTGACCCCTACTACATCTAGACTGAGCTCTTGCATTTCCCTTTTCAGATGTTGTAGCTTCCCTGCCACGTTCAAGCTTCTGACATTCCACTCCCCGACTCGTATATTTTTTATCCTTTCGTTTGTGATTCAATCTCTTTCTCATTGTCACCTTCCCTTTGGCAGTCCCCTCCCGGAGATCCGAATGGGGGCTACTCCGGAATCTTTAGAAAATGGAGAGATCATCATGATCCTTCAGCAATTACAGACCGTATTAAAATGGTAGATCCACAGAAACAGCAATTTAATATAGGTGATTTAGTACGTATTTCAAAACACAAGAAAGCGTTTGAGTAGGCATACATGCCACATTGGTCAACCGAGATATTTACAGTTTCCAAAGTGCAGAGAACGAATCCTAGAACCTGTCTCTTAAAAGACAGGAGTGGTAATGAAACTGCGGGATGCTTTTATGCAGAAGGGTTACAGAGGAGCTCGGAACCAGATCTATATCTCCTGGAGAGGGTCTTACAGCGCCGAGGGAATAGAACGTTAGATAAAGGGCTTGGTTTTCCTTAATCACGAAACAGCTGGATTGACGCTGGCGGTTTGCTGTAGAACACGGTGCGCTGAACGCGACCTCCACAATAGCATAACATGCATGACAGGAGACGCATTAGAGGAGGAGGTGGTATTCTCGACAAACTACCGGTGGAATTACACATTCCTGGATATAAATTCTACGCCACTGGAACAAAACTTCAAAAACAATTGGCACACGGTGATGAGGGAATAAATCTGCGTGACGAAGAGTGTATGGAACACGGCATCGCATACGCAACAAATAAAGATCGTCACACTGCAAATCGAATTGTATCTGATAAAGCTAAGGCAATATGTGTGAGAAGGGATATTCTTATCGGTCAACGCACTGCAGCGTTTGCAGTTGAAAAAAACTATGCGTGGTAAAGTTAAGTTTTGCTTGGGTGTGAAGAAGTTCAGCCAAGTTATTAGAGCTGCACGTAGGGCGCAAAGGAAGAAGATGATAACCAAAGGGTGCTAGAAAAACGGCATCCTGACAGCGATGTATGCAGCTAAAACCACCCTGATGCAGAAAGGAGAAAAAGAAGATCGATTAAAGCACACAGTGTTCTATCAATGCCCAAGATGTGGATGGAATTATTCTCTTCCTCATTCCTACCGTAGCCGGTCTATCGGCGGTGAGTTTAATGGCAGGGGTGCTGTAGCTATTGCCAGGACACTCAGGATTGCACAAAACTCTCGGGAGCTACTGCAGGAGGCACGAAGACATAACCACATGATAGAGGCAGCAGCCATCAGTTAAGAGCTGTACTCGAAACCATACAAGAAAGAACCAGGTCTCTTTATAAATAAAAGAACTCTAGCAGTCCAACCACACACTGCACCTGCAAATACAGATCTGCTTAGGTTTGTTAAGAAGAAATTCAACATTCCGAGGTGTGCTCAAGTGGAAAACATTACGAAGAATAGGTGGAAATCAAGAGAATGCGGAAATGTGAATCTAGATTTAGCAGGAAGATCTGGAACTCACTGGGTAGCAAATATTAAAAACAGAATTACAAATAACGTCCACTATTTCGACTCGTTCGGTGACCTCCAGAAGAATTACAACGATACTTCACTGGCAGAAGACATGTGTTCTACAGTTTTCGGCGCTACCAATACTTTAATACATTGCTGTGTGGTCATCTATGCATCATGTTCCTCCTGACATTTACGAAATATAAGGACGAGCATTAAGCATCCATTCACCAGCTCACGTTTAGATGCAATGACGGGCTCTCTGACTTTAAAAGAACAGTCGACTTTGTTACGTGCGAATTACTTCCCACTAATTGATTTAAGCATTGGAGATTGGAATATAGCCCCGATTGGACTGGAGTCATACAACACAATCCCAGATACCACGGAGGCTAACAATAAACTATACCCGGAAATTAATGGCAGATTGTGGAAACTGAATCTGGTGCATACGATATTGACGATTTAAATGCAGTTTGAATACAGCCTGGGAAAGGGATCGAGCTCCGTGCAAACATTAGTACACTAAATCTGAAAGAAGGACGGTGAATGGATCGATTGACTTTAAGCAAAAAGGTTCAATAGGCCCACTACTGGCTTTGACAAAGGGTCGGATTTTGAAGATGGAGCCCAGTAAAATTTACAGATCTGATCAGAACGTGAATATTCTCCCTATCAGCATAATCCTTGTTCAGCGTAGCACTGAAACGAAGTCATATTTCAACGATAGACTAATTCATTCAATTTACGGATTCTTCCCATCATTTGGAACATGGTACAAGATTGTTGAGTCTTTTACCAATGCTATATACCTTCCAGTAACAGTTCAGACATAGCACCACCTGGAGCTGTGTATTGTTGACCAGAATAACGAATTTGCTGACTTTCATCTCTACATCTACATCTCCATCCATACTCCGCAAGCCACCCGGCGGTCTGTGGCGGAGGGTACCTTGAGTACCTCTATCGGTTCTCCCTTCTATTCAGTCTCGTATTGTTCGTGGAAAGAAAAATTGTCGGTTTGCCTATGTGTGGACTCTAATCTCTCTGATTTTATCCTCATGGATATATCTCTTCGCGAGATGTACGTAGGAGGGAGAAATATACTGCTTGACTCCTCGGTGAAGGTATGTTCTCGAAACTTCAACAAAAGCCCGTACCGAGCTACTGAGCGTCTCTCTTGCAGAGTCTTCCACTGGAGTTTATCATCTCCGTAACGCTTTCGCAATTACTAAATGACCCTGTAACGAAGCGCGCTGCTCTCCGTTGGATCTTCTCTATGTATTCTATCAACCCTATCTGGTACAGATCCCACATCAGTGAGCAGTATTCAAGCAGTGGGCGAACAAGTGTACTTCCTTTGTTTTCGGACTGCATTTCCTTAGGATTCTTCCAATGAATCTCAGTCTGGCATCTGCTTTACCGACGATTAATTTTATATGGTCATTCCATTTTAAATCACGCCTTATACCTACTCCCTGATAATTTATGGAATTAACTGCTTCCAGTTGCTGACCTGCTATGTTGTAGCTAAATGGTAAAGGATCTTTCTTTCTATGTATTCGCAGCACATTACACTTGTCTACATGGAGATTCAATTGCCATTCCCTGCACCATGCGTCAATTCGTTGCAGATCCTCCTGCATTTCAGTACAATTTTCCATTGTTACAATCTCTCGATATACTACAGCATCATCCGCAAAAAGCCTCAGTGAACTTCCGATGTTATCCACAAGGTCATTTATATATATTGTGAATAGCAACGGTCCTACGACACTCCCCTGCGGCACACCTGAAATCACTCTTACTTCGGAAGACTTCTCTCCTTTGAGAATGACATGCTGCGTTCTGTTATCTAGGAACTCTTCAATCCAATCACACAATTGGTCTGATAGTCCATATGCTCTCACTTTGTTCATCAAACGACTGTGGGGAACTGTACCAAACGCCTTGCGGAAGTCGAGAAACACGGCAGCTACCTGGGAAAGCGTGTCTATGGCCTTCTGAGTCTCGTGAACGAATAGCGCTATCTGGATTTCACACGACCGTCTTTTTCGAAACCCATGCAGATTCCTACAGAGTAGATTTCTAGTCTCCAGAAAAGTCATTATACTCGAACATAATACGTGTTCCAAAATTCTACAACTGATCGACGTTAGAGATATAGGTCTATAGTTCTGCACATCTGTTCGACGTCTTTTCTTGAAAATGGGGATGACCTGTGCCCTTTTCCAATCTTTTGGAACGCTACGCTCTTCTAGAGACCTACGGTACACCGCTGCAAGATCCTTCGCGTACTCTGCGTAAAATCGAACTGGTATCCCATCAGGTCCAGCGGCCTTTCCTGAGGAGGAAATCATAGTACGACTACATCTAAGACAGGATGGGAGTAAGGTATAAAATCAGTCACACAGTGCACAGCACAGCACTTCACGGCAGAACCACACGTGCGAACTACGATTTTTTTAAATCAGTAGTCTTGAAACCTCGCAAAGACGTCGTCGCTCAATATATCTCATCCAGTGGAATACGATGACAGAATCATACGCCAGGAATACTTCTCGGATAAACCTTATGCTCAGCGACATTTAACAAGAACATTGAAATTTGGATTGTCATCCAGCATCAAGACGCTTTAACTTCTCCATTCAAGGGTTTCATTATTTGGATCGATCATTTAGGAAAAAGGGTGGTAGTCACACAGTGGGATCAAGGCTTACACGTTATGTTTAGGCATAACTTATTCTAGTATGGAGTGCAACGGATAGCAACTCATATATTCGACGATATCAAGAGGAGAATCAGATCATCATCAATAAAATTATGTGGCGAATGCCACTATCACTGTGGCAAACGAGGAGCGTTTGAAGCTTTTAAAAGTTCTGAATACCGGTACATATTTACCATTAACTTTCCTCTCATTGGAGATTTTTGAGTATCCAGTGCTACCGACAGTGATTTTCAGGAAAAATACATTATGTCCATAGTCCACCTTGCACTATCACAATTTACAATTCACGTAGCAGCACTGGCTGAGTGCATCTACAATTTACAATTGACACAGTAGCACTTTCACAGTTTTAGATGGACGGGGAACTATATCTACACTAAAAACTAATATGACTGGGTGACTAGCAGTGGGTGAAACTTTACAAACTAGGAACTATTTACAAATGTGTAAGGTTGCTATTTTTTGGCATCAGCACAAGGATGACGACTTTCCTTAGCCACATTAGCACACACAGTGTGTAAAAATACGTACAAGTTTACATGGTACACTTGGTAAATATATATATATATATATACATATTTACACACACATGCACACACAATATTTACACTATGATAAATGGGTCATACTATTCCAGATACATAAACTATTTAGAGTCTCTCTCTCTCTCTCTCTCTCTCTCTCTGTCAGTCAGAGGCCCCAAAACAATCTCATGAAATGAATAGCGCGAATACGGGCGAGTTTCAGTCCTGTCCTAGCGATTCATTGGCTTATTGTCATGAGACGACAGACCAACTTCAGACTGCAGCACAGTGTACACCTCATGTCCTCGAGATCAAATGCTGGTTTGCTGCACCATGTATGGTGGATGCGTGGAGCACCGCAAACACAACCATACAAGTACTGAAAAATAATCTTTGATTCGGACGACCCTTGATGCCACCCAACGAACACCTTTTGCGTGATATGCTTACGTCTTGGAACGTAGACCTACAAATTCCACATTCGGAGACCCATCCACTTGCCGCGAGGGGTGGCCGCGCGGTCTTAGAGCGTCTTGTCACGGTCCGCGTGGTTCGCCCCGTCGGAGGTTCGAGTCCTCCCTCGGGCATGGGTGTTTGTGTCGTCCTTGGCGTAAGTTAGCTTAAGTTAGATTAAAATAGTGTGTAAGCTTAGGGACCGATGACCTCAGCAGTTTGGTCCCATAAGGCCTTACCACAAATTTCCAAAATTTCCAGACCCATCTACCGCGTCTTTCACTAGCCCAATAACCTTCTTGTTCTGAGAATCAATACCGTACGAATTATCGGCTACGTATGAGGACGTGTCGAATTCTTCACCATAGTACGTAATTACTTGATATGGATTGCAGTTTTTCGCCCAATAGATGTGAATGGAACAGAATGGACAGTGTCTAGAAAGGAGGATATAAGATCAACACCAACAAAAGTAAAACGAGGATAATGGAATGTAGTCGAATGAAGTCAGGCGATGCTGAGGGGATTAGATTAGGATATGAGACACTTAAAGTAGTAGATGAGTTTTGCTTTTTGGGGAGCAAAATAGCTTATGATGGTCGAAGTAGAGAGGATATAAAATGTAGACTGGCTATAGCAAGGAAAGCGTTTCTGAAGAAGAGAAATTTAACATAGAGTATAAATTTAAGTGTCAGGAAGTCTTTTCTGAAAGTATTTGTATGGAGTGTAGCCATGTATGGAAGTGAAACATGGACGAAAAATAGTTTAGACAAGAAGATAATAGAAGCTTTCGAAATGTGGTTCTACAGAAGAATGCTGAAGATTAGATGGGTAGATCACATAAATAATGAGGAGGTACTGAATAGAATTGGGGAGAAGTGGAAATTGTGGCACAACCTGACTAAAAGAAGGAACCGGGTGGTAGTACACTTTCTGAAGCATCAAGGGATCACCAATTTAGTATTGGAGGATATCGTGGAGGTTAAAAATAGTATAGGTAGACCAAGAGATGAATACACTAAGGAGATTCAGAAGAAAGGAATTTGCAGTAGTTACTCAGAGATGTAGAAGCTTGCACAGGATAGAGTAGCATGGGGAGCTGCATCAAAGCAGTCTCTGTACTGAAGACCACAACAAAAGACAGATGAAGGTATCTGTATCCATATAAAGAACTTCGAATCCGCGAAATAAGTTTTCGCAAACTCATAGTGGAATCAGTACATGTGGAGTTTGGGTAGGCCTGGTATAGGCTTCTCCACATAGACAGGTTCCGTGAAATGTTCTGCAACATTCGCCATCTCCATGGTAACAAAGTTGTTATTGAAAATAGCAATCCTATTAAAATTTGATCCGGCTATACATTTATTTGCGTAATACCGCCCATCCTGTTCGGTTCGAATAAGAATTTCGGGGTATTTTGTCAAATTTTCCATTGTTTTGCTGAAAATTGCATTATTCATTAATTCTAAAAAATCTTTATCAAAGTCACACATTGCGGAAGCTCTCTTTGTGGTATTCAAGTCAATGTACTCCTTCAGTCAGGAGGACTGCTTGAAGAAGACATCCTGGGTGATTCTATCCATGTTCATCCCCAAACTGAGACACTGTTGGAGATAACGGTAATGACTGATATATCTCTGCTTATTCTCCAGCGTTATCAACAACTTGGGGTGAGCCTCCTTGCGGATATACTGGCTACGGGCATAGCCGGAAGTCGCTGTGAGCGTCATGCCAACTTATATGGGTATGTGAGAGCTGCCTCAACAACGTATCCATCAGAATCAGCCGCAACACGCTGGATTTCACCACGTAATCCCTCGCATTCAAGTTCGGACTGCCGTCGTAACTAGCAAATCAGCAGCGATTGTTGCATGACAAGTCTGCATAAGTTATTCACGTGTACGTACACGATAAAACTAGAATCGAGAGATGCAGCGAACTGCACACCCTCCGTGGATTAATCATCTCGGCGCGCCTATGGTCACATAGGCCAAGTCCCGCACGCTCAAAGAAAAGAAGCATATCAACATTGGTAAATACTTTGATGCTGCGCTTCGTTTTCTTGAGCACAGTCTTCCAAGACAATCCAGGTACACCAGAGTACAGGTGGACATACATACACTCCAGAACTTCTCAAATACATTATCAAGCAAGTGCACATCAGAGCCCATGTAAAATCTTGCACACTCGCCCAAATTTGGGGTGATGAATTCCTGCTAGACATTCACAGCGTGCCAATGCTCTGCACTCGCAATGGTATCGCCTGTGAGGTTATCGTAGAATGCAGTTATGTTGGGTAGCCTGATTTCGTCGAGTTTTCCCATATTATTCAGATACTCATTTGGGAAAACACCCTTCCTAGTTACAAGCTGAAAATTTGCGTCATCGGGGTATGCATCTTTAGTGATGTGCATTTCCTCCTGAGGCAGAGTTTCAATAAGATTCTGCAGTGGTGTGAGCTCAAAACGTAGTGAGTTCAGGAAGTGGAGCGTAATTCTAGGTGCCCTACATTTGGAGAAGGATGATCTCAGGCAGGAGACTGATCTGATATTTCTCCGCACCGAATTTGCTCAAGTGCTCGAGAAGAGAGTGAGCTTCATACGTGATTAAATGATGGAAAAGGGTGGGTATGTGCCTTAGTAACTGGTACCTGAAATTGCATGCATTGTGAGATGGGCCATAGAACTTCCCCATAAGATAACAGTGGTCTCTATGAGGAGTTTCCGCTTTTTTATCTAATGGCAGCCCACAAATATGGCAGTCAACTGCATTATTGTACAAATCATCATTCATGGGGACGTTATGGCTGTAAAGCCGATCAACCTCCCACGAAAGTTTTACAAGCTAAGTGAGCGGACAAATCGCAGGATTGTCTCCGACAAATGATATGTGGCAGTTAAGACTTGAATCAAATGAGCACACTACCTGGTAAGCAACCACATATGATACATGTTTCTCAGTGAAGGTTGTATGTGAGGCAGAGGGGTCACCTTCACAGAGTGTCGCACTCAAACTCAGCGTACACTACAAAGCGATATCGCTCCTGGTGGAGGGCATTCTTAAACTTTAAGAATTTTTTCTCCTTGGTGGCCATATCAATATGTACCGCATCTGGGCAGAGCAATCGACAAGATGCTTTGCTAATAACTCGCTAGTGGAGAAGGCACTGAGACATCTGAAGCAAAACTGTTGATTATGTCCATGTTTACTCATTTGGGATGAAAAGAGTCAGGACAAATCTTTGATCCAGATATAATGAAGATTATCTCCATTGGAGAAAACAACGTGTTCACATGCAAATTATTCTGACCTGAAAATTCTGATAAATGGAGGGGTGTGACAACTTTGTGTGTGACTTTACTGTCGCCTTCATCATCATATGGCCTGTTCTTCTTCAGTTCATGATCGTTAACGGAAATGCCCCCATTCTTCATCTCAAATTTGGGTATATCAAGACGTTTCACAGGGGACTCAATATATGCACGATCCTGCCATACCGAGATGGACGCTGCGAATTTTTCTCATGATTTCTTTCACAAACCAGGATAGATCACACAAACAAAAGATATTGGTTTCATTTCTGACATTAATACATGCCTGCTTAGCAGCTATATGGTTAGGAGGCTTCATATAGCTAGACCCTCCATTTACTCGTTCGAAGACATGGCGCATGGAAGTCCAGGTGTAGTACATGGCTGAGTGCTTTTCAGGAGCCTTTAACTTCCATTTCGGAAAACTGACCTAGTATAGCACTCAAAGTGGATTTATTGTACCACTCACTGAATTTGGAGCTCCATGATAACACGGCCGGCCGAAGTGGCCGCGCGGTTCTGGCGCTGCAGTCTGGAACCGCGAGACCGCTACGGTCGCAGGTTCGAATCCTGCCTCGGGCAGGGATGTGTGTGATGTCCTTAGGTTAGTTAGGTTTAATTAGTTCTAAGTTCTAGGGGACTAATGACCTCAGCAGTTGAGTCCCATAGTGCTCAGAGCCATTTGAACCATGATTACACGCCATTATCCCCCCCACATATAGAGAACACTTATCTTCTCAACACCACCATTCTATTTGGGAGGACGAGTGAGCTTGCGGCAGAGTAATGCGCTACACTTAATGGTGGGATACCATAGATCATATATGACTTTGAGGAGCTCTGTTCCTACGACGGAAAGGCACACTTTCAGAGATCTGGCTGGATCCCAGTACTCTGCAGCCAAGTTCTCTGTACGAGGAAATGAGACATGCTCCTCAAATGCATCCTCAACCAATGAGTAGTTTAGTTGTGGCATGACCTGATGTTCATCACTAATAGGATGGGGAGGGAACCACCACTGGTCACAGGTTCTTCACTATCACTCACACTATCGCTCCTACAACTAGCTGGAGGGGTCCATCCAGTCAACAATGGCGTTGGAGATGATGGGGACAGGGGCATGTACCAGTATCTTGGATTGGTGATGGTGATCTGCCTGAATAGGAGGAGTAGAAGGCCAGTGCGAGCAGCCTGGTTCTTGACACTCCAGGCCTGAGCGGTGGGAGTTTGTTGCTCCTGCTGGCCGACACACGCACCCCAGAGCGGTTTTGTTGGGACAGGTTGGGTGGCGATGGCTGCGGCCGCCACTTCCTGTACAGTCACCAGCAGAGCCTTACACAGTGGTGCATACCCCTGTGGAATGTGCTTCATGCCCACGACAGTGAGCTGAGGTGTCACATCAGTGAAAGAACAACAACAATGAAGTACAACATTCCAGATACAGATCGATGATTGCAGTGTTATCATCAGGTCATATTTACCTTTCATGCTCTGGATCCATGGCATTTGCATTTCATCAACGTTATCAGGAACTTGCCCCACTCAGGTAAGTCCTCTCCCTGTAAAAGGATCACGTCACAACGCTTATGTGTCTTTTCCTCAGAATTTAATTCCTTGGTCCACTTAGGTGTTTCACTCTTGCCAGAATTACTGTGTATCCTTTGACCCATCTCCCTGAAGTCGTCTACAACGAGATATTGATTATACAAAACAACAAAAAAATCACTACTGAAATTACCTAGAATGAGATATTGATTATACATAACTATGAAAAAAAAGTTCATTTCATATGAAACGGATGACTCCTGGTCATCATACTCGATGCATACCTCTGTTAGATTCTCCTCTTGCACCTTAGCAACATGTATGACAACGAAGAATATATGTCTCTCACACAACTGTATACGATGAAAAAAGTAGTCCGAGAGCAGTATATTAGAAATGTACTCACTTTCCTGCTGCTGCTGCCTTTCGGCCTCCAGCAACCACTCAAGTTCGGTCAGCTGTCGCTATGATGCTGCAACAGCAAATTAAAAATTTTATAGACATTTGTTACGATTTCAATACATAAAGAGCTATTTTCTGAACATGTAATCTATCACACACACAGAATTAGGAGATGTGCAGGTGCTTGCATGATGGAAACATTACCTCTTCAGCTTGCTGCTGCTGTTGACTTTCACCATTCAGCTGCTGCTGTTCTTATGCTAGGACAATAGTAGAAATGTTGTAAACACTTGTTATGATTTAAATATTGTGCGTGATGTTTTCTGAACATGTAAACTATCACACACAGAATTTGGTGAGGTACTTACAAGTCTGCTTCTCAGCTTGCAGCTGAGGCCAGAATTTCGGAAATGTATGCTGCAGAGAAAGAAAGAGAACTTTTATAACCATTTCTTATGAGAATGGAGCACGATATCGAAAAATTTGAACACTTTGCCACGAAATTTTATGACTAGCGCAATCTGAACTCATAAGTTCTTTTTATAAACACTTACATGGCAATTGTTCCAAGTAAGGTCGTTTTCCATCACTACTGCCACTGGCGCTGTTACAGGCTGAACATTTCATCTAGTGACAAGCATAAGAACTCAACTAGACACTGCCAAAGGCAGACTGATGATGGTTGTGGAGGGGTTTGGCTTTATGTACATTCAGGCTCCACCCTGTTTTTTGCAGAGGACCAATAGGAACTCAGAAAACCATGCTCGCAAGTTACAACTTGCCTGCTTTTTGTTCAAGCAGACTCAAGCAACCTTGAGCTGGAAAATAGGACACAGCTGCTTTCTTTCGAAAAACACCCTTTGTTCAGTCTGGCACTCCTCTGATCATGCTGCAGGTGGCTCGAAGTGTCATATTTTGTTCGTAGGAAGTTTGTTTCGATCGAAATCAGGCTTTGGTGGCTGACTTCAACCAGCTGCATCCCTTGAAACACATCGTGTTGTTTGCCAGGGCACAAGTCTGGAAGAAAGACACTATCTTTCGAAAACAAGTGGTTTGTTTGTTCTAGAGAGTGCAGCAGGCACCCACCTACGCTCACGTCAGAAACAGTTGCTCGGCTCGAATTACAATCGTCTGACACTTCCCTTAGATCGCTGGCGAACTTGGTGGGGGTATGTTTGTTGTTCGTGAGCTGTTTCATTGTGTTACAGTCGGGCCATATTGATCAAGGATGGGGCAGCTGTGGCTCTATGCAGGGTGGGTGGGCAATGTAGTGCAGGAACAAGAAGTGGGGCAGGCAGCCCAGTGTGAACATCTGAGCCCCCAAGGTTGCACATGGCAGCTGCAGCCCAGCCTGGTGTGGGGCAGGCAGTACGAAGCAAGAGCTGGTGAATGTCATGGTTCCACTACCGACTGGCAGATATTGCACCAAGTGGTGCACATGGTGCGGCGTGCATGGCTGCTCAGTGAGTCACAGACCACCACCCGAGCAACACACCTCCCTGGGCAGCCACGGAGTGCTTGACAAACTGTATGTACGACACTCCACGACCACAGGCAGTGCCATGCTGCACTTAAAATATGCGATTATGAGCGCTGTGTGTAGCAGTGTTAACCTCTGCTGCCATAGCACGTGGCAGTGCACTATGGAGTGTCTTAACGATGTGTGTGGTGGCTCGAAATGTGCAGCATGCCATGGATGCAGGCTGATGGGAACAATATTAAGCTATGGGAGACATTCTCCTGCGCTTGCATGGGCCCTGTGGTAGTCATTGAAGACACAATGATATCTCGAACCATCTGCTTACCTTATGATGTGTTCAGAAGATAAACAAGAGTATCCCTGTCCTACTGTACTTTTTCGATGTCTACCACCTATTCCCATGTTACAGACAACTTCTGTCAACAATTTCCGTTTTATAGGCAATCTCCATCAACAATTGCTGCTGATATTTCATGTTCTGCATTACCCCTGAAATTCGATATTCCCCCGAAATTCGATTTTACCGCAACAATTCAGAATTCCCGCGAAAATTCGAAATTCCCGCCTGTAGGGTAGGTGGGGGGGGGGGCGGAGGGCAAGTGGAGGCGGAGGGGTTGAAAGAGGAATAAACTGCGTAATTAAATTGATTAAAAGCGTAATTAAATTGTGGTGTTGCCATATCTACCACTACAGCCCTGTACCAGGCTGCGCGAGGGGGGGGGGGGGATTTGGCAACAATGCAGAACTGTGCTTGTTTTGGCTTTGTCGCACTACTTCCATTGAGATTGTGACTTTGTCAAATGAAAGATTATTACCACGCAGATGCTGTCAACGAGTATCTGGAATACAGCGAAGCTGTTCTAAAGTTCACATACTACTGCCGTGAGCATCTACAGAAAGAGGTGGAAGGACAGTGAAACTACCACTAAGTGCTAAATAGTTGGACGTCCATGATTCTTCACAGAACGTGGGGTTCAGAAGTTTGTCTCCTCTGTAAAATGGGTTAGATGGTGAACTGTGATATCGCTGCTGAAAGAGCACAATCCTGGTGCATGCGCAACTGTTTCAGAGCACACAGTTAATCGTACATTGTCGAACATGGAGCTTCACAGCAGATCACACCTACATGTTCAGATGTTGACCCAATGCCATTGTCAGGTACGATTGTGTTGTTTATGGGGCCATCGGGATTCGACCGTCGATCAATGGAAACTTGTCGGCTCTTCTGGTGAATCCACATTTTTGCAACACTAGATAGATGGTCGACTCCACAAACGCCCTCATCGAGGTGGTCGGTGGCCCGAAACGTCCAGCTAGCCATGGAAGCAGGCTGATAGGAGCAGTATTATGCTGCGAGAGACATCCTCCTGCGCTGCGGACACATTTCGTGTATTTCGTAACGGCTGAAGTCGCCTCTGTGCCTGTTCCTTCGAATATGCATGGGCGTCTGAAAAAACATTGTGTTCTTCCTCTTAACAACACAGGCTCTGCAATCCCATCTCACCATGTTAACTCTAAATTTAGCAGCAACAGTTGGCTTTATTAACTTCATTCGCCACATTCAGAGCTGAAATTAAACTACTCAAAAGAATGTCTTTGCCCACCTTGGTGCTGCAGCCCTATGCTAGCCGAGTATGGACATACATGAAAATATCGAAATACTGTTGAACAAACATGGAAATTAATGGGGCCATTGGCTGGAATTCTCATGCTGGCGCTGATCAGTTGTGTTCCTGTAGAAAAATATTTGTTTAAGCCTCTTTATTTATGTTATTCTAACAATTCTTTACATCTGTTTAATTATTTGTTCGACAATGATAGTGATTAATTCTCTCTGCTGCTGCTATCAAGAGCCTTAAAACGACGGATCATCTATATACCGTGTTTCTGGATCATTCGTTGTATATCTTACAAACAATAATAATTTTAAAATCTCAATAACTTCGTGAATAATAATTTTATAAGCATGGTGTAAGCTATAATGTGATCGTATCACTATCGCGTATCACAAAGTGTGTTCAGATTTTTTGTAGCGTGTTTGTAAGCAGTTGTGATATTTTCAGTGAATGTATAAGGCATTAATTATTTTATACAGTTGCTTGGTCATATTACCTCTCTCAGTGGGCATGCCGTGTTAGACCCCGCCCCACCGGCGTTGCCGAGTCATCGACCTGCTGCTGTCTGCTACCCTGCAGCTTACCTGCACTAAAGCGGCTGGCACGCGGGCCGTGATTTGGAACGTCAGTGTTGAGTATGCCTGGTTCAACGTTCTGCTCAACGCTCGGAGACGACGCGGCTTGTGCGTAGGTAGGCGTCTTTGAACGTGGCATATGTAATCGTTGCGCACTTCAGTGGAAGTTGTCGGTTGTATCTGGCTTGCAAATCACCCTGTTTGCTTACGAAATGGACAGGCATACAATTCCTAAGTCAGCTTTATTAAAACGCACGTTTCCTCTTTTGTCCTTAGGTTAGTCATGTTCTTCTGTCTGTAGTGCACACTGCTGGCCACCCAAAATGCAATATATATACTCTCCAGAGAGAGTGCGTTCTTATATTTATGGAAAATCGAATATTTTAGAATACATACTTGTACTGAATTAAAGTCTCAGAACCTATTAGAAAACACGAAGGTGGGTAAAAAAATTGGATTTAGTGAGACGCAAACCTGGAAGACATCATACAGCACTCGACAACTCCGCGCCTCTATTCATTACGCTACACTTAACTTCCGTAACGCGTCGCAATGTCTTGTATGTAACGATCTTCTGAAGGCTTTAATCACAGATATGTTGTTAACTGTGCGTAACTCTATCAGATCGTTAAAATAATGTGATTTTGATGTATCTGGAAAAGACATACTTTCGTAACGCACTAGTTACTATTCGAAATTTATTTAACCAATAAATGATGTTTCTCGTCATTTTATCAAAACAAATCGTACCAATAAACGACGGGTTTCTGAGATAGCAGTTTGCTGGTCCTTTGAAACGGCGTATATTCATAGGGCTTAAGAAACAGTATAAAACCCACCATATATCGTCTTCCAACTGAAAGTCGACATGACGCCTCCAGACTTTGTATGGAAATGCGATTCCGTGCATACGACGTAGATGGCATTCTTCCACCTCACTGATTTACGTTCAAACGCACGTTCGGATATATGTCATGCTTGATATTGATCTAGACGTTCGGAAAGACTCCACAGCGTGCTTTTTTCGCGCAATAACGTCAGAAACTCCTCACACTTGACGCCCGACTGCACAGTCCGTGTGCCGACGGCTTAACCCTCGTCACGATGGCCTGCCGCTCTGCCAACGTCAAGCCTGACGTACCTAGGCCAGCCACATCACGTCAACTTGGCAGCCACAAACCGGTAAACCAAATACTCAGCTCTCATACAACTATTAGCGGACTAGACATTCGTATTTTCAAAACTTTTGAGCCACCCAGACAGTTTATTAAGCTTACAACGTGAGAGTTAATTGAAATGCACATGCGGTTGGAAAGGCGACAATGTGAGTGTTAGAGCACGTTTCCTGTGTCCAAAATGTATTTTCTCTGCCGTCAGGTTACTCACAGATGCTCCATACGGCACAGAAGAACACACGAAGGTAAACAACGGTTATTTGAAATGCTTATTTAGCGTGCATCGAATGAATAGTGCTTCAACAGTTTGCAAAGCCTGGCTGAGCAGTCCTCAGGAGCGGCAGGAGCAACATATGCTCGCTCTACTGCTTCTGGAGCGTAGCTGAACTGAACTTGCGTCTTTCAGTCACATGTCGGAGTCTCATTTCGGGACTCCTGCGTCGCCCGTTTTCGTACTAGTTACCAGTTTCACGCAACATAACTATCAAAGATTATGTCACAGTTTTTCACGTAGCCGTGCCACCTTGAAACTACCATTGACAACATTTTCATGAGAACAGAACGTCATTGCATGTCACCAGTGCTATCAAAGCGTTCAGTGTCCTCTATTGAATTCCAATACTCTCCATAGTTTCCTGTAGACTGAGAGGATGTCACACTGTCGATATTGATCAGTTCGTCGGACAGTGACGGTCGTCTTGGCAGATTCCTTTGTGTAGCTTGAGAACAGCAGGATACAAGTCCACACCGCGTTTCACCATTTCATTTCTACATTCAGTGACATTTAAAAATAATACCGGAGCCAAGACTCGAATATTAATTGCCAGATATTCTTCTTACCATCAGGTTGTCCGAGAACGTCTGACCCACATTCCCAGTGTCAATCTACGTCCCCCACTATACTTCGAACAGTTAGTACCCAGACGTTTTCCGGTTATGTGAGTATTTCCACTGCAAATGAACTGTGGAAGAGGGCCTTAGAAAGTAATTTATGTCGCGTCATCATAAACAACGTCGACGCTGCACTTCACACACACATGTCATGAATAAAAAACAGACATTTGTGTAACATTCTGCAACATTTATTATTTAACTGAGGCATTTTTCGGCTATTAGACCATAATCAGGTAGAAAGATATGTGTATGGCTGTGATTTTTATGAGAGCAAAGATTTTGAACTACGTGCTTCCAGAAAGTCTCTCTGTTGGCAGCTGTTAACGTTCGATATAAGACTAAAGCGAAATAATTATACCGCTAAAAATGTGAAGATAAAATGGGCGACGCACTGAGTTAATGAACAACATGACAAATTATAGTAAGTGTTCAGAAAAGGAAATTAATTGAGCAGAATGTGGTAAACTTTAGTGACGTTTTTGATGGGCACGACCGGTAATATGGTCTTAAACAATGTAATATTACTAGTGAGACACATGATGCGACTAGAGTGGTAAGTGAAACGTCTCTAATCATACAAAGTAAAATCACAGCGCAAGTAAAACCAGACCAATTAAAATAGAGAATGCGACATATAAGTTTGAGGGATAATTTACAAAGTAATCTGGATAAATTTATTAGCAACAATTGTGATTAGAAGTGGTGAATAAGGGAGCTGTGTCTAATCATTGAGTAAAGGAAACTCAAAACTCGCATACAACCTGCTTAATGACGACCACAGTTACAAGGTGCAACATGAAGTCCTACGTAACGTTCCCTAACGTTGGAGGACGAATGATCTGGAAATCACGGAAATTAGTTTGTTATTCAATGTAGTCTCATCACGTATCTCACTAGTAATATTACACTTACTTAAGACAATAATGACTTGTCAAATCATGTCCTTGAAAATGTCCCGAAAGTTTATAGTATTTTGCTCTGTTTATTTTTCTTCGCTGAAAAATTGCTGTAATTTGCTATGTTGTTCCTAATTCAGTGTGTCACATATTTTATCTAATCTAAATAGCATTATTTCGCATTTTTACCAATACAACTCTTCTCACTTAAGTGTTACTCGAACATTAATAACAGCCGTCTTCATGGTCGGCTGAGGACTACGTTAAAATTTTGTTCTCGCAGAATTCACAACCACACATCCATTTTGCACCTGGTGAGGACCTAACAGTCGAAAACTGGTGACTTAAATAATAAATAGTGTAGATTGTCACACAAGTGTCATATGCTTTTCTTTCATAATGTATAAAATATTCTACCACGACAAAACTGCAGCATACTGCAGGTGAAAAACAGGTCCGCAACTTGTCTTATAATTGAAATAAATGGTTGTAGCTTCGTCACAAGTTGCACTGAGAAGTATCTATTTTTTATTTCTTGATGGTGACTAACTTCGGACATCTGTGACCATTTTCAAACCGTCCGGGCTGTAAGTGTGACTAATATTGGCGTACAGCCCATATACAGAAACTGCTCCTGCAGTAGGGCCATATACCGCTTTGATTACTGCAGTGGCAGTTTCTGTACATGGGCTGTCCGCCTATATTAGTCACACTTACAGCACGGATGGTTTAAAATGGTCACAGATGTCCGAAGCTAGTCACTATCAAGAAATAAAAAATAGATACTTCACAGTGCAACTTATGGCAAAGCTACAGCTGTTTATTTCAATTCTACCAAGAATCGACGGAATAGTCGATTAACAAACAGTTACAATTATGAGTCCTGACACGCAAAACGCCCTAGCGGTATTAAGTAGAGGATTTTACGTCAGGCCGTCAGCCATACGCGTAAATAAAATATGCGTAAACGATATATGGTGAGGAACTCGTATCAGTAGCGAAAACAGGCATGTGTACTTGCGATTAATACGCTAAAAGTGCTCGTGAGGAAAGAAAAATTGTGTGATGTCCGAAAGAACAGATAAAACATACACTACTAGTCATTAAAATTGCTACGCCATGAAGATGACGTGCTTCAGAAATGAAATTTGACCGACAGGAAGAAGATGCTGTGATATGCAAATGATTAGCTTTTCAGAGCATTCACACAAGGTTGGCGCCGGTGGCGACGCCAAGGTCATGCAACTTGTCAGTACATGAACTTACAACATAGAAGTAATAACAGATAATAATAAATGTTCATGAACCTGAAAAAAAATCAGTCCATAAGTTTAAGTAAACGCTATCAGCAATACAATAAGAATCAGCTTAATTTTTCAAGGAACTCCTCGACAGAATAGAAGGGGTGACCCATGAGGAAACTCTTCAGTTTCGATTTGAAAGCGCGTGGATTACTGCTAAGATTTTTGAATTGAGTGGGAGCTTATTGAAAATGGATGCAGCAGTATACTGCACACCTTTTTGCACAAGAGTTAAGGAAGTCCGATCCAAATGGAGGTTTGATTTCTGTCGAGTATTAACCGAGTGAAAGCTGCTTTAAGGAGGAGAAATGCGTACCATCACGTTTCCGACTTTGATAAAGGTCGGATTGTAGCCTATCGCGATTGCAGTTTATCGTATCGAGACATTGCTGCTCGCGTTGGTCGAGAAACAGTGACTGTCAACAGAATATGGAATCGGTGGGTACAGGAGGGTAATACGGAACGCCGTGCTGGATCCCAACGGCCTCGTATCACTAGCAGTCGACATGACAGGCATCTCATCCGCATGGCTGTAACGGATCGTGCAGCCACGTCTCGATCCCTGAGTCAACAGATGGCGACGTTTGGAAGACAACAACCATTTGCACGAACAGTTGGACGACGTTTGCAGCAGCATTTACTATCAGCTCGGAGACCATGGCTGCTGTTACCCTCGACGCTGCATCACAGACAGCTGCGATGGTGTACTCAACGACGGACCTGGGTGCACGAATGGCAAAACGTCATGTTTTCGGATGAATCCAAGTTCTGTTTACAGCATCATGATGATCGCATCCGTGTCTGGCGACATTGCGGTGAACGCACATTGGAAGCGTGTATTCGTCATCGCCATACTGGCGTATCACTTAGAGTGATGGTATGGGGTGTCATTGGTTACACGTCTCGGTCACCTCTTGGTCACATGGACGGCACTTTGAACAGTGGACGTTACATTTCAGATGAGTTACGACCCGTGGCTCTACCCTACATTTCAGCAGGATAATGCACGACCGCATGTTGTAGGTCCTGAACGGGCCTTTCTGGATACATAAAATGTTCGACTGCTGACCTGGCCAACACATTCTCCAGACCTCTCACCGATTTAAAACGTCTGGTCAATGGTAGTAGAGCAACTGGCTCGTCACAATACGCCAATCACTACTCTTGATGAACTGTGGTATCGTGTTGAAGCTGCATGGGCAGCTGTACCTGTACACGCCATCCAAGCTCTGTTTGACTCAATGCCCAGGCGTATCAAGGCCGTTATTACGGCCAGTGGTGGTTGTTCTGGGCACTGATTTCTCAGGATCTATGCACCCAAATTGCGTGAAAATGTAATCACATGTCAGTTCTAGTAAAATATATTTGTCCAATGAATACCGGTTTATCATCTGCATTTATTCATGGTGGAGCAATTTTAATGGCCAGTAGTGTATATAATTAAGGTGATGATGGCAAATGGTGCCTTCAGCGCAGATGCACACCAAGCTCGAACTCTTACGAGAATTGGCGAGATGGTGCGAATAATGAGGCTACTGAGCAGGTGCGCTATATCTCTAGCTTACAGTATAAGTTGGGAATTTGGGTCTGACTGGAGGCGTGTTTGGGTAGTTCGTGAGGTTGTGGTGAACACTACGTATGGATGGCGCAGTGGTCAGTGCATCTGCCTCGTAAGGAAGAGACCCAGGTTCGAACACCGCTTGGGCACAAATTTTCAACTTGCCCCATTGACATAAACTTATGCCCACATGCCCACTAACAGCTAAAGTCTTTTGCGTCTTAAATGAAAAATGACTTGACTGAAATGTAATGCTATCGGGATAATTATTTATATCGATAATGTACTTGTGTGTACTAAACTCCATAGACATGGATGTACAAGTGAGTTATGTTCTTGCAATTCCGTGATAGGAATGCAGTCTCACTGCCAAAGTATGGTTTCGTTCTGCAACGAAATGTTTTTTGTTTGTTCTAAAACTGTAGCCTAATTCAAAGAGTGAATTGAGCTAAGGATGGTTAAAATAGTTTTAATAACATGTGCACTTACAACCTCTGTGGATTTACTTGACTCGCTACCAAACGCACTGATGACGGCTGTGCTGTAGCTGAAATCTAGCTAGATCTGCAATCAAATACAGATTTATATGCTACTGATTGCTGTGTTCATTTCTGATTATGACATTTTCACAGTCGCTGAGCACAACAGTACCTATGGAAGTCAACCACGGGATGTTAGTACACAATAAACGCTTTCGCTGTAGCTCCTGACAGTATATTAGATTTGTTCTTCATTATCGTGGACTTCGTCATATCACCAGTTCATTCATCTTTGGCCCATAAAAATTGACAGTAACGAATATTCTCGTCGTGCAGAAAGAAGTTAGCTATAGTTGATAGCTATTAGTGATCTGTAGCTGTTTTCAGTGAATCCATATCATGGTCTATTTCAGTATTACTGATCCTCGCGAACGCTGGTCAAGTTTCTCGTCTGTTTCAAAAGAAGTTTCCGCGTTGCGGAATGTGTATGTCCTTCGCGGTCTCTCGGCAACTTTATTAAAATGCGACCGCGATGACCGCGATATGTGAGCAGCGCACTGCAGTATTGTCGACAACAGGCAGTAAAACAAGCTGCAAGGACTCTGTGGGAAAGACAGAGCGGCAAAAGACCACTGGTACACTGGAAAAGAACTTTCGGTAGTACCAGGTCTACAGAATTGTCATGTTTGTCATTCATAATGTATAAAACATTCTATTCAGAAGCAACGGAATAGTTAATATACAGTTACAATTATGTGTCCTGACACACAAAGAGCTCTAACTCCACGACGTTTCGCAATGGTATCTCTTATTCTTAAGTGCCTACTTGAAGACACCTACTTGGGTGCTTTCACATTTAAGATGAACTCAAAGAACATTATATCAGATGCGAAAGGTCCAGTCTCTGGCATCAGGTATCGAAGGAGCACCAGAACTATAGAATTAGTTGTAATCAGCATTAGTGCTTTATCAAATTGTAGCGTTAGTAGGATCGTTTAGAGAATCGTTCATGCCGTTTTAAGTGTGCATTAACGTGAATAAATGTACATTTTTGAAAAAATTCGAAAATTATGATTGTTTTTTTTCTGACTTTTGCAAATGTGTACTTTCGATAGTCTTCGCTGGAGTGTTGTGCATAACCCATTTTGTAGTAAATCGGCGTTTGCGATTTACTGTTATTGTAAACAACTAACATAAGGTAACATTAATTTTTTCTTTTAACCGGAGCATATATTACCTGTACTCATCATAAATCAACACCGTTATCGAATTCGTTAGTGGTCATAAACTGAAAAAAGTTTCAGTTAATTTACACCAAGTTTTTTTATTGTCATAATAGATATCTCATTACGGCTATAAATCGCTTCAGTTATACTTGTAGCATATCAGACCCATAAATTATAAGAGGGCCAGCAAGCTTAGTTTACAATTCTTTGAATTGGGTTCTGTGAAACATTGCACCAGGCACAACGCAGCCCCACTGTGTGTGTGTTGTTTTCAGGCAAGTGATGAGTTAGTTGCTGTTCGCAAGTAGCTGGAAATCGCCTGGACTTTTGTCAAGCGATTGGAAGCTGCTGAAATGAATTTTTTGGGAATGCTACCGACAGTCGCGTACCAGAGATACGAAACTTACTTCAAGTACTATCCTTTCCTGTGGATACTGTCTCTTCTGCAGGAAATACAGGATCTATCATTATTCGGCCATTTGACTGTGAGCGGCATGTCAACGGTAACTTTAGAGGCTTTGCGCATGAGACATAAGGAACAGGGAGAACTCAGATTGTTGTATCTATCCCCATAACCAAAAAATTTGGAGTGCTCTCTTCCACTGATAGCGAAGCTAAGCAAGTGAGACTCACTTCACCACATAGGAAATGTGCTGTGTCTTCTGTCAAGGGGAGGCAAAAGAGATTGTGGCCCCTTGGTTCTTAGCCGAGGCTTGCCACCAGGGACTGCGAACGTTCTGTGACAATCTTGGCTGTGACTTTCTAGAGTTGCACAGTGGAGTTGGGAACTGTAGGAGCCCCTTAATTGGGTCAAGAGTGCACTACACACTACAGGCTGCTACCCATGTAGCTGAATGTGTGTGGATGCATACAGGTTTTTTTTTTTTTACGGATTAGGCAGCTCTCTGTCCACTCCATCCACTCCAGATAATGACAGCTGTAGGAAACCTGGGTGCATCAGTGCAAGATTCAAAGCAGTTGACTATCGTCATTCAACGGTTTCTGCTCCATGCACAGCCATTATCCATAATATGGCTGTAGGTCTGAAGATAATCGTGTGGTGATCGAAACCGTTCACCTTTTCATAAATGTGACTTGCGATCTAGACTGTTATTCTTATTTTCAAATATTTTCTAACATCCCAAGAAATGTCCCCACAGGCGACAGTTTTAAAATCCTAGTAGTTAAGCGCCGAAGCTCAACAGAGTGCCAAAGTACGAAGCGCTCTTAAAAAGCAGCGGAACTCATGTAATACTAGGTACAGGAAGCTGGTTAGAACTTGAAGTTGACAGCAGTGAGATTTTTGGAGAAAATTTAAGTATATATCAAGGTTAATGCGAAACGGAGGTGGTGTATTTCGCGCAGTAGAGAAGAAAGTAAAATCCAGCGAGATAGAAACTGAAGCTGCATGCGAAATTCATTGGACAAAGTCAGTATCAAGGGTGGACGTAATATTGTAATTGGATCCTCCTTTTGACCCTAGATTCGCTTGATATACGATATTGTAGTGGCTGCGTTGTTAAGAAGTGCGGTGCAATGTTCCTTCGGGCATGCACTACGAGTACGATATCGTATTTATCCGCCGATACCAGGCGACGACTTTCGATTAAAATGTCCTCCCCGTACGGAAATTACATACTGCGTGTACGAGTATAGATTGTGACGCAGGAACGACGACATAATGGAAGTTTAGGTCCAGTTCTGAGCAGCGCACGGACAGCCGAGGCGTAAGCGGGAAATCCGCATTCGAGTCCAGGTCCCTTACAAAATTCCATTGTCGTCATTCCTTATGCAGCTGATGGTCATTCGTATTCTCAATTGCGAATATACCCTACTGGCCATTAAAATTGCTGCACCAAGAAGAAATGCAGATGATAAACGGGTATTCATTGCACAAATATATTATACTAGAAATGACATGTGATTAAATTTTCACACAAGTTGGGTGCATAGATCCTGAGAAATCAGTATCCAGAGCCGGCCGAGGTGGCCAAGCGGTTCTAGGCGCTACAGTCTGGAACCACGCGACCGCTACGGTCGCAGGTTCTAATCCTACCTCGGGCTGGATGTGTGTGATGTCCTTAGGTTAGTTAGGTTTATATAGTTCTAAGTTCTAGGGGACTGATGACCTCAGAAGTTAAGTCCCATAGTGCTCAGAGCCAGTACCCAGAACAACCACCTCTGCCCTTGATACGCCTGGGCATTGAGTCAAACAGAACTTGGACGGCGTGTACATGTGCAGCTGCCCATGCAGCTTCAACACGATACCACAGATCATCAAGAGTAGTGACTGGCATATTTTGACGAGCCAATTGCACGGCCACCATTGACCAGACGTTTTCAATTGGTGAGAGATCTGGAGAATATGCTTTCTGTATCCAGAAAGGCCAGTGCAGTATCTGCAACATGCGGTCGTGCATTATCCTACTGAAATGTAGGGTTTCGCAGGGATCGAATGAAGGGTAGAGCCACGGGTCGTAACTCATCTGAAATGTAACATCCACTGTTCAAACTGCCGTCAATGCGAACAAGAGGTGACCGAGACGTGTAACCAGTGGCACCCCATACCATCACACCGGGTGATAGGCCAGTATGGCGATGACGAATACACGCTTCCAGTGTGCGTTCACCGCAATGTCGCCAAACACGGATGCGACCATCATGATGCTGTAAACAGAACCTGGATTTATCTGAAAAAATGACGTTTTGCCATTCGTGCACCCAGGTTCAAATGGCTCTGAGCACTATGGGACTCAACATCTTAGGTCATAAGTCCCCTAGATCTTAGAACTACTTAAACCTAACTTAACTAAGGACATCACACACACCCATGACCGAGGCAGGGTTCGAACCTGCGACCGTAGCAGTCCCGCGGTTCCGGACTGCAGCGCCAGAACCGCACGGCCACCGCGGCCGGCCGTGCACCCAGGTTCGTCGTTGAGTACACCATCGCAGGCGCTCCTGTCAGTGATGCAGCGTCAAGGGTAACCGCAGCCATGGTCTCCGAGCTGATAGTCCATGCTGCTGCAAACGTCGTCCAACTGTTCGTGCAGATGGTTGTTGTCTTGCAAATGTCCCCATCTGTTGACTCAGGGATCGAGACGTGGCTGCACGATCCGTTACAGCCATGCGGATAAGATGCCTGTCATCTCGACTGCTAGTGATACGAGGCCGTTTGGATCCGGCACGGCGTTCCGTATTACCCTCCTGAACCCACCGATTCCATATTCTGCTAACGGTCATTGGATTTCGACCAGCGCGAGCAGCAATGTCGCGATACGATAAACCGCAATCGCGATAGGCTACAATCCGACCTTTATCAAAGTCGGAAACGTGATGGTACGCATTTCTCCTCCTTACACGAGGCATCACAACGTTTCACCAGGCAACGCCGGTCAACTGCTGTTTGTGTATGAGAAATCGTTGGAAACTTTCCTCATGTCAGCACGTTGTAGGTGTCACCACCGGCGCCAACCATGTGTGAATGCTCTGAAAAGCTAATCATTTGCATGTCACAGCATCTTATGCCTGTCGGTTAAATTTCGCGTCTGTAGCACGTCATCTTCGTGGTGTGGCAATTTTAATGGCCAGTAGTGTGCTTCATGTATCACTTGATGTAACTGAAAACTTCAAAGAAAACCTCGGTTCACTTGTGTGTAAGTTCCCCAATCAAATTGTAACTATCGGACGAGACTTTAATCATCCAAAAGTCAATCGAGACAATTACAGCTTCGTTAGAGGTACGTATGGCAAGATACCCTATGAAACATTAGTATATTCCGTCTCTCAAAACTACCTAGAACGGACAGTTCGAAATCCCACTCACAACGGAAATATATTACATCTAACGGCAAGAAGTAGATCTGACCTCTTTGAAGATATCCTCATCTAACCTGGTATCAGTGACCACGAGGCAGTTGTATCAACAATGATGATCAAAGTGCGAAGTACAACGAAAAGTAGAAAGATTCATATGTTCGGAACACTCGATAAAAAAGCAGTAGTGTCATACCTCAATGAAGAATTTGAAACCTTTAGCTGAGGACGGAAGTATGCAGAGGGACTGTGGCTCAAACCCTACTTACTGAGTTTTACCTACGCCCAGTTAAATAGACCATGAGACTTCTATTAAAGATGATATAGTAATAAATGTAAAAGTTTCCATATTTTAATCCTTTAACCATTTGTTTTTAATGCAAGATGATTTTAATATTAGCTTCTATGTGTTGCATATCAGTTTCCTGAATTCAATACAAACTGGAACACGAACTTTGAAAAGAGAGGGCGAAAGGAGGTTGGAAACGTTTATGTAGTGGCATTATCAGGGTACAGAAAGAGTAGCTGGAAAAAGGTAGGGGGGAGGGGGGGGGGAGAAAATTACTACTCGAAACTTTAAGAGAAAGAAAGAAGAACTGATTTGGTCACATGTTGCGATAGAACTCATTCATGACGAATGAATTGCAAGGATTAGCATATGATAGAAGAATGAAGTACAGGGAAAATACAAGATGTTGAACGACGTTAAAGGAAGTGGAAGCTATGTGGAAATGAAAAGAGCAGCAGAAGACAGAAAGACATGGAAAAGAAAGGTGTAAAGACCTACCTTCGGCCAGAAAACATTGTAATGCTAATAATAGCAATAATAGTGAGAAGTTAGATATTTTCTCCTAGTAAAATATGGAAAGAAAAATAAAATTCATATTTAACTACCCAGAGGACGCAGGACAAGAAGAAACATTTTTGGAACCATGAAAATCTACAAGAATGTAGTTACAAAGGAAACCCCCCTCAGAATTAGTGGTAAGATGGGCCAGTGGGTAGCCCGCCAAAAACTGAACTCAAATCAAGCGTGAGAACAGGAAGAAGATGTGTTTAACTGTCAAATAAGAAGCAACCTCAAGAACTGCAATGTTGAGGGTGGGTGAACACCTGTGACATCGTGGTTGAGTGGTCCCGGTGTTGGACCGTTACACGAATGAGCCGTGTTCAGACCTCTCTTGTGTCGATTATTGTCATTATTTTTTTTCACAACGTTATGAACTGCCCGTCCGCTCATTGAATTGTTTGTTCTCTTTCTGCAGTTATCATATTACACACTGGTAGAGTATGTCATGTAAAAATTTGTTACCGTCGCAAGTAAACGTGATCAATGGTGAGAGCAGGAGAGATAGCACATGGACGTCTCACAGAAATGAAAACAACAAATGAACAGGTGTGCACTACGTTACAACAAAGGAACAAACGCAACTTCAAAAACCTTAAAATAGTTTGTTTTGAAAGAGCACAGAAAAACTGTGTGATTCTAAACTGTTGCGTTCATTTCCTGCAGCTTATGTCACAACCTACTATTTTTTCACCATTTCCTTGGGAGTGATCACATTCGTGTTCATACAAACACGTAAATTAGGAAAGGAGGGATATCTCGCTCACCAGGCGTACAAATTACACTATGTGATACCCCCAGAAAAATACTTTTTCATATTAGGTGCATTGTGCTGCCACCTACTGCCAGGTACTTAATATCAGCGACCTCAGTAGTCATTAGACATCGTGAGAGAGCAGAATAGGGTGCTCCGCGGAACTCACGGACTTCCAACGAGGTCAGGTGGTTGGGTGTCACTTGTGTCATACGTCTGTACTCGAGATTTCCACACTCCTAAACATCCCTGTGTCCGCTGTTTCCGATGTGATAGTGGAGTGAAAACGTGAAGGGGCACGTACAGCACAAAAGCGTACAGGCCGACCTCGTCTGTTGACTCACTGACACCGCCGACAGTTGAAGAGGATCGTAGTGTGTAATAGGCAGACATCTATCCAGAACATCACACAGGAATTCCAAACTGCATCAGGATACACAGCATGTACTATGACAGAAAGATTGGACGTGAGAAAACTTGGATTTTATGGCCGAGTGGCTACTCATAAGCCACACATCACGCCGATAAATGCCAAATGACGCCTCACTTGATGTAAGGAGTGTAAACATTGGACGATTGAACAGTAGAAAAACGTTGTGTGGAGTGACGAATCGCGGTACACAATGTGGCGATCCGATGGCAGAATGTGGGTATGGCGAATGCTCGGTGAACGCCATCTGCCTGCGTGTGTAGTGCCAACAGTAAAATTCGGAGGCAGTGTTGTTATCGCGTGGTCGTGTTTTTCATGGAGGGGGCTTGCACCCCTTCTTGTTTTGCGAGGCACTATCACAGCACAGGTCTACATTGGTGTTTTAAGCACCTTCTTGCTTCCCACTGTTGGAAAGCAGTTCGGGGATGGCGACTGCATCTTTCAACACGATCGAGCATCTCTTCATAATGCACGACCTGTGGCGGTGTGGTTACACGACAATAACGTCCTTGTAGTGAAGCGGTCTGCACGGAGTCCTGACCGAAATCCTATAAACACCTTTGGAATGTTTTGGAACTCCGACTTCGTTCCAGGCCTCACCGACTGACATCGATACCTCTCCTCAGTGCAGCACTCCGTGAAGAATGGGCCGTCATTCCCCAAGAAACCTTCCAGCACCTGACTGAACATATGCCTGCGAGAGTGGCAGCTGTCATCAAGGCTAAAGGTGGCCAACACCATATTGAATTCCAGAATTATCGATGGAGGGCGCCACGAATTTCAAAATCAGTACTATTGATCACGTGGTGTATGTGCTTCGGTAAGAGATTCCTATCATGTGTAATACGTACTGTCACTCTTGCTGTGTATGACACACCAGATGTGTTTTTCGGTGGAGGATTCGGTTGACTTGTCGCCTTGTCATCAAACATTTGCGGTTCCCATTCGAAAGCCACTTCCTTTCGGCTTTTAACAGAGTAGTTGTGCAGAATGAGCTGTCGTTGTAGGTAGCTTCCTTACACCACGACACAGACAAATTTGAACACAGCGAAAGCGATTAAAAAAGAAATATTGGCACACCGGAGGATCGAAAACGCCTCGCCCCCTTGGCAGTCGAACACCGTGACCCCTTAACCACAACGCCGTTGCATATTTGGGCTCCTCAATACTGCTCATCTTGTCCTTTGACAGTTCACTGTTTGTATTTTGCTTTTTTTTCACAGTTCAATACTCCTTCTTCCTGTTTTCATTCTTGAACTGTGTTCAGGTGCTGACGGGCTGTCCACTGAGACCTCTTACCGCTCAATCTGAGGAGAGTGCTAGGGAGGGAGAGTTTCCCTAGTTAGGTAAGGTTTAGAGCGACGTTATTAATATTATGACGAAGCAAATAAAATGAAATTATCCTGTAGTTGTGCATAGGATGAATTTTTGGCAGATAAGTGCAGCTTAGTAACATTATAAGAATCCTCCAATGCTTTTAAATTCATGTGAAAGCTGTACATGGTGGATGCTGTATATACTGTACATGGTGAAGGTGTTAAAATTTTCTAATTAGCAAGTGATGAAATACATAAAATCTTGGAATAAAGTATTTACCCGAAAATTCCTGAGCGCATTTATTTTCACAGAGATAAAATTGCTTAGAACTGCAGATGAAAAATGCTGACCAAGCACCAAAGGATCTTCCGACTGAATAACGTGTGTTATTGCTTCGCAGGAGAAAGGAAAGAAGATTAACGTTCAGCGTCCACTGGATAGCGACATCATCAGAGACGAAGCGGGAGCTGAGACTGCGGAGAGATGAGGAAGGGAATTGGCCGTGGCCTCTTCAAAGGAGCCTTCCCAGCCTCTGTGTTATGCAATTCAGGGAGACTTAGATGGCTTGACGGAATTTGAACCCTCGTCCTTCCGAATGCACGTCCAGTGTCTTACAACTGCGTCACTTCGCTCGGCGTTTCACGTATAGTAGAGCGATAGATTTTTTTGCAAAAGCGAAATGAGGTTATGGCTTCAAATGTGATTCTGAAATATTTGAACTTTAGATTGCAAATAACGCCTCAAAATCTAAAACTCTGTCACAATCTCCATATCTAATTTCAATGAAAATTTAATTGGATAAATTACAAAGAACAGTGTGCAACACTATGCATATATCTAATTTCAGAAAAGACTGGGCTGAAACAAAGAGAAAATCGTCCACAAAATGTACTTACAATTTGGCATCCACATATACGAGGCGAGTCAGGAGGAAATGTACATGCTTTGAGGGGTGATAGTATTGGTGATCTTGAACAAAAAGCTTCAAATGGACATACCCACATTTTCTTAATTGTATCTGACCTACCGTTGTTTGAAAATCACGGGCATCAGTCACATGTCCTTCACCAGCAGGCGCTTGTGAATACAACCAAAGCGACGGTAGACTTACCGAGCGAGGTGGCGCAGTGGTTAGCACACTGGACTCGCATTCGGGAGGACGACGATTCAATCCCGTCTCCGGCCATCCTGATTTAGGTTTTCCGTGATTTCCCTAAATCGTTTCAGGCAAATGTCGGGATGGTTCCTTTGAAAGGGCACGGCCGATTTCCTTCCCAATCCTTCCCTAACCCAAGCTTGCGCTCCGTCTCTAATGACCTCGTTGTCGACGGGACGTTAAGCACTAACCACCACCACGGTAGACTTACTGGCCATTTCAATGCGCACCTCAGGGATGCATATTGTCAGCCAGTGCTTGTGGTACAGAGAAAGCTGAAGCTCCTATAGAGTTGATGATAACTATACATGATCAGGAACACAGCAGCTATCTACAAGAGCTAAAAATGCATTGCAGTTGACGGTGGACTTTTTGAACATATTTTGTAAGGAAATGTACACAATTAAACTAAACATTAGATCACAATGTTTCATTTAATATCATCCACAGCTTGTTCTGCTCTTCGTTGTTTTGATTAGTTTTTTCGGAAACTGTTAAGAACATGGCATATGTTCATGTGATGTTTTTTTTGTTTAGATTCACTATACGAGTAGTACCACCCGTCAGTGCACGTACCCTGTATTTGTCTACCTGTATTTTGGGAAATTATTATTAAGATAATTGTTGTAGGTGCACATTTGAATTTCAGTGTCCTGTGAATGAGCTCCATGGTTCACTGGAAAATTTTCCGTCCCACTGCACAAAATGAGCGACATTCTCCGACCTTCAGTTAGGATGGTGTCACGAAAGTGGAAACCCCGGGAGGATTGACATATTTTCAGTTCTAAATGTAGTAGAGCACTTCCCTCTCGAGTCACAGTTGTTTACCACCAGTCTGGCCGATTTTCTACGTCATGGAAAACTTGACGATGTCGTTTCATGTCGACAACAGACGTTGCGTGCCAACTTGTACTCGACGCCTGCGGCCGCAGCCAAAAGTGAAAAATAAAGGCAATACAGGTTCCGGATTTTCCATTCGTTAGCGAATCAGGATGTGCCCGCAGACTAAACTTCGCGTCACTTTTAGCGAATGCTAGTTCTTTACCGATATAAAATAATATTATGAAAGTAATTTGTAAGACAAAAGCATTGATATAATATGAAGTACGGAAGGCTTTTTTTTCTTAAACTTCCCACCTTAAATTATGACGTGCAATATTTTGTAGACACTATGCTGCATCCAGCGTTTCCCCCTGTCTTTTGAGGAAATGAAGTGTATTGGCTGTTAAAAGTAGGAAGAAAGTACACCGTGTCAGAATAAAGCATTATTTACTTTTTTAATTATTTTATTTAAAATGATATTTATTGTTGCTTTTAGCAGTATTTAACAAATGAGTGTCCCTGCTAAACAGCTTGACAGCATCTCCACAATCTATGTTTGAGATAAATAAATAATTCATTTTTTTATCAAATTCAAAGACATTTTGTTCGTTTCGACCCGACACTTAATACAGAGAGTACCAAAAGTTATGCTGCGAGGCATGATGGTCGGTAGATGAGTACCAAGTGAGCACATTTTTTGCTTCGTTTGCGTGGTATCGTCTCCGAAATGTGGAGGGGGGTGTAGGCAGTTTGGATCACACAAGCTAGGCAAGAAGGAAAGCACACAACGTAATTTACTGTCATAAAACACCAATTTAATGAACTTAACGGAAGGTGGTCAATATGACCACCATACAAATGATAACTTTGGCAACAGACAGATTTCACATGAAGGCCCAATAGCTTGGACCTCTCGCTCACTGCAGCTGATACCATCGGATTTTCGTTTATGGGGGAACATGAAAACCCTGGTGTACGAGATTACCACGGGATCACCATAATATGTTTTGGCAAAAATACAAAGGTAGGTTGCAGCCGTCCATCATAACCTGGGGTTCCTCTAGAAGTCGTCAGGCGATACAAAAAATGTATTGAAGTTGATGGCGGTCATACTGAGCGCTTTCTGTAAGAGAATTATTATAGTGTTTACTGACAATAGAATACATTGTCTTCTTTACTCCTTGTTTAGCTTGTGTGGTCCCAACTGCCTAGGCCCTCCTCCACATTTCAGAGGTGATAGCTGCCAAGTGAAGCGTTTTCGAACATAAGAAATTTATTAGCAAAATTTGCTCACTTGATTACCATCTACCAACTACCACTCCATGTAACATACATTTTGATACGCTCTCTATTTATCACAGACAAAATTCTCCGTGAATGCTTTGGTGGAGTCAACAATAGAAATGAAATTAATTTGCACAAATCTGTAAGCCCATCATTTGTGTCATTTATGTTTGTTGCCATTTTTGTGCAGTGCATGATTATACAAAACCCTTCAGAAGTATGTAGTTTATAATTTCCCCATAAAGATGATCAACATCTGAATTTAGTTTTTGCAGACTTATTATTTCAATTACGCTAGCAAAATGGTCAAATTCAGCATTGCTTTTTAAATTTATTGACAACATTGGCACTTGAGGATAGGTTGCGTTCAAAAACTAATACTCAGTTCATAGTTCTTTTACTCAGCCGATCCGTTCATCCACAAAATTACGATTAGCTTTTGTGGTCCTTTATGATTTACGTAAAATGAATCCTAGAAAAAATCGGTTTATGTGAAATAAAGTATTTTCATATACTTTATTGTTCTCATAATGTTTAGAGTACCGTTTCCCGAAATAATGTACAATATTTAATCATAAAGTACAAGTGGCAACAACAGCTGTCTCTCTCCTAGAAATTAATTTGAGTGTCACGTGCAACTACAATAATTCGGTATTCGTAGGGAGATGTGACTCCAGATGCTATTTTAATATCAAATTGATATGCAGATTAATTGGATTGATCAATTAAGTACCACCCCACACGCCACATCCTCCACCAGCCCCCACCCTCCCCCAGATGACGTCATATGTTTTCCTCAGCCGGCACGTGGGTCCCTGCCCTCTCCCCATCCCCACCCCCCTCATACCATCTTGTCAGGAATTCCGAATTTTGGCAGAAATTCTGATTTTCGCAGTAAAATCGAAGTTTAGTTGTAAAATTCAGTTGTCAATTCAGAGAACATGTGTCGCTCACTCAGCAGTCTGTCGTTGAATGAGCAGTCCGTTGCCACACCTCACGTACTGCTTGGCGCGGCATCTTGTGGCCCGCAGTGGAACCATGGAAGCCGCCTCCAGCCCAGAGCACTGCCGCCTCGGGTAATGTTATCTGACCACATGCACTGGCTGCCTGCGCTAGATGACAGCCTTCTCGTAGTCCGCTACTGCTCAGCATCACAGCGTGCAGTGAGCCAGCGGTCAAAGAGGAATCAGCGCATGTCAACACAAGCACCGAAGTCAACATTACCTTCCTTCAATTGGGCCAACTGGCGGTGAATCGAGTACAGTACATACTGACGAAACTAAAATGAGCTCTAACATGGAAATGAAGCGTTTCCGGACACATGTCCACATAACATCTTTTCTTTATTTATGTGTGAGGATTGTTTCCTGAAAGTTTGGCCGTACCTTTTTGTAACACCTGGTGTATGTAACTCTTACATAGAAGAGTTAAACCATCTTGTTGCTGGATCACAAGCCTAATTTTATCGTTCTTGTTAAGTGTTGTTGAAGCATAAGATATATATGGGAAGTATTCCTAGCGTATGATCATATTCCACTGGGTGATATAAATTGAGCCACGACGCCATTGCGAGGTTTCAAGCCTACTGGTTTAAGAAACTCGTAGGGTGCATGTCATCACCTTGTAGTTTTGCTGCGAAGTGCTGCTGTGCGCTGTGTCGTCGGGTTTATAGCTTACCCCCATCCTGTCTTAGATGTAATTATACTATGTTTCTCTCACCACGAAAGACAACAAATTGGTATATCTGGTCCACAACACGCAGCTCCCGCTCGTCTAGTGTCTGAACTATCACCGGAATGTATATAGCGTTGGTAGGAGACTCAACAATCTTATAACCTGTACCAAACGATGGAATGAATCAGTCTGTCGTTGAGATATGAGTTCTTTGCAATGTTGCACTCAACACGGATTGTACTGAGCGGGAGAATAACGACTGTCTGATCAGATCTGTAAAATTTACTGGGAATCGTCTTCAAAACCTGCCCCTTTGGGAAAGCCAGTAGTGGGCCTATTGAACCTTTTTGTTTAAAGTCAATCGATGCAGTCACGATCCTTATTTCAGATTTAAGTGTACTCATGTTTGCACGGAGCTCAGTCCCTTTCCCAGACTGTTTTAAAACTTCGTTTAAACCGTCAGTATCATATGCACCATGTTCAATTTTCACATATACCATTAATTTCCAGATGCAGCTTATTGTTAACCTCTGTGATATCTGGGATGACTCCAGTCCAATCAGCGCTATATTCTAATCTCGAATGCTTCAGTCAGTTACTGGGAAGTAATTTGCACGTAATACAGTCGATCGTTCTTTTAAAGTCAGAGTGTACGGCATTGCATCTAAACTTCAGCTGGCGAATGGATGCTTAATGCTCGTCCTTATAATTCGGAAATGTCAGGAGAAACATGATGCATAGATGACCACACAGCAATGTATTAAAGTCTTGGTAGCGTTGAAAATTGTGGAACACATGTCTTCTGCCAGCGAAGTATCGTTGTAATTCTTCCGGAGGTCGGCGAATGAGTCGAAATAGTAGACGTTATTTGCATTTCTTTTTTTAACATTTGCTGTGAGTTCCAGATCTTCCTGCTACATATAGATTCACAATTTCACATTCTCCTGATTTCCAGCTGTTCTTCGGCAATGTTTTCCACTTAAACACGTCTCTGAATGTTGACTTTCTTCTTAACAAACCTAAGCGCCCTGTGTGGTTGGACTGCTAGAGTTCTTTTATTTATGAAGAGACCTAGTCCTTTCTTGTATGGTTTCAAGTACTGCTCTTAACTGATGGCTGCTGCCTCTATCATGTGGTTATGTCTTCGTGCCTCCTGCAGTAGCTCCCGAGAGTTTTGTGCATTCTTGAGTGTCCTGGCAATAGCCGCAGCACCCCAGCCATTGAATCCACCGCCGATAGACGAGCTAGGGTAGGAAGTAGGAAGGGAATAATTCCACCCGACGTCTTGTTTATTGGTAGAACCCTGGGTAGTTTGATTCATCTTCTTTTTCTTGTTCCTTTCTGATTTTCGGCACGCCATTAGCTGCATACATCGCTGTCAAGATGCAGTTTTTATTGCACTCTGTGGCTGTCATCTTGTTCCTTAGCGCCCTACGTGCAGCTCTCATAACTTGGCTGAACTTTTTCCCATCCAAACCCAACTAAACTTTACCACGCATAGGACTTTCAACTGAAAATGCTGCAATGTGTTGACCTATAAGAATATTTCTCACACGTATTGCCTTTGCTTTATCAGCTAAAATTCGATTTGCAGTGTGACGATTTTTATTTGTTGCATATGTGATGTCGTATTCCATACACTCTTCGTCGCTCAGATTTATTCCTTATCACAGCGTGCCAATCGTTTTTGAAGTTTTGTTCCATGTCCATAATTATATCGCGGAATGTGTAATTCGGCTGGTAGTTTGTCAAGAATACCGCCTGCTCTTCTAATGCCTGTCGAAAATGCTACTGAATTGGTTGTGGTTTGCACTCCTGTTATATAGCAAATCGTCAGTGTCGATCCAGCTGTTTTGTGATGCGGCAAAACCAAGCCATTTAACTAATGCTCTATTCTCTCAACACTGTAAGACTCTTTCTACAAGATATAAATCACCCGTAACTCTTCACTGTAAAGGCATCCTGCAATTTCAGTACCACTGCCAACCTTTAAGGGGTACGTTCTAGGATTCGTTCTCTGCACTTCGGAAACCGTGAATATCTCGGTTGACCAGTTTGGCTAGGATGACTTCTCAAATGCTGTCATGCGTTTTGAAATGCATACTAAATTACTTACAGTATATTTCTGTTTGGGTTGATCTAGCATTTTAATACTATTGTATTCTGTATGTAGAAGTCTGTTATCATGAACATCGATTGGTCTCATCTTTATTGTACAATGTTTGGTTCAATAGTATTGTGCAATTGTTTGCAACAGGATACCTGTACATTCATGCGAGCCACTAAGATTGAATTATATCCACATCTGGACTTTCACTGTTCTATTCAGACGTTCCACGATACTCGCCTTCAGGTAGTGACGTATTCCGTACTACTCCATTACAGTCTTCAAATATCTTTTGTAGAACTCGCCACCATGATATGTTTGAAAACATGCACGACGTCCTTCCCTGTTTTCAATTTCACAGTTAATGCCCACACAAATTTTGAATAAGTATCGATGACCATTAAAATATATTTGAAGGCGTTATGCACACGTGGATATATTCGCATGTCGACAAGTTCTGGTTGCCACAGTTCGTTCAAACCTTTAATCATAACATATCTTCAAGAGTATGTTTTGCGTGCTGGTTTGTGCAGTTCTCGAACTACAGTCTCCAGACTTATTTGCTGATGCCTCTCTCTATAAGCTCAGAAATCACTGAAAGAACTATATTGGAATGAGCCGTATTACCAGCGGCAGCTGACGCCATGACAAATTGTAGCCGGTCACTGGGGTCGTCGTAATACTGTACATACATGGCGGGAGTCGATTGCTCATTCTTTTACGGTGAATGTCAATACCATCACCGCTGCTATTTTTTCCACCATCCAATATAGGTTTTATAATGTATTTGTATTTCACTTGCTTCAGCTTTTTGCATTCTTATGCAGATCAGTCCAATGCTATATTTCGCAATACGTTTCGAGATCATTAGGCGAATCATTTACAGTTTTTTTTGGGTATTAGAAAAATAAGTTACAGTAGAGAAAGTGCTATTTATGTATCGCCGATCTGTATTATTTTTTCATTTAAAGTTATAGGCTGCATGTCCAACATGTATGATTTTTCACCACCGACACCGAATGTTTTGTCTATCCTAGCGTCGCTATGATGGTTAATGAAATTGGCAATAGCATCATAGTCGTCGTTGCGAAATTTTGCTGAGAGTTCATCGAGAGATTCGGTTACTGATTTAAAGGTTTCTTGCGGTGTCTGCTTCCGTTTCAAATGCCCTAATTTCAGCAACCATAAGTTCTCTCGAACAGCCTTCCGTGCTTCGATGTCTTCATGCTTAATCGACATCTCATTGTTTAATAATCGGACTTTTGTGCAGCGTAAGGTTTTATATATCGACTATTTTTCTTCTTATACTGCTCTCTATTCTCAGTAACAGCTATTTTCCCTTCTGTTAAGTCGTATACTTTCTTTTCGATTACTTTAACCTGATCACTCAGTGAACTGTTCAGTCTCAGAAGGGTATGACATTACTTTCTTTTCGATTGCATTAAGCCCTTCATACAATGTCCCCTTCTCAACAACAGCTATTTCCCTTTCAGTTAAGTCGTATACTTTCTTTTCGATTGCTTTAACCTGATCACTCAGTGAACTGTTCAGTCTCAGAAGGATATGACATTACGTCTCTAGTTCTTGCGTCCGCCTCCAACTTTACATTCGAGAGTTAGAATTTTCGCGTCCATGTACAAGCGAATGTTTTGTCTGTGCACACTCATCCAATCAAACTGAGCTCTGCATGCGTGCGGATTTATCCATGATGATGCGTATACTGATGTACTCACAACTTTCCACGGCTATACGGGGTTGTTACAAAAAGGTACGGCCAAACTTTCAGGAAGCATTCCTCACACACAAAGAAAGAAAATATGTTATGTGGACATGTGTCCGGAAACGCTTACTTTCCATGTTAGAGCTCATTTTATTACTTCTCTTCAAATCACATTAATCATGGAATGGAAACACACAGCAACAGAACGTACCAGCGTGACTTCAAACACTTTGTTACAGGAAATGTTATAAATGTCCCCCGTTTACGAGGATACATGCATCCACCCTCCGTCGCATGGAATCCCTGATGCGCTGATGCAGCCCTGGAGAATAGCGTAATGTATCACAGCCGTCCACAATACGAGCACGAAGAGTCTCTACATTTGGTACCGGGGTTGCGTAGACAAGAGCTTCCAAATACCCGCGTAAATGAAAGTCAAGAGGGTTGAGGTAAGGAGAACGTGGAGGCCATGGAATTGGTTCACCTCTACCAATCCATCGGTCACCGAATCTGTTGTTGAGAAGCGTACGAACACTTCGACTGAAATGTGCAGGAGCTCCATCGTGCATGAACCACATGTTGTGTCGTACTTGTAAAGGCACATGTTCTAGCAGCACAGGCAGAGTATCCCGTATGAAATCATGACAACGTGCTCCATTGAGCGTAGGTGGAAGAACATGGGACCCAACCAAGACATCACCAACAATACCTGCTCAAACGTTCACCGAAAATCTGTGTTGATGACGTGATTGCACAATTGCGTGCGGATTCTCGCAAGCCCACACATGTTGATTGTGAAAATTTACAATTTGATCACGTTGGAATGAAGCCTCATCCGTAAAGAGAACATTTGCACTGAAATGAGGATTGACACATTGTTGGATGAACCATTCGCAGAAGTGTACCCGTGGAGGCCATCAGCTGCTGATAGTGCCTGCACATACTGTACATGGTACGGAAACAACTGGTTCTCCCGTAGCACTCTCCATACAGTGACGTGGTCAACGTTACCTTGTACAGCAGCAACTTCTCTGACGCTGACATTAGGGTTATCGTCAACTGCACGAAGAATTGCCTCGTCCATTGCAGGTGTCCTCGTCGTTCTAGGTCTTCCCCAGTCGCGAGTCATAGCATGGAATGTTCGGTGCTCCCTAAGACGCCGATCAATTGCTTCGAACGTCTTCCTGTCGGGACACCTTCATTCTGGAAATCTGTCTCGATACAAACGTACCGCGCCACGGCTATTGCCCCGTGCTAATCCATACATCAAATGGGCATCTGCCAACTCCGCATTTATAAACATTGCACTGGCTGCAAAACCACGTTCGTGATGAACACTAACCTGTTGATGCTAGTACTGATGTGCTTGATGCTAGTACTGTAAAGCAATGAGTCGCATGTCAACACAAGCACCGAAGTCAACATTACCTTCCTTCAATTGGGCCAACTGGCGGTGAATCGAGGAAGTACAGTACATACTGACGAAACTAAAATGAGCTCTAACATGGAAATTGAGCGTTTCCGGACACATGTCCACATAACATCTTTTCTTTAGTTGTGTGTGAGGAATGTTTCTTGAAAGTTTGGCCGTACCTTTTTGTAACACCCTGTATACATAGAAACTCGAATTCCGTCTATACCTACCATCATTCAGTTTTTGTTTTGTTTTATCAATAACGAGAAACCCATACTGTTAGTGATTCCAGCGACCTGCAGATATCTTTACAAAATCTTTGAACGACTTATTAGTTCCTTCATGAACCTGGTAAATGTAGATTATATTCATATTGTCCTGCCTGAATGCTTTGATTATGTTTGCATTATCCCTCACCTGCTGTTTTGGGATTCTGGAATATAACTCAGATGAAATACGTCAACAGCCATATGGAGACCAAAACAGAAATATCGTCGCATTTTATCTTGGTTTTCCATAGCAACATTGTCAAGTATGAACACTGACTTTTTCCAGTGAAGGCATATCACTGCTCTCACTGAATGTCACATTAAACTCTGCAATAATATCTCCTGTAATAGTTGGTATTTGAGTTGAAAGAGTGTTTTTGAAAATACAGGCACACATGCATGCTTAAAGCAGACTCCGAGTGTGTTGGCGGCGACATGAGATCAATTTGTTCCCGCAGCTGAATGGACCTGCAGTTATTGCACTTACGTTGTTGGGAAGGAGTTCAGCATTTTTCTTCCAGTCTTCTTGCACGCCGTCAGAGCTCCAGTCGCTTAGAACGAAGTCTTTACGCCTCACCAACCCTGCCATGATACCCACTACGCCAGGTACAGGCGTGCAACAGGCTTTTACAGAGGATTTCGTTAAATGACACAATTTTCTGCTGTCTCATGTTTGCAGTGAAACTACTGGTAGGAATAGCTTTAGCACGTGAAATATAATGAGAGGAAAGAAATGAAACACATACACGGTTATACACATTTTTAGTCAGTAAGCCTACATGGGATGCAGTATGCCGGCAGTTGTGGCCGACCGGTTCTCGGCGCTTCAGTCCAGAACCGCGCTGCTGCTACGGTCGCAGGTTCGAATCCTGCCTCGGTCATGGATGTGTGTGCTGTCCTTAGGTTAGTTAGATTTAGGTAGTTCTAAGTCTAGGGGACTGATGACCTCAGATGTTAAGTCTCATAGTGCTCAGAGCCATTTGAACCATTTTTGATGCAGTATATCAACAGGCACTTTCCTTATCTTAACACCAGTGTAGAATAGAGGAAATAAGGCCTTCTTGTAAGTACATAATTCAGCATGTATTTTTCTACAACTTATTGGCAGTCCATTAGCTTCCGTTGGTACCGTATTGACCGACTGTTCAATGTCTATATGCACACAGTTCATGCGGAGATACTCTGCAATATCCCTATAGACAGCTGTTCAGTATTTCCAACACTATGTATAGCACCATCTGTAGGCAGGACAACGTTGTAACATTGGAGGGATGTGTCACCTGATTTCACACGGAGTGCAGAGTCATCAAACACTATTATAATGAATAGAGTTAGAGCTGCACAGTAAATGTCCACAGAAGGACGGCTTGGATGATACTCGATAGTCAACCGTTGCTTGATGAAGGCTTTTGCACGACACAGTCTGTCCCATTTCACCTCTGCAAACTGCAGTTTAACACTTTTAGCTGCATTCTCAATGTATCACTACATGCCAGTTTCTGTATCCAGATGCTACTACACCAGTATGTAAACACTTTGAACCACAAGTGGTTAAATTATACACTGAAGTGAAAAGTAGTGGTGCACACGGTATCTTCTTATCCACTAAATCCTCACTTTGTCCACGCAGTATCAATGGAATATACTGTGATGGTGTGTATGAAGGGTCCATTACCGTCATGCTGATTAGGACCCCTGGTGCACTTCTACGAGTCAGAGGCTGGCTGGGTGTCTTCAACCAACAATAACAGCTCACTGTCCTGCTCAAACAATCCGACCAGGCTCGTGACAGGATCCCAGGGTGCTGCCGCTGATGTGGGTCTCAATAGGCTGGTACACGTCGCCACTGCAGACCATAAGAGGTTGGAGGATGTCGCATCTACTGATGAGTAAAGAAGAAAAACCGTTAAAGCGATAATAGGGGCGCAAACGACTTCATCTTCCTCACAAAGCAGTAAACAGGTGGCGCTTCATGCTGACTGACTGTCTGTAAATGAGGCTGCAGACCTGCTGGGTCCGCCTTATATCCCCAATGTGATCGGATGCTGCTTTCCTATTGGCTACCGCGAATTTCAAGCGCCTTTGATGATATAATTGTGTGTGTGTGTGTCCGTGTGAGTGGGGGGGGGGGGGGGGGAGGAGGTGTTCACTTGGGTTTTCCATCCAGATGGCCAGTGTTCGAGTCCTGGAAAGAGCACCGCCATTTTGGAATTCCGCCTGATTGGAGGATAGAGTGGGACGACAGCACAGCCCCAGGACAAAGAAATTCCCTCCAAAATTCGAAATTCCCGCCAATATTCGAAATTTCTGCCAATAGGGTAGGTGGTGTAGGGGGATTGGGAGGGATAGGGAGAGGGAAGGGGTGGGGAACCACATGCTGGCTGAGGAAAACACATGACATTATCTGGGGGCGGGGATGGGCGTGTGCGATGTGTGAGGTGTAATTAACCAATTTAATTAATTTTCCTGTCAATTTGATATCAAAACTGCACCCAGAGCTCCATCTCCCTGCTACTCTCGTAGGCTTATTAAAAATTTACTAGCTGTAATAAAATGAGAAATTTTCATATCATTTCTTCAGTAATGGTTTTGTTTTGGAACAGACTATCTGTCAAGTAATTACTGGCGTATGACGTATTTCTCCCTTCTTCCCCCCCCCCCCCCTCCCTCTTTCGCTGTGTTCATTTTTAACTGGGTCACAGGTAAAGAATACCTTCTGATGCCGTGGATTACGTTACTGAATACTAGTCAGCATTCGCAGATGCAGGAGATGCTCTTTTACACATTTCCGATGTAAAAAAATTCTGGAAGAAACAGACAAAAAACACCTGCTATGTATCTACTTGGCTCACCAGCTTCTCATGAAACAAAGCAGCTGCGATGATTGAAATTCGTCCACTGCGATAGGATATTGGCTTATTTGATCAATAGACTACTAGTTGGCCAAATATAGAAGTAGCATTAAAGATCCGAAAGCAAATAATACTAGTTTTGATAATGAGAAAGTCTGTAAACTTCTAGGGAAGACTGTAATGACTTCCATGTAATAATTAGTAGAACGACCCGTAGGCTCGGCAGTAGCGAGGACTACATCGGCCACCTGAGTAGGTACAGCCACGTACCACATCAAAGAGATCTGCATTGTTACTTCGCAGCGCACGCATGAAAAGGCGGGCAACAAAGTAAGTACGGTACTGCTGGCGACGGCTGAAATCGATCGATTGAATATGACACGAACGTAAACATTATGCTATCCAAAAGATGAGTCTGTGACGACAACTTTTATTTGGCCTTATCATTCGTTGGCTTCACCAAGGCAAAAGTAAATAATCATCTTGCAACCTAACGTAGACCACGGGCCACATTACAGATCATTGTGTTACCACAACCGAACGCCAGCTACACCGTACTCATTTTAGCCACTCACCAAGAAAGGTGATCTAGGAAAATGCCATTGCAGCAGACGCGTTCGGCTTTTCGTCAGTAACTGTTATGTTATCATGTTGTTGTTGTTGTTGTTGTGCTCTTCAGCCTAGAGACTGGTTTGATGCAGCTCTCCATGCTACTCTATCCTGTGCAAGCTTCTTCATCTCCGAGTAACTACTGCAACCTACATCCCTGTGATTCTGCTTAGTGTTTTCATCCATTGATCTCCCTCTACGATTTATACCCTCCACCCTTCCCTCCAACACTAAATTGGTGATTCTTTGATGCCTCAGAACGTGTCCTACCAATCAATCCCTTCTTCTAATCAAGTTGTGCTACAAATTCCTCTTCTTCCCAATTCCACTCAGTACGTCCTCATTAGTTACATGATCTACCCATCTAATCTTCAGCATTCTTCTGTAACACCACATTTCGAAAGATTCTATTCTCTTTTTGTCTAAAATATTTAACGTCCATGTTTCAGTTCCATACATGGTTACACTCCATACAAATGCTTTCAGAAAAGATTTCCTGGCACTTAAATGTAACTCGATATTAACAGATTTCTCTTCTTCAGAAACGCTTTCCTTGCAAAAGCCAATCTACATTTTATATCCTCGATACTTCGACCATCGTCGGTTATTTTGCTTCCCAAATAGCAAAACTCATCAACTACTTTAAGTCTCTCATTTCCTAATTCCTTCTGCATCACCTGATATAACTCGACTACTTTCCATGTTTATAATATAGATAGGAAAAAATATGCAGACGCTTCTCGATAACTAGAGGTTCAAAAGAGCTAACAAAAGTTCGAGTAATTGAGAGTTCGATTTAATGTAATTATGACTCATGAAGATAGAATTATTGACAAGTCTAAATAAGGTTATAAGCCATAAGTAATACTGTAGTATCAATAACATTATTGTTTCATTACAAAAGGAAGCAAAAAGTAACAACTACGAGAGGCGTTCAATAAGTAATGCAACAATTTTTTTCTCGGCCAATTTAGATTGTTAAAATTTTTTGTTTATTTATAGACGCAATCACATTTTTATGACACAGTCATAACAACGCATGAACCTGTGTTCAGTGTATGCCACCTTTAGAATCTGAAGATGTTCATTGTGTGGCCGAAACCGGTTATGACTGTGTCAAAAGAATGTGAGTGCGTCTATGAATAAACAAAAAAATTCTACAAAATAATCAATCACTCACTCCATTGACAAAATGTCATTTTTTCCAAAATTTTGATTGCAAAAGTTCGAAATTTGTTGTGGGACATCGCGAAATATTCCCCTCCTCACACCGATAGCTCTTACAGTTCTGGTAGGTGGTAACGCTACATGTAGCCTTCAAAATGGCTTCTGAAACGGAGGTGGGTTCCAAGAAGAGAGCTGTCACTGTGTTTCTTTTGATGGAGAGCCAGAGCACCGCAGATATTCATAGGCGCTTGCAGAATGTCTACGGACAGAGAACAAAAGCGGGGAGTCTGATATCATCGTAACAAGGTCGCGCAAACCTGTCAGATCTCTTAGTGCCGGTCGACCGCACACAGCTGTGACTACTGCAACGTGTTTGTCGCCATAAAAATACGAACTTCTTCATGACAACGCAAGGCCTCACACAAGTCTGCGCACGCTAGAGGAGCTCACAGAACTTCACTGGACTGTTCCTCCTTATCCACCCTGCAGCCTGGATCTCGCTCCTTCCGACTTACATCTGTCTGACCCAATGAAGGACGCACTCCGCGGGAACAGCACGTCGATGACGGGGAGGTTACTGATGCAGCAGGAGGTTGGCTCCGACTTCGACCAGTTGACTGGTACCATGCGGCCACACACATCCTTCCAGTAAGGTGGCGTAAGGCCGTCGCGCTGAACGGAGATTATGATGAAAAATAGAGTTTTGTAGCTAAAAGAGTGGAGAATAACTTGGTGTTTTGGAATCCTACATGAAACCAACTTGCTTTAAAAAGTTGTGTTGCGTTACTTATTGAAAGGACCTCGCATAATTCAAATGAAATGTAAGCTGATTTTTACCCTCTTTATCATTGTAACATTTCAAACGAAGAGCACTAAGAAACTCCCGAGAATACATTGGATAGCTTCAGTTCCACAGTGAACAAACTGTGTCATCAGAGGTCGCATTTTATCCACAATTTATGTTAAAAACGATTTATTTTCAATTTAGTGACCCATGCGTCACTGACGGCGATCCCTACAACGATGAAATTAGCAGCAATGTCTCAACCTTTCGTTTAAGCATATAACTCCAATAGCTATACATGGACTAAGGCATTACAGTAAGCTTTCTTCAAGACACGGTAACTCATACCGGCAGGTCATCTTTCTTCCTCCGTATGATACATTTTCAGCAATCTTATCCTTCTGCTTCAGAACTGTCGCAATCCCAGAAGTTTGCGGTAAATACTTTTCTTTTCACTCATTCCACGGACCTCATTTTGCTTTTTTTTTCTACACATGTCAAACACTTATACTTATTTGAAGTCAGTTTTACAATTGCTATATGTATTGTTGAGAAAACAAAGGAATGTGATAAAAAGATGAATAACGAAGCAAAAAGAGAAACAACTGCCGAAAAAATTCGAGTTACAGCACGTTAGATACCCTCTGACATCGAATTGTAGTGTTTTTGGGGACGATCCGTCAAGACAGTTGCTTAGATTCATCGAGTGTAAAAAAGCAAATAGGAAATCTTTCTTTTACAGAGGTTTTTTCAATGGACTTGACAACTAGCTCGACATTGAGTTACAAAAGTAGGAAATATGTGTTCTTATCTATGCTATTAACGTAACTAAAGGAATGAGTATTATGGTAATAATTATTACTTTTGTTTCATCTAATTACAGCTGAATGAAACAAATTTGTCGTACTACACAACTATCACTTTTATTATTTGAAAGGTATCATCAGTGGGAAATTGCGCAGATGCTGCTCTATATTTGTTCTTGTGGTGGTTTTTAACTGCTCTTCTGCTAAAAACTATTCGAAATTTCATTTGCACAGCACTAGGAAATGAACTCTCATTTACTTCATGATATTTTGGATGTTCAACATCTACAGCTACAAATCCAGAACGAGAACACATGTAGAGTTGCATGTCACAGATTATATTCCTTTCAAATAATAAACTGTAAATGCGTGCTGCGAGAAAAATTTCTTTCATTCAGTTGTTAAATAGATGAGCCCAAAGCGATAACAGTTAACACATGTAACACGCAAATGGAGATGACGGGACGACAAAAATTAAGGTAATGAGCGTTTACATAATCGTTATGTTCCAGAATTTACCTTTAACGTTACGTAAGATAACTAGACTTCTTAAGTAGTGACACTGATACACGTCTGTGCGGATCTCTTATTACGACGTAGCCTGACGTTCTTTTCAACGAAACCAGTCCTGATGTAATAAATATGTATCAAAGATTAACAAGAACCAGCTGTGGAGCAGCTGTGAAAGAATGGCTGCAATATTAACAATATGTCATTAAATTTATTGACTCTGAGAACGAGTAAGGAGTGAGAGTGCAGACGAAAGTGGCGAAAATATGCAAGCAAAGTGTGAAAGCTGAGGAAACTGATTGTGTGCGAATTGCGGTAGGAGACATGCGATGCCGAGGTGAGTAGAGCTAAATAATAGAAAGACAACTCCAACGTTCCTGGAAAGAGAACAGTTCAAATTTTTATATATTCAGTGTCAGCACCATATGTTACATGACAAATATGAGAACGGAGGTTCATTTCCTCCCACACACGAAGGAGCTGGTCTCTCATTATCGAATTCACAGCTTCAACAATGCGATGTCGCAGACTTTCAAGAGTGTCAGGCTTAGGGAGGACAAAGACGCGGTCTTTTACGTAATCCCACACATAAAAGTCAGAAGGTGTGAGGTCTGGAGACCTGGGAGGTCACCGGCGATGAAGTTCATCTTTTGCTCCTCCTGTTCCAATCAACGTCCTGGACTGAAATCATTCAGGTAACGTCGGACGTTCTTCGAGAAATTCTCTAAGCACGTCCGATCTTACCTGAATCACACCATGACTTTTACCTGTGGGGTTACGTAAAAGGCCATGTTTTTTCTCCCCTATGACTGAACCACCGTTTTGATATTAGTCGTGTAATGCATGGTGCTCGCATTAAATGGATAATAATTCGAATTTTTCTCTTTCCGGGAACGTTGGAATTGTGTTTCTAGCCTTTGTAGTTTGGAAGCAATAAACATCTGAAATCTGTTCCTTCTTTTTGAATAGAATGCACACCAAAGAAGTAAAAGCAAACGGAACACAACAAATATCCCATTGACGATGTGGATAAATGTGTTATTAGGGAACAATTTTTGGGATGTTATAAACAATACAAAGCAATACCAACTTTTGGGAAAACGTCACAGATATTGACGCACAGAAGTGGACTTGAACGTCAGTTTCGAAACTGAGGAAACTTCTTCCGTCTATGATATTTGATTAAAAAAGAGCCAGGATAAATGAGTGTGTGCAGATGAGACTACATAGTTCCAGGAAAGAAACATTGCATTACAGTAATAGGAAAAAAGATACATAAAAATTCAAGCAGCCTAAGATTTATTTAGAGCAAATGTGGCTTCATGCACATTGTTTTTTCAATACATCTTTTCAGAGTGATATTGTACCAAGAGTACTGTGGAACAACAGTGCCTGGCAATGTTTAAGTGTTGTCTCATGCTGGGCAATTCGTGTATACAGGTGTGTGCTACACACTACGTTTATGTCCGAGATAATTTCCGGGAAACGAAAACCAAATTTCGGAAACTATTTATAGCCGTCGTGTTTGCATGTTATGACCCGAAGCAGTTTCAGTAGACCGGTAAAATATTGGTTTTCCGTTCGTCAGTTGTTTTACGTAACTGGCGTATGAAAATCAGATATTTCGATTAATATGGTTGTTTCTCTTCAATTAAATATTAGAGATAGATAATTTCATGTGCCCGCCCCCATCAACCATAGACCTTACCAAGCAATACTGATAGCCGTACCGTAGGTGCAACCACAACGGAGGGGTATCTGTTGAGAGGCCAGACAGACGTGTGGTTCCAGAAGACGAGCATCAGCCTTTTCAGTAGTTGCAGGGGCAACAGTCTGGATGATTGACTGATCTGGCCTTGTAACACTAACCAAAACGGCCTTGCTGTTGTGGTACTGCGAACGGCTGAAAGCAAGGGGAAACTGCAGCCTTATTCTTCCCGAGGGCATGCAGCTTTACTGTATGGTTAAATGATGATGGCATCCTCTTGGATAAAATGTTGCGGAGGTAAAATAGTCTCTCATTCGGATCTCCGGGCGGGGACAACTCAGGAGGACGTCTTCATCAGGAGAAACAAAACTGAAATTCTACGGATCAGAGCGTGGAATGTCAGATCCCGTAATCGGGCAAGCAGGTTAGAAAATTTAAAGAGGGAAATGGATAGGTTAAAGTTAGATCTATTGGGAAATTGTGAAGTTCGGTGGCAGGAGAAACAAGACTTTTCGTCAGGTGAATACAGGTTTATAAATACAAAATCAAATAGGGGTAATGCAGGAGTAGGTTTAGTAATGAATAAACAGATAGGAGCGCGTTAAGCTGCTACGAACAGCATAGTGAACGCCGTATTGTTGTCAAGATAGACACGAAGCCCACGCCTACCACAGTAGTACAAGTTTGTACACCAACTAGCTCCGCAGATGACGAAGAGATTGAAGAAATGTATGATGAGATAAAAGAAGGGAGACGAAAATTTAATAACAAGGGGGACTGGAATTCGATGGTAGAAAAAGCATAAGAAGGAAAAGTAGTAGGTGAATGTAGAATGGGAGGGGGGGGGGGGGAGGGGGTAAGGAATGGAAGAGGAATGTAGTAGTTAATAAAAAAGAAAAAGAAAAAGAGAAGAAAAGAAAAGGTTGAAAATGTGGGAAGAAATGGTGATTAAAAGGGGGTTTTAAAATCGTTAATGACCGTGAAAAAAGTGAAAGAATGAAATGCAAATCGGACTTCGTATTACAGAAAAGTTATCGGACTTCGTGATTCGGAAAAGCTATTGTTGGGGTGGTCCTTGTGCCGTTTCTGAGCAAAGGTCAAACCAATTTTCACTACAAAAATTATCTGAAAAAGAACAGAGAATAACAAAACGTAACTGACAGGGGGAAATGGCGTAGATAAGAGTTCATCCTTTACCATGTTAACTTGTCTTCTTTCGTGCGGCGTCCAGGTCTTCAAAAATCTCCTACTTCATTTCTGCGTGAAAAGTCTGCTCCGAAATCTTGCAATTGCCCAGGAGTCAGTAATTTATACAAATTAAAATCATCTTGATACCGAATGCAATTTAATTTACTTTGCTACTTCCATCCTCCGAATTTCATAACAACTTCCACAATATGTCTACACATTAAAACCAGATCAAGACTAGCTAATAAGTTTTTTACGGCTGCATTAAGCTACCGCTCTCGAAAGACAATAGACGAATAAAAAAAAGAGTTACAATTTTAGTATTTTCTCTGCCGTCGTGCGCTCATACCGCTGCGACGGTATAATTTATGTCTGAGGGAACGAGTGTAGCGCGGCGAAATTCAAAGTCCCCCTACAGGAAGACGCCTGAAAGAATTTTGCACAGAGAATAACTTAATAATAGCTAACACTTGGTTTAAGAATCATGAAAGAAGGTTTTATAGGTGGGAGAGACCTGGAGACACTTGAAGGTTTCAGATAGATTATTTAATGGTAAGACAGAAATTTAGGAACCAGGTTTTAAACTGTAAGACAGATCCAGGGGTAGATGTGGACTCTGACAACAATTCATTTGTTAGGAACTGTAGACTATAACAGAAGAAACTGCAAAAAGCTAGGAATTTAAGGAGATGGGACCTGGAGAAACTGAAAGAACCAGGGCTGTAGAGAGTTTCAGAGATAGCATTAGAGAACGAGTGACAAGAACGGGGTAAAGAAATACAGTAGAAGAAGAATGTATAGGATTTGAAAAATGAAATAATGAAGGCAGCAGCGGATCAAGGAGGTAAAAAGACGAGGGCTAGTAGAAATCCTTAGGTAACAGAAGAGATATTTGAATTTAATTGATAAAAGGAGAAAATATGAAAATGCAGTAGGCAAAAATGAATACAAATTTCTCAAAAATAAGATTGACAGGAAATACAAAATGGCCAAGCATGAATGGCTAGAGGACAAATGTAAGGATGTAGAAGCTTATATCACTAGGGGTAAGATAGATACTGCCTACAGGAAAATCAAAGAAACTTTTGGAGAAAAGAGAACCACTTGTATGAATATCAAGAGCTCAGATGGAAAATCAGCTCTAAGCAATGAAGGGAAAGCAGAACGGTGGATGGAGTAGAGTTCAAAAATGGTTCAAATGGCTCAGAGCACTATGGGACTCAACTGCTGTGGTCATAAGTCCGTTCAAATGGCTCAGAGCACTATGGGACTCAACTGCTGTGGTCATAAGTCCCCTAGAACTTAGAACTACTTAAACCTAACTAACCTAAGGACATCACACACATCCATGCCCGAGGCAGGATTCGAACCTGCGACCGTAGCGGTCGTTGCGGTTTCCAGGGAGTAGAGTGCGTAGAGGATGTATACAAGGGCGATGTACTGCAGGCCAATATTATGGAAATGGGAAGAGGACGTAGATGAAGAATGAAATGGGAGATATGATACTGCCGTGACGAGTTTGACAAGAGAACTGAAAGAACCTGAGTCGAAACAAAGGCCCCCCGGGGAGTAGACAAAATTCCATTAGAACTACTGACAGCCTTGGGAGAGCCAGGCCCTGACAAAACTCTACCATCAAGTGAGCAAGATGTATAAGATAGGCGAAATACCTTCAGACTTCAAGAAGAATATAATAATTCCAATCCCAAGGAAAGCAGGGTGTTGACAAGTGGTGAAAATTATCGAAACTATTCAGTTTAATAACTTCACGGCTGCGAAATTACTAACATGAATTCTTTACAGCACGAACAGAAAAATTGGTAGAAGCCGACTCTTGGATTCCGTAAGAAATGTTGGAACACGTGAGGAGATACCTGACCGTTCGACTTATCTTGGGAAGATAGATTAAGGAAAAGGCAAACCTACGTTTCTAGCATTTGTAGACTTAGAGAAAGTTTTGACAATGTTGACTGGAATAATTCTCTTTCAAATTCTGAAGGTGGCAGGGGTCAAATGCAGGGAACGAAAGGCCTATTTACAATTCGTACAGAAACCAAATGGCCGTTGTAAGAGTCGAGGGCATGAAGGGGAAGCAATGGTTGGGAAGGGAGTGACCACAGGGTTGTAGCCTATCTCCGATGTTATTTGATCTGTATATAGACCAAGCAGTACAGGAAACAAAAGAAAAAATTTGGGAGTAGGAATCAAAACCCATGGAGAAGAAATAAAAACTTTGAGGGGGTGTGCCGATGACGTTGTAACTCTGACAGAAACAGCAAATGACCTAGAAGAGCAGTTTGAACTTAGTAGCGGAAAAGCATCCGGACCAGACGAGGTACCCTTAAGATTCTACAGTGATTATGCTAAAGAACTTGCCCCCCTTTCTATCAGCAATTTATCGTAGATCGCTGGAAGAACGTAAAGTACCTAGCGACTTGGAAGAAAGCGCAGGTCGTTCCCATTTTCAAAGAAGGGTCATAAATCAGATGCGAATAATTATAGGCCTATTTCGCTTACGTCAATCTGTTTGTAGAATAATGGAACATGTTTTGTGTTCTCGTATTATGACGTTCTTAGATAATACAAATCTCCTTCATCATAACCAACATGGATTCCGCAAACAGAGATCATGTGAAACTCAGCTCGCCCCTATTTGCCCAAGAAATTCACAGTGCCGTAGACACTGGCGAGCAGATTGATGCCGTATTCCTGGACTTCAGGAAGGCATTTGATACGGTTCCGCACTTACGTTTAGTGAAAAAAATACGAGCCTTACGGAATATCGGACCAGGTTTGTGATTGGATTCAGGATTTCCTAGAAGAAAGAACCACAACATGTCATTCTTAACGGTTCAAAATCTGGCAGATGTAGAGGTAATTTCGGGAGTACCGCAGGGAAGCGGTGATAGGGACCTTTATTGTTTACAATATACATAAATGACTTAGTTGACAACATCGGTAGCTCCGTGAGGCTATTTGCAGATGACACGGTTGTCTACGAGAAAGTAGCAACATCAGAAGACTCGTACGTACTCCAGGAGGACCTGCAGAGGATTAATGCATGGTGCGACAGCTGGCAGCTTTCCCTAAACGTAGATTAAATGTAATATAATGCGCATACATAGGGGCAGAAATCCATTCCAGTACGATTATGCCATAGGTGGGTAGATCATTGGAAGCGGTAACGACCGTAAAATACCTTTAGGAGTTACTATCCGGAGCGATTCTGAAGTTGGAATGATCACATAAAAACAAATAGTGGGAAAAGCAGGCGCCATGTTGAGATTCATAGGAAGAATTCTAAGAAAATGTGACTCATCGACGAAAGAAGTAGCTTACAAAACGCTTGTTCGTCCGATTCTTGAGTATTGCTCATCAGTATTGGGACCCTTACCAGGTTGGATTAATAGAAGAGATAGACATGATCCAGCGAAAAGCAGCGCGATTCGTCATGGGGACATTTAGTCAGCGCGAGAGCGTTACGGAGATGCGAACAAGCTCCAGTGGCGGACACTTCAAGAAAGGCGTTACGCAATACGGAGAGGTTTATTATCGAAATTACGAGAGAGCACATTCCGGGAAGAGATGGGCAACATATTACTACCGCCCACATATATCTCGCGTAATGATCACAAATTAGAGCAAATAAGGGAGACTTACAAGCAGTCGTTCTTCCCACGCACAATTCGTGGAATGGAACAGGGAAGGGGGGATCAGATAGTGGTACAATAAGTACCCTCCGCCACACACCGTAAGGTGGCTCGCGGAGTATAGATGTAGATGTAGACAGTGTTTTGAAAGGAGGATATTAGATGAACATCAACAAAAGCAAAACGAGGATAATGGAATGTAGACGAATTATATCAGGTGATGTAGAGGGATTTAGATTAGGAAATGCGACACTTAAAGTAGTAAATGAGTTTTTGCTATTTGAGGAGCAAAATAACTGATGACGGTCGAAGTAGAGCGGATATAAAATGTACACTGGCAATGGAAAGGAAAGCGTTTCTGGAGAAGAAAAAATTTTTTAACATCGAGTGTAGATTTCAGTGTCAGGAAGTCTTTTCTGAAAGTATATGTATGGAGTGTAGCCATGTATGGAAGTAAAAATATGGACGATAACTAGTTCAGACAAGAATAAAATAGAGGCTTTCGAAATGTGGTGCTACAGAAGAATGCTGAAGATTAGATGGGTAGATCACGAAACTAATGAGGAGTTACTGAATAGAATTGGGGAGAAGACGAATTTGTGGCACAACTTGACTAGACGAAGTGATCGGTTGGTAGGACAATGTTTTGAGGCATTAAGGTGATCACCAGCTTAGTATTGGAGGGCAGCGTGGAGGGTAAAAATCGTAGAGGGAGACCAAGAGATCAATACACTAAGCAGATTCAGAAGGATGTAGGTTGCAGTACGTACTTCAAGATGAAGAAACTTGTACAGATAGGGTAGCATGGAGAGCTGCATCAGACCAGTCTCTGGACTGCAGACCACAACAACAACAACTTCATATTCTGTCTAATATTTCTAATTCTCATTCAATGCACAAAAATTCACTCTATCTATTTTAGCCGATAATTTTTAAAAATAAAATGTATCCTGACAATCGAAGCACGTTTGAAATCCTATTGTGCGTTTATGTGGGAGCGGGAAATCGATTGTGGAAGTGAAAATCCGGCAGCTAGAGCAGCATTTCCAGAACCGATATCTGGGTATTTACACGACCAGCTAGAAACGGTACTGGAAAGTCGGTTTACGAAATCCTATTCGGGGAGCCCCATGTAAAGATAGCTACTGTTCCACTTGTAAGAAAGCTAGATTGTGCGTTGCTATTACGTACCCGTCTGTTTCTTGAGAACATACATGAAGGTACAGCAACACTAGTCACACCTTGCTGAGTCATACAAATCTGGAATCTATGTCCGTGGGGTTTAAAGGGAAAGCCTGCAAACACTGTCTAGGAAAACCCAAAGCTGTGGCGTAGTGATTGTGTTTTTACGTTTTACAGACTCAGTAGTTGCTCTGCATGAATGTTCCGTCATGTTTCTTATCTCAGCCTGAAAGTCGGTGAAATAACAGGAAGAGGAAATGTGGCAATGATGTGTTCTGCGGGAGACTGCAAGGTATGTCCTGATAGCTCTAGTTTTGACTACTGGCCCAATGACGTCAGTTTGCTATAGAGACAGTCGAAAAAGAAGGTTACTCGAAAAAGGACGGGAATCAGCAGATATGATGTGCAATTGCACACAAACAAATGATTACAATTTCAGAATAATTGGATGATTTATTCAAGGTAAAGAGCTCCACAAACTGAGGAAATCAGTAACATGATGATCCACTTCTGGCCCTTATGCAAACACTTATTCAACTTGGCTTTGATTGACAGTGTTGTGGAATGTCCTCCAGCCATCCTAGGCTTACATTTCAACAAAATAATGCCCGCCTTCGCCCGGCGAGAGTTTGTACTGTTTGTGTTCGTGCTTGACAAACCGTACCTTGGGCAGAGAGGTCGCCAGATCTCTCCCCAGCTGAGAACGTTCGGAGCATTATGAGCAGCCTCCCCCACTCCCCCCTCCCCCCCCCCCCCCCCCCCCCCGCGCGCCCCCACCAACCAGCTCGGAATTTTGACGATCTAACGCGTCAATCGGACAGAATTTGGACCGATATCCCTCAGGAGGACATCCAACAATTCTGTCAATCAGTGCCAAGCCGAATAGTTGCCTTGCATAAGGGCCAGAGGTGGACCAACACGTTATTGACTATATTTGTTAAGCTGTTTCTCTAGAGTAAGTCATCTATTTTTTTCTGAAATCGCAATTATTTGTTTGTCTGTACACTTATATCAGATCTACAAATTTCCGCCCCATTCGGATAATTCCGTCGTCGTACGTCATTTTTATTGTCTTAGAGTGTATTTTTGGTCAACGACGACGCAGAGAGATTTAAAGGTAGATTTCGCTACCGAACACGTGATTTCATTCATAATTTCAGTAGTTTCCAGAAAAATACCTAAGCCACCAACAACACGAAGGTGTGGTTGCATACCACAGTGCTTTCCTAGGCACGGTTCTATAGGAGGTAGCAATGTTTCCTTCCTTAGATCCAAGAACTAGTTACTCAGCGAATTACAGGCAGTGGGTGGTAGGGGATAAGGGGTTAAATCTCTTCTCGAGATGTCCGAAAAATGCTATGGTTTCATTATGTCAGTAAACTAATACCTCACTCATGTGACTCAACGACCGGCCTCTTCATGTATACCTTCAAATGACATTTCTACTTATAATATGCAATTACTTGGCTGGTGGCTTCATATGCCTTTGGCATCCACACACACACAACACACAACACACACACACACACACACACACACATATATATATATATATATATATATATATATATATATATATATATACGGCACACACACACACACACACACTGGCGATTTAAAGAGAGAAATAACCGGACTGGGTTCTTCTTTCATTTTTCGTAAGGAGCACAGAAGAGTAGAAACTGGTTCCAACATCTTGTTGTCTTTCATTGCATCTACTTCTGCATGGATACTCTGCAAACCACATTTAAGTGCCTGGCAGAGGGTTCATCGAACCACCTTCACAATTCTATATTATTCCAATCTCGTATAGCGCGCAGAAAGAATGAACACATATATCTTTCCGTACGAGCTCTGATTTCCCTTATTTTGTCGTGGTGATCGTTCCGCCTTATGTAGGTCGGTGTCAACAAAATATTTTCGCATTCGGAGGAGAAAGTTGGTGATTGGAATTTCGTGAGAAGATTCCGTAGCAACGAAAAACGCCTTCTTTTAATCATTTCCATATCCTGTATCATTTCTGTCACACACTCTCCCATATTTCGCGATAATACAAAACGTGCTGCCTTTCTTTGAACTTTTTCGATGTACTCCGTCAGTCCTACCTGGTAAGGATCCCACACCGCGCAGCAGTATTCTAAAAGAGGACGGACAAGCGTAGTGTAGGCAGTCTCCTTAATAGGTCTGTTACATTTTCTAAGTGTCTTGCCAATAAAACGCAGCCTTTGGTTAGCCTTCCCCACAACATTTTCTGTGTGTTCTTTCCAATTTAAGTTGTTCGTAATTGTAGGTATTTAGTTGAATTTACGGCTTTTAGATTAGACTGATTTATCATGTAACCGAAGTTTAACGAGTTTCTTTTAGTACTCATGTGGATGACGTCACACTTTTAGTTATTTAAGGTCAACTGCCACTTTTCGCACCATTCAGATATTTTTTCTAAATAGTTTTGCAGTTTGTTTTGATCTTCTAATGACTTTATTAGTCGATAAACGACAGCGTCTTCTCCGAACAACCGAAGATGGCTGCTCAGATTGTCTCCCAAATCGTTTATATAGATAAGGAACAGCAAAGGACCTATAACACTGCCTTGGGGAACGCTTGAAATCACTTCTGTTTTACTCGATGACTTTCCGTCAATTACTATGAACTGTGACTTCTGTCAGGAAATCGCAAATCCAGTCACATGACTGAGACGATATTCCACAAGCTCGCAATTTTACTACGAGCCGCTTGTGTGGTACAGCGTCAAAAGCCTTCCGGAAATCCAGGAATACGGAATCGATCTGGAATCCCTTGTCAATAGCACTCAGCACTTCATGTGAATAAAGAGCTAGTTGCGTTTCACAGGAACGATGTTTTCTAAACCCATGTTGACTGTGTGTCAAATAACCGTTTCCTTCGAGGTAATTCATAATGTTCTAACACAATATATGTTCTAAAGTCCTGCTGTATATCGACGTTAACGATATGGGCCTGTAATTTAGTGGATTACTCCTACTACCTATCTTGAATATTGGTGTCACCTGCGCAACTTTCCAGTCTTTGGGTACGGATCTTTCGTCGAGCCGACGGTTGTATATGATTTTTAAGTATGGTAATCTATAATCTCACAAAGGCACACGCAAAACGCTACACTGCTGTACACTGTCTTTCTAAAGCATCCTTACAGTTATGTATGTTCTGTTGCAACTACAGTCTAGATAGGCTACAGCTACTCTTTCCCACCGGCAGAAAAGCTTCACCGTCATCATTAATGTCTCGCGTACCATTTACGTTCACTACTGTTCCCTGTTGTCATCACTTAACCACTGCCTTCCTATCGGACGCCGATCGTTACCAATGTCACCATTAACATTACAGCCAATCCTGTTATATACATCTCTCCCTCGACGGCCACTGTAACAACTTCCTGGAATAGCTGCAATTATTGCCAACACTATCTGACTTCCCTGTCTTCCCTATAGCTTCAGTTGCAACATTAAGATAAATAAGCTCAACCGCCTGATCAGCCCCAACAACATCCACGCCAACGGAACTAGTATCAGGATGAGCCGCATCACCAAACAAACAATATTCAGAAACTTTAGCATCTTCGAAGAATAGAAGGGAGGAATGTTAATGTTTAACATTCTGTCGCTGACGAACGAAGTCTTTAGTGAAGAACAAGAACTCTGATTGAGGCAGGAAATCTGAGGTGACCTTCCAAAGGAACCATCCTGATATTCGATTTAAGAGATTTATGGAAATCACGGGAAACCTAAATCTGGGTACTCCTGTTAGCCAGAAAGGGGCCTCAACCACTGTTCTCCTGAAAATGAGTCCAGTGCCTTACCACTGCTCCAACTGACCCAGTGCCATCTGCCGGCCGCGGTGGTCTAGCGGTTTTAGGCGCGCAGTCCGGAACCGCGCGACTGCTACGGTCGCAGGTTCGAATCCTGCCTCGGGCATGGATGTGTGTGATGTCCTTAGGTTAGTTAGGTTTAAGTAGTTCTAAGTTCTAGGGGACTGATGACCACAGCTGTTAAGTCCCATAGTGCTCAGAGCCAGCCAGTGCCATCTTCACCTTACCACAGCCTACAAGATCAGCGACACAGAATTTTGGCGTAACTAATCTGATCGGTAGTTGAGCCATGTTGTCGCAATACCAACGAGGGCATGCTGAAAGGTAATGCGACGAATTTTTTATGTGAAAACCCTTAAGGCTTCTTAAATAAAACAAACTTTATTAATCTTCTATATCTTTATTCGTCATGCCTACATATATATTTTTTTTCTGTTTGCATCGCTTCATCAGTATCGACGTCAAGTAATCGAAGATGTTCTTGAAGTTCTATAAACAGAGGAAAAGTGGATGTGGCCAAGTTGGGACCGTATGGAAGATGACTGACGACAGTGAACCCAAGGCGTTGGATTGTTGCAGATGCAGCGCTCGTGTGTGTTCTGTCATCGTCATGCTGAAGTAGAGTGTGTTTTATGAGTGGACGAACTCTTCGGATTCGAAATTCGATTACACCATGCAGTTTCCCATGCACCGACCTAGTTACTTGACACAACGCCCTGTTACACGCTACAATCCGGGGCCCTCCACAGGCAGAGGGTTGCAGATATGTATACATGAAGAATAAAGAAGTAGAATATTAATAACGTTTGTTTTATTTTTTGGTCCGGAACAGCGCTGCTGCTACGGTAGTAGGTTCGAATCCTGCCTCGGGCATGGATGTGTGTGATGTCCTTCGGTTAGTTACGTTTAAGTAGTTCTAAGTCTAGGGGACTGATGAGCTCAGTGTTAAGTCCCATAGTTCTTAGAAGCATTTGAACCATTTTGTTTTATTTAAAAAGCTTTAAGAGCTTTCAGAGTTTTCTATCATTTCCCTCTTTCCTGTTCTGTTCTTGAATGGTGCGAGATAAAAACGTCAGTTGTTAAGTCTCCAAGTGAGCCGGAATTTCTCTGATTTCACCAGCTTGCCATAGATGAGTGGGGGAGAAAGTAGTATGATCGAACAACGCTGGCTCTTGTTCATCCGCAATGGGTTAAGTCTGCTTATGTTGAGGATCAAGTGACAATCCCTGCAGCAACCGTTAATCCTCCGCATGTTTTCTTGCAGTGTGCTATCATATTCTAGCGGTTCTGCTTCTCTGTGTACATATCACCTTTGAACTACTTCACGAAGTTCCCAAAGGCATTCAGCAGCGCATATTAGGTGTGACTCATAGAACACCAAAGTATGACAAGTGCAAGGTACGTGCTAAGACACGGAAACAGAGAACGATAGCAGCGGCACAAGTGGCGTGGCAGTGAACTTTATATGAGAAATACGGCGCGGCAATCCGTGTTATTGCTTTGCAAAATACTACCACCAGATGACAATATTTTTTATTTATACTTTATGGGTGAGTCTGGTAGTCTGGTTGTAAAATATTTTTATTTGTAAACCCCAATATTGCAATTTCGACAGTGTGATTGTTAAAAGTGGAAATTATGCTCATGATTACGACTATCTTGTGTGTATCGAACTCTTTGAATTGCAGCGTAAATATGTTGCTCGTATCCTGCTTAATTTTTGCTCTCATCCGTAAAATGGGGGGGGGGGGGGGGTAAATGATACTAAGTTTGTTTTTGTTTCAAATGAAATAGAAACTGGTTTCTTCACATGGTGTTCTGTGGGCTGAAGTCTATAATGCTCAGAGCCAAGCCATAACATTTCATTACCAAAAACAAAACAAAAAATCTGAAAATCTCCGCTAGATGTTTTTCAAGTTTTCCGCAGGTCCCAAGGCGGTTCGTCTATAAAAACACCCGATTGTCGTCTTTGACCTACCGTTGACGCTTTCCTTTGCCCAGATTATTTTGCACGCAGAACATATAACCTCAGACGATATTATTGAGTTCTTTACGGCAATAAACACGCCGCTAACACTTGCGTCCAGCCTATCCTTCCGATATGTATTTCACTTTTACCATAAAAGTAGTCAGATATATCTACAGAACACCACATCTACGTACTTAATTTTTAAGCTATGTGGTTTTTTGTTCAATTTTCCGTTATTCCATACTCCTGAGTTTTTGTACCAGTGACCGTGTGTTTCAGAACAAATGAATTCAAGGATTTCCATTGGGACGCGCTTACCTTGAGGAGCAACATTTTCGTACCTTCTCACAAGTTGCAGGGACTGCTCTGTGAGCCTGCAACTACAAGAATGCCACAAGGTGACCTGTGAAGCCGCTGTAACGAGTTGGCTGTTGGGTTGCATTACGCGCTATCTCCACAGCAATCCTCATTACCTCGGCTGCATCTTATGTCTCAAGTTTAGGTCGGTTAGGAATCACACCGAAATCGCCAACCAGACAATCCGTGAGCGGCACTTGGTGTATGGATTTAGTAACACCTTCTTTCTCTTCAGCTTGACGTCAATGGTACTATTTATCCTTAGGGGACGTTCATTAATAACGCGACTTGTTTTTTTTTTATCTAGACTTCCCCTCCTCACGTGGTGAGATGTGGCGGCACTCCCGTGAAATTTCCTCCGTTGTCGGATAAAACTATAATGAAATTGTTTAAATTTCTTTTAAACGCCGATTAGAACTCTTCAATAAAAATTATTTAGAAAGTTTACCAAACAGAGCTTTTAACACGTGATTATAAACACTTTATTTTAAACATGCGAACCCTGAGTAGTATTCGCACGGACAGACAGACCGAGACAGATGGACAAAAAGGCTCCACGAAAATAGTATTAGACGTTTTGATGGATCCCTAAAAAATTGAGGTTTTATTGATATCTTAAACACAACGTACATCTACATCAACATGGATACTATGCAGATCACGCTGAAGTGCCTGGCAGAGCGTTCATCGAAACGCGTGCACAATAATTCTCTATTATTCCACTCTCGAACAGCGCACGGAAAAATCGAACGCCTATATGTTTCCATACGAGCTCTGATTTCCCTTATTTTATTATGAGGATCATTTCTTTGTATGTAAGTCGGAGTCAACAAAATGTTTTCGCGTTCGGAGGAAACAGCTAATGATTGAAATTTATGAGAAGATCCCGCTGCAGCGAGAAACGCCTTTCTTTTAATTATGTCCACCCCAAATCTAGTATCATGTCCGTGACACTCTCTCCCCTGTTTCTCGGTAATACAAAACGTGATGCCTTCTTCGAACTTTCTCCATGTTCTCCGTGAATCTTATTTGGTAAGAACCCCACAGAGCGCAGCAGTACTCCATAAGACGACCGACTAGCGTAGTGTAGGCACTCTCTTTAGTAATAATTTATACATATCACGGATGACTCAATCAACTGTATGTTGCTTAAAAAAGAGAAGTATTGCATTATACTCCAGTAACAATAAGTACGACTACTCTTCTCTTCTAGTTTCATGCGAATATATTACACAGAGGGTTCAACGAAACTTCTATGCTAAAAAATTACGAGAGCTACATATCACGAAGCTGCATATCACCTTCGTGCCAAACAGGTACAATAGGAAACTATTCACAAAATGAGGGAAACCCTTAGTATGATCGTTAGACAGCATGCTGTGGACAGTGACGAATCGGCGCTCTTCTGCCTGTCTACCTTACGTGGTGGGAGTAACGATGTCTGGTCTACTGCGTTCACTACTAGGTTACGGTCTGAGAGTGTGTTCTCACCTGAATATGCCTCGCACTGCAGAATTTTATTCCTAAATCTTTCTTTAGCTGCGATGCAGTCCAGTTATGCGACTGGATTACTTTTCGCACTCATGTGGATGACGTCACACTATTCATTATTTGGGGTCAATTGCCAATTTTCGCACCATGCAAATATCTTTTCTAAATCGCTTTGAAATTTGTTTTGATCTTCTGATGACTTTATTAGACGATAAACATTACTATCATCTGCAAAAAACCTAAGACTGCTGCTCAGATTGCCTCCTAAATAGTTTGTATAGATAAGGAAACACTGAAGTCCTATAACACTACCTTGGAGAACGCCAAAAATCACTTCTGTTTTACTCGATGACTTTCCGTCAATTACTACGGGCTGTGACTTCTCTGACAGGAAATCACGAAGCAAGTCACGATCACGACTCGTTATAAATATTTTTGCAAACAACGACTAATATTAGGAACATAGTCCACACCAAAGCGTTTTAGGATTCAACGTCCCATCATCTCGCTGTCCAAGTTAATCCTACACGAAATGCACTTCGGAAGAGCTCAAGGTCAAAATATAAAAACGGATTTAATTATTCAGACATGAAGTCCTCGTCTTACTTTAAACATGACAACAACAGCTTCCCTGCTCCGCTTATCGATGTTACTGCACATCCTCCAAAGCATTACTTCCAATAAACATCGGTCAGCTACACTATGCGGTCAAAAGTATCCGGACACCCCAAAAAACATACGTTTTTCATATTAGGTGCATTGTGCTGCCACCTACTGCCAGGTACCCCGTATGAGCGACCTCAGTAGTCATTAGACATCGTGAGGGAGCAGAAGGGGGCGCTCCGCAGAACTCACGGACTTCGAACCTGGTCATGTGATTGGGTGTCACTTGTGTCATACGTCTGTATGCGATATTTCCACACTCCTAGACATCCCTAGGTCCACTGTTTCCGACGTGATAGTAAAGTGGAAACGTGAAGGGACACGTACAGCAAAAAAGCCTGCAGGCCGACCTCATCTGTTAACTGACAGAGACCGCCGACAGTTGAAGAGGGTCGTAATGTGTAATAGGCAGACATCCATCCACTCCACCACACAGGAATTCCAAACTGTATCAGGATCCACTGCAAGTTCTACGACAGTTAGGCGGGAGTGAGAAAACTTCGACTTCAAGGTCGAATGGCTGCTCATAAGCCGCACATCACTCAGGTAAACGTCAAACGACACCTCGCTTGGTGTAAGGAGCGTAAACATTGGACGATTGAACAGCGTAAAACGTTGTATGGAGTGACGAATCACGGTTCACAATGTGGCGATCCGATGGCAGGATGTGGGTATGGCGAATGTCCGGTGAACGTCATCTGCTTGCGTGAGTAGTGCCAACAGTACAATTCGTAGGCGGTGGTGTTATGGTGTGGTCGTGTTTTTCATGGAGGTGGCTTCCACCCCTTGTTGTTTTGCGAGGCAGTATCACACCACAGGCCTACAGTGATATTTTAAGCACTTTCTTGCTTCCCACTGTTGAAGAACAGAACCTGTTCATAATGCAAGGCCTGTGGCGGAGATGTTACACGACAATATGATCGCTGTAATCGACTGACCTGCACAGAGTTCTGACCCGAATCCAATGGAACACCTTTGGGATGTTTTGGAACGCCGACTTCGTTCCAGGCCTCACCGACCGACATCGATGCCTCTCCTCAGTGCAGCACTCGGTGAAGAATGGGCTGCCGTTCCCCAAGAAACCTCCCGGCACCTCATGCTTGCGAGAGTGGAAGCTGTCATCAAGGCTAACGGTGGATCAACACCGTATTGAATTCCAGCATTACCGATGGAGGGCACCACGAACTTGTAAGTAATTTTCAGCCAGGTGTCCGGATACTTCTGATCACGTAGTGTAGCTGCCCCCTCCGTGCACCACTAGCTCGTAAACATGTGCCTGGTATTGCTATTTTTAAAGTAAGACGACCTTGAATGGTTTTTAAGTGCATTTATGTATAATGAACTTAGACAGCCAGGTGATGGGAGCTGTGGATTGTGTTCCTGATATTAGTGGTAGTATGGTAAAATACACTCCTGGAAATGGAAAAAAGAACACATTGACACCGGTGTGTCAGACCCACCATACTTGCTCCGGACACTGCGAGAGGGCTGTACAAGCAATGATCATACGCACGGCACAGCGGACACACCAGGAACCGCGGTGTTGGCCGTCGAATGGCGCTAGCTGCGCAGCATTTGTGCACCGCCGCCGTCAGTGTCAGCCAGTTTGCCGTGGCATACAGAGCTCCATCGCACTCTTTAACACTGGTAGCATGCCGCGACAGCGTGGACGTGAACCGTATGTGCAGTTGACGGACTTTGAGCGAGGGCGTATAGTGGGCATGCGGGAGGCCGGGTGGACGTACCGCCGAATTGCTCAACACGTGGGGCGTGAGGTCTCCACAGTACATCGATGTTGTCGCCAGGGGTCGGCGGAAGGTGCACGTGCCCGTCGACCTGGGACCGGACCGCAGCGACGCACGGATGCACGCCAAGACCGTAGGATCCTACGCAGTGCCGTAGGGGACCGCACCGCCACTTCCCAGCAAATTAGGGACACTGTTGCTCCTGGGGTATCGGCGAGGACCATTCGCAACCGTCTCCATGAAGCTGTGCTACGGTCCCGCACACCGTTAGGCCGTCTTCCGCTCACGCCCCAACATCGTGCAGCCCGCCTCCAGTGGTGTCGCGACAGGCGTGAATGGAGGGACGAATGGAGACGTGTCGTCTTCAGCGATGAGAGTCGCTTCTGCCTTGGTGCCAATGATGGTCGTATGCGTGTTTGGCGCCGTGCAGGTGAGCGCCACAATCAGGACTGCATACGACCGAGGCACACAGGGCCAACACCCGGCATCATGGTGTGGGGAGCGATCTCCTACACTGGCCGTACACCACTGGTGATCGTCGAGGGGACACTGAATAGTGCACGGTACATCCAAACCGTCATCGAACCCATCGTTCTACCATTCCTAGACCGGCAAGGGAACTTGCTGTTCCAACAGGACAATGCACGTCCGCATGTATCCCGTGCCACCCAACGTGCTCTAGAAGGTGTAAGTCAACTACCCTGGCCAGAAAGATCTCCGGATCTGTCCCCCATTGAGCATGTTTGGACTGGATGATGCGTCATCTCACGCGGTCTGCACGTCCAGCACGAACGCTGGTCCAACTGAGGCGCCAGGTGGAAATGGCATGGCAAGCCGTTCCACAGGACTACATCCAGCATCTCTACGATCGTCTCCATGGGAGAATAGCAGCCTGCATTGCTGCGAAAGGTGGATATACACTGTACTAGTGCCGACATTGTGCATGCTCTGTTGCCTGTGTCTATGTGCCTGTGGTTCTGTCAGTGTGATCATGTGATGTATCTGACCCCAGGAATGTGTCAATAAAGTTTCCCCTTCCTGGGACAATGAATTCACGGTGTTCTTATTTCAATTTCCAGGAGTGTATTTACAATTGCCTTAACAACCGCTAAATATGGCCCTTAAGATGGTCAGTATTAGAATGAAGAAAAGTTTTCATTAGAAACATTGTACACACCATTGTTGCCTTCTTTATCTGTTACGGTCTTGTTTTCTGTATTAGCTGTTGTCCTAAATAGTTATTTATGTAGACTCCGATGTGGATATTGGTTTTCGTACTTGGTAGTTTTCTGAGTACAGTGCAATGAAGTAGTCTGTAACACTGTTAATATCCATAATTTTAGGCCGGCCGAAGTGGCCGTGCGGTTAAAGGCGGTGCAGTCTGGAACCGCAAGACCGCTACGGTCGCAGGTTCGAATCCTGCCTCGGGCATGGATGTTTGTGATGTCCTTAGGTTAGTTAGGTTTAACTAGTTCTAAGTTCTAGGGGACTAATGACCTCAGCAGTTGAGTCCCATAGTGCTCAGAGCCATTTGAACCATTTGAACCATCCATAATTTTACTGTCTTATTCAGACAACATAACTCTTTTTTTTTTAAAAAAAAGAAACCTGTTGAAGACTGTATTAGAGACTCATTTTTAATTTACGTAAATTGCTTGCAACGCCTGCATTACGCGATGTTTTGTTAATCAGATTGAACATACAGTATGCTTCTGAACATACAGTATGCTTCTAACGTAGAATTTTTTCTTCTTTGAGGGTAATGTGAAGGGCTGTGAATGCTTAAGTCACTGTATACTGCCTTCCTGTTTATCTTTAAGTCATACCCAGGAAGGTGATGTATTGGTAAAACAATAGACCCATATTCAGGAGTGCAGTAATTCAAATCACCGTCTGGCAATCCAAATTTAGCTCTTCCATGGTTTTCCTAAATAGATAAAGGCAAACGACTTTTCTGCCATTTTCCAAGCAGAACTTGTGCTCCGTCTCTAACGTCCATGTCATTTATGAGACGTTGCAGCATGATCTTCCTCGCCCCCTTGAGATATAAAGATTTAGTTTGTAGTACAGAAATCCAAATAATTAATTTAATTATGATTTTTCTTCTGTAAATGTAGTACCTTCATGTAAATCATTTAATTACATAATTAGTTGATCAGTTTCATCCTTGGCTGAAACAAAAAGAATTAAATCTTTCGTTCGATGTATCTCTCATAATTTCCAGCAAGATTACTTTCTTTTTTGAAAAATGTGTACGCTTAGTGGCTGGCGAAAACACATATACGAGAGAGCTGTATATGCTACAGATCTTCGTGAGAAATTCTTCCTGCTGATACAATTCTCGGTAAATGTGAAGCAACAGTTTTAAGTTGTCTGTTATCTCTGAAATTTTAGGAAACGACAATTTTCATGATTTGCCGTTTTCTGGATTATCTGTACTATTTCACTGAAAGTAACATTTGTAAAAATAGATTCATGATAACAAAATATACAAATTTAGGCTGATTCAGCTTTTTTATATATTTTATATATGTTGTTGAGTTAAATGTATTCGTAATGTAGCAACTTTTTTTATATGTTTAATATTACTGGAGGATGTTGGCCAGTAGATGAGTGACCTAATAGACTAATATCTTTTCAAAGGATTGGTAGATCTGTGGGTTTCAGGGTGACATTTGAATTTTGACACCTTTGAGTTATTGACCTACTGGCGAGTTCATCATTCAGTAAAAGGAGAAATTCGTTAATCGAATTCCGTAATCTTCCTGAGAATTCTAGTTGGAGTCCTGTTTTATTTCATAAATATTATTCCCTGCTGAAATGATGAATAATCCACTAATCTATTCTTCTTAATGCTTGATGACTGTGTAGTTGTCTTTTTGTGCTTTTAATACCAGTTGCCTGATTCATAGATTTAACAATTTACGTTCTTCATATGGATAAGTTGTGGATTATTTTACATTTATTTGTTCCTTAAAAGTAGTTTTGTTGTGATTGATAGTAAGGACTGTTAATTCATCATCATCACCATCGTCGTCGTCGTCGTCATCATCACTGTCTACATTCGTGGGTTACATTTGAGGAACCTGTTCTGACTTCAATTTTTTAGCTCTATTGCTTACTGGCTTGACCCAGGTTCCTTACTACCCCTTTGGGTATAGATTGCAAAACGGTTTTTGGGATGCCTGCCTTGTTTCATTCTGTTCACATGTTCCTTCCGTATCTGCTTATATATGTCGATTTTTTCTATTATTACAAATATTTTAAGGTCATTTATAATAACATCGTTTCTTAAACTATTTTGACGTTTACATCCTTTAACTGATATCAGGAATTTAATTTCTGATGTAACTATTCGATGTATGTGTATCTTGTGATTCTTCAGTTTCTACAGTTTCTCGAACAGTCCACGGGTGTACTGCCGGTCCATAGTGTCCAATGGGCACAAGTTCAGTTCGTCAGCGCACCTGACGATGGCGACATGTCTGATCGCCGAAATATTGTGCTCGTTCAATACCATGGACTGTCAGTACACCCGTGGACTGTTCGAGTATGTGTATCTATTAAAGGCTCAGATCTGTAAAGTAGCGATGGAACAGCTACTGTTTTATAGAATTTCAACAGCGAATTTTTTTAAATTTTCATTAATGTTCTTTTTACTACTCCACACACATCTTGAAATTTTCCTGTATTATGATTTATATCATTATCAAGATCAAAAGAAATATTGCAACAAAGGTAGTTAAAATGACTTACTTGCTCGATTATTTTGTCTTTTGTCACTATTTTTCATCACGCCTGTTGTTTTACTCAAAATGCCATTACTTTTGACTTTTCTGCAAATATTTTGAAATTATCATTTTGACCGATTTGGTTTAATTTCAAAATATTTCTTTGTAATTTTCCTTATGAAGTAGCTATTATAGTCTGGTCATGAGCATACATGAATGTTTTTATGCAAGGATCATTATTTAAATTTGTTCCTGTTTGTTCTCTGTTTCCTCATTTCACTTTTTAAACACGATATTTGTATATAAACTGAATAAAACTGGGGAAAGACGCAACCTTGTTTAACTTCTTGCTTAGTTATAATGCCATTCTTACATATTTCGTTGCCTATTTTTATTACAAATTTAGTTTCATTGACTAAACTTTTATGGCCATTACAAAATGATGCTGAATTCCTTATTTTGATACACTGACAGTTTTTTGTCTTGTTTACCTGTCAAATGACAGAATCGATAAAAACTATATACATACCATTATTAAATTATCTTCTATCGTTTATCAGTATCTTCAAAATGAATTATTGTCCATTGTTGTCCTTCCAAATCTGAATCCGTTATGATCTTAGTTAAAAATTGTTTTGACTATTGGGCTGAGCACCAGCACTAAAATTTTCGCATATGCATTATGCTCAGCTGTTAAAACACTAATCTCCCTGCAATTATTACAGTCTTTTTCATCTTCTTGCTTAAAAATTGAATACATAACAGCTGTTGATCAGATTTCCAGTTTCTCGCTTCCCTGCGCCATAAATTTAGAAAATGTAAAAAAATATTAGTTTAAGGAGGAATCCATTGTATTTTAATAACTCGCTGTTAATGCCATCTGTACAGCTGCCTTTTGTTTTTCATTGTTTTTAAGGCTTCTTCCAATTCCGCTAACGTTAGTTCATCTACTGCTATTCCATCTTCCTACAATTTTGCTTCTTCCATTAAGTTCTGGTCATTCCATGAGTTTTTTAATGTTATTCTCATTGCTTTTCATTGATTTAGTTAATATTTAAATATATTTTTGTTGTCTATTTATATGTTTAATTGGTTTGTAAATCATGAAAGAAATTTTATAGATCACTTATACATGTGTTACAACTATCTCTGTGTGCTTTTTAAATTTTCGTACTCTTTTTCGATTACATTCTGTTCTTAATTCTGGCGTTATTTTTTGTAGAGTTTTAGGTATTCATTTTTCTCTAGTATTACTTTTTCTAACTCTTCATTCCATATTCTTACTCCCTTCTTTTATATCTTCTACATTTTGTTTCCAGTGCTTCAAAAGCTGCCATCTGAATGTTGCTGCTTACATTCTCCCATTCTTCATTAACCTGCTGCCCAGTTCAGTTCTATATTACTCAAAATTGTTATAGATCTTGTTTCTCTTTAAATTACATAAATACTGGTAGTTAAATAAGTTACATTCTGGTCATAGTGACTGGACATAAATATCATTACCCTAATGTCAAATACTTTTTTAGTTTTACCTCACTCTTTATGGTAATAGTGATTTTTATCTTTCCATCTTACTCTCAACAATCAACAATCAACAAAATTTTTGCATTTGCAGTAATAGGCTTGTTTTCTGTTTTTCCAAGAAGTTGTTCGGCATTTTTCAATTATTTGAATCTTTATTTTTTTCTGCTCAATTTCGATTGTGATACTGTGGCAGTTAGATCATTGACTGACATTGAGTTGGAAGAATTAATAAATTCCTCAAGAGATGAACGAACACTTTTCGAGACTGAAGATCATGTCTGCAATGCATCTGAAAGCAAGTGTTCTGATGGCGGAGAACAAAATAGCGCAGGTTTTTTATTTCTAAAAATGGGAGTATTTAATGGAAGTTATACCCATCAGCCTGGCAGCTTCGAACGTCATCAAGAGTACTCCTCGAGTTATGAGATACACAACCAGCAGAATAAGTGAAGTAAAAAGTTCATTTGAAACAGTATTTTATACAGCAATTCAGGATGAAATAATAGAGATGTGAAATATTTAGTGGCAGCTTTTTTAAAGTCAACAACGGACAAACGTTAATAATTCTGTTTTTAATGCATACTTAGCATTGTTATTCGCTGCCGGCCATTCTGCAAAAAGTTTGTGGGATAAAGATACTGGATGGAATATATTTCGAGCAACCATGACCAATGAAACATTCTGTAAGGGACTGCATGTCTGGCGGTTTGATAAGAAGTCCACGAGAGAGGAAAGACAGTGTACTGATAAATTTGTTGGAATTCAAATGGCTCTGAGAACTATGTGACTTAACATCTGAGGTCATCAGCCCCTAGAACTTAGAACTACTTAAACCTACGTAACCTAAGGACCTCACACACGTCCATGACCGAGGCAGGATTCGAGCCTGCGACCGTAGCGGTCGCGCGGTTCCAGACTGAAGCGCCTAGAACCGCTCGGCCACACCGGCAGGCTTTGTTGGAATTCTTAGTATTTTGGAAAAATGGGTAGGTGACCTAACTAAACCCCGTAATTCAGGACAAAATGTTACTGTCGACGGACAGTTGGTAGCATTAAGAGGTCGCTCTCTACTCAATCAGTGCATTCCAAGTATACTGGCGAAATATGGGCTCAAAATATGGACTGTGTGTGATAGCAAATCTGCATTCGTGGTGAAAGACCAAATTTATACACAATTGGAGAGCAGACTGGCAAAAAAAGAAGAAGAAGAAGAAGGATAGTAGTTACTGAGAGAAACAAGGCAACAAGCCAGAGCTTCCACAAAATATGTCCAACAAAGTATACCATAGCTCTTCATTTTACTTCACAAATGACACTATTGTGGTCAGTTATATTCCTAAGAGAAAGAAAAATGTTATAGTAAAGAGTACACTCCACCATTATGATGAAATTTGTGACAGGGCTGATAGGAAGTCATAAGTGATTTTATAGTATAATCCAGCGAAGGGGCTTTAGACACAGTTGACCAGCTAAAAGGCACATATACATGGAAATGAGAAAACAGTAGGTGCCCCATGATAGTTTTCCATAATAGTCTTCATGCTTCGGCTTATAATGCGTATATCTTACTGAATTCGATTGACCCTAATTGGAATGCAAGAGATTTGACAAAAAGGAGAGTGTTCTTGGAGAAACTAGCAAAGCGACTGGTAGCGGAATACATTGCATCAAGGCCACATTTCCTAGGAATAAAAGTTTCTCTGAGAATGGTCTGAAGCCTCCAAAATCCCGGAAATTTGGCAAGTGTGTCAGAATGGCAATCAAACAAATGTATACCCTGGAAAACATAATAAACATGTTGGCAAAAGCACTTTTCACTTACTTTTGTCCAACCTACAATGATTAGGAACCAACGTTGGAAAATAAATGTTAATGATTTCAAAAGTCCCATAAGATTTCACACACAATTGAACATTTGAACTTAAATCTATACTGGATGTTAACATATTTCTCTTCTTCACAAACGCTTTCCTTGCCATTGCCAGTCTACATTTATATCCTCTCTACTTCGACCATCATCAGTTATTTTGTTCCCCAAATAGCAAAACTCATTTACTAATTCAAGCTTCTCATTTCCTAATCTAATTCCTGCAGCATCACCCGATTTTATTCGACTTCATTCCTCGTTTTGGTTTTGTTGATGTTCATCTTCTATCCTCCTTTCAAGACACTGTCCATTCCGTTCAGCTGCTCTTCCAGGTCCTTTGCTGTCTCTGACAGAATTACAATGTCATCGGCCAACCTCAAAGTTTTTATTTCTTCTCCATGGAGTTTATTTCCTATTCCGAATTTTTCTTTTGTTTCCTTTACTGCTTGCTCAATATACAGATTGAATAACATAGGGGATAGGCTACAATCCTGTCTGACTCTCACCCCAACCACTGCTTCCATGCCCCTCGACTCTTATAACTGCCATCTGGTTACTGTACAAATTGCAAATAGCCTTTCGCTCCCTGTATTTGACCCCTGCCACCTTTAGAATTTGAAAGAGAGTATTCCAGTAAACATTGTCAAAAATTTTCTCGAAGTCTACAAATGCTAGAAACGTAGGTTTGCTTTTCCTTAATCTAGTCCAAATTATATGAATGTTAAAATAAGAAACTTTCTGAGATAAAGTTCAAAGTACTATTATTATTAATATTTTCAACAATATATTGGAATATGATTATGTTAAAAACTGTGCAAAAATGTGTGTCAGTAGAGAATTTTGAAATATTTTAATGACAGTTTGTATTGAACAGTAGGTGTTAAAATTTACAGTGGTGGGTTTCATAAGCGGTTTTTCATTTAGTCTATTTTCCTATAAGAGTTGTCCGCTTTTATTTTGCAATAGCAGTACTTTGAAAGTGTTCCTTTATTTCTTTGAGTGTTATTACTCCTTCTCCATCGTGTTGAAATATTCACTTTAGACGTGCAGTCTGAGGCGCCTTGCTACAGCTCGCGCTGCTCCCCCTCTCGGAGGTACGAGTCCTCACTCGGGCATGGGTGTGTGTGATGACCTTAGCGTAAGTTGGTTTAAGTTAGATTAAGTAGTGTGTAAGACTAGGGACCGATGACAGCAATTTGGTTCCATAGGGACTTACTACAAATTTCCAAACTTTTTATTCATTTTAGAAATCGCTAAATAATGGTTAGAACAGATGTAACTTGCTTGATATATTCTTTTATCTGTTGTTATGGTGGTGTTTTTTGTTAACTATTTTTTAATCAGTTAATGACCTTTGACATCATGCCGTCCATGTGTACCAATCAATATCCTTTCTTATTTTTTCTGTTAGTATTTGTCAAGTCGTTGAACACTGAGAATTGTTTTAACTCTTGTCCATTTTTATTCAAAATGATTTCCCCTTGGGACCCAATTACGTTAGTTATACGTTGGTTCGGTACTCTCACGTTAAAATCTCCAAGTAATATCGATAAACCACTTTTGTTATGCTTGTCTTTTTCATTTTGCAAAATGGAATAAAATTCTTTCCTTTTCTCATCCTTTCCTTCTTCTGGTGCCCGTGTAGCAACTACTGTCAGGTAGCTTCCGTTTACCTATAATCTTATTGTCATTACTCATTCATTAATAAATGTACATTAGTGTATTTGCGACTCCCATTTTTTGTCCACAAGTAAACTACTGGCCATTGAAATTGCTACACCACGAAGATGACATGCTACAAACGCGAAATTTAACCCACAGGAAGAAGATGCTTTTCAGAGCAGTCACACAAGGTTGGCGCTGGTGGAGACACCTACAACGTGCTGACACGAGGAAACTTTCCAACCGATTTCTCATACACAAACAGCAGTTGACCGGCGTTGCCTGGTGAAACGTTGTTGTGATGCCTCATGTAAGAAGGAGAAATGCGTACCATCACGTTTCCGACTTTGATAAAGATCAGATTGTAGCCTAACGCGATTGCGGTTTATCGTATCGCGACGTTGCTGCTCGCGTTGGTCGAGATCCAATGAGTGTTAGCAGAATATGGAATCGGTGGGTTCAAGAGGGTTGTACGGAACTCCGTGCTGGATCCCAACGGCCTCGTATCACTAACAGTCGAGATGACAGGCATCGTATCCGCATGGCTGCAACGGATCGTGCAGCCATTTCTCGATCCCTGAGTCAACAGATGGGGACGTTTGCAAGGCAACAACCATCTGCACGAACAGTTCGACGATGTTTGCAGCAGCATGGACTATCAGCTCGGAGACCATGGCTGCGGTTACCCTTGACGCTGCATCACTGACAGGAGCGCCTGCGATGGTGCAATCAACGACGAACCTGGGGGCACGAGAGGCAAAACGTCATTTTTTCGGATGAATCCAGGTTCTGTTTACAGCATCATGATGGTCGCGTGCACTTTTGGCGACATCACAGTGAACGCACATTGGAAGCATGTATTCGTCATCGTCATACTGGCGTATCACCCGGCGTGATGGTATGGGGTGTCACTGGTTACACGTCTCGGTCACCTCTTGTTCGCATTGACGGCACTTTGAACAGTGGACGTTACATTTCAGATGTGTTACGACCCGTGGCTCTACCCTTCATTCGATCCCTGCGAAACCCTACATTTCAGCAGGATAATGCACTACCGCATGTTGCAGGTCCTGACGGGCTTTTCAGGATACAGAAAATGTTCGACTGTTGCCATGGCCAGCACATTCTCCAGATCTCTCACCAATTGAAAACGTCTGGTCAATGGTGGCCGAGCAACTGGCTCGTCACAATATTCTAGTCACTACTCTTGATGAACTGTGATGTCGTGTTGAAGCTGCATGGGCAGCTATACTTGTACACGCCATCCGAGCTCTGTTTGACTCAATGCCCAGGCGTTATTACGGCCAGAGGTAGTTGTTCTGGGTACTGATTTCTCAGGATCTATGCAGCCAAATTGCGTGAAAATGTAATCACATGTCAGTTCTAGTATAATATATCTGTCCAATGAATACCCGTTTATCATCTGCATTTCTTCTTGGTGTAGCAATTTTAATGGCCAGTAGTGTATTATCGTTCCTGCCTGACCTCTGGCGTCTTGCAGTACATCATTGTAAAACACCATTAATCTTCTTTGATCCTTTTCCTCGTTTACGTTGCAGCTGGTTTATCTACTTTCTTGTCTTTGATTTCTTTATCTAACCCAGATTTTTTGTAGGCGAGTCCTCTGAAGTTCCATGTTGCTACCTTTAAGGTATCCTGTATTCCACATCTTTTCACCCTGTGTTTTTTCATGCTATAGTCGACGTAATGTTTATCCGGTTGGCCATTTATCTGGTGAAGCTTCAAGATGTTAATTGTTTTTTACTAGCTGGCCGTCCTGGGAAGCAATCTCACCGAGTTTTTAATGTCAAAACTCTTAAAGCTTTTTAAATGAAACAAACGTTATTAACATTCTACATTTTTATTCTTCATTTCAACATATTTATTTCTCAACGCAGTCACCCTAACGATGAACACGTTTCTCTCAACAAGAGACCGGTTTGTTGACACCGTCGCTGTAGTGTGTTTGACTTTGTTGATGAAGCCACGCTCTCACCTTCGCTTGCAACGCTTTTTTATGCTTCGAAGGTGTTCTTTAAGTTTTGGTAACAGATGAATATTGGCGGAGGCAAGTCGGGACCTTATGGAGGATAAATAAATGTAAATGTCGTGTGACTAGGGCCTCCCGTCTGGTAGACCGTTCGCCGGGTGCAAATCTTTCGATTTGATGCCACTTCGGCGACTTGCGCGTCGATGGGGATGAAATGATGATGATAAGGACAAAACACCACACAGTCCCTGAGCGAGCCCAGAATCGAACTCACGCCCCTAGGATTGACATTATGTCACGCTGACCACTTTTTTTAAAATCTTATTTTGATCTATATTGTTCGTTGAATTTGTTCGTGGCGGACGTCCGATTACACCCATTCAGGTTGTTCGTTGAACCGTTCACTTAGTTTTTTTCTTTTTATTACTGAGGGTAGCTCGTGTAGAGGACATGCACGTGCAGCTTATCGACAACTCTCAGAAACTGAGAAAACTGGCGCGGTGGACATGGGAGCATCATATCGACAGATCTCACAGACAACTGGGTGTAACACAATGACTGTGGAGCGATTGGTGACGATATGGACTCAGGACAACAACGTGACAGGGCGAGTAGGCATGTGTCCATCCAGAGCGAATGCTCCGTGAGAGGATCGTAAGATATTTCGCCAGCTCTGACGAATAGAAGGATGGCAACAACTGAAATCCAGGCAGAAGTTACAGGCGGAATGTTACAACGAATCATTCACTAGTAGCTGGATTGATCTCAGATCGCCATGCGGCCGGCTGGGGTGGCCGAGCGGTTCTAGGTGCTTCAGTCTGGACCCGCGCCACCGCTACGGTCGCAGGTTCGAATCCTGCCTCCGGCATGAATGTGTGTGATGCCCTTAGGTTAGTTAGATTTAAGTAGTTCTAAGTTCTAGGGGACTGATGACCTCAGATGTTAAGTTCCATAATGCTCAGAGCCATTTTTGAACCGCCATGCGCACGTCACAGCAGAGACATGAATGATGTAGTGTCTAGCCATTTGCGACATTGAATGGCACTCTTCCTAAACACATTTTCAAATTTTTCTCCATTTAATCCGCGCGCCACTCAAAAGAAGGGTGTAATAAGTGGTTAGTGTCACTGGTGTTGAGAAACAGATGAAAGCATTGAAAGTGAAAAAACCTTCAGTGCGCCCTGGAATCCCTGTCAGACTGTACATCGACTTTATGCCTAAGTTGGTGCCTCTATTAATTATAATCTATCACTGATCCGTCGAAGTAAAACACTGCTGAGTAGCTGGATAAAAGTACAAGTCATTCCTATCGAGAAGGATGGTACCAGTGATCCACAATACTGTCGTCCAAAATCATTGTCATCGTTTTGTTATAGAGTCTCAGAACATATTCTGAGCTCAAACAAAGTGAGGTGTCTTGAACAGAATGCTCTCCTCTATGCCAAACTGCATGGATTCCGAAAACATCGACGTCGTGAAACCCAGCTCATACTTTTCTCACGTGACACACTGGAAGTTTTATATCAAGACAGTCAGGTAGATACAGTATACAGGATTGTTCTAAATGATGGACCTATTTTCAAAACTTCGTATTTATTCAAGTACAAATCCAAAATGAATAAGCTTTATGCCAATGAAAAGAGGAAGTTTCAAAGTTTTTTCATAATGTTTGACATCTTTTTAACAAATTTAATGATTTGAAATAATTTTTAATTAATTAGTTTTAGTAATTATTTAATAATTAGAAATGTGATAAATGTTATAAATGTTCAATGTGGTCACCGTTGGCTGCACAGCAAACATCGACGCGCCAGCCAAACTCGTCCCACACAAGCGAAACCGTGTCTGCTGTTGCTGAGCGCACGGCAGCCGTGATCCGGTTCCGCAGATCGGTCAGAGACATTGGTAGAGGAGGGACGTCAACAGCTTCCTTCACATAACCCCATAAGAAGCAGTTACAGAGTGTGAGATCAGGAGATCTTGGTGGCCGAAAGGGCGGAGCCAGGTTCTCACCTCCCTACGACAGATCCAGCGCTGAGGAAGAGAGTCATACAAGAAGCCTCGTACATCACAGTGCCAATGAGGCGGAGCTCCATCCTTTTCGAAAGTGAAGTCATGGGAACCTTCCATAACTTGAGGAAACAGCCATTGTTCCAACATGTCCAGGTATGTGATTCCCTTTACAGTTCTTTCCGCAAAGAAAAATGGTCCGTAAACCTTTGTATGGGATATGGCGCAAAACATGTGTAAGTAGTCTGTTTAGGTTTTTATGTTGGTAACGCCACGTAGCGCTCTGTATGAAAATCACTGTCTGTGCTGTGTGCAGTCTGTGGCTGGTTTGCATTGTTCGAATATTTGCTATTGTAGTGTTGGGCAGTTGGTTGTGAACAGCATTGGAGGTGAGCCGCCAGCAGTGGTGGATGTGGGGAGAGACATGGCAGAATTTTGAGAGCGAACGATCTGGATGTGTATCCATCAGAAAGAGTAAATTTGTAATATTGGATATCATGAACATATATATATATGATGACTTGTGAATGTTATTAACGTAAATACATTGTTTGTTGTCTATCAAAATCTTTCATTTGCTAACTATGCCTATCACTAGTTAGTGCCTTCAGTAGTAGTTATTGTTGTTGTGGTCTTCAGTCCTGAGACTGGTTTGATGCAGTTCTCCATGCTACCCTATCCTGTGTAAGTTTCTTCATCTCCCAGTACCTACTGCAACCTACATCCTTCTGAATCTGCTTAGTGTATTCATCTCTTGGTCTCCCTCTACGATTTTTACCCTCCACGCTGCCCTCCAATGCTAAATTGGTGATCCTTTGATGTCTCACAACATGTTCTACCAACCGGTCCCTTCTTCTCGTCAAGTTGAGCCACAAACTCCTCTTCTCCCCAATTCTATTCAATACCTCCTCATTAGTTATGTGATCTACCCAACTTATCTTCAGCATTCTTCTATAGCACCACATTTCGAAAGCTTCTATTCTCTTCCTGTCCAAACTATATATCGTTTATGTTTCACTTCAATACATGGCTACACTCCATACAAATACTTTCAGAAACGACTTCCTGACACTTAAATCTATACTCGATGATAACAAATTTCTCTACTTCAGAAACGCTTTCCTTGCCATTGCCAGTCTACATTTTATATCTTCTCTACTTGGACCATCATAAGTTATTTTGTTCCCCAAATATCAAAACTCCTTTACTACTTTAAGTGTCTCATTTCCTAATCTAATTCCCTCAGCATCACCCGACTTAATTCGACTACATTCAATTATCCTCGTTTTGCTTTTGTTGATGTTCATCTTATATCCTCCTTTCAACACAATGTCCATTCCGTTCAACTGCTCTTCCAAGTCCTTTGCTGTCTCTGACAGAATTACAATGTCATCGGCGAACCTCAACGTTTTTATTTCTTCTCCCTGGATTTTAATACCTACTCCGAATTTTTCTTTTGTTTCGTTTACTGCTTGCTCAGTATATAGACTGAATAACATCGGGGAGAGGCTACAACCCTGTCTCACTCTCTTCCCAACCACTGCTTCCCTTTCATGTCCCTCGACTCTTATAACTGCCATCTGCTTTCTGTACAAATTGTAAATAGCCTTTCGCTCCCTGTATTTTACCCCTGCCACCTTTAGAATTTGAAAGAGAGATTCCAGTCAACATTGTCAAAAGCTTTCTCTAAGTCTACAAATGCTAGAAACGTAGGTTTGCCTTTTCTTAATCTGTCTTCCAACACTAAGGTGGAACGTCCATTCATTGCCAAATATTAACCGCTATATAAATGTGTCATCCTCTGTCTTTGCTAGTACATAACGACAAAATGCGAGATGCCTCTCTTTGGGAGCCTGCACAAGTTGTAATCGTTAGGGCTTGTACAGCAAAAAGCTGTCTCAGAACTTTCCATACAATTGGTTGGGGTATTCCAAGTTCTCGACTGACTCTGTTGGTAGACTTACTGGGACTGCGCACAAAACTGTCTAGAATCTGTCGGACATCATCCTCTGACTCACGTGGTCGGCCTGTGCTTTTTACTTTGCACACAGTCCCAGTCTATTTAAATCGCTTAAACCAACGGTTGAATACCGAATTTAGCACGAAATGTTCAGTGCACTGCAATTTGCGACTCACTTTTAGGAAACTCAAGAACGCAGGAAACCTTGTGTTCCACAGTTGTCATCTCACTCACAACTGACTGTGAAATGGAATGACGGCCCTATTGCCGCGCGAACTCTACCGGGCTCTTCTGAAACCATCACCCCACGACCACCACTGACCGCCAAAAACTTTGAAACTTCCTTTTTTCATTGGTATTAAGTTTGTTCATTTTGGATCTATACTTGAATACATACGAACTTCTGAAAATGGGTCCATCATTTAGAATAACCCTGTACATCGATTTCGGAAAAGGATTTGACTCAGTACCCAATCCATGTTTATTATCAAAAGTACGATCGTTTGGGGTATCAGGCGAAATTTGTGACTGGATTGAGAAGTGTTTGATAGTGAGGACGCAGCAAGTTATCTTGGACAGAGAGTCATCGACACATGTAGAAGTAATTTCGGATGTGCCCCAGGGAAGAGTGTTGGGTCATTTACCGTTCATGGTGCACGGTCGTGACTCTGAGAAGAATATTAGTAGTAAAAGGAAACATTTCGCAGACGATGGACTATCTATAATGAAGTGCTGTCAGAAAGATGCTGCACAAATATTCAGTCACATACTGACAAGTTTTCAAAGTGGTGAAAATATTTACAACCTGCTTCTGTACATTGCAAAACGAAAAAAGTGTCCTATGACTAACCTGCTTCTGTACATTACAAAACGAAAAAAAGTGTCCTATGACTATAATATCAAGGAATCACAGTAGGAGTCAGTCAATTCATACAAATATCTGAGTGAGTAAAACGGAATGATCATGTGGTTCAGTCGTTCGTAAAGTAGCTGGCACACTTCGGTTTATTGGTGGGATATTAAGTAACTGTTGTCATTCTGCAAAGGAGACTGCATACAATTCATTCGTGGGAACCAACCTAGAATGTTAATCACGAATGTGGATGTGGGACCAGTGTCAAATAGGACCAATAGGGGCTCCTGAGCGTGTACAGAGAACGGCAGCACGAATGGTCACAGGTTAGTTTCATCCATGGGAGAGTGTCCCAGAGATGCTGAAGAAACTGAACTGGCAAAGTGTTGAAGATAAATGCTAACTATGTCGGGAAAGCCTACTTACAAAGTTTCAAGAACCAGCTTTAAATGAGGACTCTAGGTATATACTGGAATCCCCTTCGTATCGCTCTCGTGGGGATCTTGAGGACCACATTAGATTAGTTGAAGGGCACTCAGAGGCATTTAAACAATTTTTTTTTCAAGCATTCTATACGTGAATGGCACGGGAAAAGATCCTAAGAATAGGTACAATGGGATGTTCCCTCTGCCATGCGTTTCACAGTGGTTTGCAGGATATATAGATGTAGATGTTCAGCGATGGATCTCGCTTCTGTTTGAGGCAGTCAGATTGAAGCCAATGTGTGCGTAGGTGACGTGGTGGAAGAACACAGGGATGATGATGATGTTTGGTTTGTGGGGCGCTCAACTGCGCGGCCATCATCACCTGTACAAAGTCCCAATTTTTACATAGTCCATTTTCTTTTCACAATCTAATCTAGTCACTCTCACAAATGATGATGATTATGAAATGATGAGGACAACACAAACACCCAGTCCCCGGGCAGAGAAAATCGCCAACCCGGCCGGGAATCGAACCCGGGATCCTGTGATCATCGACACACATCACAGGGAGCGGCGATTCTCGAGACCCGTATCTATCCATGTCTTGGGATCGAGGTGTGAGGAGCAAATGGACTTGACGGCACTAATTAGGTAGTTGTGGAGGCTGAATGCTCCCCTGTATGTGGCATGAATGGTAAACTCTCTTGTTGTACCTTACATGACCAGGATACCAATGGCATATTTCAGCAGACTAAGGCAGAACCCCACATCACAGTCCACAGCACAGTCACCTTGAGGCCTGTATGGATCCCTGATGGGGTGCCCACCTGACTGTCACCTATGCGACATATGAATTGCTGCACGAAGTTGTCACACCTCATACTGATGTTGATGGTGGACGTTTGTTCCGAACGCAATGAAAGTTTAATCATTTAATACCTGTTATAAGAGGAACAGCTTCACAAACTTTGACAAGTATTGTACTGGTGCTTCATGCTGTAACATTTTTCGTTTCTATCGGCGTGTATTTGAATTTTGTTACTAGAATTACGATTCTTTAACTATATTATGCACGGAACTTTTCAATAGAGTTTAAACACCAGATCCAATAAACTTAGCTTCCTACACCTCTCACAAACTTCAATGGCTCCGAAGATATGTTATGCCCACTGTCTTCTTTGATGTCAGATCATTCACTGCTCTGTCAAACTCTGCCCGCATTTCTGGATCACCTATTTTTTCTGCATCAAAGTGTTACTATTTGTCTGTTGCAGCACGGGAAGTTATTTTCTGCCGCTCAGTTTTCTTATGTACTCTTGCTAACTATCTATTGGTTACAACAGATTATACTTCGAAACTTAGAGAATAACTGTAGAACTTACGGAATTTGCTGAATAGTAATTTACTTGGCAGCGGGATGTGTACTGTTTAAAAACTTTCTATCAGATTAAAACTTAATCCACCTAACATGCCAACTGACACCTTTACCTTCTGCTTCTCCGAACTTAACGTTTAATCTCTGTGTATGCTGCGTCGATTTCCGGTTACGATCACATCTTTTGTGCTTTTTTATAACTTCTTTAATTTATTATGATTTAGCCTGTTTGTTCTTCCTTTCAGATTGATTCCTTTGTTACCAGTACTGTCGATCCCCTACAGTACTCTTAGTATTCTTTTATGCTGCTCATTCATCAGTAAGCTAGGGTACTTACTCGTTACGTATGATTTTTGTGTCTCTTACTTCTCCGTAGCTTGTCCTAGGGAGGCTATTTTCGATGTTATTACTTCATTCGTTTTCTACTGAACTGCTTTCGACTTTTTTACTTACATCGTTGGTCACCACCTTCGACGATTTGTACTTTGTCTTATTCTGTTCAAAAGTTTCTGTATTCTTTTTCATTTCATTCTCCTTTCTTTATCTTGCTTAGTATTTGAGTTCAGTTAACATCCGTCCATGTCTTCAGTTATTTTGTAAGTACCTTTTTCTATTATGATTTTGGAAGAGGGTGTTCTCTACAACAGCATGAAACATACTGCAAATATTTAGAAGAGCATCTTTGCTGTATCACTTCTTTCCCTCAGACCACTTATCCCAGCCATCTTGCCTTCCACCACGTTCCACATATATTTTCACGCCTATTTCTCGATCTCTTTTATATATATTCTCGTACATTCTCTCTGTTGCTGTTGTTTTAAAAATATAGCGGTGATACTGCAACGGTATATGCTGGTAACAAGACCGTGAATATGTTCCCCAGTTTTTCTAGGAACTAGCGCTCTGCTGACTAGCAGGGCAACAGAAACAACTGAGCCCCCAAAGGGTGGACATCACCATCAGTCGTAACTAGCAAGTAAATAACCGGGTTCTTGCAACACCTTAGTTGTTCATCGACGCTCCTCTGCGAGGAACAAGCATTACTAAATTGAATTTCTAAACGTAATGGAAGTAACTACATTTCTCAGCCTTGAACTTCGTAAGAAAGTTGTGGATACGGTAAGGCTACAGCGAAACACTGTGGTATATAGAGTATGGGTATTCGAACGACACTGTTAATAAAATCATTAAATCGAAATGTGATTGCAGCCATACTTTTAACTGGGTGTGCTAATAAGGGAAGACGTTGACATTACCAATATCTGTACCACACTAAATAACTAGCCCTTTCCACTCAATCTTTTTTAGTCAACAGCAAAAATTGTCTTTCATACTACGATAAACCGGTCACAGGGTCAAATTCACTCAGTGGCTGGCCTCCACTTGCAAAGTCACTGTATCTTGCACGTATTTTGCTCTCGACTATCAAGTGGAAGCAACACGGAAATATAACGAGGAAAGCAGTAAACATTATTCACAAGCTTGTTTTGTAAATAATCACCACTGCTTTATTCAGTGAAAACCAAATCTTTTTTAATTCAAAAAAGAACTTCTCCTCCTCATAGTTTTTCTTGGGGGTAGCTAAATACCATGCAATTTACTATTCGACTCGTATGAAGAACAAGAAACGCATTAGGATTTCAATAAAAACGTCGGTGAACTTCCTGAGATCTCAGTACGCCACTCCCCTTGTACAGTCACGTGATGAATTTTACAACGTTATTGACTACTTGTTTCTATTCAAGATTCCTTTATGGTACAGAAGGAGCAGAAAAGAAGAGACAACCTTGACATGCCTTTGAAAACGATGTAGCCGTCTGTCAGAGATTTTATTTCCGTGTCTACACTAACGATTTACAGCTGACGATTTCCATTCTGTCTGTGCCACCAAGGTCGTGCAATATGCAGAGTCGTTTACTATTCCCTCCTATACAAACTGACGTCCGTTGACAGCGCTACAAATGCATGTGTGTCTGCGTTCGCTTCCTCCTTATAGGGATCCAGGCACCTCAGCAGTGGTGAAGCTCGAGCTGTGTCTAAATATTTTCCCAACCATTGTTACGTTTTTGCTGCCGGAAGCCCTGTTATTTCTTGCCCTGCAAGGTAAAAGTTTGTTCTAAAAACTGAATAACACAACGTTTAATAAATTTTCGGTAATTCTACGAAATCTTTCATGTCTTAACGGTGCCGTGGTATTAATTGCTTATTTACAAACATCTATTTTAACTCCAGTTTCAGAAAGCAACACTGCTTGAGCTGACGGGGTGGTTGAGCATCTGAACTTGATATACACAAAAAGAGATTTCAGTAGCTCATGGTAACGTCAACTATTTCAAAGAAATGACCGGCTGTCTTTTCAAGGAAACCATGCCCTGTTTCTTTCCATTCACCTTTCCACAACTAGGGTCGATCTCCAGTGATCTCGATACTGATGAGATACTGAATTTCAACCGACGTTTCTTCCTTTACAAAATAGAGAAAAATTCAGTACAAAGACGCTCTAAAAGGAAAAAAAAACTAAATAACGGCAAATCATATTTCATTAAGTGCTGAAAGAGGTGGCGTGGAGGTTGAAACTGGAGTCGTAGTCGAAGAGCAGCTTCTAAATCTCCATCCGGATATCCGGATTTGCCTTTGTGTAGTTTTCCTAAATTGTTGAAGCTAATATCAGGATGGTTCCTTTGGAGAGTCCATCTCCGATTTCATTTCTCATCCTTGTGAAATATCAATTTGTGCCCGTTCTATAACGTCATACTCGTCTACAGGATGCTAAACCTTACTCTTCCTACGTTTTTACAACCAAATAATTATTATTATTTTTCTGTTTGAATTTACGTCTACATTTCAGTGGTTCCGAAGGTTTGTTGTCGCTACTACCTACTTTCACGTCAGATCATTCACTGCTCTGTCAAACACTGCCCGAAATTCTGAATCCCTATTTCTTCTATATCAGCGTGCTTCTATTTCTCTGATACAGTACGGGCAAATTTTTTCCTACCGCTCAGTTTCCCTATGTACTTTTGCTAACTATCTGCTGTTTCTTCTCTACTTTGAAACTTACAGAATAATTGCAGAACTTACAGAATCTACTGAATAATTATTTCACTCTGCAGCGGACTGTGTATTGTTTATAAACAATGTAGCATGTAAAAACTTAATCCAGTTAATAAGTTACACATTTACACTTTTGTACAAAACGTTTCCAATTCTGTTTGAGTGCAGCCCGTAAGACGACTGAGCTGGCAGAGCATCACCTGCGAAACGCAAAAATCTGAAAACTACTTTCGGCGAAGTGTCCAATGTCATCCTGTCATAAAAATTCCACACTTCGTTTTGTTCAGTTTGAGAATACGATGAGGAAAAGAAATGTGTGATGCGCCTTGGTCCTCCATGTCATTATTTATTTTCCTTCTTTTCTAAGCCTGCCCAGATCAGGGCCTCCAGATACTCTCTCACTTAGTGACATGAATTACAGAAACCAACTTGTCTAACATATACCGGAAGTTCTCATATTTATGAGTTTCTACACTTTAATGTAAATAATACAGTAACAAATGTTACTGCAGTTGTAATTAACAACACAAATAATAAAAACAATCTAGTAACTGACTAACACAGTCCGAATCCTTAGCAGCAACATCAGCTTGGAATATGGCTTGGACTAATTCACCACAGCGGCACTAAAGAGGACGAAGTCCACACAATGTGAGGACGCAGAAATTTATGACTGGACTGAGGATATTTTGGTAGAGAGGACGCAACAAGTTATCTTGGGTGGAGAGTCATTGACAGATGCAGAAGCAACTTCAGCTGTGACCCAGGAAACTGTGTTAGGGACCTTGCTGTTCATGTTGTATATAAATGACCTTGCGGAGTATATTAATATTGTAATCTCAGACTTTATGCAAATTATTCAGTTATGTTATTCAATCTGTATATTGAGCAAGCAGTAAAGGAAACAAAAGAAAAATTCGGAGTAGGTATTAAAGTCCATGGAGAAGAAATAAAAACGTTGAGGTTCGCCGACGACATTGTAATTCTGTCAGCGACAGCAAAGGACTTGGAGGAGCAGTTGAACGGAATGTACAGTGTCTTGAAAGGAGGATATAAGATGAACATCAACAAAAGCAAAACGAGGATAATGGAATGTAGTCGAATTAAGTCGGGTGATGCTGAGGGAATTAGATTAGGAAATGAGACACTTAAAGTAGTAAAGGAGTTTTGCTGTTTGGGGAGCAAAATAACTGATGATGGTCGAAGTAGAGAGGATATAAAATGTAGATTGGCAATGGCAGTTTCTGAAGAAGAGAAATTTGTTAACATCGAGTATAGATTTAAGTGTTAAGAAGTCGTTTCTGAAAGTATTTTTATGGAGTGTAGCCATGTATGAAGTGAAACATGGACGATAAATAGTTTGGACAAGAAGAGAATAGAAGCTTTCGAAATGTGGTGCTACAGAAGAATGCTGAAGATTAGATGGGTGGATCACATAACTAATGAGGAGGTATTGAATAGAATTGGGGAGGAGAGGAGTTTGTGGCACAACTTGACAAGAAGAAGGGACCGGTTGGTAGGACATGTTCTGAGGCATCAAGGGATCACCAATTTAGTATTGGAGGACAGCGTGGAGGGTAAAAATCGTAGAGGGATGTAACCTCCCCCTCACTTATCGACCTTAATGACAGTGAAAAATTAAACTGCGTGTACCTAATGGAAATTTGGGAAAAAGCAATCGTCACCGAAGTTAATCTGTCGGTAAAGAGGGAGGAAAGGGTTACATCTTTATGAAAGGAAAAATGCAAATGAAACTGGTGGAAATTAATTTTGAAAAGGGGTAAAGTTAATGAAGAAAGTAAATGTGCGGCCGTTACGTTAACAATTAACTAGCGGTAATTAGGTATTTGAGATTTGGGGGAAATTACGGTCGCCAGTCCTAAGGACAATTACTATAGTAACTGAAAAAGAAAGATTATTATACATATAATTAGCGCTAGAAGCGTGGCAACTGAAGGTTGACAAGTGTAGTGTGAAAACTGAAAGTTTGTCAGAAGTAATAAATTTCACTACACTTAATTTAGCAAAAGAATTAATAAAACCGGAAAATCGAAAGTTAATTTAGTGACTGAAATTAATAATAAGCTTTCTTTCTTAAGCACATCGAAATTCAGCAAAATACGGTTAGTCTTGGACTACCTCAACAATCATTTCAAAAGCAACTTGAATCTACGCAATTTAGAAATAAGAGATTTAGCTTTGAACTTGAATTAAATGATTCTGAACAATTAACAATAGTAAAATTTAGTACGTACCAAGCTGAGCTGCAGTCACAGGTAAGCTAAAATATGGTAACAAAACTAGCACTCTTAATTTGTTCTTGTGTAATCTAAGTATTGTAGCCAGCTATGAATACTTTAACTAAACTTTGAAATTAAAGCAGTGAAATGGAATTATGCTGGTGTTTGAATTTCAACGACACTCGGGTTCATTTCGGAAAAGGAAGGGACCCTGCTTGGTAATGCAATTGGGACAATGAGCAACAAAGGTTCATGCTAAGTAGCTGTAATTTTGTGATGCAACAATTTTAAAAGTTTGAAAAGCTGAGGTCTGCCATACAGTTCTAAAACTTTACGTGCTTCCAGTCTTCCTTGTTGGTTGATTGAAGGTTTGAAGCCGTCGATCGAGGATGTGGCGACAGTCACTCATTGTCGGCCGTCGCTGTTGCAGAAGCTGGATGTTGGCGCGCCTTCTTCTCGACACGGTCACCAGACGAAACGGGCTCTTGATGTGCGCCAGCTAATGCTTCCCGTCCGCGACACCATGTCAGAAACTATCATCGCAACTCGAGCGCAATTACATGCTGCCAAACCCCGAAAGCGCGGCAACTCGCGGGAGCTTCACACCACACACCTGCTCCACTCGCTACTCCAGCCAGACCCCCTCTGCCCGCGCTCCACGCGGCAGAGTTAACACTACCAAAGATACTACACACTTTGATTCTTCACACGACCCATAGATGTAATCGTCCGATAGCAGTTTTCCCTAGGCAAGACCCAGCGTAAAAATACAAATAATGTTTACGAAACAAACCAATTATACATCGACATAAGTGCATAAATATATATATATACAAACAGTAAAACAATTACAATATATAAAGAGACAGAAATGTCATATCTTGAGGTAACAAAACAAGGAAAAAAAATAGTACAATAGATGGAAATAGGAGGATATGCATTTCCGGCGTTACACGTGCCCCACATTGTCTGGTGATGTTCGTGTAACCTAAACAGACTCAGAAAATGTCCCAAAAAAGAAATAGCGGAAATGCATATGCTCAAAACATCAACAAAATTTAGCATTCGCCTAATTAACCATAAACCAATTTTTAGACGATAATAATTGAGTGGAGACACTCCTAATCTTATTCCACTCTGTCATCTTGCACAAAATAAAACAGGTTGACAACATATCAGAATTCATAGAAAACACAGAAAATGGTTTAGCTATTCCAAAATCATTAAAATTCGTAACACTACAAGAAATGGAATACTATTTACAAAATTAATCAGGGTACATGGTCACAAAAACAGGTAGATCAAAATACGCAAAATAATTATTAATTACATAGAATACACATTCTATATAACCTTTTCTTAATTAATACTCTTGCCATGAGAGTCCACTTAATGCTAAACAAGAAAATAATATTCAGCAGATCGAAAAAACCATACATATTGACAGTAGAATTCTTTCAGCTGTCCAGGAAGAAAAACAATTCCGCCTTCCGTACCCGCAAGTACAAAGAATGCCGACAGCGGCACCAGAGCCAACAGCGGCACAAGAGCCGACAGCGGCTCGCCTCGCCAGTATTGTTGCGCCCGCGTGTGCGGCACGCTTGATCTCCCTCGCCCTAGTGACGGCGTTTCCAGAACGTCCGTTTCACTGAATTCTTTAGGAAAAACTCACTCCCGAGTAATCTCAAGGAGTCCATAAACACTATCACAGTGGATAACTCAACACTGTCCATCATCACACGCATGTACTAGCCTGAAACTTAAAACAGCGTCTAAGTACATCGGCAATGACTAGTAAATCACATATTTATGAAATCTTACAGCTATTTACAAAATCATATTTACATTCCTTAATCTACTGTGACTCAGCTGAAAACTTAAACTAGCAGCTTGGATTTTTCAGTTGATTAGATCATGATTAAATTGATTAAAATTAAATTGATTAATCAAAATTAATTACTTATTAATTACAACTTCTTTAATGACCTTGGTCAGTCAAAAGCATGGCAATCTAGCAAATCGTTAAATCTTACACTCTATTTTACATACTGTATAAATTACCCATTGTGTGGTATTAATCGATCCTAGGTTGGTACAATTTCAAGTCTACAATGTTCCGTATACCTAATAGTTTTCCAGAGCTTGGACACTCTAAGCAATAAGCATTTGTGTGAGGTATACCAATGACTTTATATGGTCCATTATAAACAAACTTAAATTTAGAGATTTCATGGTCTAACTCGCTCGATTTCTCATGAGCTTTTACAAGTACTAAGTCTCCGATTGCAAACTTAGCAAAACGCGCTTTAGCGTCATGACGACGTATGCGAGCATCGGCTTTTAGCTTCATTACTTCTCGCAAACGATCCTTTTTCACACCAATACTAATGTCAATCCGTGGAGGGAATTTGATTATCTCTTCCACTAAACTTTTGCTTCTGTCATCCAACAGGATTTCCTCTGGAGAGAATCCCGTAGATTCATGTCTCAAGGTGTTCATAATTCTCTCAAATACTGCTACATATTTGCCCCATGCCCTATGGTTGTGATGGCAATAGGTACGGCACAGTCGGCCTAGCTCACGCATATACCTCTCAGCGGGATTCCCAGCCGGACAATAAGCTGAAATATGGATCACCTCGACCCCATTACTTTCCATGCCTTCATTCCACAACTTAGAAGTAAATTGTGCCCCATTGTCTGATAGAATCGCCTTGGGCTTACCAATATGAACAAAATAATCGTTCACAAGCTTGCTATAGACCGCTTTGGCTGTAGCTTTCCTAATCGGGTATAGTTTGATGAACTTGGAAAAAGCTTCTAGCACTACTAAAATGTAGGCAAAGTTTCCTGATGACTTGGGCAAAGGTCCGTACAAGTCCACGCACAGTAACTCAAAGGTGTCGTTAGGCCTTATACTTTGCATAGGACCACGACTCGTACAGTTGGTAACCTTCACCTTCTGACATAAATCGCAAGTTTTCACTCTGTCAGTAACTCGTTTTAACATGTTGTTAAAATGCACTACTTCACTCAGCTTTTCCGTACATTTCTTTGGTCCACAGTGACCATACGCCAAATGGTAGTAGTCTATTATTTCCGTGACGTATTTGGTGGGCCAGCATACCCGCCAAATATTACTATCTTCACCCTTACGTATGTACAAGATATGATCGTATATCTTGTAATACTTTCTTAATTTCTCTCCTTCTGGACTCTTTTCACCATATCGGGTTTTCACCATATTTAAACAACCATCCTCGTTCTGATGACGACGTAGATTCTTACAGATGTTCATTATTAATTTACGTCCCTCAACTTCTTTAAAATAGTACAATTTGACCACTCCATCTGCCTCATCTTTCAATAGACCTTGATTAGACTCGGGCAACCGCGACAGCGCATCCGCTACGCAATTGTCGGTCCCTTTTACGTAACAGATGTCATAGTTAAATTGCTGTAAATACAACGACCACCTAGTCAGTCTTTCGTGAAGTAGTTTACAATCCTTCAGATAAGTGAGCGCCTTACGGTCCGTATGAATAATCACCTTACGGTCCCATAGGTAACCCTTGAACTTCTTGAATCCCCACACGATAGCGAGACACTCTTTCTCAGAAATCGTGTAGTTTCGCTCACTTTTTGATAAAGTTCGACTCGCGAACGCTGTCGTCCGGTGTTCCTTATCCTCTCCTTTACCAACTTCTTGGAACAGTTCTACCCCCACCCTGTAATTCGACGAATCCGTTCCCAGATGGAAGGGTAGCGATAAATCAGGATGAAATAGTATGTTAGATCTTAACAACTCGTCTTTTAATTTCTCGAAAGCGGTCTGACACCCGTCAGTCCACACAAACGGAACATTTTTGCGTAAGAGGTTATTCAAATTTTCATCATTAAACACTTGTCCTTTTACAAATTTACGGTAAAATCCTGTGAGCCCTAGAAAACTTTTTAACTGTTTCCTAGACTTGGGTGGAGGACAATTCCTTATTGCCTCTAGTTTCTCTGGGTCTTTCCTAATACCAGCAGTGGTAATTACGTGCCCTAAAAATTTCAGTTCCTGCTTCACAAATTAGCATTTCTTTAGCTTTAGAGTCATTCCGCCACGGCGCAGTGCTCTAAAAACTTCATCTAACAGGTCACAATGGTCATGCCAAGTGGCATTGGCCAACAATAGGTCGTCAACATATACAGTTAATCTTGAACTCAAAGCCGGTCCTAGCACTTTATCTAGGGCCCTGATGAATACGGACACAGATATATTAAGTTCAAACGGCAGTACTCTATACTGATAACACCTGCCCGCAAACAAGAAGGCGGTGTATGGCCTAGATTCTTCTTCGAGTTCTATTTGCCAGTAACTAGCCGTCAGATCGAGGCTAGTCATGAACTTAACGTCATGAAAACGTTGCAAAATCTCCTCCATACTCTCTGGTTTGTCTGTTTCGCGTTGAACGACCCTATTCAACGTGCGCGCGTCAATCACAATACGCACACTACCATCCCGTTTTGCTACAATGACCAAACCGTTATTGTATGGACTCGTACTTCTTTCAATCACTCCCCATTCGATCATCTTATCTATCTCCCGTTGCACTGCTTCCTTTTTGGACAGCGGTATAGCATACGGTCTCACGAAGAATGGTTCGTGCGGAATTACATGCAACTTGCATCTATATCCTTCCACAAGTCCCGGTTTGTCTGAAAACACACTCTTATTCCTCATTATTACTTCATACAGGCCTCGTCTTTGTTCGTGTGTTACGTTTGACACACCGTCTACAATACTTTCCAATTCACTTTCTACACTATTGTCAATGCCGAGATTCCTCACATTACAGTAGTTCAAATTCATACCTACGTCAATACCATTCGGCCAGTTAACAATGTGTATAGGCTGATATTGCCTATGCACACCGTCTCCTGCCTCGTCAAAACTAACTACTATTGTTTTATCTTGGGACGTACATGTCAAAGTTGTGCTTTCGCAATTAATCACTGCACGGTACTTTAATAGCCAATCTAACCCGATAATTACTTCCGTAGTTAAGTCTGGCACGACGACAAACTCTTGCTCAAATCGTGCCCCACATATCTCGAAGTTGACAAAAATCTGTTTTGTGACCGGTTTACTGGCCTTCCCAGTAGCACCGATAATTTTCACTCCTGTTACTGGCATAACTACGATGCCGGGTCTGTCTTTCAGTAACTCAAATATTTTCCCAGATACAGCACTCAATTCTGCACCGGTGTCAATCAACACGTTTAGTTGTAGGTCGTGCATATTAACAGACACTACTATCTGTCTACACTTGTCCTCGACTGTGTAGGGAAGCAGCCTGCTCACGCTGTAGTAAATTCACATCAGTTTCCATTATGTGCCAGCCAGTCTGCTGTAACTAGCTCTGACGTCATAAATGTTGCGCAACACCTTAAAAATCAAGCAAATGAACTAAAACTTTCCTAGCATGTCAGAAATAATACTAAATTAATGTGTGTCAAATATCAGTTCAATAACTTCAGCCATTTCCGAGATTTGGACGTTTTTCTGGAAAAATCATTGGCGCAACAGAAAAGAGCTAGAGACTTCAAAATTTATATTTAGATTAATCTTTCATAATGATTTAATAAAAACAGTACTTTGGATTTCACAAATTAAGACTTTAGTGGAAATTCATGATTTTCTGGTTTTCGTCTCAAAACTGAAGGAAGCAAGATAGATTAAGTAGGCTAGTAAATAAGGCTAGGATGTTTAGATTTAAATAGGTTGGAGGTCCGCTATGATTATGAAGATGTGTAAAGTTTCTTTTTAATACCTATAAAATTATAGCGATAGCGGATCTCAAAAGGGACAGTTCAGAGCTCATCTGCTGCGTGCAGTGTAATTTAATTAATTCTCTCGCTCAAAGTAATTAACTTAGCCACGTCAAAATTTTATTATCAATACTTACCTGCGTGCTGAATGCACGTTTAAATTAAGAGCTTCTTCGGCCATCAGCCAAAGAAGCTATAAATTATTATGTAACTTGAAGTGGTGCGTTACTAGCCCAGCGGCTAGTCGGGATAGCGGATTTGATCAGGCGTTCCCTCAGCCGTCCGCACCGCGGCTTTATATATAAGAACACTGCGCGAGGAAGCAAGGCCCCAGTTCTCTTCAGACGCTGAATGACACGCCATCTGTGTCGGTAGTCGCGTCGCATCAGTGTATCTGCTACAAACAGCCTCGGGTGCCGTATAAAGTTACTAGAGATATACGGAACCATGAAGACATTTTATGTGAAGTACTAATTCTGGGATGATTTTCATTAACTAGCTTCAGTTTGCGTATTGTCGTATTTTTCACGTGCCGTCGCGGGACAGACATTCTACCAAAAATTTAGCGTGGCGTTTGATGAAATATTTTCATCAAATTATGGCGAGCATTCTGTTTAACATTTGATTCGGACATTTATAGTTGCATCAGCGCATTAGACTCTGAACTGTTTCTGTTAGTTAGGTTGTAGGGATACTTGTGTTGTTTATCAGTGAATTTCAGAATATACTCAACTATTTTGGAAAACCGTTTTTGATTAGAAATCCCGGACAATCTCCTAATTCCTCAGAGCTATAAGCTGCAGCTATAAGAACATTCTCAGGTAAAGTGGGCACTAGGATATCTATTTACTGGCTCCAAGTTTTATTAAATCACTTTCTGGGGGTCACGGAGTAAATAGAGAGCCAGTGTTGAGAACGGCAAAAGACAGCAATAACAACATTCTAAAAGCTAGAAACTGATTCAACACGCAAGCGTTTATGCAGCAAATTATTATTTCTACAAACTCTCATCCGCCGCCCCACATATGGTGCATCGGCCGGGAAATCGACTAAGTGAAAGTGATTTTTAACTATTCTGATTCGCGAGTGAAATGCGACACGCAACTGAGTATAGAACAGTGAATGTGTTACGTGTGCATGGGGACGACGCAATTGGATTAACAACGCATCTGGATTGACGGAGCTGGCACTGAGTCTAGCGGTGCTGCCGGCATCGCGAGAAGCCAGTCTCGCCGCACCGCAGTCGTCCGCTGGAGCAGCCGACGCAGAGCCTGCAATTGCGGGCCACGCTAACACACAACAGCCGTCGGAGAGCCGTCTGCAGTTTAACGTGCCACGTCGCATCAGGAATCCTGGTACGCCGCGCCGGCAACGCCATACGTCGTGCAGAAGGAACTAAGTTAAGTGAAAAGCTGTTAAAAATTTTACTAACCTGCACTAAAAGACTGTCGGCGATGGAACCGCCAAAAGAAACTGAGTTTAAACTTATATCAGAACCTATGTCTGTTGAGGGAACTGTAAATTCAGACAACGTTTCAAGTATAAACATACATGAAAGTAGTAATGTTAAAGTGAAAAATGAAGTATTGTCTCCGGACAGTAGTGTGCGAAGGGGAAATGATTCAATAATAGAGACACCTGTAGTAAAGAAGAAAGTAGAAATTGTAAATTTATTGGATGATAGTTTCTCTGATGAATTAAAAATGAAACAGTCATCAGAGATGGTAGAGTTTAAGAAGGAGAAGTTAGATATGACTAATCAATCAGAAGTTTCATTTAGTTTTGATGATTCTGGTATTGGAGCTAGTTTTTCGTCACCTGAGTGTGATAAAAAGCCAGCTCGTGAGCAACCCAAAGATGCTGGGGCTGTTGATCTAAATGTTATATTACAAGCAATAGCTGCCAGTAATGCAAAAATGTCAGCCAGTAATGCACAAATGACAGCTGAATTAAAGTCTGAAATGGTGGCCAGTCAAACAAATTTTAATAAACGGTTTGAGGCAATGGACAATAAATTAGAATCCAATAAAGCTGAATTAGAAAATTCTTTCAAGGCTAATTGCTATAAGTTGAAAGAGGATCTGGACAGTTTGAATTATAAAATTGATTGCAATCATGAGGATATTAAGAAAAAGGTTGCTCAACAGTTTTCTGAAATGTATAAAACAGTTAAATCCGAAGTTGCTGAGGTTCGCAAAGACTTCCAAATGGAAGATGCGAAGCTGGAGCACAAGTTAACAGAAAAGATCGAAGCGGAATCTGAACTGTGCTCAGATAGATTTAAAGATGTTAATATAAAAGTAAACATATGTCAAGCAGAAGTAGAAGCAATCAAAACTGACACTACTCATATTGTGCAAAGAGTAGATAATGTTGAAATGAAAGTAGAAAATATAAGTACTAACATTGCTAACATTGAGAGTAAAGTAGCTTCAGTAATTTCTGGTAATGGTAACATACAACAAGTGGTAGCTGCAAACGCCGCTTTTATCGGGTGTCGGCAGTTTTTGCGGTTCGATCCAGATAAAAATATCCATCCGCTAGATTTCTGGAACGATTTTGAAGATGTGATTCCATCAACTTGGTCTGAACGAGAGAAAATCTCGTTTATTAGAAGCCATTTAGCAGGTGACGCCATGCGTTGGTCAGCTGATGTTATGTTGAAGTGTAAAACATTAGCGGAATTTAAAACAGCTTTTATTAATGAGTATTGGTCTAGCAATAAGCAAAATGAAGTGTTGAGAGAATTTTGGAGTGGGAAACGCTTCAATGCAGGCAAGGAATCTATTAAAGAGTTTGCTAGGTCATGGATTTCACGTTTGTCACATTTGGCGGAAAAGCTAAAACCAGAAATGATTATACTAGGTCTGGAAGCTAAACTGCCATGGTACTGGCAAACTAGAATTATATCAGCCCCTAGAGACAATCTGGATCGTTTCATTGAGTATTTGGAACGTGTAGAACGTGTTGCTGCCAATGAGGAGCAAGCACGTAATAATAGAAATGCTAATAATAATGGTAGTAATTTTAGGAACGATCAAAATGGCAATGTAAACATCAGAACAGTAGGTGTTCGCCATCCTAAGAGAGGTAGGAATTGGGGAAATAATTATCAGAACCAACAAGGGCGTCCAAGGGATAATAATTTTGTTCCAAACAGAAATATGCATGTAAACAACAGTACGGAAAGTAAGGCTATGCCAGCTAACTATAATGAAACTAAAGGAAACAGTAGTATGCCGAGGCAGGAAAACTAGTTCCCGTCTATGAGGACACTGGCGCTCACCAGGCGGTTACTTTTCCTAAGCCAGTAGTTAAGGGAATTGGTAAGACAGATCAGAATACTCAAACTGAACATGTGGATGAAGAGTCGGTAGCACCTAAGGATACAACAGAAATATTAGATCACTCACAGTATTTGATAGATACCGTGTTAGAGACGCTTTCTAAGTGGGAAGAGAAAGAGAAGGCGCAGCTGTGTAATGGTAGGGATGAGCTACAAAATACTGAATTGACAGGTGAAGAAGCAGAAGAAATTCATGCTTATATTTACGATGAGAATGATGTGCTCTTATCTAAAGTGCCTGTGCAGGAGGTTGATAATGTACTAATAGATTTAGGACAGGAGATAAGTGGGAATGTAGAGGGTAGGCTGTTTGGGGTCGATGAACCCAGTAGCTGTGACCAGTTGTCACTTGAGAAGGAAACCGACGATAATGGTAAAAGTGGTTTAGCTGTAACTAGTATTATGCCATGTCTGGAGGCGCAGAATCGCTCAGACTACAGTAATTTGGGTCATGTTCAGCAAACTAAATGTAATGAAGTCGTGCGGTGTTTCGATTTAAAATTAATAGACCGACTGGAAAAGGCAGCTGAAAATGTAATTCAGGAAACCCCTACACACTGTGACCTAAATGTAATGAAGACAGATGTCGATCACTTTAGTTGGAGACAAATCCAAAAGGAACTATTAGATGAATTTGAGGAACCACCTGTACAACCTAGAATAAGCCACCCTATAATAATAGTGAATATGTTGGGTATCAATGTACGTTGTCTCTTAGACAGTGGAAGTGAGGTGAGTGCAATATCTCAGTCCTTCTTTGATGCGTTACCTGGTAAGGACAAACTTACAGTAATGAGGGTATCAGGACTAAGAATAATTGGTGCTACTGGCAAGGTGTCAAAAACAGTAAAGCAAGAAGCTTTGCTACCTTTTAACATAAGTGGTAATTTAATTGATCATCCATGTTTAATTGTAAACAATCTCAGTATTGAGGTTTTAATTGGCATAGATTTCTTGTCAAAATATCAGAGTGTTGTTGACTTTGAAAGAAGCCAGTTAAAAATGGTCTTGCCAATAACCGGAGTAATTACAGTCCCTTTTAGTGGTAAACATGTAGTAACTGATGATGGAACTTGGGAGCTGCCTATACGAGTTCTGAAAAATAGGAGGTATTGGGACCAAGGTGTTAATCCTAGTAACAGTAAGCTGAACACAGAAGAAGAAGAAGAAGAAGCAATTATTTTAGACAAAATAAAAGCTAAACTGCAGGAAATCTATAAGATTTCAGACAATCAAAAGGAAGAACTGAGACAGGTTCTAAAAAGGCATCATAAAGTATTTTCAGATCGACCTGGCAGATTCATAGGTAGCTAATGAATGCTGTAGGGAGGAGGTTGTTCTGTAACCTCTACACAGTGTGGCAGCTGTGCAGTCCCAGCTGTGTGAGATCTTCTTTCCCTTTCAGGTCTCACTCATTCTTCATCTTTCCTATCCCCAAAAATTTCGACCTCTTCTTTCATACATTAAATTTTCCGGTATGGTTATCAATACAGCATTAAGCTAATGAATTCTGCAGGGAGGAGGTTGTTCTGTAACCTCTACACAGTGTGGCAGCTGTGCAGTCCCAGCTGTGTGAGATCTTCTTTCCTTTTCAGGTCTCACTCACTCTTCATCTTTTCTATCCACCTAAAATTTCTAACTCTTCTTTACAGCATTAAACCAATGAATGCTGTAGGGAGGAGGTTGTTCTGTGACCTCTACACAGTGTGGCAGCTGTGCAGTCCCAGCTGTGTGAGATCTTCTTTCCATTTCAGGTCTCACTCATTCTTCCTCTTTCCTATCCACAAAAATTTCGACCTCTTCCTTCATACATTAAAAATTTCTGTCATGGCTATCAAGCCATGAGTTATGTAACCATTCTATCTACCAATTAGTGAAAAAAAAAACCTAATGTGACAAACCTAATAGTGACAAACAATAGAGAAGTATGACGTAATTAAGATATAAAATGTATTTGAGTAACAAGTATGTATAGTACCCTGGTAATATAATAAGTACAAAGTGTTGTTTTATTGGAAATGGTCCACCAACAGTAATTTAAAAGGATATATGAATTCATGTACAAGCAGGATCTGAAGTGGTAGTGAAACCTAGTGTATGCATTAGTCTAACTAATTAATAATAAAAGAGATTGCTTAGTGTTATGAAAAATATGCAGATAAGTTGTAAGATTAAACTCACCTGGTATAGCAAGGAAAGGCAGTGTAATAGAATTGAGCAGTGTTTGTGGTTGAGACGTGAAGGACACGTCCCTGAAGTATTTATAAGGTTGGAGCTGGCCATTATTTTAGTGTAGTGTGTGACAGGATACACCTACACGTATTGAGGTTATGAGTTGGAGGCGTGAATGCGACCATAGGTACCCTTATGTTAGATGAGACAGAGTAGCTCATGGTGTCCTATAGGTTTAAGGAATTTAGCATTACGCTCGTCCATAATTACTTGATGCAGTTTAGTGGTAGGTCCGAGAGAGACTACCTGAGGTTTCAGCATCCGATCGAGTGGAAATGGATTGCCACGTGAGCAAACTAATCAGCTGCAATACACTATGAATATGAGGTTAATGTGCTTTCCTATGCTTTAAATATTAATAGAGTGAGTGGTAAATAAGTACATACACTAGCAAAATGAATAAATAACATACTGACAGACGTAAAACATTATTTTAGCTCCACATAAATACACTTCAAAGTAAGTAAGTACGTAATTGCAGATGTGGAACTGACAACAGCAAAGTACCAATAAGTGGATTTAGTAGTCAACTAAACGTAGTGTGTTTTGAACACTCAGAACTGTACTATTACCAAAAGTTACTCACATGTACATGGAAGCTGAGAAAACAACCACTAATCATACTCATACTATCTCTAAGAATAAAGTAATCAAAGATGAGCCAGTTAAGTAAATAAGATGCAGATTTGTCAGAAATGTACCGAGCTTGGTTCAGTGTTCCGGCCCAGAAATAATAAATTCAGATTAAATATGATTTATGATTATATGCCTTGAGCATAAAATTTTCTCTTGTAAGTGACTAACGGCGTTTTGAGCCATTTGTTTACCGATTTTATGACAGTTAAGTAACTACGAGAGTAGAATTGAAAAAAAAATTCTGTTAACTTTGTTCCAGCAACATACTGAAGGATAAAATGTATATATCCCCATTTCATTGTGACCCACCCATAGATATTAAGTGAACAGAGTCTGAGGCACTCTTTTTGTTTGTTCTACAGGACAAACCAGATAATGGCAGCCTGGTAGCTGCATGAAAGCGTGGAGTGACTTGGACACAACTCACAGTGACCCCTCCCCTTTCCCCATGTAATTTAGAGAGAACGTGAAGGACGCACACCATAGCAACTTCCCCTCCTCTACCCTTGTGAATGGAAGTGTAGGACGCCAGCCAAAGCGGCTACAACCACGTGTGTAAAAATTATTTGTGAACTTTTCTTTCAGGTTTAGAAAAGACTGCTAAGAGATAATCATCTGTTTATGTGTCATGTTATTTTCTTTGAATTTGTGTATGGAAGAATGTATTTAATGGATCTAAGATTTTCACAATTTTTCAATTTGTATGTGTTTGTTTGTCTAAGGCAATATGTGTGCCAAAATATTTCATGACTTTGCTTTAAAAATTTGAGTAATGACATTGTTTAAAAGGCAGTGAACATGCCTACAATTTAAATAATTAATGTAGGTAATCAGTTTTCTTTAATGTTTCTACAGGTTTATATTTCAATTTTGAATTTTCATAGGGAGTTAAACTGTACTCTTGCTTCCCTTTTTGTAGTTAAATTTTTTCTTCATTCATTAACATTCATAAACAAAAAAAATTTAAGTAGAGGGTGATGTAGGGAAGCAGCCTGCTCACGCTGTAGTAAATTCACATCAGTTTCCATTATGTGCCAGCCAGTCTGCTGTAACTAGCTCTGACGTCATAAATGTTGCGCAACACCTTAAAAATCAAGCAAATGAACTAAAACTTTCCTAGCATGTCAGAAATAATACTAAATTAATGTGTGTCAAATATCAGTTCAATAACTTCAGCCATTTCCGAGATTTGGACGTTTTTCTGGAAAAATCATTGGCGCAACAGAAAAGAGCTAGAGACTTCAAAATTTATATTTAGATTCATCTTTCATAATGATTTAATAAAAACAGTACTTTGGATTTCACAAATTAAGACTTTAGTGGAAATTCATGATTTTCTGGTTTTCGTCTCAAAACTGAAGGAAGCAAGATAGATTAAGTAGGCTAGTAAATAAGGCTAGGATGTTTAGATTTAAATAGGTTGGAGGTCCGCTATGATTATGAAGATGTGTAAAGTTTCTTTTTAATACCTATAAAATTATAGCGATAGCGGATCTCAAAAGGGACAGTTCAGAGCTGATCTGCTGCGTGCAGTGTAATTTAATTAATTCTCTCGCTCAAAGTAATTAACTTAGCCACGTTAAAATTTTATTATCAATACTTACCTGCGTGCTGAATGCACGTTTAAATTAAGAGCTTCTTCGGCCATCAGCCAAAGAAGCTATAAATTATTATGTAACTTGAAGTGGTGCGTTACTAGCCCAGCGGCTAGTCGGGATAGCGGATTTGATCAGGCGTTCCCTCAGCCGTCCGCACCGCGGCTTTATATATAAGAACACTGCGCGAGGAAGCAAGGCCCCAGTTCTCTTCAGACGCTGAATGACACGCCATCTGTGTCGGTAGTCGCGTCGCATCAGTGTATCTGCTACAAACAGCCTCGGGTGCCGTATAAAGTTACTAGAGATATACGGAACCATGAAGACATTTTATGTGAAGTACTAATTCTGGGATGATTTTCATTAACTAGCTTCAGTTTGCGTATTGTCGTATTTTTCACGTGCCGTCGCGGGACAGACATTCTACCAAAAATTTAGCGTGGCGTTTGATGAAATATTTTCATCAAATTATGGCGAGCATTCTGTTTAACATTTGATTCGGACATTTATAGTTGCATCAGCGCATTAGACTCTGAACTGTTTCTGTTAGTTAGGTTGTAGGGATACTTGTGTTGTTTATCAGTGAATTTCAGAATATACTCAACTATTTTGGAAAACCGTTTTTGATTAGAAATCCCGGACAATCTCCTAATTCCTCAGAGCTATAAGCTGCAGCTATAAGAACATTCTCAGGTAAAGTGGGCACTAGGATATCTATTTACTGGCTCCAAGTTTTATTAAATCACTTTCTGGGGGTCACGGAGTAAATAGAGAGCCAGTGTTGAGAACGGCAAAAGACAGCAATAACAACATTCTAAAAGCTAGAAACTGATTCAACACGCAAGCGTTTATGCAGCAAATTATTATTTCTACAAACTCTCATCCGCCGCCCCACAACTGTTTCATTATTTTCCCACAGTAAATCCTCGTCTATATCCAGGTCATTCCAGAAAAAACCTTCCAGCTTTGATCCTAAATTCGGCTTGTCTGGCGGCTTTTTCAGACTCTGTTCACATACAGTTTTAATTTCAACACGTTTGTCCTGAGGCTTAGTCTGTAGCTTCGCCTCCAATACCGAAACCTTTTCCTGTAACTTGTCAACTAGTGAGTGTTGCTTTGCTATCAATTCACTAATTGTCACCTTTGTTGATTCCTCTTTGGCCAGATTGATCTCATCTGCCAATCTACTTGGAGGAATGTGCCCAGTCGCATCTGAAATTACTTCCTCTGGATCTGCGCAACCCACACTGCTACCGTCTGACCGCATAACGTCAGCTCTAACCTCATACACGCCGTAATCTACGTGCTTTTCTACCAATCGTGTCCGGCTATCACTAAAATTTTCGTAATCTTTCTCCTTAATACTCTCGCAATGTTTAAACTGGAGGTTTGCGTCGGATGGGTCGGCTACTTCTACCACTACGACTTTCGGTAAGGTCTGCCGGTTAGGGCCAGAACTTTCCGTTACTACTTCAACATCCAACTCTTGTGGGACGAGACACGATGAATCTTGCTCGTGCTCCCCATTAACATCAACTATTTCTAGTAAAGTCTGCCGGTTAGGGCCAGAACTTTCTATCATTTCACAAACACTATCTTCCTGCGGGACGAGACGCTGAAAATCCTGCACGTGCTCCCCATAAACACTTCTCCCATACAGGCCCCTATAATCTCTTAGTTCGTCGTATAAGCGACCGAACTGCCTTAACCAGACCTCATCCCTCTCTGCATCCCCTCGCTCGATGGCGGACGTTTTATCCGACATCTGATCTTCTCTCAACACTTTCGAATCATTCTTAAACTCAATCTCCAGTTCCGCTGTGGGTATTACAGCTGCCGCTTTATAATCGATTTCCGGAACACTACTTAAATTGTTCTCACTGACAGTGAATGTATTTTCTACTGCCGTGTCTACAGCTGATCTACTACTTGTGGGCGCACTCCTTTCTCTTAACACTGGCACACTCTCCCGCCGTTGATTATTCCATACGGAATTTTCATAACGACGACACCTGAGTTTTCTCCTGTTATTGGGCCGCCAAAATTTCTCCATGCCCGGTGGGCCCCTCACCGGCGCGGCTAATGATTTCCCTGTCTCGTCCCAGCAGATACGCTCCTCAGATGCTGCTGAGGCGGCTGATCACACCCTCTGGCGTTATTACTATTCTGTGAAGCCCGTATCACGTTAGTATGATACTGGTTTCCGTCATTCCTGTTATTATTTGCATTGTACCGATTGTTATTACGGTCCGAACCATTATTGTTATTGCTTCCATGGTTGCGGTATGCATTATTCCCATGGTTATCGTTGTATGCATTATTCCCATGGTTATCGTTGTTGTGGTTGCTGTGGTACCCGTTGTTGTTACCACGGCCTCTACCACTGTCGCGATTATTGCGCCAATTGTCCTCGTCCTCCACTCTTTCCACGAAATCATTTATTGTCCTGTAATTGCTTCCTACGTAGCGTTTTGTATCATCTGGAAGCTTTCTGTAGAGTTCCCAGGCTATTTCGGATTCCGTGCGGCGATCACGCAAATATTCCAACTTGCGGATCCAGCCCTCACAAAACTCCTTCATCGAACCGCGCGAATTCGCATCGAAAGGCCTCGATACGACAAATTCGCGCCAGACACTTTGCTGTTTTTGCTCTGACCAGTATTCAGCCAGAAACAAATTTTTAAATTCGTCAAAAGTCAAGTTCGTAATGTTGAGGTTTAAGCCCCAACGCTTGGCATCACCAGCCAACACATCAATAATCGCATTAATTTTTCTCTCATCAGTCCATGATCTGGGTAAAACTCTTTCACAATTCTTAATGAAATCCGTCGCGTGTATACCGCCTTTTTTCAAGGGGTCGAACCGCTCCTCTTTCGTCAACAATTCCGAACTTGTGCATAGATTGGCACATAGCTCTGTTTTTCGTCAAGTTTCTTTTCTAATTCCGACACTCTCGTAATTACTTGGCAAGTGGTTATCGCAAGCGTTTCTACTTCCCTTTTTTTTTTCTTCGCAGGTATTGGCCTGCTTCGTCACTTTGGTATCTACTTCGGATACTAAAGCCTTTAAAGTTTCCACCTTCTTTTGATCCTCTTCTTTCACTAATTGAATTTGTTCCGTCACCTTATTCTCGATGATCGGAGCAACTGATTCTCCTACACTTTTCTCGATTCTGCTAATTTCGGAATTAAAACGAGTATTTATGCTCGCAATTTCCGCCTGAACGCCTATCATTTCCTGTTTAAGATTACCGATTTCGGTATTAATTACAACAATATCTTCTTTGATTTTATCAACTTTTGTGTTAACAACTCCAACATCGTTGATAACAACGTTAATAGCTTTGTTCTGATTGTCTAGCATCCGTTCAAATTTTTCAGACTGAGCTTCTTGCTTGGCAGCCCAAGCTTCTTGCTTGGCAGCCTGAGCTTCTTGTTTGCTTCTTGCTTGGCAGCCTGATCTTCTTGCTTGGCCGATTGACTCTTGATTTCGTTAATCAAAACATTCAATAAATCAGTTAAATTCCCGGAAACTACCGGTTTTACTTCCGTAGCGGCTTCCTCTTTAATTGTCCCCCCGTATTCGTCATCAAGGGATTGAGATTTGATTTTCACTTCCGATTCCGCAACATTTTCTAAAGTTTGGAGTTCCATTTCTGCTCTTTGTTGCGTTTCGGCGGTCGCGTCTTTCATGCTAGCCGCCTGCCCCTGAACAATGGGTACCGCGGTGCGCGTTTCCCACTGTTCGACCGATTGTTCCGTATCCAAGTCTACCAAATTTAGGCAATTGTTGCCTTCACTCATTTTAATAATTTTCAATATAAATGCCAAATCTCAAATCTAATTAGGATTCCTCACACTAATATTCTCGCTGACGTATCGACCATTTCGTAACCAGGACTTTGTTACGAGATTTGCACAATGCAAAATTCGGGTCCAGAACAACCTCAAATCTGAAGATTGTCCTGTCACCAGGTCGCCACGTGTAACCTCCCCCTCACTTATCGACCTTAATGACAGTGAAAAATTAAACCGCGTGTACCTAATGGAAATTTGGGAAAAAGCAATCGTCACCGAAGTTAATCTGTCGGTAAAGAGGGAGGAAAGGGTTACATCTTTATGAAAGGAAAAATGCAAATGAAACTGGTGGAAATTAATTTTGAAAAGGGGTAAAGTTAATGAAGAAAGTAAATGTGCAGCCGTTACGTTAACAATTAACTACCGGTAATTAGATATTTCTGATTTGGGGGAAATTACGGTCGCCAGTCCTAAGGACAATTACTATAGTAACTGAAAAAGAAAGATTATTATACATATAATTAGCACTAGAAGCGTGGCAACTGAAGGTTGACAAGTGTAGTGTGAAATCTGAAAGTTTGTCAGAAGTAATAAATTTCGCTACACTTAATTTAGCAAAAGAATTAATAAAACCGGAAAATCTAAAGTTAATTTAGTGACTGAAATTAATAATAAGCTTTCTTTCTTAAGCACATCGAAATTCAGCAAAATACGGTTAGTCTTGGACTACCTCAACAATCATTTCAAAAGCAACTTGAATCTACGCAATTTAGAAATAAGAGATTTAGCGTTGAACTTGAATTAAATGATTCTGAACAATTAACAATAGTAAAATTTAGTACGTACCAAGCTGAGCTGCAGTCACAGGTAAGCTAAAATATGGTAACAAAACTAGCACTCTTAATTTGTGCTTGTGTAATCTAAGTATTGTAGCCAGCTATGAATACTTTAACTGAACTTTGAAATTAAAGCAGTGAAATGGAATTATGCTGGCGTTTGAATTTCAACGACACTCGGGTTCATTTCGGAAAAGGAAGGGACCCTGCTTGGTAATGCAATTGGGACAATGAGCAACAAAGATTCATGCTAAGTAGCTGTAATTTTGTGATGCAACAATTTTAAAAGTTTGAAAAGCTGAGGTCTGCCATACAGTTCTAAAACTTTACGTGCTTCCAGTCTTCCTTGTTGGTTGATTGAAGGTTTGAAGCCGTCGATCGAGGATGTGGCGACAGTCACTCATTGTCGGCCGTCGCTGTTGCAGAAGCTGGATGTTGGCGCGCCTTCTTCTCGACACGGTCACCAGACGAAACGGGCTCTTGATGTGCGCCAGCTAATGCTTCCCGTCCGCGACACCATGTCAGAAACTATCATCGCAAGTCGAGCGCAATTACATGCTGCCAAACCCCGAAAGCGCGGCAACTCGCGGGAGCTTCACACCACACACCTGCTCCACTCGCTACTCCAGCCAGACCCCCTCTGCCCGCGCTCCACGCGGCAGAGTTAACACTACCAAAGATCCTACACACTTTGATTCTTCACACGACCCGTAGATGTAATCGTCCGATAGCAGTTTTCCCTAGGCAAGACCCAGCGTAAAAATACAAATAATATTTACGAAACAAACCAATTATACATCGACATAAGTGCATAAATATATATATATACAAACAGTAAAACAATTACAATATATAAAGAGACAGAAATGTCATATCTTGAGGTAACAAAACGAGGAAAAAAAAATAATAGTACAATAGATGGAAATAGGAGGATATGCATTTCCGGCGTTACAGGGAGACCAAGAGATGAATACACTAAGCAGATTCAGAAGGATGTAGGTTGCAGTAAGTACTGGGAGATGAAGAAGCTTGCACACGATAGAGTAGCATGGAGAGCTGCATCAAACCAGTCTCAGGACTGAAGACAACAACAACAACATTCAGTTATCTATAATGAAGCAGTATCTGAAATAAGTTGCATTAATATTCAGTCAGCTCTTGATAAAATTTCAAGGTAGTGCAAAGATTGACAGCTTCCTCCAGATATTCAAAAATGTAATATTGTGCACTTCATGAAAAGAAAAAAGAGAGAAACAGTATTCTGACACTATAGACCACTGAGTCACAGCTGGAATAGGTTAACTTATACAAATACCTGGGTGTAGCATTAGGGACATAAAATGGAACGATCACTTAGGCTCAGTTGTGGGCAAAGCAGGTAGCAATCTTCGTTTTATTGGTGTAGTACTAGGCAAATGAAACGAGTCTACAAAAGAGATTGCTTACAAATCGCTCGTGCGACCCATCCTAGAATGTAGCTCAAGTGTGTAAGACCCATAGGACTAATAGGACTAATAAGTGATATTTAATGCGCACAGAGAAGGGCAGTACGAATGCTCACAGGTTTTTTGCTTCATGGGAGAGTTTCACAAAGATGCTGAAGGAACTGAACTAGCAGACTCTTGAAAACAGATGCATCCTATCCCGAGATACCCCACTTACAAAACGTTTCTTCTGATGGCATTTTTGCTGCGGCACCATATAAACATAAATAAAATAATGTGCAACATGTAAAAGGCGTTTTTTTTAAACTACCTAGTTACAATGTTTCAAGAACGGTTTTAAATAAAGCCTCCAGGAGTACGCTGTAAACCCCCCCCCCCCCTTCCACCCCCCCCCCCCTCCCCCCCACCACCCCTGCTCCAGATATCGCTCCCATAGAGATAGTGAGGACAAGAGCAGATTAATTATAAGATGCACGGAGGCATTTAAACAGTCATTCTTTCTGGGCTTCGTACAGGATAGGAATAACTAATACATTGGGACGTATCCGCTGCCACACACTTCACAGTGGTTTGCAGAGAGTAGATGCAGAAGTAGAATTTGTTTTACGTGGGCATTCCCCTTCAGGTCGTTCCACGCGTTACTTCTGCATATTTCACAACAAATTGTTACTATTTCCAATGTTTTTTTCGCCAATACCGTAATCGGTATGTGATGCGTCTCTTCTGCTATATACGCGCAATACGTAGAATATTAACGTTCTGAGTCAACCCCCTGTGCCTGCATCATTCCTTAATCCCCTACAGATCTTCCTGCAGCTCTTTACAGCTTCGATTTTCTTCCGTTGGGAGCAGCATCTTGAGTTCTGTTGGCAAGTAAGTCTTGAATCCAGTCGCAAATATGGGCTAATACTTGGTAAGCACGTACGTTTTTCACTAAACGACAGTGAGGAACTGTTTCAAATGCCTTGCTGAACTCAAGAAACAGAGTATCAACATGGACGCCAATGTCCACCGTGATTTGGATCTCAATGAGGAAAAGAGCGAGCTGTGTTTCGCAAGATCTCTGTTTGCGGAGATTATTACAGAAGTGATTTTTGCAGAAGTGATTTTCGTTGAGCAAAAAACGTCAAGATACTTCAGTATAAAGCGTGTTCTATAATACTACTGCAGACTGGTGTCACCGATATAGGCCTATACTTATGTCCAACTTTTCTGCGATCATTCTTGAAAAGAGGAATGCCCTGCGATTTTTTTCCGGTCACTAGGTAGCTTATGTTGTTCGAAAGACTGGCAACAAGTTGCTGCTCACAATTTTTTGTACATCTGTCTGCAGGGAAAGAAAAGTCAGTGACGACTCGGGACTGAAATAATGTTGGTACGTGGACTGTTATAAGGAGAAGACCCCTGCGACTAGTGTGCAGACAAATTTCGTTCTTGCGTTTCATATGAGAAGCCAGTTTACCGAAGTTTGTTTCCAGATGCACATGTAAAACGTCTTCGGCCTTTGGCAACTAAACTATGAAACTCCGATAATAACATCTTTTAACCGTACAGTCAAAGAAGATTAATCGCGGAAGCTCTAAAACATAGTTGTTTTTAACTTTTGCAATTGTTTAGTTTATATTTAAGTAGCGATGTGCGTATTGCGAGGAAGGTTACGTTCAAGGACAGTGGCCGGGGCATACACTTGCATACGTTTCCTTTCCCCCTTGCGGCCAGTGCGTTGTGGGTGAGGGGACTTGAAACTGCTAAAAAGCCTCATAATGAATAAAGACATATTCTCAAATTTGCGCATATGCTTAACGAATATTTTATCAGAACTTATTGAATGTGAAAGAGTGCTTTTGCCGTCGTTGCTCTTGTTGTTTTAGTCGTAAACTTCATTCCAAAGATGGTTTAGATGGCTCTAAGCACTATGGGACTTAACATCTGTGGTCATCAGTCCCCTAGACTTAGAACTACTTAAACCTAACTAACCTAAGGACATCACACATATCCATGCCCGAGGCAGGATTCGAACCTGCGACCGTAGCAGCAGCGGGTTTCCAGGCAGAAGCGCCTAGAACCGCTCGGTCACAGCGGCCGGCTCACTCCGAAGACTGACTTCAAGCCCGTCTCCATTATAATCTATCGCGTGCAAATCTCTTCATCTGCACATAACTATCGCAACCTACATGAATTTGAATGTATTGAAATCTTGGTGTCCCTGTAGAATTTCATAATTTATGTGTTTCTTTCAGATATCTGTAATTACGATTTAAAAGCTAATAGTTACATGTATGCAAACAGAAAAGAACATTCTTTATCTTTAACAGATGAAAAAATAAAAGCCCTCTGAAGATGCTGCAACTGCAGTGAAACATGTTTGTGTTAAAAACAAAATTGTGTTTTGCTAAAGGCGGACCCTATTCAAAAACATACGTATTGTTAAAGCGAACGCGAAAAAAAAGAGCTTCAACCCCAAGATGAATAGGTTAAGTTTGAGTTACCTTTGTGAGGGAAAATTGCCGGCTGTTGTGGACGATCGGTTCTAGGCGCTTCAGTCTGGAACCGCGCAACCGCTACGGTCGCGGGTTCGAATCCGGCCTCGGGCATGGATGTGTGTGATATCCTTGTGAATAGGATTGGGAAGAAGAGAAGTTTGTGGCACAACTTGACCAGAAGAAGGGATCAGTTGGTAGGACGTGTTCTGAGGCATCAAGGGATCACCAATTTAGTATTGGAGGGCAGAGTGGAGGGCAAAAATCGTAGAGAGAGAACAAGAGATGAATACACTAAGCAGATTCAGAAGGATGTATGTTGCAGTAGGTAATGGGAGATGAAGAAGCTTGCACAGGATAGAGCAGCATGGAGAGCTGCATCAAACCAGTCTCAGGACTGAAGACCACAACAACAACATTGTCTCGTTCTCTAGTTTATGTATCTGAGCTCAGAGGATTTAAGCTAGCTTGAGAGTGGGTAGGTCATATAAGAAAATGAGTTGTGATGAGTTGGGAAGAAATACATTGAGAAGTTATAAGGAAAAGATCTGACCAAAGAGTATTGTATAATGAGAAAGAATTATTTTCAAAGAAGATATGAACAGATATAAGTAGGGTATAGTGACAGCAGGTTTAGGTAGGATTTTCCTGGAAACTAATGATGAGGTAAGAAAAATACGGAAGTATAAGCACTGGTTGAAAGTATAAATGAAGACAGCATGCTTAGGTAGGATTTTTGTGGAAACAAACGTTGAAGTAAGAGAATAAATGAAGTTTTGGTTGGAAATGAAGTAGTTTTGGTTGAAAGTAAAGCGGGTATGAGCATGAAGAATATTATGTAAAAGAACAAAAGTAAACTGAGGTATAAAATGCACCTCACAAGTACTGCAGTATCAAATGTTACAGTTACACTTACACATTGACACATGAAAACAGATCATGTCCTTTTCTTTTGTGTTATTCCAATATATTTATGTGTACCCTTGTGCCTCTGTGTCCTTCCTATCACTTTGTGTTTACCTGATAATATAAATTTGGTAGAATTTTTTCCTTCTAATACTAGGCTGCATTCACTATGATGAGGAATACTGTTATCTTCAAACCTGATCTTTTTTTGTACCATATTCTTTACTTTAGAAAGACGTTCAGACATTATACATATTGATATGTTTCCTTTTAATATTCATGTGTCAAGTTAATGTTTCCACTGATATTCTCATTTTCATTTATTTACTTATGTCATAATTCCTGTAATACTCATGCATATATTTATTTCTATTCTTTATATAAAGCCTGTATTACTACAAATGTTCTTTGTATTATCATGTTCTTTGCTATAATGATGTTTCCTTTACATTTGTAATGGTTTTATTATGCTGTGAAACTGTAATTGTATAGACACCAGTTCTCTAAGTTAGGTAAATAGTTGGGATTCTTTTTACTGCACACATTTGTATGTAGATCATACTATATGTATCAAATCTCAGAGATTATATGACTCTGTTGGGGCTTGCTCGCGTGTTGATAATTCAGCAAGGGACTGGTTAAAAAAATTGCCAGTTGTAAGGACATGGCAAAAAAAAAAATAAAAAAAATTATTAGTGAGTGCGCAAGTGGTGGCTCTGGGACTTGTAATATGTACCAATACTCACTAGACAGTGGTGGCTCATGAACATGCTATATTGTCCTCAAGACTCTTCAGTTGTGATTGTGCATCAGCATAAGATGCTGCTGGCCATCTCTACAAGGACTACAGTGGGTCTGCACATATTGTGGCCCACTGCTATCATAATCTCCATTACGACTACAGGGGGTCTGCTATGTACAGGGGGTCTGCTATGTGGTGGCCCACCAATACTATCAATATTATTCAAGACTTAGATCGATACTACAGTGAGTCCGCTCTGTGGTGACCCACTAATTCTACCAATATTCTTCAAGACTTCGACTGATACTGCCGTGGGTCTGCTCTGTCGTGGTCCATTACCAATCTTACGATACCATTTCAAAACTTTCTGTCGAGAGTCAGCACTGTGTTAATGTGGGGAGGACAGCACTACTTCTGCAAGACTGGATTGGTTTGCACTGCTTGCTTGTGCATTTTCATATGCCGCTCAGCCTTTATGTGTAAAACTGGCGTAGACTTCTCTTCTGACGAATTATTAGGACTGTCTTTAGGGACTGTGAGGAGAATTTTTACTTTAGTGACCAAAAGCATATTACTTAACCTTTGTGTGCATATGATCTAGTTGTCATTGTTAATATAAAATGTGGTGTCACCGCCAGACACCACACTTGCTAGGTGGTAGTTTTAAATCGGCCGCGGTCCATTAGTACATGTCGGACCCGCGTGTCGCCACTGTGTGATCGCAGACCGAGCGCCACCACAAGGCAGGTCTCGAGATACGGACTAGCACTCGCCCCAGATGTACCAAAAGGATGGATTAAAGTTAAGTATTCCAGAAGCTACGTACTTTTCTTTATAGCATTCATTACGTATCCTGTTTCAGACCTCACGCCCATCTGCGTGAGCGTAGCGCGTGCCTTTCGGCTTCCTCTCATTGTGTCTAGGCTGTCTTGTCTAGACACAACATAAAAATTTTAACAGCTCAGTCTTGGCCACTGCCCAAAACACTTTGTACATTTTTTTCACGTGAGCAGGGGGGCCTGTTCGTATGTTGGCAGCGCTATGGACTGTGTTAATATCGCTGACGAACTAGCTGTTAGCGAGTGGATAGGGAAGTGTATGTACATGATATTCTTAGTGGAAACTCTGTGATGGTAGGACATACATTGTAAAGTGAGATGAAATTATGTGTTTATAAGAAAACGCGCAAGGAAATGTATGATAATGCATGTTTAATTGACAATGTTTGGGCAGTGGAATTATTGACAACTATATAATTTTTTCAACTTGATGTCACATGAATACATTGTTTGCTCAAGTGAATCTTTCTTTTTGCTAAACATATGCCTCCTAGTAGTTAGAGACTATAGTAGTTAGACTCTTTTTATTTATCTGGCTGTTATTGCTACTTGCTGTAATTACTATCGCTCATTTTATGAAGATTTTCTGTGAGGTAAGTGACTTATGAAAAAGAATGGGGTTCCCACTTTTGGGATTCATGACTGAAATGAGTTTAGGCAATTTACAAAGTTGGAGGTAGTTTCATATTTCTTTAATTTCATATTTTTTGGATTTGTATTATTGTTAAGATTTCTTGCAATTCAGGGCCATTCTTTTGTGTTAATTATTGGAAGTCGTGTTGTCATTGTATAGCAGTCAGATTGTGTTGGGCTTGTATATTTTAGGTAATAAATGAATAGGTTAAGTTTGAGCTGCCTTTGTCAGGAAAAATTCTGTAGGTCAGTTTTTAATTAAAAAAAATAATTAAAGAGGTAGTTATATTTATGAATAATAAGTATTTGAAATATGTACAATACTCAAAAAAACTCAGTATTAAACACCTAAAATTATGAAAACAATGCTACAGGAATGTAAAATTGTCTATCATTGTCGAATGTAGATCCAGTGCTACATCTACAAAAATACACTCCTGGAAATGGAAAACAGAACACATTGACACCGGTGTGTCAGACCCACCATACTTGCTCCGGACACTGCGAGAGGGCTGTACAAGCAATCATCACACGCACGGCACAGCGGACACACCAGGAACCGCGGTGTTGGCCGTCGAATGGCGCTAGCTGCGCAGCATTTGTGCACCGCCGCCGTCAGTGTCAGCCAGTTTGCCGTGGCATACGGAGCTCCATCGCAGTCTTTAACACTGGTAGCATGCCGCGACAGCGTGGACGTGAACCATATGTGCAGTTGACGGACTTTGAGCGAGGGCGTATAGTGGGCATGCGGGAGGCCGGGTGGACGTACCGCCGAATTGCTCAACACGTGGGGCGAGAGGTCTCCACAGTACATCGATGTTGTCGCCAGTGGTCGGCGGAAGGTGCACGTGCCCGTCGACCTGGGACCGGACCGCAGCGACGCACGGATGCACGCCAAGACCCTAGGATCCTACGCAGTGCCGTAGGGGACCGCACCGCCACTTCCCAGCAAATTAGGGACACTGTTGCTCCTGGGGTATCGGCGAGGACCATTCGCAACCGTCTCCATGAGGCTGGGCTATGGTCCCGCACACCGTTAGGCCGTCTTCCGCTCACGCCCCAACATCGTGCAGCCCGCCTCCAGTGGTGTCGCGACAGGCGTGAATGGAGGGACGAATGGAGACGTGTCGTCTTGAGCGATGAGAGTCGCTTCTGCCTTGGTGCCAATGATGGTCGTATGCGTGTTTGGCGCCATGCAGGTGAGCGCCACAATCAGGACTGCATACGACCGAGGCACACAGGGCCAACACCCGGCTTCATGGTGTGGGGAGCGATCTCCTACACTGGCCGTACACCACTGGTGATCGTCGAGGGGACACTGAATAGTGCACGGTACATCCAAACCGTCATCGAACCCATCGTTCTACCATTCCTAGACCGGCAAGGGAACTTGCTGTTCCAACAGGACAATGCACGTCCGCATGTATCCCGTGCCACCCAACGGGCTCTAGAAGGTGTAAGTCAACTACCCTGGCCAGCAAGATCTCCGGATCTGTCCCCCATTGAGCATGTTTGGGACTGGATGAAGCGTCGTCTCACGCGGTCTGCACGTCCAGCACGAACGCTGGTCCAACTGAGGCGCCAGGTGGAAATGGCATGGCAAGCCGTTCCACAGGACTACATCCAGCATCTCTACGATCGTCTCCATGGGAGAATAGCAGCCTGCATTGCTGCGAAAGGTGGATATACACTGTACTAGTGCCGACATTGTGCATGCTCTGTTGCCTGTGTCTATGTGCCTGTGGTTCTGTCAGTGTGATCATGTGATGTATCTGACCCCAGGAATGTGTCAATAAAGTTTCCCCTTCCTGGGACAATGAATTCACGGTGTTCTCATTTCAATTTCCAGGAGTGTACATTGCTCTACTGTTGAGATGGCATAGAAAATCACTTATAATATGGTGTGTACTAGCATTTTACAGCAGTTATAAACACATTTTGGCCCAAAATAACTGAAAACAAAGAGAAATCACTTTTATTTGTCAAGCCATGCAGACTCTGTGAAAAACGTCTCACTTTAAACAGACGCTACGACAAGCTGTAGAAATGAAATCAAGTGACGAACTGAAAGTACATGGTGTAAACTACAGGTATATGCTTTGATCAGAAACAGTGAATTTAGTTTATTTCCTGAGCTAGAAGGAAACACAGCAAGAGATATATTTAATGACTGGCAGTTTATATTTGCAACCTTCTGATTCGGGAATTGGGCTGGTTAAATCTAAATGTATATGCCAGAGTCATACACAGGGAGGAACGATCACCACGACAAAATAAGGGAAATCAGAGCTCGTACGGAAAGATATAGGTGTTCATTCTTTCCGCGCAGTATACGATATTGGAATAATAGAGAATTGTGAAGGTGGTTCGATGAACCCTCTGCCAGGTATTTAAATGTGATTTGCAGAGTATCGATGTAGATGTAGATGTGTGGGATATATTGCAGCGACCGAGACCGAGGCCCGATTGTGCATGTTGTGGCTGTGGTGGCGTTTCAGGAACGTCTGCGCCCAGGTATGTAGATCTCATTTGATATTAGGGCACACAAATCATTCAGTCATCAACCATTGATTAAGTCTGCAGTTGATGGGTCGAGCACTTGGTCATGAGTGATGGTGGTACAGTCCCTGTGGAAGGAAATGGTGTTAATGTGTGAGAGGTAGTCCACAACAATATTATCATCTCTGCACAAATGTCAAACATCTGTTGGATTTTGAGGTGACCGAAGCATCAGGGGTTGATGACCTTGGATGGTCCATGTATATCACTATCAGTCTGTGTTCAATGTCCTCTTGGGAATAACGTACTACTTCGTACATGGCAAGGAGTTCACGCTCGAATGCGGACCACTTGGACTGTGAACTGCAAGTTTTTTCGAGAAAAAAAGAGTCGTGTATCGCCATCCACTACTTGTTGAAAGAGTACACCAATAGCTGTATCACTTGCGTCCATTGTGAACATGAGTTGTGCATCTGGGAGGGGGGGCAAGTGAATGCCATTGTTTTTGTGAGGTTGACCTTTGCTCGGGCCAATGCAGTTTGCATGTGTAATGTCCATGCCGATTTCCTTTTGCTATATGTGTTTGGTCCAGAGAGAGCTTTGGTGAGTGGGGCTTGAATTTCTAATGCATGTGATACATGATCATGGTAAAAATTGAGGATTTGCAGAAATTGTCACAAATCTTGATATTTTTATGGAGGTTGCAACTCTCACATGAGTTTAGTCTGTTCTAGTGTGGGTTTAATTCTGTCGGAATTTAGAGTGCATCCAAAAAAGGTTACTTCTGATATCGCAATTGCCAATTTTCTTCATGTATGATGACCCACACACCTTGGAGGACAATGGGAACTAGTTGGACAGCATGCTCATGATCTTGGTTGTTGTGGGAGAAAATCAAGATATATATCACAACAGTGTAATTTAAAGAGGATACCATCAATGAATCTGTGCTAAGTTTTGGAAACATTTTTTAGACCATACGACATGAACAGGAACTCAAACAGGCTGAAAGGGAAAACGACCGACATTTTAGTAATGTTATCTGGATGCATCAGCATTTGCAGATATGCCTTTTTGAACTCTGTCACACTGAATACCATGGTTTCTGCAAGTAAGTGTGCAAAACGCTGAATGCTGGTTCGCCATAAAGTCAGAGGAACCATCCTTTTTCGGAATGGGTTTTTGGGGTGGTGCCCAGAAGCTGTCAAAGGGACAAAAAATCCCCAACTGAAAGAGGTCATTGTTCACCGTCTTAACGCTTTGTGGTAGAGCAGCAGGTAAGTGTTGTGCCTCATGTTGCACCGGCGATACAGGGGTAGTAAGAATGCAAAGCACTGTGCTGCTTAAATGGTGCATTGGCGAGTGTTCCTTCAAGACACAGAGAGAGTGGAGTGTAGTCACTGGACTGGGAGGCAAGGCCGAAGACACTAATCTAACCTGTGTTTATGGTGATGAGTTCAGCTGCATCTGAGGCACATCTGCCTGGCGGCAGTCCAGTAGAGTAGGGTCGTCATGCAGGTGGGTGGCCATAAGCATCTTGCACTGTTAGAGCAAGTTCTTGTGAAATATTGTGAAGACAAAAGCATAAGTTTTCAATATCTATGCAAAGAATCTCTGCTTGCTGTCGATGACCATTACACATTCGTGAATGATATATGAACATTCGCTGTTGACGTTGTTAACAGAACAAGCACACACAAGGGGTTGTGCACTGGTGGAGGTGATACCAATGCAAAAAGCCCGTGGATTAGGCATTGGGTCACATAACGTATGAGAGCTGCTAGTCCGAGATCACGTGAGAGGTAGAAATGTTGTAGGAAGTCCGTGCCTATCACTGGTTCATTTATGTTGATAGCGATGGAGTTCCATGGGCAGCGAAGATTTGTAAGACATGATCAACTATTCCATGTACTGAGCTCGCATAGTCCAATTTGGTGGCTCTGAGGTGAATCGACAGTGTACCATTAAACTTGGTGAACATGTCCTCAGGGACTGTGCTACCAGTGGAATCAGTGTTCACATCAAAGTACATGTCTGAGTTGTGATCAAGGGTAAACAGCATCGTTGAGGATGCCCGTCTGACTCAATATATGTGAAGGCAGCTGGACGTCTTCATGCAGGCCGATCCTCCTGTTTTGGCCCATATTTGGCATTTGAGAACATGTAGGGAAGCCAGTCATTGCACACAGTGTCACTCAATTGTGCATGGTACCAGCACAGCTGTGTAGTAGTGACTACGGGGTTGGCTGTCGTAGCGTTGTGAGCTGGAGGGGTGGAACCATGTGCAGTCAGTAGGGCCATTTTCGGGGCCGCGACAGTGACGCCATTGTCGACTGTTTTGCCTCCATTTGGAGTGGCTTGGCGCGTTGTGGCTTGCAGCGCTCTGACGTGCCGTATGATACAGTGTCTTTGAAGTTTGTACTAAGTCGGGTTGTTGTGGGAGAGGAGACCAGACAGCACGATCATGGGTCTCTTCGGATTAGGGAAGGACGGGGAAGGAAGTCGGCCGTGCCCTTTCAAAGGAACCATCCCGGAATTTGCCTGGATTTATGGAAACCACGGAAAACCTAAATCAAGATGGCCGGACGCGGGATTGAACCGTGGTCCTCCCGAATGCGAGTCCAGTGTGCTAACCACTGCGCCACCTGTCTCGGTGAAATTTGTACTGTGCCGATGTTGTAGGAACACAAATAATGTATCCGCTAGGGCGAGTTTTCTGTCTAATAGTTTTGTTTCATACAGAATGAGGGTTAATTACAGTTGCTGAGGAAGTTTGACTACCCAGAAAGTCGAAAGTGTATTGTCTGGCATGACGTTTCTGTCTAGCAAAGTTCGAAGTTGGCACCAAAAATGTGATGCAGTTTTATGTCACAACTGTTGTTCTGTGATATGTGCCACTCGTTGTAGTAAAGCACATTTTGCTACAGCGGATTAAACATGCACAGGGGATGGGAGGATGACATTGCTAATGATGTCGACACGTTCAGCCAAGTGGCACATAAATGTGACAAATTTGGAATCATCGTCCAGTGTTCCCAGTGAGACAAACAATCATTTGCTGACAGAGTAATAAGCGAAATGGAGACAGTTGATGGCTTGGTATCCGGTTGAGATTATCCAAGAAATGAGTAAGGCGAAACGATTTTGGATGTGCCACTCGTTGTAGTAAAGCACATTTTGCTACAGCGGATTAAACATGCACAGGGGATGGGAGGATGACATTGCTAATGATGTCGACACGTTCAGCCAAGTGGCACATAAATGTGACAAATTTGGAATCATCGTCCAGTGTTCCCAGTGAGACAAACAATCATTTGCTGACAGAGTAATAGGCGAAATGGAGACAGTTGATGGCTTGGTATCCGGTTGTGATTATCCAAGAAATGAGTAAGGCGAAACGATTTTGGAAGTGTCTTGGAGCACCCATAGCGCAGATGTAGAACGTGTAACAGTGTCTGGTAGATGAGAACACTGGTGTCATACATTATCCGGTCCAGCAGTGTGAGCCGCTGAAATTCGCGGTGCGACTAGCATTATTGACATGATCTCCTCGGAATCGTTCGGAATGTTTGAACATCGACAATCAAGTCCCAGAAGCAAAATGTGCGGTGCTGGATCTCATGCGAAATCTAATAATAGTAAGTCGGACATGGGCGCCATTGTTGTGGCGTCGGCTGTCCCCGTCGGAGGTTCGAGTCCTCCCTCGGGCATGGGTGTATGTGTTGTCCTTAGTGTAAGTTAGTTTAAGTTAGATTAAGTAGTGTGTGAGCTTACGGGACCGAGGACCTCGACAGTTTGGTCCCATAAGACCTTCTTTTTGTGCCGTGGAACTTGAGTTGGTTGGTTGATTTGGGAGAGGGAACCAGACAGCGAGGTCGTCTGTCCCATCAGATTAGGAAAGGATGGGTAAGGATGTAGGCTGTGCCCTAGCCAAAAGACTGTAGTAGACTTAATGAAAACAAAAATATAGGGTGGTAATTACTGCCAAGGCTTAAAGATAAAGGTACTTAGGACAAGGACAACCTATACCAGTAGCACACCAACACACTGCAGTAAGGTTGTAGCTATTGAAAATCAAGTAAAAGGTAAGATCATAAGAGTCTACTACTATTGACTTAGTGCAACAAGCAGAAGTAAAACAGTTACTGTTAAAGTATGTACATGTGCTTGGAAACAAACCTGGTGTTATCGGCACATATCAGTAACAAATGGACGTTCACCCTCATGAGAGCTTTTGTCATAACATCGATTTCATACCACAAACTAGGAGGGCAGTAGTCACAAATGAGATCAAGTAAATGGTAATAATTGAGCCTTCGGAGTCACCTTATTACAGTCCACTGTTAGCTGTGGCAACGCCATATGGGAGCATTGACCTAGTTTCAGATGCGATTACCACTAATAAGATTATTATTTCTGTAAGAACCTCACCTGAAATCTCAGATGAACAGCTACGGAAGTTCCATGGAGTTGAATATCTCACCAGCACATATTTGAGAAGTTCCTACTACCAGGTAAGTCTCACTAAGGAATATAGAAAACATACTGGCTTTACCTTCAGAAAAAGAAGTTACCAATTTTGTGTACCGACATTAGGTGTAAATATAATTTCCGGTGTATTAATTACTGTCTTAGATACTGTATTATGGCCTGAATTTCTGGAAAGAGTTACATTATATGTTATGCTTTATTAATGACCACACAAACATGGGAGGAACATGTAGATTTATAAGAAAAGACACTACCCAAAATTTCTGAAGTAGGTTTACGGTAAATCCGCAAAGTCCATATTTGTAAGGGACACATAATTTCATTTACAGTAATATAACCAGACTCCGACAAAACCAGTGCAGTAATGAATTTACATTATCTCAGCACGAGAAAACAGCTTAAGGCATTTTTTGGCTTTCATCCTTTTAACCCTTTGTACTAAATCAGCTTTTAACTAGTACAGCACTCTCAAGCCTATTGAATAAAAATTCACCATGGATGTGGACGAGCAGCTGTGAAAAAGATTTTGATGGAATAAAAGATGCTTTTGTTAACTGTTATTTTGCGACCTGGACATGACATTTTCTAGCCTGTGTGTCTGTCTATTTTAAGTAAATGAAGAAGATGACAGGTATGATGTTCATGTTATTAGTTTTGCTACCTGCACTTGGTCATAGTGTGAACATGCCTCCACTGCTACCGACTTGGAAACTCTCGAAGTAGTAGAGGCTTTTAAAAATTTCAGTTATTATATTAATGGAAAAACATTAAGGTTTACTGTATCATCCAGCATTAAGCTTTATTATGTCATACAAACTGCTCTACGAACGCGTAGCACATTGGTCTTTCCTTCTACAAGAACAGAATTTTGAGATCATTCACGTATCAGGAAAGATTAACAAAGGGGCAGGTGTTCCATCATGACTTCTACGAAGCTTACCAGAATACACAGTACTAATAGAACAAACTACTGAATACAGTGTCTTACTCATGAAATACTGCCAATATTATTTAGATATGTGTGGAGATATGGCTGATATACAAAACTGCTGATTAGAACAGGTAAAGGTTAAAACACTGCTTTCACAAAGTCCTACAGACAAACTAAAGCAACATTACAAAATACATAATGATATTCTATTCTATAGATGTAATATACATATGACCTGACACATGGTGTGTTTATATTCCAATTGGATATGAAGATGCAATTTGGTACATACATAATGCGTAGGGTCACTGTGGTGCATCTAAATGTATAAGCCAGATCAGTTTGTACTCCTATTTTCTTAACACGAGAAGGTGAATACAACAGCTACTTAAAACCCGACTTACATGTCAAAAAAGCAAAACTCACAAACAATGCTGTCAGACAGAGTTGCATCCTGTTGTACCAACAAAAGCACTACAATCATAGCAATAGACATTGCACGATGTTTGCCCTCAGCTAGAGATGGAGCTAAGTATGTAGTGGCACTAAATGACATTTTTAGAAATTATGTTAAATTGTATGCTGATTGTGAAAAGGATAGTAAACAGTTAAATGCCAAAGCTGGCACATGTGGCAACATATCAAAATTCATTTGTCCAACATGGAAAAGATTTTTACATGAAAATAACATTAAACAGATACTACTAATACGTTTCACTCTGATAGAAATCCCACTGCACATATCTTTCCAGACTTTAATGGATTCATCAGAACCTACACACACAATAATCAAGAAAATGGATAGAATATTTAGAGCTCACTGAACAGATAGTTAACAATTTGTCACTGTAAAACACACTATTCACCCCAATTGAACTCTGGAGTAAGATGAAAGAGAAGAATGGAGGGATAAATCCACTTCCACATCTACGCAGAGAAAAATATTCCTGGGAAGATTTGGACAAATGCAAAGATACCATGTAGGAGGATGTATTCTGTTAAAAACCTACCAAAAATCTTCGCTTGTGCGAAAAGAAATTGTAGATGGCAACTGTTGTACAAGATTCCACATGAAGGAAGTTCTTCCCCGGCCTTTCCCACAACCAATAAAATTAAGTGACTATATGTGCAACAGGACCTTAAGAAAATTTGCATAAATGACTGGTCTTATTTATACTATACATGACATTTTATATTTAATTGTAATTATTAAATGTGATCTGTGACTGGTTTAACCAGGGACATCGGTAGAAACCTTAGTGCCACCTGTTAGACAAATATGTCTAGGGACTGAAGGAGTACTATGAAATTAATATAGTCAGTATTTGGACATTCATTACCAGGAGAAGAAAATTTAAGTCAGTAATATTTAGGTGAATTTCGTTCTTACTTACTGATTATATGTGTGAATGAATTACTTACTAGGTCTTACACTGCCAAGGGTATTCAAATATTTATTGATGTGTATAAGTGGTTATAAGAAGGAAAAAGCAAGAAAGACTGTAGTATTAGTTTGGATACTGCTTGGACAGTGTGCTGAAACACAGAACCTAAGTACTGTGGTGATCAGTCACGTAGATACAATTGACCTATGAACTAAATGAGAAGATTCTACATCCCTGATTAGTACATTAAAATGAAATCATACTATCCCATTCACTGGAGAAAACGAAGACACTAGTATACTGCTATGAGCTGATTCTTCACAGTGTGAAAGGTCTCTTATAACATCAGCAGTACTAAGTAATTTGCTGCATAACTTACAACTATACATACACTCCTGGAAATTGAAATAAGAACACCGTGAATTCATTGTCCCAGGAAGGGGAAACTTTATTGACACATTCCTGGGGTCAGATACATCACATGATCACACTGACAGAACCACAGGCACATAGACACAGGCAACAGAGCATGCAAAATGTCGGCACTAGTACAGTGTATATCCACCTTTCGCAGCAATGCAGGCTGCTATTCTCCCATGGAGACGATCGTAGAGATGCTGGATGTAGTCCTGTGGAACGGCTTGCCATGCCATTTCCACCTGGCGCCTCAGTTGGACCAGCGTTTGTGCTGGACGTGCAGACCGCGTGAGACGACGCTTCATCCAGTCCCAAACATGCTCAATGGGGGACAGATCCGGAGATCTTGCTGGCCAGGGTAGTTGACTTACACCTTCTAGAGCACGTTGGGTGGCACGGGATACATGCGGACGTGCATTGTCCTGTTGGAACAGCAAGTTCCCTTGCCGGTCTAGGAATGGTAGAACGATGGGTTCGATGACGGTTTGGATGTACCGTGCACTATTCAGTGCTCTTCCACGTCTGTAACGTACGTTGTCTTGGCCATTCAAGCGGACTTTGCTATTTTAAATTAAACTATCTCGTTGCTGTAATTTGGTTTTTCAATTTTTTTAGAAATAATTGAGGCACTCAGAGTCACCTCAGTATTTCCTTTTTTTCTCTGAACTGTCTTCATGCAAAGACGCATTTCCTTGCTACTTGCAACTTTAGTAATAATAATGATGATGATATTTAAATTCATTTATACTTTTATTTAGTAGGCTGTTGGTTAACATCACTTTACTAGTGATGCATTCAGAATCTGTTTGTCTTTCAAGTATTTAAGTACGTTGGAGAACAATTGGTATGGTGATACCTCGATTTCACGCCATCAGCGCACTATCATATGCATATTGGCAATCTAATTTTCTCATTACGAAGTCTGACGACTGTTATTGTGTTATGTTAATCATTTGGTTGCATTATACTACACGTTATCACAGTCTGCTGTTACCAACCTTTTCCGCATCTCAGTGACAACTCAGCACGTGACACTAAAAGAAAACCCAAAAAATGGGGATAAAGGAGTTGTCTTTGGCCAAGTAGGAGTTAGTCTTATAATACTGTACAACTAACGGCGAAACCTGGCGTTGCCCAGGTGATTATTTGTAGCTGTCGTTCACGCCCGTACCATGCAGCGTCTTGACTGACGCTCGAACCCTCGACGGGTCTTGCTTCATATATCCCTACCAATGGGTAGGCCCACCGTTGGCGAATTCCAGAACGTACCAAAATGCTTAGAATGGTCCACAATGTTCCAAAACATTCCACAACATTCGAGAATGTTCTGGAATGCTCCACAATGATCTGGAATATTCCCAAACAATCTGGAATGTTCCAGGATGTTGCAGACTTTTCCTCAACATTCCAGAATATCGCAGATGGTTGTGGAACATTCCGAAACATTCAGGAATGTTACTGGAATGCTCTCTAATACTCTAAAATGTTCTGAAATGTTCTCGAATGCTCTCGAATGTTCTGGAATGTTCTAGAAATGTCTAGAGGGCCAAACGTCGCAGTCCTTACATCCTCTAAAGCACACGCTGCAGGTAAAAACAGGAACCTTCTTCATAGATGGGGGATAGAGGGCTATCATATCATATAACTAACTCCCTTGGTTGTACCAGAACTGGTTTCTTAGTTTCCGCAGCACACACATGGTACAATTACTTTTATAAAACATATTGATTACAGCCTGGTATTCAAGCATTTCATTAATGTACGTAAAATTAAGTTAAAATTGCTTTTTAACGTTCCAGAACAACTACGTAGCGAGTAGCGACGTTGTTCCACTCGACTCAGTATTATCATGTGCACTCACGGCAGTAAACGTCTGGTTTGTAATAAATGTCTACTACGCCGCCTCTGACAACTACCAACAAAAAACTATAAATAATTATGATCTCTCAGATCCCTCGAATTTACTTTGTCATTTCTGAAAGTACTAAGGAAATTCAATTAGTAATGCAACAGATTTTTTAATCAGCAAATGCGGAATTTGTTGTGGGGCATCGTTGAATATTCCCGTTTCAGACTGTATAGTTTCATGAAGCTCCGATAGGCACCTGCAACGAAGGTTTCTTCTGGCGAAAAACGAGAGCATCGCAGATATTCACAGGCGCTTGCAGAATGTATACGAACCTCGCAGTGAATGAAAGCGCAATGAGTCACTGGGCGAGGCGTATGTCGTCATAGCAACAAGGTCACGCAAACCTGTCCGATCGCCAGCGTGCCAGTGGGCCGCACACAACTATGACTCCTGCAGTGTTGGGACGTGCGAACACTCTCATTCGACGTGATGGACGGATCACCATGAAACACCTCGCTTCATAACTGAAAGTCTCTGTCGGTAGTACTGACACACTCGTTCGTCAGTGGGGTACTGAAAGGTGTGTGGTCTCTGGGTTCCTCGCAGCCTAACAGAAGAATATAAACAGCAACGAAGGACCCTCTGTTCGGAATAGCTTGAGCGTTACGAGGCTGATCGTGACAATTTCTGTCGAACATCGTCACCGGCAATTAAACACGGATTCATCACTTCGAACTGGAAACATAATGGCACCACGCAACCTATCCTCCAAGGAAAAAGTTCAAAGCCCCACACTTACCAAGGAACTGATGCCAACAGTCTTCTGGGACTCTAAAGGGGTTATTCTGTTCGATATCCTCCCTCATGGTGCAACGATTAACTCGGAAGTGTATTGTTCTACCCTCGGAAAATTGAAGAAATGACTTGAGCATGTTCGTCGCCACAAAAATGCAGACGAAGTTCTCTTTCTCCAAGACCTCACAAGGCCTCAAAAAGTCTGCAAACCCGAGAGGAGCTCACGAATCTTCATTGCACTCTTCTTTCTCATCCACCCTACAGCCCTGATCTCGCGCCTTCCTACTTCCATTTGGTTGGCCCAATAAAGGATGCAATTAGCGGGAAGCAGTACGTAAATGATCCGGAGGTTATTGATACAGCAAGACGTTGGCTCCTGAGTCAAGTAGCAGAGCCGTACGATGCGCTCAGACGGACCCTCCCAGTAAGGTGGTGTAAGCCGCATTGAATGGAGCTTATATTGAAAAACATTGTTTTGCTGTCGAAAGAATGGGGAACAATATGGTATATTGTAATCGTAAATCAAAGCAATATACATTCAGAAAAAATTGTGTTTCAGTACTTATTGAACGCCCCTCATAATATTGGTGTTTTAGTAGTGATTTTCTGAATGCTGGATCGTAATTGGTTTTCATAGTCAGTCATTTCGAGGCAGTACCATTTTAATTTTGAATTGGAATTATAAAGGTTACGAAGTTTTTGTCTAGAACATTGCGAAAAAATTCTGATGTGTGTTTACAGAAGAGATAATGTGTATTGCTGTCTAATGTTGTTGCTCATGAGTGATTATACTTGCATTGTGCCAACCTTGTCATAATGTTGTTACGTAGTCAGAGTGCTGTTAAGGGTTGTCAGTGTTCTAGTGTGGAGGTTGGTGGATCAGGGTGAGTCAAAAGCAGCTTGTTAAGAAAAAATCCATTTATTTAGTTTCCAAAAGTGTGTACTACTAACTCGTGTTACCGTCAGGCTGTCGCTGGGTGTTGGACGCCACTCGCGAACCGCGGTTCATGATGTGCTGAGGAGACGCAACCGGCTGTTGCTACGTTTAAAGAGGTGGAGCCCCTCCGCGCCCACACCGGCATGATGGCCAACTCAAAAGGTCTACTGCCATCTTTGCATAAGGGTTAGTTTTCACTAAAATGTGGTGTCGCAGGATGTTGGTACTGCGATGTTTGCGTACGTCTGGTTAAGGTTAACCATTTATACGCGCTTATCTGGAGATAGATTGGGTCGAAAGTCGAACGAAGGGTAGCGGTTTGAAGGGCAGAGGGGAAAAATTGCCAAGGCAAGCACCAAGGGAAAAAAACCTCGTCAGGTCGGGAAGTAAGAGCAGTAGCGGATGTCTTGCTGACTGCGATGGTCATGCAAGGGTAGGTTACGTTAGAGGCGGGTATCGTCCAATCGGATACCATGTCATGCCAAGTTTCGTCATCAAGAGATCAGTCCTAGACGAGGTTGAGCTGTGAGAGCCCCTGTCGCGCTGTCAGTGGTGACTTTGCTCAGGGGTGGGCCCAGGTCGTCCATCAGTGTCTGGTGGGCGTGCGTCGAAGCCAACGCTCGGAGATGCGTGACCGCGTAGCGACACCACTCTTCGCTTGTTGGCTGCGCAGACAGGCTCAATGAGGGCCGTGGCTGGATCTCCCCCGTGTTGTGGATGACGTAGCCCATGCCCTTTAGCGTCCGTCCTTAACACATGGTTGCTCGCTCGTCGGAGCAGAGCTGCTCGGAGCCGATGGACTTTGGCGTTGGTGCGGCGCGTTCCGTCTTCTTCTTCCTCGGTGTGTCCGCCGTGGTGTGTCCTTCCGCTGGCTGCTCCACCAGGGGAGCGGCTGCTGACGTCTTTTCTTCGCCTGCAGCATTTGCATGGATGTCTTGGGCCATCTGCCAGCGCAACTCAAAATGGTTCAAATGGCTCTGAGCACTATGGGACTTAACATCTGTAGTCATCAGTCCCCTAGAACTTAGAACTACTTAAACCTAACTAACCTAAGGATATCACACACATCCATGCCCGAGGCAGGATTCGAACCTGCGACTGTAGCGGTCACGCGGTTCCAGACTGACGCGCCTAGAACCGCACGGCCACACCGGCCGGCTCCAGCGCAACTGCCGCTGCTGGTTGCATGCCTCCTTCGTCTCTGCGGTTAGGGTGGCCTTAAAGGCCGCCCTATCCGCGTCCATGGCAGCTTTCAAGGCCGCAATCGCCTCGTCCTCCGCGGCCGCTAGCATGGCGCGCATCTCCTGTACTTGCGGCGCCTACTTCGCTGCCGTCGGCGGCCGGTCCCTCGCCCCACGCTCACTGGTGCGGTATACCGGCCGCCTGTGGGCAGTGGGAGAAGTCCTCCCTCCTTCCGGTTTCGTCTTCGTTCAGCGGCGCATGCGGCGTTGTCATCGTTGCCTCTCGGTATGTGTCTTGTCTCCAGCGCAGCCGTCGCTGGCGAAAGCTGGGCAGCCACACCAGTTCGCCACATGTGGTCCGCCGCAGCGAGCACGTCGGCGCCTCTTTTCTTCTGCCACAGGCGCGGGTGTCGTTCGCGCCGGCGCACTTTACGCACCGCGGCGAATAGCGGTAGTATTTCGCCACATGCCTCTCGACTTGTCACCTGAAGCACTGTTGCTTAGGGTCCATGCCTAGGGGGAGAGCTTCGGGGGTCACGGGAAAGCCTAAGAGCTTCTGCCATCCGTCGCAGTACCCACTACGACGATGTACAGCGGCGGCCTCTTCCTATTCGTCCGGTTGTGCGGTGACTCAACGCCTACTTCTTCGCTGCAGCAGCTGCCTATAACATCATATATCTCTCTCCACAACCCTCTACTACACTGGATGTACAAAGGGGGGTCAGGTACATCTACATCTACATCTAAATCTACATCCATACTCAGCAAGCCACCTGACGGTGTGTGGCGGAGGGTACCTTGAGTACCTCTATCGGTTCCCCCTTCTATTCCAGTCTCGTATTGTTCGTGGAAAGAAGGATTGTCGGTATGCTTCTGTGTGCGCTCTAATCTTTCTGATTTTATCCTCATGGTCTCTTCGCGAGATATACGTAGGAGGGAGCAATATACTGCTTGACTCTTCGGTGAAGGTATGTTCTCGAAACTTCAACAAAAGCTACTGAGCGTCTCTCCTGCAGAATTTTCCACTGGAGTTTGTCTATCACCTCCGTAACGCTTTCGCGATTGCTAAATGATCCTGTAACGAAGCGCGCTGCTCCCCGTTGGATCTTCTCTATCTCTTCTATCAATCCTATCTGGTACGGATCCCACACTGCCGAGCAGTATTCAAGCAGTGAGCGAACAAGCGTACTGTAACCTACTTCCTTTGTTTTCGTATTGCATTTCTTTAGGATTCTTCCAATGAATCTCAGTCTGGCATTTGCTTTACCAACGATTAACTTTATATGATCATTCCATTTTAAATCACTCCTAATGCGTACTCACGGATAGTTTATGGAATTAACTGCTTCCAGTTGCTGACCTGCTATTTTGTAGCTAAATGATAAGGGATCTATCTTTCTATGCGTTCGCAGCACATTACACTTGTCTACATTGAGATTCAATTGTCATTCCCTGTACCATGCGTCAATTCGCTGCAGATCCTCTTGCATTTCAGTACAATTTTCCATTGTTACAACCTCTCGATATACCACAGCATCATCCGCAAAAAGCCTCAGTGAACTTCCGATGTTATCCACAAGGTCATTTATGTATATTGTGAATAGCAACGGTCCTACGACACTCCCCTGCGGCACACCTGAAATCACTCTAACTTCGGAAGACTTCTCTCCATTGAGAATGACATGCTGCGTTCTGTTATCTAGGAACTCTTCAATCCAATCACACAATTGGTCTGATAGTCCATATGCTCTTACTTTGTTCATTAAACGACTGTGGGGAACTGTACCGAAGGCCTTGCGGAAGTCAAGAAACACGGCATCTACCTGTGAACCCGTGTCTATGGCCCTCTGAGTCTCGTGGACGAATAGCGCGAGCTGGGTTTCACACGACCGTCATTTTCGAAACCCATGCTGATTACTACAGAGTAGATTTCTAGTCTCCAGAAAAGTCATTATATTCGAACATAATACGTGTTACAAAATTCTACAACTGATCGACACGTTAGAGATATAGGTCTATAGTTCTGCACATCTGTTCGACGTCCCTTCTTGAAAACGGGGATGACCTGTGCCCTTTTCCAATCCTTTGGAACGCTACGCTCTTCTAGAGACCTACGGTACACCGCTGCAAGAAGGGGGGCAAGTTCCTTCGCGTACTCTGTGTAAAATCGAACTGGTATCCCATCAGGTCCGCCGGCCTTTCCTGTTTTCAGCGATTTTAATTGTTTCTCTATCCCTCTGTCGTCTATTCCGATATCTACCATTTTGTCATCTGTGCGACAATCTAGAGAAGGAACTATAGTGCAGTCTTCCTCTGTGAAACAGCTTTGGAAAAAGACATTTAGTATTTCGGGCTTTACTCTGTCATTCTCTGTTTCAGTACCATTTTGGTCACAGAGTGTCTGGACATTTTGTTTTGACCCCCCTACCACTTTGACATAAGACCAAAATTTCTTAGGATTTTCTGCCAAGTCAGTACATAGAACTTTACTTTCGAATTCATTGAACGCCTCTCGCATAGCCCTCCTCACACTACATTTCGCTTCGCGTAATTTTTGTCTGTCTGCAAGGCTTTGGCTATGTTTATGTTTGCTGTGAAGTTCCCTTTGCTTCCGCAGAAGTTTTCTAACTCGGTTGTTGTACCACGGTGGCTCTTTTCCATCTCTTACGATCTTTCTTGGCACATACTCATCTAACACATATTGTACGATGGTTTTGAACTTTGTCCACTGATCCTCAACACTATCTGTACTTGAGACAAAACTTTTATGTTGAGCCGTCAGGTACTCTGTAATCTGCTTTTTGTCACTTCTGCTAAACAGAAAAATCTTCCTACCTTTTTTAATATTTCTATTTACGGCTGAAATCATCGATGCAGTAACCACTTTATGATCGCTGATTCCCTGTTTTGCGTTAACTGTTTCAAATAATTCGGGTCTGTTTGTCACCAGACGGTCTAATATGTTATCGCCACGAGTCGGTTCTCTGTTTAACTGCTCAAGATAGTTTTCAGATAAAGCACTTAAAAAAATTTCACTGGATTCTTTGTCCCTGCCACCCGTTATGAACATTTGAGTCTCCCAGTCTATATCTGGCAAATTAAAATCTCCACCCACAACTATAACATGGTGGGGAAATCTACTGGAAATAGTATCCAAATTATCCTTCGGGTGCTCAGTCATAACAGCTGCTGAGCCAGGGGGCCTATAGAGACATCCAATTACCATGTCTGAGCCTGCTTTAACCGTGACCTTCACCCAAATTATTTCACATTTCGGATCTCCGTCAATTTCCTTCGATACTATTGCACTTCTTATCGCTATAAACACGCCTCCCCCTTCACTGCCCAGCCTGTCTCTGCGGTATACATTCCAATCTGAGTTTAGGATTTCATTACTGTTAACGTCTGGTTTCAGCCAACTTTCTGTCCCTAGTACTATATGGGCATTGTGACCGTTTATTAATGAGAGCAGTTCTGGGACCTTTCTATAGACGCTCCTTCAGTTTACTATTAGCACATTAATATTGTTATTCCCTGTTGCATTTTGCCTACTACCTTGGCGCGTCTCAGGAGGCGTCTTGTCGGGCCTAGGGAGGGAATTCTCTAACTTAAAAAACCCACATGTCTACTCCACACGTACTCCGCTACCCTTGTAGCCGCTTCCTGCGTGTAGTGCACGCCTGACATATTCAGGGGCGCCCTACATTTCTCCACCCGATAGCGGAGGTCGAGAAATTTGCACCCCAGATCTCCGCAGAATCGTCTGAGCCTCTTGTTTAAGCCTTCTACTCGGCTCCTAACCAGAGGACTGCGATCGGTTCTGGAAACGATACTACAAATAGCTAGCTCAGATTCCACCCCGCGAGCGAGGCTTTCCGCCTTCACCAATTCCGCCAACCGACTGTACGAACTGAGGATGACCTCTGAACCCAGACGGCAGGAGTGATTGGTGCCGACATGAGCAACAATTTGCAGTCTGGTGCACCCAGTGCTCTCTATCGCCGCCGGCAGGGCCTCCTCCACATCTCGGATGAGACACCCCGGCAAGCAGACAGAGTGAACACTGGCCTTCTTCCCCGACCTTTCCGCTATTTCCGGCTGGCTCTGAGCACTATGCGACTTAACTTTTGCGATCATCAGTCGCCTAGAACTTAGAACTAATTAAACCAAACTAACCTAAGGACATCACACACATCCATGCCCGAGGCAGGATTCGAACCTGCGACTGTAGCGGTCGCTCGGTTCCAGACTGTAGCGCCTAGAACCACACGGCCACTCCGGCTTTACACTATTTCCCTAAGGGGCTCCATCACCCGCCTAACGTTGGAGCTCCCAATAACTAATAAACCCCTCCCCCCCCCCCCCCCCCCCCCGTGTGCCTGCTCGGACCTTGCTGAAGGAGCTGCCACAAGTCCACTGACAGGCAGAGCGGGCGATGCCACACGGCCAGCTTCCACATTGACCCTCTGCCTCGTGCGCCGCGAACGCCGCTGAACCCGTCACTTCCCTTGGGGAGAGGGTGGCCCAACCGCGCCCGGTACCAGCGAAAATGTCTCGACAGCAGGGTCATTAGTCTCCTAGAACTTAGAACTACTAACCTAAGGACATCACACACATCCATGCCCGAGGCAGGATTCGAACTTGCAACCGTAGCGGCCACGCGGTTCCAGACTGTAGCACCTAGAACCGCTCGGCCACCTTGGCCGGCCACGTCTCGATCCCTGAGTCAACAGATGGGGACGTTTGCAAGACAACAACCATCAGCACGAACAGTTCGAGGACGTTTGCAGCAGCATGGACTATCAGCTCGGAGACCATGGCTGCGGTTACCCTTGACGCTGCATCAGAGACAGGAACGCCTGCGATGGTGTACTCAACGACGAACCTGGGTGCACGAATGGTGAAACGTCATTTATTCGTATGAATCCAGGTTCTGTTTACAGCATCATGATGATCGCATCCGTGTTTGGCGACATCGCGGTGAACGCATATTGGAAGCGTGTATTCGTCATCGCCATACTGGCGTATCACCCAGAGTAATGGTATGGGGTGTCATTGGTTACACGTCTCGGTCACCTCTTGGTCACATGGACGGCACTTTGAACAGTGGACGTTACATTTCAGATGAGTTACGACCCGTGGCTCTACCCTACATTTCACCAGGATAATGCACGACCGCATGTTGCAGGTCCTGTACGGGCCTTTCCGGATACAGAAAATGTTCGACTATTGCCCTGGCCAGCACATTCTCCTGATCTCTCACCAATTGGAAACGTGTGGTCAATGGTGGCTGAGCAACTGGCTCGTCACAATACGCCAGTCACTACTCTTGATGAACTGTAGTATCGTGTTGAAATTGCATGGGCAGCTGTATCTGTACACGCCATCCAAGCTCTGTTTGGCCCAATGCCCAGGCGTATCAAGGCCGTTATTACGGCCAGATGTGGTTGTTCTGAGTACTGATTTCCCAGGATGTATGCACACAAACTGCGTGAAAATGTAATCACATGTCAGTTCTAGTATAATATATTTGTCCAATGAATACCCGTTTATCATCTGCATTTCTTCTTGGTGTAGCAATTTTAATGGCCAGCAGTGTATTTACTGTTTTCAGCTTCTTACATTGTTAAGTTCAACCAGCGGTATTTTTGTGTCTTGTGGCTGCTAACGCCCCAGTTATATGCCCTGGGGTTAGTGTATGTAACGGCAGTGTGCATTTTGTCGCCTTGCCGCCACTGTCTGGTGAGGCGTGTAAGTTTGACAGCTTCTTGATTGTAGGTTGGGCGGCGTTCTTCTACCTTAGTGGTAATCATTCCTTCTCGTCCTGGGCGCTCTAAGCACTGTTCCGACTTTGGCGTAAATTAACATCTTGCATTTGTTTTATTGGATGTCAGGTAGCCTCACCAAGATTATCATTAGTCGCTCGTTAGACTGCCACTAGGCCGAGTTACCATCTTGTGATATGAATGCAACTGTTGGCTGCCTTTTCTTCTCCCGCAAAAGTGTTTTTGGTGTGACCTATTCAGAGGTCGATTCCTGGAGCACCGCCTGTCACTGGCCCTTGTGTTTTATTTTATTATTGTATTATTAATTGACCATCATTTGTCTCACCTGTTTGGGGATCTGTTGTTTGTGTTATTTTAAAATTAACTTTTGCTATGCCATTCGCCATTTGACAGTATGTTTGTTAATTTTTTTAATAATTGCCATTTTGAGCGTTAAAGGCCTTCAGCCGTGATTGCCGTTACGTACCTTAAAAGTCTGATTGCGACCTCATTGGCTTCTTTTCAAAAATCATTTATTAAAGTAAATAAGTGAAATTACAAAGCAAACCAATAGTAATTGACTTGGGCCCCATCCACAATCATAACCCAATCCTGCCTCCCTTAATTACCAGGTTTCACTGGTAGCAGGTTACGATTGTAATATCGCCATTTCAGTTACTGTTGGTTTGATTGGTTAACCCTTGTTACTGTTGTACATTTTCTGTCTTTGTTGTTTGGTTCTGTTTTAGGGAATCAACTCTGTAATGGCGGTCAGGCAGTGCCCCGGGATCGGCCTGTTGAGGAAGGACCACCTCATGTATGAGCTGGCGATAAGACGCCAGCCTATTGAGGGCAGTGTTCCGGACTTAGCAGCCCCTTTGCATGCTACCGTTCTTCAGCCGGTTAACATCACGTCGGATGTTATGGGAGAGACAAAGGCAGCCATTGAGCTTTTGCGTAAAGCTGTTAGGAGTCTCAAGGACAATATTGGCTGTTTAGAAGGGACTCAACCTAGTCGCAGTCAGTCAGACAGGATGCGGGCGCAGTTGGTACATTTAGCCAACCGGATATCTGACTCAAGGGCATTAAAATTAGAGGATCATGATAAGGAATCAACCACTGAATTGGGGTCCTTGGTTTAAGGTCACATGTTTAGAGCTCGATGGGAAGAGAACCGGGGAGCAGGATTTGTTACCTTCCGGGCGGTGCGTTAGCGAGCGCGGGAATAACGCCCTTATGTCGTCCGAGGGGTTAGACCGGGCGTTTGCTGAGTTACCTAATCCCATGTTGCATCTGTTTCGAGACATCACAGAATTAGTTATAGACCGACTCGAGCAAATTGAAAGGTTGTTATGGTTGCTGGTTCGCTTTGAGTAACACGCTGATGCGTTTAGTGTTTCCCATCAAGTAGTTTTGTCTCTACTGTATCCTTTATCTAGAGGAGCATTGAGGACCCTGGTATCCAGGGCCATGGCAGAAGGGTTGTCCTTGCACCAGTTGAGAGAGCTTGTGATTAGCGAAAGATTGATGACGGGAGTTCGCAAAGAACTCGAATGTCACTGTATCTGCCAGATTCAGCAAAATAAAGAGGAGTTACATCAACACATGGAAAGAGTTAAGACGGCCTGCTTGGTCTTGTTAGTTGATTTGCCAGAGTGGGAGTTAGTTTCAATTGTCCTGAGGGGAATGCTAGCGGCGCATAAGTCACACTTTGTTTTTCGTGGTCGTCCCTCTGCTTGGGAAGAACTTCGTGCCGCCGTTGCAGCAATATCCGCGTTGCCGCCCTCGGACGATGGAAACCGTGAAGTTAAAGTTCAGCCCGCAGGCGTTTTTGAGGGAAACTCCGGATTACCAACATCAGCTGAGTCTGCTAAAGGGGAATCGCGGCGTTGTTTTAGTTCGTACTTGCTCTCAGCCGTGGACACTCAGAATCAATAAATGACACCCGGCTGGGCAGCGACTCCGGGGTCGATGCTTTAAACCCTGGTGTGCTATTGTCGCTGCTCGGTCATCACCCTCACTACCTCATATTTGTTTTCGAGTAGGTGGTGAACCTACTTGTGCCCTTTTGGATTCTGGTAGTTCCTTTTCATTGTTGAACTTGGAATGGTTTCTTGAATTTGGCCATCTTGCAAGACTTAGGCCGGTCCCTTCTTCGGTGCAGAGATGTCAGGTTGCCAATGGGCAGGTGTTGCCTCTGTAGGGTTGGGTCCGAGGCAGTATCTCGGTTGGTGATTTCTCGTGGCCCTTGTCTTTGGCCTTGGTTAAGGAGCTGCCGGTCGATTTGATTTTGGGATGTGATTTCATTGGTAAAACTGGTCTTGTCTTGGATTATTTGGGGTACACCCCTTTCTTTAAGTTCGCTTATGATCAGAAATTTGGCTTCTGTGAGTGTACTAAACATAGGGTGCATCGAGATGCGGGAATGATGGCTGTTGATACTAAGGTTTGTGAGTTTGATCTCACCCATCCGTCTTCCCAGCAGACATCTGACCTAAGGGGTTTTTTGGAAAGGTTCTCAGAGCTTTTCCGTGATAAACTGGGGGTTACTAATGTTCTTGACTACCATATTCGTCCGTCTGACTGTATTCCCGCCAGGCAGTCCCCATATCGCCTCACACCGCCTAAATTGAATATACTAAGGGAAAGGATCTCCAAAATGCATGAGCGGGGAGTTGTTCCGCCTTCTACATCCGCTTATGACTCCCCTATATACCTCGTTCCTTAGGATCAGGGGCGGGACTTTCGGACTGTTGTTGACTACCGTCGACTAAATAAGAAGGTCGTCCTTGAATCGCTTCCTTTACCTGATCTTCACAACTCCTTTACCTGGTTTTCTGGGGCTAATTGATTTACTGTGTTCAACCTGAATCAAGTGTATTATCAGATTCCCTTAGCCGAAGAATGTAAACACGTTACAGTATTTTTTACTGATTGGAATCTGAATTTAATAGGGTCCCTTTTGGCTTGGCTACCGGCGCAGCCGTCCTTACTCGTTTGCTGGATAATATTCTTGGAGACTTGAAATTAGTCTGTGTTTACAGTTACCTGGACGATCTGGTAATCTATAGTCGTTCGTTTCGAGAGCATTTGGTGCATATCCAGCAAGTTTTTGTTAGGTATCAATGGGCCGGTCTAACTGTTAGACCCAATAAGGTGACATTAGCCAGGCAGCAGGTCACCTAGTACCAGGTGAGAGTATTCGCATCGATCAGGAGCGGACTAGGCCTTGAGAGTCCTTCCACCACCCACTGATAAACGAGGAATTGCCAAGTTCATAGGGATGGAGAATTATTTTAGGCGTTTTGTTACTAATTTTGCTCAGTTGGCGGCTCCTCTAAATGACCTGCACCGAAAAGGACCTGCTCAAGAGGCCGCGTGTGAGCATATTAAGGCGGCCATAGCCAACCCTCCCGTTCTTGGAGTACCTGATTTCAATAAGGAATTTATTGTCCAAACCGACGCATCGAATGCGGGAATCTCGGCAGTCCTCCTGCAGGAGTTCGAAGGTCAAAGGCAGCCATTAGCATACGCGTCTCGTCGGTTAACCAGCGCTGAGCTTAAATATTCTGTTTATGAATGTGAGGCATTGGCTGTCTTGTTCGCGCTGGATGAGTAGCGGTTTTACCTCGAACATAGAGTGTTTCAGCTAGAGACCGACAATCAAGCCTTAAGCCGGATGCTAGCCAGGCCGCGTAAAACTGGCCGTATCGCCAGGTGGGCAGTTCGCATTTCGGTGTTTCAGTTCGAGGTTAAGCACATTAGAAGCACTGAGAATGCCTCGCGGGTGTCCTTACTCGTATGTTTACTGAACAACCATCTAGTGAGGGCGGCCAGTAAGCTGCGGAACGCAATCTTAGTTGTGTCGTGTTAGGCGATATTCCGCATTTGTTTAGTGACATTGCCGATCATTAGGATCTGGACCCCACTTGGGGGCCGGTTAAGAAACGACTTTCGGCAGGTGAGCGTTTGGATGAATACATTATCAGCAAGCGCATTTTGTGTAAAAGGGTGCGTACCAAAGAGCTTAAGATCTGTCTACCAAGCACCCTAATACGCCCCGTTTTCCATTATTTTCACAACTCGTTGATTGGCGGGCATTTAGGGACCCATAAGACCTCGCAGAAGATTAAGGAGCTTATGATTTCGCCATCTATTAACCGAGATAGATGCCGATGATAAATGGTTTATCAGTGTCAGTTGTATCGTGTGGCCAAACCGAATAACGCTTTTTAGCAGGGGTTCCTTTGATGTGAGCGTGAGTCTTGCTCCATGGACAAACTCTATATTAATTACTAGAATGAAATTTTCACTCTACAGCGGAGTGTGCGCTGATATGAAACTTCCTGGCAGATCAAAACTGTGTGCCGGACCGAGACTCGAACTCGGGATCTTTGTCTTTCGCGGGCAAGTGCTCTACCAACTGAGCTACCCAAGCACGACTCAAGGCCTGTCCTCACAGCTTTAATTCCACCAGTACTTCGTCTCCTACATTCCAAACTTCACAGAAGCTCTACTGCGAACCTTGCAGAACTAGCACTCCTCGAAGAAAGGATATCGCGGAGACATGGCTTAGCCACAGCCTGAGGGATGTTTTTAGAATGAAATTTTTCACTCTACAGCGGATTGTGCGCTGATATGAAACTTCCTGGCAGATTAAAACTGTGTGTCGGACCGAGACTCGAACTCGGGACCTTTGCCTTTCGCGGGAAAGTGCTCTACCAACTGAGCTACCCAGGCACGACTCACGGCCTTTCCTCACAGCTTTAATTCCGCCAGTACCTCGTCTCCTATATTAATTATGTGGGGCCCTTACCTCGCATCAATAGAGGCCATCGGCATGTATTAGTCATTATTGACGCGTTTTCGAGGTTTACCTGGCTTCTTCCGAGTCGTAATGTGACTGCTGCCGCCACCATTGAGCATTTAACTAACGTATTTAGTGTGTTTGGACCTCCCAGTCGAATAGTTAGTGATAATCCACCGGCCTTTCTTTCGGCTCCCTTCAAGGCCTTCTGTTTTCAAAGCGGTGTTGAGCATGTACCTAGCACTCCGTATTATCCGCAGAGGTCCTTTGCGGAAAGGGTCAATGGTGACCTTAAATCTCCCAGTAAGTGGGATTCTAGTCTCCCTTGGCTTAGTTATGCCTTGAATACCGCCAGCCATGAGGCTTTGAAGGCTACTCCAGTTTCCTTGGTGTTTGCTTATCCTGTTAATTCCTCCCTTTCGAACTAAGGGGAATTCAAGACCTAATTCCTGAGGATCCCTCAGGTCGTCAGGGATAACTGGAATCACGCCGGGCGCAATATTCTCAGGGCCCACAAAAAACAAGCTTATCGTTATAACCATAATCAGCGAGCCTTCAGGGGTAAGCCGGGAGATCAGGTGTCTGTCCGTAATTTTCCCGGGAGGGAGGTGCTTGTTATCAACCTTGGTAAATTTTCTGGGTCCCGCCAGGGTTTCTCCTTGAGAGGGGGAGGTTGAGCTTTGGTTCGGCTCACGTTGGTGCCATGTGTAGGTTTTGTAAGGTGCAATATTTGTGGTTTACTTATTCTAGGATTGAAGGCAACTGTGTAAGTTGAAATGACATGTTTAATGTCTCAATGTTAGCATAAAAATACTCTCTTTTACACAGTTTTCAATGTGACAACAAAAAACAGTTGTCAGGATAACACATCTCGTCAACATCAAATTAATTACGAGGTTTCAGAGCGGTATCTGGAATCTGTCGTCCAAGCTACGTGCGGAAAAAAAATATAAATTTTTTCCAGTGCAACAAAATGGTTGTATTCTTGTTGTTCTACCTCCACCATGAGACAAGATATGAGCTGTGTCAAACGAAAACTGGGGACAGATCGTCACTGTTATACCACTGCGACAAAAATGGGCGCTATTTCTATGTTCATTATTTCATGGAAAATTGCGTTTATGGGCTAACAGTGCGTGGTGTAGCTCATCCCTCATTTCTGTAACTGTAATAATTTATCACCATTTCACAGACTGAACTTCACGTTGATGTAATATTTTACAATACTGTCGTTACACAGTGGGTAAGTGTGTATACATCAACGTAATTGTTAGACATTCCCTTAATAGATATTAAATAGCAAAATAAAATTACATTAGTCTTCGAAAAGTTTTACCTTTAGAGGGTGAACATTAATGAAACTGACGAACTGCAGGGGCGGATTTCTGACTGTAAATGCAGTATAAACGGTTCTATGAGCATGCGGCCGGAAAAGCATCATTCCTGCGGTATGTGGCGCTGGCGCATGAAAGTTCTCTAACCACGTGCCGCGAGTTCCTCGTGTTCTCCAGGCTGCGTGGTGACGCAGCGTACTGTGAGCAGCAGAATGGCCCGGTATTCCTATCGGGAACAAGCCGAGACTGTGTACGGTCAAGCCGATGGAAACGGTCGAGAGGCAGAACCTGGTCCTCCATATCCGGTGTACGCAAAGTCCGCCACCTCCCTGCACGTTCGTCTGTCTGAAACGACCCATGACCACACAAACTCCCAAGAAGGACCTGAAATTTTGTGGTTGGTGCTTGTGAGGGTACTTTTGTTATACCGGTGCTGCCTCTCGGCAGTATCCATCTCCTTGGTCGTACACAAACATTATCTTGGCTTGTTCCCGATGTGAATACCGGACTATTTTGCTGCTTACAGTACGCTGCATCAATCACGCAGCCTGCATCGCACAAGGAGCACACGCCACGTGGTCAGAGGAACTTTTATTCCTTAGGGCCGTCTATTGTGGCAATGATGCATTTCAGGACACATGTTAATGGGACCCTATTTCCTCCATTCTCAGTCAGGTATCCGTCCCTGCAGTTTGTCAGTTTTATTCATGTTCAGCCTGTATAAATGTATGTATAAACATAACAACATTCACTGTCGTCTATACTTCTGTCGCCGGCCGCGGTGGCCGAGTTGTTCTAGGCGCTTCAGTCCGGAACCGCGTTGCCGCTACGGTCGCAGGTTCGAATCCTGGCTCGGGATGGGTGTGTGTGATGTCCTTAGGTTAGTTAGGTTTAAGTAGTTCTAAGACTAGGGGACTGACAACCTCAGATGTTAAGTCCCATAGTGTTTGCAGCCATTTGAATCAAATTACTTCTGTCATTTAGGCAGGTCGGACATTTTGTGCCATTCCAACTTGCACTTGTGAATGGCTCCAAAGCCGAAATCGTGATTGTGCGAAATAAATGTATAGTAATCTACAGATTAATAGCGTATATTTGTTTCAGAATGGTTGCGTATGTAGCGGAAATGCCGCGAGTTCGCGGATAAATTTGAAAATTCGCGTACTGCTCTCGCTTCTGAGCGAGTCGAGTCCCTTCGTACCCGAAAAAAGACTCAAACGACGAGTGGTCTGCGGCGGAGACCCGTTATTCAAGTCTACGGAGACGGAAAATTCGTAGTCAACGTCAAATGATTCGTTGTTGTTGTTGTGGTCTTCGGTCCTGAGACTGGTTTGATGCAGCTCTCCACTTTACTCTATCCTGTGCAAGCTTCTTCATCTGCCAGTACGTACTGCAGCCTACATCCTTCTGAATCTGCCTAGTGTATTCATCTCTTGGTCTCCCTCTACGATTTTTATCCTCCACGCTGCCCTCCAATACGAAATTGGTGATCCGTTGATGCCTCAGAACATGTCCTACCAACCGATCCCTTCTGCTAGTCAAGTTGTGCCACAAACTCCTCTTCTCCCCAATCCTATTCAGTACCTCCTCATTAGTTATGTGATCTACCCATCTAATCTTCAGCATTCTTCTGTAGCACCACATTCCGAAAGCTTATATTCTCTTCTTGTCCAAACTATTTATTGTCCATGTTTCACTTCCATACATGGCTACACTCCATACAAATACTTTCAGAAACGGCTTCCTGACATTTAAATCTATACTCGATGTTAAGAAATTTCTATTCTTCAGAAACGCTTTCCTTGCCATTGCCAGTCTACATTTTATATCCTCTCTATTTCGACCATCATCAGTTATTTTGCTCCACAAATAGCAAAACTCCTTTACTACTTTAAGTGTCTCATTTCCTAATCTAATTCTCTCAGCATCACCCGACTTAATTCGACTACATTCCATTATCCTCGTTTTGCTTTTGTTGATGTTCATCTTATACCCTCCATTCCGTTCAACTGCTCTTCCAAGTCTTTTGCTGTCTCTGACAGAATTACAATGTCATCGGAGAACCTCAAAGTTTTTATTTCTTCTCCATGGATTTTAATACCTACTCCGAACTTTTATTTTGTTTCCTTTACTGCTTGCTCAATATACAGATTGAATAACATCGGGAATAGGCTGCAACCCTGTCTCACTCCCTTCCCAACCACTGCTTCCCTTTCATACCCCTCGACTCTTATAACTGCCATCTGCTTTCGTTGGCGAGTTTAAAGCGAGTATACGGAGCTCATTTCTGGTCTGTGGTATTCAGTGGCCTTGTGCCTGGGAGAGCCGCAGTCCGACCATCGGCCGGTCAGTGCTGTGGCTGGGCCACATGGCTGGCGCTCCTCTCAGCATGACGGTTGAGCAGTGGCGACCCCACGCGGAAAGCCTACACTAAGGCGGACATCGACTCCATGACTCACCGTTTCGATGACCCGCTAGGCCGTACGACCAGAATTTATAAGTGCCAAAGTGGGTTTGGTTTAGTGTGACGTCCGCCCCTGGTAGCTGAGTGGTCAGTGCGACGGCATGTCATACCTAACGGCCAGGGTTCGATTCCCGGCTGGGTCGAATATTTTCTCCCCTCAGGGACTGGGTGCTGTGTTGTCCTTCGACACGCAAGTCGCCGAAATGGCGCCAACTCGAAAGACTTGCACCAGGCGAATGATGGTCTACCCGACGGGAGGCCCTAGCTTTTTATTTTAGAGGTGGAGCCCCTCCACGCCCACACCGGCATGACGGCCAACACAAAAGGTCTACTGCCATCTCTGCATAAGGGTTAGTATTCACTAAAGTGAGGTGTCGCAGGATATGGGTACTGCGATGTTTGCGTACGTCTGGTTAGGATTAACCATTAATACGCGCTCATCTGGAGATAGATTGGTCGAAATCTGACGAAGGGTAGCGGTTTGAAGGGCAGAGGAAAAAAAGGTGCCAAAGCAAGAGCCAAGGGAAAAAAACCTCTGCGAAAGTTAGGACGGGCGGCAAGAGCAGTAGCGGTTGTCTTGCTGCCTGCGATAGGTTGTGCAAGGATAGGCTTTGTTAGTAGTGGGTATCATGCATGTCGATACCTTGACGTTGTGCGTTTGTGCTGCTCGGCGGCTGGCGCTGGGTGCTGGTACAGAGTGCTCGTTCAGCGTCCTGCAACCTGTAACAGTTAGGTTTGTTATCGGTCTTGTGTCCGATACGTCATATACCGGAGGCACAGTGTGAGGGAGTGTTGGCAGATTGTTCGTGCGTCTGTGGGCGAGCTCGTCGGTGTCCCTGCTGTGGCCTGTTGGTCGGCTCTAATAGCAGCTGGTAGTTGCCAGTCAGTGTTGCTGATATGCAGGGGCTTACCGGCGTTTGTCGCTGTTTGCGTATGTTAGTTTACCATAGGTGGTTATGCCCTAGCTAGCAGTGTCTTTGGCCGCTTGTATTTCCACCTGTGGTTGTGATCGTAGTTTCCCAGAGTGAGGATGAAAGGATTGTTCGAGTGTCTCGAGTTCCTGTATAGTCGTGTGGCGTGTTTCTTGAATACTTCCTTGAGGGTATCAAGGCGGTATTCATGGTGAAGATCCACGGTGCGTGTGTAGCGTGGAGCATTGCTGATGATTCGTAGCACCTTGTTCTGTATGATCTGCAGGCGGCGCAGTCGTGTGGGAGCTGCACATCCCCAGACGGGAGCTGCGTACGTCATCAGAGGTCTAATCAGTGTCATGTATAAGGACCTCGACACCCTCTTATTCAGTGTGCTTTCACTGTTGAGCATTGGGTAGAGCTGTTTGAGCCTCGCGTGCGCTCGGTTGGCAACGTATTCGATGTGGTCCCCCCATGTAAGTTTCCGTTCCAGCCAGACACCAAGGTATCTGACTTTCTCTCGGAAACGTATTGGGCGTGTATGTAGTGTTATCGGTCTACAGTGTTGGTGTTTGCGCAGTAGTTTCGGTCTGCGTGTGAACAGAACTGCTTCGCAATTGTCGACGTTTACTTTAATACGCCATCGCTCCAGCCAAGGCTCAGCTGTTCTGAGTGCTGTCTGTATTCGTGAGTTGATGTTCGACGGTTTCCAGTCTTGCGCGAGGATGGCTGTGTCATCCGCGTAGACGGCTAACGTCGTGTTTCGTGTCGCTGGGAAGTCATTAATGTACAGGTTAAACAAGATGGGCCCTAGGATGCTTCTTTGGGGTACTCCAGCTTGGATACCGTGTTGTCGTGTTGTGTTGATTGTTTATCCTGCACGTTAGTGTTGAAACATCTGTTCGTGAGATATGAGTGTATGAGACGCACGAGTCCGTCCGGGAAACCAGCTTCGCTTAGTTTGCGTATGAGTCCGTTGTGCCAGAGACGATCGAAAGCCTTTTCGATGTCTAGGAACACGGCCCCTGTGGCTTTGTTCATGTTGTAGCCGTGTGTTATATGTTCGACTATGCGGAGGAGTTGTTGTGTTGTCGAGTGGTGATTCCTAAAGCCGAATTGCTCCGGTCTTAGGGTGTCGTTGGCGATGCAATGCCTAGTGATACGTTTTAGTATTACCTTCTCAACAATCTTGCTGAGCGAGCACAGCAGACTGATAGGTCGGTAATTTTGTGGGAGGGAGTGGTCTTTCCCTGGCTTCCTGAACATCAGGACCTTGGCCGCCTTCCAAAAGTCAGGGAAGTGTTGGTGTGTCAGGATGGCATTCGTTAAGTGTGTGAGGTATTCTACGGCTTTATCCGTGAACTCCTGGAGGACACGGTTTTGAATGCCATCAGGCCCAGGGACTTTTCTAGCGTTGGTGTGCTTGATAGCCCATGTGACTTCATTTGTGCTAGTACGTCTTATTTCGTTGCGCGAGGGCTGGGCTACAAGTCGTGTAACCTCCTGGTCCGTTTCAAGTGTGAATGCTGGGTCTGAAGGAACCAGATTCGGCATGAAAGACGCTGCAAGTGTTGTGGCCATAAGCTCTGCCTTCTCCGTCGCGGAGTAGGCTGGGCCGTCTGGTCCTTGTAACGTGGGAATGTAATGCTTCTCCCTGGTGAAGTGTCTGGCCAGCTGCCACACGCCAGGACGTGTGGTATCCAGCCCAGCGAGTTTCTGTCCCCATTGTTCGTTTCTGAATGTTTGAATTTTATTCCGTATTATGCCCTGGTGTCTGTTGACGTGCAGCTTATAGAACGGGCGCCTGGTACGCTGCCAGTATCTCCTGAGGCGGTTCCTCATTGAGATAAGGCCCAGGATTTCCTGGGGCAGGGCCGTCGAGTGTTGTCTTGGTGTTGTAAATGGAATGGCGTCAGTCATTGCGTCTTGGACGGCAGTTGTGAGAGCCTCCACAGCCTCATCGATTTGCTGTGTGTTGTTAATTTCGTGGGTGTCAGAAATGCGACTATCAAGCGTTTCCTTGAACAGTGTCCAATTCGCACGCTTGTAGTTGAGCATCCTGCGTGGTTCGATGTCCTGCAGTGTCTCTTCCATGTGCAGTATTACAGGCATGTGGTCTGAGTCCAGATCGTTTTCAACCGTCAGGTTGAGTGTACATGTGATGCCCTTTATGAGGGCTATGTCTAACACGTCTGGCCTATGTCGGGCCTGTGTAGGCACGAACGTGGGAACGTCTGGTCCAAGTATAATGTAGTTTCGGCCTAGCGCGTGTTCGTACAGTTTCTTGCCGTTGGAGGTTCGTATTCGTGAGTTCCAATCAGGGTGGTTTGCGTTGAGGTCTTCAGCGGCTATTACCCGCGGTGCTATGTTGAGTACTGTGCTGATATCGCGTGTTACTATGTTATTAGGAGGATTGTATAGCGATACCAGTGTGGTGTTGGCTCCGTTGAACTTGACCCTGACGGCCGTAGCCTCTAGTCTTTCAAGTGCTGGGAGCTCGATGTTCGTGTGGTCTATGTCTCTGTGTATGCCGTGCCGCCTCCCCTCCTGCCATCCGCTCGGTCGGTACGATAGACGCAATAACCTGGGAAGTTTAGTTGTTTGCGAGGCGTAAGCAGTGTTTCGTTCACAAGAGCGATTCGGATACCCTTTCGCTCCATGAACGCGGCCATCTCGGCTTTTTTGCTTGTGATCCCGTTGGCATTCCAAAACAGGATCTGTGTGATTGTGTTTAAGTCTGCGTTTCGGGGCTGGTGTGGTGTATTATCCATGTAGTAGTGTGAAAAGCGGTGTGATAGTGGCTTGGAAGCTAGTCCAGTTGAGCGTACCCGACATGAACTGCATGAAGAGTTGTGAGACACACCCCATAATCTTCGTGACTATTTCGGTGGTCGTGCGTCCGGAGAATAATGTTTCCATTATTCTCTGGAATGTTGTCGTAATGTTGGTCATGTCGGCCTGCGAGTTATTGGTCGTGTTAGCGGCCGCTTGTTCCAGTGTTGGCGTTTGGTGAGGGCTGGCCTGCGAGTCGGTTGTTCGTGTGGCAGTTGTGGTCGCCTGTGTATTCTCTGTGGTGAGTGGGTGTGTAATGTGGGTTGTTGAGTTGGTGTCCGGGATGTGTTCGTGGGTGTTGGTGTTCTGTTGCCTGTGTAGTTGTTGTGGTGTGGTCGTGTTCCTCGTGCTGCGGCTGTTTCTCCTTCTCCTCCTCCTCTGGCGCTGTAGTTGTCCCTGTGTAGGTGCGTTTTCTGTAGCCTGTGGTGGGCTGCAGTTCGCGATCTCAGGGGGTAGGGTGGTGTTGTTGCCTGTTTCGTGTGGTGTGCCCGGTGCGGGTGTGGTGTCAGGTGTTGTGCTTGTCTGTTGTGTGTCTGTTGCTGGGGGTGTTTGCTGAGCGTGTTCTGAGCTCTGGGGCTCCTCTGACCGTCCCGCGCTGCTGGGGCTACCAGCGACCACTCCAGCGAAGGATATTCCACTTCTTACTGGGCGCGGCGGCGGTTTTGGAACTGTGATGGCGGTAGGTTTCGCATGTTTCGCGATTTTGCGCCTCAGAGCTGCTTTGTAAGCAATGCACCCTCTGTAGTTTGCCGGATGGGCAGCACCACATAGCCACACGGCATTTCCATTTATAGTGTGACCACAGCAAATGTCTCGTACTCTGCGTGCCAAAGCGTCCCCAGTTTCGGTAACTCATTGGTCACCTACCAGCAAACGGGCGGTGGCGCCTAGGTGGGCACTGTGGTGTAAAGCTGCGCCAGTGTATTACACCAAGTCACTCTCTTACATTAACGAGCTCTCTTGCCTTTGGCTCATACTGTTACAGTGCTACAAGATGACTCAAAAGAGCGGGAAATCTTGGATTGGACATTAATGGATGAGCAAAATTACTGTACACATATTTATTTATGTTAATGTACGGTACAAAGCATGCCATTATTGAATGTCCCAAGCATTTTTACATCTTCAGTATCACTTCCGATAAATGAGTTTCCCCCCGGTGCACACATTCCCGCAGCCTGATGGGAACGTTACTCACGGCTCAGCCATTTCAAAAGAATCTTGGAGACGTCCTCTCGCATTCTTGCTATATGTTTTTCGGTGGCAACAGGTCGAGTGCGGTAAACCGCGCTCCTAAGGTGGCCTCACGAGAAAAAATAACGCGCTGTCACGTCAGTTGGTCTTGAGGGTCATGCAGTGTCACCGTGCCTTGAAATGACACAGATACCAAACAATCGCCGCACAGCTCCCATCGATGTCCGTGCCGTACCAATTGTTGCCAGGAAAATGGGGCAGTTCATGCGTAACGAAATTGTTCATCATGGCAACATACCGAACGGACGTTACAGTGATTGCTCACCCGTCATTCTCTTCGAAAAAATAAAGGTCTATAACACCATTCGACGACACGGCGCACAGTACAGTAACATTGCTGCTGTGCAATGGAAGTTCGTGTAGTTATCGTGGATTTGGCTGAGACCCGCAGCGAAAATTACATCTATAGGCAAAGCCACTGAGGTATAAGTGAGCTTCGTGCAACATCCATAGGTTGTTAATACAACATTTTTGCTAACAGGCTTCCAGCATGTTGTCTACGCATTACCACATCGTTAGGTTGAAGTTGCTGAGCAATCTGCAACTTGTACGGATGGAACTTTTTAATACGTCGAACACTCGAACGAAGCAGCTGCAGAGACTGCGTGACGTCGGACAGAGCGCTGTGGGCTTCTTACGAAAGCAATTCGCACAGCCTTGATGCCGTCTCCCACACGTGCGGTTCGGCGGTTCGGGGTCTCCCTGCAGATTGCTTTTTCACTGAAGAACTCGTAGCTTCAAAATTGCGAATCCAGGTGTTGATTGCATGAGCTGAGAGAACACGACCATGCTGTCCGATGTTGAAATGGCGCCGAAATTCTCGACGTATTGCGTCTACACTCCATTCTTGTAATAGGCCTTTACCGCAAAGGTACACTGCACACCGTTCCGTTGTTCCATGTTTACCGTTTATTAACCAGCGAGACAGTACATGTAGCGTTCTGCATGTCATTCGACGCCACCTACCTCGCAGCGATGCCACAAAACGTTACAAAGTTTTCCGTTGTTTTGAGTCATCCTGTACAGGAAACTTCGTTGCCAGAGAAATATCTGTGGCTTCAGTAACGCACTACCCAGGTGCGGGAGTACCACGAGTCGGTTTCTGAGGAACGGCAGGTGGCTGAAAGACCCGAATAGTCGACGACGAAAACAGTACACAACTCCGAAAAGACAAAAAAGTTCAAATTTGTGTGAAATCTTATGGGACTTAACTGCTAAGGTGATCAGTCCCTAACCTTACACACTACTTAATATAAATTATCCTAAGGACAAACACACACACCCATGCCCGAGGGAGGACTCAAACCTCCGCCGCGACCAGCCGCACAGTCCATGACTGCAGCGCCTGAGACCGCTCGGTTAATCCCGCGCGGCCCGGAAAGACAAATCGAGGATAATTAAAAACGTGAGGATGTCAAAATGCAGCTGTATGCTCTTCCGAGACAAGATCGCCCGCAACTGTAGTAACTAACAATGAAATTCGCCAACAGCTGTGTAACTGAGATGTTATTTTATTTTGACTGTCAGTTTCGGCATTCCACTATGCCATCTTCAGGCCCCATATGAATTTCTCAAAAATAAACGATATTGTCATATATTCCTGGACGTCGTGAGTTCAAAACCATATCCCAAGTGCTCCATTCGAAGACTTGATTGCTTAGATTTCAGATAGAATATCGCTACATTACATCGCCCAGTTGTCCTGTTGCCTAAATTCGGGTGGGGTGATCTTGTTTACTGTTGTAGATAGATTTTGTAGATAGATTGTTGCACCCCAGAAAGTATCCTGAGCGAATACAAAATTTTTGAAGTCTCTCTCCAGCCAGTGCCGACTCAAGCCAATGGAGGCTCGTGTGCATCGTCTACATCGGAATGCCAACCATGCAGGACAGCTGATAGTGCAAGTATCATGGCACACGGCCAAGGCCCTTTCTACACACCACCCAAGCAAGATGTCTGAGTCGCCAGTTCAGCTGTATGACCTCACTGAGAAGGGAGCGTAACGTCTTTGTGTCAGTCGCGTGTAGTGGAGTAATAACATGTAAATCTTATACATAACGACTTTCTGCACAGTGACACTGCAGAAAGTAATGAGCTTAAAGCCTGAAACGAAAGGCTGGAACCTATTATATGCTGAGGAACAATGACAGGTCCAGAAACTAGACCACATTTGGTCATCCTTGGCAAAGGATAGCGTCATTGCCTTCCATTAACGGTATGACTGCCACCTTTGTGACAGCAGCCAGCCCAGCCTACAGGACTCAGCTATTGTCAGGTAGTCTTCTCCTCTGCTGATATGAAGACTTGGAGCCTTCTACCACCCACTTACTGGGGTCGAAATTGGTGATGTTTGTCATGCTGTTGAACTACTGTTGTTCCACCAGGCGTGTTAGTGGCCTCTATCCCTAAATTGCATTTGTGAGCAGACACATGCGTGTATGCCCTTCCTTTGCTAGAGGGCCCATAATGTAACTCTGCATGACTACCACCAGTAAATGTATAGCTGGAGCAGCGGCCTGTAACCCATCTCACCACACTGTTGGGCATCACAGCCGAATGGGCAATGCCTGCCACCAGTTTGGTCAGCTGCCTTGCTCGTGCAGCTTCTGCTGTGTTTGTGATCCTGACTATTCAACATCCCTTTGGGACTGCTGGTGTGGACACAACATCCCAGTTCCGCGTGCATATTTCTGCTACCATTACCCCTGCCATTGAGAAGATGATTCATCTACATCTACATCTACATGATTACTCTGCAATTCACATTTAAGTGCTTGGCAGAGGGTTCATCGAACCACAGTCATACTATCTCTCTACCATTCTACTCCCGAACAGCGCGCGGGAGAAACGAACACCTAAACCTTTTTCTTCGAGCTCTGATTTCTCTTATTTTGTTTTGATGATCATTCCTACCAATGTAGGCTGGGCTCAACACAATATTTTTGCATTCGGAAGAGAAAGTTGGTGACTGAAATTTCGTAAATAGATCTCGCCGCGACGAAAAACGTCTTTGCTTTAACGACGTCCATCCCAACTCGCGTATCATATCTGCCACACTTTCTCCCCTATTACGTGATAATACAAAACGAGCTGCCCTTTCTTGCACCCTTTCGATGTCCACCGTCAATCCCACCTGGTAAGGATCCCACACCGCGCAGCAATATTATCTATGTGATCTTTCCAACTGAAGTTGTTCGTAATTTTAACACCCAGGTACTTAGTTGAACTGACAGCCTTGAGAATTGTACTATTTATCGAGTAATCGAATTCCAACGGATTTCTTTTGGAACTCATGTGGATCTAAATCGCTTTGCAACTGATACTGGTCTTCGGATGACCTTACTAGACGGTAAATTACAGCATCATCTGCGAACAACCTAAGAAAACTGCTCAGGTTGTCATCCAGGTCATTTATATAGATCAGGAGCAGCAGAGGTCCCAGGACGTTTCCCTGGGAAACACCTGATATCACTTCAATTTTACTCGATGACATGCTGTTTATTACTACGAACTGCGACCTTCCTGACAGGAAATCACGAATCCAGTCGCACAACTGAGACGATACCCCATAGGCCCGCTACTTGATTAGAAGTCGCTTGTGAGGAACGGTGTCAAAACCTTTCCGTAAATCTAGAAATACGGAATCAACTTGAGATCCCCTGTCGATAGCGGCCATTACTTCGTGCGAATACAGAGCTAGCTGCGTTGCACAAGAACGATGTTTTCTGAAACCATGCTGGTTACGTATCAATAGATCGTTCCCTTCGAGGTGATTCATAATGTTTGAATACAGTATATGCTCCAAAACCCTACTGCAAACCGACGTCAATGATATAGGTCTGTAGTTCGATGGATTACTCCTACTATCCTTCTTAAACACTGGTGCGACCTGCGCAATTATCCAATCTGTAGGTACAGATCTATCGGTGAGCGAGCGGTTGTATATGATTGCTAAGTAGGGAGCTATTGTATTAGCGTAATCTGAAAGGAACCTAATCGGTATACAATCTGGACCTGAAGACTTGCCGTATCAAGCAAATTGAGTTGCTTCTCAACCACTGAGGTATCTATTTCTAAGAAACTCATGCTAGCAGCTGTTCGTGTTTAAAATTCTGGAATATTCCATTCGTCTTCCCTGTTGAAGGAATTTCGGAAAACTGCGTTCAATAACTCCGCTTTAGCGGCACGGTCGTCGGTAACAGTACCATCGGCACTGCGTACTCCGCCACACATCGTCAGGTGACTTGCGGCGTATGGATGTAGATGTAGACGTAGAGGTATTGACTGCGTCTTGCCGCTTGTGTACTTTACATACGGCCAGAATTTCTTCGGATTTTCTACCAAATTTCGAGACAATGTTTCGTTGTGGAACCTATTAAAGGCATCTCGAATTGAAGTCCGTGCCAAATGTCGCGTGTCTGTAAATTTTAGCCAATCTTCGGGATTTCGCGTTCTTCTGAACTTCGCATGCTTTTTCCTTTGCCTCTGCAACAGCGTTCGGACCTGTTTTGTGTACCATGGGGGATCAGTTCCATCTCTTACCAATGTATGAGGTATGAATCTCTCAATTGCTGTTGCTACTAAATCTTTGAATTTGAGCCACATCTCGTCTACATTTGCATAGTCAGTTCGGAAGGAATGGAGATTGTCTCTTACGAAGGCTTCTAGTAACACTTTATCAGCTTTTTTAAATAAAATTATTTTGCGTTTGTTTTGGTGGATTTGGAAGAAACGGTATTGAGCCTAGCCACAATGGCCTTGTGATCACTAATCCCTGTATCAGTCATGATGCTCTCTATTAGCTCTGGATTGTTTGTGGCTAAGAGGTCAAGTGTGTTTTCGCAACCATTTACAATTCGCGTGGGTTCGTGGACTAACTGCTCGAAATAATTTTCGGAGAAAGCATTTAGGCAATCTCGGAAGCTGTTTTCTGCCTTTCACCGGTTTTGAACAATTACTTTTGCCAACATATCGAGGGAAGGTTGGTCCCCACCAACTGTAACCGTATGAGTGGGGTATTTATTTGTTACGAGACTCAAATTTTCTCTGAATGTTCAGCAACTATATCATCGGAGTCTGGGGGTCGATAGAAGGAGCCAATTATTAACTTAGTTCGGCTGTTAAGTATAACCTCCACCCATACCAATTCGCACGGAGTATCTACTTCGACTTCACTACAAGACAAACCACTACTGACAGACACAAACACTCCACCACCAATTATGCCTAATCTATCTTTCCTGAACACCGTCTGAGACTTGTAAAAATTTCTGCAGAACTTATTTCAGGCTTTAGCCAGCTTTATGTACCTATAACGATTCCAGCTTCTGTGCTTTCTATTAGCGCTTGAAGCTCAGGGACTTTCCCAGCACAACTACAACAATTTACAATTCCGACTGTTCCTTGATCCAAGCACGTCCTGTATTTGTCATGCACCCTTTGAGATTGCAGCCCATCCTGTACTTTCCCGAGGCCTTCTAACCTAAAAAAACGCCCAGTCCACGCCACACAGCCTCCTCTACCCTCGTAGCCGCCAGCTGAGTGTAGTAAACTACTGACCTATTCAGCGGAACCCGAAACCCCACCACCCTATGTCGCAAATCAAGGGATCTGCAGCCAACACGGTCGCAAAACCGTCTGAGCCTCTGATTCAGACCCTCCACCCGGCTCTGCATCAAAGGTCCGTAGTCGGTTCTGTCAACGATGCTGCAGATGGTGAGCTCTGCCTTCATCTCGTGAGCAAGACCGGCAGCCTTTACCAAATCAGATAGCCGCTGGAATCCAGAGAGAATTTACTCAGATCCAAAGTGACACACGTCATTAGTGCCGACATGTGCCACCACCTGCAGCTGGCTGCACCCTGTGCTCTTCATAGCATCCGGAAGGACCCTTTCCACATCAGGAATGACTCCACCTGGAATGCACATGGAGTGCACTCTGGATTTCTTCCCCTCCTTAGCCGCCAGACCCCTAAGGGGCCCCATTACGCGCCTAAAATTGGAGCTCCCAACTACCAATAAGCCCACCCTCTGCGATTGCCTGGACCTTGAAGGCTGAGAATCATCCTGTGAAACAGGGCAGGCAGCTGCATCTGGCTCTTTCAGAGACAGTACCTGAAACCTGTTTGTCAGACGCACCGGAGAGGCTTTCTGATCAGCCTCTGGGGACGTCTTTTGCTGCCTGCCACGCCTTGGAACGACCTCCCAATCAACCACAGGCGAGGGCTCAGCCCCACTGCAGGCAGCAACCGGGGCAACCACAGCGGCAGACCGATCTGGGCACAGATGGGACGAGGTTGACATCCCCGTGATACCCAAGTCCGGCTCCCCACTGTGGTGCCCATTGGCAACAGCCTCAAGTTGCGCGACCGAAGTCAGCGCCGCCTGCAGCTGTGAGCAAAGGGATGCCAACTCAGCCCTCATACGAACACAGCAATCACAGTCCCTGTCCATTCTAATCGATGTTGAACAACAGTTACTGAAACACGAGTCCGTGCCTAGATAACGCAAGGGAAACACGCAAAGAATGTATGAACTAACCTGTACAAATGCCTAACGACTGCGCTACAATCTGCCTGAATTTACGGTTACAGTAACTAAAACTCGAAATTACACCTCCTATACGAAACTCACACGCAATGTAAGTAAGAATCTACGAAGTAAACACAGAATAGAAGCTATATACGTATCTTCCTGCGCTATCGATGTTCACCAACTGGGAGCTCAGGCCACACTGGTCTCTGAGAGCCTACTAGATTCAGTTGTAAAACCAAAGACAGAAAATATGTAAAGCTATAATAATGCCTCATTAATGCATGTGAGGGCCCAACAGATCCTCACCACGGCTCCCCTTGCTTTGGCATCTTGCATTTATAGGGGTCACGCCTCAATAACCCTTACAACACTAATAAAAACTTATTTTGTTGGTTGCCACTCTTTTAACTATTACACACACGTGCTAAGGTTTTAAATTTATAGTACCATGATAACACAGAGTTTTGGCAGTTGATCCATGTGTTATCCAAGCTATACGATCAGGTGTTTCCATTCATGTTTGTTGCAGGGAGATACAAACAGGAAGATTGAAGCCATAGTGTAAGGGGCTATAATTCCCAACATTAACTGAGTAACTTGACGAATACGGAAGGACTTGTGAGGAAAGGAGGCCACACAAAAGGCTCGATGGAAGTGGCAGCAGGTGATGAATCTATATGAAGCACAGAGGTGCAGCATGTAAAGAAATAAGGGTGGAGATTGAAGCAAGAGTCTCTTTCGACATTGCAGTGCAGTCACCCAACCGCTGACAATGGTGTGGATGTAGACTGCATGGCAATTGTGACTCTGCAGCTGAAAACGCAATGAGGAATGAGTAAACAGTTGTTACGTATCAAGACAGTAAGGAAACGAGAGAGATAAAATTTTTCTACGTCACAACAGCTCGGCATTGCTCAAGCATACATTGCTCAACACGAGCCAGCCACTAGGTGTAAACATTTCAACAAAGTTAATTGGTCACCAAGAGTGTGACATCAACACCTGCGTGTGTGAGTGCAAGCGAGCTCAGGGGAAAAGTGTAAGACAAGTGCAGACCAACCTGCCTCTGTAACGCTCGCAAAATTACGAAGGAAGCGCTAGGTAGCATGCAACAACACCTGTGGGGAGTTTGACGAGGCAGTTATGATACTGAAACAACATGATTAAGCCAATGTAACAAACCTGAAGACTGCTGACGACTCTTAATGAGCGAGACCAATTTGGTCATTACAAATGATATAGTACAACAAAACTGCTTCTCAGTGCCAACTAGCCTGGAGAGAGTCGGTCAGTAGGATAGATGATGTTCATGTCGTTCACACTCGATTCTTTGATTATTATACAGCAACATCTTATGTCATATATTTCCAGAACTGGCCATAATCTTGCTACTTGGTGTGATGACCACTGAACGATATCCTCAGATGAATACAAACCAGCGTCCAGTACTGAAGCCACCACTGATGGGTGGTTCATGGATCTACTAACACCGTTCCAGTTCAGTGCACCAACTTCTCTGAAACTTCATCATCGTACTGATCAGACAGCCTACCAAACCAGCGTTCCAGCGTCAGCATTCAACACGACACCAAAGCATCTGACACCGCAGTCCATCTGACGGGACAACACGGGTAGTGTCCTGAAAGGGACAAAGTACTCTCAGGTCGGCGTGTGAGCGAAACACGCACACGTCACGGTCACGGCCTCAACCGTAGCAGGCCAGCTGACGGAAGCACCTTCTGAATCAACGTGGGGGTCAACCCGCCACGCTCTTATTCAGTGGCCTGCACACGGGACTGACACAACGGTCTTCGGCAGCCCTCAGTCTGCCTCTGGATTCAGCAGATTCAACTCTGGCTTATGAAGTCACCAGCCGCCGCGGAAGATACGGCGAAAGATGTGTTCTGAGGAATAAAAGAAGTACTATTTGATCTTGTTTTATTGTGTCTGACAGCGCCACATGGCTCCTCGGGCTCTTTCCTGACACACTGTATAGTATTTAGATCTACATATTTACTCTACAAATCGTTTTACAGTGCATGATGGACGGTAGATCTTACCAGTATTAGATTTTTTGGTATTCTTTTCCATTAGCATATTGAGCGAGGGGATCTGTGTGCGTCTGTACATGCCCTAATGTCTGTTATCTTATTTTCATGATACCTGCGTGACCCAACGGAGTTTCTTGGGGTACGTCGTCTTTCTTCTAAGGATTCCCATTTAAGTTCCCCAAGTATTCCACTTTCGTATGATCTATACCGACCTGTCACGATCCCAATAGCATGTCTTCGAGTTCTTTCAATGTTCATTGTCAATGTCTAATTGATAGAGACTGCTAAACACTTGTGAGCCGACAGACAAGCACTGTTACAGAACGCTGGTTAGGCAGGTGGCGCGGTGCGGCGGGAGTCCCGACAAGGTGACCATAGTTAGCGAGCAGGTAGGGTGTGGGGCTGGGCTGTGCGACGTAAGAACAGAAATAACACGTCTAGACGGCATAAAAAGATCCCTGGCAGACCGCGGCCCTTTTGCAAGCTTTCAACTGTGCGGCGCTAACCGCTGCAGGAGAAAACAGTAACCATGACAACATTGAGGCGTCGCCATATAGACGTTTACAAAATCGAATTACATCATTGGATGAGTTAGGCGCGCGAAGCTACCGCGCCCAGCACACTGCAACTGTCAAGGATCAACTTATCGCCGACTCAGCTGTAGCAATACCTCCACCATGGTGACTGAGCTTAAGCGACCAATGAAAGGTCAGCACTGGAACACCAATCGCAAAGGGTTATGTTTCACCTGCATGCAGGCTGAAATTTGTAAACTGAGTTTCGCGTGCATTGTATTCTCTCTTTGTATTTGCCTGTTTGAAGTTCGCAGAAAATTCAGTCTAAGTGTCTTCTAAAGCCTCCTTCACATGAAGCGAACATAGGTGAACGTGCGACAGCAAATGAGAATGCTTTCTGGTGAACGCTATGCGCGCATGCGCAAATTCGCTCGTACGCGGATCACATCCGCAGCTGTTCGCTTTTGATAAGCTGGTTGCCGGCTTTTGAGCGAACCATCAGAGGTTGTTGGTGTCCTCTCCGCTTCGGCGCTAGCAGTACAGAAGGCTTTCGTCTGCTGTCTTGTTTACATTTGTTGCTGTTGGCTGAGTTGCGTGAGCGATGGAATGGATCGAAGAAAATGAAATGTTGCTGACAGAGGAATATACACTCCTGGAAATTGAAATAAGAACACCGTGAATTCATTGTCCCAGGAAGGGGAAACTTTATTGACACATTCCTGGGGTCAGATACATCACATGATCACACTGACAGAACCACAGGCACATAGACACAGGCAACAGAGCATGCACAATGTCGGCACTAGTACAGTGTATATCCACCTTTCGCAGCAATGCAGGCTGCTATTCTCCCATGGAGACGATCGTAGAGATGCTGGATGTAGTCCTGTGGAACGGCTTGCCATGCCATTTCCACCTGGCGCCTCAGTTGGACCAGCGTTCGTGCTGGACGTGCAGACCGCGTGAGACGACGCTTCATCCAGTCCCAAACATGCTCAATGGGGGACAGATCCGGAGATCTTGCTGGCCAGGGTAGTTGACTTACACCTTCTAGAGCACGTTGGGTGGCACGGGATACATGCGGACGTGCATTGTCCTGTTGGAACAGCAAGTTCCCTTGCCGGTCTAGGAATGGTAGAACGATGGGTTCGATGACGGTTTGGATGTACCGTGCACTATTCAGTGTCCCCTCGACGATCACCAGTGGTGTACGGCCAGCGTAGGAGATCGCTCCCCACACCATGATGCCGGGTGTTGGCCCTGTGTGCCTCGGTCGTATGCAGTCCTGATTGTGGCGCTCACCTGCACGGCGCCAAACACGCATTCGACCATCATTGGCACCAAGGCAGAAGCGACTCTCATCGCTGAAGACGACACGTCTCCATTCGTCCCTCCATTCACGCCTGTCGCGACACCACTGGAGGCGGGCTGCACGATGTTGGGGCGTGAGCGGAAGACGGCCTAACGGTGTGCGGGACCGTAGCCCAGCTTCATGGAGACGGTTGCGAATGGTCCTCGCCGATACCCCAGGAGCAACAGTGTCCCTAATTTGCTGGGAAGTGGCGGTGCGGTCCCCTACGGCACTGCGTAGGATCCTACGGTCTTGGCGTGCATCCGTGCGTCGCTGCGGTCCGGTCCCAGGTCAACGGGCACGTGCACCTTCCGCCGACCACTGGCGACAACATCGATGTACTGTGGAGACCTCACGCCCCACGTGTTGAGCAATTCGGCGGTACGTCCACCCGGCCTCCCGCATGCCCACTATACGCCCTCGCTCAAAGTCCGTCAACTGCACATACGGTTCACGTCCACGCTGTCGCGGCATGCTACCAGTGTTAAAGACTGCGATGGAGCTCCGTATGCCACGGCAAACTGGCTGACACTGACGGCGGCGGTGCACAAATGCTGCGCAGCTAGCGCCATTCGACGGCCAACACCGCGGTTCCTGGTGTGTCCGCTGTGCCGTGCGTGTGATCATTGCTTGTACAGCCCTCTCGCAGTGTCCGGAGCAAGTATGGTGGGTCTGACACACCGGTGTCAATGTGTTCTTTTTTCCATTTCCAGGAGTGTAGGTATCATACAGGCATCTGTGATCGAAGAGATACACAACACAGATGCTGAAGAAAATAAATGTGACTGGTAGGAAATTGCCGAATCACTCGTGGGCACAACTGCGGTCGTGAAAAAGACGATACATTTATTAAATGTTTGCACCAGGCGGTAACGGAGTGAATAAGAAAAGCTTCGTCATTCTGAAATAAAAAGGAAAAACACAATAAATTTACACGAAAGTAAACAAGTACCATAATATACTGAAGAGGCAAAGAGATTGGTACACTTGCCTAATATCGTGTAGTGCCCCGCGAGTACGCAGAAGTGCCGCTACACGACGTGTCATGATCTACACTAACGTCTGAAGTAGTGCTGGAGGGAACTGACGACATGAATCCTGCTGGGCTGTCCATAAATCCGCAAGAGTACGAGGGGTTGGAGATCTCTTCTGAACAGCACGTTGCAAGGTATCCCAGATGTACTCAATAATGTTGATGTCTGGTGAGCTTGGTGGCCAGCGAAAGTGTTTAAACTCAGAAGAATGTTCCTGGAGCCACTCTGTAGCAATTCTGGACGTGTGGGGTGTCGTATTTTCCTGCAGGAATTGCTCAAGTCCGTAGAATGCACAATAGATATGACTGGATGCACGTGATCCGACAGGAAGCCTACATACGTGTCACTTTTCAGAGTCGTGTCTAGACGTATCAGGGTCCTATATAACTCCAATGGCATACGCCCCAGACCATTACAGAGCCTCCTCCAACTTGAATAGTCCCCTGCTGACATGCAGGATCCATGGATTCTTGAGGTTGTCTCTATACGTGTACACGTCCATGCGCTCGAAACAATTTGAATCGAGACTTGTCTTACAAGTCAACGTATTTCCAATCAACAACAGTCCAATGTCGATGTTAAAGGGCCCAGGCGAGGCGTAAAGCTATGTGTCGTGCTGTCGTCAAGGATACACGAGTGGTCCTTCGTTTCCGAAAGCCCGTATCGATGATATCGGAGATTTGATGTTTTACCGGATTCCTGACATCCACGGTGCACTTGTGAAATGGTCTACGGGGAAATCACCACTTCATCGCTACCTCGGAGATGCTGTATCCCATCGTTCGTGCCCGACTATAACACTACGTTCAAAGTCATTTAAATCTTGATAACCTGCCATTTTAGCAGCAGTGACTGGTCTAATAAATGCACCAGACATTTGTTGTTTTATTTGGGCATAGCAGACCACAGCGCCGTGTTCTGCCTCTTTACATATCTCTGTATTTGAGTACGCATGCCAATGTCAGTTTCTTTGGCGCCTCAGTGATTATCTATTATACTGACAAAAATTACAAATATACGAAAGGCCTGATCATTCCCATTGCGAACGATCATGCTATCTGTAAATATATGGCTGCTGTCACACTGTTATGTTTGAGATGTTTGATGATAATAATGGCTTACCTAAGATCACGCCGTCTGCCCACTCACAAACTGTGCAACAGATTTTATCACGTAACGTATGCGACAAGTCGTAAGTATACACTGCCGACCACCATAAATGCAACACCAAGAAAGACAAGAGGTAGCACAACAAAATTTATTTTGTAGATAACATGTTGACCAAGTATCAAATGATTACGTTTACAGACGTCTGTGACATGTGGCTCCTGCCAGAATCAGAAGCCAGAGTAGCCGCCATTGTTGGAGATCACCGCTGCCACACGTCTCGGCATTGAGTCAAAGAGACGTTGGATGTGTTCCTGGGGTACAGCAGCCCAAGCAGCTTCCACACGTTGCCGAAGATCATCTGGTGTGGCAGCTGGGGATATAATCTGGGTCACTTGTTGAGCAACCATGGACCACATGTTTTCTATCGGCGAAAGATCCGGAGAGCGAGCCGGCCAGGGAAGCACTTCAATCTGGTTATTGACGAAGAACTTTTGGACAATACGTGTCACGTGTGGTCGCGCATTATCCTGTTGAAATATGGCTGTGGCCTAGCCCTGAAGGTAAGGAAGGACAACTGGCTCCAGCACCTCGGATATGTAGCGCCGGCTATTTAAAGTACCGGCAATGCGTACTAGAGGCGTGCGAGAGTAATATCCAATACCGCCCCATACCATAATACCCGGTGCAAGACCAGTGTGGCGGTGCATAATGCAGCTGTCCAGCATCCTCTCTCCACGGTGTCTCCACACTCGAATCCGACCATCGTGGTGCTGCAGACAGAAGCGTGCCTCGTCAGTACAGACAACGTCATTCCATTCTGCCGTCCACATCCGTCTGTCATCACACCATTGGCGACGGAGACGTCTGTTGTTCTGCGTCAATGGTAGATGAAGCAATGGACGTCTTGCGGACAGACCACTCTGCTGTAAACGGCGTCGAATGGTACGCGCAGACACTGGATGATGCGTTACAGACGCAATGTGCTGTGCTATGGCTCGGGATGTCACTGAGCGATCCGTCACTGCCATGCGCACAATTTGCCTATCAGCACGTGCAGTGGTGCACCGAGGTGAATGCGATCGACCACGTCGGTCCGTCGCACCCTCCTGCATCCAACGGTCACATATCCGCATTACAGTTGTTTGGTTTCGTCCAACACGACTAGCGATTTCTCTGTATGATAATCCACAATCTCGGTAAGCCACTATCCTTCCTCTGTCGAACTCGGATACTTGATCAAACGATGTTCGCTGTTGTCTACGAGGCATAACTGATCGTCTTGTGAAACAACCACAAGGTAAACACACGTGCCGAACGTACACTCGTCGAAATCGCCAAGCCTTAAATGGCGCTATGAGGTGGCGCCACAGTCGCGCGTGATGTGCGTCTGCGCTGAAATTCTAATCAGTTGCATATCTCATCGCTGCAAACCCATGGTGTAAATTTCACTTGATTCGGACGCTTCCTTCAGGGTGTTGCATTTACGGTGGCCAGCAGTGTATTTCTCATTTCATTAATCATACTTTATTGGTATTATCTTCCTTAAATATACTTTAGTAAAATGTTTGAAGCGCTTCGCATATTTCACTGCAGACATTAGAAACTACCTCGATACTGAAATGCAGAACAATCACTAACGTAAATGTCTCCTGTTTCTAATAAGCAGATTGACTATGCTAGACTTTCTTCATATTATGTTGGTCGTCGGTAATTACTGTTCTGATTTAAAATTTCTATCTCAGCTCCAATGAGAAGCCAGCAGAAAGCGTCAACCTACTTATGTTCCACACTATGCTGGAACTGCAAAAAAACTGACTCTGAGTACTATGGGACTTAACTTCTGAGGTCATCAGTCCCCTAGAACTTAGAACTACTTAAATCTAACTAACATAATGACATCACACACATCCATGCCCCAGGCAGGATTAGAACCTGCGACCGTAGCGGTCGCGCGGTTCCAGACCGTGGCGCCTAGAACCGCTCGGCCACCCCGGCCGGCCTGTAACTGCAGTTCAGTGTTAAGTGCACTACTTACACACATTTCACGTTTACGTAAATTTGACGACAGTTTAGCAGGACGTATCGTACTACAAATAACGAGTTTTGGGGAGATATTTAATGTGGTGTTCAAGTAATGCTGCGTATTTTCATAATACGCAAGCATAAACACTAAAACCGCCAAAGATGGCACGTTAGCTTCGCACAACGACTGATACTAATATGATTACTGCTCCCAGAATCTGATAAGCGGGCGAAGTTGGAAAAATAGAGCGTACAACAGGACGCGAATCTACTTTCTCAGGTTCCATATCTCAGCATCTCTAACCACACAGCTACGCTTAACGCAGGCAGTTGGAACAATATTATTAATTATCTTAAGATTTCCTGAAGGCTTTTACAGGCAATGCATCGTTAAAGACATTTAATTATAAGAAATCGTACCAAGGCTAATGTGTTTGCCATAAATCCTCAGTGCGCCAAAAAGAATTTTAGCATTGTAGACCTGCACACAAGAGCAGGATAGCACTTTTCAATTGGCCTTTCAGTTCTAACATTTCGTTAGCGGGTTCGTTAGAGCTCAGTCGGCGTGGTGGGGATATTGCTCCACCCCGTGTTATTTCCGTTCTCGATCTGTGTGATCAGCAGACGACACCGGAGCCTCTGCTGTTATTGGAGGCCGGCCGCGGTGACCGAGCGGTTCTAGGCGCTTCAGTCCGGAACCGCGCGACTGCTACGGTCGCAAGTTCGAATCCTGCCTCGGGCATGGATGTGTGTGATGTCCTTAGGTTAGTTAGGTTTAAGTAGTTCTAAGTTCTAGGGGACCGATGACCTCAGATGTTAAGTCCCATAGTGCTCAGAGGCATTTGAACCTTTTTTTTATGTTATTGGAGTATGCGGGGGCACGAAGTACGCCGGCTGTCCTAAGGGCAGCAATTAGTATAAAGGAATGCTGCGAACAGTTTTATCCGGGAGAGTGGTCGCTACAGGACCACCCATAACGTGAGGATGCAGCCATGGTGTAAATTCAAATTTCCACCGTTTCACTGAAAAAGATACTAATAATTTGAAGCACACCACCATAAAATCTGGTGAAATTCTGGTTCTGTGCAATACTTATAGCAACGGTACGTTTAAAGTAATTTTTTTATTCTTTATAAGACTCACTCACGATAGTGGAAGACGTTATGTTAGATTCAGCGATAAAAAGACAATAAAAGTAGCATTTGTGTCGCCTTAAAGGAAACAGCGCGCAAGAGCTAGTCAAGCAAAGTGTTAAGACGAATAAAATGTGGAGTAGTAAAATTTACTATGGTTTATCAACAATGAAACATTTTCCCCCTTTTGTGTTCTAGGGTTGGAGGCATTCCCCTGTCGGCCGAGTGCGGTTTGTTGGACGAGTTTGGTGTGTCAAGACGTGGGCGAACGAGTGGCGTGGCAGTCACGATTAGTGTAAGAAGTATTTCTGGCGGAATTTCTAGGGTCTTATAGAATTTCTGCATGAGTTCGGGAACGTGGTGAAGTTTCTGACAGCCGCGTTCGTGGTCTGAAGAGCATCGTGTTTTTAAGAACTCGTAAAAATTTTCTGTATACGTTCATGGAGTTGAAAAGTTATTCACAACCGATTTTCGGACTTGAACCTTGAACAGCTATGTGGTGGCTGGACCTAGTGCATTCGTGATGCAACTCACAGATCAATCTATGGTTGTACTCATTGTACTGAACAAGGGTTACATGAACATTTTAATTCCTGAGCAGTACCCACCTTGTGTGAAGGCTATTTACTTATATCTCCGGCTAAAATCCTGCTCTGCAGTTTATTTAATTTACAGGAAGCTAACATAACAGTAACAGTGGTCATCACCTAGACATCCACGAAGTTAACTTTAAAAAATCTGTCACTCACTTTATGAAGTCCTTTTACGTGAGCTGTGTGTGTGTGTGTGTGTGTGTGTGTGTGAGAGAGAGAGAGAGAGAGAGAGAGAGAGAGAGAGAGAGAAGTACGTCGCATACTGGAACAATACTCTAGAATTACTCACGCTAGCGTCTTGAACGCGATTTCTTTTACAGATACGTTGCAGACGATATCTTCTCAGGCTTCCATCCTGACTGGCTGCGATGGAAATCCGCGACTCTCCAATGAGCGTCACACTCATCATCTGTTTCATCAGAAGAAACACCGTAGAATTTCATAGCAACCAGCCCGGCTGGAAGCCTGAGAAGATATCATCTGCAGTATGCAGCGGGAGTCATGCATTCATAAGATGCGTTGCCTTGCATTTTCGCAAAACCCTCCCAGCACTGGTCATGGATATTATTGGCTTCTTCCACTTTGTTGCAGGCATTATCTTACTTTATCCAAGTATAATCAGCGCTGCAGTTCATTACATGGAATGTCAAGTTCGCCTTCACTGTCTTAGATCTACTAACATTATCGTCAGCGAAGAAAGTTATGGTGTGTCTGATCCTATGCGATAACTCATTTATATACAGTGAGAAAATCAGAAGTTTTATCACGCTACCGTAGGGGCACCCGATGCTGCGGTCGTTTCTGTAGGATATTCGCCGTCCAGTACAAAGCATGAAGTCTTGTTACCCAAATATTTATCGAGCCAGTCACACATTTATGAAAACACTCCGTGTCGTCGTACGTTGGTTAGCAGTCGTCGTTGTCGTTCTGTGTGGAACGCCTTCGTAAATATGGGAATCCACCTGTTCTTCTGCATCTGTAGTTTGCAAGTTTCGCGTATGCGTAGTGGAAGAAGCTGTGTTTCACACGACTCTTCTTCTTGAATCCTTGCTGATTCTTCGATAGACACTCATTTCTCTTCACGAACGCCCAACGATTTCAAATAAACTTCAGCCAACTACGTTGTTACATTCAGTTTTATAATTATGCAACCAGGTGAAACTTTGTAACCAAAAACCGCACAGTACCGTAAACGAACATTTCAGGTTCGGATCACAGAGCACATATTTATTTTTCGAATGTGGTCGCGAGAAAAGATTTCAGGTGTTATACAATCGTCACTAATCTCTTAGCCACTGTAACACATCTCTCAGCAGAACGCTAACGACACCTCACAATAATCTTGCCCTGGGAAATTGACCTCTACTCTGAAAAGGGTGTTACAGAGACGATTGTGACAGAAAAGAATTCTTGTCTCGCGTCGTCCAAAGTAATGCGTACAGGGTGTAAGGGGCATAAGTACAGATATTTTAATTGATGATGAAGAGGGTGTACTGGACAACATTACATCGGTATTTACTTCATTTTCATACTAATAATTATAACTAGAAGGAGAATAATTATTACGCTACGGTCGCTGGTTCGAATCCTGCCTCTGGCATGGATGTGTGTGATGTCCTTAGGTTAGTTAGGTTTAATTAATTCTAAGTTCTAGGCGACTGATGACCTGAGAAGTTAAGTCGCATAGTGCTCGGAGACATTTTTTTAAGCGTCAACCGCAAAAACTACAAAGAACGAAACTTGTCCAGCTTGGACACGTGGACGCAAAATGATTAGTGTATACTGACATCAGGTAGTAAGTTATGTGACATATTTGCGAGGACAGACACAGAGAAAGGACGAGTAACATACTGAGGTGGGTACATAGTTACGGACCAAGATCGCAATATCTGCACGTATACCACACACACCCTGGATAATTGGGCGCTTTATATAAGTCGTGATTTACGCAATGGAGTCGTGATTCATGCAGTGAATAAGAAACACGCAGCAGTGAACTTAATGGTGTATAGAGCTGTGCGATTCTCTTTGGAACAATAGTATCCCTTTTACGAGTGGTGCTACGTTACGTAACTATGATGCGCGCGAAGGTGTTCAGGATCTCTTCATGTGCCCTTCCAGTGGCTGCCCTCGAAATGTCCAGCTTTTGCAAATTTCAGGGCCACCGGTGTGCCGTGAGTGCTCTAATTTGTCTATGCGGTCTGCGATCAAAACAGACCTTGTGTGCGACCTCGCTGTTTCCTTTCCGCCATTCCAGAAGGCCTCACTGCCCACATGAGGTCGCATTTCCAATGACACTGGCTGGTCGCCAAATCTGACTGTGAAAGAGTGCGAATTTCAGGAATGCCGTAAGGACCTTATCACACGGCCAAATCCCAAAAGCGTCACCAGTTGCCTTAGTATCGGGTCTATGTAACTGACTATTGTTCTCTGAACACTTAATGTTGAAAAGAGAGAGAGAAAGAGAAAGAATATCAGAGAGAAAGAGAGAGTGTGTGCTTTTTGTGGGAAAGAGAGAAAGAAGCGGCCGTCGTTCTAGAGAGGGTATTGCCTGTACTGCAACGCACACAAAGCCCGCAGCATTCAGCCCGAGTTTCCGTGAGCGTGGCCTTGCTCAGAGGGCTTCCCACAACATTTTGCGAGGCGTCCCGTGGCTGCACCGCAAGTTCAGGTATCATGATACCGGTCGCACGGTGGGAGCCTCAGGCCGACCACCCAGCCACCGAACAACACGGCAGGAAAAAAGTTTCCACACAGAACCTGCTACTAATCTTCCGATCTCTGTCGGCTTTACGTAATACTCTCTAAAGTGGAATTCTTACAGACCAGAACATTTTGTGACAAAATACTTAATTTACTTTCCGAGGACAAGGTGAACAATCTTTTGTAGATCTAAAATAAACTCACTGCTTTCGCACATATTTCACATTAGGCCACTGAACTTTGCCAGACGTGTTTCCAGCAAGTGGGTCCCATAACTGAAGTGTGATTTGCAAACTCTGTAGAACATCCGTACGGCTGTCGAACCTGTTCGTTGGGTTCCGAACATTATTCAGTTATAAATTTCTGCAGATGTGACTGCAAGTGAAATTTCAGGCCACCACACCTAGTAAAGGGTAGATGTGTCAGTTATACAAATATCAAAAGCAAACACTATAAAATATACAACTGAATAGCGATTTGCATTGTGGATGTAGCACTCTACTCCAGTATCTCAATAATTTTATATTGACAGTATTTTACTACTTAGGTTAATAATTACTTCCAAAACATGTGGAGACAGGCTAAATGTATAATAAGGAGAAACCGATCCCAACGTCAAAATGTACCATATGGAAAAATTTCAGACTTGTAGTTCGCAACACGTATTTACAACTGAATTGCGCATTACATTTCGTTTATTGCAGAAACTACATTACTCTTAACTCGTGAATAATCTTTTTAACTATGATTTTACGTAAACGTAACAAAATATTTCTCAAGTAAAGTTCGTCATACAATCATCTGTTTTGGTATAGTACAGAAGGAAGGAAGGTAAGACGATTACAGTGTAACGTCCTGTCCACATCGAAGTCATTAGAGACAGAGCAGAAGCTCGGAATATTTCAAGGATGAGGATGGATATCAGCCGTGTCCTTTCAAAGGAACTATCGTAGCCTTTGCCTGGAAGGCAAGTCCTGTGTTGTAACCACTGCGTTCACTCAGTCGCTAATAGTAAAGAATAATAAAACTTACAAGTAGGAGATATGGACGCATTTAATGCTTACTTTTTGTTTTCTAAATTCTGGTAGGCCCTTAACGAGGGGATGTAGAAATTACGTAATTATGAAAGCTTAAAAAAAAGCTCGGTGCTGAAATCTATCATTCAATACTTAATTACAAATCTCCTGAACCTAACTACGAAACTATTTTCGTTAAACACATTTTATTTAAAGAAGTATAAGTAAATATCGCAATGTAAACATACTGTTCACTTCGCGAACTTTCCACCATAAAACATAATTTAAATTAAAAGGTAACTGCCACCATTTTGTTCCATTTACATTGCAGATTCTAAAATAGATATATGTGAACATTAATTGATTTTTATTTTGTAAACTGTCCTACATTCGAGAAGATTGTTCTTCTAAAATGTTCTCACGGCAAAACACAATCAATTTAAAGACATAATTTAATTTCGATAGGGACATTAGCTATGCACATAGCAATCCAAGGAAGCGTGCACTTTATAAAGAAAGGCTTAGAGGGAGACCTCTAGTAGTATTGTCGCGCCCGATGCGAGTGAGAGCGCTGCGACCGAAAATGGACAGAGGGCACAAGTATAGCCCACGGACTTAATGGTGCCACATCTGTACCAGCCATTTCCGTGATAACATCATGACGTAATCCAGCCAATTAAATGCCGTCCTTTGTGCATAAAAGCGAGAGCCTCGACAGTTTCACGACAGTCAGACGTAGCCCCTGACGATGATGATAGCGGTAGTCATCGAAAGCTTGGGACTTTATCCGAACTTGACTTCTTATCAAGGGGCTCCATCAAGAAGTCTTCGTAACCACGCATGTATACAGGGTGGTCCATTGATCGTGACCGGGCCAAATAACTCACGAGATAAGCGTCGCCGGCCGGAGTGGCAGTGCGGTTCTAGACGCTACAGTCTGCAACCGAGCGACCACTACGGTCGCAGGTTCGTATCCTGCCTCGGGCATGGATGTGTGTGATGTCCTTAGGTTAGTTAGGTTTAATTAATTCTAAGTTCTAGGCGACTGATGACCTGAGAAGTTAAGTCGCATAGTGCTCGGAGACATTTTTTTAAGCGTCAAACGCAAAAACTACAAAGAACGAAACTTGTCCAGCTTGAAGGGGGAAACCAGATGGCGCTATGGTTGGTCCGCTAGATGGTGCTGCCATAGGTCAAACGGATATCAACTGCGTTTTTTTTAAATAGGAACCCCCATTTTTTATTACATATTCGTGTAGTATGTAAAGAAATATGAATGTTCTATTTGGCCCACTTTTTTCGCTTTGTGATAGATGACGCTGTAATAGTCACAAACATATGGCTCACAATTTCAGACGAACGGTTGGTAACAGGTAGGTATTTTAAATTAAAATACAGTACGTAGGTACGTTTGAACATTTTATTTCGTTTGTTCCAATGTGATACATGTACCTTCTTGAACTTATCATTTCTGAGAACGCACGCTGTTACAGCGTGATTACCTGTAAATACCACATTAATGCAATAAATGCTCAAAACGATGTCCGTCAACCTCAATGCATTTGGCAATAGGTGGAAGGACATTCCTCTCAACAGCGAGTAGTTCGCCTTCCGTAATGTTCGCACATGCATTGACAATGCGCTGACGCATGTCGTCAGGCGTTGTCGGTGGATCACGATAGCAAATATCCTTCAACTTTGCCCAAGAAAGAAATCCGGGGACGTCAGATCCGGTGAACGTGCGGGCCATGGTATGGTGCTTCGACGACCAATCTACCTGTCGTGAAATATGCTCTTCAATACCGCTTCAACCGCACGCGAGCTATGTGCCGTACATCCAACATGTTGGAAGTACATCGCCATTGTGTCACGCAGTGAAACATCTTGTAGTAACATCGGTAGAATATTACGTAGGAAATCAGCATACATTGCACCATTTAGATTGCCATCGACAAAATGGGGGCCAATTATCCTTCCTCCCATAGTGCCGCACCATACATTAACCCGCCAAGGTCGCTGATGTTCCACTTGTCGCAGCCATCGTGGATTTTCCGTTGCCCAATAGTGCATTTCATGCCGGTTTAAGTTGCCGCTCTTGGCGAATGACGCTTCGTCGCTAAATAGAACGCGTGCAAAAAATCTGTCATCGTCCCGTAATTTCTCTTGTGCCCAGTGGCAGAACTGTACACGATGTTCAAAGTCGTCGCCATGCAAATCCTGGCTAGTAGAATATGGTACGGGTGTAATCGATATTGATGTAGTATTCTCAACACCGACGTTTTTGAGATTCCCGATTCTCACGCAATTTGTCTGCTACTGATGTGCGGATTAGCCGGGACAGCAGCTAAAACACCTACTTGGGCATCATCATTTGTTGCAGGTCGTGGTTAACGTTTCACATGTGGCTGAACAGTTCCTGTTTCCTTAAATAACGTAACTATCCGGCGAACGGTCCGGACACTTGGATGATGTCGTCCAGGATACCGAGCAGCATACATAGCACACGCCCGTTGGGCATTTTGTTCACAATAGCCATACATCAACACGATATCGACCTTTTCCGCAATTGGTAAACAGTCCATTTTAACACGGGTAATGTATCACGAAACAAATACCGTCCGCACTGGCGGAATGTTACGTGATACCACGTACTTATACGTTTGTGACTATTACAGCGCCATCTATCACAAAGCAAAAGAAGTGGTCCAAGTAAAACATTCATATTTCTTTACGTACTACACTAATCTGTAATAAAAATTGGGGTTCCTGTTTTAAAAAACGCAGTTGATATCCGTTTGACCTATGGCAGCGCCATCTAGCGGGCCAACCATAGCGCCATCTGGTTTCCCCCTTCAAGCTAGACGAGTTTCGTTCTTTGTAGTTTATTCGTTTGATGCTTATTTCGTGAGTTATTTGGCCCGGTCACTATCAATGGACCACCCTGTAGATTATAAACAATTAGGTTCCTACAACAATCTTTTGGGATACCTCTAAACTATCTTCACATCTGTATATTTCATCCGATAAAGAACAATGTGTTGAGGCCTATCTATTAGGAAGTCCTGAATACAGTCTCAAATCTGGCCTGATATCTGATAAGCTCGTGTTTCTTTCATCAGAAGTGTCCTCTGCCACACACCATTAGCTGGTTGTTGAAACAGATAAAATTCCGAGCGAGAACTAATCGCATAGATAGCTACCAAAGATATTATTTTCCCGTGAGTTGTCTTAGATGAACGATGGCATTCCTCCAGTGGCTGTTTGTTTATTCTGTTGCCTGAAGAACACAGGTGGTCAGTTTCATTGAGATCGATGCCATCCAGAAAGTATGTAGCTTGCAACCATCCTTCGTGTTCATGTTGTTTGGGTATTATACTATTTATTGGTGCTTCTCTTACTTTCGCTGCTACAGCCATTAAAAATGTGTCAAATAAACACACAGGCCTATAGAAAACATGTTTGTGTTGGAACGACTTAGTTTGTAATGAATAGGTTCAGCAGCAATTTTTTCAAGTATCACTTCTCGGGGATTTTTCAGCGTGAAACACTGGACCAGTAATCGGAAGGGCTCAGTTTCAGACTCCACTGGACCACTTTGCAAAGGTTTCTCTTACACTGCTGGTGATTAAAACTGTAACATCAGGAAAACTTCAAATAACGAAATTTTACTTATTTTGTCTGTACAGTAAAGTGTAGGTATAAATGATTATTCTTGTGGGTTATTCGTACAGGGAGTGAAATTTAGTTCTTAGATGTGCACCACTGGTGGCAACAACGGCTCCAGCCTGGCTGGGCATCAACAGGTGAATGACAGCAAGGGGTACACGATTTCATGCTGCTTCAGCTCTTTGCCGCAGATCATTGGTCCCAGTGGCTACCGATTAGTGGCATGACAGTTTTTCAGGAAACGACGACCAAGAGTACTTTAAGGTTGATAAACCTGGAGAATGTGTTCATCAGGGCAACAGATTATCATTTTCTGCATTGAGGTAGGACGGGCCAGCGTAGGCATTGTGCCATATCATGTTGATAAAAAAATGGTTCAAATAGCTCTGAGCATTATGGGATTTAACATCTGAGGTCATCAGTCCCCTAGAACTTAGAACTACTTACAACTAACTAACCCAAGGACATCACACACATCCATGCCCGAGGCAGGACTCGAACCTGCGACAGTAGCGGTCGCGCGGTTCTAGACTGAAGCACCTAGAACCGCTCGGCCACAGCGGCTGGCTCATGTTGAAAGCCAACCGTCTTAAAGATCTCGGAGATACGGCACAGCCACCATCAGCGACCAGCTGTAATGTATCACGAAAGGCTACTCTTCAAATTACTGATTATGCAAACTAAAGCTGATCGTGTTGTGTTTCCAGTGACACCCCACGCCATCACGACTTAAGTTGTACCCATACGACAATGATGAAAGCAATATGGCAAACACGGATACTTCTATGCTGTATGCAGAACCGGGACTCGTCTGAAAATACTGCTTGCCGCCATTCCAGTGTCCAGTGAGTTGTTGGGCACACCTCTGACGGGCCACCACTCTCTGCTGCCGTGCTGATCGCGCTGTTATGTGGATGCTCACCTTGCTCCAAACATGCCCATTTCCTGCCTCAAGCTGCAAAACGTGTCTGTACGAAATTGCGAAGACAAGTGAATAATGTATCTGATCCCTGCGCACTAGTCATGTGAAGCATCCAAGGCCCTTTATGGCATTGAGTATGACGATCGTGGATCCGTTGGATCCATATATACACTACTGGCCATTAAAATTGTTACACCACGAAGATGACGTGCTACAGACGCGAAATTTAAACGACAGGAAAAAGATGCTGTGATATACTGTGACACAGTTGACCGGCGTTGCCTGGTGAAACGTTGTTGTGATGCCTCGTGTAAGTAGGAGACATGCGTACGATCACGTTTCCGACTTTGATAAAGGTCGGATTGTAGCCTATCGCGATTGCGGTTTATCGTATCGCGACATTGTAGCTCGCGTCGGTCGAGAGCCAATGACTGTTAGCAGAATATGGAATCGGTGGGTTCAGGAGGGTAATACGGAACACCGTGCTGGATCCCAACGGCCTCGTATCACTAGCAGTCGAGATGACAGGCATCTTATCCGTATGGCTGTAACGGATCGTGCAGCCACGTCTCGATCCCTCAGTCAACAGATGGAGACGTTTGCAAGAAAACAACCATCTGCACGAACAGTTCGACGACGTTTGCAGCAGCACGGACTATCAGCTCGGAGACCATGGCTGCGGTTACCCTTGACGCTGCATCACAGACAGGAGCGCCTGCGATGGTGTACTCAACGACGAACCTGGGTGCACGAATGGCAAAACGTCATTTTTTAGGATGAATCCAGGTTCCGTTTACAGCATCATGATGGTCGCATCCGTGTTTGGCGACATTGCGGTGAACGCACGTTGGAGGCGTGTATTCGTCATCGCCATACTGGCGTATCACCTGGCGTGATGGTATGGGGTGCCATAGATTACACGTCTCGGTCACCTCTTGTTAACATTGACGGCACTTTGAACAGTGGACGTTACATTTCAGATGATTTACGACCCGTGGCTCTACCCTTCCTTCGATCCCGGCGAAACCCTACATTTCAGCAGGATAATGCACGACCTCATGTTACAGGTCCTGTACGGGCCTTTCCGGATACGGAAAATGTTCGCCTGCTGCCCTGGTCAGCACATTCTCCACATCTGCCACCAATTGAAAACGTCTGGTCAATGGTGGCCGAGCAACTGGCTCGTCACAATACGCCAGTCACTACTCTTGATGAACTGTGGTATCGTGTTGAAGCTGCAGCTGTACACGCCGTCCAAGCTCTGTTTGACTCAATGACCAGGCGTATCAAGGCCGTTATTACGGCCGGAGGTGGTTGTTCTGGGTACTGATTTCTCCGGATCTATGCACTCAAATTGCGTGAAAATGTAAGCACATGTCAGTTTTAGTATAATATATTTGTCCAATGAATATCCGTTTATCATCTGCATTTCTTCTTGGTGTAGCAATTTTAATAGTCAGTAGTGTACATGACAGTCGTGGGATCCTGATCAACTCCAAAAGCAGTATCTAGCTATGATAAACCACAATCTCGATTGATTATGGTCCTGCCTGCAGTTCGACTGATAAATTCTGACACAGAATTGAAGCAGCAGTACAGTGTTGTGTTCCTATCTGTCATCCAAGCTCAGTTTGACTCGATGCCAAGCTGGGTTAAAGGCGTTGCTGCTCAACTAGGAGGCAGCTCTAAATTTCACACCATTATGCTCCCAAATCCCATAAAAATTTAATCATGCTTTCTTCCTAATATTCCGTATATTCACAATAAGTGAAATTCTGTAGAAGTAGTTACTGCTTTTACTTTGCGCTGCGGAAACGCTGATCACTTAGTAGGGTCCGCAGTCTCTCCCGTCCTATATGCTGACGACTTTTGCATTTCCTTCTGCTGCTCTTCTCCTGATGTGGCTGAACGCCGGCTGCAGGGCACTACACGGGAGGCGCAGTCGTGGGCCATCACTCACGGCTTTCAGTTTTCTGCTGCCAAGACTTGGGTCATGCACTTCTGTCGTCGTTGTACGGTCCACCCTTACCCAGAGCGTTACCTCGATGGCCAACTAGTCGATGCAGTGGAGAAAAAATGGCTCTGAGCACTATGGGACTTAACTTCTGAGGTCATCAGTCCCCTAGAACTTAGAACTACTTAAACCTAACTAACATTACACACATCCATGCCCGAGTGCAGTGGAGACTTACCGCTTTTTGGGACTGGTAATCGACGCCCGCTTAATTTGGCTTCCTCATCTTCGTCAGCTTGAGGGCAAGTGCTGGCGGCACCTTAATATTATTCGATGACTGAGCCACACCGACTGGGGTGCTGATCGTCCTACACTGCTACAGCTGTACAAAGCCCTAGCAAATTCCCATACTGACTATGGGAGCCTGGTGTATGGTTCAGCATCGTCCTCCGCACTGCATCTGCTGCACCCTGTCCACCACTGTGGAGTTCAGCTCGCGATGGGAGCTTTCAGAACGAGCAGCATGAATAGCCTCCCTGTGGAAGCATTCCTCCATTGCGGCTCTGGCGGCAACTATTGCTTGCAAATTATATTATACTACCCACATTCATAGTCCGCCGCCATCCAAATTATCGTCTCCTTTTCCCTAACACGGCGATCCATCTCCCGCAATGGCGGCCCGGAACTGGAAATCCCTTCACCGTCCATGTCCGGTCGCTTCTTAATTAAGTCGGCGTTTTCCTCCTGCCACCTTTCCTGCGGGTCCACTTCCATACACCTCCATGATCCATACCTCGGCCACGGCTTCGGTTGGATCTATCGCAAGGGCCAAAAGGCTGTGGTCCATCTGAGGCCTTCCGCCGGCAATTTCTCTCTCTTCTCGGCGAGTTACAGGGCTCAGAAATAGTCTACACCGGTGGATCAATGGTCGACAGTCTTGTTGGCTTCGCTTACAATCACGTTGGACGAACTGAACAGCGTTCCTTGACGAATGGCTACAGTGTTTTCACTGCAAAGTTGGTAGTCATCCATCGCGCCCTTGAGCATATTCGCTTCTGCTCAGGAGATCCCTTGGTCATCTCTAGTGATTCCTTAAGCAGCCTACAAGCTCTCGAACGGTGCTTCCCTCGACAACCTTTGGTAAAGACTACCCACGGGTCTCTTTATGAGTTCCGTAACAGTGGACGTTCAGTGATTCCAGGACACCTCGGGATACCGGGCAATGAACTTGCTGACAGCCTCGCCAAACAGGCTACCAGTAAACCAACTCTGAAGATCGGCCTGCCGGAGACTGATCTCCGATAGGTCTTCCGCCGCAAAGACTTCACGATCTGGGTTTCTGAATGCCACACCCTCAGTACCTCAAACAAACTCTGTGTTATCAAGAAGACAACGAATGTGTGGCCGTCATCCATGTGAGACTCTCGCAGGGACTCTGTTGGCCCTTGACAACTTTGCATCGGCCATACATGGCTAACATATGGTCACCTCCTCCATCGCGAGGACCCACCTTAGTGTTGCCGTGGCTCCTGTATAACTGCTGTCCACCTCTTGTTGGACTGCCCAATTTTAGCCGCTCTGTGGCGTATTTTTAACCTTCCCAGCACTCTGCCTATGGTGTTGGGCAACAATGCCTCAACGGCAGATTTAGTGTTACGTTTTCTTCGTGAGTGGGCTTTTTATCGTATCATCTAAGATTGGGCCCCTGGCCTTCTCTCATAGGGCTTTACCCACCCTACCTTTTACGTCTTCGTCGCTCTTACTTTCCATTTTGTTTGCCTCGTTGTTTGTTTTTCCCTATGTGTGTTCTTCTCACCTCTCTTTTAGGCTCTCGATTTTAGTATGTTGCAAAGTGGCTGCCTCATCCTGTTTTATCCTTGCGATCAACCAGCCCAAGGCATCCGCTATGTGATTTTACTGCCTTCCTCTACCTTTCCTTTTTTGTGTACGTCTCCCTCTTTGCTTCGCTTGTTTCGTTTTCTCTTTCGATGTGGTTCCCCGCTAGTTTCATCCCATTTTCCTCCACCGACTCCTTTGTTTTTATTTGTTTTACCTTGAGACTTGTTTGTTTGAGGAAAAAGGAACTGATGATCCTGAGGTTTGGTCCCTTTATACTCCAAAGCAACCAATCAAACAAACGCTCATCATTTCCTAATGCAAGAGTGGTAAACATCTTCCCCATTTGAAGTTGTTTCATGTTGTTTTCATGGTGTTTTGATTTGGATGGGTAACCATATTGTTTATGGGAACCTCGCAGATGAAACTAATAACAAATTCAATGTTAAAGACCAGCTCTGAGAGAAATCGTCTTATCGAAGGCGGGACAATGAGCCTTAAAAGTCTAAGATAAAAATAAAGCGACTCATTAAGTGCGTAACTGGAGTTCTGACTTTCAAAGTGACCGCATTTCTGTAAATGTCGCAGTATGTGGACTCTTCTCGGTGAAATGTCCGCCCCGATAGCTGTATGGTCAGCGTGACGGACTGTCGTCCTACGGGCCCGGGTTCGATTCCCGGATGGGTCGGGGATTTTCTTCGCTCAGGGTCCGGGTGTTGTGTTTTCATCATCATTTCATCCCCACCCGGCGCGCAGGTCGCCCATTGTGACGTCGCATGTAATAAGCCCTGCACCACGGCGGCCGGGACTGCCCCATAAGGGGTCTCCCGGCCAGTGACGTCAAACGCTCATTTTCATTTTTCGGTCAGTTAACCGCCATTTACGTGCCTGTTCTTCCACTTCCAAAGGCACATAGACGCTCGGGAATTTTCCACTGCAGATATCGCCCCCCCCCCCCCCCCCCTTAAGTTCGCGCTACGTGCGCTGAGTTAATGAACAGCGAGTAGACTTATTTATTATTCCTCGGATATGTCGGACGTAATTACCGTTCTAACGAACTGTTTCAATGAACAGTGTGAGAAGGAAATTAATTCTAACACATACCAGTAGAACTGATTCTTCGTCATATCTGTTAAGTAAAAAACAATGTCGGAGAACGACGTAATGAAGATAAGAACTTCATTCATGAACTAGGAGCGTGAAACACTTACATTGCTTCCTGCATGCATTCGTATGTACTTATTTTCTTAGGAAGTGCAAACATTGGCATCTACTTTTCTCCTTTCCCTAAGCTAACTAAAGGCAATAAGAAGTGAGGTCTTTGTGCAGAAGCCATCATGTTCTTATACAATTCTCAATCAGTTTCCACCGTTTTATGGAGGTAATATCCTAGAGAGCAGTCTCTCGTGGGAGACCAACTTCGTATCCTAGGTGACATGTTCAGCATTATTATCCATGGAGGAAGGAGGCGCCGGTCGTTGTGGCCGAGCGGTTCTAGGTGCTTCAGTGCGGAACCGCGCTGCTGCTATGGTCGCAGGTTCGAATCCTGCCTCGGGTATGGATGCGTGTGATGTCCTTAGTTAGTTAGGTTTAAGTAGTTCTAAGTCTAGGGGACTGATGATCTGAGATGTTAAGTCCTTTTTGATCGTGTTTGGTCGTTGCGGACGTCACATGACATCCGGTCAAGTTCGTTTGTCGATCCTTCCACTCAGTTTTTTTGTTAGACTCCAACCACCTTTCTGACCGAACACGCTGAGTTACCGTGCCGGTAGACCTCTCAGCTACCGAGGCGGACAATGGTTGTTGACGATATGCCGCTGCTGGTGTTAATGTTGGCTGCTGTGACTCGACTTTATAGGAGAAGGGACCTGTTAGATAACCGAATGAAGTAACCTAGTTGTTAAGGCAGTATACGGACATTCGCGAGGATTCGAATTCAAATACGCAATCGGACATCAAGATGTACATTTTACGTGGTTTTCTTAAATCGGTTAAAGTGAATGTCAGGACTATTCCCTTTAGGAGGTCATAGCCGAATCTTTTTCCAACTCGTACACCACCGTAGCTGGCGACACGAGCTCGTTATCGATTGGAGGCTAAACCCACCTCATCCCTTCATCCTTGATTACATGGCGAGGTTCTAGACTTCAGTGACGTTCTACTACTCGACTCTGTGATGGTACATCTACATCTACATCTACATTTATACTCCGCAAGCCACCCAACGGTGTGTGGCGGAGGGCACTTTACGTGCCACTGTCATTACCTCCCTTTCCTGCTCCAGTCGCGTATGGTTCGCGGGAAGAACGACTGTCTGAAAGCCTCCGTGCGCGCTCTAATCTCTCTAATTTTACATTCGTGATCTCCTCGGGAGGTATAAGTAGGGGGAAGCAATATATTCGATACCTCATCCAGAAACGCACCCTCTCGAAACCTGACGAGCAATCTACACCGCGATGCAGAGCGCCTCTCTTGCAGAGTCTGCCACTTGAGTTTATTAAACATCTCCGTAACGCTATCACGGTTACCAAATAAACCTGTGACGAAACGCGCCGCTCTTCTTTGGATCTTCTCTATCTCTTCCGTCAAACCGATCTGGTACGGATCCCACACTGATGAGCAATACTCAGGTATAGGTCGAACGAGTGTTTTGTAAGCTACCTCCTTTGATGATGGACTACATTTTCTAAGCACTCTCCCAATAAATCTCAACCTGGTACCCGCCTTACCAACAATTAATTTTATATGATCATTCCACTTCAAATCGTTCCGCACGCATACTCCCAGATATTTTACAGAAGTAACTGCTACCAGTGTTTGTTCCGCTATCATATAATCATACAATAAAGGATCCTCCTTTCTATGTATTCGCAATACATTACATTTGTCTATGTTAAGGGACAGTTGCCACTCCCTGCACCAAGTGCCCATCCGCTGCAGATCTTCCAGCATTTCGCTACAATTTTCTAATGCTGCAATTTCTCTGTATACTACAGCATCATCCGCGAAAAGCCGCATGGAACTTCCGACACTATCTACTAGGTCATTTATATATATTGTGAAAAGCAATGGTCCCATAACACTCCCCTGTGGCACGCCAGAGGTTACTTTAACGTCTGTAGACGTCTCTCCATTGATAACAACATGCTGTGTTCTGTTTGCTAAAAACTCTTCAATCCAGCCACACAGCTGGTCTGATATTCCGTAGGCTCTTACTTTGTTTATCAGGCGACAGTGCGGAACTGTATCGAACGCCTTCCGGAAGTCAAGAAAAATAGCATCTACCTGGGAGCCTGTATCTAATATTTTCTGGGTCTCATGAACAAATAAAGCGAGTTGGGTCTCACACGATCGCTGTTTCCGGAATCCATGTTGATTCCTACATAGTAGATTCTGGGTTTCCAAAAACGACATGATACTCGAGCAAAAAACATGTTCTAAAATTCTACAACAGATCGACGTCAGAGATATAGGTCTATAGTTTTGCGCATCTGCTCGACGACCCTTCTTGAAGACTGGGATTACCTGTGCTCTTTTCCAATCATTTGGAACCTTCCGTTCCTCTAGAGACTTGCGGTACACGGCTGTTAGAAGGGGGGCAAGTTCTTTAGCGTACTCTGTGTAGAATCGAATTGGTATCCCGTCAGGTCCAGTGGACTTTCCTCTATTGAGTGATTCCAGTTGCTTTTCTATTCCTTGGACACTTATTTCCATGTCAGCCATTTTTTCGTTTGTGCGAGGATTTAGAGAAGGAACTGCAGTGAGGTCTTCCTCTGTGAAACAGCTTTGGAAAAAGGTGTTTAGTATTTCAGCTTTACGCGTGTCATCCTCTGTTTCAATGCCATCATCATCCCGGAGTGTCTGGATATGCTGTTTCGAGCCACTTACTGATTTAACGTAAGACCAGAACTTCCTAGGATTTTCTGTCAAGTCGGTACATAGAATTTTACTTTCTAATTCACTGAACGCTTCACGCATAGCCCTCCTTACGCTAACTTTGACATCGTTTAGCTTCTGTTTGTCTGAGAGGTTTTGGCTGCGTTTAAACTTGGAGTGAAGCTCTCTTTGCTTTCGCAGTAGTTTCCTAACTTTGTTGTTGTACCACGGTGGGTTTTTCCCGTCCCTCACAGTTTTACTCGGCACATACCTGTCTAAAACGCATTTTACGATTGCCATCTGTTACATGGAGTTAAATTCTTTCAGCTCATGTCAGTCCTTTTGTTTTCAGTTTTCTTCTTTCAAAAAATGGTTCAAATGGCTCTGAGCACTATGGGACTCAACTGCTGAGGTCATTAGTCCCCCAGAACTTAGAACTAGTTAAACCTAACTAACCTAAGGACATCACAAACATCCATGCCCGAGGCAGGATTCGAACCTGCGACCGTAGCAGCCGCGCGGTTCCAGATTGCAGCGCCTTTAACCGCACGGCCACTTCGGCCGGCTTTCTTCTTTCCTTTTGCTCTCTTGAGTGGTTCATTTTTAATCGAAAAATGCTGTAGATGTTTGGAAAAAGTACATCGACTGAAGCCTTAAATATCTGACGAAGTATTCAGCCCGTACAGTATCCAGTCTCCTGAAGAAAGATACAGAGACGATCACTTCTAAATCTCGAATGGATGGACACGGTAGTGAGGTAGTAAGCTTTTAGTCTTCTTACGATGAATCATTCAGATTTGCCTTGGCCGCGAATGGCGAGCTCAGAACACACGCTACGATTAGCATAAATTTGAACATAGTCGTGACTATTGTCACTGGTATTTCTACCCGCAATCCTGTTTTCCCTTTCTTTTTTCCAAAGATTTCTCCATTTATTCCGTCCCCTTAGCGGATTCTTGCGGCATCTGTTGCGGTTTGCTGGCTAACGTTACGCTCTTGTCTCGCAGCCTCTTGACCCTGAAAGCCGAGTTACGGCGTTGCAATCAGAGATGTAATTTCCACTTAAAACAAAATCGACCCTGAAACAATGACATCTCTCGTGGAAGTTTCTTTCTTTTGCTATGTACATCCCTGGTATTTTCCGCAATATGCTACAATACGCAATTTGTACTTTTCCTATGTGTTACCTTCTAACGAAATTTGGCGGATGAAGAACATTTAACAGTTTAGTATCTTTCACACTATTTATGTCAAAATTGACTCTAGTTATCTGGGTCTAGTAATGAAGTAGTTCAAAGCACACAGCCATGTTTATATACTCTAATATAAAAGAGGCTCCTGCAGCTTTCCATGTCCCTTCGCACTGGACTGACTTCGCGCCGTCGATAAGGATAAGATTAGAGAAGTTACAGTAGAGACAGCAAAGACCTTGAGAGTTCAGAGACAGTTTTAAAAAGTTTAAGATTTAATTCATTTGATTTACTTCAGGTAACATTGTCCTGTAAAGAAGGTTAAAAATGTCAGTAAGCCTACAAGCACCCTCATGTCCCAATCTGAAGCTGTTCTGCCAGTTTGGAAGCTATTGAGTACTGTATAATCGTGCACATTGGCAACGGGAAATTATAGGCCAATAGAAGGACACTTATGGTGGTAGAATAGGTTGCTGTGTCAGACGTATCAAAAAACCACACTTCATTTTATTTAAACAACCTGGCCGCCCTCCGCGTCTGTCCCCAATCAAGCGGCGGCATAGCATCTTGTGATTTTTTATGACTGTTATCTTCTGATATACATGTCCCAACGTGTACCGTGGTGCATTAATGCAGGTAACTTCCCTTTATCTGTCATTCGATGTTTGTGCGCTCGTGTTAACCTCTGCTTCGTGTGGCGTGGAGCGACCACGGTATCGTGTAGGGTGGTGGCTTCTGTACTCTACAGTATAGTAAAAAGGTTGTTCTGGATGTTACGGCTCATCATCGCTTGTTGTTGTTGTTGTTGTCGTCCAGCTTTGAATTGACGAATGGTTTCTTCCACTCCCCCCCCCCCCTCCGATAGAGTCAATGGCACACTATATGATCAAAAGTATCCGGACACCCCAAAAAACATACGTTTTTCATATTAGGTACATTGTGCTGCCACCTACTGCCAGGTACTCCATATCAGCGACCTCAGTAGTCATTAGACATCGTGAAAGAGCAGAATGGGGCGCTCTGTTGAACTCATGAACTTCGAACGTGGTCAGGTGACTGGATGTCACTTGTGTCATACGTCTGTACACGAGATTTCCACTCTTCTAAACATCCTTATGTCCAATGTTTCCGATGTGACAGTGAAGTGGAAACGCGACGGAACACGTACAGCACAAAAGCGTACAGGCCGACCTCGTCTGTTGACTGACAGAGACCGCCAACAGTTGAAGGCGGTCGTAATGTGTAATAGACAGACATCTATCCAGACCATCACACAGGAATTCCATAACGCATCAGGATCCACTGCAAGTACTATGACAGTTGGGCGGGATGTAAGAAAACTAGGATTTCATGGCCGAGCGGCTGCTCATAAGCCACACATCACGCTGGAAAATGCCTAACGACGCCTCGATTGGTGTAAGGAGCGTAAACATTGGAAGATTGAACAGTGGAAAAACGTTGTGTGGATTGACGAATCACGGTACACAATGTGGCGATCCGATGCCAGGGTGTGGGTATGACGAATGACCGGTGAACGTCATCTGCCAGCTTGTGTAGTGCCAACAGTAAAATTCGGAGGCAGTGTTGTTATGGTGTGGTCGTGTTTTTCATGGAGGGGGCTTGCACCCCCTGTTGTTTTGCGCGGCACTATCGCAACACAGGCCTACATTGATGTTTTAAGCATCTCCTTGCTTCCCACAGTTGAAAACAATTCGGGGATGGCGACGGCATCTTTCAGCACGATCGAGCACGTGTTCTTAATGCACGGCCTGTGGCGGAGTGGTTACACGACAGGCACATCCCTGTAATGGACTGGCGCGCACAGAGTCCTTCCCTGAATCATATAGAATACCTTCGGGATGTTTTGGAACGTCGACTTCATGCTAGGTCTCACCGACCGACATCGATATCTCTCCTCACTTCAGCACTCTGTGAAGAATGGACTTCCATTCCCCAAGAAACCTTCCAGCACCTGATTGAACATATTCCTGCGGGAGTGGAAGCTGTCACCAAGGTTAAGGATGGGCCAACACCATATTGAATTCCATCATTACCGATGAAGGGCGCCACGACTTGTAAGTCATTTTCAGCCAGGTGTCCGGACACTTTTGATCACATAGTGTATGTGACAGCGAACCCTGTCATCAGTGCAAGGTTATTCAAGAACATGGCCTCAATTGAATTAATTTATACTTCATGAAATATAAATTGCCTATGTTTAAACTTTATACAGATCTAAGCAGGAAGTTTTAAAGTTTACATGCACGCGGTATAAAAGTTAAATTGCTACTTCTGACACCAAAATGTATGGGGTACGACGACCCCTATGGTGGCTGGTTAATCGGCTGAAGGCAAATCAGCAAGTCAGGATGGAGCACTTTTACCCCGCCTGGACATAGGCTGCAGGTGTTGTGTTGATTGAAAGCGTACGAAAAACCACCAAAAAGAAGGCCTGGCTATAACGGTTCGTTATTCATGTCAATTACACGGATGGAACCAGTCGCAAAGAAGATTACTGGCCTTGGCGACGCAAGTGGTAGGAGGCGAGAGCTCTGTTGGCTCCAGCATTTCGCCCTACTGGCAGGCAACGCCTGTGGGAAACCGCAGCTGCTAAGGTGTGTGTGGCTGGAGAAGCTTGACACAAGCGGGGTATGGCTGTGGGAGCTCCTAGTGGCTTGGTTGCTCCATTGTCAAAGCGACGACACATTGTGTTAGATGGTGTTTAAACCGAGATACTTGGCATGAACAAACATGATAGCGTGTGTGCGTCCTGGGGAATTGTCAGAAACAGTGTAGGCTTGCGCTGGCTGGATGACAGCGACAGTGCAGCTGGGCAGGAAGCCAGCCCAGGCTGCAACTTATGGTACACAAGGGAGGTGGCCGACAACAGATGGGAATCAAGCTGCAGGTGACCCAGTAGAATAGAGGCACCAACTTGACCGCGTACAAACATCAGCTCAGGTGGGAGCCTGCAGCTACTGCTGGAAAAGTGCGAAGAAGGCAGGTGGTTGCGTTATCTTGTACTGAAAGTGGTCGCCATCTCATTGCCATCAGCTGGTGTAGACTACATCGCATGAATACTTCTGGATATAACGAACATCTGAGAGTAAGGGACAGACTTTTCTTGGAGGCGTAGGCGGTGGCAGTTGTACATGCGAATCGGTTACTTACTATTTCTCGAATGGCAGTACTCCCACCACGAATCTTATAGAAGACCAGAGCAGTAGGGTGTTGATATCAGGCAGCGATATTTGCAAGGGATTTCTTGTTTAATCAGCTCCTCCAGGAGCCCCACTGGAGCTGTAAGATTTCACTTCTGTTTTCAGAGGTGCTAGCTGGCGTCTTTCGCTTTGGCAGCATCGAGTGCTCTTGCACTCTGAATACTCTTGCTTGCATAACAGTGCCTGGACCTTGGGCTGATGATCAGTTCCCTCTCTATGACGTAGTTCTACGATCGACGCAGGAACAGTTCATTTCACTGGCAAACAAGTGCCACAACACCCTTCTGTTGCACAAAAAAGATCCAAGCAGTAGCCTAACCCAGCCCACAGCGAAGAAATATCTCTTGTGTTACTGAGTTCACTACAGCTGTGCTATGGTTCCACATGCTGGCCAAAATTGTTGGTAGAGGTGAAACATAAACTGCCTCTTTTATAAAGCCCCTTAAGAAAAAGTCACATGGTGGGAGATCAGGGGATCTCGGCGGCCTGAATGTAAGTCAGGTCTTCTTTTCCTATGCGACCTGTCTATGTTTGTGGCAGGGGTTGATTCCAAAATGCTCAGACACCAAGGTGGCAATGGGATAAAGCTCCATATTGTAAAAAAATACTGAAGTGTCCTGAGTCTTTGGTAAGTTGACAAAAAGGCATTTGTTTCTACATGTCCACTTCATTATTCCACTAATAGTTTCCTCCAGTAAAGGAATGGCCCATTAACTTTGTTTTGTGATAAGACACTAAATACATTTCTCTGTACTGAATCTCTCCCATGTTCCACAGGAATTTTGCAGATTCCATAAGCGAATACTATTCACCTTCCCAGTAAGATGAAACGTAGCTACCCCACTACAAATTGAGCGCAGGGAAAACGTATCAACTCGCAGCTTTATCACCATTTCAGCACAAAATTCAATATGTTTTTCTTTGACACATTCAACAGGATCCTGCACAAGATGTAAGCATCTATTAGGCGCACTACGAATGTAGTGATGTGGACATGTTGGGAATGTGGGTCTCACGGGGAGCGTGCAAGGGATAAGACCCTGCAGGTGCACTATCCTCTGTGTCCTCGGTGGCTAAGATGGATAGAGCGTCTGCCATGTAAGCAGGAGATCCCGGGTTCGAGTCCCGGTCGGAGCACAAATTTTCAACATGTCCCCAATGAAGTATATCAACGCCGGTTTGCAGCTAGGGTGTCGATTTAATTATCATTTCATTCCTCTTTTCTGTCTAACATCAGCCCACAAATATATTGCACAAATCTTCATTCTCTTTCGATCTGATCATGGGAACTTAGTCGTGGCAAAGCTTATCAACCTCCCATGAAAGTTTTTCAATCTCAGTGACAAGCTAAACCGCTTGATTATGCCCGACATAGAGGTTAAGACTTGAATCATAGGACGATACCATTTGGAACGGAGCCACATATGGTATGTGTTTATCTGGGAAGGTAGTATGTGAGGCTGCAGGGTCAACTTCACAGCGGGTCACAGGAACAAGGAGGTGTTAAATGTCGGCATATGCCACAAATGACCATCTTTCCTGGTAGTGAGCATTCTTAAACTTTATGAATTTGTTTTCCTCAATAGGCATTATAACATGTACTGGGTCCTTGGAAGTGCAATCTTCTAGATGCTTTGCTAAGTACTCGCTTTTCGAAAAGGCATTGTTTCACCTTAATCAAATATGCTTTTTACACCTGTGGCCACATAACTGAGAGAATAGGAGTTGGGACATGTCTTTGATCCAGTAAAAAAATGTCGTGTGACTAGGGCCTCCCGATGGATAGACCGTTCGCTGGGTGCTCATATTTTAAGCCACTTCGCCGACTTGCGCGTCGATGGGGATGAAATGATGATGATTAGGACAACCCAGCACCCAGTCCCTGGTTCAAAAAATGGTTCAAATGGCTCTGAGCACTATGTGACTTAATATCTGAGGTCATCAGTCCCCTAGAACTTAGAACTACTTAAACCAAACTAACCTAAGGACATCACACACATCCATGCCCGAGGCAGGATTCGAACCTGCGACCTTAGCGGTCGCACGGTTCCAGATTGAAGCGCCTAGAATCGCTCGGCCACTGCGGCCGGCGCCCCAGCCCTAGTCTCTCAGTGGAGAAAATCTCTGGCCCATCTGAGAATCGAACCCGGGCCCATAGGGTTAACATCCTGTCGCGCTGACCACTCAGCTACTGGGGGCGGACTTTGATCTAGTAGTAATGCTAATTGGCTTTCTCTTTATTTTTCTTATCTAAGAATAACAGCAAGTTTACATGCATCTACGCTCATCGGCAAACTTTGAGAAATGGAGGGGTCTGCCGATTACATGCTTATACTGCTCATCTGACTTGTGTTTCTCCAGGCCACGAAGATGAATCGATATTTCGGTATTCTGCACCTCACATGTAGGTATGTCCTGGATCTTGACGGGGAACTCGGTACCGTCAAAGTTATAACATCCATGAATGTCAAAGTATCTACCATATCGAGATGTATGCTGCTGGTTTTTCTCGTAGTTTTTCTCGCAAGACTCGTCGGTGTTAATTTCGACATTAATGGCTCTGAGCACTATGGGACTTAACATCTGTGGTCATCAGTCCCCTAGAACTTAGAACTACTTAAACCTAACTAACCTAAGGACATCACACACATCCATGCCCGAGGCAGGATTCGAACCTGCGACCGTAGCAGTCGCGCGGTTCCGGATTGAGCGCCTAGAGCCGCTAGACCACCGCGGCCGGCTATTTCGACATTACTACATGTCTTCTTATCAGCAGTATTCTTAGGAAGCTTGATATAGTTGGACACTCCATTTACTGGATCATGTCAAGATGTAGTATTCGGCTTAGTGCCTTACCTGACCCTGTAAGTTCCATCTCGGGAAGCTGGGGGAGGGGCGTGTTGGCGAGGGGTGCAAGACTTCTATACACAGCACAGTGCTGCTTTTAATGGCAGTATACCACAAATCATTAACAACCTATAGGGGCTCCATTTCCAGAACAGAAAGACATGCGTTCAGGAACCCTACAGGGTCACTGTACCCTCCTGCGGATTCTCGATCATAGTGAACGATATTCGATCCTCAAACGCGTCCGCAGTCACCAATCATTCTAATTGTGGTAGTGTGTTACTATTCTGATGACTTTCAATAACAAAACGGGAAACGCAACTGCCGCTAGCCACAGGTTACTCCTACTATTACTATAACTACAACTAGCCACAGGTTATTACTACTATTACTATAACTACAACTAGTTGCCGACAATGCTGCTGATGGTGACTGTTGCATGGAGGAGCAGGGAGGTGCACGAGCCTTGCAGTTCGGATAGGAACATGGGGCAGGTGGAGATTGTGCATCGTCCCAGTGTGAGCAGCGTGGCTGCGGCTGTGGAGATGGTTGTGGCCATGTACCTGAACCAGTTGCCAGAGGATGGGATGCCCATGCACGCCATAGTGATGCTGGGGCGACACAACGAGGCGGGGGGCTGGGCAGCGGCGCCTGTGGCTGCTTGTGCTGTGGCGGCTTCCAGCGCAGCGACGAGGTCCGTCTTACACAGCGGAGCGTGCCACACCGGACCTCCTCTAGACGGTTGTTTCTTTACCACCCCTCGTACCCGCGCCACGGCATACTGCATAGACGGTGGTGCTGTAGAGAAATAATAACGAGAAATAAGTACAGCGTTCCAGATATTGCCTGCTGCTGCAAAGAAACGAAGAATACTAGTTATTTGTAAGCAGAACGAGTACATGTGTAAATTACCTATATCGCTCTCCTCATTGTGACAGGTCCCTCTTCTTCTCCTCCACCCACTCAGGCATCCCCTCACCCGAACTACCTGGATCAACCGATTGAGATCTCCGAAATCACCTACAACAGCAACATGCTGATTTAATATAAAAATATATTCACGCACAAAACTAAGAAAAAATCTGCTTACACAATAGCTGTGATGTGGATGACACCACAACCTTTGTCCCTCCCTGCTCCTATTCCTTGAAATCATCTACAACAACATACTTCACGTATACAATGAAATTTCTATCTTACAGCAGCATGATATGTACATGCACGTTACTACAAAGAAGAAAATATATAAAAATCTTTCAATGCTGCTGCTGATGCTGTTGCTGGCTTTCAGCAGACAGGTCATCAATTATTCGCCGGTCATTTACTGAAATAGTAAGACGACACGTATTCAAGACTACTACTACGAAATTCGTGGTGAAAAAGTTGTAGATATCCTCAAAATCAAGTACAAAAGCTAAGACTCACTGACGAGCATATTACATATTACATATACGACGAAAAACACATGTTCTATATGAGATTGCAGGTTTTCTCAGAGAATCTCGAAGATAAAATCTTCTCGGGTTGACAGCCGAGTCAATGCGTTGTTATCCGGCAACTTACCTGCCATTTTCAGGCGAAGGCTGAAGATGGCCTGAAGATGCTGTTGCTGCTGCTGCAACCTCTCTGCCTACAACCCATCCACGATATGGTGGATGTTAGATGTATGCTGAAACAAGAAAAAAAATTAACGCCTAAGTCTAAACACATGCTACGACACTTTTTTTAACTTTTGAAGCTGAAAAGACAAGGATTCGATGCTATAAAACTTTTTGTCAAAACATACTTCGAAATATTAGCACACAGTGATTTGGTAGTATGAAACTTTTTTTTTAATACGTACTTCGAAATCTGAAACACACAGTGAATTGATATTGTGAAATTTTTTACGAAAATATACCCTGCGAAATCCAGCGTCATGCTATGAAACTAAATAAATGCTTACCTGGTAATTAGCCAACGGCCTTGCCGCAGTGGTAGCACGGTTTCCGTCAGATCACCGTAGTTAAGCGCTGATAGCTGGGCTAGCACTTGGATGGGTGACCATCTAGTCTGTCGAGAGCAGTTGGCAAACGGCGTGCACTCATCCCTTGTAAGACAAATTGAGGAGCTACTTGATTGAAAAGTAGCGGCTCCGGTCTCGGAAACTGACATACGGCCGGGAGAGTGGTGTGTTGACCACATGCCCATCCGTTCCCACATCCAGTGGCGCCTAAGGGCTGAGGATGACATGGCGGCCGATCGGTATCGTTGGGCCTTCCTGGCCTGTTCGGGAGGAGTTTAGCTATTTTACCTGGTAATTCCCATTCCTGTGACAGTCTTGGCCCGTTTGCCGATGCTGGCGCTGATGATGATTGCCTGAAGCCACTGAATGCTTAATGTTACATCAGAGGTGGAGCAAACAGACTTAGGGAGAACTGACCCAACCGCGTACGATAGCAGATTGACGACAGGGTAGAGGCGGTAGAGATTATATACCTTCACTGTTTCGGCATTAGCTAATAGGACCGCAGTACTCTGAGAACGGATGAAAACCTCCGTCTGTGTTTTTGTACACGTTTGTTTATGCACAAAAAGGAAGTAGCCGCTAGAGAGAGATCAGAGGTGGTTTCCTTGGTATCAGATATCAAGGAGCTGCCGCCACCTGAAGCTTTTGATCAAGGGATTAGCACGACTTCTGATCTGCACGCCACACGAGACTGCCCTGTATGCGGGTCATTTTCCCGACTTGAGTATGCGGGAATACGCGAGCTGGCCATTTTGGCTGTTGCCACCAGAATGTCTGACTTGCGGTCGGTGCGTAGACATGATTTGATGATTTTTAACAATGTAATTACGTTCAGTGAGCTATGTTGACGTCGATTTTGTGACGATATTTCTTCCACGACCGGAAAAAAGCGATCTACTGAAACACTTCTTTTTGATGTATTTTATATCTTCCAAAAAGAGAGATCCAACTCCTGCAAACTGAATTTTATAAATAAACACGATATCCTTTGATATGTAATTGAGTTTGATTTAAATTTTGTGTCGTAAGATCCTTCCTCTCCAGCACAGACTGAGCCTTTTTCCAGCCAGTTTCCACGTGGGAGAGGGGGAGGGGAGTGGGGAGAGGGCTGTGGATTTCCCAGAGGGGAAGAGATCAATTAACCTAACGACTTAATTGTTTAGTCAATAAATTTGGTATCAAAAATGTGCGTGTATCAGAGAGGGGATTGGGAGGAGGGTTGGGGATTTCACAGAGAGGTGGAGGAAGTGGAGGGGAGGAGGAGGGGTGAAGGGTTTCTCAGAAGAATGGATTATCCCAAGGGGGTCATAAATCAATTAGCATAACAATAGGTTAAGGGGAGGGGGAGGGGTCATAAATCAATTACGTTTGTCCTGAATGTATGCAGCCTGTACTAACAAAGTGTACCAGAACCCACATTACCCTATGACTGATGTAAGCCATAGCACTTGGACAGAAAATGGAGTCTCAAAACAAACATATAGTTAGTTGAGGTATTTCTAGTCATATACTACCTCTATTGGTAGCATTACTTGAACTATGAACAAAAGTTCCTCCAATTTGCCTCATGTCCTCATCCAACACATGCTCAGCCCATGCACTGTCTTTGCAGAGATGACATACAATTTCCTGAAACTGCATAAACCATTGGCTTAAGCTTTTATTAGTAGGTAGTTCAGTGCCAAATTGGAATCGAACTACCTTCTCCACTGGAAAAGTTAACTCACTTCTTCTGAACCCAATAACACAGGAAACCTTAAGCTACAAAGTAGCTATCATACACTTGAGGCGAAATGGTTGTGTATTGGCGCGAGCATTCTAGTATTCGTTTTTGCAAAGACACTGCCTGACAAAAAAGTGAGGAACCTAGAAGAGGAGAGTGAAACGAAATGAAACTTCATTGCAGTTGAGAGGGTATGTTATGTTATTTCGGAGATAACTAAATCACGTCAAACTTACAGCGAACTTTGTATTATGAGCCCACCTTTCAATATGATGTTGCAGCAGCTCTGGTCTGGATGCATGCACTGATTTGATTGGTAATAGTGTCGTAAGGCAGTTGTATCCTCTCATGGTACAATGTGACCAGTAACTGTTTTATCCTGGTTCCTGGCTCTGGAATGGAGTTGACGTTAAGCTGGTCTCACACATGATGAAATCTTCTTGGGCTTTCGTACGGGTGGCTACGTTGAAATTTCGCGCCCTTTCATCATCTTCTGGTGAAGTCTCACACATGTTTAATCGGGGACAGATCTAGAGATACTACTGGCAATGACAGTACCTCAGTATCACGCAGGCAGTACATGGAGACACATGCCATGTGTGTAAGAGCATTGTCTTGTCGAAAGATTGAACCAAAATACTGTCACACTAGAGGCAGCACATGAGGATGCAGTTTATCTGTTACGTACCTTTGTGCCATTTAGTTCCCTCAGTCACTACCAGCTTTGACCTCAAGTCATATCCGATAGCTCCCCACAATATGAAGCCAGAGGTAACGCCACTGTTCCTCTACAAAACACTGAAAGAATGAGATCTTTCCCCAGGTCGCTGTAATACTATACAATTGTCATCTGGGATAGTGGAGAATGCTGATCCAGCACTGATCACAATGAGTGGCCATTCATCAGTATTTCACGTTTCTCAGTCACGTTACCACTCTATCGCAGCTGTATTTGTTGTAGCATTAGCGGCAACCTAATGATAAGAAGGTGATTCCGTAGTATGGCTACTGCTAGTCTCAGACCAATACTGTGGCATGATACAGAAGGTTTCAGAGAGTCGGATGGGAGCCACAGTTTTCATCCAAGCTCAACTTCGCAGCACATGTGTTCATTCACACTGATGGTATAGAGAAACCTGTGCGTAGGTGCATATGTGAATGGGTTACAGCCGGTTACTGTGGCCGAGCGGTTCTAGGCGCTTCAGTCCGGAACCGCGCTGCTGCTACGGTCGCAGGTTCGAATCCTGCCTCAGGCATGGATGTGTGTAATATCCTTAGGTTGGTTAGGTTTAAGTAGTTCTACGTCTAGGGGACTGATGACCTCAGATGTTAGGTCCTACAGTGCTTAGAGCCATTTTTGAAAGGGTTACGACAGCGATCCTCCCTTGTGGTGGTCAGATTTGACGCCGAATGCAGTTGTCCCCAACATCCAGTGCAGTCCATCAAAACGGCCTTTGCCACAGCCAAATGATGCAAAAATGTGGATACTGCACGGTTCGATCATCCGACCAAATGGAGACCTACAATGAGGCCTTTTCAAACGTTGTCTAGTGCTAATAACACTACCTCACGTGAGTACATGACACATCCGTGTCATTTGGAGTGGCCACTCAACATCTGACGATGTTCACGCCCCTTATATATCCTTCCGGTCCTGGTAACAATACGAAACATGAACAACACCAATGCACGCTGGTGGCCGTTCTACTTGTCACAGAGAACTGTAACTCTAATTATTTACGTACCTGACGATGGAGTGTACGTGCACGGCGTTACTTGACATCTGACCATGTCTTCTGGGTGCTTCGCATTTTTCATCAGTCAGTGTATGTTCTAGCGGCGGTAATCGGAACTTTAGACGCTTTTCTTTCCTACAGCGTGTCGGCTATTCATGTCACTCTTTTTCATGAAATAAAAGTTAATCATTTTGATCCATTTTTGAATAAACTTATACTCTAAACCACACCAGGTGACTCTAGCGACGGCAGTTTCCCACCACCGAGTCTAGGTGCTCCTAGTATCCTTTCACAAAGCTTAGTGACTTGATCAACTCAGACGTGAAGATGTCCTTGCGTTAGGCATTCTCTGCCCTACCACTGACTCTTATGCCTGCGGTCAGTAGAAGCTGTGACGACACATCAAACAGTTTCATTTGGCATGGCAACAGGATTGTTATGTCTCCATCACAGCAGCTATCTGTGATTCATTTGTTCATTCTTACATTGTCATACTGAGAACACGTAGTTATTGAGAAATGGGCTTCTTTCCAAAGACGCAGTACCGCAACTGAAGAAGACCAGGGAAAAGAAGCGGTTGTGACTTACATAAGGTGCAATCGTGTGAACTGAGTTTGGAACACGAAGTAAAATGTCAACTATTACGACGAGACACGAAACTGAACAACCATCTCAAATACGAGTGCGTTGTCCTAATGGTTTTTGCAACAAAAATTTATTGCTTTATACGTTCTTAAATTTAAAGTAGTGCGGAACGCTTATACAAACACATTCACAAACCCTACACCAAAAGCCGGCCGAAGTGGCCGTGCGGTTAAAGGCGCTGCAGTCTGGAACCGCAAGACCGCTACGGTCGCAGGTTCGAATCCTGCCTCGGGCATGGATGTTTGTGATGTCCTTAGGTTAGTTAGATTTAACTACTTCTAAGTTCTAGGTGACTAATGACCTCAGCAGTTGAGTCCCATAGTGCTCAGAGCCATTTTGAACCTACACCAAAACGCTCTCCACATCCGGTCTCCCAACGAAGCTTAACCACCACTTCCCGCTTACCTTACCCATCTGACCAGCCCAGAGATTGCTCATTACTTCAAGTTTAACAGAATACTCTTTTTCTTCTTCAAATATGGGGTCCCCATCTTTCCACTTTACTCCCTCCCTGTCCACCCCCATAGCCGAATGGTCAGCGTGACAGACTGCCGTCATAAGGGGCCCGGGTTAGAGTCCCGGCTGGGTCGGGGATTTTCTCCGCAGGTCGCCCAATGTGGCGTCGAATGTAATAAGACCTGCACCAGGGCAGCCGGACCTACCCCACAAGGGGCCTCCCGGCCAATGACGCCAAACGCTCACTTCCATTACTCCCACCCTTTCCAACAGCTAGGTTCTGGGTGCTCTTCCTGCTCATTTCCAGCCCAAATCATTTCCAAAACACCCTCCCACACAAACGCACATCATCTACTGATCTTTTGTCACACTTCGGTGAAGTGAAGTGTTTAGTTTTGATCATAAAGACTACAATCAATTTTTTTTGTTTTAAAAGAGAACAGTTTTTTACTTAACGTTTCAGTGTACTACGGTCCTCTTTAATCAGATATTTCACCATTTTATTTTTGTCCGCCCCCAGTAGCTGAGTGGTCAGCGCGACAGACTGTCAATTCAAAGGGCCCGGGTTCGATTCCCGGCTGGGTCGGAGATTTTCTCCGTTCAGGGACTGGGTGTTGTGTTGTCCTAATCATCATCATTTCATCCCCATCGACGCGCAAGTCGCCGAAGTGGCGTCAAATCGAAAGACTTGCACCAGGCGAACGGTCTACCCGACGGGAGGCCCTCGTCACACGACATTTCATTTCATTTTATTTTTCTAAATTGTTCTTCTGTGTTTTCATTACTGCTCTGTTGAAGAGCTGCCAGCCAACGCTCTCCTCTGGGAAAGAGGGAATGAAATTGCAATAAAGGGAAAACTAGTACTGGTGAATTCTTAAGTATGTTGACGTCGTTTAGATTATATTGTTAGGAGGTTGCAGGATCCGATAAATGTTGGATGCTAATAGCTAAAGGTCCCCGTAGAAGTTTGCAAAGGCCCGTGAGGAGCAGCTCACGCCTTCCCGTTAGTGGTTGCATCCCTCAGAGGGTTCGGAGTGTCTCGACGAACCAAAGAAAGCAGCCCGCCTAGTTCTGACTGCCAAACATAGGCCAGGAAACGATCAGCTCTGCTCGTATTGTGCGTCGGCAATACGTTGTCACTTCTCGAATCCGAAGTGGTGGACTGGTAAGCTTTCTTCTTGACCTTCGCTGAATGCATTTTTGTATTCATGTATTATAATGACGCCACCATTGATTACAATGCTTATATTAGTGCCTTTTCTTCTATAAAAATGTACGAAGTTCATATTCACTTCTTGTTTCACAGTTACACATTTTTAAGAATTATGCATGATGACAACACGTTCAGTGATCATTGACGATGTGGTTATTATGGAATCTGCGAGCCGCTAAATTTATAAGCTAAGTCTGCTTTTCCATTCCGGATTTGTCTCTATATTTGGTCACAGACTTACTTATAGTAAATCGGGGTAGGCGTTTTAACATAAACAATAATAACAAATCATTTACCTGCTTTTAACAGACAGGCAAGCGACTCAAGATCTCCGCCCACGTGTCTATTTAACGACTAGTCGACATATACGGGATGTTCAAAACGTCTCTCCGCAGTGCCGTATGATTGTTAGCCGCACGTGTCGTATGCCGCAGTGAATGTACTTAAATGAAACTCAGTGAAATACAAGTTATTAATTTATTGAATATTCATTTTTACTTACAAATTTTCACATTGAATGTTGAAAGTGCCCCCCCCCCCCTTTTTGTTGAATACACAATTCAATTCGTCTAATCATGTTTCCAAACACAAGCTGTAACATTTCTTCTGTAATAGAAGCAGTGAAAGTGGATATTGCAGTTTTCAATTTATCGATGGATTTTCGACAGTTTTTATAGACAGTTGCTTTCGCTGCACCCTAGAAGAAAAAGTCAGATGGTGTTCCGTCAGGCGATCGTGGAGGCCAAAGTCCCTGTGAAATTATGCGATCGCGAAAAACATCAGCAAGCAGTGACACTGAAACGCTAGCTGTATGCGCGGTTGCGCCATCTCGTTGAAAATAACCGTTCAGTATTTCACTTAGCGCGTGTTCTTCTATGAATTGGTACGGAATTCACTGCAGTATCGTTGTGCGTTTATTGTTTTGTTGAAAAATATGGGACCCACAACCCGACGTCTAGAAATTCCAATCCAAACTCCTATTTTCACAGAATGAAGTGGTTCCTCATGAATACACAATGGATTTGCAATACTCCACATACGAGAATTTTGCGAGTTCATGTACCCGGATAAATGAAACCACGCCTCATCAGTGAAAAAGTTTCATTAAGAATATCCCTTCCATTTTGTTGAAATAAATTTTTGAACCACTGACAATAATGCAGTTTCTTTCCATGATCGGTAGTTTTCAGTTCTTGCACGTTTGTATGGGAAAAGTACTAATTTTTTCCTTACAGCTGTGTTGGCCATTTCGACACTAACATCGATTTCCTGGGCGAGTTTTCTTACTGACTTGTTCAGATTGATGGACATTTTATCGGAAATATCGAGTAGTTTATCCTCAGACAAAACGCTAGAACGACCACTTCTCGGTGCATCTGTCACTAAACCCGTACTTCAAAATTTGATAATCAAATCTCGCACAGTATCGCGATGTGGGAGTGTCGTCTCTGGGAAAACTGAATTAAATGTTTGACGAACTGAAACTGTGTATTTACCGCCAGCTTTGAACACTTGTTCGACTAAAAGCACACGTTCTTCAATGGTTAGCATTTTAACAGTGACAAAAATGGAACAAACGAACAAAGGAACTAAACTTAAACGTTCACGTCAACACGTAACGAGACACACCACGCTGGCTCGAATAAACGAAACAGTGGAATGTTGGGAGAGTCCACTTGAAGGGAAGTGACCCAGGCAAGCGAACAATCATACGGCACGCGCGGCTAACAATCATACGGCACTGTGGAGAGACTTTTTGAACACCCCGTACAACGACCAGTCAGTTAGTGGTTTTTAGGTGGTGGGTCAATTCTATACGGTCCAGTCACATTAATGTGACTATCGCCTATGTTCGATGTCAACTTGCAATATCCACTCACAGAAGGCAGGTGACAGCACTAGGAGTGGAAGGCATATAAAGCGTGTCGAAGAAACTGTAACGTTCCCTGGCAGCACACACACTATTAATCAAAGGAAATGACATTTAATTGTACTATGTACGCTATGAAGCAATTCGTATGTACTGTAATTGTTTAACAAAAAAATATTATTTAATTTTGTATAAAGGACATTCGTTATTATTGTAATATTTTCTGTAATAATATTCTCGATGTATTTATGATTGTAATATTTCTATACTCATAATGTAATTACAAAATATATTAATATCTGCGATAAGAAAAATGTAAAATACAGCCACAGAGGGGAGTAATGTTGTAAGATTGCAAAGAGACATTAACGGTCGGTAGTGGTATAAATAGGAATACATAATGTGCATTCTTTGTCGTCTTCCTCGAGAGCTGAGAGAGAGAGAGGAACCTGTGACGTAGCATTTTATGAATGAGTAGACTTCTTTTGTCTATATCTATCTTTAGCCGCCATTAGAGGAGAAATTACAAAGAAATGTAAGTTGAATTATTGTAGTGGTCTAAATACATTATAATTGATCAAAATTGTGTATTACTAATGTAAATTAGCTTGCCCATGTCATCTATAATATTTCTTTAAAGAATTTTCAGCATTTTTAGCAATTATCGTTGGTGTTGCTGGGCTGTGCCGCGACCGAACGATTTGCAGCGGCGGTACATTTAAAAAATTGTTCCGCTAAGAAAAATTAACCAAACCCGTAAATCGGGAGCAGATAAAATTAGCAGTGAATTACGAAAATATTTTTCTTTTACAGCAGTCCCTAGACTGACGGAATTTATTACTGGTTTCACATTTGTGCATTCATAGGCGGATAGTTAACGTTGAAGTTTAACAATCTGTTGGTTCTTTCAATTTCTAAAGCAAATAACTTAAACGTATAGTGAAGTGTGTTTTGCCAATGATAATTAAACGTTCAGGTCGGCTTGGCAATATTTAACCATTTTATGCTAACAGAGACAGTCTTGTGTTCCATAGCTAACGCCGGGAAAGAATTCAGTAAATATTAAAAAAAAAAAAACCACTGCATTTAGAAAATGTGTGCAAGGCTGAAATACGTAAAAAAAATTTAATTTATGCAATTTTCAACTAAATGTTCTTAATCAGTTAGTATGAATTTATCAGCATGAGAGGGTTGAAGGTTCACGTAATTTTAAATGTGCTTAATTCTGTCTAAATGAATTTTTATTACCACACGTAAATAAGGGGCTCTACAACAAAGTTCGTACTGAAAGAAAAAATAACAAAAATATATAAAGCAACATTTCCATCCCTACATTTGCAAATCCATTTTCGATTCATTTTATTTTCATTTTTTTAGATAATAAATAAATAAATATATTTTCTTTTTTTTTATTTCATTAAAAAACGCAGAAAACAGTGCAGTCGTTGTCTTAATGCGATAACAGAGTGATTTATCTGATGCCCAAAAGACAACGCTCCTTGGGTATGGGCCAAGGGTGGAAGCATTTCTGCAATAACCGCCTTGATTAAAGCATACCGTGCACGTAGAAACGGCGCTATCGAAAACCGGCGCCGAGGCCACTGAGGCGCTCCACGGGCCACAGGCAACAGGGATGAACGACGGCTGCGGAGATGTGTACAGGCGAATACCCGTGCAACTACTGAGCCACTGACAGTCAAAGGGGCTACCAACAGTGTCTCCTCAACAACAGAACAGTGAATATCTTCTGGTAAACCTTGCGGGATGTGAGGTCGTGGTCCATGAAACTCTTCAGCTCCTAACGTTTCGTCCAGTGCTTCGCTGGACATCTTCAGAGGGGTGTTTCTCCTCCGGTGAGTCTTGCCGACTGACGGGTCGGACTTTTTTTTTTTTTTTTTTTTTTTTTTTTCCTTTATTGAATTTCAATTCCCCCCAAAGGGGGGCGGGCTGGCAGCAGCTTAGGACGCCGCTCTGCAGCCTACAGATTTTCTGACAAAGAGCAGGAGAATAAATAATAATAAAAAACAGGCGATAAAATCGGGGACTTAGTGAGTAACAAGGTGAAAAGAAAATGGGGAAATTAAAACAAGCAACAGAGGGATGATAAAGCGAATAAAAATACATACGGAGCAGACAGGGAAAACAATAGACAGTTAAAAAAACACGGCGACAGTCTGGATTCTGTTCGCAAAGTATATAAAATTCACACCCAGCGACAGCATGGTTTCTGTTCGCAACACAACACTGAATAGGCACTAGAACACAGCACGAAAAAGTCGGCAAAGGTGACACCACAGTCAAGAGCAGGTGGGGGGAAACTGGACAGGAGATGGGAAAACAAAAGGGGGGAAAGGAGAGTAAAAGCGAAGGGGGGGGGGGGGAACCGGGAAAGGAGCTGATGGAGGATGAGGACCCATAAGAGGGGTAGGGGGCAGACGCGACAGGGAGGGGGGTAGGGAGAGGAGGGGAATACAAAAGGACTGGGGGGGAGAAGGGAGGTAGGGAGAGCCGTAGTGGGGAGGAAACAGGACGGAAGGGGGGGGGGAAGAGGGAGCCCAGGGAAAGGACAGAGGAAAGGAGGGGGAGGGAGGATCAGAGTTGATAGGAAGGATAAATGGAGGGAGAGAGGGCATCATCCGGGAGGGGGAGCTGACGGAAGCCACCTTGGGAAAGGAGATGGAGGGTGTAGAGATGGAGGGTAGGGGGGACACAACGGTGAAGACGTGGCAGGGGGCAAGGATGGGAGAGGAGAGGAGCAACCAGGGGGTGAGGGGGTTCAAGACGGCGGGAGGTGTAGAGGATGCGGATATGTTCGAGGAAGAGGAGCAGATGGGGGAAAGGAATGAGATCATAGAGGATCCGCGTGGGGGACGGGAGGCGGATACGGAAGGCGAGGCGGAGTGCATGACGCTCAAGGATCTGGAGGGACTGATAGAATTTGGGGGGGGCAGATATCCAGGCAGGACTGGCATAACAGAGGATGGGACGGATTAAGGATTTGTAGCTGTGGAGGATGGTGGAGGGGTGCAACCCCCATGACCGGCCAGAGAGGAGTTTGAGGAGGCGGAGGCGGTTGTGGGCTTTGGATTGGATGGATCGGAGATGAGGGATCCAGGTGAGGTGACGGTCAATGGTGAGGCCAAGGTAGGTGAGGGTGGGGGTGAGACGGACAGGATGTGCGCAGACAGTAAGGGAGAAATCCAGGAGCCGGAAGGAGCGAGTGGTACGACCTACGATGATTGCCTGGGTCTTGGAAGGATTTAGTTTCAGGAGCCATTGGTTACACCATGCAGAAAAAAGGTCAAGGTGATTCTGGAGAAGGCGTTGGGACCGTTGGAGGGTAGGAGCGAGGGCGAGGAATGCGGTGTCATCAGCATATTGCAAGAGGTGCACTGGAGGGGGGGGGGGGTTGGGGCATATCGGCCGTGTACAGGAGGTAGAGGAGAGGGGAGAGGACAGAGCCCTGGGGCACACCGGCAGAGGGGTAGAAGGTGCGGGAATTGGCATGATGGATGGTAACGTAGGAGGGGCGGCGGGAGAGGAAGGAGGCCACCAGACGGATGTAGTTGATAGGAAGGGCGTAGGTTTGGAGTTTAAACAGGAGACCGGGATGCCAGACACGGTCGTAGGCCTTTTCAAGGTCAAGTGAGACAAAAATGGCGGAGCGACGGGAGTTAAGCTGGAGGGAGAGGAGATGAGTGAGGCGAAGGAGTTGGTCATCAGCAGAGAAGGAAGGTCGAAAGCCACATTGGGTGTTTGGGAGGAGGTGGTTTTGGTGGAGGTGGAGATGGATGCGCCGGGAAAGGATGGATTCCAAGAGCTTGCTGAACACCGACGTGAGACAGATAGGACGATAGGAAGAGGCATCAGATGGAGGCTTATTGGGTTTGGAGAACATCAGGATACGGGAGGTTTTCCACAGGTCGGGATAGAAGCCAGTGGCAAGGATGACATTGTAGAGGGCGGCAAGGAGGGAAAGGAAGGAGGGAGGGCAGTGTTTGAGGTGGCGGTAGGTAACGCAGTCGTGGCCGGGAGCAGTGTTGCGTTTAGTGCGGAGTGTGAGGCTGATGTCCTGTGTAGTGATGGGAGTGTTAAGTGCAGATGGTGGGGTGTGGCCCAAGTACTGGAAGCTAGGAGCAAGGGGAGGAACAGAGGTATCCGTACGGTCCACGACATCAGGGAAGAGGGAATAATCAAAGTGGGGATCATCTGGGATGGAAAAAACATCAGAGAGGTGGGAGGCAAAGTGGTGACGGGTCGGACGTCTGAGAGCGACTTATGTATCGTAGAAAGTGGGCGTGACCAGAGTTACACGTGATATGCAGAGATAACCTTTGTCAGAGATAAAACTTAACTATCGATCGTAACCTTGTCACGGATGAAACTGTCTAGCAATTCTGTAGTGCTACTGTCCAAATAGCACTAAGTTTCATGGTCTCTTCTTTCCGATTAAAATTATCCCTATGTTTATATATTTCAATTGCTTCTCTACAAAGCCGTGGGTAATAGTTCGTCGTCGTAGATAAAATTTTTGTTTCGGAAAACTCCACTTGATGATTTCCTGGCTGAAAAGCGTGTTCTGCTACAGCCGATTTATCTGTTTTTCCTAATCGGCAAAGACTTCTGTGTTCTTTTAACCGTGTATTTACGCTTCTTTTTGTTGTTCCAACATAAACTTTACCACATGTACACGGAATTTTATATACGCCACTGGCTGATAGAGGAGCGCGTTTATCTTTTACAGACCGAAGAACATGACAAATTTTCTTCATTGGTCCAAAAACAGGTCTAATATCATGTTTACTTAAAATCTTTCCAATCTGATCCGTTACTTTCTTTATAAAAGGGAGAGAGACTGTATTCTTCCATCGTTTTTCGGACTTGTCCTTAAGCTTTTTGTTGTTTGGGTGCAGAATTCTGCTTACTTCTTTCTTTGAGTAGCCATTTTTCTCAAAAGCGTGCTTCAGATGTTTTAATTCGTCGTCTAGATACTCCGGCGTGCAAATCCGTCTGGCTCTGTCAACGAGACTTGTAATCACACCTCTTTTTTGTTTTGGATGGTGGTTAGAGTTTTTATGTAAGTATCTGTCTGTGTGTGTTATTTTTCTAAAAAATCTGTTGTTTCAAGCTTCCATCCGTCTGTCTCATAACTAAAACATCCAAAAAACGGTATTTTGTTATCATTTTCTCTCTCCATGGTAAACTGGATTCTTGGATTTATATTATTAAGGTAATCAAAAAATTCGCCTAAGGCTTCTCTACCATGTGGCCAGACCACAAATGTATCGTCTACATACCGATACCAGCGAGATGGTTTCTTATCTGCTTTTTCCAAGGCTGACTGTTCGAATTTCTCCATGTAGAAATTAGCTACTGCAGGACCCAATGGGTTACCCATTGCTACGCCATTAAGTTGTTCGTAAAACTCATTATTCCACTGGAAATGACTGGAAGTAAGACAGTGTCTGAAAAGAGCAGTCAGATCTTCTGGAAGATTTTAAGTAAACATGATATTAGACCTGTTTTTAGACCAACGAAGAAAATTTGTCATGTTCTTCGGTCTGTAAAAGATAAACGCGCTCCTCTATCAGCCAGTGGCGTATATAAAATTCCGTGTACATGTGGTAAAGTTTATGTTGGAACAACAAAAAGAAGCGTAAATACACGGTTAAAAGAACACAGAAGTCTTTGCCGATTAGGAAAAACAGATAAATCGGCTGTAGCAGAACACGCTTTTCAGCCAGGAAATCATCAAGTGGAGTTTTCCGAAACAAAAATTTTATCTACGACGACGAACTATTACCCACGGCTTTGTAGAGAAGCAATTGAAATATATAAACATAGGGATAATTTTAATCGGAAAGAAGAGACCATGAAACTTAGTGCTATTTGGACAGTAGCACTACAGAATTGCTAGACAGTTTCATCCGTGACAAGGTTACGATCGATAGTTAAGTTTTATCTCTGACAAAGGTTATCTCTGCATATCACGTGTAACTCTGGTCACGCCCACTTTCTACGATACATAAGTCGCTCTCAGACGTCCGACCCGTCAGTCGGCAAGACTCACCGGAGGAGAAACACCCCTCTGAAGATGTCCAGCGAAGCACTGGACGAAACGTTAGGAGCTGAAGAGTTTCATGGACCACGACCTCACATCCCGCAAGGTTTACCAGAAGATATTTCACCCGGTCGTGAAAGCCTTCATACTAAGAACAGTGAATGTTGCTGCGTATGGACCTCCGAAGCAGAAGCCTGATTCATGCACCCATGCTCGACTGCAGTTCATCGGCGACAAACGCTGGAATTTGCACGTCCATAACGCAACCGGACGCCCATTGAATGGCGGCAGGTGGCCTCTTCAAATGAATCACGTTTTATGCACCGCCGGACAGATGCTCCCTGGCGTGTACGGCATAGAATATCTGATACAAAATACCCTGAAACGACAGTCAGAAGAGTGCCGGCCGGGGGCATTCCCTGGGTGATGTCATTCTGGAAGACAGATTGCGTCAATACGAGTATGCAGTTTGCTTTTCCTCGGCACGATGACGTCTACCAGCAGCATCTCACAGCTTACAGTGTGCGTGCGTGGTTCGAAGAGCAACAGGATGAATTTACCATTATCTCTTGGCTACCAAACTCCATGGATTTCAACCTAATCGAGAATCAGTGGTACCATCTCGATCGGGATGCTCGTGACATGGACCCTCAAACGAAAAACCTAGCGCAGCTATCCATGGTTCTGCAATCGGTAGGGCTCTACGTCGCTGTCGATACCTTCCCAGTACGTCACTGATTCTTCCTGCATGTGTTGCAGCTGTAAAAGGTGGCTACTCAGGCTTCTGACAAGTGGTAGTATTAATGTGGCTGGGCAATGGGTACGTCTCCACCCTAGAAACAAAAGACACGAACGCCTACCCTGAATAGTTTACGTGAACCGCAGTCTGGTAACGTATACGCATTTCTTAAATGTAGATTAAATTTTATTTAAGATTAAAGTTTTCTGGCTGCTGAGATGAGTCATGTAGTAAAATAAATGTTACTGAGTGGATACAGCTGGTATTTCGGCCAGGGATAGAGTAGTGTGCCTCTGTAACTACTAATGCAGAATCCAGTCCCTCCGTTAGTAGACACGCAGGAAGACAACTGCAACACTGTCTGAAATGTGGATTTGATTGATCTAGTCGCAATTACTTTATAAAATGACGCGTCTATAACCCCAGAAAAGTAGTACGCCAATTGACAACGGCCGAGGAAGCCTACACACTCATAAGTTTTCATTGTCCATGTTACGGTCATGAGGCAGCAGTTAACTCAGCTCAAGAGATATGGAATTCTATGAACCTACCGTGGATAGCTGTGCACCAAGACATCCATCAAAATGAATATGTGGACATCCTTGGAAGGTCGAAACACAAAATGGACAATTGCGCACGCCTGATTTCTCAACGCCGGACCACATCCATAATCTTAAAGCGAGGTTCTGCAAATCGTAGAGAGAAGACTCGGAAAAAAAGCAAGGCCCCACAGACCGCTTCAGTACAGCACAGGGTAAAGAAGGAAGATTTATTCAGTCACACAAGACTGCAGCATATCTTCCTCATGAATTAAGACAGAAACTTCTGCTGAATTGTAACTTAGGTATCAAAACTAGAAGTTTCCGTTGACTTCATCGTTTACTGACCAATGTCCATTGCGTCAAGACGGCGAGGGTGGTGGAACAAACAGCATTTTGCATTCTCCAATTCAAAAGGTGGAATACTATCAAACAGTTAGGCGAAATTATCTTACAGATGAGCTTCTTCAATGATGGATCGGCAGTAGGCGGTCCACGGATCTCGCATTGCACCAATGGTCTCCAAGGTTGCATGATCCCATGTGGGGGTCGCATGATCCCATGTGGGGGCTTGTGCAAGGCTCCGTCTACGAGGCTCTCCTTCCACAATCTCCGGGTCAACTGCGACACCTCACGGCAACAGTCGTGACTGCAATGACTCCTAACATTGTCACAACAGAATGGCAAGATTTTGACTACAGTCTAGATTTTGAATAAACTAATTTTCGGTCATTGTGAAACACTACAGGAACTAAACTGCCAATGTTTCGACTGACGTGCTGTTGTCCACTTCAGGACACGAACGTTAACGGCTGGATACTGGTGAATCTCCAGTTAATGGCCGAGAAGAGGACTGTGCAAATTGATAGACACGTCGGCAATTTCGTTGCTCTAGTGTAACAATGACGCAGCCTAATACCCAAATTTATTTTATTGAAAATTACGCTGGCCGTGGAAGCCAACGAATTTATACAGTCTAGATGTTTGTCGAATATTCGGCGGGGAACACATTAAACATTTGTGAAAGGGAAATTACAACTTCGATGCTAAACGTAATTTTTAAAAGTATCCCAAGTTTGCATGTGCATGCACTTAAAAGATGAAAGAACTGAAGATTCACTTCGCAATCCTGTGACCAAATTAAAATATACCACAAGTATCTATTTTCTTTCATGTAGAAGATGCAGCCTTATGAAAGCCAATGAATCTTCTTGAGACCCCATGTATTCTGCAGCCGAGTGGGGTGCTGCGGTGATTGGGATACTAGACAGGCACTCGAGTGGTCGAATCGATACAGTCAATTTTCTTCCCTTTCTTTCACTAAACTGGGCCTGTGCTGTCTCTGTAACGACATCGTCGCCGACGGCATGCTACACCCAAATCTCCCTTCTTTTATAATGTTCTGAACCTGATCCTCCAAAAATACTGGATTACAATTTGAAAATGCGGTAGGACCCACTGGATGAACATCATGAGGATTTGATTCAACTACGTAAGCTTCCTTTCACCGCCACAAAATAGGTATTAGAATCACCATCTCGTTCGCAAGAGTCTACCCAGTGAGCCCTAAAATTTTGAAACTAGAGTAATATAAAACTGAGGAAAGCTAGGATGGTGATTTTAATGAACCAGGTGTTCCACGTAGTCTCGCCACACTTGAGTACAACGACCGGAACTTTCATACAAACAAGTAAGCCTCCAGAGAAGTCCTTCTTAAGTGGTATTATTCAACTCGCACGTGACATTCTCACCTTCATCGGTTTTGGCGAAGCGTCAGAAACCTATTCTCAACTCTACGGTAGCTTCGTATTGATAACACCAACGACTTTTTTCCCGAAAATAATTGTCCTCCTTTTCCATTTCAGTTAAGTCGCGGAAGGCATCCACGCGTCGTTGTTTTCGTTTGGGAATCAAGGAGAGCGGGACAAACTTTGCACAAATACTTCTCTTCTTTACGACATTCTGGAGAATGTCTTGAGCACTTGATTTACAGACGTTTATTCCACGCTCCTTTGCTATTTGTGACACTACGCTGTCGACACAGTATGCTCACACGTCCACTACTTAACACTGCCTGCTCACATCGGATCGGTTGAATGCACATCTGTTGGTCACAGTTGTTAGTTCAAGCTGCCATCGTAGCTACTGCGCTGACATCGCTTGTATGCCAAGAAACGAATCGGTTTCACAACTTTTTGGACGAATGGTGGGTATCAAAAAGTTGATTTCAGTGACGAGTTGGCATTTCGTGGTAGTGATGCCGCTATTAGCAGTCACTTTGTGCTAGAGACTAATTTTCCACTGTCTTGAGCACTATCCTCGAACCAGAAAATTCAGCTTAGAGAAACAGTACGAGTTTCCTAAAGGATTGTGTAGCATGCCATAGTCTATGAGCCACACAATAGTACTATCATTGTTGTACAGCTGAATAGCCCTGTGAACAAGCCCTGAAGATCAAGCACTGCTGGCCAACAATGACGTCATTGGACAACGTCTTGCTTGATCCTTATCTTCTGAAGGCCTGAGTGTAACCGGTAAACTGTGTCGTAATAGAAATACATAACATGCAATGTGTTTCTGCTACTACTTACGTCTTTTTTCTCAGTAGTCTAAGGGAATTGGATTTCGTTATGACCTCAAAAAGGACATGCAACCACAAAAACAAGAGCCACTCTGAATAAAAAGTCTTCAATTACAAACCACAAATAAACGCATAACGACAGAAAAAAATTATTAAAGTGCAAACGTCAAACGATAATTTCTGAGTAATCTTTGGGTTGAAGGAGGCCATTATTGCCACGTGATAAAATTTCGCATTTATTGACGATTGTTGATCAACTGGATACCAGTGATTAATGGCGGACCATGCTGGAGGAAAAATATAAGAACGTGCCAATTAGCATTACAAGAAAAATCGCAATGGCTAATCACGTTGAAATAAATATTCGACCAAGTCTTAAAAAAATCTGTTTGATGTTCTGGTTCTTTCTGTCTCCATACATACTAACGCAAAAAATACGTTAATGCCGCCTTATGTAAGACTGATGGCGTTGTTGTCTCTCGTAAGACGGAATTTCCATTTCAGAATAAAATATAGGAGCCCGACCTGTAATGTGACAAGTAGTTGACCAAGATGCGAGGTCAAGAGCGTGGACAAGCTCTAAGTCAAAGGAGTAAGGGTTGGGAACTGAGTTTCGCAGTTAATGGCGAAATAGTTTTGAGATTTTGCGACAGTATGCATTACAAGTTTCGCATTTCTTGGAACCGATACTGAATCCTTCGTCTGTGTGCCGAGGTAGAATGCGAACTCAGTTTGTGAAGACACTGGGAACGCTCATGTGGTAGATCAGAGAACGCGTGTCACACACTTTCAGAATAGAAAACCAAGTAAGGTGACACACTGGTCAACACATAGGACACGTATCAAGGAAGTTTTAATGACAGTCTAGCGTAAAGTACCCCCGCTTGTACTGACACTTGGATGGATCCTCTTATCTGACATGCTTTTCTTTATTTGTTTTGATTAGACCAGACCGTCAGTGAGAGGACACTTGGCGTACTTGCTGCAGATAAAAGCGAGTACACCTTTCGTTTGTGAATTATATTTGCAAGCTTCAAACAGGAGCGACTTATTTTCAGTTATGTGTGTGAATACTAGTTCAGTTATTTAAGTTCTTGGATGTTTGTGTGCTTACTAGGCACAATCTTCCGTTCTAACAACTGTGTAGTGTACAATTCTACCGTCTTTGGTGTGGATAGAGACTGTGATAGCTGTGTTCAGCTGCCAGCTGACCCTTTGTTCCCAGCTCCAGGCACTGTTATCTTCGCACACACAACTTGAGTCTGTTGCCGATTGACATCACTGTAAGGGGAGGGGGGCCGACGTGGGGAAGGGGAACTGGTTGCTACGCTGTGTTCGCATCGACCCTCTGTCCATAATTATGTTGTATATATAGAGATGATGTTTAAACTACTGACGACGCCTTTGGCACGATTGTTTTATGAATCTCAGCTGCAGGATGTGATTTCAGTGTATTTTACATTTGAAGAAGGTATACTTAGTTATACCGAAACCGTGGTCAAGGATTTTAATAAATCTTTAACCTGCAACTGTTTGGCTGTTATCATTCACCGTGAAGAATTGCAACAGTTGCTGTTTCAGCCATGATTAAAATCTTGAGATGCTTTCAATACTTTCCACAACGAGGCTCGGTCTCGAAATTTGGCAGAAAATCGAAAGAGATTATGGTCGTATACAAAGTACACCAGCAAGACTCAATCGTTATCTTCACTGAGCGATAACAATGGTGATTTTACTGATGATAGTGACACTAAAGCAGAGTTACTCAACACAGTTTATCGAAATTCTTCCACCAAAGAAGAAGTAAATATTCCAAAATGCGAAACAAGAACAAACGCCAACATGAGTAAGATAGAAGCAGCTTATATCACTTAATAATGGCAAGGTCTCCGGTACCGATTGTATACCTGTCAGGTTCCTCTCGGAGAATGCTGATAAAATAGCTACACATTTAGCAATCACATTTTAATATTTCTTAAAATTTAAAAACCCCTCTCACACCGGCCTGATTTAGCTTCACTGATCAGGATAGTAAAAACATGCGTATATTAAGGGAATTTTCATTGGCAAAGCAGGCTTATCACATTCACACAGTTCAGTACTGTTCTATCCTGATTAAATTGAGCTTAACTTAAATTCCATAAGGCAGTGAAGCAATTTCGAAGTCTCGGTGCGACGAAAATTGTCAGTCGATCTCCTGGAAACATTTGTAATAATTATTAACTTTCGGTGATCACATGGGGAATACCGGAGATCTGCTGGTAAGACCGTGTTAGCCTATTTATTTGAAGTAACTGGATATCTTGAGCATACAAAACGGCAGGTTCGTCCAGTGTAAATCAGACGTTCCCCACTGATCCCGTGCAACACAGCGTAGTAAGCAGACACTGTCAATAATAAACAGTTAAATAATACGCGAACACACTTACTTTAGTTTAGTTCATCTATTAAATTCCTTCTCATACAGAATCTCATCAAGATGGCGACTAGCCCAACAATACATACATATACATCCTTCTTTCACGACTAATCGGCAAGAAGTCCCCTATTCTTTTCATAAGAGAAAACATAGATAGCAGAGAAGCTATTCCATGGAGTAAATGGACGCTCCAAGGAATAATTGGGCTTGAAACTACTTTGCATTGATAATCGATAAGATAAGAAGAGATATTTCGAGATATGTACTGAGTTATATAATTTATAAAATTTCTGAAAATATCGCGGAGAGACCGCTGCAAGAGACATTACATCGCCTCTCGCAGCGAGCAAAGTTGATATGTATCCACTTAGCGAGCTAACTATTGGCTTAGCTAACTCGTTAGAATTTGTGGAACATACGCTCCTATAAATTTTAAGAAGTTAGTAAGATTTTTTTTTTATTACAAGAATTGAAAGAGATTTTGTATCTTTGTTACCAGATACCTAGTTGTTGCTTTCTCGTGTACTGGGGCATACCCGCATCCCACGTACACAACCAGGGAAGATTGACTTATATAGTTGTTAATCAGGTCTACCTATTCAGGAACTGGCCTTCACAGGGAAACCCTGGAAAACCTGGAGGCTTAGACCCCAACTAGGTATCACAGATGATAGGAAAGACAGAATAATTTAGAAATTTGAGAGATATTCTATAATTCATAGGAAAGATAAAATCTGCCTCATAGTCAAAAAAAAAAAATCTTTACACATGCAAATTTTTTTACAATCTTCTGAAAAATTTTCTTCATCGATGTCTTGCTGAACTGCGGTGAAACTGATCGAACAGGAACATGGGACACTGCACGGAGGACAGGCGTCACATTGGCGTACCGGACAGGAGACGTAACGGATTTGAGAGACCAGAAGGAACCTCAGGAACAGGTACTCAGGATTGTGGCATGAAACAATCGAAATTCGTCTAAGGAATGGTCAACTATTAAAGATTCCTGGAAGAGAAGGGTTAGTCGAATTTCTCCAGATTCATTTTGAACTCAAATATGGACCTGATCCACCCAATCTTCGATCTGATGAATGGGAAAATCCATTCGTCTTATACTTTCCACACCTAGGTGTCTTAATCGATACTGTAGTTGCACAATATCACAACTCCAGATGGGAAAACAATTTTTTGAAAACATGGATAATTTCATCCATCTTCTTGAGTAAGCCGAAAGGTTCTAATCCTGGTTTTAATTATTTATTTATTTAATTTGTTTTTTCGTTGGCTTTTCCAGGTGGAAGTAGATCTGAATCTTTCCTAATTTGGTTCCAAGTACGAATGTGAATAGCATGTCAGAATATTAAAACTTTATTATTTGAGACAATTTCCAAAAAAAAAATTATATCTTATTCATACATGATTAAAATGAAATTAATCTTTGTTATTGACGATCAAATTTTTCTCTTTTATACTCCAAATGCCGCATTTTCTCATGAACATATATGAATACAATATAACAATAAACAAATCCAACTGGAAAATGACACATTATTACAAATTCAATGAAGAACTTTCTTATTAACTCTAATTTTATTAACACACACTAAGCTGGCCAATTAAATTCTCTTGAATAGAATTTAGCTCGCGCAAAAAAAAAAAAAAAAAAAAAAAAAACCAGCGAGTCTTTATGTCTGTGGACAGTAGCAATCGATTCTAATTTCCTAACGCGATTCATTTGTTCTCCTGTGAACTGTCGGTTTACAAACACTAACTTCACACGCAAGCGCCGTATTCGATCATATAGTTTCAGTAAACTTATTCTCACTGGAGACTAACACTCCCTGAATGTATATTATTTCACACACACTAGCTTCTTTGGTGATCATCGTGTAGACAGATAATTCGTAAGTCTTCACAGCAGCAATAGCTACAGTTCCACTTGCTTTTCTAAATATTCCTATACTATCACAGAAGCAATCGCTTACTGTTCATTAAATTATCACAGATGCTTGGCATGCTGTCATTTAACCTATCACAGTAGCTGAGGCATACTATCCTTCGCACTTCATACAGACTTTTCATTTAATTTGAAACACTTTCCTTAAAAGTACCTCTTTAGGTCTACATGGGGAAATAATCCTTTTATTCTTCCAGAATCCGGATATGCTAATAAATACGCACCAGGATTCGGTATATCAACTATTATATATGGACCTGTATAAATTAGATTCCATTTTCTGATGGTCTTCTTCAACCTTGATGACTTGATGTGTCTTCTTAAAAGAATTTTTTGTCCGATATTGAAAGTCTGAATCCGTTTGATGTTTCTGTCATGGATTTACTTTCGCTGTCTTGCTTTCTCCGTAATATTAATGACAGCATTGCGAATTTTTTCTTCCCATGACATTTTGGTGTCCTCGAATTTAGGCAAGTTATCTACTCAGAAGTTTCTTTCCTTATCTCTGAACATCAGTTCATTCGGGGTAAAGTTTGTAGAACTATGAGGTAAATTATTATAAATCTGCTCAAACTCGGTCAAATAGTTTATCCAGGTAGTTTGTTTATCATGACAGTACGTTCTCATGAATCTGTTTAGTTCTCGAGAAACCCGTTCATTTAAATTCCCTTGTGGATGATAGCAAGATGTAAATATCTGTTTTATTCCTAGTTGTGATACTAATTTTCTCCATAAATATCCAGTAAATATCTTCGCATTGTCGGAGATTATAGATTTTGGAATCCCTGCATGAGGAATGTAGTCATTTACAAACTTTACTGCGGCAGCTCTTGTAGTTGCTGATTTTATAGGATATAGTTTAACATATTTTGTAAACACATCACAGAATCCAATAATGTACTTAACACCACCTCTGGCTCTAGGAAGTGGTCCACAAATATCACATGATATAAGTGATCTTGGTGCTTCAGGTATTATTGAGTGAAGCGCAATTTTATTTCCCTTGTTATCCGGCTTAGCCTTTTGACAGAGAATACATTTCTGTATGACTTTGTGCACTTTTCGCCTTATATTTGGGAAGTAACAATAATATCTAATCTTATTAGCACACTTTACAACACCAACATGACCCCAGGTCAAATGTGTAAACCAAATTAATCGTTCTTCATATTCTTCTGGTATGCAGACACACCACTTTGGATTCTCAGCCTTCCCAGATTTAAAAAATAAAATATTATTCACAAGCCGGTAGTATTCCAAATTGACCATAGGATTTTGTTGATTGAATTGTATTATAGCATTCCATCGTCGATCCATCTTCTGAAGCTGAGCCATTGTCTTACATAAATGAATATAATATAACTTGTAATTATTTTCTTGAGGAAGAAGCACTGGAAATTCTGCCTTATTATTTACATCCAGTGCAGGTGTTATTCCTTCTGGAGATCTTGACATCGTGTCAGCTATAATATTTTCTTTTCCGGCTACATGAATAATTTGAAACTGATATTCTTGCAGCGCCAGCGTCCACCTTGACAAGCGAGGATGCAGCAACTTACAAGTTTGTAAAAAGGCTAGTGATTGGTGGTCACAATAAACGGCTATCCTTGAGCCATATACATAATAATTAAACCTTTTCAAAGACCAAATAACTGCTAAAGCTTCCAATTCCGTAGTGGTATATGCTCTTTCACAGGTGGATAAAACTCTGCTAGCAAATGCAATTGGACAAAAGGTTTTTACACCATCGATGTACCTAATTTGAAATAAACAAGATCCTAATGCGACATCTGATGAATCAGTGGCTAAACAGAATCCGACATTCATATCAGGGTGGTATAATAACGGAGCATTTATCAGTTGATCCTTAATTTCACAAAAAGCCTTTTCACAATCATTAGACCATTGCCATGGTACATCTTTCCTCAGGAGCCGGCTTACTGCTTCAGAGTTCATTGCTTGAGTTTTAATAAATCGACGAAAAAATGAAGCCAAGCCTATAAAGCCTTTCAGTTGTCTTCTGTTTCTTGGAGTTGGAAAATTTTTTATCGCACTAATCTTCGCTTCTGTTGGAAGAATGCCTTTTGCATTAATCATATGTCCTAAGAATTTAATTCTCTGTAGAGAAAATTGGGATTTTTTTAGATTTGCCGTTATACCAGTTTGTTTGAACACAGCAAAAATCCTCCTAATAAGTTGTACATGTTCCTCCCAAGTTTTAGAGGCAATTTATAGATCGTCCACAAAAATTGTTATTCGACTATGTAGTTCTGGTCCAAGGGCTTATACAAACACATTCCCAAACCCTACACCAAAAGCCGGCCGAAGTGGCCGTGCGGTTAAAGGCGCTGCAGTCTGGAACCGCAAGACCGCTACGGTCGCAGGTTCGAATCCTGCCTCGGGCATGGATGTTTGTGATGTCCTTAGGTTAGTTAGATTTAACTACTTCTAAGTTCTAGGGGACTAATGACCTCAGCAGTTGAGTCCCATAGTGCTCAGAGCCGTTTTGAACCTACACCAAAACGCTCTCCACATCCGGTCTCCCAACGAAGCTTAACCACCACCTCCCGGTTACCTTGCCCATCTGACCAGCCCAGAGATTTTTTTTTTCAAGTTTAACAGAATACTCTTTTTCTTCTTCAAATATGGGGTCCCCATCTTCCCACTTTACTCCCTCCCTGTCCACCCCGATAGCCGAATGGTCAGCGTAGCAGACTGCCGTCATAAGGGGTCCGGGTTAGATTCACGGCTGGGTCGGGGATTTTCTCCGCAGGTCGCCCAATGTGGCGTCGAATGTAATAAGACCTGCACCAGGGCAGCCGGACCTACCCCACAAGGGGCCTCCCGGCCATTGACGCCAAACGCTCACTTCCATTACTCCCACCCTTTCCAACAGCTAGGTTCTGGGTGCTCTTCCTGCTCATTTCCAGCCCAAATCATTTCCAAAACACCCTCCCACACAAACGCACATCATCTACTGATCTTTTGTCACACTTCGCTGAAGTGAAGTGTTTAGTTTTGATCATAAAGACTACAATCAATTTTTTTTGTTTTAAAAGAGAACAGTTTTTTACTTAACGTTTCAGTGTACTACGGTCCTCTTTAATCAGATATTTCATCATTTTATTTTTGTCCGCCCCCGGTAGCTGAGTGGTCAGCGCGACAGACTGTCAATTCAAAGGGCCCGGGTTCGATTCCCGGCTGGGTCGGAGATTTTCTCCGCTCAGGGACTGGTGTTGTGTTGTCCTAATCATCATCATTTCATCCCCATCGACGCGCAAGTCGCCGAAGTGGCGTCAAATCGAAAGACTTGCACCAGGCGAACGGTCTACCCGACGGGAGGCCCTCGTCACACGACATTTCATTTCATTTTATTTTTCTAAATTGTTCTTCTGTGTTTTCATTACTGCTCTGTTGAAGAGCTGCCAGCCAACGCTCTCCTGTGGGAAAGAGGGAATGAAATTGCAATAAAGGGAAAACTAGTACTGGTGAATTCTTAAGTATGTTGACGTCGTTTAGATTATATTGTTAGGAGGTTGCAGGATGCATGATGACAACACGTTCAGTGATCATTGACGATGTGGTTATTATGGAATCTGCGAGCCGCTAAATTTATAAGCTAAGTCTGCTTTTCCATTCCGGATTTGTCTCTATATTTGGTCACAGACTTACTTATAGTAAATCGGGGTAGGCGTTTTAACATAAACAATAATAACAAATCATTTACTTGCTTTTAACAGACAGGCAAGCGACTCAGATCTCCGCCCACGTGTCTATTTAACGACTAGTCGACATATACGGGATGTTCAAAACGTCTCTCCGCAGTGCCGTATGATTGTTAGCCGCACGTGCCGTATGCCGCAGTGAAAGTACCTAACTGAAACTCAGTGAAATACAAGTTATTAATTTATTGAATATTCATTTTTACTTACAAATTTTCACACTGAATGTTGAAAGTGCCCCCCCCCCCCCACCCTTTTTGTTGAATACACAATTCAGTTCGTCTAATCATGTTTCCAAACACAAGCTGTAACATTTCTTCTGTAATAGAAGCAGTGAAAGTGGATATTGCAGTTTTCAATTTATCGATGGATTTTCGACAGTTTTTATAGACAGTTGCTTTCGCTGCACCCCAGAAGAAAAAGTCAGATGGTGTTCCGTCAGGCGATCGTGGAGGCCAAAGTCCCTGTGAAATTATGCGATCGCGAAAAACATCAGCAAGCAGTGACACTGAAACGCTAGCTGTATCCGCGGTTGCGCCATCTCGTTGAAAATAACCGTTCAGTATTTCACTTAACGCGTGTTCTTCTATGAATTGGTACGGAATTCACTGCAGTATCGTTGTGCGTTTATTGTTTTGTTGAAAAATATGGGACCCACAACCCGACGTCTAGAAATTCCAATCCAAACTCCTATTTTCACAGAATGAAGTGGTTCCTCATGAATACACAATGGATTTGCAATACTCCACATACGAGAATTTTGTGAGTTCATGTACCCGGATAAATGGAAATGAGCGTTTGGCGTCATTGGCCGGGAGGCCCCTCGCGGGGCAGGTCCGGCCGCCATATCGCAGGTCTTATTACATTCGGCGCCACATTGGGCGACCTGCACGCCGGATGGGGATGAAATGATGATGAACACAACACAACACCCAGTCCCTGAGCGGAGAAAATCTCCGACCCAGCCGGGAATCGAACCCGGGCCCAGAGGACGGCAATCCGTCACGCTGACCACTCAGCTACTGGGGCGGACACCCGGATAAATGAAACCACGCCTCATCAGCGAAAAAGTTTCATTAAGAATATCCCTTCCATTTTGTTGAAATAAATTTTTGAACCACTGACAATAATGCAGTTTCTTTCCATGATCGGTAGTTTTCAGTTCTTGCACGACTGTCACTTTGTATGGGAAAAGTACTAATTTTTTCCTTACAGCTGTGTTGGCCATTTCGACACTAACATCGATTTCCTGGGCGAGTTTTCTTACTGACTTGTTCAGATTGATGGACATTTTATCGGAAATATCGAGTAGTTTATCCTCAGACAAAACGCTAGAACGACCACTTCTCGGTGCATCTGTCACTAAACCCGTACTTCAAAATTTGGTAATCAAATCTCGCACAGTATCGCGATGTGGGAGTGTCGTCTCTGGGAAAATTGAATTAAATGTTTGACGAACTGAAACTGTGTATTTACCGTCAGCTTTGAACACTTGTTCGACTAAAAGCACACGTTCTTCAATGGTTAGCATTTTAACAGTGACAAAAATGGAACAAACGAACAAAGGAACTAAACTTAAACGTTCACGTCAACACGTAACGAGACACACCACGCTGGCTCGAATAAACGAAACTGTGGAATGTTGGGAGAGTCCACTTGAAGGGAAGTGACCCAGGCAGGCGAACAATCATACGGCACGCGCGGCTAACAATCATACGGCACTGTGGAGAGACTTTTTGAACACACCGTACAACGACCAGTCTGTTAGTGGTTTTTAGGTGGTGGGTCGATTCTATACGGTCCAGTCACATTAATGTGACTATCGCCTATGTTCGATGTCAACTTGCAATATCCACTCACAGAAGGCAGGTGACAGCACTAGGAGTGGAAGGCATATAAAGCGTGTCGAAGAAACTGTAACGTTCCCTGGCAGCACACACACTATTAATCAAAGGAAATGACATTTAATTGTACTATGTACGCTATGAAGCAATTCGTATGTACTGTAATTGTTTAACAAAAAAATATTATTTAATTTTGTATAAAGGACATTCGTTATTATTGTAATATTTTCTGTAATAATATTCTCGATGTATTTATGATTGTAATATTTCTATACTCATAATGTAATTACAAAATATATTAATATCTGCGATAAGAAACATGTAAAATACAGCCACAGAGGGGAGTAATGTTGTAAGATTGCAAAGAGACATTAACGGTCGGCAGTGGTATAAATAGAAATACATAATGTGCATTCTTTGTCGTCTTCCTCGAGAGCTGAGAGAGAGAGGAACCTGTGACGTAGCATTTTATGAATGAGTAGACTTTTTTTGTCTATACCTATCTTTAGCCGCCATTAGAGGAGAAATTACAAAGAAATGTAAGTTGAATTATTGTAGTGGTCTAAATACATTATAATTGATCAAAATTGTGTATTACTAATGTAAATTAGCTTGCCCATGTCATCTATAATATTTCTTTAAAGAATTTTCAGCATTTTTAGCAATTATCGTTGGTGTTGCTGGGCTGTGCCGCGACCGAACGATTTGCAGCGGCGGTACATTTAAAAAATTGTTCCGCTAAGAAAAATTAACCAAACCCGTAAATCGGGAGCAGATAAAATTAGCAGTGAATTACGAAAATATTTTTCTTTTACAGCACCCCCTAGACTGACGGAATTTATTACTGGTTTCACATTTGTGCATTCATAGGCGGATAGTTAACGTTGAAGTTTAACAATCCGTTGGTTCTTTCAATTTCTAAAGCAAATAAATTAAACGTATAGTGAAGTGTGTTTTGCCAATGATAATTAAACGTTCAGGTCGGCTTGGCAATATTTAACCATTTTATGCTAACAGAGACAGTCTTGTGTTCCATAGCTAACGCCGGGAAAGAATTCAGTAAATATTAAAAAAAAAAACCACTGCATTTAGAAAATGTGTGCAAGGCTGAAATACGTAAAAAAAATTTAATTTATACAATTTTCAACTAAATGTTCTTAATCAGTTAGTATGAATTTATCAGCATGAGAGGGTTGAAGGTTCACGTAATTTTAAATGTGCTTAATTCTGTCTAAATGAATTTTTATTACCACACGTAAATAAGGGGCTCTACAACAAAGTTCGTACTGAAAGAAAAAATAACAAAAATATACGAGGCCTGTTCAGAAAGTAAGCTCCGATTGATTGCCAAATTGAAACCACAGTGAACATCAGAAATGTTTTTCTTGTAACAATTAGCTACACCTTTCAGCTACTTCTCTACGTAGTCGCCGTTCTGACTTAGACTTTTGTCATAGCGTTGTACCAACTTTTCAATAGCTTCATCATAGAAGGCAGCCGCCAGTGCTTTCCGCCAATTCTCCACGCTGGCCTACACCTCGTTGTCTGTGTCAAAATGTTGTCTTCAAAGACAGCGGTTCATGTGACCAGAGATGAAACTCAGGGGGAGACAATTGCGGACTGTATTGTGGGTAATCTAACATTTCCATTTGAAAACGATGCAGGAGCATCTTCATTGCCCCTGCAGAATGCGGCTGAGAATTGTCGTGAAGACGAAACAGCACGACAGTTATGTAATGTTAGCTGCATAGCTTCAGGCGAAATTTCTCACCAGGCCCTCGTACTTGGCGGCAGACACTATTTTCTAGACATCTTTACGCACTCACTGCGAGCTCAGAAATGAGAAGAGCGACGTGATGCTAACTGGGGTTATACTAGAGACACTACCCAACACATCTGTGCAAAGCTTTATCGGATTTTCATAGTCGTTTCCATTTCGCGACCGATCGGAGCTTACTTTCTGAACGCCCCTCGTATAAAGCAACATTTCCATCCCCACATTTGCAAATCCATTTTCGATTCATTTTATTTTCATTTTTTTTACATAATAAATAAATAAATATATTTTCTTTTTTTTTATTTCATTAAAAAACGCAGAAAACAGTGCAGTCGTTGTCTTAATGCGATAACAGAGTGATTTATCTGATGCCCAAAAGACAACGCTCCTTGGGTATGGGCCAAGGGTGGAAGCATTTCTGCAATAACCGCCTTGATTAAAGCATACCGTGCACGTAGAAACGGCGCTATCGAAAACCGGCGCCGAGGCCACTGAGGCGCTCCACGGGCCACAGGCAACAGGGATGAACGACGGCTGCGGAGATGTGTACAGGCGAATACCCGTGCAACTACTGAGCCACTGACAGTCAAAGGGGCTACCAACAGTGTCTCCTCAACAACAGAACAGTGAATGTTGCTGCGTATGGACCTCCGAAGCAGAAGCCTGATTCATGCACCCATGCTTGACTGCAGTTCATCGGCGACAAACGCTGGAATTTGCACGTCCATAACGCAACCGGACGCCAATTGAATGGCGGCAGGTGGCCTTTTCAAATGAATCACGTTTTTTGCACCGCCGGACAGATGCTCCCTGGCGTGTACGGCATAGAATATGTGATACAAAATACCCTGAAACGACAGTCAGAAGAGTGCCGGCCGGGGGCATTCCCTGGGTGATGTCATTCTGGAAGACAGATTGCGTCAATACGAGTATGCAGTTTGCTTTTCCTCGGCACGATGACATCTACCATAAGCATCTCACAGCTTACAGTGTGCGTGCGTGGTTATCTCTTGGCTACCAAACTCCACGGATTTCAACCTAATCAAGAATCAGTGGTACCATCTCGATCGGGATGCTCGTGACATGGATCCTCAAACGAAAAACCTAGCGCAGCTATCCATGGTTCTGCAATCGGTAGGGCTCTACGTCGCTGTCGATACCTTCCCAGTACGTCACTGATTCTTCCTGCATGTGTTGCAGCTGTGAAAGGTGGCTACTCAGGCTTCTGACAAGTGGTAATATTAATGTGGCTGGGCAATGGGTGCGTCTCCACCCTAGAAACAAAAGACACGAACGCCTACCCTGAATAGTTTACGTGAACCGCAGTCTGGTAACGTATACGAATTTCTTAAATGTAGATTAAATTTTATTTAAGATTAAAGTTTTCTGGCTGCTGAGATGAGTCATGTAGTAAAATAAATGTTACTAAGTGGATACAGCTGGTATTTCGGCCAGGGATAGAGTAGTGTGCCTCTGTAACTACTAATGCAGAATCCAGTCCCTCCGTTAGTAGACACGCAGGAAGACAACTGCAACACTGTCTGAAATGTGGATTTGATTGATCTAGTTGCAATTACTTTATAAAATGACGCGTCTATAACCCCAGAAAAGTAGTACGCCAATTGACAACGGCCGAGGAAGCCTACACACTCATAAGTTTTCATTGTCCATGTTACGGTCATGAGGCAGCAGTTAACTCAGCTCAAGAGATATGGAATTCTATGAACTTACCGTGGATAGCTGTGCACCAAGACATCCATCAAAATGAATATGTGGACATCCTTGGAAGGTCGAAACACAAAATGGACAGTTGCCCACGCCTGATTTCTCAACGCCGGGCCACATCCATAATCTTAAAGCGAGGTTCTGCTAATCGTAGAGAGAAGACTCGGAAAAAAACAAGGCCCCACAGACCGCTTCAGTACAGCACAGGGTGAAGAAGGAAGATTTATTCAGTCACACAAGACTGCAGCATATCTTCCACACGAATTAAGACAGAAACTTCTGCTGAATTGTAACTTAGGTATCAAAACTAGAAGTTTCCGTTGACTTCATCGTTTACTGACCAATGTCCATTGCGTCAAGACGGCGAGAGTGGTGGAACAAACAGCATTTTGCATTCTCCAATTCAAAAGGTGGAATACTATCAAACAGTTAGGCGAAATTATCTTAAAGATGAGCTTCTTCAATGATGGATCGGCAGTAGGCGGTACACGGATCTCGCATTGCACCAATGGTCTCCAAGGTCGCATGATCCCATGTGGGGGTCGCATGATCCCATGTGGGGGCTTGTGCAAGGCTCCGTCTACGAGGCTCTCCTTCCACAATCTCCGGGTCAACTGCGACACCTCACGGCAACAGTCGTGACTGCAATGACTCCTAACATTGTCACAACAGAATGGCAAGATTTTGACTACAGTCTAGATTTTGAATAAACTAATTTTCGGTCATTGTGAAACACTACAGGAACTAAACTGCCAATGTTTCGACTGACGTGCTGTTGTCCACTTCAGGACACGAACGTTAACGGCTGGATACTGGTGAATCTCCAGTTAATGGCCGAGAAGAGGACTGTGCAAATTGATAGACACGTCGGCAATTTCGTTGCTCTAGTGTAACAATGACGCAGCCTAATACCCAAATTTATTTTATTGAAAATTACGCTGGCCGTGGAAGCCAACGAATTTATACAGTCTAGATGTTTCTCGAATATTCGGTGGGGAACACATTAAACATTTGTGAAAGGGAAATTACAACTTCGATGATAAACGTAATTTTTAAAAGTATCCCAAGTTTGCATGTGCATGCACGTAAAAGATGAAAGAACTGAAGATTCACTTCGCAATCCTGTGACCAAACTAAAATGTACCACAAGTATCTATTTTCTTTCATGTAGAAGATGCAGCCTTATGAAAGCCAATGAATCTTCTTGAGACCCCCTGTATTCTGCAGCCTAGTGGGGTGCTGCGGTGATTGGGATACTAGACAGGCATTCGAGTGGTCGAATCGATACAGTCAATTTTCTTCCCTTTCTTTCACTAAACTGGGCCTGTGCTGTCTCTCTAACGACATCATCGCCGACGGCATGCTACACCCAAATCTCCCTTCTTTTATAATGTTCTGAACCTGATCCTCCAAAAATACTGGATTACAATTTGAAAATGCGGTAGGACCCACTGGATGAACATCATGAGGATTTGATTCAACTACGTAAGCTTCCTTTCACCGCCACAAAATAGGTATTAGAATCACCATCTCGTTCGCAAGAGTCTACCCAGTGAGCCCTAAAATTTTGAAACTAGAGTAACATAAAACTGAGGAAAGCTAGGATGGTGATTTTAATGAACCAGGTGTTCCACGTAGTCTCACCACACTTGAGTACAACGACCGGAACTTTCATACAAACAAGTAAGCCTCCAGAGAAGTCCTTCTTAAGTGGTATTATTCAACTCGCACGTGACATTCTCACCTTCATCGGTTTTGGCGAAGCGTCAGAAACCTTTTCTCAACTCTACGGTAGCTTCGTATTGATAACACCAACGACTTTTCTCCTGAAAATAATTATCCTCCTTTTCCATTTCAGTTAAGTCGCGGAAGGCATCCACGCGTCGTTGTTTTCGTTTGGGAATCAAGGAGAGCGGGACAAACTTTGCACAAATACTTCTCTTCTTTACAGCATTCTGGAGAATGTCTTGAGCACTTGATTTACAGACGTTTATTCCACGCTCCTTTGCTATTTGTGACACTACGCTGTCGACACAGTATGCTCACACGTCCACTACTTAACACTGCCTGCTCACATCGGACCGGTTGAATGCACATCTGTTGGTCACAGTTGTTAGTTCAAGCTGCCATCGTAGCTACTGTGCTGACATCCCTTGTATGCCAAGAAACGAATCGGTTTCACAACTTTTTGGACGAATGGTGGGTATCAAAAAGTTGATTTCAGTGACGAGTTGGCATTTCGTGGTAGTGGTGCCGCTATTAGCAGTCACTTTCTGCTAGAGACTAATTTTCCACTGTCTTGAGCACTATCCTCGAACCAGAAAACTCAACTTAGAGAAACAGTACGAGTTTCCTAAAGGATTGTGTAGCATGCCATAGTCTGTGAGCCACACAATAGTACTATCATTGTTGTACAGCTGAATAGCCCTGTGAACAAGCCCCGAAGATCAAGCACTGCTGGCCAACAATGACGTCATTGGACAACGTCTTGCTTGATCCTTATCTTCTGAAGGCCTGAGTATAACGGGTAAACTGTGTCGTAATAGCATTACATAACATGTAATGTGTTTTTGCTACTACTTACGTCATTTTTCTCAGTAGTCTAAGGGAATTGGATTTCGTTATGACCTCAAAAAGGACATGCAACCACAAAAACAAGAGCCACTCTGAATAAAAAGTCGTCAATTACAAACCACACATAAACGCATAACATCAGAAAAAAATTATTCAAGTGCAAACGTCAAACGATAATTTCTGAGTAATCTTTGGGTTGAAGGAGGCCATTATTGCCACGTGATAAAATTTCGCATTTATTGACGATTGTTGATCAACTAGACACCAGTGATTAATGGCGGACCATGCTGGAGGAAAAATATAAGAACGTGCCAATTAGCATTACAAGAAAAATCGCAGTGGCTAATCACGTTGAAATAAATATTCGACCAAATCTTAAAAAATATCTGTTTGATGTTCTGGTTCTTTCTGTCTCCATACTTACTAACGCAAAAAATACGTTAATGCCGCCTTATGTAAGACTGATGGCGTTGTTGTCTCTCGTAAGACGGAATTTCCATTTCAGAATAAAATATAGGAGCCCGACCTGTAATGTGACAAGCAGTTGACCAAGATGCGAGGTCAAGAGCGTGCACAAGCTCTAAGTCAAAGGAGTAGGGGTGGGGAACTGAGTTTCGCAGTGAATGGCGAAATACACTCCTGGAAATTGAAATAAGAACACCGTGAATTCATTGTCCCAGGAAGGGGAAACTTTATTGACACATTCCTGGGGTCAGATACATCACATGATCACACTGACAGAAGCACAGGCACATAGACACAGGCAACAGAGCATGCACAATGTCGGCACTAGTACAGTGTATATCCCCCTTTCGCAGCAATGCAGGCTGCTATTCTCCCATGGAGACGATCGTAGAGATGCTGGATGTAGTCCTGTGGAACGGCTTGCCATGCCATTTCCACCTGGCGCCTCAGTTGGACCAGCGTTCGTGCTGGACGTGCAGACCGCGTGAGACGACGCTTCATCCAGTCCCAAACATGCTCAATGGGGGACAGATCCGGAGATCTTGCTGGCCAGGGTAGTTGACGTACACCTTCTAGAGCACGTTGGGTGGCACGGGATACATGCGGACGTGCATTGTGCTGTTGGAACAGCAAGTTCCCTTGCCGGTCTAGGAATGGTAGAACGATGGGTTCGATGACGGTTTGGATGTACCGTGCACTACTCAGTGTCCCCTCGACGATCACCAGTGGTGTACGGCCAGTGTAGGAGATCGCTCCCCACACCATGATGCCGGGTGTTGGCCCTGTGTGCCTCGGTCGTATGCAGTCCTGATTGCGGCGCTCACCTGCACGGCGCCAAACACGCATACGACCATCATTGGCACCAAGGCAGAAGCGACTCTCATCGCTGAAGACGACACGTCTCCATTCGTCCCTCCATTCACGCCTGTCGCGACACCACTGGAGGCGGGCTGCACCATGTTGGGGCGTGAGCGGAAGACGGCCTAACGGTGTGCGGGACCGTAGCCCAGCTTCATGGAAACGGTTGCGAATGGTCCTCGCCGATACCCCAGGAGCAACAGTGCCCCTAATTTGCTGGGAAGTGGCGGTGCGGTCCCCTACGGCACTGCGTAGGATCCTACGGTCTTGGCGTGCATCCGTGCGTCGCTGCGGTCCGGTCCCAGGTCGACGGGCACGTGCACCTTCCGCCGACCACTGGCGACAACATCGATGTACTGTGGAGACCTCACGCCCCACGTGTTGAGCAATTCGGCGGTACGTCCACCCGGCCTCCCGCATGCCCACTATACGCCCTCGCTCAAAGTCCGTCAACTGCACATACGGTTCACGTCCACGCTGTCGCGGCATGCTACCAGTGTTAAAGACTGCGATGGAGCTCCGTATGCCACGGCAAACTGGCTGACACTGACGGCGGCGGTGCACAAATGCTGCGCAGCTAGCGCCATTCGACGGCCAACACCGCGGTTCCTGGTGTGTCCGCTGTGCCGTGCGTGTGATCATTGCTTGTACAGCCCTCTTGCAGTGTCCGGAGCAAGTATGGTGGGTCTGACACACCGGTGTCAATGTGTTCTTTTTTCCATTTCCAGGAGTGTAGTTTTGAGATTTTGCGACAGTATGCATTACAAGTTTCGCATTTCTTGGAACCGATACTGAATCCTTCGTCTGTGTGCCGAGGTAGAATGCGAACTCAGTTTGTGAAGACACTGGGAACGCTCATGTGGTAGATCAGAGAACGCATGTCACACACTTTCAGAATAGAAAACCAAGTAAGGTGACACACTGGTCAACACATAGGACACGTATCAAGGAAGTTTTAATGACAGTCTAGCGTAAAGTACCCTCGCTTGTACTGACACTTGGATGGATCCTCGTATCTGACATGCTTTTCTTTATTTGTTTTGATTAGACCAGGTCAGACTCTGTCAGACCGTCAGTGAGAGGACACTTGGCGTATTTGCTGCAGATAAAAGCGAGTACACCTTTCGTTTGTGAATTATATTTGCAAGCTTCAAACAGGAGCGACCTATTTTCAGTCATGTGTGTGAATACTAGTTCAGTTATTTAAGTTCTTGGATGTTTGTGTGCTTACTAGGCACAATCTTCCGTTCTAACAACTGTGTAGTGTACAATTCTACAGTCTTTGGTATGGATAGAGACTGTGATTGCTGTGTTCAGCTGCCAGCTGACCCTTTGTTCCCAGCTCCAGGCACTGATAGCTTCGCGCACACAACTTGAGTCTGTTGCCAATGGACATCACTGCAAGGGGAGGGGGGGCCGACGTGGGGAAGGGGAACTGGATGCTACGCTGTGTTCGCATCGACCCTCTGTCCATAATTATGTTGTATAAATAGAGATGATGTTTTAACTACTGACGACGCCTTTGGCACGATTGTTTTATGAATCTCCGCTGCAGGATGTGATTTCAGTGTATTTTACGTCTGAAGAAGGTATATTTAGTTATACCGAAACCGTGGTCAAGGAATTTAATAAATCTTTAACCTGCAACTGTTTGGCTGTTATCATTCACCGTGAAGAATTTCAACAGTTGCTGTTTCAGCCATGATTAAAATCTTGAGATGCTTTCAATACTGTCCACAACGAGGCTCGGTCTCGAAATTTGGCAGAAAATCGAAAGAGATTATGGTCGTATACAAAGTACACCAGCAAGACTCAATCGTTATCTTCACTGAGCGATAACAATGGTGATTTTACTGATGATAGTGACACTAAAGCAGAATTACTCAACACAGTTTATCGAAATTCTTCCACCAAAGAAGAAGTAAATATTCCAAAATGCGAAACAAAAACAAACGCCAACATGAGTAAGTTAGAAGCAGATCTCCTAAGTGTAGTGAAGCAGCTTATATCACTTAATAATGGCAAGGTCTCCGGTACCGATTGTATACCTGTCAGGTTCCTCTCGGAGAATGCTGATAAAATAGCTTCACATTTAACAATCACATACAACCGATCGCTCGTTGAAAAATTCTTGCCTAAACACTGGGAAGTTGCACAAATCACACCATTATCCAAGGAAGGAAATAGGAGTAAGACCCTGAATTTTGGACCCATATCGCTAACGTCGATTTGCAACAGGGTTTTGGAACATACGCTATGTTCGTAAACTTATCTCAAATAAAACGATTTAATGACAAACAACCAATTGAGAATCAGAAAGCATCGTTCCTGTGGAACACAGCTTTAGAAGTAATGAGTGCTATTGACAGTGGATGTCAAATTGAGTGCAGATTTGCAGAAGGCTTTTGACACCATATCTCACAAGTGATTTCTAATCAAACTATGTGCGCTGTGGCCGAGCGGTTCTAGGCGCTTCAGTTTGGAACCGCGCTGCTGCTACGGTCGCAGGTTCGAAAACTGCCTCGGGCATGGATGTGTGTGATGTCCTTAGGTTAGTTAGGTTTAAGTAGTTCTAAGTCTAGGGGACTGATGACCTCAGATGTTAAGTCCCATAGTGCTCAGAGCCATTTCAAACTGCGTGCCTATGAACTATCGACTCATTTGTGCGACTGGATTCATGTTTTCCTGTCAGAAAGGTCGCAGTTCGTAGTAACTGACGGAAAGCCATCGAGTAACACAGAAGTAATATCTGGAGTTCTCCAAGGAAGTGTTATAGGCCCTCTGCTGTTCGTGATCTACATAAATGATTTAGCACTATTAGATGATTCAATCATTTAGCGTCTTATACAGTCATCAGATGAGCAAAACAAATTTCAAAACGATTTAGACAAGGTATCTGTGTGATGTGAAAAGTGGCAGTTGAATAGTGTGAAGTCATTTTCATGAGTAACAAAGGGACTCTGCTAAATTTCCGTTACACTATAAATCAAACATGTGTAAAGGCTGTAAACTCAACTAAATACTTAAGAATTAAGATTACGAGTAATTTAAGTTGGATCAATCACATAGATAATGTTGTGGGGAAAGCAAACCAAAGACTAGGACTGAATGGCTGAACGCTGAGAAAATGCAACAAGCCTACTAAAGAGCTTGCCTATACTACGCTTGTAGGTCCCCTTCTGGAGTAATGCGTTGAGGTGTGGGATCCACATCAGATAGGACCGACGGCGGAAATTGAAAAACTTCAAAGAACGGCAGCTCGTTTTTTAGTACCGCGAAATGGGAGAGAGCGCCACGCATATAAGTGAGCTTGGGTGACAGTTATTGAAACAAAGGCGTTTCTCGTTGCGGCAGGATATTCTCACGAAATTTCAGTCACCAACTTCCTACTCGGGGTGTAAAAATATTTTGTTGGCGCCCACCTTCATCATAATTAAAAAAAAAAAAAAAATCAGAGGTTACACAGAAATATTTAAGGATTCGCTTCACCCGCGCGCTGTTCGAGAGTGATACGGTAGAGACATAACTTTAGGTGGTTCGATGAACTGTCTGCCAGGCACTTAATTGTGAACTGCTGAGGAATCATGTAGATGTAAATGTAGATGAAAAATAGGACCTGACTGTCCAAATTTAGGCTTCACGCGGTCTCCCTTAACCACTTCTTGAGAATTTATTCTCAATGTATGCTCGGTTTACTGTCCAGCCAGTTAACAAGACCTGTAATTCTTGTCACTTTCACAGAGAACGGAAATGTCGTCAGCGACTCTCATCAGTAAAATGCTTTATTCTGAGTTTTAATTTCACTTCTGAGCCTTTATTTTATTTCCTTCATTGTCTGTCTGATACACAGGGTTCAAATGATTCATATGGCTCTAAGCACTATGGGACTTAACATATGAGGTCATCAGTCCCCTAGACTTAGAACTACTTAAACCTAACTAACCTAAGGACATCACATGCCCGAGGCAGGATTCGAACCTGCGACCGTAGCAGCAGCGCGGTCCCGGACTGAAGCGCCTAGAACCGCTCGGTCACAGCGGCCGGCTTATACACGGTTTAGTTACATTAATATGATCACCGCCTACGTTCATCTACATCTACATGACTACTCTGCAATTCACATTTAAGTGCTTGGCACAGGGTTCATCGAACCACAATCATACGATCTCTCTACCATTCCACTACCGAATAGCGCGCGGGAAAAACGAACACCTCAACCTTTCTGTTCGAGCTCTGATTTCTCTTATTTTATTTTGATGATCATTCCTACCTATGTAGGTTGGGCTCAACAAAATATTTTCGCATTCGGAAGAGAAAGTTTGTGACTGAAATTTCGTAAATAGATCTCGTCGCGACGAAAAACGTCAGTTCGAGAGTAACGTGCAATAATCACTCACAGATGGCAGGTGGCAGCACTAGTGTTGGGGGATATGGGAAACAGTGAGGTTGTTGTAACGTGGAAACGGTAAGATTCATCTGACACCTAAAATGGCATGATTATTGGCTTTCAGTCCAAGGGTGGAAGCGTTTCTGATACGGCCAAGTCTGTAAACATAACATTGTAAATTTAATGAAAGTTCATCCGATTACACATATTTTCCCCATTATATCAATTGTAATATTAATAGTAAAGAAAATAACTCGATCCAGCGATGCACCCATTACGGTGTTTGAACGCTAACCACTCGGCTGCCGCAGCTTCATGGTAAAACCGGGCACGCACAGCTATATATTTGACGACCGAAATTATCTTGTGATTTTTCTCAATAACGCTTGAGAAGTACGCGCTACTGCTTACACATTTTGTTGTCCTCATGGAGTACTACGAGTGTACGAAGTTTGCTGTAAATCCGCGTTCGCCGGCCGCGGTGGTCTCGCGGTTCTAGGCGCGCAGTCCGGAACCGTGCGACCGCTACGGTCGCAGGTTCGAATCTTGCCTCGGGCATGGATGTGTGTGATGTCCTTGGGTTAGTTAGGTTTAAGTAGTTCTAAGTTCTAGGGGACTTATGACCACAGCAGTTGAGTCCCATAGTGCTCAGAGCCATTTGAACCATTTTGAAATCCGCGTTCCAAACGTCGTGGCCGTAAGCTTGGTGACGTCATACAGTGAAGTTATTGTTAATGGGAAACGTCAGTTTTGCAAGAAAATAATAATTATTATCGGATATGGTTAAAATTATAAACTGTAGATTCGTATGATATACATCATAACGTAGAAATAATGGCGTGCTTACGGCGCAAGATTGTCACGTCACCAAACTGACTTTTTCCAACTAATATAAAAGGCGGAAAGTTGCCTAAAAGCTATTTCATTAGTGGAGTAGTGCATTTTAAGGATCTCATTGTTATTTCACTACAAAATTGTGCTAACAATATTTAAAGGACATTCTCGAGTAGAAGCTCGAACAGGAAGAAATAGTGACTTGTACATCGTTTCACATTTTTTAAAAAAACGACATTCCCATATACAACAGAATATGGATAAGAAGTAAACTTTCTGCAGTACAAATGAGTCTTCGATGTTGTGTCGTAATGATTTACTACATTAATCCCTTGAATGGCGGAGGCAAAATTTTCGACAGTAATTGGATTCACCATTCTACTTAACGATGCTAAATATTCTACATATTACAGAATCAAAATCATAATAGATCACTGACAATTGACTCCAGTATAAAATGTATAAGGGGACGCTTAATAAGTTTCCGTTCGAAGACAGTACAGTCCAGAATCGGCATGCCAACCACGCAAAATCACTAAGTATTGAGGTATATATCCCACCGATGCACCGGACAGAAGATACCATTTTGGTAAGAAACCCGGTCCTTCTGCCTAGAGAATTCTGTAACCGCTAGCCGCGCATCCCAGTCCGACAGGTACCGTCGACCATTAAAGGACTTTTTCACGGGACTGAAGACGTGGCTTGGTAATAGCATGGGGAGTGATCGGGACTTCGGCGTTATGGCATTTGCGATATGGGGACGTGCGTTATCATGAACCAGCAGCACCCCTTGTCCCAGTTTTCCACAATTGCGGTTTTCCACAGATACGTTGCATCATCCACATTTTGCATGATCTAACAGCTATCTATCGATGTTTCCCTTCGGCGCCGGCCGCGATGGCCGTGCGGTTCTGGCGCTGCAGTCCGGAACCGCGGGACTGCTACGGTCGCAGGTTCGAATCCTGCCTCGGGCATGGGTGTGTGTGATGTCCTTAGGTTAGTTAGGTTTAAGTAGTCCTAAGTTCTAGGGGACTTATGACCTAAGATGTTGAGTCCCATAGTGCTCAGAGCCATTTTTTTTCCCCTTCGGCAGCGAAGAACAGAATGATAGTACGTTGGTCTGTTTGGAGGCACTCAGTAATTACGTCTCCATAGTTCTTGTTTCCGTATTTACTGCACGCTCGTCGGAAAGAGAGGTATGCCACAATAATGCCTTGTCTACATGTCAGTGTTTACATGTATACTCGCATCGGAGTTGCGCTAAGATGCATATACGGTGCAGCAACGCCCTCAAACGGAAACTTTCTGATAGCTCCGTACAGTTTAAATACAGTCTGTTAGTCATCGTTTCTACGATACGATAATTTTGACATGACCCATATTTAATAAAGATAGATATAGTCAGTATATGTTTCAGATGTCCTTACTTGTGCAGCTTGCTCTCTCTTTGTTTCCTTTCATGAGATTAACACAGATATATATAATTTCGATAGTGATCTGATTTTAGTTCTTTTGTTAAACAGTACTCGTAACACGTCTATGTACAATGTAAAATGGTTATTTTTCCATATTTCTTAATAACAGATACCAGAAATTAAAAGACACTGAATTTTGTTGACGGTTAGTGATTCTGCGGCCGTTGAGAGGTTGATGATCGGTACGGTAGGGAATGATGCTTTGGCGTGGCTTAGGCTGCACCTCAAGGTCATAAAGCAGTATGTCGTTATCAGGTTACTTGCAACTGGTAAACAACAAAATTATTACTACTACGTAATGCACGACTTATATAAGTTGAACTGAAAAGAAAAATCTGGTTAACGCATATCTATTATGGAAGAAGAATCACAAAGAACGAACACATTACCTAGATCCTTATTTTTTCTAGGAGTGTGGCTCTTTGTTTATATTTCATCTACCAAGCATCGCTCAGTGTCTAGTGCACGGCGATTTAAACCATCAATGTTTCAGATGAGTGAGTTCAGAGAGTCGAGATCAGTCTTGTACTAAACGTTCACAACAAGCACTGTGGAACTGCGTCTGTAGGGCAGGTTTTTATTATTCTGAAAATACGCTTCTTCTACTTTGTAATCACCAATTTTAATGTAAAGCTTCTCGCTGTTCTCATTTACTTCTCATTACTTTCCTCTTCTATCGGCTTACTCTCGACCCATATCATGTTCTGTACTCATCAGACTGTTGATTTCGTTCAGCATGTTCTGTAATTCTTCTACACCTTCACTGAGGATAGCAAGGTCATCAGCATTTCCTATTATTGATACCCTTTCACCCTGACTTTAAATCCCATTCTTGAAACTTTCTTTTACATCCGATGTTGCTTCTCCGACGTATAGACTGAACAGTAGGTGCAAAAGACTGCACCTCCGTCTTACACCCTTTTTAGTTCGGCCAATTCGTTCTTGGTCTTTCAGTCTTATTGTCTCCTCTCGCTTCTTGTGTATATTGGGTATTACTCATCGTTCCCTATACCTTACTCCTCTGTTTCTCATAATTTCGAACATCTTGCAATATTTGACATTGTCGAAGACGGAAGACAGGAGACAGTGCGTGGTAACAGAACGTTTCGAAAACTGTGTTATATTTAAGCGAGCATCCCGTTCCAGTATGATTTACTTGCCAAAATATGAGACACTTGTACTTCAGTACTTTGTAGCAGAAGTTGTCTGATTAAGAATGAAGGTAGGTATTTCAGTATCCTACCTGTCCAGGTCGACAAATCCAATGAGCGTGTTTTTCTTCAGTCTTGCGTCCATTATCAATCGCAACGTCATGTCTGCCGGTCTGGTGCCTTTACTCTAAAGTCAAACTGATTGTTAGCTAACAGTTCCTCAGGTTTCTTTTCCAGTCTTTTGTTTACTATTCTTGTCAGCAACTTCGATGCATGATATGTTAAGCTGAGTGTGCAAAAGTTATCACATTTATCTGCCCTTTCTGTCCTGGGAATTGTACGAGTGACGTTATTCCGAAAGTTTGTACGTTCCTGTGTCATAGATTCTGTTATGTACAGACAGTAGTAGAGCCAGGATGGGGAAGGCGTAGGCACATTTATTTGGTCCAAGCCTTGTAGACACAAATTTATTATTTAACAATAATTGGTTATACATCCAAGTTAATACAATTAACAGTTAAAGGAAATTTTAGCAATAGAAAAATCCCACTCTGAAACATTACATAAAGGTAATGTTAGTAAAATGTATATTATATATCATGTGCAGTCATCAAGACCTCAAGAATACTGCTTTGGTTCAACATAAGGTGAAAACGCCAAAAATGCAGATCAACAAAACAACTTACAAATAAACAATTTTAACACATCACTCACAAAACTACACGAATTATTTCACATATACAGTCTATTACGAGCTCAACAGTCATTTCTGCCAGCTGTGTGATACCTAAATTTGGTTGATACAGAATAAACACAGCTCAAAAGAATGATCTTCCAACATACTACAAAACAACTTTATAATAAAAGATGACTGCCCTTTTTTCCCATTCAAATTTCTGCGTAACAGTTTTTGTACTAACAAGCTTCCTCTTACTTGCTACAGACAGACGAACACATCTGTCAATAAATTATTGATTAAAAGTTTCACTCACTACAAAATCCAACAAATCACGCAATATACATAATGGTCACTTCGTAACAATGGAACTGAAAAAGATTACACACTCAAGTGTGCTTCCCTCTCACAATAGTCCTTTTAAGTGCATACACAACAAAGCTCAAAATCTATATGATCGATGACAGTAGATACGGTGCCATACACTATGAAACAAATTAAGAATTATTCACAGTAGACACCAGGCACGTGATGATATTCTGAATTATTCCAAATCACAAATGTTGGCTACAAGTGCCAACCCCATAATAAGTAATGATCATGAAATATAATAAAAGTATATGAAAATTTCGGTCTTAGCCAGATGACGAGAACCACACCAATGCAGTTTCCTGTTACACTCAAGTGCTATGCCCAACAAACAACGTCTGGTCATGGAGAATCACGCTAAGCAAGCGAGCATTCCGTCCTGCCCACATGCTCGCAAACAGCCATCTTATCGCAGTCCTTAACGGCAGGCACCAGTTGACTCCCAGCCGCTTCCGTCCTGTCACCATCCGACGACCAGCCGACCGATCGACCAACGGCCTTCCGTCGGCGTCGATCACGGCCCCGGCGCGTACTTGCACCGTGCGGACCTGGCTGCTGTTGACTGCCAACTCGTCCAACCGCGGAGAAACGACGAACCCGACTCAGTGCCAACAACGACTGAGACTTAGAGCCGACCGACTAACATGCGAGTGGCTGCCTTCTGACTGACTCTGTCGTCTCACTGCACTGACTCCCAGACTGAGCGACTAACCGACTGACCAGACTCACCGAGGCTGACAGACAAACCTCTCGCCATCTCACCACCGAGCCGTCCTCTAAAACTCTTGCTTCGTGCACCAGCGCCCACAGCGCTCAGCGACCACGCCCCCTATCGCTGTGGCGAAAACAAGTGAATAATCTCGCGGGTAAATCAAATGAGCTCAGCCGTGACACGGCTCAGATTCTATACACCAACGTGAGTAGTCGTTTGATTGCCACTTCCCCCCAGTGATTTTAGAAATTCTGTTGGAATGTTATGTATACCTTCCGCCCTAATTGATCTCAAATCTTCCATTGCCCTTTTAAATTCTGATTGTGACAATGGATTCTCTATCTCTTCCAGGTCAACCCCACTTTCTTCTCTCATGTCGTCAGACATTTCCTCCCCCTCATATAGGCCTTCAATGCACTCTTTTCACCCATCCTCTCTCTCCTCTGCCAGTGGGATTCCCACTGCACTCTTAATGTTGCCACCATTGCTTTTACGGTTTATAAGGATTTGAATTTCTCTTCTAGCCATTTCTCCCTTCCTATTTCGCACTGTCTATGAATTTCATTTTCACACACCTGTATTTGTGCTTTAACGGATGCATTTTTGTATTTTCTCCTTGAGTGAATTAAACTTAATATCTCACGTGATATCACGGTATTTGTACTGGACTTCGTATTTTTGCCTACTTGTTTCTCAGCTACCTTTATTATTTCAGCTATTTAATGCGTCCTTTCATCACCCATTGCATTTATTTATTTATTTCAGCCAGTCTTTCCGTAATGCGCTAATTTGAAACTGTCAAAAGCCTGTGATTTTTTCAACTTATCCCTTTTCTTAATTTCCTACCTTTATACAATATCTTCAGCCTTAATCTGCATTTGATAACTAATAAATAACGGAAGAGTCCTCAACCGGCCCATAAAATGTTTCACATATCAAAATATATTTTCTATGTTTATGTCTTACCATCACATAGTTTGTCTGAAACTTTCTGGTGGCGTAGATCTCTGAGATATACACAACTTCCTTCATGTTTCTGAAACCACGTGTTATCATGATTAAATTATGGTCTGTGCAAAATTGTACCAGGCGGATTCTTCTTTAATTCCTCTCCCCTAGTCCTTTTCCTTCTACTACTTGACTTTCTCTTCTCTTTCTTACTATAGTTTTCAAATCCTCCGTCACAATTAAATTTTTAAATTCCCTTAACGTACTGAGTCATTTCATACGTTTTCAATCTAGTCATAATCTGAAGAACTAGTAGGTATATATCTTTGTCACAATGCTGTGAAACTTGGTTTTGTATCTATTGCAACTATGGTTTCTGTTAACTACGCTTCTTATAGTTGTCTCCCCACATTATCTTGTCATTATCGGACCTACTCCTGCATTAACATTATTTTATTTTGAGTTAGTACTCTGTGTTCACCTTGTGCAGAAATCCTATTATTCCTGCTGTTGCACTTCAAAAAGGAATCTAACTTCAACTTGCCAATTTCTCTCTCCAAATTCATTAACCTACCAGTTAACATGTCTCCCTCTGACCCGTAGACAGCAAGACATTCTATCCGTTATGACGATATTTCCCTGAGCAGTCCCTGCCCGGAATCTGAATGGGGGACTTTACCTCCAGAATACTTTTCACAAGATGATGTCGTTATCATTGAGCTATACAGCAGAGTTGCATATTCTCGGGAAGTATAATGTCTGTAGTACAGCACCAAATTGCATTCTGATGTTGGCTAATTTTGGCAGACCATATCAATTAGTCGTCGATACTCTTGCCCCTACACACACTTAAAGGAGCTGCTGCCCCTCTTTAGAAACCGTATGTTAACGTTGCCTCTCCGCAGGCACTCCTAGGGCATGGGTGCATCTACGGTACAGTTATCTGTACTGTAGAGGCATGCGCTCCACCTGCATTACAAGAATTTACTTTATTTTACTAATTTTAGTAATGGAAAGAGTAAGTTGTCACACACAGCTTATTAGCAGTAACCAATTCGCCATTCACCTAGAATTGTTTGGGAAACCTGTGGAATACCCAAGTTGGGATGAGTCAGTTAGGTGTATAAACATAAACATCTCAGAGTAGCACTTGCAACCTACGTCCTCAATTATTTGCTTGACGTATTTCAATCTCCGTCTTCCTCTACAGTTTTTGCCCTCTACAGCTCCCTCTAGTACCATGGAAGTCATTCCCTCATGTCTTAGCAGATGTCCTATCATCCTGTCCCTTCTCGTTATCAGTGTTTTCCACATATTCCTTTCCTCTCCGATTCTGCGTAGAACCTCCTCATTCCTTACCTTATCAGTCCACCTAATTTTCAACATTCGTCTATAGCACCACATCTCAAATGCTTCGATTCCCTTCTGTTCCGGTTTTCCCACAGTCCATGTTTCACTACCATACAATGCTGTACTCCAGACGTACATCCTCAGAAATTTCTTCCTCAAATTAAGGCCGGTATTTGATATTAGTAGACTTCTCTTGGCCAGAAATGCCTTTTTTGCCATAGCGAGTCTGCTTTTGATGTCCTCCTTGCTCCGTCCGTCATTGGTTATTTTACTGCCTAGGTAGCAGAATTCCTTAACTTCATTGACTTCGTGACCATCGATCCTGATAAGTTTCTCGCTGTTCTCATTTCTACTACTTCTCATTACCTTGGTCTTTCTCCGATTTACTCTCAAACCATACTGTGTACTCATCAGACTGTTCATTCCGTTCAGCAGATCATTTAATTCTTCTTCACTTTCACTCAGGATGTCATCAGCGAATCGTATCATTGATATCCTTTCACCTTGTATTTTAATTCCACTCCTGAACCTTCCTTTTATTTCCATCATTGCTTCCTCGATGTACAGATTGAAGAGTAGGGGCGAAAGGCTACAGCCTTGTCTTACACCCTTCTTAATACGAGCACTTCGTTCTTGATCGTCCACTCTTATTATTCCCTCTTGGTTGTTGTACATATTGTATATGACCCGTCTCTCCCTACAGCTTACCCCCACTTTTTTCAGAATCTCGCCAGCTTGCACCATTTTATATTGTCGAACGCTTTTTCCAGGTCGACAAATCCTATGAAAGTGTCTTGATTTTTCTTTAGCCTTGCTTCCATTATTAGCCGTAACGTCAGAATTGCCTCTCTCGTCCCTTTACTTTTCCTAAAGCCATACTGATCGTCACCTAGCGCATTCTCAATTTTCTTTTCCATTCTTCTGTATATTATTCTTGTAAGCAGCTTCGATGCATGAGCTGCTAAGCTGATTGTGCGATAATTCTCGCACTTGTCAGCTCTTGCCGTCTTCGGAATTGTGTGGATGATGCTTTTCCGAAAGTTAGATGGTATATCGCCAGACTCATATATTCTACACACCAAAGTGAATAGTCGTTTTGTTGCCACTTCCCCCAATGATTTTAGAAATTCTGATGGAATGTTATCTATCCCTTCAGCCTTATTTGACCGTAAGTCGTCCAAAGCTCTTTTAAATTCCGATTCTAATACTGGATCCCCTATCTCTTCTAAATCGACTCCTGTTTCTCCTTCTATCACATCAGACAAATCTTCACCCTCATAGAGGCTTTCAATGTATTCTTTCCACCTATCTGCTCTCTCCTCTGCATTTAACAGTGGAATTCCCGGTGCACTCGTAATGTTACCGCCGTTGCTTTTAATGTCACCAAAGGTTGTTTTGACTTTCCTGTATGTTGAGTCTGTCCTTCCGACAATCATATTTTTCTCGATGTCTTCACATTTTTCTTGCAGCCATTTCGTCTTAGCTTCCCTGCACTTCCTATTTATTTCATTCCTCAGCGACTTTTATTTCTGTATTCCTGATTTTCCCGGAACATGTTTGTACCTCCTCCTTCCATCAATCAACTGAAGTATTTCTTCTATTACCCATGTTTTCTTCGCAGCTAACTTCTTTGTACCTATGTTTTCCTTCCCAACTTCTGTGATGGCCTTTTTTAGAGATGTCCATTCCTCTTCAACTGTACTGCCTACTGCGCTATTCCTTATTGCTGTATCTATAGCGTTAGAGAACTTCAAACGTATCTCGTCATTCCTTAGTACTTCCGTATCCCACTTCTTTGCGTATTGATTCTTCCTGACAAATGTCTTGAACTTCAGCCTACTCTTCATCACTACTATATTGTGATCTGAGTCTATATCTGCTCCTGTATCTGATTTCGGAATCTCTGTCTGACCATGATGTAATCTAATTGAAATCTTCCCGTATCTCCCGGCCTTTTCCAAGTGTACCTCCTCCTCTTGTGATTCTTGAACAGGGTATTCGCTATCACTAGCTGAAACTTGTTACAGAACTCAATTAGTCTTTCTCCTCTTTCATTCCTTGTTCCAAGCCCATATTCTCCTGTAACCTTTTCTTCTACTCATTCCCCTATAACTGCATTCCAGTCGCCCATGACTATTAGATTTTCGTCCCCCTTTACATACTGCATTACCCTTTCAATATCCTCATACACTTTCTCTATCTGTTCATCTTCAGCTTGCGACGTCGGCATGTATACCTGAACTATCGTTGTTGGTGTTGGTCTGCTGTCGATTCTGATTAGAACAACCCGGTCACTGAACTGTTCACAGTAATACACCCTCTGCCCTACTTTCCTATTCATAACGAATCCTACACCTGTTATACCATTTTCTGCTGCTGTTGATATTACCCGATACTCATCTGACCATAAATCCTTGTCTTCCTTCCACTTCACTTCACTGACCCCTACTATATCTAGATTGAGCCTTTGCATTTCCCTTTTCAGATTTTCTAGTTTTCCTACCACGTTCAAGCTTCTGACATTCCACGCCCCGACTCGTAGAACGTTATCCTTTCGTAGATTATTCAATCTTTTTCTCATGGTAACCTCCCCCTTGACAGTCCTCTCCCGGAGATCCGAATGGGGGACTATTCCGGAATCTTTTGCCAATGGAGAAATCATCATGACACTTCTTCAATTAAAGGCCACATGTCCTGTGGATACACGTTACGTGTCTTTAATGCAGTGGTTTCCATTGCCTTCTGCATCCTCATGTCGTTGATCATTGCTGATTTTTCCGCCTTTAGGGGCAATTTCCCACCCCTAGGACAAGAGAGTGCCCTGAACCTCTACCCGCTCCTCCGCCCTCTTTGACAAGGCCGTTGGCAGAATGAGGCTGACTTCTTATGCCGGAAGTCTTCGGCCGCCAATGCTGATTATTTATCAAAATTTAGCCAGTGGCGGGGATCGACGTTTTGATTATGAATCAAAGACGCTACCCCTAGACCACGAGTTCTTATAAATTACTATTACTATTACATAATCGAATGAATCTTCTCTTACAGGTGGTGGAGGAAAATACGGAAACACCACAGATACTACATATTACCATGCCCGGTATGGCGTAGGGAAACGTTGCCAATTAAAACATCTTCCAGTGGTTTCTGGATGGGTAGATACAGGTCCTGTATTGTTTTCAAGGTAATCTTATACCATTCTTCCTGCGAACTAGTAGCTAGTTCAGGCGATGATGATCGATATGGATAGCGATCATGCACCCTTCTCTTCGAGGTAGACCACAAGCGCACAACAATATTGAGGTTTAGTAATTTTTATGGCCAAGGGGGATGCGACAGTCCATCCTCGTGATCGCGGTACCAGTCCTGAACGGTGCGAACTGTCATCTTGGAACACAGTATCATCATTTGGAAAATTGATATTGTACCGTGGGATGAACCTGAACAGCCAAAGTAGTCACATAATCCTTGGTAGTAACGCGCCTTGCAGAGTAACCAGGTGGCCCACGGAATACCATGAAACGGGTGCCCAAATCATCACCGAACCCTGCCATCTTTCAGTCTTGGGACGTAGAGTCAGTCAGAAGTGGGAAACACTGTGAAACAAGACTTAGCCGACCAAGTGACCTCCTTCCATTAGTGCATGGTCCAGGTTTTATGGCTTCGGCACCCCGTTTTCCAGCTACGGCTATTGGCATCAGTGACGACTGGTTTGGGAATTTCTGATCTCACTGCGATTCCCAGCTTATGGAGCTCCCTTCGTGTTGTTTTGGTGCTGACAGGGTTCACAAGTAGACATTCAGTTACGCAGTGACTTTAGCAGCTGTCGCCCTCTTATTTCTCGTCACTAACCTCTTCAGTGACCCACTGTCTCTATCACTCAACATATATTTTTATCCTCGTTGTGACTTAGCGAATAGTGTTTTTCCTTTTTCCCTGTTTACGGTGTAAATCTTTAAACATCTTGTCTACCCAGACGTCAGCGTATGTATGATGTAGGAAATGCATAAAACAAATGCTGACTTTAATGCAATTTGTTTACCAAATTGCAGTAAAGTCAGCATTTGTATTATGCATTTCCTATACGGTAAAAATCTTCGTTACGGTGCCTCTTGAGACACGAAAGACGTCGCCTGCTTTGGTTACTGAAGCACCCATCAAACGAGAACACCAATAATTTGCCCACGTCGAATCCACTTAGCTCCGTCATAAGTCGGACCGCAACTGATGCTTACAACATATTGAGGTCATTGCACAGGTACCATCAGAACCGAATTTTTTTTATGTGGAAACTCTTCAAGCTTTGTAAATAAAACAAACGTTATTAGCGTTTCACATATTCATTCTTCAAGTCTACATACGTGTTATTCCTCAAAACGGTCACCCTGACGATGAACACATGTCTCCCAACGAGAGACCAGTTTGCTGATGCCATCACTGTAGAGTGTTTGACTTTGTTGACGGAGCCACAACCTCACTTCTGCTTGCACCGCTCCATCACTATCAAAATGATGTCTTAGAAATTGTCCTCTAAGTTTTGGAAACAGATGAAAATCGGATGGGGCCAAGTCGGCACTGTATGGAGGATATCCAGTGAACCCAAGGCGACGGATTGTTGCAGATGTCGCAGCACTCGTGTGTGGTCTGGAACTGTCGTTCTGAAGGAGAGGGTGCTCCTTGCGTGGATGAACTATTCGAATTCGAAACTCGATTTCTCACGCACCGACATAATTACACACTGCCATGTTGCACGCTACAACTCGGAGCCTTCTAGCGGCAGAGGGCAGCAAATGGGTGCACTTGAAGAATAAAGGTGTAGAACGACAATGACGTTTGTTTTATTTAAAAAGCTTTGAGAGTGTTCACATAAAAACTTCGGAGGCATTACTTTTCAGCACACCCTTGTATATTCAAGAGTGCTTTTCTCGCGGTGTTTCTATATATTTTTGTCTAAGCCGTGTATGTGAACAGTATCGTCTCTGTTCCATTAAGGGGGGTTGTAACTGAAAATGTAAACATTTATTTAAAAATTCATTACAGTCATATTTATTAATGTACAAATCTAAAATTTTGCATGTGTAAAGCAAAGTAGCTGTGTTTTAACAGAAAATTATAATAAAATATACAGGATTAATATTTTCTCAGAAATTTGAATTTTTAATTTTTTTAATTGTCTTTTTTTTTATAAAAAGCTATAACTCAAATTCTAATCAGGCAATTAATCTGAAAATTTTATTGTAGTGTCCTGAGAAGGTTATAAGACCACCGAACTACAGTTATTATCTTATGATACAAATTGTATTATTGAGTTTTTAATTTTGCACATTAAAATTAACTTGTTTTTCTACAAACAATCATCTAAAAATCAGAATGCAATTGCAGGATCTCGTAGTTTTTAGTTCCAGGGAAACAGAAATACGTTGCGAACAGTTCCTGAAAATTTCATAGCATTAGCGCATATACTTTTTGAGAAAAGGCTTCTAATAATGTAAAAAATGTAAGACAGAGAAACTGAGATTCAAAGATTTTCTTCTCATACTTCTACATGTAATAAGCTTACCTCAATTTTAAAATCCTCCATACTGATACTCCTCATACTCCAGGTTTCTCTTCTCTCCTGGCCTGTATTTGCTGGCAAGACACTCATCTGTTAGCTTTCTTGACCCTGCTGTCGTCAATGGTGTAAAATGCTTTTGTTGTAAACGCACCAGGAGCCATAACAACTCTCTTCAGCACTTCAGTTCTACCATTTCCGTTATTGTAACATAAAACTGCATCATAGACATCTATTTTGAGTACTTCAAGCCCACGGAATGTCCTTTTTGAGCATCTAATCGAAATTAAATTATTGAGGCTTTCATTTGTATTTTGTATCTTTACGTGAAGACACTTCGTCAGTAAATCAGGGTTTGCAAGGAACCTGAATGTGGGCTTAAATGCGTTCGTAACAGGTTCTGTTAATGAGTATTTACGTATGTCTCGTTTCTGTTGTTGAATTTACACTAATCGTCTTTCGGACACAGATTGTGCATTGGTGTTTGGTCAGTGGATAGTTTGTGGAAAAAATATCGCCCACACATCACGCCTCATTGCCTCTAAATTATGTGTGTTTTTCCTGATAGCTCTTCCATAAAATAACTGAAGAGAACCAATTTCTTTCAGAGGAAGCCTGCCTTTTCTCCTAGTGGTTTTCCATCCTCAAGTACTTCACCTTTCTTCTCTTTCAGCAAGCGACGAAGCTTAACACCAAGCTTCTTTTGGATGTGGCCAACACATTCCAACTTTTCTGTTGTTGTATTGCACGGACTTTTATCTGCTACCGCTTTGAACGAAGAGGAGTCCCCATCACCAAGGTATGTAGTATATCTGACACCATACTGGTCCTCAGATCTGGAGAACATCTTCACAACTGCAGCAACCTCCATGCCCCCACTTAGAACATGCTACTGCATGCTTTTCTTGCCACACTTTCTCACTGTCTTCATTGTTGGACATTTTCCTTGTTGCACACTGGTGGCAGTATTTACACATAATTTCTACATCTAAAAACTTTACCTGAGTCAATACCAATAACAGATGAACTCCATACAGAGATATGTGACCCCTTTTCATTCAGGTCCCATCTACAGACACACACAGGTCAGTAACATTTGTAGGAGATTCACTGTCATGAATATCTACCCCAGAATCTATTTTTTTGTTTATTTCCACCAATTCCTCCACGCTTTCTTCATAGAAACTTTGACAGTATCGCATACAACATCAGACATTTCTTTATTTATTTTTTCAAATCTTGCACAAGGTGGAGGCATGTTCAGAAAACCACACAATAAATTACCTCCATCCCTGCCCTGTCCAAGGCATCGTAGAGCATATGCTAACCTAGAATTTCTTTCATAGGTACCAGTGACAGTTATTTTGGAGGAGGAAAATGAAAATTCATAGTCACACGAATTACAAATTAATTTAAAATCACAAACTATTCCAACTGTTATTTCTTCAATAACAATCACGCGTTCCGTATTTTTACAGCTAACACATGAACGTGAAAACTTTATAGCCTGGCAGAGAAGCTCTAAATCAATAAGTCTGAATCCAATGGAATCCATATCAACATCATTCACGCAGCTTTACAATTCTCCTGTTCCAAGATTCGATGCTGAAGCTAAGAGTTTATGTTCTTTATTTCGAGCTCCTTCCTCTTTTTTGTTGGCAAACCGATTTACATGAAATCTCCGTTCCTAAACACAGTTTTTCCACCACCCATTATGCATAAATCTTGACTTCCGCCTACTAATATGTGTTAGTATTGTCAAAACGTAAATAAACCATAAGCAAGAAAGTTTTCAGGCAAAGATATAGATGTCAGCCAGAGATATAGATGTCAGCCAAAGAAATAGACTTCACACTGACAAAAAGTTTGCTGAAAAAAGAAGTTTCCCAAATGTCGGAAAAGGTGGGAGTGGCCGCCAGTGCAGAGTTATCAGCTTAACAATTTGAAGGCATTTCGAAAGTTGCTATCACGATAAAATTCACACACAACATAGATTAAACTGTGTAGATCAATAAAATAATATTTTTGAAAAAATTTTTATTGGATCAAAATCCATTACATCCCCCTTTAATTTCAATGAATTAAAATCACCATAAAACATGTTGACTCGCGAGATAACCACAGCAAATGAAGGAGTTCATCGGGGAAATCTTGAAGCCAAGGTTTGGAAACATAGGGGTTTGACCCTTGCATCCTTCGACTCTGGTTGTTGTCTATTGTAAATGTTAGTTACAGAGTACAATATACTGTTTTAAACATCAGTTAAGGAAGTGCTCGTAACGTCAAGATAGCTCTTCTGGCTTGTGTTCACTGAATGGACGCCGCTATTCCTTTTAACTACATTGATATTGGTAACAACAGGTCTCAGAAGAGAGTTAATGTACTACAGTGTCAGTCTAGTAGCCCCTACTTCGGGGCATAATTGTGCATCCAGAGTTAATGTCGGATGGCTGGCTTTTTGATTTCAAAACATTTAGTAACTCCTGTCTTCATTTGTCTGTAAATGCTCGCTGTCTTTGCGTAGATACGATAATGTACGTTAGAAGACGAGCAGGACGAGAAGAGGAAGAAAAAGAAATAGTATAGGGATCTGACGGAATGATACATAACGGTACTTCAAGGGCGATTCTTCTCCCTATGACTGTTGTATATTCCGAGCGAACGCCTCGTGTGCCGTAAATCGTTTTATTTCTTTGCGATCTGTGATATGTTGAGTAAGTGTCGCTCGTAGCCGTCTGGTAAACACATCCATTGAGGAGGACTGAGATTTTTCAAAACATATATTGCGTCTGTGGTTTTTCCAACCAAAAGAGTTGCAGCTTTGTTTTCCTCTTGTAAATAATAAATTTCCGCTAGATAAAAAAGTAACCCTAACGCCGAATCGCCTCATAAACAAGGAAGGAAGGCAGATGTTAGTGCAGTATGCAAATCAAAGCAGTAACATTTAATGGCTGTCCGCTCAAGCTGGCAGCCTGCCTTCGCCTTATTCACCTGCTCGTCACTTTTTGTGGCTTTCGCTTATGTCATTAATTGCTTCTGTTGCATACGCCGCTGGGTCGCCTTAAAACAGCGTCGCCGACGGAAAATTATTCGGTTCGAAGCTGGCGAAAGAAGAAATTTTCTTCGCGAAAGCAAGATAGTTTTTATTTCTTGACAACGCTAGTGCACCAGTGTGTTGCGTCTAAACCTGAACCACATCGCGCCGTCTTACGAGGAGACTTCATGAGGCTCCTTTTCATTTTGCGAAAAAATGGACTATGTGTCGCTCTGCATTTTTTCATTTATTTACTCACCCATAATAATATAAAAACTAAGCAGTAGCATCCTCCACAGTCAGTCACACGACATGCACAACATCGCTCATAGATCCAAGGTGACAATGCATGCCGTTACTAGCACCTGACCAATTTCCAGGAGACCACAGTCACCGTGTTGGGATACTGATTGCCAGAATTAATTATAATAGGTTAAATATTTAGAATACCTTCCTCTCAGGCGTAATGGCCGTATAGCCTGTCACCTGGCTGGCTCCCCCTGTCACATACTGTTTTCAGTCGCTTGAAAAATGTTCAAATGTGTGTGAAATCGTATGGGACTTAACTGCTACGGACATCAGTTCCTAAGTTTACACACTACTTAACTTAGTTATCCTAAGGACAAACACACACACCCATGCCCGAGGAAGTACTCGAACCTCCGCCGGGACGAGCCGCACAGTCCATGACTGCAGCGCCTTAGACTTCAGTCGCTTGACTACCCGCTATTAGTTCATAACAGACAGATGCATCTCCGTCGATTTTCATGACATCTGTTCTAAGCCCAGTAAAAGATCGGCGCCAGATCCGATGAGTAGCATGGGTGTGCAATAATTGTCATTTTTTTCAACTATAGTCTTCATGACATTAGGCGTTTTTGGGGTGGAGAAACTAAACCTTTGATGAAACAAAGTAGACTGTTTTCGCGTGATTTCTCACTCAATTAAGTCAGCAATTGAATGCTGTATGGAAAAAAATAGATCTTGCACTATCCTCTTTATTTGTTATAAATGTAGTTTTTAAACTGAATATTACGTATTTTACTTTCTTCGCCGGTGGCATCGAAACAGTCTTTCACTGAATCGATTTTTGCGTTATTCCTGCTCGATATACATAGCACGGCTTTTTATCGCCTTTAATTGTGTAGTATCTAACAAACCTGGCGTTAATGCTTGTCTTGTGCCCACAATCGAAAAATTGCTGAATGCGTGGAGCAGAGTTTACTAAAACAAGCACTTCGACCAAAAACGACGCGTCAGTGCTATTTCAAAACCGTCTAGTGGGGTAGCTATGATGAGATCCCTTCTAGCGCACCTTCCCCCGCTGGCGGGAGTTGGTTCCTTTTGGGAGGCAGTGTGTGCTTTCTAAGGCATCATTCCATCATGAATAACACACGTTGCGGTACCTTTTGGCCACAAATTTGAAGCATATCTCCGAAGGAAGCCTTTTGAAACGATTCTCTTTCCCTAAAACTAGCCGGCCGGTGTGGCCGTGGGTTCTAGGCGCTTCAGTCTGGAACCGCGTGACCACTACGGTCGCAGGTTCGAATCCTGCCTCGGGCATGGATGTGTGTGATATCCTTAGGTTAGTTAGGTTTAAGTAGTTCTAAGTTCTAGGGGACTGATGACCGCAGATGTTAAGTCCCATAGTACTCAGAGCCATTTGAACCATTTGAACCATTTGAACCCTAAAACTAACAACGGAAACTGAAGATTCGTACAGGATCCATACAACCTTATAGTGAGGGTAAGGATATCGAATCGAGCAAAATTTTCCAGATAACCACTGGTCGGAAATGGATGTACCGTTGTGGAGCTAAGGCTGTAAAACGAAAGCTAATCAGCAGCGATCACGGTGGAAGTGAGAGTGTTTAAAAAAAAAAAGGTTCAAATGGCTCTGAGCACTATGGGACTCAACTGCTGAGGTCATTAGTCCCCTAGAACTTAGAACTAGTTAAACCTAACTAACCTAAGGACATCACAAACATCCATGCCCGAGGCAGGATTCGAACCTGCGACCGTAGCGGTCATGCGGTTCCAAATTGCAGCGCCTTTAACCGCGAGTGTTTAAAGTAGCTTGCCCAAGTTAATAGCTATTGTGCTAGAGAAGGCAGTCATTAATTGAATTAGCTGAAGAAAATGACTTCAGATGAACAGTCTAAGTTAGGTGCACAGTAAATTGATATCTAGAACTGCTACGTTGAGCGCAAATTTTCTGTGATGTATCATGGGTAAGGCTGCACTTCTAAATCAACTGTACCGTAATGCCATTAGTTTGTTTAAATAGTAAGCTTTTAGGCCGCTCCTCCTTTTGATTACAGAAATGTTAAGTTATTAAGCTGTCTGAATTATATGGCGTCGGACTTGAAAATAATGGCAGAAAAGGACGACAGACTTACTCCTAACGTACATGTGCTAATTTATTAAATTTCCTGCCCGTGTGCCTATTGACAGGTGCTCTATATAAATTTCCACTCTATATTTTCGAAAGCTATCCCCAAAAAGCTCAAATAATGATGTAAGGGTCTTCTACAAAAAACACGCAGTTTAAGTTGAGAGTGGAATTTATTTTTCTTTAAGCGCCAGCAGTATGCCCCCACTTGGCCTAATCACAGTCGTTCGACAGTTACAATCACTCGTTAACACAATTCTTCAGAGTCTGCCATTGCTGTTCGCTATTTAACGGTCGCCTTTGAATCAAAAATGCTCGCCTCAGTTTTGAAACTAAACCCGTTCTTCAAATTATGCAATTTTATACGATCCTGCACAGCGTACGCACACCCGACATCCGCTCGATACAGTGGCTCAGGCTGGACTGTAGATATTCAGAAATGTCTCAATTAATGCGAGAATTTATTGAGTCGCCAATATTAATCTTTCCACGAAACTCGCTTTTGCTCGTGAAGCGCGGTGTGCGAGCACCCGGGACTGCCCTACTACACTCATGCTCATAAATTAAGGATAATGCTGATACATGGTGAAACAACGCTATGGTGGGCGGGTTGTAGGTTTAAATCACCTCGAGGTATGACCATTCGGTGCATTTGACCTTGCAGTCGTCGCACGCTGGCGCTGGCAGCAGTCCACATACCTAGAGGTGTGTTGGTCCATGTCAGAGTACGGTGCAGCGAGTAAGTGTGCAGACGTTTTCAGACGTGCTAATGGTGACTGTGTGTTGAAAATGGCTCAAAGAACACATATTGATGACGTTATGAGGGGTAGAATACTAGGGCGACTGGGCGCTGGTCAAACGCAGCAGGTCGTAGCAAGAGCCCTCCATGTGCCACAAAGTGTGATGTCACGATTATGGAAACGGTTCCAGCATACAGGAAACGTGTCCAGGCGCTTCAGTACGGGACGTCCGCAGTGTATAACACCACAAGAAGACCGATATCCCACCATTAGTGCCCGCATACGGCCACGGAGTACTTGCTCGGGACCTTACCGCAGCCACTGGAGCAGTTGTCTCCAGATACACAGTCTACAGACGACTGAACACACATGGTTTATTCGCCTGGAGACCTGCAAGGTGCATTCCACTGACCCCTGGTCACAGGAGAGCCCGTAAAGCCTGGTGTCAAGAACACAGTAAATGGTCATTGGAACAGTGGTCCCTGGTAATGTTCACGGACGAGTCCAGATATAGTCTGAACAGTGGTTCTCGCCAGGCCTTCATCTGGCGTGAACCAGGAACCAGATACCAACCCCTTAATGTCCTTGAAAGGGGTTTGTATGGAGGTCATGGTTTGATGGTGTGGGGTGGGATTATGATTGGTGCACGTTCGCCCCTGCATGTCTTTGACAGAGGAACTGTAACAGGTCAGGTGTATCAGGATGTCAATTTGTACCAGTATGTCCACCTTTTCAGGGGTGCAGTGGATCCCACCTCCCTCCTGATGGATGAAAACTCACAATCCCACCAAACTACCATCGTGGAGGAGTACCTTGAAACAGAAGATATCAGGCGAATGGAGTGGCCTGCCTGTGCTCCAGACCTAAACCCCATCGAGCACGTCTGGGATGGTCTCAGTCGACGTGTCGCTGGACGTCTTCAAACCCCTACGATACTTCAGGAGCTCCGACAGGCACTGGTGCAAGAATGGGAGGCTATACCACAGCAACTGCTCAACCACCTGATCCACAGTATGCCAACCCGTTGTGCGGCCTGTGTACATGTGCATGGTGATCACATCCCATATTGCTATCGGGGTACATGCGCAGGACACAGCGGCGTTTTGTAGCACATGTGCTTGGGACGGTTTCCTCAACTTATCAGCAATACCGTGGACTTACAGATCTGTGTCATGCGTGTTCCCTATGTGCCTATGCTATTAGCGCCAGTTTTGTGTAGTGCCACGTTGTGTGGCACCACACTCTGCAATTATACTTAATTTATGAGCATGTGTTGAGTGGTACTTAAGATAAGTAAATAAATTAGTGAAATCAAAGTGAAGTAGAAATTAGAAATAAATGAAAAACTTGGTTTCGTTTAGAGAGTTACATACTGGCAAACAGCGGGCAGAGCAGAAGAGACAATGACCATGAAGTCAGCAAGTTTCACATAAGCAGACGCAGTCGGTTCAGCCGTCAGGGCATCGCCCGACCGGCTCACGTGTTTCTCAGTTGTCACATGTGAGCAAAGGCCCTCGCCTACATTCCAAGAGCCAATGGCCGACGTTAAGTAGATTTTTCGAGAAGCTTTTCAACGTGACAGAAGAGGCAATGACCGTGAAGTCATTCACCTCCAGTGGACTGAAGTGAATAAATAAGCGAGACACAGTGGGCCTGACAGAAGAAGAAAGAGAAGTGTAGCAGTAGTTTTCAGTCAGTTTCGGTGCTGAAGACCGTCATGCAAGAAGAGACTACATCATACACAGACGCCAAGTCCGCCACTGTAATGGAATAGCAAGCAGCAGCCTCGGCGCCAGAAGACAGAAGTTAAAAGGTATTTGATTTTTACGTACCCAGGTGGCTCGTGAGGACGGGAAGGAGACGGCCTCACATCAGCAGTGACCTGTGAGCTGGGATGAAGATCTGACAGCCGAAGACTGGCAAGCGGGAGTCCGTTGTTCGAGTCCGGGACACTGGCCTTCCCCCGCCGCGCCGCTCCACTGGCCGACGCGCAACACACGCGGCCGCTTAGAGAAGAGAGACACTGGGACGTCACATCCAAGGTATCACCATCCGATGCACGACTTTGCTCTCAATAATTAAACTGGCCACCACACGAGGCGCGTCTCCAGTCAACTGGGCGAGACGGCGACACGAGATACACACCGCCAGGCGTAATCAGACGCCGCCGCTGCCGCAGCAGAAGGCTTCGTAAACGACACAGCTGCCGCTCTCCGAGCCAGAACATCCAGTAAGAAACAGTTGTACAAAACTTTCAATAAAAGTTATCTTATGTAAAAATGCTGTTTCATTCTACCTCATACCCGAGCCAAGGAAGAACCCACCCTGCCCACATGTTGTTAAGAGAGAAAAATTAATTTATTTAGGATTTTCACCCTGACATAATGCTTTAGAATCAAATGCCCTTTGCAGTAATGCTCATCCTGACAATTGACTAGCATCAAAAGAGAAAACTCAGTTACATTTAGTGTCAGAACTGTTACACATGAGTATAGTTTCCTCAGGGTCGACTGACAAATAATCCCACGTCTAAAATCGGCAGGCGCCAAACTCGCTCATGCCTGTAGTATAGCGCATCCCCGTATCACAGATGCCACTCCACCGGAGCAAATATTAAAAACGGTAGATTTCGTTCGAACTCAGCCCGAAACGTGAATAACCAATAGCTCTTGAGAGAGCAATTGGATTGCTTAGATGCGGGTGAGCCTGTATGCTGTCTGGTCCGTTATCACTATACTGCATGCATGCACGTTCGGAGGGACATTGCACCGTTGTTCTTAGTAATACAGGCTTTTCAATAAAATATTTATCTAACAATACTGGGCAGCGGCTTTCAATTAAAATGTCCTTCCTGTAAGGGAATTTCATAATATAAGGAAGTCTGGTTCCGCTAACGAGGCGTTCACTGGTAGCCAAAGAGGTTAAGGCGACTGCTTGCGTAAAGTGGCAAATCCGGGTTCGAGTCCCGGTGCAGCAGTAATTTTCACTGTCGTCATTCCTTTATACAGCTGACGCAAGCCATTTGCAGCGATTCTCTTTCCCCAAAACTAACTACGGAAACTGAGGACTTATACAGGATGAAGAAAACTATCTTATAACGGTGGTAAGGGTGTCGAATAGAGCAAAATTCGCAGTTGCGAATGCGTTTCATGTATTTCATGTAATATTTTTGACGAGCAAGGTTATGAATGTCTTGCTACCCGTTTCATTTCCAGCAATGTAAGCTGTGCTCTTAGGTTCCTGCCTAACCGCAGTCTCGTAAATCGCAACATATTCGGAATAAATAGCGAAGTATTTCTAAGAAGCAAGAATAAAAATATTATTGCCGCTTGTTTCATTCACGGAATTTAATTTGTCACCCTCGGAAATTGCAACATATTGAGAGTAAATAGTAAAGTATTCGTAGAAAGCTATATTACAATTAGCATTGCTGGTCGTTTCAATTGTACAAGTTTCATATATCATTTTCTTAAACAGATGAAAATCACAAAATCGAATAAACACGTTCCTGAGAGAGGACTGTATTATACGTTAGTAACATAGAATGCTCTAGAATCTTTATTTCATGAATAAGAAAGAGGCAGAATAATTACAAAGCGAAAGTGGGGAAATAACATTGAAATCCGGCAGGACTCGAACCTCTTGCCTCCGATACACGGCACCCACGTACTGGGCACGACTTTATTGTTGGTATAATTTCTCCTACAATCTCCCACAGGCTTTTTATCGCTAATGTGTTGTTTACTGACATTTAATTGACTGATCTGGCCTTGTAACATCAATCAAAACGGCCTTGCTGTGCTGGTACTGCTGTAAGTAGGCTGTTTAGGTTTTTATGTTGGTAACGCCACGTAGCGCTCTGTATGAAAATCACTGACTGTGCTGTGTCCAATCTGTGTCTGGTTGGACTCACTGTTGGAATATTCGCTTGTGTAGTGTTGTGGAGTTGGATGTGAACAGCGTGTAGCGTTGGAATGTTGGAGGTGAGACGCCAGTAGTGGTGGATGTGGAGAGAGAGAGATGCCAGAGTTTTGAGAGGTTACTATAAGAGGACGATCTGGACGTGTGTCCGCCAGAAAAGATTTGTAAAGATGTAGGACATGAATTTTATATATATATATATATATATATATGACTTTTGAACATTATTAAGGTAAATACATTGTTTGTCGTCTACCAAAATCTTTCATTTGCTAACTATGCCTATCAGTGGTTAGTGCCTTCAGTAGTTAGAATCTTTTATTTAGCTGGCAGTATTGGCGCTCGCTGTATTGCACTAGTTCGAGTAACGAAGATTTTTGCGAGGTAAGTGATTCATGAAAGGTATAGGCTATTATTAGTCAGGACCATTCTTTGGTAGGGATTATTGAAAGTTAGATTGCGTTGCGCTAAAAAAATATTGTGTGTCAGTTTAGTGATGATCAGAATAAGTAAAGAGAGAAATGTCTGAGTACGTTCAGTTTTGCTCAGCTGTTTGAAAATCAAATAACGTAAGAGGTTTACTAGCACAGTCATTCACAATTTTCAAAGAGGACGTTTCACTGCGAACGACTGAAGGCAAGGGGAACCTACAGCCGTCATTTTCCCGAGGGCATGCGGCTCTTCTGTGTGGTTAAATGATGTTGGTATCTTCTTGGGCAAAATATTCTGGAGGTAAAATAGTTTCCATTCGGATCTGCGGGCAGGGGCTACTCAGGAGGACGTCGTTATCAAGAGAAATAAAACTGGTGTTCTACAGATCGGAGCGTCGATTGTCAAAGCCCTTAATCAGGCAGGTAGGCAACAAAATTTAATAAGAGAAATGGATACGTTATAGATGAAGTGGGAATTAGTGAAGTTCGGTGGCAGGAGGAACAGGGCTTCTGGTCAGGTAAATACAGGGTTATAAATACAAAATGAAATAAGGGTAATGCAGGAGTATGCTCAATAATGAATAAAAATAGGAAATCTGATAAGCTACCATGAACAGCATAGTAAAAGCATTATTGTAGCCAAGATAGACACGAAGCCTACACCCACCACAGTAGTACAAGTATATATGCCAACTAGCTCTTCAGATAAGGAGGAGATTGAGGATATGTATGATGAGATAAAAAAATTATTCAGATAGATAAGGGAGTCGAAATTAAAAAGTCCTGGGGACTGGAATTCAGTAGTAGGAAAAGGAAGAGAAGAAAAAGTAACAGGTGAATATGGACTGGAGGAAAGAAATGAAAGAGGAAGCCGCCTGGTAGAATTTTACGCCTCGTACTTGGTTTAAGAATCATGAGAGAAGGTTGTATACGTGGAAGAGACCTGGAGACAACGGAATGTTTCAGATTGATTGAATAATGGTTAGGCAGCAATTTTAAATTTTAAAGCATTTTCAGGGGCAGATGTGGACTCTGACCACAAATTATTGGTTGTGAACAGCAAATTAAAACTGAAGAAACTGCAAAAAGGCAAGAATTTAAGGAGATGAGACCTGGATAAATTGAAAGAACCAGAAGTTTTTGAAGGTTTCAGAGGGAGCATTAGAGAACGAGTGACAAGAACGGGGGAAAGGAATACAATAGAAAAAGAATGGGTAGCTCTGAGAGATGAAATAGAGAAGGCAGCAGAGGATCAAGTAGGTAAAAGGACGAGGGCTAGTAGAAATCCTTGGGTAACACAAGAGATATTGAATTCAATCGATGAAGGGAGAGAATATAGAAATGCTATAAATGAAGCAGGTGTGAGTGAATAAAAAGTCTTAAAAAATGAGATCGACAGGAAGTGCAAATCTCTAAGCAGAAATGGCGAGAGGACAAATGTAAGGATGTACAAGCATATATCACTAGGGGTAAGATAGATACTGTCCACAGAGACCTTTGGAGAAAAGAGAACAACCTGTACGTATATCAAGAGCTCAGATGGAAAACGAGTCATAAGTAAAAAAAGGAAAGCATAAAGTTGGAAGGAGCATTTAGAGGGTCTGTACAATAAAGATGTACTTGAGGGCAATATTATGGAAATGGAAGGGGACGTAGAGGAAGATGAGAATGGAGATATGATACTGGGTGAAGAATTTGACAAAGCATTGTAGGACTTAAGTCTAAATAAGGCCACGGGAGTAGACAACATTCCGTTAGAGCTACCGACAGCCGTGGGAGAGCCAACCATGACAAAACTCTTACATCTAGTGAGCAAGATGTATGAGACAAGCGAATTACCCTCAGACTTACAAGGAGAATATAATGATCCCAATTCCAAAGACAGCGGGAGCTGACAGATGTGAAAACTACCGAACTATTACTTTAATAAGTCACAGCTGCAAAATACTAACACGAATCCTTTACAGAATAATGGAAAAACTGCTAGTAGCCTACCTCGGCGAAGATCAGTTTGGATTCCGGAGAAATGTAGGAACGCGAGAGGCAATACTGACCCTACGATTTCTCATAGAAGTTAGGTTAAGGAAAGGCAAAACTACGTGTACAACATTTGTAGACTTAGAGAAAGCTTTTGACACCCCGAAATAGCAAGAGAGCGACGTTACGTGATCCGACCACAATGACGTGAAGTTCTATTGGTTTATCTTGTCTCTGGCAGAGCTGTCCATTAACGATACACAGCGCTTCTGTCAGCTACAGGATCGAAATCTGTGCCTTACAAGCTGTACTGCAGACACAGCGCAAGCAGTAAGAAATGGACGTCTCGTACTGTAACGTGCAATATTATTAACAATTAAACCAAAAGACCACATGTTGTAATTTTTGCTAATGTACGGACAACATGAATGAGGCTTTATTCTAACAAGTATAGTAGATCAGTAAGAATGTAGTAACGCAGTGATAAAAGGGAAACAGAATTTAAATTTTAAACACTCCTTTTCCTCAGATCACATGAATTCCTGCCTCCAGCATCGCGGGAGAACACACTGTAACAAATTCAGTGGACCAAAAGAACCCCCTGAAAAAAAACAACAGCCCAGTCATACAAAACCGCACTGCTGGACACACACAAACACGTTCGCTTACCGGGCATACTCCCACTGCCCTTTCCTCGCTGAATGGCTGTCGCTTTACGGCCATAGCTCCACAACTATGGATTCCGACCTGTATGTCACTAAATTTCCCACTTCAGGAATTACTGTAATGGCAAGACGAATCATTGGAAAAAATGTCGAATCAATGACTTGTACTTGCCGAATAATAATGATAAATCGTTTAGTGAGGCTGTCGTTGCTTGTGAAGTGGAAGGAAGCTGAATGTAAATATTACGCAAAGAACTGATCTGACACAATTTATTTAGATCTCTACTAAGTATGTACACTCTACATTCTTACTTACTGCATCATTATTTTTATCGTCGTATTTGCCATCAGGAACAAGTAATATCTTTCTCTGCTTTTCTTATTGTTTTTTTTTTTCTAGGCCCCTTTATATTCTCTTTATGCTGTCTTTATCTTTCTTCTGCCAATATTTCCGTTTTCCCCCTTCCTTTCAACCATAGTAACGTTATAAACCGAGGATCTTAGTTCGAAAAGAAATTATATGTGCGATCTATGATTCTTCAGTGTTGTTTCGTTTGTGGTTATTCCTGATATGCGGAGCAGCGGCGATCATTAAATAACACACCAACATACATTAATACAACTTTATTGTGCGAGAATATTTACAACGTCTTATACAGTCGGCAGCACACAACAGAACGGAAAGCAATATGGCGGCACACAAATAAGTCTGCATGGGTCAGAGAGCCTGCTATGACAGAGAGATATCACTTGTGGAGTCGATAGTCACCACAGAGCCCCCCACCTTCCCCCATTGCAGTGCGGAGCACGGTGGTGCGTTAAGTCCTGTGCCAGCCCGGTGGGGGTGGGACACTTGACAGTCACAAAAGCACTTGTCCATGGTGAAATCACACGCACAACACTTGGGAGTAGGTGTAGCAAGCTCGACTGAATCTAGGACATAATCACTGTGCCAACGGGGTGGAACCATGGGTCGTCCAGCCCGTGACGTAGGCTGCAAGGGGGAGGAAGGGGGGGAGGGGTGGTGGGCCCATCCAACTCATGATGGGATTCCTGGGAAGGAGGGCAGGTGTCGTGTACGTTGGGGTCACTTGCAGAGTGCTCCTGCAAGGTCCACGTAGGTTTCACCTGGTGGAATGAAACAGTTACTGATTTGCCGGTGTTAAGTATCGACAATGTGGAAGGGCCTCGGGACAGGACTTTAAACGGACCAGTGTAGGGAGGCTGCAGGGCTGTCCGTACTGTGTCGTCACGTAACATGATAAATTCACATGTGGCCAGTTCCTTATGCATGAACACATGAGGCCTACAGTGGGTAGAGGGCAAGGGAGGTTTGATGAGCGCGATGTGCCCTCAGATGCTCTCGACGAGTGCTGGGAGCTCGGAAGAGCTCGGTAGCCACGTATCCTCAACGAATTCTGGTGGTAAAGGATCTCAGTGAGGGAGGCTTGCAAGTCCTCTTTGTATGCGGTGCGGAGGCCTAGCAAAACCCAGGGGAGAGCGTCAGACCACTGGCCACCATGGCACATAAGTGCGGCTTTAAGCTTGTGGTGCCAGTGCTCCACAAGTCCATTGGCCTGGGGGTGACAAGCGGTTGTGTGAGACTTTGTGACGCCACAGTACGAACAGAGGGAGGCGAACAGCTGTGATTCAAGCTGCCTACCTTGGTCGGTATTCAGTGAGGTAGGGCTTCCAAATCGGGAAATCCAAGTGGCAACGAAGGCCCAAGCCACAGACTCAGTCGAAATATCTTCCAAAGGGACTGCCTCGCCCCATCTAGTGACCCTATCAGTAACGGACAGGATATATCGAAAGCCCTTGGAGGGAGGGAGGGGACCTACAATATCAATATGGGCATGTCGTAGACGTCCTATAGGTATGTCGAAAGTGCCTGGCGGATGAAGTGCATGGCGGCCCACTTTAGCTCTCTGGCACGGTATGCAGGTGCGAGCCCACATCCTACAATCATGTTTAACACTGGGCCAGACGTACCTTTCTGTGACCAATCTGGTGGAGGCTTTGATGCCTGGGTGAGCTAGGTTGTGGAGTGCATCAAAAACAGAGCAGCGGAGAGCTGCTGGTATGAGAGGGTGGGGGCAACCAGTGGAAACACTGCACCAGACCGGTTCTGTGGTGCCAGGGAATGCACGTTGTTCCAGTTTGAGGGAAGAGGTTGTGCCTTGTTGCAAGGCACGAATATCGGGGTCTTTGGTTTGCCGGCAGGCCAGGTTGGTAAGGTCAAGTGGGGTAGTGATGATGTTGACGCGAGACAGGTAGTCAACGACTACATTGTCAGTGCCTCGGATATATTGTGCATCAGTGGAATATTGGGATATGAAATCCATATGGCGGAAGTGTCGTGGGGGGACACTACAATCGAGAATGGAGAAGATCTGGGAACCATGCAACATCTGGGTGAAATCTTGAATGTGGGGGATAGGGTAGTTATCGATGGTAGTGCATGCATTAAGAGCACGGTAGTCACCACAGAGGCGGAAAGTACCGTCCTTCTTCGTCACGAGATGGATTGGTGACGACCAGTTACTATCAGATTGGCGGAGAATCTTTAACAATGTCTTTAGCACGGCAAAGTTTCTACATGTTTAGGCGGTGCGCCTTATGCTGCACAGGGGGTCCTTTAGTTGTGTTTATTCTGTGGCACGTGCCATTGGCAACTGCACGCAAAAACGTGGGAGAAGGAGAGGGGGTAGTGGCAGGGGGGGTAGTGGCAGGAGGGGTAGTGGCAGGAGGGTTAGTGGCAGGAGGGGTAGGCACAGGGGGGGTAGGGGAAAGAGGGTTGTGGCAGGGTGGGTAGGGGTAGGAGGGGTAGGGGCAGGAGGGGTAGGGGCAGGAGGGGTAGGGGCAGAGGCTGGCCAAACCATTAATGGGATCACAGCTGCAGAACAATGACCAGGCTGAGGAGGCGTGTCCACGATTGCAAGAGTGGGTGTGCGGAGTTGTAGAAACTGCTGTCGTGTCTGCAACAGATGTGCGTAGACGTCGTCAATGCGAACAAGCAGGTCGACATTCTGAGTGTGCAACGCATGTGCTCACGCAAGAAAGCTGAGAGAGCAGAAGAAAGGTTTGCAGCAAGAGACATACACTCTGAAAGGGCAGAGTGTGAACAGTCAGTAGAAACTTTGAGCTGAGGGGGGGAATGTTGTGACGCACCAGGAACACTCAAACCGGAGACGTGAGTCAGACAGCCGGTTTGCAGATTAGGGGAGAGGGCATAGTGATGAAGGAAATCGAGGCCCAGTACAGGTGCATCAACTTGTCCAGAGGAAAACCTAATCTGGGGCAAATTTAAGCAGGAGATGTGAGGAACCTAGCACCGGAATCGGGGAATTGTTAGCAGCTATCAGTGGCGGTGCAGGTAAGGGATCTATGTTAGGGGCGAGGGAGGGCGGGATAACACTAATGTGGGCTCCCGTGTCCACTAGAAAACGTAGTTCGGTGTTGGTGTCCTCGACGAAGAGGCGCGAAGCGGATGACAGTGCAGCAGGCGTCGGATGAGATGCCGGTAGGCGCCATGAGGCAGTGCGGCGGGACGTGGCGCCTATACGTGCCCGCCATAAGAGTTTGGGAAAGCACACGGGGATTTGCAGTTGCGAGCCGCGTCACCAAAGTTAGTGTGGAACCAGCAATAAGGAGAGCCAGCTTGTGGTGCAGGAACATGGCTGGGTGGTGGGGTGGCCAGCTGCGCAGCTGGAGTGTTCTCAGGAGCTCGCTCGCCCGTCTCCAGTGACCTTTGGGGCGGCAACGTAAAAGTAGGTAGTGCAGTCGGGCGGCCACGGGGTGGCGGGGGCGTTGCTTGCGCTGACAGCGAGGCGCTTGTCTTGCTGTGGCCATGGGTAGGCATGGCTTCTGTTACTGCATAATGCGTGAGGGCGGCGGATGCCAGACTCGAATGCTGGAGGTACCGGTGTTGAATGATGCTATAGGCACGGTCGGCGATGCGCAGGCGTGCTTCAAGGGGCTCAGAGACATGGGACAATAGCTGCAGTTGTAGCTCAGAAGGAAGCTTAAGCAGCCAAATTGTCCAAAGTGCGACGTCTGGTAGAAAGTCTGTATCCACAAGGGCGCGTAAGTGACGCCACAGCTGTCATGGGGTACGGTCATCGATGTGTTTCTCATGGATAATGCGTTGGATCGACTCAGCTTTAGCAAATTCGTACTTATTCTGCACAGGAGGCGAAAGCAGCAGGTCACTAATAAGATCTGTGTGATCGTGCAAGTGACTAAGAAGGCACAAATTGGGCTCCGTCGTCTAGGACGCCGTGAATGTCCAACATTTTATCCACTCCACTAATGCAAACCATGTCTTAGGGTTCTCCGTTTGTAGGGCTGGCAGTTTTGGGAATCTGCTAGGTGCGAGGTACTGAGGAACGGTCGGTGCAGTGAACACGCTACTTGTAGGTGCAGACGGTATAGCAGTGTAGAGTGGTGCCAAATCGGGATTGTAGGCACCAGGAGACTGGCACACAGTATCTGTACTAATCTGGTTATTAGCGACAAAACCGCACGATTTACAAGCAGCAGGAGTGCAAGAAGAGAATTCAGTCTTGACATGTGAGTTCAGTTGCATAGTGTAGGCAGGTACAGTTGCTGGGGCCCCGGCTGGTGGGGGCACGGTTGGGTGCGGAAGACTCTCCAGTACCGTGGAAACAGGTGCAGTTCGGACTGGTGAGCACGTGACCGGTGTTTGCCAAGCGAAAGAACCCGGCGCGGAAGTCGATGAAACGTTGTGGACCGGCGCGGGTGGGGCGGCCGGTGCCGCCACGGGCGCGGGCGGTAGGCATGCGGGAGCTGTTAACAACGGGTTCGGGAGTGTAACGGGCGCGGTTGAAATCGACGCAGCAGAGACGGACGAAACCGTCGGGAAAACGTGCGGAAGACGAACAGGAGCCGGGATGACGCGCGGCGCGGGAGACGCGGCTGCATCATACCTGAGCGGTTGTAAGATGTCCGTGGAGAGTTGCGTAGTCTGCGGCTGTAGAGCAGGCGTCATGTGTGGGTGCAGCAGATGAGCAGGAACGGCAGGCGCTGGCAGTGCTGGGGCACCGATAAGCAGAATGCAGTCGACGGTCGTGAGGCAGCCGTAGGCGCGGGGGCGTGCTGCGGTGGCCAAGCGGGAACCGTTGAGTTTATCTCGGGGCCACGTAGGTTAAAATCCGGTTCACAGTGGAGTTCACTTTGGCACTGAAACTGCGGCGTGATTTCCGGAATGGATTCATTTTCCACTTTGAAAAACTGCGTCTGAGAAGTCGCATCACAGGGACTGAACGGTTGCTGAAACATTGTTCGTAGCACAATACAAATCGCTGTTAATAGCACTCGCGAATTGAACTAAAACAGATCGGGGTCACCAATGTGGTTATTCCTGATATGCGGAGCGGCGGCGATCATTAAATAACACACCAACATACATTAATACAACTTTATTATGCGAGAATATTTACAACGTCTTATACACTCGGCACCACACAACAGAATGGAAAGCAATATGGCCGGCGCACAAATAAGTCTGCATGGGTCAGAGAACCTGTTATGGCAGAGATATATCACTTGTAGAGTCGATAGTCGCCACACGTTTCTTACTTTTACGTATAGGCCATTGTTGACTTAATTTTCCAGAAATCGGGAATTATTCATTTTGTTTGCTTGTCCTCTTTCATTTGGTAGAGATGTCCAAAACAGAGTAATCTTCACTCTGCCATTACTTGCAATATTTTAGGTATACAGGGTGAAGATAGTAAAACCGAAAAATTGCATTGATGTATTTTTGAATGGAATTGGAGGAAAGAAGGTCCTATAAACATGCGTCAAGAAACGCATTGTTGGCACGTAATCTATTCTGTTGTGTGGTTTCTCCGAGATATTTAAATTAACTAACCTTTTCTCTTTCACCTATCTGTTTTTCTGCATATTTGGTTGTTTCTCATTAAATTAGTCTCTCTCTCTCTCTCTCTCTATTTTTTTTTCTTCAGGAGACATTCTGAGACCAGTTCTGTTTTCTATTTTATCTAAAGATTTAATTTAATTACTGCTTTTGTGAGATTTGATGAAAGTATTGCAAAATCAAGTGCTAAGCAACTGGCCTAAGCTGCATTAGATTTCCTCTATAGAACTGTTGGTTTACTTTTCTGATTTTTCAGTTCCAAATTTTTGATCATTATAATATTTTTCTAAAGCACTGCCGGTGAAAGTGATATTTCCTCCTCTGTCTTACACGATTTTTTATTTCAAATGGCTCAGATACTGAGCCCATAAATTTCACTTTAGATTTCGTAGTTCATTTAGTGTCCGAATGTTTTCTTTCTGATGGTCTTATCTACTTTTACCCAGTTTACTGAGTCAAACACTGGACCGTTTAGTATTTTCTTTTGTGTTTTGATTCCTTAAGATTTTATACGTGGAGAATTTTTAATGCTTTATTTTACTCACATGAGCCACTGCACTTAGTCGAAAAGATCTTCACATAATTAGTGTGAAAATGACTTGTCAGTCCTACATCTCCCTGTGCATTCAGGAACAATTTCTTAGTACAACAAATTTAACGATTATAGGATCTAAGGGTGCAGCACTGATTATGTTGTTCACTAATTGAGTACTCAGTGTTGCCTGAGTATGTATGTATTGCAGTTCTATTAGTCCATCCCCTCTTCTCCTCTTATTTCCTTTCTATGTTTATCTCCTCTTTCCCCCCTGTCCGCATCGTCCTCTTCCCTTTCTCTGTCTATTTCCTTCTCCCCCTCTCTCTGTGTCATACGTTTATGTAACTTTGTAGATAAATTTCAGCAGCATATATGGAAACTGTGTGCAAAATGTCATCATTTAACACTTGCGGACTGAGACGCCGTGGTCGATACATAAAACTCCCCCCTGACGTTTCGTCTTCGACTGTGGAAGGCATCCTCCGAGGACAAGCGGCAATTCGTCCTTGACCTCGGAGGATGCCTTCCGCAGTCGAAGACGAAACGTCAGGGGAGAGTTTTATGTATAGACTACGGCATCTCAGCCCGGAAGTGTTAAGTGATAACAACACCTGCCGTGAAAGCCTTCATTGTCTGCAAAATGTGTTGATAATAGAGTTAGCGGCAAAGAAGAAATCAGTTTAAACGTCGTGACATCATGCCTGATTCGACAGTTTTCCTGCTTCAACAGCCAAAATATAATAAGTGATATACTTTTTTCCTTTCGTCATTTTGTGGGGGGTTTCAGCGAGAAAAAGTTTTGTGAAGGTTTGACATTATGGACTCGACCGTTTTCTAGGCGTTTTTTTTTAAACAAAACGAAAGCAGAATGTAATGAGTAGGCACCCAAATCACAAAGCAAACACAATAAAATCGTTTTTTCCAAGAAAAGAATACAGGGTGTTCGGAAATTCCCGTTACAAACTTCTAGACTTGTAGAGGGGAGTGAGTGTAATTTACTAGACTCCTATAGAGACAGAGGAATTTCAACTGACACGAGTACTGACCTCTGCACTAGAAACTGAAGAGACACCAGGTGGGATGAAGACTGCGTACCAGAACAAGCTTCTGTAACAACGTTGGTGGTAGCCACATTGAGCCGCCGTTGTAAGCGTCAGTACTCTTCTGTACGTACACGGTGCTGAGTTCTGTTTTGTTTTATACGTAATATTTAAGTGTTAATACAAACAAGTAATGAATAGATGTTTCATTATGTCTCCTTTCTTGTTACCTAATAATTGTACTGTGTCACTCTGTAAGTAGGCTGTTTAGGTTTTTATGTTGGTAACGCCATGTAGCGCTCTATATGAAAATCACTGACTGTGCTGTGTGAAGGCTGTGTTTGGTTTGCATTGTTGGAGTAATATTCGCCATTGTAGTGTTGGGCAGTTTGCTGTTAACAGCAAGTAGCGTTGCGCAGTTGGAGGTGGGCCGCCAGCAGTGGTGGATGTGGGGAGAGAAATTTCGGAGTTTTGAGAGCGGATGATCTGGACGTGCGCCCATCAGAGACAGTAAATTTGTAAGACTGAATGTCATGAACTGATGTATATATTATGACCTCTGAACACTATTAAGGTCCGCAGCTCGTGGTCGTGCGGTAGCATTCTCGCTTCCCGCACCCGGGTTCCCGGGTTCAATTCCCGGAGGGGTCAGGGATTTTCTCTGCCTTGTGATGACTGGGTGTTGTGTGATGTCCTTAGGTTAGTTAGGTTTAAGTAGTTCTAAGTTCTAGGGGACTGATGACCATAGATGTTAAGTCCCATAGTGCTCAGAGCCATTTGAACACTATTAAGGTAAATACATTGTTTGTTCTCTGTGAAAATCTTTCATTTGCTAACTATGCCTATCAGTAGTTTCAATCTTTTATTTAGCTGGCAGTAGTGGCGCTCGCTGTATTGCAGTAGTTCGAGTAACGAAGATTTTTGTGAGGTAAGTGATTTGTGAAAGGTATCGTTTAATGTTAGTCAGGGCCATAAGGATTATTGAAAGTCAGATTGCGTTGCGCTAAAAATATTGTGTGTCAGTTTAGTGTTGATCAGACTAGGTAAAGAGCGAGATGTCTGAGTACGTTCAGTTCTGCTCAGCTGTTTGAAAATCAAATAATGTAAGAGGTTTATCAGCACAGTAATTCATTAATTTTTCAAAGGGGACGCTTCATATGGCGACCCTTAGCCGAGGATACCTCACTGGAATCTTCTGATTTTTTCTTGTAGTTTGTGTAATTAGTGTAGCTTTTGTTTATTGCTAGCGCGTAATTGTAGAGAGAATTTCCTTTGTAGTTGCAGTCTTTCATTGTTGGGCAGTAAAACAGATGTGGCATGCATGTAGATTTACACCAAGTATTTCGCAGCTGCACTTGCAATTAACGAGATATTATTTTCAGTGCTATGTTAATGTGTTTTCTTATTTTTTCTCTTCAAATTGTGCTTTTCTTGTTATCGTGTGAAATACGTGATAATTATGGCGTGTGAAAAACGTAACACTAGGCTCCAAAGTAAACTGAGAAATGACAGTGAAGACGAAAGCAGTGTGTTAGCGCCACCGTGTAATGAATTAACTAATGTTCAAAGCAGTAATTTGGTAATTATGCATAGGGAAATGGAGCGGGCTGCAAATAATGGTGTAGACAGTGAAACAATTAGTGAACAGGGAAGCATTATCGATCGATCGGTCGGCAACAGCTCGCATCAGGAATCCGAAATGACAGGACACAATCTCGCAAATACTGTAGATTCAGGTTTTGGGTCCTCACCGCTTTCTCAAATAAGTCAAGACGCATTTTCTGCTTGTCAAAATGTGAATGTTGCCGGTGCAAATTCACTGCCGAAAAGCACTGAGGAACATGTTTCAGACACCAGTGCATTGTTGTTACAATTAATACAACAAATGGGACAAAAGCTTCAAAAGTTAGACACAATGGAACAAAATCTTCAAAAGTTAGACACAATGGAACAAAATCTCCAAAAGTTAGACACGATGGAACAAAATCAGAGACAAACACAGCAACAGCTTCAATAGTTAGACACCAGGCTTAAGCAAATACGTGAAGATTTAACTACTGAGTTACATAACATCGAATCAAAAATGTCAAAAAGTCTGTAATGACGTAAAAACAAAAATTTGTGAGCATTTTCGACTTATTTTTTCGCTGCATGAAAATGCATTACAGAATCACGAAGCAGCCATCAAAGAACTGTAAACTATTGTTCATGAAAATCAAGAGACCTTGCGGGCTAAAATTGATTCAGTTGCATCTACCGTTTCGGTTACGCAACTTGCAAAAACTCAGGAAAATTTAAAGGACACAGTAGATACTCTGAAAATAGGTTCAGAAAGACACATGGAGGAAATTAGTTCATTATCAGAGAAAGTAGTCGAACTTTCCGATCAGCTAAATAATTTATCTACGAAGGTAGATGATAATCTGAATGACACAAGACCGGTAGTCTTTAATGAGACAAATTAGGAAATTCAAACAAAATCAGAATCAAATTAATACGCAACACCAAATAGAAATCCGGGAAGTACAAGATCAATTGACACAGGTAATACAAGAATTACATATTTCAGAGGACACTCGCGCTCCAATACGGGAAGAGGGACATAGAAATACGGAACAGCGACAAAATAATAACACAGGGCACTTCGGAAATTATTAAAGCAATTGGCAAGGTACACCGAATTTTGAGATGGAACCGCCGAAACGACGTAACAATGACCGAAATGCGACTCGCCGACATGATCATTTTGACTATAAGCTGCTTATTACTACATGTAAGTTCAAAACATTTAAGAATTCCGGCAACGTCATTCATCCACAAGCGTGGCTTCATCAATTCTCTTATTGTTTTCCTCCCAACTGGTCATTGGAGCACAGGTTAGAATTTATGTGTGGCTACTTAGAGAATGAACCAGCTGTAAGAATGTGATCGGTCATTCACGATTGTCACAGTGCAGGAGAATTTTATCATGCCTTCCTCTCTGCAGATTGGTCTCAAGCTACACAAGACCGAGTAAAACATAGCATCATAATGATGAAACATTTCGAACAATCTGAATTTTCCAGTCTTGTGAAATATTTTGAAGACATGTTGCACAAGAATCAGTACCTGTCAAACCCACACAGCCCCGCATTTGCTTAATCAAATTGCCTGAACATTTACGACATATTATTTTGGCAGGACGTTGCAAAGACGACATTGAAGCTTTTCAGGGACTGTTACAAGAATTGGAAACTGACACTGACAATCGCGGGACGCGAAAACAGGAACACAACAATTACAGGTCACATCCCTTACAATTTCGGGATGGAAGAAATAATAACTGGACACGACAAGGCTATTATTACAACGTAAATCGTGACCAAAACAGACATCAACAACCGTTGGCAGAGTAGTAATAATTACAGGGAAAGATCACCTCTCCGCGGTAATGACTATCACAGAGACAATCAGAGAAACAGACAATATGGGAACCAAAATAATTATTATCAAGGGAGACAGAATAACGTCAGACGCAACGGCCCACCGCGCAGTTACGATTCCGGGAGAAATTCTCCACCACATGACCAGCAAAAAAGAAACTATGTAAACTGCCTACAAAACGACAGACCTGAATTTCATAAGAACTGGTGGGATTCAAACAGGGCGGGGCCCTCTTGACAAGGTGAATTTGTAGAAGTTAGATCTCCAAATCCCAATAATGACGCGCGCCAACAAAGACACAATAGGCAATGACTCACCGCTGGCAGCCACAAAACGTACTCATGAAGCTGTCAGCGTAGCTGCCGTGGCTAGTAATTACGTAAAAATGGAAGACATTAGAGACATCTTACTCCAGGAACAGGACGTAAAACATAACAACATTGCATATCCTGTGATTCACATTACAGTAAATGACGTAAAATTTACGGCAGTACTTGACTCTGGCTGTCCCATTTCAGTAATTAGTGAAACAGCCTTTAGCAAATGCAACAAATCGAACCATTGCCCTCACTTCCGTTACGTAAGATTAAATTACAAGGTGCAGTCATTGGAAAAGGTGTAGATGTACGCCAACAAACCAACTTAGAATTGTTTTGTCAAAGCCACAGCTTCTCTACAAACTTTCTTATTGTTCCATAATTGTCAACGGAAATTATATTGTGAGTCGACTTTTTGAATGAATACAAAGCAATCTCAAACTTTCACGATGCTGAAATAAGTTAAGAGAAAGAAGGTAAGTCAATAGCTTTGAAATTTGAAGACTGGCTCTCAAACCATGACGAGGAAACTAATCGGCTTCACCTTCTGTCAGAAAACAGTTCGGAATTTTCGACGGAACTAGACACTAACAATCACTCTGCAAGTACTGACAGGGATGATATCGAAGGCATATTTGATACTAATGAGTTAATTCAGAATAAAATTCAAACAATTGAGAGCTGTAATGACACTGATAGGCAGGACCTTTTTGAGATTTTACAAGCGCATTCCACAGTTTTTACACACAAAACAGAAACAATCAAGGGATTTCAATACCAGTTTCGTATTCATGAGCATACTAAATTTTGTGTTAGACCATACGTAATTCCGGCACATTATAGGGACCGTGTTAGAACAGAAATACAATCTATGCTTGACGAGGGCATTATTGAGCCTGCAGTAAGCTCATACAACAATCCATTACATGTTGTTGAGAAGAAAAATGGATCGATCAGGCTTGTCTTAGATTCGAGACAAATCAATGCTATCATCATTCCTGAAACAGACAGGCCGCAAACGTTGGAAGAACTTCTTCAAAATTTTAATGGTGTAAAAGTGTTGTCTTCTATTGATCTCAGATCCAGCTTTTATCAGATCGAACTTCATCCAGAATGTAGAAAATACACAGCTTTTCTTTGTTTCGGCGTTTGTTATCAATTTCTGAAAATTCCTTTGGGTTTGAACATTTCTTTGGCAGCATTCAATCGTGGGCTAAATTCCATATTACCTTATATGTGGACAATATTCTAATAGCAGAAGCCTCATGGGAACAACATAATCGCATCCTCAACAGTGTGTTACGTATTTTTGTAGAATCTGGAATTACAGTGAACATGGAAAAGTCTGAATTCGGTAGGACAAAGGTGAAGTTTTTGGGACATATTATTTCTTCTGAAGGCATTCAGCCGGATCCTGAAAAGTTAGAAGCAATCAGAGCCATTCCAGTTCCATCCACAAAAAAACAAGTCCGCAGTTTTCTAGGTCTCATAAATTTTTACCGTCGTTTTCTGAATATGCAAATTCTAGTTACACCAAAACTTTGTTCTCTCACTGGAAAAAATACTATTTGGAACTGGGACGAACAAACACAGTTGGAATTCAATTATTTGAAAGAATCGCTACTTAATGCGCCGATACTAGCTCATCCAGATCTGTCACAAGATTTGTGCCTTAGCACGGATTCCTCTAAAGTCGGTCTTGGTGCCCATTTATTTCAAGAAGCCATAGAAAATTACACTACTGTTCAGAAAACCATTGTTTTTGCTAGCCGAGTGCTAACAAAATCTGAAAAGATTATTCCGTTACTGAATTAGAAGCTTTAGCTATCGTTTGGGCATTTAACAAATTCCGTTTCTTTCTTTCTGGAAAGCACGTAAAAGTATACAGTGATCATCGTGCATTATAATTTCTTATGTCTTCAAAATTAAATCATGACAGGTTAAAACGTTGGGCATTGTTTCTGCAAGAATTCCACTTCACAATAGTCTACATTCCCGGCAAGGAGAACATTGTTGCGGACGCACTGTCACGCACACCGTCTGGGCTTGAGAAAAGTAACACAGAAGGCAATCTCGAGAAAAATTTCAGTATTCTTTACATTCAGAAAGTCGCCTTTGAAAACTTCATCACCACATTTTTAAAGGACATTACTCATGAACAAGATAAAGATCCGATTTGGAAAGACATCAAAAGTAAATGGCATGAAAAGACACACACACAGATTCGGCATTATTATATGGTTAGAAACAACATACTGTTCAAACGCTGCACTGTTGATGACAAGCTATGGGTACTTTGCATTCCAGATGACATTGTTAATAAGCTCATTTGGTACATTCATTTCAGCTACGCACATTTTGGTCCACGAAAATGTTATCATATTCTTCGAACGACTTGTTATTTTAACAATATGGAAAAGAGAATTCGAAGAGTCTTGTCTATTTGTAAACTTTGTCAAAAGGCTAAACCATCTACTGTCTCACATCGTGCTCCGTTGTTTCCTATCATTCCTTCTAAATTAAAAGAATTTGCCGCTGTTGATCTCTTGGGACCTCTTGTCAAAACATCTAACGGATTTTCGTACGTTCTCGTCGCTGTTGAACTTGTTTCAAAATTTGTTTCTTTCATACCGTTACGTAAAGTCACTGGACAGTCTGTATCCAACGCCTTTGTTAAAAATTTCTTACGTGAAGTTGAACACGTTAGTAAAGTCATTTCAGATAATGGATCCCAATTCAGGTCTGCTGTTTGGTCACGCATGCTTCGGAATCATAAAATCAAACCTGTTTTTATTTCATTGTACTCACCACATTGTAACCCATCTGAAAGGATTATGAAAGAAATCAATAAACTTTGCAGACTTTATTGTCACGGAAAGCATCAGCATTGGGACAGATATTTACACTTATTTCAAAACGTGCTGAATGAAATGCCTCATGACTCCACTGCTTTACCACCTACTCTTGTACTGAAGAATGAAGAACCACCGAACAGAATCAGAGAGCTTGTACCTTTCCCGAATACACCTAAACTTCGACACAAAGACATAATTGATTTGGGTATTAACATATAAAATCTGTAGCAAACAAAAGGAGAAAACTACACGGTAAATCAAATGCAAAGAAATTATATAATGGTCAGAAAGTTCTCATTAAAGCTCATTCATTGTCACATAAGAAGAAACACTTGAGTCACAAATTCTTTCTAGTTTACAATGGACCTTACAGAATTCGACGTAAACCACATGATAATTACGTTGAAGTTGAAACTCTGCGTACTAGAAAGAGTTAAGGTTTACACCACATTTCACATGTAAAATCGTTTATTGAAAGATAAGCTGCTTTTTTAGCTAGTATTCTTTGTCACACTTTTAACATGCAGCTTTTAACACACAATGTTAACATGCAACTATGTTTTAAAGTTAACTATCCAGTCAAGATTCTAGGGAACTTATTTAGACAAGTAATTACAAATGCATTGTTATAGTGAACAGAGGACACAGTGTTATTGTGTGTGTACATTCTTGCTTGTTAGTTGCACGATTACGTAACGACTATAAGGCTTACATACTTAGAACATATATTGCTAATGAGATTTTAATGCAACATTTTGGTTTAGTAGAAAAGACATTCTTTATTTAAAGTGCTTTCTGAGAGATACCAGATAACACAGTGGTTAGTTTATTTGACAGCTACACGATTATATCACGACGCTACTAATGTGTGACACAATTTACATTGTTGCTTTTACGGTGTATCTGTTTTATATCTGCACAGTTTTTCTGAATTCTTCTGGAAAGTAAAACATGTTTTAGTAGTAACTTTTGTGGTATAGCTACAATGAGACAGCCTTTTTTGTAGCACAACAATACGTTACAGTACAATACTTACTTCATCACGGCAATAAGCGTAATAACTACGATATCTATACACAAAGCACTTCACTTTTATTTATTACGAGGTAAATACATTGGCTTCTACATAACTTTGCTTATGGACGACGATAATTACGACACTTGGCACATTTTTTACCCCTAAGTAATGACAGCGATTATCTTACAACAAGACGCACAGTTTAGCGCTATAGTATACGCATTTGAGTGATTAATTTTGTACTTAAAACATTTATTTTTAAAGATTTTTGAATTACAAAGATACAAAGGTTTTCCATGATACATTTCATTCCATTCCTGTAATATGTAACACCTGAGGGTATAATTACATTAATCCTCAGGGGGTACATGCTTTCTTTGTGTACCATGTGTTTGGCAAGCACAAGAGCCCTAGCTAGCATGATATTTGCTTATACATTCGGAACCATTGTGATACTATGAGAGCTTTGAATGTCGTATTTGGTAAGGAGCATGATTTTTGAAGTACGTTTGAGGTATATGACTTTCTTGAAGGTCTTGAAATTATTGAAAGAACCTGCGACGATTTTGAGATGTGATTGATCTGTTATGATGTTATTACTATGATGACGATGTGTATTATGCTGTTGAGGTATGTTTATGATTAATAACATTATGCTACCATATATGAGGAATGCGATTACATGTTTATATGTATATGAATAATGAGTAGTGGTTAGGGACTCTGATTTGTGGAAAAGGATGTTGGAAACCAAGAATCGTACTTTAAGAATTGTGAAGTGTATGTACATGTGTGAATGTATCACAATGCCACCGAAAATTTTTGGGACACTGTTATATTTATAGGATTTTGTTTCTACACATTTGTAACGCAAATTCTCGACCTGTGAAATTTTTCATATGAGACTGTCACTGTAGTGCAAACTGCTGTCGTAAATATTTCAGTAACAAAGCCAAGTGACCTTGACATAATGTGTTGTGAGCGGCCAGCTGTGCCAGCCACCTGAAAAAAGAAAATCATTAGGTGGAGAAAAAAAAGAGGCCATTATCCTCGCTATTGACATTTCTTTGTAGAAAGCATCGCAAATACGACACGCTCAAACTTGAAAACATATGATTACACTGTGGAGCTCTTAATTTATGATATTTACTAAAATGTCTAATGAAACGATGAGAAACATTTTTACATCTATTGTGTTTCTAGTTGAGAGATTTTTTACTGCCGTTGGAGACGCCATTTGCCTAGTGAATGACGTTTCACACATTGCTTTGCACATATTTGCTCATTTCGTTTAATATCTAGTTTCTTGTTGCACTGCAGCATTGGTTAAAATAAAATTTAATAGGTGTACTAATATAGATATTTTATGCCTACAGATCCAGTAAATAATAATTTCATGATCTACTTCCAAAAAAAGACGAGGGAGCTCAAAAAGACATTTCCCTTCACAGGAATTGCATACATAATTTTTGTCAATGACTGGGTAACTTGTTTTGTAGAGTAAGTCAAGGTGATGCATCACTGTAGTATTAAGATCTGACATAGGTATTACACATTTCCTATCTTTACTGTAATATTTTTTCTGCTTGAGCTTTGTCATGTTTAGGTATAAGTTACTCCATTTGCTGCTGCTGTTTGTCAGGCATTGTCCTACTGAATTTTACCTTGTGTTAAGCCAGTTTTACTACTGATTTATTTTTCTTGTTTGCTGCATGTTGCCTTATATTAGTTGTAATGTTGCATTTGCTCTGCTAATTTAGATATACTGCTGCTTGCTTTTCCAATTTACATTTTTTTGTCATTGCTGTTTGTGTTAATTGTTTTGTACTGCTGCATTGCCTCGTCCTTTAGTATATGTATCTGAGCTCAGTGTATTTAAGTTAGCTTAAAAGGGGGTAGACTATATAAGAAACTGACTATGGAGAATAACTGTTTGTGTTAATTGTTTTGTACTGCTGCATTGCCTCGTCCCTTAGTATATGTATCTGAGCTCAGTATATTTAAGTTAGCTTAAGAGGGGGTAGACTATATAAGAAACTGACTATGGAGAATAGGGAAAGAATGCATTGAAAAGTTATATGAAAAAGATTTGGGCCAAAATGAGTATTGCACAATGAGAAATAATTATGTTGAAAGAAATCTGAATAGAACACAGAAAGGAGGTATAGATAGGACTTTTTGGGAATAATGATGAATGAAGGGAGATCTCCAAGAAGTAAAGAAAGTTTAGTTTGCAAAATCCTGCAGTAAAACAAACCCTGTCCTTTCCTTTTGTATTATTCCGCTATGTGTTTGTGTACCCTTGTGTATTTGTGTTTTTCCTGTCTTTATATGATTATCTGATAAGGCTTATGATGTAGAATTTTTCTAATACTGAGCTACATTCACTATGATGAGGAATACTCTTATCCTCAAATATAATTTGCATTAATAATATGTTATTTACTTTGTAAAGATGTTTAGACATTATTAATTCTGTTCTGTTTCAATGCTCATATGTGAAATTAATGTTTCAAAAACTATTCTCATTATTTTATTTATTTATGTATGTCATAATTCCTCTTACACTGATGTACATGTTTATTTCTATTCTTTTGTAAAGCCTGTATTACTACAAATGTTATCTGTACTATTATGTTCCATAATTATGTATTTGGTACCTTTGTAATTGTATTCTTATGTTGTAAATTTATAATCGTATAGACACCATTTCAGCAACTTAAGTTACATTTCACTGCACACGTTTCTGTTGGTCATAGTATATGTACAATAGATGAGAAGTTGGGGCTGTTAGTGTTTGCACATGTGTTAATAATTCAGCAAGGGACTGATTAACAGGATTGCTGGTTCTAAGGACAATTCCAAAAACTTTGTGAGTGCACAAGTGGTGGTTTATGGACTTGCTATATCGTCTGCAAGACTCTTTGATGGTGAATGTGCACCTGCACAGTCGCAACAGATCGCTGCTGGCCGTCTCTACAAGGACGACAGTGGGTCTACACCTTTGATGGCCCACCAATACCATTATTTCTACAAGAACTGCAGTGGGTATACACTTTTCCTGACTCACCAGTACCATTATTTCTACAAGGACTGCAGTGGGTCTGCACCTCTGGTGGCCCACCAATACCATAATCTCTACCAGGACTACAGTGGGTCTGCTCTGTGATGACCTACCTACCAATATTCTTCAAAACTTCAACTGACTCTGCTGTGGGTTTGTTCTGTTGTGACCCATTACCTGTCTGCATGTCAAGAGTCAGCACTGTCTTTCCGTTGGAAGGAAACACTACTTCTTCAAGACTGCATGGAAATCCACTACTTCCGTGTGCATTTTCTTTTACTGCTCAGACTTTGAGAAAAAAAAAACACTGCAATTTTACTGTGATGAATGATCAGGACTGTCTTTATGGACTGTGAGGAAATTTTAGGTTTTGACCAACATTGTATCAATAAGTGTGTGCATTTTATTTCTTTGTTATTGTAATTATGAAATTTTTTTTCAAATCTGTATTGGCCACTGCCCAAAACAATTTGTAAAATTGTTTTGTGGGGAGCATGGGGGCTATGTAAGTAGGCTGTTTAGGTTTTTATGTTGGTAACACCATGTAGCGCTCTATATGAAAATCACTGACTGTGCTGTGTGAATGCTGTGGTTGGTTGGCATTGTTGGAGTAATATTCGCCATTGTAGTGTTGGGCAGTTGGCTGTTAACAGCAAGTAGAGTTGCGCAGTTGGAGGTGAGCCGCCAGCAGTGGTGGATGTGGGGAGAGAAATGGCGGAGTTTTGAGAGCGGATGATTTGTAAGACTGGGTGTCATGAACTGATATATATATTATGACCTCTGAACACTATTAAGGTAAATACATTGTTTGTTCTCTATGAAAATCTTTCATTTGCTATCTGTGCCTATCAGTAGTTAGGGCCTTCAGTAGTTTCAATCTTTTATTTAGCTGGCACTAGTGGCGCTCGCTGTATTGCAGTAGTTCGAGTAACGAAGATTTTTGTGAGGTAAGTGATTTGTGAAAGGTATAGTTTAATGTTAGTCAGGGCCATAAGGATTATTGAAAGTCAGATTACGTTGCGCTAAAAATATTGTGTGTCAGTTTAGTGTTGATCAGAACAGGTAAAGAGCGAAATGTCTGAGTACGTTCAGTTCTGCTCAGCTGTTTTGAAAATAAAATAATGTAAGAGGGTTATCAGCGCAGTAATTCATTAATTTTTCAAAGGGGACGTTTCAACTCCTAATTCAGTTCCTCAACCAGAAGTCGATGAGTTACACACGCGAATTGAAACCGTCGTAGGAAGAAAAAGAACAGTGCGTTTTCGGAAGCGGGCACCTATTCAAAATATTATGCACTCATAGCTCTCCACAAGTCCTAAAAGTCTGTTGCGGGTATTTTGAAACCCTGTATACATAAAACCTAGCGAAAGAGCACGTTTTTAACACTAAAAAGCGAAATCTGTATGGACTCGACCTATTTCTTATGATTTTTGTTCGTAAACAAAACGAAACAAGACTGTACGGAGTAGGCATCCAAATCACAAGGAAAAATTAATAAAGTCGGTTTTTCTAGCGTAGATAATGCATAAAACCTATCGCAAGATGCAACGCAAGATCGTTAAGTTTTTGATACACAAAGCGAAATCAGTATATCCTAGCCAAGTAAATTCAGTGTTTGTTCGTATTCGTAAAGTTAGGACCGGGGCGCTTATTCTGTCACTTACGTAAAGTACCGAGAACACATTTGTCACTGAGTTTGAAAAACTAACTGCGCCATCTATTGGTTATTTGGCGGCTTCGTGTGTAACTCTACGACAGTTCATTATTATTATAGATGGTATGGATACAGATACAGAACAGATTGTTATACACATACGAGTATTTCACCTGTATTTCTAGCGAATTTCGCCCTGCAGTTTCGTTTTCACATGGCTCAATATTTGTGACATCATATGTTCTGAACTATGTCTCGTACAATGATATAATTTTGTAGGTACATTCACGGGCAAATTTGGATACTGTCTGCTTAATGTGTTGCGAATAGAGCTAATAGCAAAAAAGTAATTAATTTAATCGTCATGACATCATGCTTGCTGCGACAGATTTACTCCATGGACAACGGAAATGTAGTAGGCGGTAAACTTTTTCCCTTGCTTCATTTTGTGAGGGTTATCAGCGAGGAACAGTTTCGTGAAGGTTTGAATTTATGGGTAAAGTTCGTTGCAGTCAGTAAGTACTCTCATTTTCAAATATTGGATGAATAAAATCTGGCTACTTGCTACGCTCCTTTTTCATCCCCACCCCTTTGATCTGAATTTGCTGAAACGTTGCCCTAAGCTGAGCTCAAGTTATTTGTGAAAAACCCATGAAAATTCCCTTAGTAGTTTTGGAGATCAGCATATCATATTCAAACAGAGAGACATACAGACAAGATAGTTGCAGATACAACTTTGAACCACGATATCTTTATTTTTTCGTGATCGCATTTTGATGAAATAAAACCTGTACGTTGTCGCAAGCTACAATGAAGTTACCAGTGAAAATCCTACAGATATAATCGAGTATTCGGGTGGGTGAATATGTTTGTATCGATTTCGTTTTGCATGTTGGTATTTCGGTTGCTATGGGTTTATTTATCGATTGTAATTTTTTATTTGTAGTTCACCGTTGCTATTTGTGTTTCCATATTAGGAACAATACGAATGTAGGTTGTGGACAGTTGGGAATGTGAGTCTCACGGCAAGCGTGCAAGGGATAAGTTCCAGCGATCGCGCTATCCTCTGTGCCCTCGGTGGTTCAGATGTATGGAGCGCCTGCTATGTAAGCAGGAGATCCCGGGTTCGAGGCACACGGTCGGGGCACACATTTTCAGCTCTCCACATTGAGGTACATCAACAACACCTCTTGGCAGCTGAGGGTTTCGATTAATTATCATTTCTTTCTAGAGAAGCTGCATGGTCATAATTGGTATCTGTTCTTTCGGAACAGTTACTATCTTCATATTGTCATTTTGTCATTTGGGGATAGTGAGTGGAGCTGTGACGTATTCTTCTGTGTGTTTTCAATAGAGGGGTGACAGCAGCGGAGATAGTCAGAACATTCGCGACGTGCATGGGAATAATGCCATTGGACAGAGCGCTGGAACAAAATGGTTTTCTAGTTTTAACGAGGACGTTTTGAGATTATTGGCTCTCCACGTTCAGGAAGACCTTTGAAGTTAGATGAAGATCTTTTAAAGGCATTAATCCACAATGATCCACATCAGTGTACTCGACAACTGGTAAATGCCATTAACTGTTATCATTCCACCATCGTGCAACATTTGCATACAATGGGCAACTTTTAAAAGTCAGGTGTTTGGGGGCCGTATTCTCTAAGCCAAAATCACAAAAATATCAGTGGGTGCCCTATGTGCATCTCTGCTTGCTCGTAATCAGTTGGCCCGTGAACAACACTGATAATTCCTATCCTGTATCGTTATTGATGACGAGAAATGGTGTCTTTATGCTAACATAAAAAAATAAAGGCGTGGTTGAACCAAAACAACACAGCAACTCTTCCTACAGAGACCTGCGCCCATCCGCAAAAGATAATGTTATGCATCTGGTGGAAGAACAACAGCATAGTGTACTATGAATAGCTTCCCCGAGGTTAACCATCACTGCTGACATTTATTGTCAACAGCTGAGATGTCTTGCTGCTGACGCAATCCAAGAAAAACAACCAAGAAGACTGTGTGAAGTGATGCTACTCAGCGATAAGGCCCGCCCGCATTCTGCTGACAAAAAGCGCTATACAAAAGTTGGTGTAGTCTGGTCCCTTCGTCCACCCCCCCCCCAATTCCCCCCCCCACACACAGGAGTTGGGAAGTCATTCCACACCTACCTCATTCACCTGATCTTTTGCTCCCAGATTTTCACCTTTTCCGACCTCTACCGAACGACCTCCAAATAAGTTCCTTTCCGGATGAAAATGCGCACCAAACAATGCTCGACGAGGTCTTCGGCTCAAAACCACGTGTAAACAGTGATGGGCAATATATTATCGATTACCAAAGTCTCTGTTATGTCTTACGGGAAAGCGCTGTGAACCTATGCACCAACCCAGTGTTTTTGGAGAGTAGCGTGTTCTACGACAAACACTCAGACACGACAACTTTACGGTTTTATTATTAGTATACTTGCAGATATCAGGAAATAACTTTTTACCCAATGGCTTCGGAATAATGTCAAATTCCTGTACACGGATCTTTTAATTTAATACGCGTACCTTTTTTTCGTGTTATGAATATCTCTCGTTGAGAGTATGTTTTACCATCATGAATTATTAATTCACATTAAAAAAATTTCATGAATAGTAATCTTCCTAGACACCCGACATACACCAACCATGATCAGTAATTATCTAAAACTGCAAAGTGATGTCATATGAGAAAAAAGACGTAGGCAGAGGGTATTTATAAGCCTACTTCGAAAATCACGTGTTGAGACATCAACATATGGTCAGGCATAGCAGTAAAACTACACAAAATGTATTTATAGTAACATTTGCTAACAAAAACCTGTGGTTTTTGTATGCTGTTTTTGGAAATGCTAGACAGGGTGATGTCAGAAAGGAAACGCAACGTACATTAATATTCGTAATGCTGCCCGGTTAAAAGGACTCCATATGGAGTCACAGAATCATTTTGAAAGTTGTGCAGTCAGTCTGTTAAAACGCCTCCAGCTTTAGCAAATGCAGGTGAGAATATAGAATGAAAAAATTGCCCAAGATAAAAGATCGAATCACCGGCATCCCGACTGCATGAGATGAGCGTCTGCTTCATGCTTGGTACCATATGGTTTTATAAAGCTCTGTCTCTCTTGTCTCGACATCTGTCGTCTTTTCGTCTCGCCTGTGACGGTGCGCACGCTATGGCTCGTGGCTGCTTGATGGCGTACTACTCACGTATCACTGCAACTGCTGTTACCGATATCCTCTGCCCTACGTCTACATGATTACTCGGCAAGCCACACTCAAGTGTTCTGTAGAGGCAGTACAGAATCACTTTCAGACTATTTCATTAGCGTTCTCTCGAATAACACATGGAAAAATGAACACTTAAATTTTCCTCCGCGAGCTCATGTAATTCTAATTTTATTACGATGCTCATTTCTCATTAAGTGGGAGTCAACAAAATGTTTTGACGTATGGAGAAGAAAGTTGGTGGAAAGATCGCAATGCAACGTGCTCCAGACGAGCGCAGACAAGACTAGTTTAGGCAGTCTGTCTAGTGTATTTGTTGCACATTATAAGTGTTTTACAAATAAAACGCAGTCCTCGGTTCTGTTTCTCACAACTTTTTCTCTGTGATAGTTCGAGTTTAAGTTCTTCGCAATCTCTAGATACTTAATTGAATCTACAATCTTTAAATTTGTGTGGCTTATTGTGTAACCGAAATTTATCCTAATTTGTTAATAGTCAGGAAGTGGACCTCACATTTCTTATTTTTCGGTATCAATTTCCACTTTTCGCATCATGCAAATATCTTGTCTAAATCATTGTATAATACATTTTGATTCCTTATGACATTACCACCAGGTTAAAAAACGGCGTCATCTGGTATTAAAATTCTCCTTGAAACGGCAAATTGAAGAAATTTCTGACTGCACCATTTGTACATCAACTGCTCGTTCCAGGCAATATAGTGACATGGTTCAGAAATAAACTCCACTTTAGCTCATTGGGTATTGTTTCGTATTGCCGTGCATGATTGCCGGATTCGTGAAATGTGTATAGTATCCTAAGTCAACATTTCCTGTAGTTGTAAATTATCTTTGGATGGTCTATACCAAGGACGTTACAAATATTGTTTTATAGTCAATTTAATCTTTGTCAATGTTATTATCATCATTTTGTATGTAGCAGTTATATCTTTTACATGCGGGGTAATGTCTTTTACATGCGTCCAGATGCAACCTTGTGGCCCATTTTACAGTTACTTTTAGGATCAAAGTTTTCTATTCATATGACCGGTTTCGGTTCATTCAGAACCATCTTCAGATCTGTAAAAATAATGATACTAATTTACTATTTCACGGAAGCAAATCTTTTTCATCCTATCTAGTCAACATCAAATGTACCAGAACGTACCTGATATTTCAGTTACAGGAGTAACCCGTCCATGTGAAAGTTGCTGGATTTGGACGGGTTACTCCTGTAACTGAAATATCAGGTACGTTCTGGTACATTTGATGTTGACTAGATAGGATGAAAAAGATTTGCTTCCGTGAAATAGTAAATTAGTATCATTATTTTTGCAGATCTGAAGGTGGTTCTGAATGAACCGAAACCGGTCATATGAATAAAAAATTTTGCAATCAAGACGGATTTTAAGTAACATTATAAAATCACTGATTGCTGTTATCCCATAAGACATTATGTCTGTTTTTGCAAAATTTTCAAAGTTTTCATTTATCTTCCACAAACGGTCAGTGGGCTTTCCACTGGATGGACGGCAAACATAGTCAAACATGTACCACACTTTCGCGAGCATGTGTGCGATAATTGCTTTCACTGCTGTTCCTATGAGCCGTCACAGTTTACTCGAAGATGTTGGAAGGAGAGGCACGTAGACGGAGTCTTTTGCAGAACACTGTAACTGTAAAAGAAACGCGCATACCGTAAGCTAAGGCAAACCGCCTGGGCAGCCAAAGCGCGGTAGCGCGCCACATTCGTCGTTGAGGGAGATGAACTTACCAAGGATCGACTCCACCTCGCGGATTAAGGGCATGGGCTGGTGACTTGGCCAGTCTGGATGTGGTTTTTACCAAGGTTCAGGGGGTGGACACAAATACAGACACACCGCGAACACAACAAATTACCGTGCCTAATACATCTACATCTACATGACTACTCTGCAATTCACATTTAAGTGCTTGGCAGAGGGTTCGTCGAACCACAATCATACTATCTCTCTACCATTCCACTCCCGAACAGCGCGCGGGAAAAACGAACACCTAAACCTTTCTGTTCGAGCTCTGATTTCTCTTATTTTATTTTGATGATCATTCCTACCTATGTAGGTTGGGCTCAACAAAATATTTTCGCATTCGGAAGAGAAAGTTGGTGACTGAAATTTCGTAAGTAGATCTCGCCGCGACGAAAAACGTCTTTGCTTTAATGACTTCCATCCCAATTCGCGTATCATATCTGCCACACTCTCTCCCCTACTACGCGATAATACAAAACGAGCTGCCCTTTTTTGCACCCTTTCGATGTCCTCCGTCAATCCCACCTGGTAAGGATCCCACACCGCGCAGCAATATTCTAACAGAGGACGAACGAGTGTAGTGTAAGCTGTCTCTTTAGTGGACTTGTTGCATCTTCTAAGTGTCTTGCCAATGAAACGCAACCTTTGGCTCGCCTTCCCCACAATATTATCTATGTGGTCTTTCCAGCTGAAGTCGTTCGTAATTTTAACACCCAGGTACTTAGTTGAATTGACAGCCTTGAGAATTGTACTATTTATCTAGTAATCGAATTCCAACGGATTTCTTTTGGAACTCATGTGGATCACCTCACACTTTTCGTTGTTTAGCGTCAACTGCCACCTGCCAGACCATACAGCAATCTTTTCTAAATCGCTTTGCAACTGATACTGGTCTTCGGATGACCTTACTAGACGGTAAATTACAGCATCATCTGCGAACAACCTAAGAGAACTGCTCAGATATGTACAGTGTAGGAAGACCGTTGTCATTCAAAACAACATCCTGTCGTCTGTGAATCGATAAATACGAGTCCCGTATTGTTTTCAGTAGAATCTTATACCACTAGTCCTTCAAAACAGTGGCGAGATCAGGTAACGATGATGAGGGTAAATACCGATCACACACTCTCATCTCTAAAGCAGACCACAAAGGCTCAATAATATTGATAACTAGTCGCTGTGGTTGCGTGGGGGGATGCGACAGCTCATTCTCGTGCTCACAGTCCTGCACGATGTGCGCTGTGTAAACAGGGTACCTGTCGTCTTGGAAAACGCCATCATCACTGGGGAACAAACATTATTCTATGGATGGATCTGATTACCCAAAATGGTCACATAATACTTGGCAGTAATGCGTCTTGTGCGGATTACCCACGGGGCCCATGGAATATCACGATGTGGGTGCCCAAATTCACCGAATCCCGCAACGTTTCACGCTAGAGACGTAAACTCGGCCAAAAGTTGGAAACAGAGTGAAATAAGACTCACCCAACTAAATGACTCACATTCATTTATTCAATGCTCCAAGTCAAAGTTTTACGGCTTCAGTACCACGTTTTCCTTTTGTTTACATTTGCATCACTGATGAGTGGTTTTGGAATCTCAGCTCTCTCTGTCTGCTTATAGAGTTCCGTTCGAGTCGTTTTAATGCTGACAAGGAACGCGAATGCAACACTCAGTTCAGCAGTGACTTTTGCAGCTGTCGTTCCCTTAGTTTTCTTCACAGACCTTTTCAACGTCCGTCCGTCACAATCACTCAACACACACTTTAGTCCGCTTTGTGACTTAGTGGATGAAGTTTCTCCGCTTTCCTCATATGCCATATCACTCTTCGATACGGTCCCTTTTGAAACACTAAATACTTGGGGTACCTTCGTTACCGAAGGACGCACCAACAAATACCGACAATTTGACCGCGTTCGACTTCAATTAGGTCCAACAACACTGACAACTACAAATAACACTGTTCTGACCACGATTGACACTTGCAACCTATTGAGGACACTGTATACGTGTCGATCGTAGTCAAATACAACAACGCAACTTACAGGTTTGGCTAGCATCTGCATTCATGTTCAAGCATGCATTTTTCACGGTATTTCCATATTTTTGTGCGACCCCTGTGAATTCTCGGCTGGTCCCAAGTCCAGCCTCAGATACCCACTACGTGAACAATTGGAAAACTCTCTCACATTTGAACATGAGAATTACTCTAGACGTAGACAGATGGGCCACACAGATTCCGTCCCGGGAGGAGTGGTTTTCGTCATTGACTTTGCTTCAAGCCCTACAACAATGTAGACACCGTAGAGCAACGGGAAAAAAGTCAAGGGAGAAGAAGAAGGAGGCTGTAACATCAGGCAACTGGAGGGCAATGGTGTTTTGCGAAACCCTCGCCCTTCTTTACAGCCAATCCATCCTGGGCCACATGCTTCTTAAGAAATGATCTTTACATGTAGGTGGCAGAGCTGTCGTCTTCGTCTGTTTAAACATGACAATCGCATGAATTCACAACTTATAATTAGTGTCAAGGAAAACTTGTAGTTTGCTAGTTGAAATGTATCCCAAGATCAGTGCTATGCCTGTCGGGACTTAGAACCACTTTGTTTACATTTATGACATCACATGGCCCCGGTTACTGACGTACTAATGGTATCATTCATTGTTTACGATCTAACCATTGTGACATCACAAGCTCTTCGCCTTTTTCCGATGACATCATCAATATGGTAAATGATACGAAATTTAAATATTAAAGATGGTTGGAAATTTAAAAATTAATATTGGCAATGGAAGTAAATTTCGAAAAGAAGGAAGGTAGCGGAATATTTTTTTTTCCATCGAACTGCAGTGCAGGATTGTGGTTTTCAATTATCTATCAAAAAATGTTCGTAAGCACACACATATATATATATATATATATATATATATATATATATATATATATATATATATATATCCGATGTCATCATCAATATGGTAAAAGATAGGAAATTTAAGTATTAAAGATGGAGGGAAATTTAAAAATTGATGTTGTCTGTGGAAGTAAATTTTGAAAAAAGAAATGAAAGGTACCGGAATATTTTTCAGCGAATTACAGAGCAAGATTGTCGTATTCAGTTATCTATCAAAAATGTTCGTAAGCACGCACACACACACACACACACACACACACACACACACACACACACCCACACATACATACAGTACCTAAAAAATGCTCAAAAATATCTGCACGCTCTTTTTGTGCCATATGTATCCAAAAAAATTATGTAAAGAGTGTAACTTGCAGTACTTCAAAAAAACTTTGCAGATTGCTCAAAAGCATCCGAATGCTCTTTTTGTGGCATATTCAACCAAAAATTATGTATAAGATGTAAACTAAATTATTTGAGAGGATTACTAGCGTGCTTAAAAGTGATCTGAAATATCTGAATTTTTTGTGCCAGTTTTATCCAAAAAATAGTACCTTACAATGTGCTCAAAACTACCCAAACGCTCTGAATAGTTTTTCGCTATATTCATAAATGTGTTTCCAGAAAATACTACTCTCCTGAGTGCTCAGAAATATGTTGTTGTTGTGGTCTTTAGTCCTGAGACTCATTTGATGCAGCTCTCCATGCTACTCTATCCTGTGCAAGCTTCTTCATCTCCCAGTACTTGCTGCCACCTAGCAACTTACATCCTTCTGAATCTGCTTAGTGTATTCATCTCTTGGTTTCCCTCTACGATTTTTACCCTCCACGCTGCCCTCCAGCGATAAACTTGTGATCCCCTGATGCCTCAGAACATGTCCTACCGACCGGTCCCTTCTTCTTGTCAAGTTGTGCCACAAACTCCTCTTTTCCCCAATTCTATTCAATACCTCCTCATTAGTTATGTGATCTACCCTTCTAATCTTCAGCATTCTTCTGTAGCACCACATTTCGAAATCTTATATTCTCTTCTTGTCCAAACTATTTATTGTCCATGTTTCACTTCCATAAATGGCTACACTCCATACAAATACTTCCAGAAACGACTTCCTGACACTTAAATCTATACTCGATGTTAACAAATTTCTCTTCTTCAGAAACGCTTTCCTTGTCATTGACAGTCTACATTTTATATCCTCTCTACTTCGACCATAATCAGTTATTTTGCTCCCCAAATAGCAAAACTCCTTTATTACTTTAAGCATCTCATTTCCTAATCTAGTTCCTTCAGCATCACCCGACATAATTCGACTACATTCCATTATCCTCGTTTTTCTTTTGTTTATGTTCATCTTATATCCTCCTTTCAAGACACTTTCCATTCCGTTGAACTGCTCTTCCAAGTTCTTTGCTGCCTCTGACAGAATTACAATGTCATCGGTGAACCTCAAAGTTTTTATTTCTTCTCCATGGATTTTAATAACTACTCCGAATTTTTCTTTTGTTTCCTGTTTGCTCAATATACAGATTGAATAACATCGGGGAGAGACTACAAACCTGTCTTACTCCCTTCCCAACCACTGCTCCCCTTTCGTGCCCCTCGACTCTTATAACTGCCATCTGGTTTCTGTACAAATTGTAAATAGCCTTTCGCTCCCTGTATTTTACCCCTGCCACAGTTAGAATTTGAAAGAGAGCATTCCAGTCAACTTTGTCAAAAGCTTTCTTCTAAGATAAGTCGTAAGGTCAGTATTGCCTCACGTGTTCCAACAATTCTACGGACTCCAAACTGATCTTCCCCGAGGTCTGCCTCTACCAGTTTTTCCATTCGTCTGTAAAGAATTCGCGTTAGTATTTCGCAGCTGTGACTTATTACACTGATAGTTCGGTAATTTTCACATCTGTCAACACCTGCTTTCTTTGGGATTGGAATTATTATATTCATCTTGAAGTCTGAGGGTATTTCACCTGTCTCATACATCTTGCTCACCAGATGGTAGAGTTTTGTCAGGACTGACTCTCCCAAGGCCGTCAGTAGTTCTAATGGAATGTTGTCTACTCCCGGGGCCTTGTTTCGGCTCAGGTCTTTCAGTGCTCTGTCAAACTCTTCACGCAGTATCGTATCTCCCATTTCATTTTCATCTACAACCTCTACCATTTCCATAATATTGTCCTCAAGTACATCGCCCTTGTATAGACCCTCTATATACTCCTTCCACCTTTCTGCTTTCCCTTCTTTGCTTAGAACTGGGTTTCCATCTGAGCTCTTGATATTCATACAAGTGGCTCTCTTTTCTCCAAAGGTCTCTTTAATTTTACTATAGGCAGTATCTATTTTGCTCCTAGTGAGATAAGCCTCTACATCCTTACGTTTGTCGTCTAGCCATGCCTGCTTAGCCATTTTGCACTTCCTGTCGATCTCATTCTTGAGACGTTTGTATTCCTTTTTGCCTGCTTCATTTACTGCATTTTTATATTTTCTCCTTTCATCAATTCAATTCAATATTTCTTCTGTTACCCAAGGATTTCTACTAGTCTTTTTACCTACTTGATCATCTGCTTCCTTCGCTTCTTCATCCTTCAGAGCTACCCATTCTTCTTCTACTGTATTTCTTTCCCCCATTCCTGTCAATTGTTCCCTTATGATCTCCCTGAAACTCTGTACAACCTCTGGTTTAATCAGTTTATCCAGGTCCCATCTCCTTAAATTCCCACCTTTTTGCTGGTTCTTCAGTTTTAATCTACAGTTCATAACCAATAGATTGTGGTCAGAGTCCACATCTGCCCCTGGAAATGTCTTACAATCTAATATCTGAATTCTATTTCTTGAGGCACATTTGTCGGAAAAATTACATAAAGTGTTTTACTTACACTATTTCGGAGTACTTTACTGCACCCAGAAATAAACTTTCACTCTGCAACTGAGTGTGTGCTGATGTGATAATTTCTAGCAGATTAAAACTGCGTGCCAGACCGAGGCTGGAACTCCAGACCTTTACCTTTTGCGGGTAAGTGCTATACCGACTGGGCTACCGAAGCACCATTAACGACCTGTCCTCACAGTTTTACTTCCACCTGTTCCTCATCTCCTACTTTGCAAACTTCACATAAGTTCTGCTGCGAAACTTCCAGGACTAGCCCTCCTGGAAGAAAGGTTATGGGGAGACCAGACTTAATCACAACCTGAGCACACTTTACAGTGTTGACGATGATGATGTTTGGTTTACGGGGCGCTCAACTGCGCGGTCATCAGCGCCCGACTTTAGAGTGTGCTCAGGAGTTTCCGAACGTTCTTTTTTGAGACAAGTTCAACTAAAAATTGTCTAAAGTGTATAAACTGATGTATAAAAGTACTTACAAAGTGCTCGAAAGTACAAGAACGCTCTTTTTTGTGTCTTGTTCAGAAGTCTTTAGCTAAAATGTTGTGTAAAATAGCGTTTGCATATGCGCAGAGTCTCATTACTTATTTTTCACACCTAAACTGTTTTCAAGTGTCACAAGTTAGACAGGCAGGAAATGACAAGACTGAACTCGCTGACTTAGCGTTTTGCTTTTTCCAAAAAGTCTTGTCTGGTTCACATCCAATCAACATAATATGACACATTGTCACGTTGCATAACTCACGTGGTCACTACAGCTTAAAGTCCACTTGTCTATGAGAATAAACAATATTATTTTCATGTCAAAAACTCGTCTCTCGCAATTTATTCCACACTCGTAATTTTACACGTACTTTGTATGTTGAACTTACTGTGGGTAAGAACAGGGAATATTCTCGCTGAATGCAGTTTTCAGTCCTGTAATTATTTTTTATATAACAGCATTAAATACAGACATTTTGCAAGTGTTTTGACTGAATACATTTTGGAAACAGATCTCTTTTACTTAGTGTGTAGACATTAGATACATGAAGTCGATACTTCGAGAGAATAGCAGCCAAGAGCGTGGAGTTACATTGAGTTTTCAAAATTAACTGAGGTCTCTCTGACAATTTCGTGCTCCAGGACTACCCGCCATGCAAGGTAGATGTCGGAAATTATTTATTGCTTGAAAACGTATATGTTCTACGATGAATTTCAGTCGTCACAACAAGCATATAATACAATTTGTGATATTTGTATTCCTCTCATTTCTGGGGCAACTTGATACATCTTTGTGTCAGGTTGATACATTTTCTTTTCTTGGAGCACCATTTCACCCACCACAACCTCTAATTTTTAAAATTTTTCTGCATGTATCACCTTTATGATGTCACACATCCATGGTCATCAGTCTCACGTGACGTCACGAGCCTCCAATGTCATTAATGACATCATAGCAAAACTGCCTTCAACAGGTCATAAAGCCAGGTTCTCTAGATCCGAAGACACGGCTGAAAGGTGTGCTGAACGCCAAAAGCTGAATATCATAAGGAGTGGTATAAACTGAGACATTTGCATACAACATTTGTGATTGAGAATTGTGACTGTAACAAATCTCTCGTTTCTATTGGATGACGTTAAAGTCGGGTGTTGAAATCTCGACAAAATACCCGCAGAAAACTGACACTGCCGCTAAAAAGTCGAGGTGAAGCTGATGGTGTAACGGAAAATGTATTTAAATCCGTTTCTCAACCACTACAGAGACTGCAACGAAAGGAGAAGACAGACCAAGAAGAAGCCAAAGAAAACAATGTATTTATGAAACCAGGAGACGGAGATATAGAGGAGAAGGAGAAGGAGGAGGAGGAGGAGATGAATACGACATCGAAGACTATGATGATGATCATCATCGTCATTATTATCATGAACAAAAATTATGAAAGAATATCATAATAGAGACAATGGGAAAACTGACAACATCGTTTTTTGTTGAACCAACAGACAAAATGCATGATACTGTATTTGGCACCAGATCTGAAACAATATCAAAAGTGTGGATGATGAATGATTCTCAGCTATATGTTGATGGAGATGATTTAACAATGCACAGTGTAAGATACGAGAGAACGAAGGGATCATGTAATTCATTGTTTAAAATTAAACCTCCTAGAAAAGTTACACAACAGGAGGTCTTAAATATTACGGTAAAATTCTTAAGGTTAACAGTTCTCATAAGAAAAGATATCTCCCCTACAGGCAAATAAATTCAAACAGAGACTGTAAATATACGCATGTCATTACGGCTGTAGTAGATGAAATTGTGGATTATTACTGAGAGATGATGACATACATACCTGGATGGGAGAGAACGCAATTGCAGAATCACTCTATTTTATACTGTGTGATGTTATGTTGCAAGTTTTCTGCTCACCAGAGTTGATATTGTCTACGTGGTAGTGATTTTTTGTATATGATGTGTATTGTTCTCTCTGCAGCCCGTCTTTTGTCAGGAATCCATTGAATGATTATCTCACTCTGCTATGGTTATCGAGGAAAACGATGTGCATGCAATCATGGCAGTGTCATCACCATTCTAACTGTTCAGAATATTATTGCGATATTTGTGATTAGTGAAAGGTACTAATAAACGTCTCTATCGCTAAGGGTGAGATTTAAAACTCTATTTACAGATACGAGTGCTAATTCTCGTATTGGATTATTACATGTATTTCTCCTTGCAAGATGAAATTTTCTGGCGTGGTTCACATCGACATCTAACGGTGCAGCGATGTAGAGAGTTTAATCATATTATTCATTCTAACTATTTCGAGATTTTTATCAGTACCAACCATTACCTGCACAGTCAAGCGAGCATTGCACCATGCTCCGCTATATACCAGCCACTCAGAAGTGAGTTATTTAACTTCGAGAATACAGTAATATTCTTTAAGCTGTGCCCACTGTCGGATACAAAAAGCCTACCAGGTTTTGCCAGAGGAGAGCAAGTTGTAGTTCAAGAAGTATGGACTTCCACTTCCCATCAGATCCAGTTCTTAGAGATTGGACAGCTGTTCCAAAGGAAGAAAAAGATAGATCAAGATGATGTAAAAACCAATGAAAATGGTGTATTAATGAAAGAAGAAGGTGGAGATATAGGAGGAGGGAAAGAAGATGTTGATTATGATGATGCGGATGATGAAGAAGAGGATGAGTAAGATGATGATACTGATGATGAAGAAGAGGGTGATTGTAATGAGGAAGTTGACATTCATGACTGGAAAAGACTGTCCAAGAAATTGCCAGCAGATATCAACTGGATTAAACTGAATGAACTGATAAAGTGATGAGCGTTCTTGCTACCATTGACAGTGGTAAGCAATAATTCACGTTGCAATGAACCATCATTTACTGAAGGGGAGCTCCGAGAAGCAGCACTTATTGTTCGAAGTTTATGATAGCTATCGAACATAATAAAATGAGAGACTCAATTACAGACTGAGATTTTGTGTATGAGAACTTCTTTGGTTCTTCTCCTTCCATTCCATCTGTACTTTATTACAATGTTCAATGTTGATGCTATTTGAAAATATAAAAAAAATATTATAATCATTACAATAAAATTGATACCTAGAGTGTTTTCGTTTTCTTCCTTTAATTCCCTCTGTAACCTACCGTAATGTTGATGCCTCATTCAAGTAAACATTACCGAGAGATACGAAATTTGACATAAACATTAGTCGAGTCTGATGAGGCAGAGTTTTAGATGCTTCCATATTTTTAACGTTAGAAATATAGATACATTTACATCTACATATACACTCTGCAAGCCACATTGCGATATGTATAAATAAGTAAATAACTGTTTTAATCGTTCCCCTAGAATACCAGTTCTTTTCGCATATAATTACCGCTGATAATTATGTGATTGAAGTGGATTCACATGAGGAGGATAATATGGGTGACATTTTAATATGTGATTAACTTCTTTCAGCTATAATTTAAAACTCTCAAAATAACTTGCTTATCCATGACATTCAATTACATTTTGTGTGTAAAGACATAAAAATAATGGAAGATTATGAGGTAATTTATATTATAATGCGATGAGATTGCTTAATTCAGTATTAAGAATTGGTCTTTCACTTGAATTCTATTGCTTATATCGAGGTGGTTTGACAATCTGCGTTTTCTTCAGCCGCACAGTGTTATATATGAATCAGTGAAAATAATGCACTACCACCTATGTAAGTCATCAAAAGCATGTGAGATGAGTAAACTTAATGAGGCAGCCCCTTACAAAGCGTATTGAGTCGCTATGTACAGCTCGAGTACCTTGAGTACCACTCGCACTTCACTCCTTTCTCTTTCATGTCACAAATGATACATGAGACGAATGATTGTCGGTAAGCCTACACTATGTGATCAAAAGAATCCGGACAACCCAATAAAACATAAGTTTTTCATATTAGGTGCACTGCGCTGCCACCTACTGCCAGATACTCCACATCAGCGACCGCAGTAGCCATTAGACATCGTGAGAGAGCAGAAAGGGGCGCTCCGCGTAATATGTGATAGGCAGACTTCTATCCAGACCATCACACAGGAATTTCAAACCGGATCAAGATCCACTGCAAGTGCTATGACAGTTAGGAGGTGAGAAAACTTGGATTTCATGGTCGAGCGGTTGCTCATAAGCCATACATCACGCCGGTAAATGCCAAACGACGCCTCACTTGGTATAAGGAGCGTAAATATTGGACAACTGAACAATGGAAAAACGTTGTGTGGAGTGACGAATCACGGTACACAATGTGGTGATCCGATGGAAGGGTGTGGGTATGGTGAATGCCTGGTGAACGTCATATGCCAGCGTGTTTAGGGCCAACAGTAAAATTCGGAGGCGGTGGTGTTATGGTGTGGTCGTGTTTTTCTCGGAGGGGCTTGCACCCGTTTTTGTTTTGCGTGGCACTATCACAGCACAAGCCTCTCCTGATGTTTTAAGCACCTTCTTGCTTCCCACTGTTGAAGAGCAATTCAGGGATGGCGATTGCATCTTTCAGCACGATCGAGCTCCTATTGATAATGCACGGCCTTTGGCGGAGTGGTTACACGACAATAACATCCCTGTAATGGACTGGCCTGCACAGAGTCCAGACTTGAATCCTATAGAACACCTTTGGGATTTTTTGGGACGCCGACTTCGTGCCAGGCCTCACCGACCGACATCGATGGGCTGCCATTCCGCAAGAAACCTTCCAGCACCTGACTGAACGTATGCCTGCGAGAGTGGAAGATGTCACCAACGCTAAAGGTGTAAGGCAAATGTGATGCATAACGCCTCTATTGCAGTGTCTGCCACTAGAGTTCGTTGATCATTTCCATGACGCTTTCGTGCTTACTAACTGAACCTTTAATGAAATGCAGTTCTTTCTTTGGGTCTTCTCTATTTCCTCTGCCACTCCTACCTTGTATGGAACCCGTACTGACGAGCAGTGTTCAAGTAATGGTCGAATGAGGATTTTGTAAACTACCTACTTTGTTGATGGACTGCATTTCCTGAGGATTCTCCCAAAGCATCTTAGTCTTCTATCTGACTTTCCTGTGATTAGTTTCATGTGGTTGTTCCATTTCAAATCACCCACTATCCATACTCACAGATATTTTGTGGAAGTAATTGCTTGTGGAAGTAGCTGCTTACAGTGACTGTTATGCAATTCTGTAATCACACAATATCTATGAGCATGTAATACGTAATGAATGCTTATGTTTAGGATCACTTGCGACTCTCTGCCCCAAGTGTCATTCTTCTGCAACTCTTGCTGCATTTCGCTACAATTTTCTAATTTTGTAACTTCTCTGTATAGAGCAGCATTAGCGGCGAAATCCTCATTTGACTTCCGATGCTGTCTACTATGTCTTTATATTTATAGCGAAAAGTAATGGACATGCTACACTGCCATGCGGTATGCCTGAAATTAGTTTTTACGTTTGAAGACTTCTCTCCACTGAGAATAAGATGCTCTTTTTCTGTTTGCTAGAAAGACTTCAGTCTTGTCACGCAGTTGGTCTAATATTCAGTACGCTCGTATTTTGTTCACGAGATGGCAGTGAAGAACTGTTGGTTGGTTGGTTGGTTTATAGGGGGGGGGGGGGGGGGGGGGGAGGGACCAAACTGCAAGTTAATCGGTCCATTGTTACCAGTAGAACAATTACCCAAGGGAAAGAAGAAAACAAAGAAGACGCAAGGCACAATAACAGGAGAAAGGAAGAACCAGAAGAACGACCGAAGGACAACAAACACTACCATGGACAAAAAATGACAAGAAAACCACAGAGAGACACAAGAAACAGGGAGAGGAGATTAAAAACAAGAAAGCAGATTACCATGGCCGGCTGACCATGAGAATAAAAAAGGAGAAGCCAGCCACTCTGCAACACATTAAATCCACCACCCTAAAAGTCCTAGGGTGGAGGACACAGAGGGACAAACGACGTGCGCTAAAACTCAGATCAAATGATAAAACCCACCCTCACGAATAAAACGTAAAACTAAAGCTGCTGTTGGGGCACTGTCGCCCAACACCGAAGGTAGGGCTCAGGGAAAGTTAGGAGTCCGCCGCAAAGCGGCTAAAAGTGGGCAGTCCAGCAAGAGGTGGACGACTGTCATTTGGGAGCCGCAGCGACACTGATGTGGGTCTTCGCGACAGAGGAGGTACCATGTGTAAGCCACGTATGGCCAATGCAGAGTCGACAAAGGACAACCGATTCCCTGCTAGAAACCCACATGGAAGACTTCCACACATTCACAGTATCCTTAATGACACACAGTTTGTTGTGCATACGGTTATGCCACTCCATCCCCAAAGCCGAAAAACCTTGTGGCTTAAGACAGAATGCAGGTGAGTTTCAGAGATGCCCGTCTACAGGAGCGGTTTCCGCGTAGCCTGTTTGGCCTGCCTGTCAGCAAGTTCGTTACCTGGGATTCAGACGTGTCCTGGGGTCCACACAAACACCACTCACCGACTGGACCGTTTAAGGGCAGATATGGACTCCTGGATGTTCGCTACCAAAGGATGGCGAGGGTAGCAATGCTCGATAGCTCGTAAGCTGTTCAGGGAGCCAGAACAGAGAAGAAACGACTCAGCAGAACAGGAACGGATGTACTGATGTGCACGACATATGGCCACAAGCTCTGCAGTGAATACATTGCAGCCAATGGGCAAGGAATGCTGTTCAATATAGGCGAAGCCAACATTACCACCAACCATCGAGCCATTGGTGTAAACAACTTCAGAGCCCCGGAGTATGTCAGGAATCGAGAGGAAATGACAGAGAGAGGTGGGGTTAACGGAGTCCTTAGGGCCATGCAGATGAAGCTTCAGCCAAGGTCTACTCCATGGAGGTGCATGTGCACTGACCTCGAGTAGAGGTTCAGAGAGAAGTGATCGCATGTGAACCGCAATCGTGAGCCGTGACCTGGGCCACTGATGTGGGAGATGAACTGCGGTGGGTGGGAAAAGAAGACAGTAGTCCGGATGCTCAGGAGAACTACTAATATGTGCAGCATAACTGGCGAGCAGCTGTGCATGTCGGATCCGCAATGGAGGGACTCTGGCCTCCACCAGGACACTAGTCACCGGACTTGTTCTAAAAGCTCCTGTCACTGGGCGAACACCACAGTGATGTACTGGGTCGAGGAAACGCAACACTGAGGGCGCCGCCGAACTGTAAACCAGAGTCCCATAGTCAAGGCGGAATTGTCAAGGGCTCTGTAGAACTGCAGCAGTGTAGAGCGATCTGCACCCTATTTGGTCTTGCTCAGGCAGTGGAGAGCATTGAGGTGCTGCTGGCACTGCCAGTTAAGATGACGAAGGTGAGGTAGCCAAGTCAATAGGGTGTCAAAAAACAGTCCTAAGATTCGATACGTCTCCATTACAGTGAGTGGATCGTAGTTAAGATAAAGTTTAGGTTCTAGATGAACGGTACAACGCTGGCAGAAGTGCATGACACACGACTTCATGGCTGAAAACTGGAAGCTGTGGGCTAGAGCCCATGACTGTGCCTTGTGAATGGCTCCCTGTAGGCGCCGCTCAGCAGCACCAGTACTGGAGGAGCACTACGAAATGCATAACTCATCTGCATACAGAGAAGGGGAGACCAACGGCCCTACAGCTGATGGTAGGCCGTTGATGGCCACTAAAAATAGAGATATACTCAATACAGAACCCTGCGGAACGCCATTCTCCTGAATACAGGGGGAACTATTGGGGGTACCAACTTGGACACGGAAAGCACAGAACGACAGGACGTTTTGGATAAAAATCGTGAGCGGGCGTCGGAGACCCCACTAATACAATGTAGTAAGGACATGATGTCGCCAGGTTGTGTCGTATGCTTTACATAAGTCAAAAAAGACAGCAACCAGATGTTGGCGTCTGGGAAAGGCTGTTCAGATGGCAGACTCTAGGGCCACAAAATTGTCAGTGGTAGAGTGACCCTGACAGGAACCAACCCAACCAACGACACACCATACATTCCAGCAGCTTACAGAGAACGTTGGTGAGCATGATGGGCCGATAGCTATCCAAATCAAGCGGGTTTTTGCCAGGTTTGAAACCGGAATGATGGTGCTCTCCCGCCATTGTAATGGAAAGACGCCATCGCACCAGATCCGGTTGAAGATGACGAGGAGCTATCGCTTGTAGTCAGATGAGAGATGTTTAATCATCTGACTGTGGATCCAATCCAGCCCAGGAGCTGTGTCTGGCAACGTGCAAGGGCGCTGAGGAGCTCCCACTCTGTAAATGAGGCGTTATAGTGTTCACTGTGACGTGTAGTGAACGAGAGGACTTTCCTTTCCATCCGCCGTTTGAGAGTGCGAAAGGCTGGGGGGTAGTTCTCCAATGCAGAGGCTCGAGCACAGTCCTCAGCAAAGTGCTCGGCAATTGCATTTGCGTCGGTAGAGAGCACACCATTGATGTTAACGCCAGGGATACCTGTTGAGGTCTGGTACCCAAAAACACGTCTGATCTTCGTTCAGACTTGGGAAGGTGACGCATGGCACCCAGTGGTCGATACGTACCTCTCCCAGCACTCCTGTTTCCGTCATTCCATAAGCAGGCGAACTCGGGCACGGACTCGCTTAAAGACTATTAGGTGCTCTAGGGAAGGATGCCGCTTATGTCACTGTAGTGCTCGCCGACGCTCTTTAATTGCCTATCGACTTCTGGCAACCATCAAGGGACTGACTTTCACCAGGGGCACCCTAGAGAACGAGGGATCGCATTTTCCGTCGCAGAAATTATCTGTGTAGTGACCTAATCAATCACAACATCGATGGCATCACGTGGGGGAGATCGAACGCTGACAGCAGAGGTTACGGCTACCAAGTCTGCCTTGTTTAAAACCCATCTGGGTAGGCGTCCATAGGCATGATGCTGGGGGAGTGACAGGAAGATAGGGAAGTGGTCACTACCAGATAGGTCGTCAGGTGCTCTCCAGTGGATAGATGGGAGGACTCAAGGGTTGCAAATTGATAAATCAATGACTGAGTAATTATCATGAGCCGCACTGAAATGTGTGTTGGCCACAGTATTTAAGAAGCAGAGGTCGAGTTGGGGCAGTAAATTTTCGACATCTCTGCCATGGTCAGTAAGTATGGTGCTACCCCACAAGGGGCTATGGGCGTTAAAATCTCCCAAAAGTAGGAAAGGCTTAGGGAGTTGATCAATCAGTGCAGCCACTACGTTCAGGGGTACCGCACCATCTGGAGGGAGACATACATTGCAGACAGTTATTTCCTGCATCATCCATATCCTGACAGCCACAGTTTCAAGAGGAGTTTGAAGGGGCGTAGGCTTACTACATACCAAGTTCAGCACTTAAACTCAAGCTCCACAAGACACTCTATTATATTCTCTACAGTTCTTGTAATATCCCCTGTAGCCACGAAGGGCATGGGTTCGCATTGCTGGGAACCAGGTTTCCTGGAGGGTAATGCAGAAAGCTGGTGTTAAGCTTAAAAGTTGCCATAGCTCAGCTAGGTGGTGGAAAAAACCGCCGCAATTCCACTGAAGGATGACGTGATCGCGATTCTGGGAAGACATGAAACACTCAATGAGGTAGTCTATGCCTCATGGTCGCCTGCTGCTACCGACTTATTTCATAAACAGCCTATACCCATTGTGTCTGAGAGTTTGGCAGGATCTAGGCCCTCAGCAGATGCCAGAATGTTCCCCTTATCCTCAGATGCAGAGCTTGTAGGCAGCGGTGGTATGGGTGCCACTGCAATTTCCTTGGTCTTGGGGGTCTTCTTTCTGGATTTCTCTCGCTGATCTTTGGGTTCCTCATGCTTGGAGGGCTTCATTGATTGTCTCCAGGACTGAGGATGATCATGAAGCCCTATGACCAGCTGCTTTTGGCCACTTCAGCCAGTGGTGAGTGTCATCTTTCCCACTAGCAGAAACCTAGAAGGGAGTGACCAAAGAGGCCCCTTCATAGCGAGAGGAGCTGAGGAAGACTTACACTTCTCTGGCTGAGAATTGGGAGCATTGTCCCTGATGATTGAGGGGACAGTGCTCCCGAGATAGGGGGTGCGGGAGCAACAGGAAGGTAAGTGCCCCCCTCCCCCCACCACCACCAAGGGGGCAGGTGTAGTCTTCTGGCTCTGAGAGCCAACTGGAACTCGGCGAACTGATGGGGCTACAACTGTTCTCGTAGCTGCAGCATAAGAGGAGGTCATAGCCACAGGATGTAGGCTCTCAAATTTCCTCTAGGCCTCAATGTAGGTCAGTCGGTCCAGGGTCTTGTATTCCATGATTTTCCTTTCCACAATCTCGACATGTGATGCTGGAAGTACAGTAGGAAGACATATGGTTGAACTTCCAGCAATTAAAGCACCACATTGGGGGAGGGATATATGGCTTGACATCACAGTGGTAGAACATCACCTTGAACTTCTCAGGTAATGTGTCACCCTCGAAGGCCAAGATGAAGGTACTGGTGGCAACCTGATTATCCTTCAGATCCCGATGGATGCGCCAAACGAAATGAACTCTTTGTTGCTCTAATTTGGCGCGCAGCTCTTCGTCAGACTGAAAAAGAAGGTCCCTGTGGAATATAATACCCTGGACCACATTTAAGCTCTTATGAGGTGTTTGATCACCAGGAAGTAATGACGTGGTACGCTTCATCGCACGTCATCCGCCCTAATACCACCCACTGTGACCAGGGGCCCTCCCCATGGGCGCCATCCAGCTGCAGCAAAGGCCACCTGGCAGGACGGCCATTGGTGGGAGTGCCGGCCGAAGTGGCCATGCGGTTAATGGCGCTGCAGTCTGGAACTGCAAGACCGCTATGGTTGCAGGTTCGAATCCTGCCTCGGGCATGGATGTTTGTGATGTCCTTAGGTTAGTTAGGTTTAACTAGTTCTAAGTTCTAGGAGACTAATGACCTCAGCAGTTGAGTCCCATAGTGCTCAGAGCCATTTGAACCATTGGTGGGAGTTCAAATGGTTCAAATGGCTCTGAGCACTATGAGACTGAACATCTGAGGTCACCAGTCCCCTAGAACTTAGAACTAATTAAGCCTAACTAACCTAAGGACATCACACACATCCATTCCCAAGGTAGGATTCGAACCTGCGACCGTAGCAGTCGCTCGGTTCCAGACTGAAGCGCCTAGAACCGCTCGGCCATTGCTGGGAGTCCCAATGCCTCAGGGTGACGGGCATCCACTCTTTGGCATACGTGGGGTGTTAAAGGCGCAGGCATCAGCAGAGCAATCCCTGTGTAGTCAGGGGGCTACAGTCAGCAGAGTACATCGCGATCCCGCCACAATGGACTGGCTACCGTGCTGGATATGAGGTGCAGAGAATCCCATGGTCCCTGTTGGCTCAGGAAACGACACTGCATAATGGGTGGAGGAAAACGCACCCAGGAAGGGGTCCTCGCTCAAGAGACTGAGGATGAGTGGGACTGCGATGTCACGACGAGAAAGCGGGCTAAAGATCTCAATGCACGATGAACACGATGCACCATGTAAGGCGCCCTTCCCAATTGGCTCGCTCTTCGGGAAAATTTTGAAAAATTGGGGTCAAACCCTACAGGGGACCATCACATGAAGGCCGAAACATGTGAGACTCCTTTTAGTCACCTCTTACGACAGGCAGGAATACCTTGGGCCTATTCTAACCCCGGGGCCCGAAGGGGGGGGGGGGGGGGGTTGCGGGGGTGTATTGAAGGCTTTATTATTGAAGTCAAGGAACACGACATCTACCTGACCGGCGGTTTGTGCCGCTTTCTGGTCTCATTGACGAACAGAGCGAGCTGGGTTGCACACGACCTTTGTTTTCGGAACCCATGTTGATTCCTATAGAGGATATTTTCAGTCTCCAGAATTGTCAATTATGTGAACGTAATACACGTTCCAAAAGTCTACAAGAGAACGGCGGTCAGAGATATAGGTTTTGAGTGTCTGTTCGACAAGCCTCCTGAGGGAAAACTGGAACGACCAATCATTAGGAACACTTAGCTGGCCGGCCGGAGTGGCCGAGCGGTTCTAGGCGCTACAGTCTGGAAACGCGCGACCACAACGGTCACAGGTTTGAATCCTGCCTCGGGCATGGATGTGTGTGATGTCTTTAGGTTAGTTAGGTTTAAGAAGTTCTAAGTTCTAGGGGACTGATGATCTCAGAAGTTAAGTCCCAAAGTGCTCAGAGCCATTTGAACCATTTGAACACTTAGCTGCTCCACAAACCTTCAATACTGCTGTCAGAAGGGGACATATTTGTTCGCATACTCTGTGTACAGTCGTACTGGTATCCCATCACGTCCAGCGATCTTGTAGTTGTAGAGCGGTTGAGCGAATTCAGTTGGTTTTCTATCCCTTGATCACGTACTTCGATATCAGTAATTTTGTCATTCGTTCGACGATTTGGAGGTATTGATAGTGCGATCCTTCTCTGTGAAATGGTTTTGGAAAAAAAACATATAGTATTTCGGTCTTTTCTGTGTAGTCCTCATTTTCAGTGCTGTTATGTTCCCAGAATGTCTGGACCAAGTCAGCAGAATCTTATTTTGGAATTGATTGTGCTCCACGCATGGCTTTCCTTATACTAATTTTTCTTCGTTTAGTTTTGTTTTACTGCGAGGCTTTGACTACGTTTGAATTTGCAATGAAGCCCTCTTTGTTTTCGTAGCAATTTTCTAATCCGGCTGTCGAACAAAGACATGTCTTTTCCATCCATCACAACTTTGCTCAGCACGTACATGTGCGAATCGTATTGTACAGTCCACTTCAACTTGATCCATTGATACTCAATGTTGTTAGTGCTGGAGAGGAAATTTTCATGCTGCACACTGAGGTTATATGAAATCTGATTCTTGTCACTCTTGCTAAGCAGGAAGATCTTTCTAGTTTTCTTTGTGTTCCTACTTACAGCAATATTCAGTGATGTTGTAACGACCTTAAGATCACTGTTTCCCTGTTCTACGATAATTAAGTCGAACAGTTGGGATGTGTTTGTCACTAACAGATCCAACATGTTTCCTTCATGAGGAGGTTCGCTAGTTAAATACTCAACTTAATTTTCAGATAAGGCGCTTAGAACAATTTCACGCGATTGTCTGCCCCTACCACCTGTCGTTATCACTCAAGTCTCCCAGATATTACTAGTAATTTGAAACCTGCACCTGAAACTGTAACTAGAGAAGGAAATTCACACGAAATGTTGTCCAAGTTTCCTCTCAAATGCTGCGCCACTACTGCTCCTCAGGCAGTGGGTCTATAAAGGCATCTGAAGACAATGTTTGATCCACATTTAACATTTGTCTTCACCCAAGCTATTTCGCATTCGGAATCTGTTCTAATTTCACAAGATATTATCGCATTTTAATGACTATAAACACGCCCTCTCCACCACCAGTGTTTGTCTTTGAAATACACATTCTAATCGCAGTAGAGAATTTCATTGTTATTAACATCTGATTTCAGCCAGCTTTCTTGAGCCTTACGTGCGCCAATTTTCTGTCACGCGTATCGAATATCGATAGCTGCAGTCCTACTTTGTAGGTCTTCGGCCATAACCTAGAAACGAGACCACGTAGTACCGAAAGTGGCGAGCTAGTGGAGGGTCGTGTTCAGATTTAATGCCGTATGCTGGCTGGTTTGTGGAAATAGTTGAATGGACTGACTGAAGACGCTCGCTGCCGTTGGCGTGTCGCGCATTCGCTGCCGTCAGTGGTCTGCATTCTGTCAGCGTAGCATTTTACACCCTTGCGGCGCTAACCACCCCATGAAAGTATCTCATTTTCTCAAACGGTGCAAATGTTAATGGAAAGCGTCGGCTCTGGCGCTATGTGTTCTGCCTGTTACTCAAAGTTTCTTGCGTACCAGCTTCTTGCTTACGTGCGCCTTGTGCTACACTCCTGGAAATGGAAAAAAGAACACATTGACACCGGTGTGTCAGACCCACCATACTTGCTCCGGACACTGCGAGAGGGCTGTACAAGCAATGAACACACGCACGACACAGCGGACACACCAGGAACCGCGGTGTTGCCCGTCGAATGGCGCTAGCTGCGCAGCATTTGTGCACCGCCGCCGTCAGTGTCAGCCAGTTTGCCGTGGCATACGGAGCTCCATCGCAGTCTTTAACACTGGTAGCATGCCGCGACAGCGTGGACGTGAACCGTATGTGCAGTTGACGGACTTTGAGCGAGGGCGTATAGTGGGCATGCGGGTGGCCGGGTGGATGTACCGCCGAATTGCTCAACACGTGGGGCGTGAGGTCTCCACAGTACATCGATGTTGTCGCCAGTGGTCGGCGGAAGGTGCACGTGCCCGTCGACCTGGGACCGGACCGCAGCGACGCACGGATGCACGCCAAGACCGTAGGATCCTACGCAGTGCCGTAGGGGACCGCACCGCCACTTCCCAGCAAATTAGGGACACTGTTGCTCCTGGGGTATCGGCGAGGACCATTCGGAACCGTCTCCATGAAGCTGGGCTACGGTCCCGCACACCGTTAGGCCGTCTTCCGCTCACGCCCCAACATCGTGCAGCCCGCCTCCAGTGGTGTCGCGACAGGCGTGAATGGAGGGACGAATGGAGACGTGTCGTCTTCAGCGATGAGAGTCGCTTCTGCCTTGGTGCCAATGATGGTCGTATGCGTGTTTGGCGCCGTGCAGGTGAGCGCCACAATCAGGACTGCATACGACCGAGGCACACAGGGCCAACACCCGGCATCATGGTGTGGGGAGCGATCTCCTACACTGGCCGTACACCACTGGTGATCGTCGAGGGGACACTGAATAGTGCACGGTACATCCAAACCGTCATCGAACCCATCGTTCTACCATTCCTAGACCGGCAAGGGAACTTGCTGTTCCAACAGGACAAATCACGTCCGCATGTATCCCGTGCCACCCAACGTGCTCTAGAAGGTGTAAGTCAACTACCCTGGCCAGCAAGATCTCCGGATCTGTCCCCCATTGAGCATGTTTGGGACTGGATGAAGCGTCGTCTCACGCGGTCTGCACGTCCAGCACGAACGCTGGTCCAACTGAGGCGCCAGGTGGAAATGGCATGGCAAGCCGTTCCACAGGACTACATCCAGCATCTCTACGATCGTCTCCATGGGAGAAGAGCAGCCTGCATTGCTGCGAAAGGTGGATATACACTGTACTAGTGCCGACATTGTGCATGCTCTGTTGCCTGTGTCTATGTGCCTGTGGTTCTGTCAGTGTGATCATGTGATGTATCTGACCCCAGGAATGTGTCAATAAAGTTTCCCCTTCCTGGGACAATGAATTCACGGTGTTCTTATTTCAATTTCCAGGAGTGTATTTGGCCGTAGCATATGGACGCTTATGCTGTCAAATGTATTTTTGTTGTACTTGTCGGAACCACGCATTGTGAATCACTGTGTGCTGCGCAAAAAAATTAATTCTGTGTTTAAATCTCCTACAAAGTGCAACGTGCCTGCGATCCTTATGGTAAGTCTGTAATCTGGTGTGTTGTAACTGTCCTTCTTTCCCTTAGTGTGTTGTGTTGTTTTATGTCTGTCAGTAGTACCTTAGAGGGCGGCTGTCCTTTCCTACTTCAATAGCGTCATCAGGTTGATACTCGCGCGTTTGCGCTTAGGACATAGATTTCCTTTTCCCGTTTTGTGTTTATATATTTCTATTCTGTTTCATGCTTCTGCAGAGCAGTTATTACTGCTTTCGTTCGGTATGTCGATCGCTGGTCCCTCTTTACCAAAATTTCCCTTGTAAAACCGGCTTCATTTGTTATTCACCCTTTTCTTACAACCTCTTTAATTTGTGATAAACAAGCTTATGTTAGTGACAAATGTTTTAACAAAATTTATTATGGTGCAGAGAGTACTCAGAATCATTATCATCAGTGGATTGTGCTTGTATGGTAACGTAGCTTGTCTATGTCCAGCTACACTACTGGCCATTAAAATTGCTACACCACGAAGATGACGTGCTACAGACGCCAAATTTAACCGACAGGAGGAAGATGCTGTGATATGCAAATGATTAGCTTTTCAGAGCATTCACAGAAGGTTGGCACCGGTGGCGACAGCTACAACGTGGTGACATGATGAAAGTTTCCAACCGATTCTCAGACACAAACAGCAGTTGACCGGCGTTGCCTGGTGAAACGTTGTTGTGATGCCTCGTGTAAGGAGGAGAAATGCGTACCATCGCGTTTCCGACTTTGATAAAGGTCGGATTGTAGCTTATCGCGATTGTGGTTTATCGTATCGCAACATTGCTGCTCGCATTGGTCGAGATCCAATGACTGTTAGCAGAATATGGAATCGGTGGGTTCAGGAGGGTAATACAGAACGCCGTGCTGGATCCCAGCGGCCTCGTATCACTAGCAGTCGAGATAACAGGCATCTTATCCGGATGGCTGTAACGGATCGTGCAGCCACGTCTCGATCCCTGAGTCAACACATGGCGACGTTTGCAAGACAACAACCATCTGCACGAACAAATCGACGACGTTTGCAGCAGCATGGACTATCAACTCGCAGACCATGGCTGCGGTTACCGTTGACGCAGCATCACAGACAGGAGCGCCTGCGATGGTGCACGCAACGACGAACTTGGGTGCACGAATGGCAAAACGTCATTATTTCGGATGAATCCAGGTTCTGTTTACAGCATCATGATGGTCGCATCCGTGTTTGGCGACATCGCGGTGAACGCACATTGGAAGCGTGTATTCGTCATCGCCAAATTGGCGTATCACCCGGCGTGATGGTATGGGGTGCCATTGGTTACACGCCTCGGTCACCTCTTGTTCGCATTTGAACAGTGGATGTTACATTTCAGATGTGTTACGACCCGTGGCTCTACCCTTCATTCGATCCCTTCGAAACCCTACATTTCAGCAGGATAGTGCACGACCGCATGTTGCAGGTCCTGTACGGGCATTTCTGGATACAGAAAATGTTCGACTGCTTCCCTGGCCAGCACATTCTCCAGATGTCTCACAATTGAAAACGTGTGGTCAATGATGGCCGAGCAACTGTCTCGCCACAATACGCCAGTCACTACTCTTGATGAACTGTGGTATCGTGTTGAAGCTGCATGGGCAGCTGTACCTGTACACGCCATCCAAGCTCTGTTTGACTCAATGCCCAGGCGTATCAAGGCCGTTATTACGGCCAGTGGTGGTTGTTCTGGGTACTGATTTCTCGGGATCTATGGACCCAATTTGCATGAAAATGTAATCACATGCCAGTTCTAGTGTAATGTATATGTCCATTGAATACCCGTTTATCATCTGTATTTCTCCTTGGTGTAGCAATTTTAATGGCTAGTAGTGTAGTACTATTCAAATTCATAAGCCATTTTGATGTGGTTGAGACCGCTCCATCATTAGGTATATTTGTTCATTGAGATGTGTAGGTGGGCAAATGAGCAAAATGATATGTCTTATTATACACTGCTGGAAAAAAATTAGTATCCCTCGTAAGACGACGTCGATTTTGATCCGATGATTGCATTCGCCACCTAAGGGATAGTAGATGTACTGATAATGGTTTCAACGTCGTCCGCCAACAGACAGCGTAGTGGCATAGCTACCTGAGCGCCATCTGTAACCACACTTTAATAGGGAATGTTCACAGCCAGAAGGCTCGGCATGGTGCAGATATGTGAAGCAACTAGGCAACCATTCCACGAAGACGTACTCGTGCTTCATACAGCCAACTGAACGAGTTTCAGAGGGGTCAAATTGTGAGCTTCCGAGTGGCAGGACGATCCTTTTGGAGAATGCCACACAAGATGCTGCGTCACTTGTGCAACGATGCTGGTATCAGTGATCACGTGAATACTCTCACATACGTAGAGGAGGTTCTGCACGTCCACGCAACCACAGACGCTCACTGGGATAGTCATATTGTAAGGGCAGCAACAGCAGATCGCGCGGCTACCGCAGCGTAGATAAGATGCCTTTTGAGCTCAGGTGTCTCAACACAAACTGTTGCGAACCAGTTACTGTCAGTGGGACTAGGGGCGCGCACACCTCTAGCCCGTCTTCCACTCGCGCCACAGCATCGATGCGCGGAGCTCGACTCGTGCCGTCAGAGGATCACTTGGAAGACGAAATGGCGCGCTGTGGTCTTCAGCGAGGAAGGGAGATTCTACCTGCACGCAAGTGATGGTCGTTTTCGCGTACGACCCAGAGCTGGTCAACGCTGTCTCACAGAGTCCATTTGTCCAAGACCCACCGGCTTCGCCCCACCTTATCGTCTGATTAGATTAGATTAGATTTACTTTCATTCCAATTGATCCGTAGTGAGGAGGTCCTGCAGGATGTGGAACATGTCAGAAAAACAACATACATAACAAATATTTAGAGCTCAAACAAATAAGCTAATGTACCATTCCACAGGTCCCATGTGGAATGTTCGTCATTTTTTAATGAACACTATATGAAAGAATCATTTTACAAATACTAATGCACTGAATTTAAAATAAAAAAAGTTTATTTATTTATTTATAAGGTAAGAAACGTGTAATACAACTACTATAATACTTATTTACATTGAATACATTAATGCACTGAAATGGTGCAGAAATTCGATTGTACTTACACACACCCACGCAAACACACACACACACACACACACACACACACACACACACACACAAACACACACACATACACACTTATTTACAATGAACACATTACTGCACTGAAATTGTGCAGAAGTTATAATATCACACACACACAAATCAGTTAGTTCTACTGACAAATTCATCAATGGAGTAGAAGGAGCTGGCCACCAATAAATCCTTTAGGCTTCTCTTAAACTCATTGTCATTGGTTGTTAAGCTTTTTATGGCTGCTGGCAAGTTATTGAAAATGTGTGTTCCTGAATAATGCACACCTTTTTGTACAAGACTAAGTGACTTTAAATCCTTGTGAAGATTGTTCTTATTTCTAGTACTGATTCCATGAATTGAGCTGCTGTATATATTTTATTGTATATATTTGCTGTATAAGTGATATATTTTTAATGACAAATTTCATTGAAGAATAAATATATTGGGAAGCAGTAGCTAGTATCCCTAGTTCCCTAAACAGGCTTCTGCAAGATGTTCTTGAGTTCACACCACATATAACTCTTACTGCACGTTTTTGTGCCCGGAAAACTTTAGCTTGGCTTGATGAGTTGCCCCAAAAAATAATCCCATATGACATTATGGAATGAAAGTAAGCATAGTATGCCAGCTTTTTCGTTTTTATATCCCCTAGGTCTGACACAATTCGCATTGCAAATAGAGATTTGTTAAGACGCTTCAGCAGTTCTGTGGTGTGCTTTTCCCAGTTGAATTCATTATCAAGCTGTAATCCCAAGAATTTAACACTGTCCATTTCTTTTATCTGCTTGTCATCATATGTTAGGCATATACTCGTGGGACACCCCTGACAAGCTCTGATCTGCATGTAATGTGTTTTTTCAAAGTTTAGCGACAAGGAATTGGCTAAGAACCAGTGATTAATGTCGAATAATATTTTATTAGCTGATCATTCTAAGACTACACTTGATTTGCTATTTATTGCGATACGCGATATGCGATAAGCTACAACTCTCGTTCACTTTGATCTTCAGTACGTGCAGATTGTCGTTAGACCTCTTCTTTTGCAGCTCTTGCAACAGGAAAGTGTTGTGCCAAAAGGATACTGCTCATCCACACACTGCCCGTGAAATTCAACGTCCTCTGTGAGACGTGCAGCAACTTCCCTGGCCAGCACGATCTTCCAACTTGTCTCCAATCGGGACAAGAAATGAACCGTGTGACACATCAACCAACAATTCATACAGTCAACGAAGATATAAAGTCCGTCGTCAGTTGCACTTTTTATCTTTGTTTAAATATTTTGCAGCTGTTCAACTACAAAATCATAAACACAGTACTACGTGGACAGGTCGAGTAGGAGTGGGATAATGCATCCTAGGAGAGTATTCGCCATCTGTACGATCGACTGTATGCAAGAGTCAGCGTCTGCATTGCCGCCTGTGTTGGCTACGCCATGTACTGATACGGGTGTTTCAGCTTGGGTTGATACCTGGTACCTCTGAACCGTTTGTACTATTTATTAGCAATTATTTCATTTACTCCATATGCACTGTGCAACAATAGATCTTGAGTGAGTTGGAGACGTCTTAAAAGGTATACCAATTTTTTTCTGGAAATGTAGCCTGGAGAGTGCTTGCTCTATTTTATCTATTTTGATTCATTGGTACTTACGTTGTTAACTGGTCGTGTTTTACTGTTCTGTTTGTTTTTTGTATAAGGTTTTAGGCGTTGCCGTTTGTAATATTCTAAACGTTATCGCCGTTAAAACTGTAGCTTTATAGTTTTACTTGTAGCTTTATAGTTTTACTTGTTGATTGACTACAAACAAACACTTGCGGTCGGATACCATGTAACTGTGTTATTAAAATATTACAAAATAGTTCGCCTTCATCATGTCTAACTCTGTTATCAGTATTTCGAATTTTGTTATTCCTCGTTATTTTAATTGTACAGTCTGCATTTTACCAGTAAAATTTTACATTCAGATTGTCCTCTACTGATGTAAATGGGCATAGCTAATAGTGACGACTTTAGTTGACTTTTTTTACCGGTGATTACATTGTTTGTTTGTTGTGGTCTTCAGTCCTGAGACTGGTTTGATGCAGCTCTCCATGCTACTCTATCCTGTGCAAGCTTCTTCATCTCCCAGTACCTACTGCAACCTACATCCTTCTGAATCTGCTTAGTGTATTGATCTCTTGGTCTCCCTCTACGATTCTTACCCTCCACGCTGCCCTCCAATGCTAAATTTGTGATCCCTTGATGCCTCAAAACATGTCCTACCAACCGATCCCTTCCTCTAGTCAAGTTGTGCCACAAACTTCTCTTCTCCCCAATCCTATTCAGTACCTCCTCATTAGTTACGTGATCTACCCACCTTATCTTCAGCATTCTTCTGTAGCACCACATTTCGAAAGCTTCTATTCTCTTCTTGTCCAAACTGGTTATCGTCCATGTTTCACTTCCATACATGGCTACACTCCATATTAATACTTTCAGAAATGACTTCCTGACACTTAAATTTATACTCGATGTTAACAAATTTCTCTTCTTCAGAAACGATTTCCTTGCCATTGCCAGTCTACATTTTATATCCTCTCTACTTCGACCATCATCAGTTATTTTACTCCCTAAATAGCAAAACTCCTTTACTACTTTAAGTGTCTCATTTCCTAATCTAATCCCCTCAGCATCACCCGATTTAATTTGACTACATTCCATTATCCTCGTTTTGCTTTTGTTGATGTTCACCTTATATCCTCCTTTCAAGACACTGTCCATTCCGTTCAACTGCTCTTCCAAGTCCTTTGCTGTCTCTGACAGAATTACAATGTCATCGGCGAACCTCAAAGTTTTTATTTCTTCTCCATGGATTTTAATACCTACTCCGAATTTTTCTTTTGTTTCCTTTACTGCTTGCTCAATATACAGATTGAATAACATCGGGGAGAGGCTACAACCCTGTCTCACTCCTTTCCCAACCACTGCTTCCCTTTCATGCCCCTCGACTCTTATAACTGCCATCTGGTTTCTGTACAAATTGTAAATAGCCTTTCGCTCCCTGTATTTTACCCCTGCCACCTTCAGAATTTGAAAGAGAGTATTCCAGTTAACGTTGTCAAAAGCTTTCTCTAGGTCTACAAATGCTAGAAACGTAGTGATTACATTGTAATTACATTGTAATTATGAAAATGAGCAATCTGAGGAAATATCGGTAACATGTACATCCAAGCAATTATCGAGTGTTGGAAAGTTTTCATTGTAAGCTTGTATTCCACGCTATTTCTGATGCCTCGTACTTAACAGTTCACCTCAAAACTGTAAACCAGGAAAACAGTAATGACTTTTGTCATTTGGCACAAATAATTATTAAAGCTTGTGTACCTCAGATTAATTGATTGAGTTATGCATTTAATGTTTAATAAGTCTGTCGAACTTTATTGTCATTTTCTGGACTGCCACGCAAATGTATATTCCAGGGTTAAGAATATATTTCTCTGTACTTGACTTTATGGAACTATTATTTGCGCTACCGGCCTACACTTGAAGGTCTTTCTCGTCACTTGTATTGCATTTATACTTCTAATCACTTACTGGATCATGTTGTAATAAAGTTTGTTTCTCTAATTATTTATATTCTGTGGCCTCGTACCTTTCCAAACCCCAACCTTTTCCCTGCCGTCTCATCTCTGCCCCCAGTACTATGTGGACATCGTTACCATAAGTGAGTCTAGTTCTGACAGCTTTCCACAGACGCTCCTGCAGTTAACTAATCCTACGAGGGTATTTCGGAAAGTAAAGACACACCGTAAGCGAGAGGAACAGAAGAGTTTTGGCGAGCAAGTTGGCAACACTGGTGATAACCTTGAACCTTTAGCTTTCTCCTCGTGGTCATTCGGCAGTTGAACGTTGCTTCTGGTTGAAGTAGGTCGTGTTTAAAATGGCTGCGCCGACTCAGGATCCCGCCAAATGCGAAGTGCGCTCTGTCATATGTTTTCTTCATGCAAGAGGTCAGCGACCAGCGGATATTCACAAAGAAATTGTTTCTGTTTATGGGAACATTATGAATCGACAAAATGTATCGAAATGGTGTAGTCATTTCTCTGAAGGTAGGACCGATGTTCATGACAAACAAAGAACAGGTCGGCCATCTGTCATCTCTGATGCCCTTCTTTTGAGAACGAAGGAAGCAATTCGTGCGAGTAGACGTTTCACATTGGAAGAATTGCTTCAAATCATACCAGACGTGTCAATGACAACTCTTTATGACGTTGAGGCTGTCAAGTTAGGGTACAGGAAATTGTGTGTGCGCTGAGTTCCAAAACTGTTAACGGAAGAACACAAAAAGAAATGGATGGGCTTTGCACTCGACTTCCTCACATGCTATGCTGAAGCAGGTGATGAGTTACTTGATCACATTGCGACAGGTGACGAGACATGGGTTTATCACCATACACCTGAATCCAAGCAACAATCAATGCAATGGCGCCATTCGAATTCACCAAAAGCCAAGAAATGCAAAACGTCGATTTCAGCGAAGAAACTCATGGCTTCTGCTTTTTGGGACAGACAAGGCATTCTTCTGTTGGAATGTATGCCTCCTGGAACGACAATTAATGCTGCTGCATATTGCCAGACTTTGAAAAGTCTTCGAAGGGCAATTCAAAACAAATGCAGGGGAATGCTGACAAATGGAGTCCGCTTGCTTCATGACAACGCTCGGCCTCACACAACGCTCGTAACCAAAGCACTACTCAAACAATTCAAATGGGACATACTGGACCATCCGCCATACAGCCCAAACCTTGCGCCCACCGACTTCCATATCTTCCGTTATCTGAAGTCACATCTTGGTGGAAAATCCTTCCACGACGATGAAGAGATCAAAGATGAAGCTGAAATGTGGTTCCGACAACAAGCGGCAACCTTCTATGATTGTGGGATACAAAAGCTTGTGCACCGACTTAACAAATATTTGGATAACGGGGGTGATTACGTCGAAAAATAACAAATAATCCAGTTAATAAGATGTAACTGACGTTTTCTAAATAAATGTTCTATTTAAGGACTGCGAGCCATTGTATCTTTACTTTTCGAAATGCCCTCATACATTAACATTTTCTTTCCTGCAACTACCATGAAGAATGCTACCCAGTCTGGAATATCGAAGCATCTTATCAGACCTGTGGAGGAATTTCCCTACCCTAAAAAACTGAGATATGCTCGCCACGCGTACTTCGTTACCCTAGTAGCTGCTTCGTGCTTGTAGTGCACGTCTGAGCTATTAATGGGGGGGGGGGGGGGGGAGTTGTACAATTGTCCATCCGATAGTGGAAGAAATCCTCAGTAAGACCGTCACAGATTCGACTGAGCCTCTGATTTAGGCCTTCCACTCGACTCCAAACCAGAGGACCACGATTCATTCTGGGACAGATGCTGCAAAACGATAGCTCTGCTTGCATCCCTCAGACGAGGCAAGCTGTCTTCACCAAATCAGCCAGCCACCTGTAGGAACTGGGGATTGCCTCTGAACCCTTGCGGCAGCCATCATTTATGCCTACGATTTGCAACCGGGTGAACGCAGTTTCTCGGTTACTGCTGGCAGAGCCTCCTCCACGTCTCGGACGAGACCCCTCGGCAAGCAAACAGAGTGGACACTCGCCTTCTTTACCGACCTGCCTACTATTTCCCTGAAGGGGTGCATCACCTGCCTATCATTAGAGCTCCCAATGACAGACAGTTCCAGCCTCTGACTTCTCTGGACCTCACTCGAAGATCGACCACAGTCCCAACAGGCGAAGCGTTCCGTGTTGATTCAGGTGTACTTTCAGCATCAGAAAATACCTCAAATACCTTAAGACATAAGAGGACACGTGTGTGGTTGGTACCCAATTTCGCCTTCCGCCTACAGATTCGCAATTGTTCGCCAATGGCTATCAGATACTTTTGAACACATGTTCATGTGTGTGTGTGTGTGTGTGTGTGTGTGTGTGTGTGTGTGTGTGTGTGTGTGTGTGTGTTTGTGTGGGCATGTGTGTGTTCTAAATAGCACCAATTTACCATAACCCAAAAAATAATACTGTTTGAATCTTTAATATTGAAATTTCTCATCATCCTTCAAATTTGCCATCGTCCTCCGACTTGATGACGTCCTCGAAAAATGGGCGTAGCTTGTGAGGTATAGCGATGACGTCATGAAGGCGGTTTGGCTGTTGATGTAATGGCCCTATATGTATACTGCTTATCTTCACTCATGTAGAAAAAAACAGTTCAAATGGCTCTGAGCACTATGGGATTCAACTGCTGAGGTCATTGGTCCCCTAGAACTTAGAACTAGTTAAACCTAACTAACCTAAGGACATCACAAAAGAATGTATTTGAAAGACTCTTTATTTCATGCTTACAGCACGAATAAACTTTGGAAGAAGGAAATACAAAAATGTTCAGCGAAATTCATGGATACGGAAATACAAGTCACTTAGGAGTGAAGTAAGTGGGAAGTAAATAAACAAAACAGCAGCGTGTACTCTACCAATAAGTAAAAGTATGTCATATCTCCCATATGGTGAATGTTGCAGTAACAGGACAGGAAATCAACTCTATTGCGATGGATAACATACCAGCACTTGCCGGATCTAAAGGAAGTTGTAGCTTCCATTTCCTCACGATAGCTTCAAACCCATGGTATGGAGGTCGTATGAAGCATGTTGTTATACGTGCGCATACTGTTGTGTTTCGTGTGTAGAGTTTTAATTTTAATGTTCAGCAACTCTACAGTTAAGTATACAAAAAAGCGGCATGCAGCAGCGCTTTCTGCATAGTCCTCGATTTTGTGCCACAGGGCCGGTAAAATGACGGAAGGCTGCGATAAGTGGTGTGCGAAAATAAGTAGCTGGACGACATCACAGAAACAACGCTCTTATGCTTTTTTTCCTGTTTCTTGAATCATCAGTCTTCTGGGTAGCTTGATACCGCCCGCCACGAATCCCACTACTTTACTAACCTTTTCGTCTCAGAGCAGCACTTGAACCCTGCGTCCTCAATTATTTGTTGGATATATTCCGATCTCTGTCTTCCTCTACAACTTTTACCCTCTACAGTTTCCTATCGTACCATGGAAATTATTCCCTAATGTCTTAACAGATGCCCTATCGTCTTGTTCCTTGTTCTTGTCAGTATTTTCCATATAATCTTTTCCTCGCAGATTCTGCGGAGAACCTCCTCATTCCTTACCTTATCAGTCCCCCCAATTTTCAAGATTCTGCTATAGCACCACATCTCAAATGCTTCGATTCTTTTCTGTTCTGGTTTGTCTACAGTCTATGTCTTACTCACACACACTCTCTGCTCCAAACGTACATTCTTAGAAATTTCTTCCTCAAATTACGGCCTAAGTTTAACATTAGTAGACTTCTGTTGGCCAGGAATGCTCTTTTTACCAGTGCTATCTACTTTTTATATGCTCCTTGCTCCGTCCGTCATGGGTTACTTTTCTGCCTAGGTAGCAAAGTTCCTTGACTTCATCTACTTCGTGAATCCCATTTCTGATGCTAAGTTTCTCGCTGTTCTCATTTCTGCTACTTCTAATCACTTTCCTCGTTGTTCGACTTTCTCTCAATCCATATTCTACTCTCATTAGACTTTTCATTCGACTCAACAGGACCTTTAATTCTTCTTTACTCTCACTGAGAATAGCAACGTCATAAGTGAACCTTATCAATGATATCCTTTTATCCTGAATTGTAATCCCACCTTCAACCCTTCTTTTATATTCGGCGTTGCTTCTTGGATGTACACATTCAACAGTAGGGGCGAAAGACTACATACATGTCTTACAACCATTTTAATCCGAGCACTTCGTTCTTGGTCTTCCAGTCTTATTGTTCCCTCTTAGTTCTTGTACATATTGCATATTTACCCGTCTTTCCTATAGCTTACTCCCATTTTTCTCACAATTTCGATCATCTTGCATCACTTTACACTGTCGAACGCTTTTCTCAGATCGACAAATACTACTAACCTATTTGGATTTCAGTCTTGCTCCCATTATCAGCCGCAAGTCAGAACTGCCTCTCTGGTGGTTTTCCCTTTCCTGAAGCCAAAATGATCGTCATCTAATAGATCGTCAGTTTTTTTCCCTTTTTCTGTTTATTATTCTTGTCAGCAACTTGGATCAGTGCGCCGTTAAGCTGATTGTCCGTTAATTCTCTCACTTTTCGGCTCTTTCTATCTTTGGAACTGTATGAATCATGTTTTTCTGAAATTATAATGGCACATCTCCTGTCCCATAAATTCTACAATCCAACCTAAATGGGCGTTTTGTTGCCACTTCTCACAATGATTTTAGAAATTTTATCTGTCCCTTCTGCCGCATTTGATCTTAAGTCTTCTATAGCTCTTTTAACTTCTCATACTGGATCCCCTACCTCTTGCCTATCGATTCCAGTTTCTTCCTCTAAGACGTCTTAAGATAAGCCCTACTCCGCTACAGCCCTTCAAAGTGCTGTTGCCACCTATCCACTGTCTCTCCTACGCATTTGACAATGAAATTCTCATTCAGCTCTTAATGCTTTTAACTTCGCCGTTTTTGTTTTTTTTACTTTTCTATATGCTGTGTCAGTTCTTTCGACAATCATTTCTTTTTCGATTTTTCCGCATGTTTCATTTAGTCATTTTGGCTTAGCTTTCCTGTATTTCCAATTAGTTTCACTCCTATGTGACTTGAATTTCCTTATTCATGAATATCCCTGAACATTTTTGTACTTCCTTCTTTCGTCGATCAGGCGAAGTATCTCTTCTGTTATCCATGGTTTCTTCGTAGTTGCCTTCCTTGTACCCATGTCTTTCTTTCCAACTTGTGTGGCTGCCCTTTTTAGAGATGTCTATTCCTCTTCAACTTAACTGCCTATTGAGCTGTTCATTATCGGAGTATCTATAGCCTTAGAGAACTTATTTTCATTCTTATTATTCCCGTATTCCATTTCTTTGCGCATTGATTCTTCCTGACTAATATCTTGAACATCTGCCTAATCTTCATCATTACTAAATTTTGATCTAAATCTACATCTGGCCCTGGGTACGCCTTACAATCCAACATCTGCTTTTGGAATCTCTGTTGACCATGATGTAATCTGACTGAAATACTCCTGTATCTCCCAGTCTTTTCCATATATACTCCTCTTGTGATTCTTGAACAGGGTATTCGCAGTTACTATCTCACATTTATTGCAGAACTCAGTTTGTCTCTCTCCTCTTTCATTTCTACTACCAAGCCCATATTCTCCCGTAATAGTTTCTTCTACTTCTTCCCCTTCAACAGCATTCCAATTCCCAGGACTATTAGATGTTCATCTCCCTTTACTCACTTAAGCGTCCCTTTAATAACAGCATGTACTTTATCTTTTCATCTTCTGCCTGCGACGCCGGCATGTATACCTAAATTATTGTTGTCGGTGTTGGTTTGCTGTCGATTGGGATGCGAGCAATTCTGTCACTGAACTGTTCACAGTAACTTACTCTCTGCCCTACTTTCCTATTCATAACGAATCCTACTCCTGTTATATCATTTTGTGCTGCTGTTGATATTACCCTATACTCATCTGACCAGAAATCCTTGTCTTCTTTCCTTTTCCTTCACTGACCACCGCTGTACTTTAATTGAGCCTTAGCATTTCCCTACCACTTTTAAACTTCTTACATTCCACGCCCCGACTCGTAAAACATTCTTTCTCTGGTTATAAATCATTTTCTCATGGCCACCTCCCTCTTAGCAGTCCCTTTCCAGATATCCGAATGGGGGACCAGTGAGAAATATTTTACCGTTGGAAAGATCATAATGACATTTTTTCAATTACAGGCCACGTGACCTGTGGATTCACATTCTATTTCATTAATCCAGTGGCATCCATTGCTTTCTACATTCTCATGCCGGTGATCATTGGTGATTATCCTGCCTCTTAGCTGCAATTTCCCGCTCCAAGCACTAGAGAGTTTTTATTTATTTATTAACGTTACAGAAAGACCCGCCGCCTTGGTAACTATGATGGGTCGTTTGCTACTAAACATTAGTAACAAGCTGCAGAGACACTCTCTTCGTCTTTTTCTGCAGTTTCTCTCACTGCTGTTATTTTTCTTGTCTCTTACATAATTATATTGTTAGTAAAAAAAACAATTAGTATGTTAAGTACATTTTGGGAAGGGAAATTTTTTTTAATATATTCTTAAGAAGAAATAATAGAAGAAAGGAAAGAGTTGGATGATAAAGGAGGTCCGTTTACCGGCTATTTCAAATGGGAATTAGCGAATTCTATTCTAATATTTTTGCTGCTATGTATGTGCATTCCGTGAGATCAACTCTACGTGGTTTGCGTATCAGGTTTAACAGTGCTATTTGTTACAACAATTACTTCTTCTATTTGCCCACGCCATAAACGGAAGAGGAGCCTCGGAAGGGTGACTTCGAACTTCGTCTCTCCGAAAGGCACTTCTGTGTTGTGCATTCGTGTTTGTGTAGTTAAGTCTTAAGATACTACATATGTATTTTTATGTACAATATTATAAAATTCACATGTTTTACAGTTTGCATCTTATATAGTTTACATATTAGACAGTTACAAGTTTGAAATTAATGATCCAAAAAAAACAACTAAAGAATTACTTGCAGAATGAGATTTTCACTCTGCAGCGGAGTGTGCGCTGATATGAAACTTCCTGGCAGATTAAAACTGTGTGCCGGACTGAGACTCGAACTCGGGGCTTTGCCTTTCGCAGGCAAGTGCTCTACCAACTGAGCTGCCCAAGCACGACTCACGCCCCGTCCTCACAACTTTACTTCTGCCAGTACCTCGTCTCCTACCTTCCAAACTTTACAGAAGCTCTCCTGCGAACCTTGCAGAACTAGCACTCCTGAAAGAAAGGATATTGCGGAGACATGGCTTAGCCACAGCCTAGGGGATGTTTCCAGAATGAGATTTTCACTCTGCAGCGGAGTGTGCGCTGATATGATACTTCCTGGCAGATTAAAACTGTGTGGCGGATCGAGACTCGAACTCGGGACCTTTGCCTTTCGCGGGCAAGTGCTCTACCAACTGAGCTACCCAAGCACGACTCACGCCCCGTCCTCACAACTTTACTTTTGCCAGTACTGGCAGACGAGGTACTGGCAGAAGTAAAGTTGTGAGGACGGGGCGTGAGTCGTGCTTGGGTAGCTCAGTTGGTAGAGCACTTGCCCGCGAAAGGCAAAGGTCCCGAGTTCGAGTCTCGATCCGCCACACAGTTTTAATCTGCCAGGAAGTATCATATCAGCGCACACTCCGCTGCAGAGTGAAAATCTCATTCTGGAAACATCCCCTAGGCTGTGGCTAAGCCATGTCTCCGCAATATCCTTTCTTTCAGGAGTGCTAGTTCTGCAAGGTTCGCAGGAGAGCTTCTGTAAAGTTTGGAAGGTAGGAGACGAGGTACTGGCAGAAGTAAAGTTGTGAGGACGGGGCGTGAGTCGTGCTTGAGTAGCTCAGTTGGTAGAGCACTTGCCCGCGAAAGGCAAAGGTCCCGAGTTCGAGTCTCGGTCCGGCACACAGTTTTAATCTGCCAGGAAGTTTCATAAAGAACTACTTGTTTTACTTTGTAGAAATAGGAAAATTCGTTGTTTTGTTTCTTATTACTAACTTATTCCTGCATTCCTTGCATATACAGGGTGTTACAAAAAGGTACGGCCAAACTTTCAGGAAACATTCCTCACACACAAAGAAAGAAAATATGTTATGTGGGCATGTGTCCGGAAACGCTTACTTTCCTTGTTAGAGCTCATTTTATTACTTCTCTTCAAATCACATTAATCATGGAATGGAAACACACAGCAACAGAACGTACCAGCGTGACTTCAGACACTTTGTTACAGGAAATGTTCAAAATGTCCTCCGTTAGCGAGGATACATGCATCCACCCTCCGTCGCATGGAATCCCTGATGCGCTGATGCAGCCCTGGAGAATGGCGTATTGTATCACAGTCCTCCACAATACGAGCACGAAGAGTCTCTACATTTGGTACCGGGGTTGCGTAGACAAGAGCTGTCAAATCCCCCCATAAATGAAAGTCAAGAGGCTTGAGGTCAGGAGAGCGTGGAGGCCATGGAATTGGTCCGCCTCATCGGTCACCGAATCTGTTGTTGAGAAGCGTACGAACACTTCGACTGAAATCTGCAGGAGCTCCATCGTGCATGAACCACATGTTGTGTCGTACTTGTAAAGGCACATGTTCTAGCAGCACAGGTAGAGTATCCCGTATGAAATCATGATGACGTGCTCCATTGAGCGTAGGTGGAAGAACATGGGGCCCAATCAAGACATCACCAACAATGCCTGCCCGAACGTTCACAGAAAATCTGTGTTGATGACGTGATTGCACAATTGCGTGCGGATTCTCGTCAGCCCACACATGTTAATTGTGAAAATTTACAATTTGATCACGTTGGAATGAAGCCTCATCCGTAAAGAGAACATTTGCACTGAAATGAGGATTGACACATTGTTGGATGAACCATTCGCAGAAGTGTACCCGTGGAGGCCAATCAGCCGTTTATTGTGCCTGCACACGCTGTACATGGTACGGAAACAACTGGTTCTCCCGTAGCACTCTCCATACAGTGACGTGGTCAACGTTACCTTGTACAGCAGCAACTTCTCTGACACTGACATTAGGGTTATCGTCAACTGCACGAAGAATTGCCTCGTCCATTGCAGGTGTCCTTGTCATTCTAGGTCTTCTCCAGTCGCGAGTCATAGGCTGGAATGTTCCGTGCTCCCTAAGACTCCGATCAATTGCTTCGAACGTCTTCCTATCGGGACACCTTCGTTCTGGAAATCTGTCTCGGTACAAACGTACCGCGCCACGGCTATTGCCCCGTGCTAATCCATACATCAAATGGGTATCTGCCAACTCCGCATTTGTAAACATTGCACTGACTGCAAAACCACGTTCGTGATGAACACTAACCTGTTGATCGCTACATACTGATGTGCTTGATGCTAGTACTGTAGAGCAATGAGCCTCATGTCAACACAAGCACCGAAGTCAACATTACCTTCCTTCAATTGGGCCAACTGGCGGTGAATCGAGGAAGTACAGTACATACTGACGAAACTAAAATGAGCTCTAACATGGAAATTGAGCGTTTCCGGCCACATGTCCACATAACATCTTTTCTTTATTTGTGTGTGAGGAATGTTTCCTGAAAGTTTGGCCGTACCTTTTTGTAACACCCTATATTGACTGTAGTATCCTTGCAGTCGTGTGATCTACTAACATTCCGTATATGTATCTGTATCTGGGATACTGGTACGTTCATGTCATCATCTGTTTCCATATCAGTGTCTGAATACTGTTGTACCACGTATCATTTTGTGATATAGGGTTTGTATCTGGTCGTGATCTTATACATATAGTCATTGGTGCTTTCGCGTCTTGTGCAGCGCTCTTGATATTTCATCAGTGATCCGGTTAAGAGTGCTATATGTATCTGGGTTTCTTAAAGCTTGCCTTATGTCTTAGATTTCTGTCATCGGTCTTACGTGTGTGTGTACCGCATTTTAGTGTTATGTGTTTGGGAGACCAATGCTCCCCACATTCACATGTATTATTTTACCTAAGACCAAAGCGGTACAGGTGTGGAGGGTAGGTGTCATGGCCCGTTAGGAATTGAACCATACCGCAACTTGGATTAACATCTCTGAACCTCAAACGTTCCCGGATGTTCGAGAAGAAGGAAAAGACCCTACAACCCTTGTCAGATATTTCACATTCTTTTTGGCATGTCTCAACCTTCCAAATATTTAATTGGCGTTTTCCTGTAATGTATTCCTCTGTTATCTCGTGTACCTTGGGTAGTCTTCCACGTTTCAGTCAAATAATGCTGTGTCTAATGGTTATGTGAATGGGGTATGTTGTAAGTACAACGCATAGAGCTTCCACGGACATGGTGCCAAATGCCCCTGACATTCTGATTAATACACCTCTTTGCCTACGCCTGACAGGGGTTTTGCGGACCGTGCGTTACGGTCTACGTGTCCATGCATTTGCTGCGAAGCACATAACAGACTCAAAGAGGACTGTCTGCATTGGTGGTCTGTAGTATGTTGATTTTAGCGGGGTAAGTTTGTGCAGTAGTCTGGTCGCTTTTTCAATTGTAAGTCTTATTTGCTCGTTTAATGTTAATGGGTAGTCGAGGTGTATGGCTAGGTGTCTTGTTATTTTCCTCTCTGTGATAGTGTTACTCAGTCTTATGGTGAGGTTTCTGTGCAGCGTCCCTATCATCGGTAAATATACCGTCTTCTTTTCTTTAGTCCTGAGACTGATGCGGCTGCGCCAGTTACTTATTTTTACAAAACGTTGTTTCGCCTTGCTTTCGATTTTTGCTCTCGAGGTTGCAGTTATTACTACTAGCAAGTCGTCAGCATAGGCTAATATACCCTTAACCCTATCATCTTTGTCCAGATTGTTTAGGAATGATTGTAAGGCAATATCCTAGAAAACTGGCTCACATATTGAGCGTTGCGGGCATCCTTTAGTTATTTTCTTAACAACCTTTTCTTTTCCTTTCTGCCATTGAGCCACCCTACCTTTGCAGCAGCCGAGTAAGCTGTTGTGTAGGACTGTTGGTATCTGCACCGCTCGCAGACCACCAGAGATTGTCAAAGGTGCCGACTGTGTCTATTGCTATTGCCACTGCGTATTTTTTCTTGTGTGTCCCGTATTGTTTACAGCACGCGGTTAACTGCATCGTCTATTGAGCTTTCGGATCTAAAGCCGTACTGATGTGGACTAAGGCCGAAGAGCGTCCTGTATGACTGTTGTCGATTAGATAGGAACCTCTCGTGTACCTTAGCCAAAATGTTCAAGAGGTTGATGGACCTGTAAGTCTTTGGGTATGCTGGGTACAGATGCTCTGATTTTTTGATGATTACTATGTCCGCAGTTTCCCACATCGCTCGGACGCTACCTTGCAGCAATGCTCCATTCAGTAACTCTGTTAGAAAAGGCGTCGGGGGCAATGTGAGCAAATGGGTTAGTAACGGGGCTATGTGCGTAGGTGTCATCCATTCGTCTTCGTAAGTGTGTGATGTTGCTGACCATTCGTCTTCTCGTCATCAGGGAGAAGCTTGTTCAGGAGGTACTCTGCTGAACATCTCTAGCCCCTGTAATCGTTCCGTCTTTGCGCCTAAGAGTACAGTCGAAGTCTTTACGTTATCTGTTTGAAATTTGAATGGTTTCTCTCAGTTTTGACAAAATTATTCCAGTGATCCTGTGTGGTCTTGTATAGTTCGTTTCTATATTTTTGCTTTGCATGGCGGTACAGTTCCAGTCTTACTTCGCTCTCTTGTGCTTTTTGGTAACGTTTCCTTTTGTCTCTAGCGTCTTTCCTTAGTTGCGTTTGGTTTAGGTGCAAGGTTGGTCACTGGAATAACTAACTGTTGTGCTTTTTAAAGCGGGCCCGTCAGAATGTGTGTTTCATAGTCTATGATACCACTGACTGCTTGGAGAGAAAATTCTTCAATCACAGCCCTTCATTTTTACCAGTCAGTCTTGTTGAAAAGAAGTCGTTATTTCTGTTGATGTGATGTTCGTGTGCTCGAATTTGGGCATGTGTTTGAGTGGATGAGTAATGCGTTATAGTCGCTGTGTGTGGCAGTGTGTGGCATGTTCTAGCACTTCCCATTTTTGACGTATATTATGGGCCTCGTATTTGCTAGCAGGTTGTCAAAAAATGGTTCGAATGGCTCTGAGCACTATGGGACTTAACAGCTGTGGTCATCAGTCCCCTAGGACAGTCCCCTAGTCCCCTAGAAGGACCAAACACAACGATCAAAAAGGAATTAACATCTCAGATCATCAGTCCCCTAGACTTAGAACTACTTAAACCTAACTAACCTAAGGACATCACACACATCCATGCCCGAGGCAGGATTCGAACCTGCGACCGTAGCAGTCGCGCGGTTCCGGACTGCGCGCCTAGAAACGCGAGACCACCGCGGCCGGCAGCAGGATGTCAATACTGCTGCACTGTTGCGTTGTTGCAGTATGTGGGTGCCCGTTCTGTTTTGTTTAGATTTGTCCCCTTTCCTCTGTCCTGTCTCCTTACCATACCGTCGAGTAGGCTTTTGTCTCTAGAGAAATCTCTTATTTGATTCGCGAAAGGCTTTGTGTCATAGCAATACTGTGCATACATGGATGTGATAATCCACGATTATCGTCCATGTGCAGTGTCAGCTGTCGCCACTTGTTCAGAACAAAGTTGTGTTAGTGTTGTGACTGTGCAATTTCAATTCGCTATTACAATCGCAGCCTTGACATTTTGGGACCCAGTATTTGTTTTGTGATGTGTGGGAAGGCCTGGAAGTTTCCCGCCACTCACAAACGTCCCTTGGAGACAGATTATATCAGATTGTACTTCGTTCAGAAGTCTACCCAATTCTACTCCAACCAAAGTGCTCCTAGTGCAGCTTACGTAAGATTTACACATCTGGCGGTGTATAGTGAAGGCATCGCATTTAAGTGTTGAATGTTTAGAACGTAATAAACGCGCTAATGCTCCCTCACGAAATCCTTACACATTATACATTTAAACCCTCACCGCTTCGTGTGCATGTTTGTCATAAGATTCTGCAAACCTCACGATGCTCAGTTAGCGGGTTTTATGTCCTATGCATCGTTCTGTCTGTCTGGTCCGTCGTTGGGAAACGTATTTTTTCGCCTTCTGTGTGACTGAGGCGTAATACCAGACTCAGTGCAGTAAAACATTTCCCTATTTTCTAAACTACACTACTGGCCATTAAAATTGCTACACCACGAATATGACGTGCTACAGACGCGAAATTTAACCGACAGGAAGAAGATGCTGTGATATGCTTTTCAGAGCATTCACACAACGTTGGCGCCGGTGGCGACACCTACAACGTGCTGACATGAGGAAAGTTTCCAACCGATTCTCATACACAAACAGCAGTTGACCGGCGTTGCCTGGTGAAACGTTGTTGTGATGCCTCGTGTAAGGAAGAGAAATGCGTACCATCACGTTTCCGACTTTGATAAAGGTCGGATTGTAGCCTATCGCGATTGCGATTTATCGTATCGCGAAATTGCTGCTCGCGTTGGTCGAGATCCAATGACTGTTACCAGAATATGGAGTCGGCGGGCTCAGGAAGGCAATACGGAACGCCGTCTGGATCCCAACGGCCTCGTATCACTATCAGTCGAGAGGACAGGCAACTTATCCGTATGGCTGTAACGAATCGTGCAGCCACGTCTCTATCTCTGAGTCAACAAATGGCGACGTTTGCAAGACAGCAACCATCTGCACTAACAGTTCGACGGCGTTTGCAGCAGCATGGACTATCAGCTCGGAGACCATGGCTGCGGTTACCCCTGACGCTGCATCACAGACAGGAGCGCCTGCGATGGTGCACTCAACGACGAACCTGGGTCCACGAATGGCAAAACGTCATTTTTTCGGATGAATCCAAGTTCTGTTTACAGCATCATGATGGTCACATCCGTGTTTGGCGATATCGCGGTGAACGCACATTGGAAGCGTGTATTCGTCATCGCCATACTGGCGTACCACCCGGCGTAATGGAATAGGGTGCCATTGGTTACACGTCTCGGTCACCTCTTGTTCGCATTGACGGAACTTTGAACAGTGGACGTTACATTTCAGATGTGTTACGACCCGTGGCTCTACCCTTCATTCGATCCCTGCAAAACCCTACATTTCAGCAAGATAATGCACGACCGCGTGTTGCAGGTCCTGTACAGGCATTTCTGGATACAGAAAATGTTCGACTGCTGCCCTGGCCAGCACATTCTCCGGATCTCTCACCAACTGAAAACGTCTGGTCAATGGTGGCCGAGCAACTGGCTCGTCACAATACGCCAGTCACTACTCTTGATGAACTGTGGTATCGTGTTGAAGCTGCATGGGGAGCTGTACCTGTACACGCCATCCAAGCTCTGTTTGACTCAATGCCCAGGCGTATCAAGGCCGTTATTACGGCCAGCGGTGGTTGTTCTGGGTACTGATTTCTCGTGATCTATACACCCAAATTGGGTTAAAATGTAAGCACATGTCAGTTGTAGTATAATATATTTGTCCAATGAATACCCGTTTATCATCCGCATTTCATCTTGGTGTTGCAATTTTAACGGCCAGTAGTGTACTTAGGTCTATGTGACTCTAAAGATCAACGTAATCAGTCATGTTGTTCTACTCTTGTCTAGGGTTTCTGTGGCGTGATACATCTCGATATTTGTTCTGAAGCTCTGCCGCTCCTCTGCCCTCTTCGACAAGGCCGTTGTCAGAATGAGGGTGACTTCTGGGCCGCCATTGCTGGCGCTACCGCATACGAAACCACGGATGACCCCTGAATGTGTTTGTATGCGAATATCTGCGACTGCGGTCCTCGTTCCTGTCGATTACGCGTGGCGCTGTTAATGGCGACCCCAGAGCGCCAGGGCCGTCGGCCAGATAGACGGGAACCGAGCGAGGTGGCGCAGTGGTTAGCACACTGGACTCGCATTCGGGAGGACGACGGTTCAATCCCGTCTCCGGCCATTCTGATTTAGGTTTTCCGTGATTTCCCTAAATCGCTTCAGGCAAATGCCGGGATGGTTCCTTTGAAAGGGCACGGCCGATTTCCTTCCCCATCCTTCCCTCACCCGAGCTTGCGCTCCGTCTCTAATGACCTCGTTGTCGACGGGACGTTAAACACTAATCACCACCACCAGATAGACGGGCGCCACGGCCACGTGCGGGGACGGGGCGGCCGCGGCCTCAGGAGAGCGGCCTGCCCCACCAAGTTCGCTGGTCTACCGCATCCGCCGTTACCCCGCCGCTGCGCCTGCGTCATCGCCGCCGAGAAACGTGAAATTTAGCTACACTACTAAAAAACGAAGAAACTGCGAACAGAAATTATACATCTCGAAAATTACTTGCAGAACGTTTGCCTTTCGCGGACAACTGCTATGTCGGCTGACCTATTCGACACGACTCACGACCAGTCCGCACAGCTTTACTTCCGCCAGGATCTCTCCTCTGCCTTCCAAACTTTCCAGAAAATTCTCCTGCATATCTCGCTGGACGAGCGCTGTTTCAAGAAAGGATACTGGGGGGAACGAGCTCACAGCCTACTGGACTGATTACAGAATGAATTTTCGTCCTGCAGCAGAATGTGTTGTAAGTAGGCTATTTAGGTTTTTATGTTGGTAACGCCACGCAGCGCTCTGCATGAAAATCACCGACTGTGCTGTGTACAGTGTGTGGCTGATTTGCATTGTTGGAACATTGTTATTCTAGTGTTGGGAAGTTAGGTGTGAACAGGGCGTAGCGTTGCGCAGTTGGAGGTGAGCCGCCAGCAGTGGCGGATGTGGGGAGAGAGATGGCGGAATTTTGAGAGTGGATGATCTGGACGTGTGTCCATCAGAGACAGTAAATTTGTAAGACTCGATGTCATGAAGTGATATATATATATATATATATATATATATATATATATATATATATATATATAATGACTTTTGAACACTATTAAGGTAAATACATTGTTTGTTCTTTATCAAAATCTTTCATTTGCTAACTATGCCTATCAGTAGTTAGTTTATTTAGCTGGCAGTATTGGCGCTCGCTGTATTGCAGTAGTTCGATGAACGAACATTTTTGTGAGGTAAGTGATTCATGAAAGGTATAGGTTATCGTTAGTCGGGGCCATTCAAAATTTTGTAGGGATTATTAAAAGTCAGATTGCGTTGTGCTAAAAATATTGTGTGTCAGTTTATTGATGATCTGAATAAGTAAAGAGCGAAATGTCTGAGTACGTTCAGTTCTGCTGTGCTGTTTGAAAATCTAATAACGTAAGACGTTTGTCAGTCATCAGTTCGTGGTCTTGCGGTAGCGTTTTCGCTTCCCGCGCAGGGGGCCCGGGTTCGAATCCCGGCGGGGTCAGAGGTTTTCTCTGCCTCGTGATGACTGGGTGTTGTGCGTCCATCATCATTAACTCGCAAGTCACCGAATTGGCTTCATCTGAAAAGGACTTGCAATACGGCGGCGGCCCCTCGGCCAACAATGCCATACGATCATTTCATTGTCATCAGCACAGTAATTCATTAATTTTTCTAAGCGGGTGTTTCATAGTGTGACCATTTGAAGCTTCATGGCAGATTAAAACTGTGTGCCGGATAGGGACGTTCTGAGGCGGTGACCTGCGTCGTATGTGGATAGCTCCGTCGATAGAGCACTTGCCCACGAAAATCAAAAGTCGTCGGCTCGATCTCTGCCCGCACGCAGTTTTAATCCGGCATGAAGTTTCGTTGAAGAGCAAAACTTCATTCCGGAAATTATAAACCACCCTTCATACACTGAAGCGTCAAAGAAACTGGTATAAACATGCGTATTCAAATACATAGATACGTAAACAGGCACAATACTGTGCTGCGGTAGGCAACGCCTATCTGAGACAACAAGTGTCTGGCGCAGTTGTTACATCGGTTATTGCTGCTACAATGGCAGGTTATCGAGATTTAAGTGAGTTTGAACGTGGTGTTGTAGTCGGCGCCGGAGCGATGGGACACAGCATTTCCGAGGTAGCAATGAACTGGGGATTTTCCCACACGACCATTTCACGAGTGTAGCGTGAACATCAGGAATCCGATAAAACATCAGATCTCCGACATCGCTGTGTCCGGAAAAGATCCTGCAAGAACGATACCAACGACGACTGTAGATAATCGTTCAACATCACGTAAGTGCAACCCTTCCTCAAATTGCTGCAGATTTCAATGCTGGGGCATCAACAAGTGTCAGCACGCGAACCATTCACTGAAGCATCATCGATATGGGCTTTCGAAGCCGAAGGCTCATTCGTGTACCCTTGATGACAGCACGATACAAAGCTTTACGCCTCGCCTGGGCCCTTCAACACTGACATTGGACTGTTGATAACTGAAAACATGTTGTCTGGTCGGACGAGTCTCGTTTCAAATTGTATCGAGCGAATGGACGAGTACGGGTATGGAGACAACCTCATGAATCCATGGACCCTGAACGTCAGAAACGGACTGTTCAAGCAGGTAGAGGCTCTGTAATGGTGTGGGGCGTGTGCAGTTGGAGTAATATGGGACTCCTTATACGTCTAGATACGACTCTTGACAGGTGACACGTACGTAAGCATCCTGTCGGATCACCTGTTTCCATTCTTGTCGATTGTGCATTCCTACTGACTTAGCCAATTCCAGCAGAATAATACGAAACCCCACACATCCAGAAATGCTACAGAGGGGCTCCAGGATCACTGTTCTGAGTTGAAGCACTTACGCTGCCCACCAACCTCCCCAGACATGAACATTATTGAGCATATCTGGGATGGACTGCAATGTAATATTCAGAAGAAATCTCCACCACTTCGTATTCTTACGGATTTCTACGTCTACACCATACTCCGCAAGCCACCTAATAGAGTGTGGTGGAGGGTACTTTCGGTACGACTATCTGATCCCTTCAACCTTGTTCCACTCGCGAATAGTGCGTGGGAAGAATGATTGTCGGTAATTGGCTCTAATTTATCGAAGTTTCTCCTCGTGGTCAGTACGCGAGATGTATGTGGAGGGAAGATGGATCTTCTCTCTCCTGTATCAGTTTTACGTAATAGGTATCCCCGATGGATGAACAGTACTCAAGAATCGGGTGAACAAGCGCCTTATAAGCCACTTCTTTCGTGGATGAGCTACGTTTCCTTAAGATTCTTCCGATGAATCTATATCTGATGTCTGCTCTTCCCACTATCTGTTTCATGTAGTCGTTCCACTTAAGGTTGCTGTGGGTAGTTACACCTAGATATTTTACGGCAGAAGTTGTCTCCAGCTGTTTGTCTTCATTAGTGTAGCTAGCTGTACAGCAGTGGATTTCTTTTCCTACGTATGCGCAGTATGTTACATTTATTTACGTTCAGCGTCAACTGCCAGAGCCTGCACCATTCGTCAGTTCTCTGTAGGTCGTTCTGCAAATTATTACTCTCTTCTGGTTTTGCTACTTTGGTGTAGACAATTGCAAATGCGCGAATAACTTTAAAGAGCATCCAACGATTTCTATTAGAACATTTATATATATTGTAAACAGCAACTGTCCTATCACACTTCCCTGTGGTACTCCGGATAGTACCTTCATATCTGTCGATTTAGTTCCGTTAAGAGTGACGTGTTGAGCTCTATCTGCAAGAAAGTCTTGAATCCAATAGCAAATCTGCTCCGATACTCCGTAAACTCGTATTTTTTTCATTAAACGAAAGCGCGGGACGGTGTCAAATGCCTTACTAAAATCAAGGAACACGGCATGAGCCTGAGCGTCGTTGTCCACTGCGCTGTAGATCTCATGGAGGAACAGATTGTGGTCAACGATGTAGGTCTATAATTGTGTGCATCTGTCATACGGCCTTTCTTAAAAACGGGAATGACCTGCGCTTTTTTTCAGTAGTTAGGTACCTTCCGTTGCTCAAGCGATCTACGATAAATTACTGCTAGAAAGGGAGCAAGTTCTTTCGCATAATCTTTATAGAATCTTACAGGTATCTCATCTGGTTCTGACGTCTTTCCACTACATCGTACGACGATTGAAAGAAGGGACAGTGTTACGATCTTCTGCGTCGAAACAACTTCGGAAAACCGAAATCAGTATTTCGGCCTTCCATCTGTTATCTTCGTTTCAGTGCCGGTGTGGTCGCTGAGAGAATGAATAGATGATTTTGACCATATACTATTATGACATACGACCAAAACCCCTTAGCGCTTTTAATCGGTTGATTATGCCTTCCCTTCAATATCATTGAACGCTTCTCCCACTGCTCTCCTTACGCTCAGTTTCGCTTCATTCAGCTTTTGTTTGTCAGCTAGGTTTTTACTTCTCTTGTGGACAGCACTGCAGGATTCATGGTGTCAGTTCCCTTCAGCACTACTTCAGATTTTAGTCGAGTCATGCCACATCGTGTTGCGGCACTTCTGCGTGGTCGCGAGGGTCCTACACGATATTAAGCAAGTGTACCAGTTTCATTGGCTCTTCAATGTGAAATGAAGCACTCGACGGATGTGCTTTTGATCTTACTGCGTCTGCTTTATAAAAATGTTTGAGTTGGTGTTTCTTGGTGTAAGACTACAACGCACTGCCTCACGCATTTTTTCAACTGTTTTTCTTCATGAGTTTAAAACCAATTTTTGTAACTTCATGTTTTTATGAATTTGTTTATGAAAATGTAATACACGTTGAAAGATTAAGAAAGAAGTAATTATGTCAAACCGTTGTAGTAAAAACTTTGCAAATGTCAGGGACATTTATACTGTACGGAACTCAAAGAATATCTTTCACGTAACAATAAAGTCGTTAGCGCGATAGCGCGCACTCGTAGAGGTCAGGGCAGAGACGAGTAGCGAATCGTCTGTGGTGTGGTATAGACATGTGTGTAAGAGCGCAAATGTCAGATGGAAATTATGCTGGAAATATTATTATAATATGTGGCAAGGCAAAATATAAGTGAGCGAGCAAGTGTATGGTCACAGAACATGGTCGCAAAAGGATTTTGGAATTAATAATGAATACCATGTGGCTCAAACCTATTCAAGCTGCTCTTTAATCAAGAAGGGTCTATGGCCAACAACGAATTTTTAAAAAAGCATTAAATCGAACCACAAACAACTCATGACAAAGTAATATCCAACCAGTATTTTTACAGCTATGTAATAGGCATGCCAATGTAATAATAATTTTTTTGGGACATTAGACTGTGTTTCATCAAAGCATAAAATTTGCGAGTGAAACTTTATTGACCCACATCATTAACCGTCAGTATCGCTTTATCTTTCTCACCATAACTTGCGAGAAAGCCATGAGTGAAAGACATAGTTAAAAGAAAACAGGTTCAGTTAAATTTACAGTTCATTTTCAGTCAATCAATTATTGTAATAAACAGTTATTATAGTTGTTCATATAGTATCGCACTACTACTGCAGAAAATCAATTCAAACTAAAGGTGATTTAAATGCAGTTCATATTTCTATGACAAAAGTATCCTGGCTCTCTTGTAGTCAAAGTAATTTTATGACTTCCTGTTCTGTAAATATTATTATGCGCGTATGTTTACGTAACATTAGTATTGACAAACAGTTGTTGCCATGAATGAAAGTTTTTGCGTCATTATTTAAAAAGCAATCAGTAAAGAACAGTAATAGAACTTGGTCACCATTACGCAAACATCAAAGAGATAGCGTCACCGTGAATTACGTAACACACTACAATTTCACTGAAATTTTGGTAGTTTTTGCATATCACTGGTTTTCATAATTATAGTTAATGTCATTGTATTCCTAATTTACATCCCAAGTCTTTATGCTACACGTGTTTTCTACATCTAAGCTCACGCAAGTGCAATTTGTTCAGTTGCCACATTATCATTCTTGTCGAGGACTAGTGTGATTTCAATGTCGTTATAGTCATCTATCAAATCTTTTTACTTGGCGACCGTTTTTATTCTGCAGTCTAAATTCATTCAGACACTTTTGTTATACAAAATTACGGCTAACAACAGTGAAATTTTAGCTCAAGAATTATTTCTATCACTGTTGTACAGAGTAAACACTCGTCCGATAACGATCAGGTTGTAACTATCTACACTGTATATTCTATCGGTAAACACTGACCTTCGAATTCGATGCCTTGTGGTTGTTTTTTTTTTTTTTTTTTTTTAGTTTCGTTAAAATTCTTGTTATTAAAAATCTGAGAACGGTAACAAGCTTCCACGCGGCTAAATGCTAAATGTATGTGGACACCCCATCGTTAATCTCTCCGTACACGTCAAACGATATTGGACATATTTGTCCACATATGTACTCTTATATTTACTTACATTGAGTGCCAGCTGACAATTTTTTCACTAGGCAATTATTAACTAAGAGTTCATCTGCATTTCGTAACAAGTATCTAACGATGTCGCCCCCCTGTACATAACTGCGACGGGCAGCATCGCAGAGCTACAAGGTCATTTGCATAACGGAAACAATTCACATTCTGTGTTACTAGAAATAAATAGGATCTCCATAAAATTCAAAGATGCTTTATTCCCGAAAAGTCTCTGTTATTCAAGAACACAAATTTCCAATAACTTTCCATCAGTCATAAAAAGTTCGGCTCCAAATAAAGTAGAGTTTAAGGGGTGGTCATCACCTCTCTGCAATCCACCGAGGAATTTCTTATTAGAACCTATTCATCTATATATTATTAATAATGTCACATAATGTGTTGTAGAACATGTTCTGAGGCATCAAGGGATCACAAATTTAGCGTTGGAGGGCAGCGTGGAGGGTAAAAATCGTAGAGGGAGACCAAGAGATGAATACACTAAGCAGATTCAGAAGCAGGTAGGTTGCAGTAAGTACTGGGAGATGAAAAAGCTTGCACAGGATAGAGTAGCATGGAGAGCTGCATCAAATCAGTCTCAGGACTGAAGGCAACAACAACAACAACTATTGTAAATTTTTTCCGTTTGAAGATGCTTGGCTTCAGTAACCTAAGGATTATCTTACCGCTTTAGCGTATATACGTGCATATATTTATGGCAAGATAGGTATTAAGCTTTAACTGATAATATATTTAAGGTTTTCAAATATTTCACATCCTTGTGCATCGATTTACTTAGAACCTGTGGAAGGCACACTAGCATTTTTTTTCTAAATATTTATTATGTACAAACATAAAAAAAAAGTTTTGCATCACCTTGGTTCCGAGAGGTCCGAAACCTGTACAGAAAATTGGAATACAGATTAACATAAACATCATCTCCGACCTTTTTATTGCTCATGAAAACCACACACTGCATGTTGTACCACCATACAGCGAGACCTTCAGGGGTGGTGGTCCATATTACTGTACACACCGGTACCTCAAATACCCAGTAGCACGTCCTCTTTTATAGATGCATGCCTGTATTCGTCGTGGCATACTAACCACAAGTTCATCAAGACACTGTTGGGCCAGATTGTCCCACTCCTCAACGGCGATTCGGCGTAGATCCCTCAGAGTGGTTGGTCGGTCACGTCATTCATAAACAGCCCGTTTCAATCTATCCCAGTATTTTCGATAGGGTTCATGTCTGGAGAACATGCTGGACACTCTAGTCGAGTGATGTCGTTGTCCTGAAGGAAATCATTCACAAAAGATGTGCACTATGGGTGTGCGAATTGTTGTCCATGAAGACGAATGTCTCGCCAATATGCTGCCAATATGATTGCACTATCGGTCGGAGGATGGCGTTCACGTATCGTACAGCCGTTACGCCGCCTTCCACAACCATCAGCGGCGTACGTCGGCCCAACATAATGCCACCCCAAAAAGCAGGAAACCTCCACCTTGCTGCACTCGCTGTACAGTGTGTCTAAGGCGTTCAGTCTGACCGAGTTGCCTCCAAACACGTCTCCGAAGGAATGCGCGACACTCATCGATGAAGAGAACTTGATGCCAATCCTGAGCGGTCCATTCGGCATTTTGTTGGGACCATCTGTACTGGGGTGCATGATGTCGTGGTTGCGAAGATGGATCTCTCCATGGACGTCGGAAGTGAGGTTGTGCATCATGCAGCCTATTGCTCACAATTTGACTCGTAATACGACGTTCTGTGGCTGCACGAAAAGCATTATTCAACATTGTGGCGTTGCTGTCAGGGTTCCTCCGAGCCATTATCCGTAGGCAGCGATCATCCACTGCAGCAGTAGCACTTGGGCGGCCTGAGTGAGGCATGTTATCGACAGTTCCTTTCTCTTTGTATCTCCTCCATGTCCGAACAACATCGCTTTGGTTCACTCCGAGAAGCCTGAACACTTCCCTTGTTGAGAGCCCTTCCTGGCACAATGTAACAATGCGGAGGCGATGGAACCGCGGTATTGACCGTCTAGGCATGGGTGAACTACAGACAACACCAGCTATGTACCTCCTTCCTGGTGGAATGACTGGAACTGATCGGCTGTCGGACCCCCTCCGTCTGATAGGCCCTGCTCATGCATGGTTGTTTGCATTTTTGGGTGGGTTTAGTGAAATCTCTGAACAGTCAAAGGGACAATGTCTGAATACAATATCCACAGTCAACGTCTATCTTTAGGAGAAGTGCTCGGATTAAAAAGGGTATAAGACAGGGATGTCGTCTTTCGACCCCACTGTTCAATCTGTTCATCGGAAGCGACGACGAAAATAAAAGAAAGGTCCAAGAATAGAATTAAAATTCACAGTGGAAGGATATCGATGATAAGATTCGCTGATGACATTGCTGTCCTCAATGAAAATGAGGAAGAATTACAGAGTGTATTGAATAGAACGAACGCCTTATGAGCACAGAGTATGGGATAGAGTAAATTGAAGAATGACGGAAGTAATAACGAGTAACAGACATGAGATTAGCGATAAAGGCAACATCAGAATTGGTGACTACGAAGCAGACGAAGTAAAGGAACTCTGCTACCTTGCAAACAAAATAACATACGATGGACGAAGTAAAGAGGACATAAAATGCGACTAGAACAGTAAAAGGGGGCAATCTTGACCGAAACAGGTCTAATAGTGTCAGAAATTTGCTTTAATTACAAGAGGTAATTACTGAGAAAAATGGTTCAAATGGCTCTGAGCACTATGCGACTTAACTTCTGAGGTCATCAGTCACCTAGAACTTAGAACTAATTAAACCTAACTAACCTAAGGACATCACACACATCCATGCCCCAGGCAGGATTAGAACCTGCGACCGTAGCGGTCGCCCGGCTCCAGACTGTAGCGCCTAGAACCGCACGGCCACTCCGGCCGGCAATTTCTGAGAATATACTCTTGGAGCACAGCACTGTATGGCTGGGAATAATGGATTGCGGTAAAACTGAAAAAGAAGAGAATCGAAGTGTTTGAGATGTGGCACTATAGAAAGATATTTAGGATTGGGTGGACTGATAAGATGTGCAATGACGAGATTTTCCACAGAATTGGCAGGAAAGGAACGTTCGGGAAGCACCGACAAGAGGAAAGCGCAGAATGTTAGGAAATGTTTTAAGACATCGGGGAATGACTTCCACGATCCGAAGTGGAGCTTTAGAGGGCTAAAACTGTAGGGGAAGACAGAAATTGGAATACACCCAACAAAAAGAAGTTGATGACTAAGATCTTTCCAGTCAAGAAAAAAGCTGTTAACTTGAGCTCTGGTGACTACTCGTTGCAAGATTCCAGATACAAATATAGCAAATTGGGTTTCACACGATTGGTGAATGTGTAAAGAACGTTGATTTCTACACAGGAGTCGACTGGACTCTAGAGTAGATCATACGCGAATAATCTTTTTATGCTATTTTACGCAATTGTCCTGCAACGCTTCTTTTCCCGAGTCACGTTGACACTATCCCAGCGACCTGCATTAAAATGTTGGTAGAAGGGTGGTACCCTAACACGTCCAATGGTCTGCCTTGTGTCAAGCGACTTGGGTTGATCTTCTGTTATGTGCCCACATATTTCTGTACCTGTCATTTCCACAAATATGTGACGGTCGAAATGTGTTGATCATCTTAGGTGAAGTAATTTCAGAAGGCATATTAGTATTTCAACAGTCATTTTATCATCTTCCTGATCAAACATCAGGAGAGATTAGAGTTTATTGACAACTCCAGAGGTAAAATCTTGCTTTAGAACTCAGCAACGGATTTTCACGTAGTTATCCGTACGCTTGTTTTCACTTCGTTCAGCTTCGTTAATCACCAAGGATTCAGTACTGTTCGAACAGTTATGTAGCTCTTTTAGCTCTCGTTGTAACTTCCTAATATTGATGCTAAACCGTTATGGGTCCCTCTTTCCCATCGCTCACTTTCTCTAGCATAAACATACACTATGTGATCTGAAATATCGGGTGTATCGGCGCTCACCCTTCATGACGGCTTGAATCCTGCTTGGGACAGTTTCAATGAGCGGTCTGAATATCTCTGGAGGTTGACAGCTCATTCTTTTTCAAGAACCAAAACCAGAGAAGGTAGTGAGTTGGACGTTGGTGTCTAGAGCAAATTCGACGTTCTCACGTATCCCAAAGATGTTCCATTGGGTTCAGTTCGGCTCTTCGGATAGTCCAGTCTGTTTCAGAAATGTTATTGTCCACAAACCATTGCCTGCTTTACGGCAGGGTGCATTGTCAGGCTGATACAATCAATCACAGACTCCGAACTGTTTCTCTACTGTAAGGAGTACACAAGCTGTAAAACGTTTCCACATCCTCCCGCATTCGGCGTTTTCTTAAGCGCAATGAGGGAATCACACCTTAACTACGAAAAATGCACCCATACCAATATAACCACGACCTGTGTACTTCACTATTGGCACCGCACATGTTAGCAGGTAACGTTCTCCTGGCACTCACCACACCAAACTCCTCCATCCAACTGCCACAGGATACAGCCCAATTCATCGCTCCAAATCACTCTTTTCCAGTCATCCAGTGCCCAGTGGCGTCGCCCTTTCCGCCACCTCAAGCCACACTTAGGACTGACTACAGAAATGAGTGGTTTTGAGGGGCTGTGTGAGCGTTGTAGTCTGTTCTTTGTAACTGCGTAGGCACTGTCATAGTGCTAGTTGCTCTGATAGTAACACTTCGTAACTCACGAGTGATTCCTTTCGTTGATGTCACCCGACTTTTTACAACCACCCTCTGCGATGCTCCGTGGTCCCTGACTGCAATAAATGAAGTCTGCGTGGCAGTGATTTAGCTATGGAGGTTCCTTTGCATTTTTGCTTCAGTCACATCAACAACAGACGAGTCGTTCCGCTTTAGAAGGTTGAAATGTTCCTGATAGATTTGTTGATCAGGTGACATCGAAAAACTAGTCCACGTTCCAGATCACTGAGCTCTCCTGGCGGACCGGTTCTACTGCTAGCGCTTCTCTACATGGAAAACAGTACTGGCCACTTCTTTTCATACTGTTAAGTCCGCCGCTCGTGACATCCAATAATCAGTGCCGCGTTACATACTGGTACCCGGGTACTTTTGATCGCATAGCGTGTTTAACTCATACACAGTGTACAATACTACTGAATTGGTCAAAAGATATTTTCCTCGCATTCTCCTCTTCAGAAATCAATTTTTGCTGCTGACTGCTCAGCTAGCTTCTAATTACTTCACTGTCATACTTGTCGAGAAAAAATATCTTTACACATTTCTTAACGTTTCCCTAAACACCAGTGATGAATGATGATCTTCGATCAGGGAGTCGGACAGGATGAGGCCTGGTTGTAACCACCATATCCAATTCTTTCGCTACCCGGTCGTTCATTTCAGCAATTGTAATCATTTATTGTTGGTACACTGTTCTACGATACTTTGAGCTTTTAATCATTCGAGGCATTCTTACTAGGTGTCGGAATCTTCACTAACGTGGTGTATCTGACAAACCAAAAGAAAAAAATACAGCACTGCTGAGCTCATGAAGTTTTTCCTGTCTGCGAATTGGGAGGTGTGTTTTGATGTAAGCGTGAACTGCATTAATGAGGTAAGTGGGTGGAAGAGAGTTAGAAGAGGACTTTTTGCTGGCCTATTGCCTGCTTCTGTAATGGGCCGGTTTACTCAGTCTCCGGGTTACGCAGGTGGGCGCTGCAGAAACTCAGGCTGTGGGAATTCCCTGCCGCGGGCGCTGACGCCGTCACAGATCAGTTAGTAACGCGATCACGCGCACTCCGTAGCCCCTGTAAAGCGACACAACAAGCACGTCCGGTCTTTCCTGATACGTGTTTTTTCCTTGTGGATTACATTCAAATGTGTTGAAGTCACAAACACATTTCGTCATCCGCATCTGGAAATCTGCAGTTCTGAATAAAGCACTTCGGGTAGAGGAAGGAGTGCACAAAAATATATTCAGACCTTAAACTCCACAAAATGCCTCACAAGACACGGATATAATAAATTAATAAAATAAAGCATATAGATTTTAGTTGTTGCTGGGTGGACCATTTTAATCCATAAGCGGGAATAATTCGGGATAGAGATGAGATAGAGCAAAATGTTTTAGATAAAAGCTGTAGGTGGCAGAGAGGTTCAGGCTTGCTAGTAATGGTCGTAACCTTGAAGGTTATTTTCAACCTTATTTGGAGGTTAAAGTGATATTTTTAAATGGGGACCCAGCACTCCATTCTAGATTTGAAAAGAGACAAATACGTATAAAGTGATTCAGCATTCAAGTTCATGGAAGGTCCAGTCAAGGTCAAATAAGCAACTCTAGTAGGGATTGGCTCAGAACAGAGAAGGGATGCAGCAAAATACAATGTCAGTTCTAGATTGGAAGGGGAATAAGGGGTCACGTATCATTACCGATAACCATGGTTTTAAGGGTAATTATCGAAGGTCACTCGAAAGTTGAGTTTTGTTTCATGGAAACCCCTACTTGCAACATCAAATTTGTAAAGAAAACACAGATTTGAATTTTAAGCTTTTATTAACGCGTTTATTGGCAAAAATAAATACATCGCAGCTTATAAATGTTGCTGTGGCAGTTGCAAGACAGAAGAAAAATAAATAAAACGTAGACCATTGATGTACAAGTTGTTAAATGAGTCCCTTCACCTCTCTTTCCTCGGGACGCCCCATTAAATTTGTATCTAACATTGTATTTTGCTGAAGCACTCCTCTATTCTAAGTTAGAACTAAAAACATATTTAATTAGGTGTTATTTCAACATTCAAATGTGTGTGTGTGTGACTTCTTAAGGGACCAAACTGCAGAGGTCATCGGTCCCAAGGCTTACACACTACCTAAACCAACCTAAACCAATCTATGCTAAGAACAACACACACACCCATGCCCGAGGGAGGACTCGAACCTCCGGCGGGAGGGGCCACGTAGTCAGTGACATGGATTTCAACATTCAAGCCGGCCGAAGTGGCCGTGCGGTTAAAGGCGCTGGAGTCTGGAACCGCAAGACCGCTACGGTCGCAGATTCGAATCCTGCCTCGGGCATGGATGTTTGTGATGTCCTTAGGTGAGTTAGGTTTAACTAGTTCTAAGTTCTAGGGGACTAATGACCTCAACAGTTGAGTCCCATAGTGCTCAGAGCCATTTCTTTTTTCAACATTCAATTGTTATTGTCGTGTTAGCTGTAATGGAGTCGGATCGGACATTACTGTTGATGAGACTTATTTGTTTAGAACTACTACTGATTTAACACTAACTGCAGAAGTCGATAACGAATTAAGTCATAGACACGCGTATACTTCATAGTGCATATTTCACATGTAGAGCACGCAAAATACGACCTGCCAGGTTAGCCGAGAGCGCTAATGCGCTGCTTCCTGGACTCAGGTAGGCACGCCGGCCCCAGATCGAATCCGACCAGCGGAATAACGACGAGGGCCGGTGTGTCGGCTAGCCTGGATGTGGTTTCCAGGCGGTTTTCCACATCCCACTAGATGAGTACCGGGCTGGTTCCCACGTTCCGTTTCATTTCCACGACTCACAGATATCTGAACACGTTCACACTATTCCATGAGTTACACTAGACGCAGACAGCTGGGGTACACTAATTCCGTCCCGGGGTGTATGGGATGGCAGTAGGAAGGGCAACTAGCCACCCTTAACATTAACCTTGGCAAATACGTTCCTAACCATGCTGACACTGCGACCACGGGATAAAGACATCAGTAAAAGAAGAAGAAGAAGATTACGCAAAATATGGCTTATCGTCTCATACAAATGAATAGGCTTGGACCACTTCTATTTTTTCGGCAAGACAAGACCAGAGACCATCTCGGAAAGGTAACTAAAAAGGATCGTAAAACTTCACTTTTTCTTTTTGAGTCGTTGTTCTCTGACAGTTTCAATAATAATAATGTGTTTGTTATATAGAATCGTAGTTACGTTTCCCTGATAAATACGTACTACTTCCTACAAACTTTCAGAATGACAGTTTTTTTTTACAAAATTTTATCCCTTACTAAGTGACATAAAAGAAATGAAATTTTCACTCTACAGTGGAGTGTGCACTGATATGAAACTTCCTGGCAGATTAAAACTGTGTGCCAGACTGAGGCTCGAACTCAGGACTTTTGTCTTTTGCGCGTAAGTGCTCTCCCAACTTTCCTTCTTTTCAATGATCCATTTTGTTCGTTATTGGCCGTTGCATTTTTTCGGGGCGGTCGTCTCATGACGCTTATTCAAGTTCATCAGTGATCCATTAACTCGGTTCTTTTATTACAGAGGGCAGCTAACCCTCTGATGGGACACGCTCTGCTACGGTGGCGGCTCAACTGAGATACCTACGCACGACTCACGACCCCTCTCCAAAGCTTTAATTCTGCCAGTACCTCTTGCCAGACCTAATTGATATTTAAGTCACATAAAGATACCCAAATTCATTTTTAGTAGCTCGGAATTATGCAGATAGGTAACGCCCCTTGCAACGAAGGAATTCCTGTTTTTGATAACATTATTTTCAAGTCAGATATTACACAAATTGGACTGAGCACCTAACTGTACTGTGCAGGCAGACATCAGCATCTCTTCATCCACTGCAAAAATATAAAAATCTCTTTCCTTTTGACCTGAAAAACAAACTTGTAGAAACACTTATACTTCAAATTACTGATTATAGCGATGTTATCCTACAAGACTCATTTCAGGAAAGCTCACAGCGCCTGGAGAAGGTTGTGAATGACAGTGTTAGTTTGTGATATTCTGCTCTTTGACCATACTTCACCATCATATGCATATCCTGGCTGAGTGCGAAACAAGCTTAGAGATTTTCATACCCTCTGTCTTTTCTATTGTCTTAACAGCGTACACTGTTCCCTATATCTCTCCTCGACTTAACGCTCATGTCTGAAAGACGCGGCTTGAACACACGTTCCCATCAGGGCAGAATCCTTTCTGTTCCACCGCTCTGACCGTGTAGAGGCCGCTCCTACCGTGGTGCGGTCTTCATCAGCGCACCATTGGCTGACATCGTCTCACCGCCTTCTCTTCTCTTGCGTTCTTCATCTTCGTTCCGGCGCTTGTGGTTACGCCAGAGTAGATGGTAGATTGTTTCTGTACACGACAGAAAACTCCGCACGAGTTGCACCAGGCTTGCTCCTTTTCAGATACAGGAAATCAATTATTGCACGAGACTCCACTTCAACAGAGGGCTACGTTGTTATATTTCGGTTCCTATAAAGGCGTGACACAGTACAGCGGCGCGGGAAATTCGGTATTTTATATTTCTATATTTAATTTCACAATAAACGTAATCAAATCTCCAAGTCCTCAGTCACAGGAACCCGATTCTGAAGAAATTTCCCACAATAAATTATAAAACTGAACAAAATATCCAGCTTCAGATGAGAGTTAATGACATACCTACTAAAGCAACAATAATGATTCTCTCGTTACCATTCTCCCTCCTTTTTTCCAACAAGATCTTCTTTTCCCAGTATTCTTAGCTGGTGCAGTCTCCTTAAATTTCCTTTCCTCAGAACTTGTTATATCAGAAAATATCCACTACCTTTGATTGACAGAGTTGTTGATGTCCTCCTGACGGATATCGTACTAAATTCTGTTCAATTGGCGCCTTAGGTCGTCAAAATTTCGAGCTGGCTGGAGGGCTCTGCGCATAATACTCCAAATTTCTCAGCTTGCGAGAGATCCGGCGATCTTGCTGGCCAAGGTAGGGGTTGGCAAGGACAAAGACAAGCAGTAGAAGCTGTGACCATGTGCAGGCGGTTGTCATTCGCAGCGCCCTTACTGCACTGTGGTATGACGACAATATTCTAAGCCCCGTTTTGTTGCCCTGTATGGCAAACCATCCTGGGCTTACACTTCAGCACGATAACGCCCGCCCGCACACGACGAGAGTTTCTACTACTTGTCTTCGTGCTTGCCAGACCATACCCTGGCCAGCAAGGTCGCCGGATCCCTTCCCAGTTGAGAACCTTTCGAGCAGCTCAGGATTTTGACAATCTGACACGCAGATTGGACAGAAGGACGTCCAATAGCTCTATGAATCAATGTGAAGCCAAATAACTGCTTGCGTAAGGACCAGAGGTATAGCACTGCGTTACTGGCTTGCTCAATCTGTGAAGCTCTTGCTATTGAATAACCATCCTATTTTTCTGAAACTGCCATCATTTATTTGTCTGTACATGTACGTTACATCTATCAATTTCCGTCCGATTCGGGTAATTTCTTCGTGGTGCGTCGGTATGTTTTCCGCCTTAGAGTGCATTTGTCATATTAAAATTCTTATTTCTTAGGTAACTGTATTGTTGAAAAACGCTGTATGTGTGAAAACCTGATCCGAAGTAAGAGAGGGCCTGATGGCCCTAATCAGATCAGGTTAAACAAATAATCAAATAAATAAAATACACTAAATAAATATAACTTTATGAGTCAACAAATTAATAAGAAAAGTACTTTAATGAAAATTGCATACTGTCTGTTTCATGTAAGAAAGTTCTTGGAGCAAACGTTTATTGTGAAATTAAATATAGAAACATAAAATACTGAATTTCCCTCGCCACTGTACCGTATCACGCCGCGAGAGGAACCGAAATATAACAGCGCAGCCCTCTGTTGAAGTGGAACCTCGTGCAGTAATTCATTTCCTGCATCTGAAAAGGAGCAAGCCTGCTGCAACTCGTGTCGTCTACAGAAACAATGTACCATGTATTCTGGAGTAACCACAAGCGCCGGAACGAAGATGAAGAACGCAAGAGAAGAGAAGGCGGTGAAACGACATCAGCCAATGGTGCGCTGATTAAGACCGCACCACGAGAGGAGCGGCCTCTATAAGAGGATAATATAAGCGCCGCTCCTGCCAGCCTAGGGCGCTCAGTATTGGGACAGTATACGGACAAGCCCAGCAGAGAACACTATGATAGCAGTTACTAGTGATCCACAATCTGTGTCTCAAACTGCATGAACATTGTATACAGCGTGTCCCCCTAAATAACTGTTTGTCCAGATGCAAATTACAGAATGTTTCAAGCAAATGTTCTCTAGCTGTCAGGGGGACATCAATCAGCATGATTGCCTTCGTTGTAGCTTTGTTTTTTACAAAGATATGAACAGCGGTATGACTGTTTTAAATGGCATCTTGTATTTTTTATTCGGTGGTTCATTTCCTCTCCTAAAGACCTATTCAAAAATGTATCACAGTGTATCATTCAATGAAACACAACGTTGTTAATTACGTAACACAACACTGGCTTTGAGCCTGGGATCACAAACTCGTCCACTTGCTGGAGTTGTCAGAAAACAAATGAAAACCTAGTAAAAACATAACACAAAATTGACTTTGACTCTCCTGTACCATTGTCCAGGAGTAGAACATTCGAAGGTGCTCAAAGTTGTGACCCTGGACACCGATACGCTGGTGCACTCGTTGAATGAAAGAATTATTTATTACTTCCAGTGTTGCCTGCTGAAGAAAATTACAAGCAAGCACGATACATTCCTGCATGTCCTCTGGAGATGTTGGAACATCGCGATAGACAACGTCTTTAATGCATCCCCAAAGAAAAAAGTGCAGAGGATTTAAATCAGGAGATCTAGCAGGCAAAGTAACTGTTCCTCCTCCACCAATCCATCTGGCAGGATACCTTCGGTTTAGAACAGGACGTGCACGCAAGGCATTATGTGCTGGACATCCATCGTGTTGATACCGCATAAGCATTCTGGTTCTTAGGGGCATTTCATCCACAAGAGGAGGAAGAATACGTCTGAGGAAGCTGGCATACGCTGTGCCGTTTAGACTACCATTGATGAAATAAGGGCCAATAATTGTAGTACCAAGCATGTTTCAAAACTTTGTTGGGGTTTCCCTCTCTTGCTGTATGTCCGTTAGGATTTTCTGAGATGGTACAGCTGAAGTTCTGTACCTGTAAACTTTCTTTGATGTTGTCGAAGGCCATTCCTTGACTGAGGGTGATATGGACAAATTTCTGCTACATGCTTTGGTAATATTAATCTACTTAAATTCCATTCAGATACAGTCTCGCCGTTTTTAAGACAACTCGCCTTGCGTTCGTACATTGCAGCAGTTACAAGTCGTATTCGACTTGTGAAAAAAGGCTACCTGTTACCTACAAACAAAAAGTGTCGAACTGTAGTGATGCAGGGTGATAACTTACATAATGATGTTTATCGATGACATGCCCAACTCATAAAATAGCTAGAGCAACTCCGTTGCTGTGATTTTTCTATCCAGTATCGTATTTTCGTGCTGACACAGCTCTCTTTACGACTTCATCTATCCATCATTTTCGTGATCTGTCAAGCAGACATATTCCTTTGGGTTTTCCCACCATCACAACTTTGGTACGAAGGTGTTCAGATATGCTGGCCACAGGGTCTGCCCATCGAAGTCTTCTTACTTTCATTTTTCCGAAAATATTAGGTCGGTGGATGAGCGTTCGACTCCCTACGTGTATCTTTCTACTGCCACCATCACTTGCGCTATATCATTGTTAAAATTCTAGTAGCCAAAATCCCTGTGCATATTTTCGTCTGTCATTTGCAGCACAGCAACCCCCACCCCGATATTATAGGACTGCTCTCTGCTTTCTCGAATCGCTCCACTTGTCCATCGCACCACCTGTAGAGCGACAGCATCACTAATGTTAGTGTCTGATAGTGCATAGTTATATCAACAGCAGCGGATAAAAGTATAACAGGAGTAGGATTCGATATGAACAGGAAGGTAGGGTAGAAAGTGAGCTACTGCGAACTGTTCAGTACTGTGGTTGTACACATCAAAATCGACAGCAAACCAACATTGGTAACAATAGTTCGGGTGTTTATACCGACGTCGCGAGCAGAAGATGAAGATACAGAAAAAGTATATGACGATATGGAACGGGTAATCCAGTATGTTAAGGGAGATAAAAATCTAATAGTCACAGAGGATTGCAATACAATTGTAGGGTAACTAGCAGAAGAAAGGGTTACGGGAGAATAAGGCTTCAACAGTAAGAGTGAGAGAGGAGAAAGATTAAATGAGTTCTACAACAAATTTCATCTATCAACAATGAATACTCTGTTCAAGAATCAAAAGAGGAGGGGATACACCTGGAAAAGGCTGCGAGATACGGGAAGATTTCAGTTAGGTAACATCACGGTCAGACGGAGAATCCAACATCGGATTCCGGATTGTAAGGCGTACCCCGGAGCGGATATAGACTCAGATCAAAAGTTTAAGAGGCTAGTCAGGAAAAATAACTATGGAAAGAAATGGGAGCAAACGCGAAGGAATGACGAAATACGCTTGTAGTTGTCTGAGACTGTGGATACTACGATAACGAATAGCTCAGTAGGCAGTTAAATTGAAGAGGAACGGACATCTCAAAAGGAGCAATTACAGAAGTTGGAAAGAGAAACATGGGTACCACCAAGGCAACTGCGAAGAAACCATGGATAACAGCAGAAATATTTCTGTTGATAGCCGAAAGAGGTACAAAAATGTTCAGGATAATTTAGGAATACGGAAACACAAATCACTTAGGAATGAAATAAATAAGAAGCGCAAGGAAGCTAAGACGATATGATTGCACGAAGAATGTGAAGAAATCGAAAAAGAAATGACTGTCGGAAGGACTGACTCAGCATACAGAAAAATCATAACAACCTTCCTCGAAATTAAAAGCAACGGCCATAACATTAAGAGTACAATGGGAATTCCACTGTTAAACGCAGAGGAGAGAGCGGATGGGTGGAAAGAGTACAGTGAAGACCTATATGAGGGGATAGACTTGTCTGATAGCGTGTCAGAAGAAGAAATAGGACTCTATATAGAAGAAGTATGGGATCCAATACCAGAATCAGAATCTAAAAGACATTTGGAAAACTGAAGATTAAGTAAGGCAGGAGGGACAGAAAACATTCCATCAAATTTTTAAAATCATTGGGGAAAAGTGGCAACAAAACGACTATTCATGTTGATCTATAGAACGTTTGAGACTAGCGGTGTATCATCCGACTTTTGGAAAAGCTTACAGTTCCGAAGACTGCAATAGCCGATAAGTGCGAGAATTATGGCACAATCAGCTTAACAGATCATGCATCCAAGTTTCTGACAAGAATAATATACAGGAGAAATTAAAAGAAAACTGACGATCTTTTAGATGACGATCAGTTTGGCTTTAGGAAAGGGAAAGCCCTGAGAGGCAGTTCTGACTTGCGGTTGATAATGGAAGAAAGACTGAAGATCTAGACAGGTTCATAGGATTTGTCGACATGGAAAAAGCGTTCGACAATGTCAGATGGGGTAAGATGTTCGAATTCTGAGAAAAAGAGGGTAAATGGGTGTAAGACACGTATGTAGTCTTTCCCCACTACTGCTCAAGCTATACGTCGAAAAAGCAGTGACGGAAATAAAAGAAAGGCTAAAGAGTGGGTTTTAACTTTGATGTGAAAGGATGTCAAGGATGAGATTTGCTGATGACATTGCTACCCTCAGTGAAGGTGAAGAAGAGTTACGAAATTTATTGAGTAGAACGAGCAGTGTAATGAGTACAGAATACGAGTTAAGAGTAAATCGAAGAAAGATGAAAGTAACAAGAAGTAACAGCAATGAGAACAGCGACGAACGAAGCCTTTTCCGTCGTTTCTAGGTCCCTAGTTCAATACATACATGCATACATACACAAGGGCCTCATCCATTAAAAGGAACTGAAATAATTGTTTGTGGTTAGATTATGTACTGAAAGTGTGGGTAAAATAGGAAACTGTAACCTTCGTTTATTGATTTGCGCACATAATTATTTTCACTCAGGCAGGTTTCTACTTCACTGACAGAAGAGTGTGTTAATTTCTCTTCGACTGTATGCCAGCCCCATGGACTTCGCTGCTAACAACCAGTGATTAACACTGACATTCTGGTGCCGTTTCTGTCTAACTGTAGGAGCTTATTAGCCATATTATTGATTTAAAGAAATGTCGAAAACTCTACCTGATTGTGTAGTACTCAAATGAGTTAATGATAGAAAAGAGGCTAGATTATACATCCTGATATGAATACAAAATAAACTCAGTTTGAGGATCAAGAGATCATAGAAGCCGTAAGCAACATTTTTAGATATTTTATGTAACTACATTTTGAATAAATATGTAAAAGTTGCTCAGTTTCTTACATTTCGGCGTTTTTCACCCTCTATTACGTGTTTGATAATTGATTCTCTTTTTGTTTTTTTTTCAACTGTTGCGCAGCTGAAAACAGCTGTCCTTTATTTGACAAGTATATAGCTTTCGTATTTGGAGGTCGTCAGCAGCAAATTTATACAAATACATGGTTGAAAGTATCTCTCCAACGACGACTAACAGAAAAATTTCTTTTGTTAATCTCTGCAAGACTTCTGTCTGGTATTTGCTACACTTTTTGCAAACGTTGACTTGACTGTATTTCTGTCTTAATAATTTATTGGGTATCACTGCAACCGGAAAATTAAATGGAAAATACTAACAAGTAAAATGAATTGATTTAACCGTTAGTATCTTCAGAAATGTAAATAACGAATGGTATGAGAAAATTACAGTATTATTCACGGTTAAAATTTATGGGACTGAGAGGGCGCAGTTGTTAGATCGGTACTGCTGCTGCAATGGAAGGTTATCAAGATTTGAGTGACTTTGAATGTGGTATTACAGTCGGCGCACGAGCAATGGACACAGCATCTCCGAGGTAGTAATGGAGCAGGGATTTTCCCGTACGACCATTTCACGAGTATACCTGAATATGAGGAATCCGGTAAAACATCAAATCCCGGACGTCGCTTCGGCCGGAAAAAAGATCCTGCAAGAACGGGACCAACGACGACTGGAGAGAATCGTTCAGCGTGACAAAAGTGCAACCCTTCCGCAAATTGCTGCAGATTTCAATGCTGGGCCATCAACAAGTGTCAGCGTGCTAACCATTCAACCAAACATCATCGATATGGGCTTTCGGAGTTGAAGGCCCACACGTGTACCATTGATGACTGCACGACACAAAGCTTTACGCCTCCCCTGGGCCCGTCAACATCGACGTTGGACATGTTGCCTGGTTGCACGAGTTTCGTTTCAAATGGTATCGAGTGGATGGACGTCTACGGATATGGAGACAACCTCATGAAACCGTGGACCCTGCATGTCAGCAGGAATCTGTTCAAGCTGTTGGAGGCTCCGTAATGGTATGGGGCGTACGCAGTTGGAGTGATATGGGACCCCTGATACATCTAGAGACGACGGTGACAGGTGGCACGTGCGTAAGCATACTGATTACCTACATCCATTCATGTCCATTGTGCATTCCGACGGACTTGGGCATTTCCAGCAGAACAATGCGACACCCAACAGGTCCAGAATTGCTACAGAGTGGCCCCAGGAACACTTTTCTGAGTTTAATCACTTCCTCGCAGCTCAGAAGAGATGTCTAACCCCGCGTACTCTTACGGATTTATGGGCAGCCCTGCAGGATTCATGGTGTGAATCCCCTCCAGCACTACAGATATTAGTCGAGTCGATGCCACGTCATCATGCGGCACTTACGCGTGCTGGCGGGGGTCCTGCACGATATTAGACAGGTATACCAGTTTCTTTGGCTCTTTAGTGTATAAGTTACACACTGTTTATATAAAAGTAAACTTTTCTAGGACGTGTCTCTCTGAACCCACTGTTCTCCGAAAGTTGTGGGTAAAACATATCCCCTACACATTTCGGTGTTTTTCTGTATTGTTGTGCTAGTTGATTCTTCCAACGCTTCTTGGTGGAACAACTCCATAACTGTAAATGAAAATCACAATACTGTGTATGTTCTACGGTAGTAATTTACTGTGTCAGTCGGCTTTTGGCTAATAGACAGTCGTCAGACTATAACGTATGACGGCTGCCACAGAATTACCTCTATCAGAAACAATATATCTAAGTAAGTTACTGCAGGCCTTTGTTACGAAGAATAACTGTGTCCGAAAGAACAGACCTGCGGCGACCACAGCCGTTATGAAATACATGAAATGTATTTGCAGTTGCGAATATGGACAACCGTCAACTATACAAGGTAATGACGATAATAGAAATTTGTCCCGGACCGGGAATCGAACGCGGATATCCCGCTTACACGAGCAGTCGCCTTAGCCGCTTAGCTATCCGTGCAAGGCTCACGGGCAGCCTAGCGTCAATTGTGTGGCGATTACATAACACGTGTACGAGTGCAGGTTGTGACGCAGGAACTACTACATATGAAAGTCTGAGGCTGGTCGTGAGTCGTTCACGGATAGACAAAGCAGTTAAGGCGGCCGCTCGCGTAAAGCGGGAAATCCGTGTTCGAGGCCCGGCCCGGCACAAATTTCATTGTCTTTGTTCCCTTATACAGTTGACGTAGTTCGTATTCGTAACTGCGAATGCATTTTATATATCGAAGTAGGCATGCGGTTTTGCCTTTTCAGTACTAGCAAAACCGGACAAACTGCTAACACGTGGTCGCAATGTTTCCTCGTTGAACCGCAACTGTTGAGAAACATTGCGACAGAAGCGCCATTGCACAGCCGCTGGCAGCGCATTGGACTTTGCTGCGACTCACCTACGATTGCCAAACGAACGATAAAAGAGTGGAAGTCAACCGTCATCGCATACTGCGACTCACATGTTGCGATAATGGATACTCGGCAGAAACGAAAAATGGAAACGTTGCGTCTCGAGACCGATTTCGACTATGCAAGCATAAAAAAATCCGTTAGGGGAAAGTATTAACATACAGGAATTTTTCGTCTCATGTAAATCTGTTGACATTTTTTGTACCTGTAGCCATTTCTCTCTCAGCGCCTTATTCTGCCTGTTTACATATCTCTGTGTTCGAATAAGCATGCTTATACCAGTTTCTCTGACGCTTCAGTGTAGTTGACTTGTATTTGAGTTTGAAACAAATGAATTAAACTGCGAGTCACATGATTCAAGTGCGACTCACGGATAAAGTTCAATATGACCCAACACACCCAGCCAATCGAATATGCAACAAAGTTGTTAGCTGATCGTCAATTTATGATATTAATACTTAATAACCGCCTAAATAAATCTTCCTTCTCCTGAAACAGGGTAGCATCTCCTCATTATAGAGACACAAGCTTTGAAAAATTACAAATTATGTACAAAAGAATACTAACATTCAATTACGTTGCATGAACTACACGTTGCACGTTTCACCTTATGTTCAAAGCGCTTCCATTCATATTTAGAGTTTCAATTTGAAAGTAGTAAATATATTTTCACAGGAAACTGCAGACATTTCTATTTGTAAATCATATTTTGTAATGTGAAACCATACTTCATTTAAAATCTAACAGAAAGCAGCAACAGTAAATGTTGGATTAATGCCTACTGCTACTTGCATCAATTGCTTTACAGCAAAGACACATAATTTACCATACCTTAAACCAAGCAACCAAGTTTTCACTCGCATAAAAAACTTACGGTTCTAAGCTTCTGACATTTTGGAAATGCTACAAACTTTACTGCAAGCCTTTATCAAGATTCTCCATCGTCACAAAACTCTGGCGATGTCATGTGGCTTAAAGAATACGCAAAGAAAATTTGGATCTTACAGCTTTATTAAACACATATATAAACAAATCAATTCACACAAAATATAGCACAGTTAAAGAAAATATGTAAAAATATATACATAATTATAGCTATTATTTTACGCATACCTGTACTTTTCAGCAACAATGGTATGTATTTCGGGATGAAATTCATTCGTCTGTTGAAAGTATGTTTTAATTTCGCTTTACCGGTTTTGACAAATTAATTTGTCATCTTCAGATGCCTATAAAATCATGGATATTAAAAATCTTTACACCTTGGCTACACATTTATGTGAAGTATAAGACGGGTATTACAGAAGCGTACTTGAGATTGGTATAACAGATGTCTATATCTCCTTCATAGAAGCATAATGCCATGATATGCACAAAAATGTAGATATTGTATGCGATTGTTATAAACACAGTTAGATAGAGAGTATGATAATTTACAGTAATTGAATCACACTTATGTACATGTCTAGCTGTTGTGCCAGTACAAAGAAACACATAAATAAGCATATAAAAAGAGTAAGGGTGTCAAAAAAGTGACGAATACTTTGACAGATGGTAGTACTCATTGAAACAAGAGAAATAAATCCCATGAACATGGGTCCGAAATACATACTTTCTGAGATAAGTCCAATAAACATGGGTCCAGAAATGCAAACTTTCTGCGATAAACACGTGTTAACAGGAGGTGTTCAAGGGGGCGTCCATTCATGACAATATACCCCTCTGCCTTCCAGCGTAGGCCCGGTTGTTTTTGTACCTGTTTTTCTCACACTAAAGACGTGACTCCATAGTGTTAGCATATCGTTGATTGGCTGGTACAGAGCAATTCCTTCAAGTGTCCGCACAACCAAAAGTCTAGTGGATTGACGTCTGGGAAAAGAGCAGGCAAAGGTGTGCCCCCACACCCCCTTCCCTCATTCACATCGACCAACTTAGCTGTTCTAAATGTCTGCGTCAGATGTCAGATTTTCGTGCACCTTGTGACGAAAGTGTGCTGGTGCACCATCATGCATGGACCATGTTAGTTTTCGTTTATTAAGTTGATTGAGAATAGGTGTTGATGACCTCTTCCCTGGATTGCTTGGGGTTTTACATCCGACCATACGTTCTGGTTATGTAAATAAACAACACCGTCTCTTGTGAACCTTGCCTCTATGGTAAATAAAATCTTGGATGTGAATAGTAGATCTGCGGCATACCCCTGCAACAGCCATTGACAGAAACGTCATCTGCCATGATGATCGTGTGGCTTTAGGGCCTGAACTCGTTGTAGATGATATGAAACTGTTCATGAAGTACCCCCCAGGTAAGAGAATGAGACACGCCTTCTGTTGCTGCTAATCGTCGCACACTAACCCCAAGGATTTCTCCCACAGAACGTAGCACATGCTCCTCCATGTCAGACGTGCGGCCTGAGTGGGGCCATCCTCTTAACAGTCTTCCGAGGTGCAAGGGTATCTGTGTTCCTTAGACGCTGGAAAATTGTGCCGAACAGCTCATCAGAGGTCCTCTGCGCTGTGGATATTTCTCATTGTAGAGGGTACAGGTTCGCAGGCCACGTACATTTGCTAAACTGTAGCAGAATATCATATCCGCCACTTCACTTGTCGAGTAGTAGGCTTCCATTGGCAACAAGAGGTGGAAGAGAGAAAGCGTAAATGCACTACACCATCTGTACGTAAAAAACAGCGCCTTAACAGTAACATAAGAGAATCCACGTTTGGAGGAAGGTAAAACACCATGATACGTATTCAGAGTTGACTGTTCTATACAGTTAGGCACAGAAAAACGACGAAAACTAACGTAGCCTACAACACAACCGAACCACACAACTGACTGCAGACCACCGAATGGTAGGTAAAGTACTCTGAGTTAGACATCATAATACCCTGCCGACACACAACGACTATGCTAATATCAGCAACCTAGCGTCGCACAGCCCTTCGTATAAACACGTGTTTATCTCGGGAAGTGTGCGTTTCCGGACCCATGTTTACATGACTTATTTTTCTTGTTTTGGTGAGTACTACCATCTCTCAAACTATTCATAATTTTAACATCCTTTACATAGTACTTTTTTCCTTCATATACGCATTTCTACGACGACGTGCCCAGCAGATCCAATGATCCGCATGGAGGAGGACCGTATTTGCGGGAGCCATAGAGGTGCTCTCATGCTGCCTGATGAGCCACACAACTGTTTCGGCGTGTCGAGTATCGGATTTAACATCCCTTGTTGCCCCATTATATAGTAGCTTTACTTGCCCATGGGTAACTTTTATAGATTTTTGACCTGTCATCGTATTAGAATTTAAGAACCACATAAATAAAATCATTCTTACAGGTATTTACATCCTACAGTTCTAGTTTGACAAGGATGGCCTTATAGTAGGAACCATTCCGGCATTTCCCTGAAGTAATTTAGGGACAAGTGGACGAATATTGAAACCTCCATCGTCCCGACTACAAGGCCAGTTTGTTTGAAACAGTACTGCCTCATTCGATTTATCCCTAGCGTGCAATGCTGTTTTCCAAAGAACTTATTTAACGATGTAAAAGTCGGCCGTAGTGGCCGAGCGGTTCTAGGCGCTTCAGTCTGGAACCGCGCGATCGCTACGGTCGCAGGTTCGAATCCTGCCTCGGGCATGGTTGTGTGTGATGTCCTTAGGTTAGTTAGGTTTAAGTAGTTCTAAGTTCTATGGGACTGATGACCTCAGATGTTCAGTCCCATAGTGTTCAGAACCATTTGAACCATTTTGAACAATGTAAAAGGCCCGCAGTACACTGTTAATTGACTCCTCGCTCTCACTCACTGCACGCACTACACACAAATTATTTCATAAAATAATATTACACACACCACCAGCTGTCATCAGGACCACTTCGATAATGCATAACTGACCTGGGAGCGACAACAACGGCGGTTGATGTTTGCACTGCGGTTGCGGTGGCCACCATGGGTGGTTTATCCATGGAGCATAAGTAGCACATGCTACGGGCACAGTGCTGTCAGAGGAGGTCAGGAGGACGCAGCATATTACGTCGGATGCAGAGTTATCGAGAGATGTCAAAATAATGTCAGATGCCTTTCCCCTGAAGTGTGTAGAGACCTTTTCTGTTCATGTAGTGTAGTAATGACCTGCAGGACAATATAAAGAGTGACACCAGAGTTTTTGCAGATGATGCAGTTATCTATGACGAAGTGCTTTCTGATAAAAAAAAATGCACAAATATCCAGTCAGGTCTCCGTAACATTTCAGACTTGAGAGGCAACTTCCTTCAAAGGTTAAGAAACGTTAAATTTCGCACTTTGCAAAGCGCAAAAACATAGTATCCTACGACTACAATATCTATGAGTCTTAGTTGGAATTAGTCACCTCATACAAATATCTGGTTGTAAAAATTTGTGGAGACGTGAAATAGAATGATCACACAGGATTATTGGTAGGTAAAGTGGACGGTAGACTTCGATTTATTGGTAGGATACTCGGAAAATGGACTAAACCTGTAAAGGAGATTCTTACAAAATAATGCTGCATCCAGTCTAGAATACCATTTAGTTGTACGTGACTCATACCAAACAAGACTGACGGCGGATATTGAACGAATACAAAGAAATGCAGCACGTATGATTAAAGGTTTGCTTTACACACCGCTGTGTCACTGAAATACTGAAGTTGTTGTTTAAATATTAATAAACTTATAATATAACACTTTTTAAATTGAACTGAATAGTGTAAAATACTTTCTCTTAGCCCCATACAGCTTCATAACTCAATACAGATAGTCGTGAATATTTTTGATAGTGAATTTTTAATATATATGAAAATACTTACGAAATTTATAACGAAAAACGTGGGACACATGCAACGGATAATAGTTAGGAGTTGAACTATTCACGCATCAGTTATGTGTTGCATGTACACCTCGTTTGTCATCATAAATCTTACAAATATTTCCAGAGCTACGAAAAATTCACAGTCACAGGTTTTCAGAACTATTTGAACGGAGTTAAGAATCTGTATGGGGCTAGGAGAAATTATTTTACAATTTTTGTCCAATTTAAAAACGTATTGCATTCAATTATTATTTTTATTTAAAGAAATGCTTCATTGTTATTGTACATTTCAAAAATGTGGTGAATTAATTTTTTATTTAAATAATTATTTATTACATACTAGCTTTTTACCTGTACTTCACCTATATACATGTATAACACGTATGTTGCACCCACCTCCTCCTCTTCCTCTCTCCTCACCATTCTTTCTGTCCATATCCTCCTTCCCCCCTCTCTCTGTCAATCTCCTCCTGCTCTCTTTTCTGTCCATCTCCTCATCACCACCTCTCCCTGATAATCTAATCACCCTCCCTCTATCTACCTCCTCCTCACCCATTTCTGTGCTCACCGGTGCCCTTCCTCTCGCATACCACCTGAAACACATTCTGATACTACCTGGACAACACCTTATCCCTTCACACCTAAGGGAGGTAGGTGGAGCTAGGTGGATCAGACACACAAGAAAGCGAAGTAATATTGCATTGTCATCCTGTTCTGAGGTATGTCTAAGATTTCAATGGGGAAGTTAGTTTAAAATCAATTGCAAAATTTGTGCTGACCTAATAAAACTGTGTTAAAATTGGCAGACGATGGAAGATAGACTCCAGCTACTCCGCAAAATGCTTTGCTATATGGGCCTTGGAGGTAAGATTAGATTAATTGCAGTGCATACAGACGCATTTAAGAATTCTTTCCGCACTCAACATGCGAATGGAACAGGAAGAAACCTTAACCCATAATAAAAAGGGCATTATCCTGGGCAGGGCACTTCATAGTAGTTTGTAGAGTGTGGTTGTGGAAGTAGATGTAGATGCTAGCTGTTGTCGTACGAAGGGCGTTCGATAAGGAATGCAACACTTTTTTTCCGAAATCATGTTGGTTTCATTCAGAATTCCAACACATCATGTATTCCCCACTCTTTTCGCTATAAAACCCTACTTTTCAACATAATCTTCGTTCAACGCGACGGCCTTACGACGCCTTATTGGGTGGGTCTGTATGTCCGCATGGTACCACTCTATTGGTCGACGTCGGAGACAAAGTTCTGTTGCATCAATAAGATCCCCATCATCCATGTACCGCTTCTCGTGGAGCAGATCCTCCGCAGGGCCGAACGCATGGAAGGCGGAAGGTGCGAGATCCGGGCTGTACGGTGGTTGAGGAAGAACAGTCCAATGATATTTTGTGAGCTCCTTTTGGGTGCGCAGACTTGTGCGAAGCCTTCATTGTCATGGCGAAGGTCAAGGTCGTTTGCATTTTCGTTCCGACGTTGCAACATCGCAGGAGTCACAGTTGTGTGCTACAGGCCAACACGTGGGAGATCAGATTTGCGCACCCTTGTTGCAATGATGACAGACGCCTCGCCCAAGGATTAGTCGTACTTTTGTGCTGTGAAATGTTTCTGTAGACATTCTGCAACCACCTGTGGAAACATGCGATGCTCTAGTTTTTCGCCAAAAGAAACTCTCTGCTTGGAACGCACAGCCAATACAGACACCATTTTGAATGCTACATACAGCGCCACCACCTATCGTAACTATAGGGGCTCAAGAGGGAATATTGTCAAACAATAATTTCTGCAGTTTTTCAGTCGAAATTCGCCGAGAAAAATGTGTTGAACGAGCCTCTTAGATCAATTAACCTTCTGTTTTGATGCGTCAGCGATTGAAAGAGCAACACCAACTGCCGCTATAGACACTTTGATTGTCACTGCACAGGCAGTTTTGCACTTAGGCTATTGCCTGTATTGTCACACTTACGATACGGACAGTTTGAAAATGGTCACAGGTGTCCAAAACTGGTCACCATCAAGAAATAAGAAAGAAGATACTTCTCAATGCAACTTATGACAGAGCTACAACCATTTATTTCAATAACAAAATTTAATTGATCTGTTGAATGAAAGCCGAAATCTGGTGAACACCGATAATGGAAGGGGAAGAAACCTGACCAATGAATCCAATTAAAAAACTGTTGTAGCCTATTTAATTTTGGAATCAGGAATTTTTTTTATTAAATTTGACCTTTCCTTTACCTAACAGTACTCCCACGAGTACTAGAATGAACATTAGCACTCACCAACACAAGCAGGCAAGATTTCACAATGGCTCTGGAATACCGCAGTATGACAAATTTTTAGACGTAAATAAACTTTATTCAGCACAGAACTGCCTAATGTAAGATTTCCTGCTGTCTTAACGCTCTGCTAATAAAAATCTACCTGTAGTCTGGCTGGTAGAAGCTAACTGGCTGAATGGTGAACTCTTTACGACGTGCATGTTTTACAAATACTTCGAATGACATATTGTATAACCCACTGCAAAATATCCCTAAACATGCAAAAAAAAGAAAAAGAGTAACACAAATGCTGCTAGTACCAACTTGTATAGAGGAAGTGGTGGTAATACGGCCCCTGCAACAAATATGTCTCCCCTTAATATCTTAATAACATTTAGCTGAACTGTAGTGGTAACAGCTGGAACTAGTCTACTAGTATCCTCACTGGCCTTTATAAGAGCTGGAAGCAGGTCAGTACAGTGGTTGAGTGACAGTGAAGTTATATTTTTCAAGATCCTGTTCAAAACTTTGAGAGGTATGTGAATTTCACTTTATAACGTACCATTATTGGTTAATATTTAAATGCAAGCACCATGCATTCAACCTAGAAAGTACTGGCAACAGTTTCAAATGTGTTAAAAGGTGTGGTACTATTTCGTTTTTAAGTTGTTTACATGAGTTTACAAGGTGTAGGTGACTATAATATGGCCCCCATTGGTGCTTGTAATGTGGACCCCGGGGTCCATATTATAAGCAGTCCGTAAATGTTTTTATTTTTGTTTTCAGATGCCTAGGACTAATCTGGCACCTAAACCAACCCCCAAAAGGCAGGTGTGGGATAAAAACAAAATGCGAAAGGCAGTGTCTGCTGTCGTAGGCAAAACGATGGGAGTTAAAAATGCATCGAAACGTTTTGCTGCCCCAAAACAACTCTGCGCCGGTATGTGTGTGAGGCTAATACCTCACAGTTGGCAAATATTGAAACTAAAAAGCTTGGAAGAAAACCAGTTCTGCCAGCGGTCCATAAAGTGAACTAGTGGTATTACTTACAGTATATGGATGCCAAGTTCTGTGGTTTTAGTCGCATGGATGTTCGAAAAATGGCCTTCCAACTTGCAGTTAGGAATGGAATTGCAACAAACTTCAGAAATGAAATTGCTGGAAGGGCTTTGCTTGACCATTTTCCTCGACGTCATCAAGATAAGCTTTCAATTAGAAAGCCAACCGTAACGTCGTATGCACGAGCAAAAGGCTTTACGCGTGAGAGAGTTAACTCATTCTACGACTTGCTACAAGCTGAATACCAGAAACATAAATATCCAAAAGATTTTTTATGGAACGTCGACGAAACAGGCCTTAGAGTAGTTCAAACTAAGATACCGCAAGTAACTGTAAGCAGAGGTAAACGCCAAATTTGTTCTCTGACTGCTGCAGAGCGTGGCTCTCTATTAATGGTCATCTGTTCGATGATTGCGGGAGGTTCTTATGTTCCCCCCCCCCCCCCCCCCCCCCGATGTTCATATTCCCGAGAACGAATGTGGCAGACGATCTTATGAAAGGTGCTCCTCCTGGGTCAATTGGGAGAGCCCACCCATCTGGTTGGGTTCAAGCAAACCTATTCACGTACTGGTTGAAACATTTTGTTGAAAAAACAAAGCCAACAGAGACTTCGCCTATTCTACTCATTCTTGATGGTCAGTTCTCCCGTGTAAGGAATATTGATGTGATTGATGTGGCAAGAAAAAACTTCATCACAATTTTGTCACTGCCTTCACACACAACACACTAACTGCAACCCCTGGATCGCACTTTTATGGGTGCACTTACGACTCACTACAGCGGGAATATTCGTCAGTGGATGCTCCATGAAAGCAAACCTGTTGGACCCTATGATATGCAGTATCTCATTGGCAAGGCCTACCTCCGGTGTACAACTGTTATTAAAGCAGTAAATGGGTTTAGGGTAACAGGAATTTATCCCTTAGACAGAAATATATTTCAAGATGACGAATTCATCGCTGGGAAAGAAGTCCCGATTCCTGCGCCTGCTGACCAACTGAAACAACAGGAACCCGAAAAGAGAGTTCAGACTGAAGAGGACCTTGGTGCTATTAAAATTGATGTCCAAGAGCCTATTAAAATTGCATTTAGTGTGTCTCCAAGGGATATCCATCCCACACCTGAGAAGATGAAAACATCGTCTCGTGGGCGAAAACCGTGTGTTGCTAGGATCTCCATATAAAAACGAATTAGAAGCTTACATAGAAGAGAAAAAAGCTGCAGATAATCTTCGTGGCCGTGGACGCGGACGAGGACAATTAACAGCTATCAAAAGGAACTCGACTTACGATATATCTCAGTCATCTTGTTCTGGAACCAAACCCAAACTCGTAGTAGAGGGCGTGGTGCATCTGGTCGTGGAAGAGACTTAGTAAGAATAGTAGACAGTTAAAGAAAAATTTGATTAAGCAAGAAGAAATGAACGGTGATGACTCAGTTTGTGTTGACGATGACGTCATGGGGTTCTCAACTGGTTCTGGTGATTCTCCATGTGACCTTCCCGTGGGTGAACTCCAGCCAGATAAAGACGATGCTCTTTGCCTATTCTGTGACAGAAAGTTTTCAAATGATGTTCGTGATGAATTATGGGTGCAATACCTAATGTCCTCTTTATGGGCTCACAACAAATGTGCGGGGGCGGAGAAAAGGGACTCTGTTTGTGACTTCTGTCGCTAGTGCTGTGCTACTTTGTACTTTTATGGTTTTATATTTCATAATAAATACGTATTTTAATTAAAAAGCAATTCTTGGTTTTCCTTGCAGCAAAAAATCCTTAAAATATACTGGGGGTCCATATTACAAACACCACGGGGGCCATATTAACTGCACATCTTGTTCGAAGTCAAATTTATCATCTTTGGGAAACAAAATAATAAAAAATATATTCTGTCATTTTAAGGAATTTAATCAATATAATGTCTTAGTTAACTGTCAGTAGAGTATAACTATATCAATTAAGGTATTATTACTGTATTAGGGTACAATATTTTATTGGAAAAAACACTGGGGGTCCATATCACCACCACTTCCTCTACAATAAGGACAAAATAAAAGAAAAAAAATAGAATATTTCTTATTAGTGCAGAAAGTCAAGAATGTGTAATGCATGCAAGTGCTATAAGAATGTGAAGTAGAGAGATATCTTTTTTTCATATTTTGCAGTAAATGTATTATACAGTGGGTTCAGTCTTCGAAATTACTTTTAGAATTATTTAATGATTCTGTTACTAAGTCACATGAAGTGGATAACATTGATAAACCATGCATATGAATTCATCAAAATAAGTTGGTTATATTTAACAAATCCCTTCACGAAACATATTCACGGCAGAAGAGTCCCCCTAAAGAGATTTAGCTGAGAGTAACAGCGAGTTGTTGTCCCACACTGGCGGTCTACACACATATTCCAGCGCTTGTAGGTTGAAGCGTTGGTGGCCGACAATGTAGAACAAATGTACGATAATGTTTACTTAACGACATAATGTTTACTGCCGTCACTGTAAGCAATAAGCAGCTGTATTCACGTTAGAATGTTGTAGTTTTCTGCGTATGGTAAACAGTCATTCCACTCCAAAAACCTATCATTCTATAGTCAATGCTTTCATATTACTACACGATAAATTAGTTCACGGCAAGAGGCACACTGATATTAATATGCAGTTTGGAGTACATTCTTAATATTGAAGTCAGTTCACTAGGTAAGACTGTCTTTCTACAGTCACTGCTTTCAGACTTCTGCGCTATATATTAGCTCAAGATAAGAAGCATCTCAACGCAATGGAACTTTAACCTAGAAGTCCACGTTATGCCTCGTAAACTTTTCTAGAAGAAATCCGCTAAATCTCGGTTACACGATAAATCACACAAATCTGTAAATTCAGCTAAATATGAACAACATGAAACTTAAACGATCACATAGAGAATGTTGTAGAGAAGAAAACTAAATTGACAGAACACTTAGAAAGTGCAGCAGGTCTGCTAAAGAGACTGTTTACACTGCGCTTGACCGCCCTCTTCTGGAGTATTTCTGCGAGGTGTGGGATCCGCACCAGGTGGGACTGCCGGAGGATATCGAGTGCGTCGGACGTGATATGTGAATTGGGGCGACAATCGTTAAAACAACGGCGTTTCTCTTTGCGGCTTGATCTTCTCGTGAAATTTCGATCACAAACTTTCCCATCCGACTGCGAAAAAATTCTGTTGGCACTCACCTTCATAGGGAAAAATGATCATCATGACAAAATAAGAGAAATCAGAGCTCACATAGATTTAAGCGCTCGTTTTTCCCGCCCACCGTTGGATAGTGGAGCTGTAGAGAAGTAGCTTGAAGGCGATTCGATGAACCCTCTGCCAGGCACTTAACTGTGAATTGCAGAGTAATTATATAGATGTAGATGTTCATTCATTTCTCACTTCCAGCCACTGCTGCCACTGCACACACTACATGCACTATACGCACACTGTTTCACAAAACTACACACATTATCAGCTGACGACAAGATTATTTTGTGTACCGCAACTTCCCATTCGCTTGCCTGAAGAACTGAGTCAAAATCAGTTTATAACGACTGGGATGACGAGCACAGAAAGAAAATAAGATGTTAGTGTCATATCATGGGTAGCTTTGGGACTTTTTTTTTTTTTTTTTTTTTTTTTGAAAGAAGAAAGGAGGGAAAGTTTAGTACGAAAGTGTTATGTGGATTGGTAGATGTTTTAGTATCGTTATTATTGTTTATTTGTGTTACATTCGAAGCAAACGAAAATGCTCAAAAAAGTTTTGTACCACCTGCGTACCTGCGTTCATGTGTCGGTTTAGATTCAAGGGGAGCAGAAAATGAAAGAATAACCCTTATATATAAGACTGTGCGTTATATAACAAAACTACAAAGGCAATCTATTCAAGAGTGCACATCTTTACACAAATGTGAGATGAAATCTGACGCTGAATAACATGCAGTATTATGTTGCCTCGCCTTGGACCACCTTTGGCAGGCTATCCACAAGGTGGTCGAGATGTTACTACTCCAGTATGTTTCGCTCTTCGATGGCGGCTCTCCTAACGTCGTCTAGTGGATGAGGGGCCTTATCGCGATTGCTTGCTACATGTTTATACTGGTTCCAAGCATGCTGAATCACAATCACGCAGATACACTGACCAACAAGAACATTATGACCACCAACCTACCATCGATAAAAGCCCGTCCAGGCGACAGCAGCGTCACCTGGCGAGGAGTAACTGCTATTCAGACAAACGCTCGGTGCATATAATATCAGTGAGTGTGCTGTCCGTGTGTAAATGGAAAAGGCGTGCGACTATCTGAGTGTAACTGACGGCAGATTGTGATGGCCCAGAGGCTCGGTACGAGCATTTCGGAAACTGCACGACTTGTCGGGTGCTCGAGGAGTGCTGTAGTGAGTGTCTCCAACACGTGGCGACACCAAGGTGAAACCACGTCCAGATGTCGTAGGGTTGGGCAGGTGCCCCTCATTACAGATGCCAGATGGCGTAGGCTCGGCATACTGGTAAAACAGGACAGGCGGCGAACTGTGGCGGAACTAACATCAGACTTTAATGCTGGGCAGAGCACAAGCGTGTCTGAATACACAGTGCACCGAACACTCCTAACGATGGACCTGTGCAACCAACGACCCATGCATGAACCAATGTTAACACCCCGACATCAGCAACTGCGACTGAAATGGGCCGTAACCATCGGCACTGGAAGTTGACGCCATGGCAAAGCTTGCATGGTCTGATGACTCCCGATACCTTCTTCATCACGCCAATGGTAGAGGTGCCAATCCGCGTCTTCCAGGGGAACATCTCCTTGATACCTGTAGTGCAGGCTGGAGACAAGCTGGCGGCAGCTCCATTATGCTCAAGGGAACATTTACATGGGCATCTATGGGTCCAGTGGAGCTGGTGCAAGCACCATTATGGCCAAGGAATAACGTACACTGGTTGCAGACTAACTATACTCCTTCACGGTGAATATGTTTGCTGACGAAAGTGGCATTTTTCAACAAGATAATGCGCCATGTCACAACGCCAAAAATGTGATGGAACAGTTCGAGGAACACAGTGGCGAGTTCCAGTTGATCTTGGTGCCCTCAGATCGCCTTATTTTAACCCGATCGAACACATCTGGGATGCGATTGAACGTGGTATCAGAGCTCATTGCCCGCCTCCACGGAAATTACGGAAATTGTGTCTGCAGATGTGGTACCAATTTTCTCCAGCGACTTACCAAGACCTCATGGCGTACTGGCTATTAGCTAGGTGGACATAATGTTCTGGCTGATCATTGTAGATACCACAGATCACTATCGGTTGATTCCTGCCTCCTCGAGGAGGATGTTCCCGAAGAGGGCGCAGAGTGGTCGTGCAAATATCCTCTTGTAAGACTGAAACATCACCAAAAAGCTGGCTGTAGGGCTTAGGTGAAGTTGAAGGCTCCAGTCCCGATACTGCAGAGTACTCAAATTACTGTATATTCGGTAACGATGGAAGTTCCTGACATCCCTACAAAATACTGGCCCAAAACAAGACTGGCCTCCTTTCCTGCTGAAGCTGTGGAGCTGCATGATTGAGACGCGCTCTGATACCTTTCGCTTTCACACTTTTCAACGGCGATCATCAATCACCAGACAAATCCTGCACTCGTCGGAGAAGAAAACACAACGCCACTGACCAAGGCCAATCTAGGTTATACCTTGTCAAATTTCCTAGAGCACCACGTTGCTGGGGATATTGTACTGTTGTTCGTAATGGGCGCCTAGAGACCAAATTAATCATGTGGATACGGTTGTGGAAACGGGCAGCCAGGACGCAGCCCGCGCTCCCGAGAAGATATGTGACCTCGAACTCGGCACCGCCGTGAAGGAGGCTACTGCAGCCCTCAAAGCCGTCATTGCGGCAGAGAGGGCTGCCTTCGCAGCCGCCGTGGCTGCAGAGAAGGAAGAGGCCTTGAGGCAACTGCGAGCAGTCTTCGCCCAAGGCCCCAGCGCATAGTACCTGCGAACACTCCTGCGACCTCGCAGAAGGACATTGGTGCGCCTCTCCCAGCGGTTGCCCCAACAGCACCGCAGGTGAAAGGTGCAAAGAAGAAAACCACCGCCCCAGCTGAACCGGTGGCAACGCCGACTGCTGCGGGAGCGGGCCCCGCAAGGGATCGAGAAGCCAAAAGGGCAGCCTTTATCGCACAAGCGCGAGCGAACGGTACCACTTCCTCCGACGCTGAACTGGCGCAGCTCTCCGAACAAGCGGAGCTCATGGAAGCTACATTACGGAAGGACTGCGGCGTGCAGTAGAGGAGGACGCTGGACGGTAGCCGATCGCTGCCGTTCTGTACCAGCCTGATGAAGCTGCACCAAGTCACCGACGACAAGGCGCAGCAGAGGGCCTAAAAGCAACGCATGAGTTGCCGCGGCCGGCCCAGGAGACTACAAGCAAGCCCAGCCGCAGCACCCGGACTGACCCAGCTAACGAACACGCCGCACATAGGTAACGATGCACGATACCCCACGCTAACCTTACCTCACCTTGCATGCTCTGCCGCAGCTAGCAAGCCGCTACTGCCCTTACTACCCGTCCTACTGTCGAGGAGGTTTTTTTCCCTTGGCGCTGGCCTTGGCACTTTTTTTCCTCTGTCCTTAAAACTGCTACCCTTTGATCGTTTTCGACCACTTCTATCTCCTGATGGACCATGTTAATGAGTAGTCTTACCCAGACGCATGGATAACATCACAGCCCGCATCCTGTGACGCCTGATTCAAAAACTAACATGTTTACGGAGGTGACAGTAGAACTTTTGGTTTGGTCACCACGTTGGTGTGGGCGTGGAGGGGCCCCATCCTTTATAAGAGCACCCAGTCACCTCATACAAGACCCACGCAGTGCTGTCGCATTCCCTCGAAGGTATCTGCGATCCACAATTTATAGGTGGAGGTCATCAACTGTTGGTGACAGCGGGTGTCTCGCAACAGCTGTTGAATGTTCGAATGACGTCGTTGTAGTGTACGCCAATTCGATTGGCATCTTCCGCCCTGACAAGCCGTATTGCTACAATTTGAAAACACATACACCGTCAGCCTCAAGTGACCATTCGACATCTACATGGACTGTGTAGTGCGCCCTATTTGCAAAACTGCTGAATATTTTACAGAAATTTTAAAAAAATGGGTGGGGTGAAATTTGCAATGAACGTAATGCTACATTTAAGTTTAACATATTTCTCAGTGATTTTGTGTCTGTTTTTGAAAGTAGTTTTCCTGGAGAGATAATTAGATGTAGTAATAAGAAGGCATTAAATAAACTTGGATCACCACATTATCAGTCTCTTCACAACGAAAAAATGACTCGTGCAAAATAGCCAACAAAATTACTGATTCACATTATTAACGGTACTGTAATATATTAAGAATAATCGTAAAAAAAAATGTACGAGCATGCCCACTTCGTCACAAATTGATGGATCAGACAATTAAATCAATACAGAATATTTTGAAAAGTGAGACAGGGAAAGGAAGCCATACAAGATGTCATTGAAACAGAAGGGGAGCTTTGTAAAAGACAGCTGAATCACAGTAAATATTTTTAATCATTTCTTTCTAAACAGTGCTGCAAATAGTTCATATGAGCAAGCAGAACAGCACACCGAAGAAGTACAGATGACATTTGGTGAAGTAGAAATTAACCTCCCATCTCCATACCCATACCGCATTGTTACCATAAGAACAACTGCAAACTACAGAAGTCAGTAAGTTAACATATTGTGTATATTTTCATTCCCTCGTGTCTTTTTGGATAATATTTTGGGGCAACTCCGCTCCTAGGCAAAAGGTATTGATTACATAAAGCAAAGCAATTAGGATCATGAACGGTATTCACAAACACACATCTTTTAAGTATCTTTTTAAACAGCTGGGAATTCAACCGCAGCCTCTCAGCACATTTATCCATCCAATTACGAAATTTATGAACAATCCATTTGAGTTTAAAAATAACAGGGGTAATCACGAGTGCAGCACCACAAGGATAAATGACCCGCATCTCCCAATAATGAGACTAACTTTGGCACATAAAGGGATGAAATCTGCATCTACAGGACTCTTTGACAATCTATCCACGGAAATAAAATGCGTGGCAGATAACTGACATGTATCCAAATGCAAATTAATGATATTTCTCCTTAACAACTTCTTCTATATGCAGCTCTTGAACAGAAATAATTATTCATTTCTATAAAAATAGCTGTCAATGCCCGGCTCATATATATGGATGTTCCAGCCACCCTGGATGTGGTTTTTAGGCGCTTTCCCACATCCGACTAGGTGAATACTGGGATGTTACCCACGTTCCGGCTCAGTTACACGATTCACAAAAATTTACAAAATGTTCTCCCATTTGCACACGAAATAACACCCGACAAAGACAGATGCGGCAAGCGAGCCCTGTGCTGGGAGACAGTGGTGGCGTCAGTAAGGCCACCTGGCTACCCACTACCACAACACTAAAATCGCCAAATAAGTTCGTACACGTACACACCGTCAGAGGGAAACGAAAAGATTAAAGTTGTCATTCTCTGACAGGTAGAAGGGCCACCAGAGTCCACAGGCATTGATCGTGTTTAGTGCTGTTGCCAAAATAAGTGGCGTGAACAGTGACAGATGCTGAGAGACCACTGTGAAGGACATGGAGATACCGTTTACTCGTGTGAGTCAGCGTTGTCGGCACCTGGCAGAGGTTGATATGGGCCTCGTTGTGGTTCTCCATTTGGCCGGGTAGAGTCGTGCAGTATCAGGATTCGTGGTACATTTGGAAGTAATCGTGGCTGGATGCTGAAATGCATGGCAACGTGAGGCAGGAATACTCGTCGTTAAGGTTCTGGTCGTCTACGTCTGACCATCACAAGGGAGGACCGTCATACCATCCACCAAGCACATCGTAAATCCTTTACCTCTGCGCCTGCCATCCGAGAACAAGTAGTGGACCGGACCACTGCAGTACCCTGTTGGTCACACATCATTGGTCGGAGACTAGCAGCTTTACCTTCCCAAGTGTAGGCTACCATTAGCACCAAACACAAATGGCTGCGTTTGGAGTGGTGCCATAACCGAAGAGCATGGACTGCTGATAAATGGCGTCAGCAACGAACTATAGTTCTGCACTACTCTGGACGACGATCGTCGGCGAATATGGCAGCGACTTGGGGAGAGGTCCGATGGCTCCAATGTTTTGCAGAGGCACAGCAGTGTTACTCCGGCGTCATCGTTTGGAAATCCATCGGATATGACTTCACGTCACGGTTGGTTGTGACTGACGGAACTTTGACGGTACGACATGGACATTTCTGCATTCTCAAGTGTTACCTCTAATGCGACAGCATTGTGGTGCCATTTTTTAAGAGAACTATGCTCATCCATAAACGGCATGTGCCTCTATGAACTGTCTGCGTGATATTGATATTCTCCTGTGGCCAGCAAGGTACTTACAAGGGAACCTCCCCATCGCACCCCCTCAGATTTAGTTATAAGTTGTCACAGTTGATAGGCCTTGAAAAACTAAACACAGATCAATCGAGAAAACAGGAAGCAGTTGTGTGGAACTATGAAAAAAATAAACAAAATATACAAACTGAGTAGTCCATGCGCAAGATGTGCAACATCAAGGAAGTTGTGAGGTCAGGAGCGCCGTGGTCCCGTGGTTAGTGTGAGCAGCTGCGGAACGAAAGGTCCTTGGTTCAAGCCTTCCCTCGAGTGGAGAGTTTAAATTTTTATTTTCAGACAGTTATCAAAGTTCAGGCACTCACACATAATCAACTTCGCTCTCCAAAATTCCAGGACATGTTCAGATTTGCTTGGACATATGCAGGATTTGACGATCTACACAAGGAAAAATTTGAAAACGTTAAAAACATATGTTTTGACAGAGCACAGAAAAAACTGTGCGACTGTGAAACTGTTGCATTCATTTGTTGCAGTTTATGTGACAAACTCTTATATTTTCATCACTTTTTTGGGAGTGATTATCACATCCACAAGAAACCTAAATCGGGCAAGGTAGAAGAATCTTTTTACCCATTCGCCAAGTGTACAAGTTAGGTGGGTCGACAATATATTCCTGTCATGTGACGCATATGCCGTCACCAGTGTCGTATAGAATATATCAGACGAGTTTTCCTGTGGAGGAATCGGTTGACCTATGACCTTGCGATCAAATGTTTTCGGTTCCCATTGGAAAGGCACGTCCTTTTGTCTACTAATCGCACGGTTTTGCGGTGCGGTCCGAAAACACAGACACTAAACTTATTACAGTGAACAGAGACGTCAATGAACGAACGGACAGATCATAACTTTGCGAAAATAAAGAAATTAAACTTTTCACTCGAGGGAAGATTTGAACCATGGACCTCTTATTCCGCAGCCACGGGACCACTGCGCTCCCATGCTCACACTATCCTTGATGTTGCCTATATTGCACATGGACTACTCAGTTTGTATATTTTGCTTATTTTTTTCATAGTTCCACACAATTTCTTCCTGTTTTCTCGATTGATCTGTGTTCAGTTTTTCAAGGCCTATCCACTGTGCCAACTTATAACTAAATCTGAGGGGGTTGCGATGGGGAAGTTCCCTTGTTAGATGTGTCCCTGCTGTAACAGATATGGAATCAGCTCGGATGTCATATCCCAGTATTAGTATACTGGGGAACAAGGATCAAGGATCGGTTACAACAGTTATAAGCCATCTTGTCTCAGGGGAGGACACTACGGCTTTATGAGACACCCTTACCAACCAAATCAGTGGATGCATTCAGGCCAGACGAGGTACAACGCCATTTTGATATGTACGCTCATACTGTCAAGTTGTTCGTAAATTTGACTCTGTTTTGTAGTCACTGAAATATGATTTCTCAACAAGTGAAGTTTCGTTTCTTTTCCTTCTTCTCTTCTGGCTGTTTAACTTTTTTTGTCAAGTAATACACATAATGTCTGTGTGTGTTTTCTCGTGCTTGTTCTGTGACTTGACACTAAGACGACAATTCTTCCGTATTACAACAATTTGTTTTCAGTCGTCCTTTCTCTCATATCAACCGCCTGATTCTCCTGCATATTTCCTTAGAGATTACTGTTACAAATATTAATCCCGTATTATTTATTTAGTGTGTGGCTATACATGCAACATTAATACATCAAGTGTTAGACATTAAAATCTTATAACAATCATAAATATAATTTATGTTTATATTGGTCAGTTAAAAGGTTATATCGAGGTTTGAGATCCATTCTAGCGCCGATGGGGATCCGCCAGGAAGTCGGACCAGTTCCCTGCATCTGCTCGCAAGGAGCATTCACCATGGATGTGTTGGATCGTCTGTCTAGGGGCACCGCAGTCGCATTCTGGTGACATCGCTCTTCCCCATTTGTGTAGTGAATCCGCACACCTGCCATGTCCAGTACGTATTCGATTTAATGCGGACCATGTTTTCCGTGTTAGTTCCATTCCAGAGATGTTGCAGTTATAGCTCTCAAACCAGGTCTGTAGTTAGTCATTTGTCTTTTGGTTCCAGTCTAGTCTCCATTGTTTCATGTGGTCATAGTTATTATTTTGAAGCTGCTCAGCTGTTCGTTTGGGTGGCTTTCTTGATTTCATTCGAGTGTGTCGCAGTTGTGAGAATTCTTCTTTAATTGGTAGTTCTGGTTTTGTCTCAATCTTTCTGAATTCGTGCAGTAGGGCCGCTTTTCTACGCAGGTCCGGGGGCAGGATATTACATAGCACCGGTAACCAGTACGTGGGCGTTGATTTAACAGTTCCAGAAATCAACCTCATTGTGTTATTTAATTGCCTGTCAATAAGTTTGGTGTGACAGCTATTAATCCAGACTGGAGCGCAGTACTCAGCCACAGAGAACACTAAGGCGATAGATGAGATGCGTAATGTTTTTGCGTTAGCTCCCCAAGTAGTACCGCTAAGTTTTTGGATGATGTTATTCCGTGTTCCAATTTTTGCAGTGGTGTTCTCCAGATGTTTTCGGTAAGAAAGAGTGCGATCCAATGTTATACCTAAGTACTTTGGAAACTTATTATGTTTGAGGTTGGTGTTTCCGAGTTTTATGTTAATAATTTCATTTGCCATTTTGTTATTAAGATGGAATGTAGATACTTCAGTTTTGTTAGGGTTTGGCTTGAGTCTCCATTTCTTGAAATAATTGTATAGTATTTCAACGTCATTATTAAGGACTTCCTCTGTGTTGAAGAGATACTTGTCTCTGGTAGCCAGTGCTATGTCATCCGCATAGCAAAATTTTCTTGACTTTGTGTTTGGGAGATCTGCTATATAGAGGTTAAACAGAAGGGAGGCCAATACGGAGCCTTGCGGAAGCCCTTTGTTAATAAGTTTTGTTTTGCTTGTCTTTCCGTTTAGGGTGACCTGGAAGGTTCTGTTACTCAGCATATTATGTATTAAGGATGTTAGAATCTGGCAAGGAATCACTCTTAAGAGTTTGTAAATTATTCTATCTCTCCAAACAGTATCATATGCAGATGTTAAGTCTAGAAATACAGCACTTGTTTTCAATTTCTGTTGAAAGCCAGCCTCTATGTAGGATGTTAATGCCAGAACTTGGTCACAGTAACTACGGCCAGGTCTGAAGCCTGCCTGTTCTATAGGTAAGTTCTCCATAATAATGCCGCTAATTCGATTATGGACAAGTCGTTCGAGAAGTTTGTATGTACAGCTAAGAAGTGCTATTGGTCTGTAGCTTAGCGGTTGGTCTGCTGGTTTCCCTGGTTTCAGCAAAGCTATTATTCTTGCCTTTTTGAATTCTCTAGGGAGATGGTTTGTAGTCAAAATGTTCGAAAAGAAATTTGCCAGCCATTTGACTACGTTCTTTCCAGCGTAGGTTAGAAATTCTGGATATATGTTGTCAAAACCTGGGGCTTTGCCCGGTTTCGTATCCTTGAGTGCAGTAATGACATCATCCTCAGTGAATGGTCTGGAAAGCTCTGATATATTTGGAGTATTCTTTTTTAGTGTTCTGAGTTCGCGCTTAATCATCCTGGTATGTGGTTTGTCTCTCGGAGCTCTTGACATTTCGACAATGTTATTTGCAATTTTCTCTGGTGTTATGGTTGGATTTTTCTGGGCTGGTCTTGTCGTACCTCCGAGTTTACGTAACAAACTCCATGCCTTCCTACTTGATTGAGTGAAATTCATTCTTTCAGTTGCTTCAGTCCATCGTTGTCTTCTTGCGGAATCTAGATTGTGGAGGAGGTCATCAGCTATTTCTTGGTCACCACTACTAGTAAAATCCTCATATAGCTGATGGCATTTTGCATCCCATCCTGGGATGTATTCTTTTCGAAACCCCCTAGGGATGTGTTTTATAGCTGTGGTAATTATAGCTTTCCTGAAACGATTGTAGCATTTAGGTAGTGACGGTATAAACCGGATGCATTTATCAAGGTCCGCTGAATACTTCTCCCAATCAGCTTTTTGTAAATTCCATCTAGATCGAGGGAAGGACCGTATCAGGGGTATAGTGACACCGATGTCTAAAATAACAGGCCTATGCTGGCTGTGTGGGAAATCTGTGGCAACCCTTCTATGTATAGGCACTGGTTTTCCCTCGTTATCGGTAGTTACAAAGCAGAGGTCCGGATTATAGTCCCTGCGCCAGGCGGCCGAGCGGAATGTGCCCCTCTCCTTGGCATTGAATATAAGATGTAGATTGTTCTCGTCGGCCCATTGCACCAGCGCTTCTCCATGTTCATTATTTTGGGTGTATCGCCACATTTCATGATGGCTATTAAAATCACCGGCATATATCGTTGGGTGTTCATGTACGGGTAGTACAATACTTGGCCAGATTTGGTTTGGTGGTTTGTAGACATTTATAAGTCTTATGTTGTCTACTTTTATATCAACAACATGGATGTTGTTTTCTGTGCTTGTGGACAGCAGGTGTGCATGTTCAATATCGGATCGGGCATATGTGGCGGTGCCATAGGCGTGATGATATGTTGCGCCTATTTGTTGGAAGCCTTGAATACGTCCTCTTCTTTGTAAGTCTTCCTGCGAGTCGGTATGTGTTTCCTGAAGGAGTACCACATCGATGCTATTGTCCAATAGAAACTTTGAAAGATATTCAGATTTGGATCGACTAATTCCCTAAATATTTAGCTGGCAGATCCGGGCTGATGGTCCCAATCTTCTAGTCGGATGGTTCCCAAAGGAATCGTTCGTTTGGTCACTTCGTTGCATGTTTGAATTACCAGGAGATCCCAAAGGATAGTCTGGTAGCCAAGTTTGTAGACTATTTAGCCGCGATATAATCGCGTTGCTCGGGATGCACCACGTGGAGGCTAGTCTACTACGCACCCCGGAAAGTAGTATCAACAGTTCCAATTCCCTAACCTAGCGATCTCGAAACTTTTCTTATATAATCGATATTATTATCGACGTACAGTCTTTTTTCTAATCGCTCTTCTATGGAAAAAGACGGTTTGGCTCATGGTAATGCGAGGAGCGGAGAGAGAATGATACATCCTTCGCATCTAGAGGAATCGTGAGAGGGGGGGAATGAATGTTTACTTATTTCTCGTTCAGTACTGGCAACCCAGGGATGCGCTCGCCTCATTCCGGTCGGCAGCTATGGTATAAATAACACACGGAAGTAGCAAGGACTCACGAAAGTGGATTATAGATACGTTCATGTTCAGACACATTCGTTTTATAAATTGTTTCTCAATTGACTGTGATGAGCTTACTGTGTGTTATGCATCACTCGTGGAAGTAATGCCGGCTGCAGTCAACATTTCTGTACAGAAATTCATAAGCGTAACCAATTAGAAGTCGTCCACAAATTCAACAACGTTGTTGAGGAGCTAGCAATAGTTTTTCGTACTGTGAAACGTAATATCAGCCACAGAAATATGGATTGTGAAAATAAATATCCGAGGGATCTTTCCATAACAATTTGGTTAAGATGATGTCATACACTCGGACTACGGCAGAAGCAATTGTGAAAGAGGTTTAGGCTCCAAGAAGATTTCTGAATTCCACTGATCTCTAGAAAGATCCAGCTAAATCAAGCAACTTTTTCTCTATTGCAGTGATGCCTTCAATCACAAACCCAGAATGTGTCATCTCTGTTTTTAACGTATTTCGATCCTGGAAATGGAGTTAGAAATACGCTTCCGGACTTTGGTGAGCAGGCTGATGAGACACCTAGTGCTGTTCACAGTCTGAGCAAGTCTTCACTGAAATTACATAATTCAGATGTAAGGAAACTGACTGTATACTGGGCAGGTAATGGAAATTTGTGTTAAGTTCCTATGGGACCAAACTGCTGAGATCATCGGTCCCTAGGCTTACACACTACTTAATCTAACTTGCGCTAAGGACAACACACACACGCCCATGCCCGAGGGAGGACTCGAACCTCCGACAGGGAGGGCCGCGCGAGCCGAGGCAAGACGCCTCAGGTAATGCAAATATAAATTACGGGTCGTTTAAACTGCTTCAACAAGATAACAAGCATCTGGTGCGACGAAATTCTCGAGTCACATACTGCATAATGCAACAAAACATGCAAGTGATTCATTACGTTTAGACACTGAAATACTTCGTTTGAAAATATGTTGACATTTCTCTGTATCACCCATTTCTAGAAACTGCAATTTAGTTGTGCAGCTGAAATTCATTGCGAGTAAATCTCCCCTTAACATCATGGTCAGATATTGGTCACCTCCCTTAAAACCGTGATCAAGTGTTGGTTGCCCTAGTTGACAAGTTTCGCATCATAACGTTTATCGTGAATGTGGACTGTGGAACAAGTAATTAGATAATGAACTAACACAAGCTGTAGGGATGGGCAAAGTCATTCATCCTTGGGAACTAGGTCACTGGTGAACGCTCTTTTTTGGGAACCTTTCATTTTTACTCGTTCACCGTTCATTATGCTTACTATATGGTTCTTATGAAAAATTGAAAATTAGTAGCATAGGTGAGTGAAGATGGAAGGCGCCAAGAGGGGGCACATGCCTCCCCCCTGGAGCTCAGAGTTTTCATTCATAACAGAATTCTCACACACTTGTAATTTTCGCGATTCTGCAAAACATCTCGTTTAGCCAACTGTAGCGTAATGTGGCTGATCGCAGTGAAACAATGTAAGGTGGCGTACGAAAAACCAGCCTCGAGTACAGACTGCTCGCCAATTACGCACGATTTGTTGACCGCTACGAGCAGAATAGATAAACATGTAATTATTAGGCAGTGAAGAAATAACTAATAAGCTAATACAAACAACTTCGAAACAATAGATGACGGTTGGTAAGCGACAATGAGCAGTGTAGTATCCGGGGCCGATTTTTCCTGTGCCACTGAAATAATATTGTAGGAGTTATCGTATTCTCTTTACAAAATGTACAACATACACTCGATAACGAAACGCGGGCTTCATTCGGTTGTTAAATCGGTCTGCCTTCCATAATGATGAACGTGCTCTTTTACCTTGGATCAAAAAAAGACGGAAAATGGCCACTCGTATGTGCCGTGCCGACGTCCTTTGCATGTGTAATAACAAAAAATCTGCTTTTTACAAGTATTTCTTCTGCTGTTTATCGAAATAGTGAAGTAAGCTGATGCGTCGTTTTGTAACCTGAAAAGATGTATGTATTACATACCACGTAATTTTTATGTAGTTTACATAATTATAAAATACATTTTAATTACCGGATGTGGACGCTGAATAGAATACGAAAAGAACCAGTAGTAAAGAGTTCGAAAAAGGTTTGAAACAGATCTAGAATGGGCATGCGAAGCGAACGAAACGAACACCACCTCGATACTGAACTAACTAAAGGACGAGTCCGACCGAGCGAGACCGAGACCGAGACAGTCGGGAACGGGACCGAGGCTGGAATGAGACAGGCCAACGTACCGTTCGTGAACGAGAGCGACCGTTTCCCGTTCCCGGGAACTATAAGTAGAAAGCCGCGACCGAATGAACTATGAAAGACCGTTCCTTAGAATTCGTTCCTCGCTCGTTCCGTTCATCTTGGTGAACCGTTCCATTGGACCCGTTAGTTCGCGATCAACCCATCTCTAACGAGCTGGCTTGTTCCGCTCACGATAGCAAATATAGCTCGCTTTTACTGAACTCCACACAGATTTTCCATTACTTACATTATACGTGTAGCTGTATGTAGAGATTTCCTGATCGACCAAGTCACACGAGCTTTCCGAGGCACGTGGGTGGTGTAGACTTCGTTCTGTGTAGTTAAGAAAGTCCGATCTTCCATGGAGGATCATTTCCTCCTCACCCGATTTGTAAGGTCTCGGAAGTCAGAGCGTCGCAGTCTGCAGCACTGACCACGTAGTGCGTGTAGGCGGCCCCTAAACTGTGCCAGGGTCGTGCAGCCTTGCTGCTGGCGCTCGTTCCACAAGACGAAAAGTGGTTTGGCAACATCTGTCAGTTGCCATTACTGGCGTGACCGGTGGCCGCTGCACTGAATGGCACTCCTACGGCCTTCGCTCAGGCCGCAAAGGGTCAGTGTGTTTCTTCCGCCAAAAACTTTCTCTCTAAGAATCCACACCTAGGTTCACCTTAAGGCTCCTAGTCATATTGTACGGTACAGTCTTTCACGGCCTGAGGTTTAGTTTATGCATCAGACACAACATTATAACAGCACCAACGCAATTTATATGCCCAAATTTTCTTCTCAGACGAATTATCTTTTTGGTAGAAAAGTATCATTTGTAGACTTCAAACAGTAATTTATACATCTACACTGCCGCTTTTAATAATCTAATGATGATCATTTATATAGATGATCTCACACAGAAATGATGCACTGAGACATTCTTAAACATTTCAAGGTATTGAAACTACCTTCTAAACAAAGCATTTGCCACGATCTGCTATCCAACAACACGTAGTATATCTGTAAAGCAGTTGAGTCTTGTCCTGTCATGATTAAGTACCACAAACATGACCCACAGAACGAGAAAAATATTTAGCTAGTATCTACTGCAGCCAGTGTATTTTAGGGAATCAGATTACGTGTAAGATGCTGCTGGAAGGCTTCAGGTGTCCAATTAAGTCCTACTAAAACTAACAGTGAAGGTAGCGCCTGTTGACGCTGTTAGGAAAATTTGCTTCCCTTTTGCTTCAATATCACACTAATTTCAATTATAAACAGACTGATAAATGGTTATAAATTGGAAGGATGTACATATGATGACCTCAGCTGTAATCTATGGTACGAGACAGTTATTGCATGTAAAACATGATACGTGAAGTGCTTTATTCATATTAATTGATATTTCCATGATAAACCGAGAAATGGCAGCTACGTCTCTAATGGCAACTTTGGAAGGACGGATGCATGTAAACAGCGATAAATGCTGAAAGCAAGACTGATGGTAGTAGTGACATGTGAAGTACTCCTGCCAGGAAAATGATTCTCAGGGACGATTCATACAAATCTGGGGATGACGTGGATAACTACGACTTAGATAACGATCTTCAATATATTCCTTAACGGAAATACGACTCAGAATTGGTTGCTAATCAGGTAAACGTGAATAATTATTAAAGCAAGTAAGCAGTGTCGCGTCGCTTGCCATGGTTTACACGAATTTACGTGACAATATGCTAGATGAAATGCTAAGGGTCACCCTTAGCATTTTTACGTGCTGTAACAAGGCAACAATGAAATTAATTTTGCATTGTACTGCATCAGAGATTTATTTGTAAGGTTGTTATACTCTATTACTGCAAAAATTGGTAATGCAGATCTTTTTATCATAAACTGTAATAGGTGGGGCCATTAATATTTTTATTTTTGGGTGGCTTCACAGCACTGTTTCGTTAACTCGTTAAGCAAGTAAACAGTGATAAGTGTAAAGTGCATTCAGTTTATAAGCAAACAATGTTAAGTATTCACTGAGCTATTTTTAAGGATAAAATTTTAGGTCTAATTTACTGTTTAAAAATGTATCTTTACCCTAGAAATATTTGAAAACAATGACTTACCGGAATAAATAAATCACAAGGAATGTTATTTAAGTATCATCATTGTGAGGTGTTATTGAAACTTTGCAGCACAATTTCACAAAACAGCGAACTTGCCACTACCATCGTTTACAGCCGAGCTGTAAACGACAATCGACATCTGGAACCGCGCGACCGCTACGGTCGCAGGTTCGAATCCTGCCTCGGGCATGGATGTGTGTGATGTCCTTAGGTTAGTTAGGTTTAAGTAGTTCTAAGTTCTAGGGTACTGATGACCTTAGAAGTTAAGTCCCGTAGTGCTCAGAGCTATTTGAACCATTTTTTTGGCAATCGACAGTTTCATAGTTTCAAGCACATAGGGGTGCTTGAAGCAAAAATACACGGTTAGGCAATGAAGCTACAACACCAGGAAAGATACTGAATAACGAAATTTTGCCTAATGTGTGTTTCCACTGCAGCAGGAAGAATTCGCTGTTAAATTTGTAGGTGATTTGGTGGCATAAATAGTTCAAAATTTAGTGGACCGAGTTACCACCTCTGGCAGCAACAGTGGCATTGCATGAAACTAACAAGAGAATAGTCCAGTCAAACATATCGAAATCTACCCCGAATATACCAAAAGGAATGCACTGTCAAAATTTTAGTTTCTAAGACGAGCTATAAGTATTATTTTAAAAATGTTTCTCATTTTTGCTGCACAAAGAAGAGCTTATAACAACAATTTGTTAGACATTCCTGCCTGACTTGCGATTTGGCGAGTAAGCAGACTGTAACGCCGCGTAAGCGCGAGGTCTAAAGTGCACACACGCAATTTTAAGAACTTAAATTATACCAAAAATGTCTCAAACCATTAATTTTTTGAATAACTTGCAATTCATGTTGATAGCTACACTGTTCCAGATGTAATTGTCACACAAGCAACAAACAGAGGAAAGAAAACCAAAAAAGTTATGGTGTTAGGGACAACTTCCATCAACCGGGACTTCATTTATTGTCATGAAACATTTCGTAATAATTCTTATAGCAGAGCTCTTAAGATAATTTTTGACTAATGTATATTTTACTAACAATGAAACAGTCTCTTGCTTATCCCCTGTAGCTGCCACAAAACTGTGAAGAGTAGTACTGGATGACGAAAACAAACACTGTCTTTACCAAGAGGCTGATTCACGCCATTAGTTCCAAGTGGAATACAAATTATATTATTTTCTGTAACTGGTAAGAAGACGTTTCGAATGTAATACTGAAAATTAATCTCTACCATTTTTCCAGGTTTTATTACGTTGAATTCTAGATGTTTGCAACTAAACAATTCTTTTCTTTAAATTTTTGGTCCTGACGTACATTGAGGTTCCTGATGGCAGAATGATGTAAAGCTGCCAAAACAGAAATCCACTGATACCTATCAATGGCATTATTGTATATGAATGTGTCACAGCATTCATCGACTGCACAAGTGATACTCTTTCTTTGACTCGAAATGATAAACTGCGGTTTGCACGCAGTTCTTTCGCGATACCTGATTAATTGGCTTTATACAGAGCATTTTAGGAGATAACAAGAAGCTTCATCTTCATGTCAGCTACAAATTTCTCTGTAGTATTACCTATTAATGACATCACTTCTACATGTTTACTTGAAGTAAAATTCATAATTTTGCGACTTTCTTTTCCGTAATTTTCTGACTCTCGTTTAACCACGCCGAAGAAGCTTGGAAATCAGTAATGTTCATCTCATTTGCAATTCAGAGGGCCCAATCTCGCAGATCTCCCTCGGTAACAGTGCATAGACTCTCATCAGCAGTTCTGAATCTTTGGAATAGTGTTGCTTTCACACTTTTGCAAATTTAATTTTGGTGCATATTTTGTACTTCGTGTAAACCTTTCTTCCATTCATACAACTCACGTTCAAAATATTAAGATACAAAGCCGGCTTTGGTCACTGCTTACTATAAGCGCTTTCTCCCTCCTTCGTTTAACCAAAAAATTTACAGCCTTTTCTTTGTCACTGAAAGCTATTACGCAACATGTTTTCTTTAGGCTAGGAAGGTGCTGTATTTTTGTTCCAAACTTTAATTAGCACAATAATCATCGTTAGAGCCACAATTTACGCAATTGCCAGAGTGAGTTATTTCATCTTTCTTCAATTTTTCCACAATTTCTAACGAAATATGGACATGATTCGAATGAATGTCCAAGAAATTAAGTAATCAATAAGACATACGTATGTCTTCAGCAGAAGTAGGTCATTTACAATGCATACCATGTTCTTTATATTTCCTCCCAGCAAGGTTCGAAACATTAACTGAATTCCACATTACTGTGGACTCTCGAATCTGCACAAAGACAGATGTATTAGTAAACACTTACGAAGAAAACACAAAGAAAATCAATTCATATCGATCTCCATCGTTAACGCTTAGCGATACCGCAGTGTCAACTGCTAATTCTTATAGATATTCTGAAGATCCAAAGAAACTGGTACACCTGCCTAATACCGTGTAGGGCCCCGCGAGAACGCAGCAGAGCCGCAATACGACGCAACATGAACTCGACTAAGGTCTGAAGTAGTGCAGAAGGAAACTGACCCCACGAATCCTACAGGGCTGTCCATAAACACGTAGAGTACGACGGGATGGAGGTCTCTTCTGAACAGCACGTTCCAAGGCATCCCAGATATGCTCAATGACGTTCATGTCTGTGGAGTTTGGTGGCCAGTGGAATGGTTTAAACTCAGAAGAGTGCTCCTGGAGCCACTTTGTAGCAATTCTGGACATGTGGAGTGCCGCAATGTCCTGTTGGAATTGCCCAATTCCGTCGGAATGCACAATCGACGTGAATGGATGCAGGTCATCAGACAGGATGGTTACGTACTTGTCACCTGCCGGAGTCGTCTCTAGACGAGCACCACTGCAACTGCACACGCCCCGCACCATTACAGAGCCTCCATCAGCTTGAACAGTCACCTGCTGACATTCAGCGTCCATAGATTCACGAGGTTGTCTCCTTACCCGTACACGTCCATCCGCTCGATACAATTTGAAACGAGACTCGTCCGACCAGGCAACATCTTTCCAGGCATCAACAGTCCAATGTCGCTGTTAACGGGCCCAGGCGAGGCGGAAAGCTTTGTGTTGTGCAGACATCAAGGGTACACGAGTGGGCCTTCGGCTCCGAAAGCCCATATCGATGATGCTTCGTCGAATGGTTCGCACGCTGATACTTGTTGATGGCCCGGCATTGAAATCTGCAGCAATCTGCGAAAGGGTGGCACTTCTGTCACGTTGAACGATTCTCTTGAGTCGTTGTTTTTCCCGTTCTTGCAGGACCTTTTTACGGGCGTAGCGACGTCGGAGATTTGATGTTTTAGCGGATTCCTGATATTTTATTTACACTCGTGAAATCGTCGTACGGGAAATCCCCACTTCTCCGCTACCTTGGAGATGCTGTGTGCCATCGCTCGTGCGCCGACGGTAATACCAGGTTCAAACTCACTTAAAACTTGATAACCTACCATTATAGCAGCAGTAATCGTTCTAACAACTGCGTCATTTTTTTTTTTTTATAAAGGCGTTGCCGACCGCAGTGCGGCATTCCATGCTGCTCCAACACTGTGCCAGAGCTCATCAGTCGTAATGTCTGGTGAACGGTGGTGCGCCAGTCTCTCTGCAACCAGTGACCAGGAGTTATCAGTGAGTGACAGATCTGGAGAACATCCTTTGCATTGAGAGGGCACAGGCAACATGTGGTCTTCTGTTATCTTGTTAAAAGACAACGTCTCGAAGCTAGGGCACTACCACTTACCTTAACACGCCAGAAGTGTAAGGTCTGCTGTCAAAATTAACGGTTGTACGAACCAGAGGTGACCATCTTGTACATCGAAAGGCGTCACATACCACCATGCCGGATGTTGAAACTGTGTGATTATAATGAATGCAGTTGGACTCAACCTCTTTGACGGCTCCACTCACAGATATATTCATCGTGATGCAATACGCAGGAAAGGGACTCTGACAAACTGACGAGGTGCCCAGTGTTTTCGAATGGCAACACCACAGTCGACTCAACGGTCTCTCCTCTAGCGACAAGGGTAGCTGCAGCAACTGTCGCCACGTTGGCACTCTGTGGTGTTCCAAACGTCGTCTCACTACGTTTGTGGCTAACAAAGAAGCCCATTTCCTCACTTGAGGTGCATAACGTGGCTGCACGGTCCTCAATGGCCGAGCGATCAACGTATCTGTCCCCTCGGGCGCCGGTTGAGTGCAGTCATTGAGATAATGCATGGACTTGAGTATGCCTCTCCTGGACCGATCAATTCCGTATGCGTGTGATAATCGTGAGATCTCGACCAATAAGAGCAGCAATATTGTGAAACGGTAAAAGGTAGTCTGCATAGACCTTGATGCTGTCGCTGCCATATTCCAACATGTGGCGATAGGCGTTTCATCATTGAATAAAAAACTTAAACCAGCTGCGCTTTTTGAATGAATGGTTAACTTCAGCGTAACTGGTTTCCGGTTCAAATCAAACGGCTCTGAGCACTACGGGACTTAACATCTAAGGTCATCAGTCCCCTAGAACTTAGAACTACTTAAACCTAACTAACCTAAGGACATCACACACATCCATGCCCGAGGCAGGATTCGAACCTGCGACCGTAGCGGTCGCGCGGTTCCAGACTGAAGCGCCTAGAACCGCTCGACCACACCGGCCGGCCTGGTTTCCGGCCTGGGCCCATCGTCAAACTGTATTCCTCCTGAATACGAGTCCATAGTTTTAGTCACTGCACCACATATCTCACTGCATCTTCTAAGATATGGTTGGTAGCTCCATTCTGGAAGCAACAGTAAGCCAAAGACGTCATGCAACATGTTTCAGCAGTTCAAATTAACTTTGAGCACGTATTACATCACTGATTCACTAAAATAAAATCCATCCGAACAGGGCGTAAAGGCCCAACGGTACCGACCGACCGCCGTATCATCCTCAGACCACAGGCGTCAGCAGCTGCAGATATGGAGGGGTATGTGGTCAGCACACCGTTTCCAGGCCGTTGTCAGTTTTCGTGACCGGAGCCGCTACTTCTCGGTCAAGTAGCTCCTCAGTTTGCTCACAAGGGCTGAGTGCACAGAACTTGCCAACAGCGCTCGGGAGACCCAGACGGTCAACCATTCCAGGTGCTAGCCAAGCCGGACAGCGCTTCATTTGGGCGATTCACCGCGGCTAGGTCACTGATATCATGGCTTCGTTAGGTCGCTACATAAACAGATCACTTGTTCTTAAAAATTATATTTGCTTGCGCGTTTCGGGCGTAGCCAACAATTAGAAATCATAAGAAATGTCTTAATTCGTACTATTGTGGTACATTATTACATTCTAGTCACCGGTGCTTAACTGATGGCGGGCTGCATTTCAAAAACTTGAGTTACTCACAATACACTACATGAATCCACAACACTGATGAGTTAAATGCCGCAATGCGGGAAGAGACACAGGCTATTTCTCAAGAAATGATTGAGGACATAATAGGTAACTTACTGAACGTCATCTGTAGTGCATCGCCAGTGATAAAATTCGTATGTGCAATGTATTTTTATGGCTTTTCAGTAATGGCAATGTGTGCAGAAAAGTTATTTATAAGTTACATTGCTGCAACTATACGCTAAATCTCGTAATAACAATATTAATATGTACCATTTCCTATGGGCCACCCCTGTATTTGTCGCCACTGCCACAGACAATAATTAAAAATTAGAGGCCGAGAGAGCGTAGAAATGCCTCAGTTAGGAGGCGAAAATAAGCCTACACTTAGATCGAAATGAACCGTCCCGTCATAACATATTCTGTTCACCAGGAGTTACATACTGATACCTCCGCTTGCAGGATTTAAACCAGCTACCATTGGCAGGGTATCACTGTGCAAACGTCACTTAGTGATCCCTGCCACAGGAGTGGACTCACCTGATATCGCATAAATTATCAACTGTACTCTTGTGTAAAATGAGCAAACCTTACTGTTTTCTCCAGTTTAAAATTTGTCGCTGTTCCATTTTGAGTTGTTTATGTTTTCCCACCTTTGCGTTGCAAATGTTTTTTTTTGTGTGAAATGCCCAGTCGATGCGCTGTTGTTTTCACGTCAATTCTACCAACATTGAGAGTTGTTTGGTTCTCGGGGTTTTGTAGAATTCCTGGATTCATGTCTCGTCGCTGTGCAGCCCATGAAAAGGATTGCGGAAGACTCCCAAATAAATTCCAAAGTACAGTGCAGTTTTAACACCAATATATTTCCAGGATTCTGGTGTCCGAGCCCGGTGAACTGTACCGGTTACATCACATGTGCCCAAAGTTAACATCAAACGACACAGTGTTCACAACAATCAACAAACGAGTGAGCCTACAATACATTTGCTCGCAACCCTAGCCAAAAAACGAGTGCCCCAAGGTGCCTGCGTGACCTCCAGTTATACTTTTGTTAACAATTACCAACAATGAAAATTACAATGTTATGTAAAATCACAATTAAAAGTTAAACCGAATATGAGATACACTTTGCTAAAAATTTACAATCATAGTGTTGAACAAGGTGAACCTATTTTCAACTTAGTTATGAGTTAATATAACATTTTCTGACTAATTGTGTTACAGGTAACAATTACGTTTCTAAATTTGTTTATAACAAATCAACTAGTGCCTGAATTTTAGTGCTAACATACATCAGAGATTCAATTAACATGCTTTATTTATGTGTTCTATTTAATTTGCTGTAGTAATTTTATAATGATAGGTTTACTGGTACATCCTGACCATGTGCTACATTTCTTTCGATTATTTACAGTATTAATTTCACATTTATATTATGTTTCTCACGTAAGAACAATGTTAATCAGCAAAGCATCATTTTCGAATTATATGTATACTGAAATAGTGGTTATTTTTGTATGTAATTTGGAAACCGGTCACTTTACAATCAGGCAATTAGGACTGGTGTTTATCTTTAATGCTCTCCGAGGGGTTCTCATCGGTAGCAATGAGATACAGTAATATTTCAATTTGACCCACTTTTAATTCTAAATGAAACATAAACTTGAACATCTACACAGTTTTGTAAAAATCATATAATCATACGTTATGCTCAAAATCGATATTTTGCAACATCGGAACATTCTGCTACAGTTGTGTGTTCCGTTTAAGCTGCTTGCTCAATAGTCACTAGACCCGCCCTGAAAGCCAAAATCAGACTTGAGTAACTGTCATTCTGACACTGTTCGTTGCCGTGCTTCGGCTGTTGACGGGTATTAGTCTGAAGTACGTTAGGTGACAGTAGGTGCATAATGTTCAATGCTGCGCCGTTTTCTTCTCGAAATATGTGTTGAAACTTGACACTGCACTTGAGTCCATGTAACCTGAAAAGAAAACAACTAGATAAATAAATGGGTCTCAGCTATGACTTATATTACAACATGGCTAGAAAATCAGAAATACGGCAGTTTCGTATTCATGCTGTCAATTGTTTTCGTTTCCAGTACTCAACCCCTTGAGTTCGGGGTCGCAAATTCAAACTTTAGTAAGGCTCATTTGAAAGTATTGTGTTGACAATTATGACAGGAAAAATATGAGCTGCTAACGACTAACCATGTGCATCAGGAGGGCGACAGAAAATGAATGTGTGGGAGGTGCAGAGATCAAACTTCTGTGAGATGTATGTATTACACTTCACAAAATGGACATCGTCGACATTCAAGAAATATTCAAAACAAGTCATTAATTTGCACCACGAACACCGAATCACGCCACAGTTATCATAAAAGTTCGCACCATGAAGACTGAACTCCTTGGACGTTACAAACCGCGCAGTAAGTCCAGTTAGATATCCACTCTTAATGAATGCATATAGAATCACATTGGTGTAGCGGGGTGATGAGAACTCACGGAATGTGATAGCGTGCAACCAAACGCGAAACAGTCTGTCGTGGACCTTATCGTGAAACTAGCTATCCTTTAAGGCGTAGCTGCAGATAATGCGATAGTATGTTTTTTAGGCACGGAAAAAACAAACATCCAGAGACAGAATTTGTCCAGTGGTTCCAGATGGTACGAACTGCAACTTTTCAGGAGGGATAGTTTGCTCTAAATGAGTATGATTTTTATACGCAGACCAGGAATCAGGCAAAAGCAAGTTATTTTGACCAGTTAGTGCCCAAAAGCAGTACTCACACCGTAGTTATAATTCTCTAACGCCCATTTTCCCCTCTTCCTTGCTGCGATGTAAATATTACGTACTGCCCTTGCAAGATTACGCACACGAGAAAGGATCGTATGGAGCAGAGAACCTCCAACTTCTCGCAGCACAGTAAATAACTTTCCAGTCAATTTGCCTTATGGATTAACAGTCGGCATAATTGAATACGAAAGCGTTAAGGCACTGATGTTAGTGATCTTGATACAACTCACTTGGTACCAGTAATTTCCAGGGTTTCTTTCGTATGCATTTCCTCTTCAAATCCCGACTGGTCGAAGATGAAAACATATTCCTTACTGAACGATGGGATAAGTTTGCTTTTTCTTTCTGATTTCACAGTTTGCTGTGCATCGTCAGGATGACTCTTTGTGTGAAATTTCGTTATCATATATCTTCTAATTCTGCAGCACTGTTTGAAGCTATGCAACCATCCCCTACTTCCCTTGAAATCACTGTAATCCACGTCGTGCGCAAATTAATATGCATAACTTGTTAAGCACATGTCGTCATTATTGTACTCCTGTAAACTGTATCGAGTATCCTTGAAATGAACGAACACAAGTTTTTGTAACAAGTGCACCTTGTCCTCCCTGGAAAATCAGTAGTTTCCATTATGCACTACACGGTCATATTACTGCGGACTTATTCGAAAGCTGTTCATAATGGCTTTTTTACTATGCTGAGGATGATCTTCCATGTATCTAATTACGTTTAGTACCCGCTCCTTGGACAACAAGTATCCTTTACTACGTTTCACTGCAGATGGTATTTGTGGCTCCCTGTCCGATAAGGATGATGAACTACATGGATCGACACCTGTTTCACATCACTTTCACTTGTTAAGCACGTATCATCATCATTGTACTCTTCACGTACATTGTCTTCACAGCCGAGTGTATACGACACCGCACATGCCACTGACTCATCTTGCAGAGACGCTAATATTTCATCTGCTACTTGTTTTTCACTCTGCGAAATTCTTTGAGTTTCTTTCTGACGGAATGTCAACTTCGGCAACTGCTGTTGTAAACATAATACTATGTCTGCTTCGTTTATGGTAGTCATTGCTCTGCTTAGAATGAACACCAATAGCACTGTAGCACTGTCGTGAGTTACTGTGTTGTGTGATACCTGTGTATGCGAAGGTCCCAATAGGCACCAAAAGTAAAAGTGCAGTGGCAATAAAACGTAGCACCGAAATTCAAAGGGTAAAAGTAAAATTAGAGAAGCTTATGATTTTAAAGACAGACTAAAAAAAGCATCGGTTCGTTACACCTGAAGCTACGTATGAGCATGGATTATTTACAGTTTCAAGTTTTCCACGAGAATATTGAGGAGGTAGTAGAAGATAAACGTCGGGAGCTTTTTTTGAAGCACAATGGTAATAACTGACGTTTGTCTGGGAAGCAGATTTATAATGATAATGTCTATAGTGACAGAAAGAGGATCCATACCTTTGGCGATAGGGTGGTAAACTTGACCAACACTTCCCTGAGTACAGAAGAGATGGCAATCCCTAACAAGGGGTTGGAGTTTTCTCCGTACGTCCCTCTTTCAGACGCAGCTATAGCTCAAGTTATAACTGAAATTAGTCAGCATGTGCTAAGGGGAAACCTAACGCTTTGGAAGAAACAAGGGCAGCAGTTAAGGCACAGGACTCTTGTCCAGGGAACTACTAAGAGAATAGGATGTTGGTGAAAGTACTGTGGCTTATTGACGGAATAAATTACAAATTACGTAAGAAGAAAGTAATAATAATAAAGGCAGATAAGGGTGCTACTTCAGTGGTTATCTTTGAAGCAGAGTATAGGACTAAAGTGTAGCAGTTCTTATCACGAAATGACAAAGAGAAAGTACTTAAAGACCCCACTAGATATTATCACATGGGATTTAAAAAGAAAGTGGAAGGGAGCCAATTCCTGCTACTTCCCGCGGAGAAACGTAAGGTGATCAGTGTTAACCCTAAATTACCCTCTTTGAACGCAAAAATAAAGTTGCATAAAGAGAACAGGAACGTGAGTGTAGAAATGTTCCCACGGCTGCATTGGATAATTTACTTTTTAGAAAACTTCAAAATCTTTGTAAGTTCCGAAAAAACTAGTCTGGCGAATACCGCAGTCTCTGCTCGTAAGACTAAGGAAATTTAACTCACAGGGAATACGGTATTAGCCTTCCTTGATATTGTTAATCTCTATACGAACGCCCCCATTGAATATACGTTTAAAATTATAAAAGAGAATTTATTGCCTAAGAACGCCGTAGGGAAAGGGGAAATAATAGAGTTTACGGACCTTTTGTAGTTTACCTTCAGTTACAATTTTTTTGGATTCCATGAGGGAGGATGTCAGCAGCGAAAAGGTTTAGCGATAGGCAATTGCCTTTCAGGCCTGTTAGCGGACGTTATTATTAGTGATTTAGAGTGAAAGGTATTTGCCAGTAATCTATGGTTAGCGGACACAATCACTGTCTGTAAACGTTATGTGAATGGTTCCTTGTAGTAAATGGAGGAGTGGGGCAGGTATCAACTGTGCATAGTTTATTTAACCAACAGCATGGGAATATTAAATATACGCACAATAGTGAAAAAGACAATAAAATTAACTTTTTGGTAGTAAAGGTGATACTAAGGGGGAGTGAATTAGGTTTTTCGATTTTTCGGAAACCCTCTCAAACAGATATCATAATGAGCAATGATTCTAACTATCCGGTGAAGCAAAAGAAGGACTTTCATCACGCAATGTTGGCACGGATGAACAGACTCCCGTTAAGGGTAAGCGAACTCAGTAAAAGAGCTTGAGCTGTTGAAGCAGACTATGGTGGCGAATGGATACAGAAATAACCTAGTTACACAGATATATAAAAAACATAGATAGGGTAAGATCCCATGTAATGAGAGTAAAAAGTTCTTGACTTTTCAGTAACGGAGGCCTATGTCTATAAAACTGGCATCTGCTTTCCTGAAAAAATTCCAAATGGCATTTCGTACAAATGGTCGCCTCAAGCATAGACACGCACAGACGGCAATGGAGTTCATAATGGTAACGCTCAAAAATTTGAGGCGTCATGGGTTTATAAGCTCAAGTGCAGATACTATGATAAATTTTATATAGGTCAGACGGGCAGGTCCTTATCAATTAGCTTCAGGACACACGTTAGTTGGAATAACAGAACGGCATTTGGCCTGCACTTAAGGAGTGAAGGGCAGGTAGCGGGGACGATACAAGAAACGATGGAAGTGCTGCACGTTGTTCCAAAGGCCTGCAATTGGACGTTCTTGAAGAATAAGGAATTTAGAGGCAATAAATGAAGGAATCAGATAAAGTACTAAACGGACAAGCAGATTTTAGATACAACGGTTTTTTTCTCTGTTTAAACAGGAACTGTAGGGGAGAGGATACCAACTCCTGCTATGGAGTGTGTACTGCTAGTGTAAACAGACTGTAAACAGTTGGTTATCCTATGTCACGTCACAATGACATCATGTATTTTACGGTGTTTTTGACCTGTTTCGCACCATAGGCGTTTGTACAATATTCTGGTTATTTTGAAATATGAGGAGCATGGCTCCCTACATTGGAATGTAGGGGACGAAGTTGCATAGCCTGTTCGTTGATGTGACTGTTGTCCCTTACAATGAATGGTTCGAGGACTAAAATGTGCTTACTATGGACACATTTTGAATATTATTAAACTGGTGGACATCATATGCAGCTCATACGGCTGTTAATAGTTTGTATAATGTGGTTTTTCATTTTCTTTGCACATAATGGGTTGTTGTACGTCAGCGTTTAGTTGATGTTTTATTTTATGTGGTTATAAAGAAATTGCAATCATTCCTAATGTCAGGTGATTTTTACTTGTCAGCGGTTTACATGGCGATCGGATTACTATAAGCAGGTAGTTATTTCGGTCTTCGTGCATGTTTGCGCACATTATGGTTTTCGATGCTGTAGCATTTTTGCTCATTGGAAGAATGAATGCAAACACCGTCATTAATGTTGTTTGCAACTTGTAACTGAAAAAACCTCTTATCTCAGGCATTAGAAATTGGAAGTTTGTGGTAAGGTCTTATGGGACCAAACTGCTGAGGTCATCGGTCCCTAAGCCTATACACTGCTTAATCTAACTTAAACTAACTTACGCTATGGACAACACACACACCCATGCCCGAGGTCAGGCATTAGAGAACTGCAAGTAAATCTATGTCAACAGTTGAGACGATTTCCCATGGTAACTTTCGTCTCATTAGGTACGATATTTTATTAAGGTACATTGTACAGTAGTATGAATACAGAGCGTAGTCTGTGGTACTGTAGTGTCAACAACATGTAGCATCATTGTCTGACGCAGCGCAAGAGTACTTTAATGTATTTCTAGCCATTTAAGACCAACGTGTAGTCATAATTTTTTGGATATTTTAGAGCAAGTAAGTGCCATCACTCATGCCATGCACACAGCAGTTTCTGTTGGCGTATCTGTATTGTGCTAACGGTGTAATGCTATATTGTACGCGCTAACACGCCGCTTCCATGGAAGAATTTAGCCACGTAATAAGAAGTTAATTTGCTATAAGAAAGGATTTGTTATTTGATGATGTATTTTAAATATTTTAAATAATGCAATTTCTGCTCGTTTATTTGGTTTCCGCCAATCGGCTGTTTTACCGTAACTCAATTAAGTTTTAATATGAGACTGTGCTCTCGCACCAGTTTGCACTGAGAATCGAAGTTGAGTTGTAAAATAAGAAATTTAATCTGTAAAAAGAAAGGATTTATTACTTTTATGATTTACCTTAAGAATTTTTAAAAGTGCATTTTGCTAATTCCATCTGGTTTTCGCCAGTCGGCGGTGCAAGACTTTACAATACTGGATGTACTGTCGTACTATTTGTGCTATGAATTTGATTTGTAAATAAAGAAATGTTTGTCAATTAGAGCACAGTATGTTAAACTATGTAAATCTGTGGTAAATGGCTTGTCTAAGTGTAATGTACTGTATGCTGATTGTCTGATTCTACTTCTTAGTCTTATTAATTGTAATAATCAAACGTAATTTTCGGTCACTTTATATAAAACTGTTTTACTGTTTGAGCAGGGTGTATACGACCCGGGACAACCGTGAGATCCGGGAAAAACCCGGGAATTTTTTAGAATTCTGGGAAGTTTTCACTGTTTTAGTTTTCAGTGAAATCTTTGTAACTTCGACTGGTAAGAAACAATACTCTAACGAAGAATACTACTGAATCTCGCTACTGCAGAATAATACTGCAGCAATAAAACACGAACGAGAGAAAAAAACTAATATAAAACTTAAGTTGCAAAGGAAATGCACTATATACAACAACAAAACGCAGTCCTCATACAAGCGTCTGCCAACAGCAAGATGTGTCAAAGGCTTTAGGAAGACTATGCTATGTTTCATAACAACAAATTGCCTCCGATGAGCGTGACGTCACAACTGTTTCCCTTAGATACGTGTGAGCGGTTGCGAGCGAGCTTATGTGCATGTGCAGTTGAGTCGCGTATGAGTAGTACCTTCTCCCGCTTCTGGCTACAGAAGCGTGATAGTTAGCAGTATAAGTAATAGCAGCAAGTAACCAGATACTATCCGGAAAAAATTTTACTGGTGCGCCTAAGCTGCCAGATTCACGTATGCGCAACAGGCCCGGAACTAGGGCGCGGGGATAAACGGGGGTATCTTCCCCAGGCGGCAGTTTCAAGTGGGGGGGGGGGGGGGCAAATTCATATTATTGAGGAAAAAGTCCTTGTTCCACAAAGCGCCTAGCATCATCCAGCGCACGTTGGTCTATCGATTACTCATATGATTTTTTACGCATCCCTGTTGGTTTTTTAACATTTTTTATCAAATTCTAAGTTGATTTCTGAATGAATCGTAAGTCGATTTTTGAAAGCATGTGTACGTGATGTCTCTGCCAGGGGAATCCCCGTCGCATCTAGAAATAAACTTTCCTGCAGACAAAAGAGCTGAGCGAATAGAGCCGAACGGGTGTATGCCAATCACTGTTTATGTGGTTGAGTGGGTTTGCAAATGATTAGCATTGTTATAATTACTAGCGAATTCCATAGATTCAGACTACCAGAGTGGAAATAAGTGACTAACAGGAATAACAGGCTACAAAGATTATGTATTGTCTTCTCCGAGTATCCAAGAAAATGAAATTTTGACAGAAAATTCTTGGCCAGACCGCTACACTTCTAAGGGCCAGTTATACAGTCCCCAGCTAGCAGCCGCTGAAGTTCTATTATGGGAGTCGTGCGGAAAACGCGTTGTACGAACACGTAATAATGCCTAACCGGAGAATAAATGCGGGATAACTAAACCGGTGATCGTGGCAGGCTTAGTGAAGTTAACCAGAGAATAAGTTTTGACGCTGGCAGGAATAGTCACAGAGTTAGTGATAAGATTGTTTGTTAGAACGAGGAAGGAGAAGAAAAGGGGACTCACACAAATTACGGAAGAATATGACGATTCAAAATGTATATAAAAATTTCGTACTACTACTTTTCGATCTCATGCTTCAGAAGCTAGAGAGTATGAATGAAATGTGAAACTATTTCCTAACATAAAACTTTTTGCTTGTAGTAGGCCTAATAGGCATTTGATATTGAGACTTACATTATATTATGTTATATTATATTCTGTCGTGTTATAAAAATGACCATTTATGCCAAAACAGTCTCGTTTATTTGGTGTGTGTAACAATTGCTGCAATATTAGCCAGGTCTATTTCGTTTTATCTAGCAGACAGTGACAAAATACACGTAATCAGATCGAGAAACCACACCAGTCTTGGGTACTATTTGTATTAACAGAGTTTCTAGTATTAGACAATGGACATTTCGTTTTTTCATGTATCAAAATGTTGACGAACTTTGATGAGGTAATAGATTCTTTCCCAGAAAGGAAAGTACGCCATACAAAGTTGTGGCAAGATTAGAGAGAGAAAAAAAAGCTAGGACTTAAGGATTGAAGAAATGTGTGCTGTCTTGCTTGTCTCTTGTTTTTACTCGTTTTATGTATCCTATATTTAATTTTATGTCACACAAAACAGTTATTAGCTAACAGACAGTAAAGACTCTGGGAATTTTTTTCCTCGTCCACGTATACGCCCTGTTTATATGAAAGTAAGGCACTTCTCCATTAGAGGACTGAATATAAAGTAATTAGAGCTCTTGTTCTGCCGGTTACAAATAATCCTATCCAGTATTAATTCCAAGATTTTTTTTAAAGAGGGGTGAGATGTCAAACCGGCCGACTGAGAGCAGGAGAGGCACCGCAGGACATTTTAATTTCGACTTACCTGAATATAGTTTGGTGGCTCCTTTACAAAATATTGCACGTTTGAATTCCACAGAGCGAAATAGACGTGCGATGGAAGAATGCTGTGTGATGAGGCCACGCTTAAGACCAAATAACATGTATTACGCTTCGTCGAACACATACGTTTTATGTAACAGACTCTTCAGGGAGATGAGTGCTAAAAAACGAAGATATCTCTGAATGGTCGATTTTTTACATTTTTGGCGTCCTACCTCAAACGCTCGAGGGAGGGGAGTGCCACTATCTAATATTGCTCCGGTTCGGAAATATTGTAATCTGGACTTGATGCACAGAGCAATCTGAGTTGTAGCGGAGAGATGGTAGTCTCCACTTGACCCGTGTTTACGTTAAGTGATTTCGCTGCTTCAAAAATGGTTCAAATGGCTCTGAGCACTATGGGACTTAACATCTGAGGTCATCAGTCCCCTAGAACTTAGAACTACTTAAACCTAACTAACCAAGGACATCACACACATCCATGTCCGAGGCCCGATTCGAACCTGCGACCGTAGCGGTTGCGCGGTCGCCTAGAACCGCTCGCCCACCCCGGCCGGCGATTTCGCTGTTTCCTCTTCGTTTATTGCTCTCACATCAAATGAAAACAAAACGGATTTCTGTGGCCGGGAGCTATCAAGTGAATTAAAATACATTCACATAATTACGGAAGGGTAAAATATGGTATTGGTTTCAGATTGTTTTTTGTTTCCACCTTTCTGACAGTCAAGCGTTAATCGCCTTGTAGGACAGTGAAGTTATTTTTGTCGGGTTGTTAAAGATATTTGACTTTTATTAATCTTTTCTGCTGAGGCAGTCAGTTTATTTGAAACTAAGTGTTTAATTCAGCACTATTGGCTAGTTTCAACTGTTCGCTGCATTTCAAGTTCACGTTTTCATCTTCTAGCACGTATGGCGTTATGCCATAATCTACATCTACATCCATACTCCACAAGCCACCTGATGGTGTGTGGCAGAGGGTACCTTGAGTACCTCTATCGGTTATCCCTTCCATTCCAGTCTCGTATTGTTCGTGGAAAGAAGGATTGTCGGTATGCCTCTGTGTGGGCTCTAATCGCTCTGATTTTATCCTCATGGTCTCTTCGCGAGATATACGTAGGAGGGAGCAATATACTGCTTGACTCTGCTCAAAAATGAGATAATACAGTACTGGTACTCTAAGAAAATTTACATCTGAATCTGGACATACGAATGTGCGCTTTAGGCCGAATCATGCACTTTTAGTATGGTTCATAAAATTTCCATGTCTTGTTTCTTTTATGACATAATGTAAGATCTTTTCATGTTTTATACGTACGAGTGTACTGACTTTCTGTGTCATCGTAGCTGCACAAGCGCGGCGACGCCTGTTATCTGGCGCTCTCTGGAACTGCTGAAACGAATCTATTTCTGACAGGTCGTGGGAAAATATTCCGAATAGTTGTTTGAAAAGTAAATTTCCTATTTTGCAAGATGAACTCTATGCTCGAATGTCCGATGAATTTCTAAAATCACTGAGCGTTTTACTCTCATTCAAAAATCAGATCTTTGAGGATGACCATTTAGAATATTTGCGAGCCCAAAAGATCAGACATTTATCTCATTGTTAAAAATTTTACTGGCACATTTGTGTGATCTATCTTAAAGTGTTACTCGCACAAGAAAGATCAACTTTATGTGTGACAGTATAGCTTCTCTTGCAGTTTATTAATCTTAGAGACCAATATTATACGTAAAGCTTTTCTTTTCTTGTAGCAACAATCTGTATATTAATTTAATCCATTGCCTTTTCCTGTTTGTGTGTTTGTGCCTCTTAACAGTGATGTTGCTATTGGCTGACTACATCACATGTCCTATGCTCTGAATATCCTCTGTTATCGGCTGGCGAGATTGCTCGACATGAGCTACGACTGGCTTACAAATGCGCACCGCAACCTTGATTTCAATCCTTCGGAAAATAACATGCGGTGTTTGGTGGAATTCGAATTTATACTTTCGTAATACGAAAATATGCAGTGTACATGTTGCTGCACATCAGACATCTTTCCAAAACGTGTTTTTTCCCCTGAGTTTCGTTTTTTAAAGTGGCGGGAATTTTTGGGCCGGTGTATAAAACCACTACCATTGAAAGGATTGATAAGTTTAACAGTTCCGAGGAAAAGTATACTGTTACTTAACACGGAAATAATATGTTTTCATCCGGGAGAAAGTGTATTTTTAACCGGAAAATCTGGGAAAAATCCAGGAATTTGTTTCCTCGTCCACGTTTATGCCCTGTTTATATGAAAGTAAGGCACTTCTCCAGTAGAGGACTGAATATAAACTAATGAAATACTGTTGAGATGAACTGCTTAGGAGGCAGTCTTCCTGTAAATTGACAGGCTTATTTTTGGAGTGGGGGCTGCCGCACACTTTGGTTTTGAGTTGTAGTAAAGAAACGTAACTTTTTAGGGACTGGATGTAAATTACGTGTAATGCATAACATTGTAACTACCGAGCGTAGCTCATGCAACTGCAGCGTCTTCTGAGATGACGTCATGTCATGACATACCGCATAGCACTTTGGTGTAATTCGACCCACTGGAGACCACTGAATGCTCTGAGCAAAAGAATTTTATGGCATTGTAGTGTTTATAATTCTATATTAAATAAACGAAAGAATGTTAGCAGCCTCTAGAATTTTACCTGATAACCACTGGTGTCTCTGCAAACCAGTTCTCTAATCTCCGTCCTGTGTGATCTATTTACTGTTTCTGAGTCGGCCATAGTGCCGCTTTGATCATCACTGCAGGAGGAGTTTTTGCACATAGGCTACCGCCTGTATTTGTTACACTTACGATATGGTATGTAATTAGTAAGGCAGTTCGTAAAACTGAATAACCATGACGAATGTCAAGTATATTAGTGAACTATAACTGTGTTGCAAATATGTACCTCATTTGTATAAAATTGTCATGCTACCTGTAATTTTCTTTGTAGGAGGGTTTGAAAATGGACACAGGTGTCCGAACAAGTCACTATCAAGAAGTAAAAAAAATATACCTGTCAATGCAACCTATGACGGAGCAACAACCATTTATTGCAGTTAAAAAACCAAGTTGCGGACGTATTTTTCACCTGCAATGTGTTGCAAGTTCGTTAAGTTTATCTTCGTACTGTGTCAAAAAGAGGTAAAAGATGATTTCCTGATTTACAACATGTGAGATACTAGTCCATCTATAGGAATGTTGGGAATTAGCTACACTTTACACAAACGACAAAAAGTCTATCTTTCAACAAACATTTGTTGAGCTTTAGTTATACTAGGCAGCATTAAAAAACTGATGCTATGAAAAGATGCAATATATTCTACTTTTACACCCATACTCAGTATGCATTTTTTCCTATCCCATTCACAGAATGAAATACTATCTATAAGCTTCCATAAGAGGTGGAATTTCTATTATTTTACCGTTATGACCTATAAGCGAGATACATTTTACGTGGCCTGACTCTTCATGGAACGTGTTTCTCCGATTTTTAACAGCAGATCTCTCTGCGATACACGACGCTAAGGTAGGAGACGAGGTACTGGCAGAAGTCAAGCTGTGAGGACGGGGCGTGAGTCGTGCTTGGGTAGCTCAGTTGGTAGAGCACTTTCCCGCGAAAGGCAAAGGTCCCGAGTTCGAGTCTCGGTCCGGCACGCAGTTTTAATCTGCCAGGAAGTTTCACACGACGCTCTCCTGTAGCGTCTACAGCAGTAGTTTCATGAGTATCTCATTCGCACTCTTGAGTTTATAAAACGAATCCCCCATTGACGAACAATAGGAAGGAGTCAAACTAGAATGCTAAAGTGGTGTAAGTTGCCTCCCCTCCTCCCCTTCGTCAGTGCAGTACGTTGGCTTTGATTATTCCAATGAAAAATAGTGTGATATGTCTCTTCCCTACAACAAGTTTAATGTGGTAAGGGCCTTTAAATATCTCCATACGCATACTCCTAAAGTTTTATCCGCCTCCATAACCAAGGCTGGTAATACGCAACATTGTCGGGGTCTCGAATGGGGTTACCCAGTTCGAATCTTGGGGCTGGAAGACGTTTCTTCGGCAGTATTCAGACGCAAAGTGGTAGTAGGGGTAAAGGATGTACCAGACTTTACACCAATATCCTGGATTAAATTCCAAATCTCTCCCATTCTGGAGGACGACGGTTCAATCCCACGTCCGGCCATCCTGATTTAGGTTTTCCGTGATTTCCCTAAATCGCTCCAGGCAAATGCTGGGATGGTTCCTTTGAAAGGACACGGCTTACTTCCTTCTCCATCCTTCCCTACGCCGAGGAGACCGATGACCTCGCTGTTTGGTCTCTTCCCCCAAACAACCCAACCTAACCCAAATCTCTCGGCAGCACCTCGTGGAGTGAGGGCACATGTTGCTGCTGGTGTTCCGTTAGTCGGATGCGGACATTTATCTCGACGGCCTTCTTCGGTGCTACCACGGTTACTATTCATAGGCAGGTACAGTAAAACAGTCACACTGAAGACACAACATTAGCACTTCTCAGGTTAAAAGTACTCAGTGAGCGCGTATAAAGAAAGCCGTTTTGGGCTAGGTGGCTGAACTGACAGAGAATAATCCACGCGACAAGCTATGCGATATTCACATTTATCTAGATGTTTAATGTTGCGACTGTTTCCAACGATTAATCGCTACCGGCCGATGTGGCCGAGCTGTTCTAGGCGCATTAGTCCGGAACCGCGCGACCGCTACGGTCGCAGGTTCGAATCCTGCCTCGGGCATGGATGTGTGCGATATCCTTAGGTTAGTTAGGTTTGAGTAGTTCTAAGTTCTAGGGGACTGATGACCTCAGATGTTAAGTTCCATAGTGCTCAGAGCTATTTGAACCAATTTGATTAATCGCTAGTCATGTAATCATATAGTGACGGAGACTTAGCCCTATATATGCTCAGTACATTAAATATGATTGTCTACGAGGGGCGCTTAATAAGTAATGTAAGACATTTTTTTTCTGAAAGTAGGTTGTTCGTATTCAGGACTGCAGTACACCACATTATTCCCCACTCTTTTGGCTACAAAACCCTTTTTTTCAGCATAGTTGGTCGACGTCCGAACCAAAGTCTTGCTGCAACAATAACCTTCCCATTATCCACTTACAGATGGAAGTCGAAAGGTACGAGATCCGGGCTGCAGTGTGGACGATAAAGAACAGTCCGATGAAGTTTTGTAAGCTGCTCTCGGGTGCGCAGACTTGTGTGCTGCCTTGCGTTGTCATGGAGAAGCAGAAGTTCGTTTGGCTTCATTGCTCTTTATGGTCTCGGCGAGTAACACAGGAGGCACAAACCTTTGAGTACTCACACTGGTGGACGACTGTATCAGAGCTACCACCAGAGACGTCTATTTGAGCAGCGGGTGTTTGACTGAGCTCACATTCCAGTATTGTAGGAGTCACAGCTGTGTGAGGCCGGCCCGCACGTGGTGGATCGGACAGGTTTGCGCGACCTTGATGAGATGGTGACAGACGCCTCGCCCAACGACTCACCGTGCTTTTGTTCACGCCACCCATCGGAACTTCATGAAACTGTCGGGACTGAATCGGGGCTATTCCACGATGTCCCACAACAAATTCTGCACTTTTTAAGCTGAAATTGGTCGATAGAAAACGTGTTGCATTAGCTGGTTAACGCCCTTCTTAAATAAAGGGACAACTACCAGTCTCCGCATCGAGTACCGATCCTCTGTAGGTTTTTCTTCATTCAGCCAAATTTCTCTGGCGTTGCGATTTCTCCGTATACAAATATCATTAACGGTAATACAATTGGCGTAAATTTTGTGAGAATAGAACAAGTCGAGTTTTATGGCTTATTCCTGTTTCTTCACATTTGACGAGTGATATTCAATGACACGTTTTGACAGGTATTTTATTTCGGTAACCAGCAGGATCTTTGACTAGTTCTGTTCAGAGAAACTAAGACACCTCCAGTGGTTAAATCTCAGTGCCCGTATACTTCAGTGTCTATAGAATTAGTAATAACGAAAAAACACTGAATTGCCACAGGAGGAGGAGCGAAAGACCCAAATAAAAGTGTGGCAAAAAAAGGATGTTTCTTGCTACGCAGCAACCAAGTACCGAGTAGAATATGACAGAATATCAGAGGCTATAAGAAAACGGAGGATCCAGTTATCCGGAGACATATAGAGAAAACAGGTAACTGGACTTACCAAAAGTCTTTGAGTACTTTCACTATAAAAAGAAACAGAGGAGAAGAAAACATTATAAAGCTGGAGAATGAAGGAATATCAACATCACAGGAAACTGAGAGCACTAGGGATCCTTTGCGTTGTTCATAGTGGCAGAGATTCGGCTGAAGAGGAGACGCAAGTCACGCAGGTAACATACTGAATGAGAAAAATAATTACGCATGGTGGGTTGGACAGTTCTTTATGTATGGGATAACAAAACTTTGAAACTACATATTTAAATTATTGCTCATGTTGTGTGCATGATAATCATAATTATATTCATGGCATAGTGGCACAGAAAAACTAGTCTCTACTGTTGCAATGGAATGCAATTTGGGTACAATACTTGTTCTTGTCTAACAATGCTGCAATAAAGAATTTTTAATTCGTAAAGGCGAAAGTTAAAGGGGAAGAAAAACGTAAAGATTCGGATTCAACTCTAGATGCTTCTCAGGAAGTTTGTTTACAGACAGATTCCACGCAGGGTGGAAACTTCGTTTTGGAATACAGCATAGTAAAGAACAGTCTGTGTCCTGAAGGTTATGTTGAAATGTCCGAAATAAACTATCAGTCTTCAGCAGATACTTGTCCACTGATAAACAGTTCGCTAAAGGAGAGGATACGCAGTTCTTATCGGAATTTATTGTCTTTGAGAAGTTTAACACACACGGGGGTACAGTCTGAGTGTATATTCGTCTACATTAATGTTCATGGACAGCACCAATACTGGAAAGCGCGCCAAGTTTAAGTGGTGTTTTCGTTTTTTGAGAGAAGGATGCTTACAGATATTGCTCTTGTACATTTATTTTGATAGAAAAATGGGATTGCCATTATGTCTGTCTGACAAACTATGACATTTTTCTTAAAGTGAGTAAAAATGGACGTAATTTGGGAGGCAGAAACCATGACACTTCTCTTACGCTTAAAAATGTGAATTAATTAATGATAAAATTTCCTCGGTTTTGTGATTACTACCGTCTGTTTTTATACGAAAATACCGGACCTTTGAAAGACCATCGCATTTTTTGTTTGACAGTTTCGTGTGCTAACACTGATTTCACAACTGCTGTTGATTTTGTTCTGCCCAACGTCACATTTTTTACTGCCTCGGAATCATTAAAAGTTTGGAGTTTAATTTTGAAGTACAGTCCACTGATTTCAATTACATATGATGTTTAACGGTAAGACAGTACATTGCTAATTCCGCTGCTTTTCCTGATTTTCCCTGTTTAAGGGAATTTAAAACAAAATAGACATCCATTCTTAAGCGCTTGCAGAGTACACGTTCTATTTATGTTTTACACTAGCTAAATTGTCATTAATGCCGGGTGGTTATAATTAAAGTGCAACTATTCACAGATGTCCAGTGTGGGCAGTAATTATCGTATGACAGCCAAACTTGGTAGATATTCTAATGTGTTAATGCAGGATCCAATTTTGGCCATCAGACGCAAATCTGACGTTGTAAATACAGAAAAGATGTACAGAAATGTTTCCATATGTAATGGATTAGGACCAAGACTTGGGGAGAAAAGGTCAAACATGCGAGAAAGGCATAATGTTGATTTTAATAGTAACCGCCGCTTACACAATTTTGTGCAGTACGAACACCGGAGACGTCGACGAAGTACTTTACAGAGCCAGATTTGCACTGGTGGCCGAAATGGGAAACAATTTTTTCCACTATAAATCGAATCTACATTAATGTAGTATCATATCTACCAAGTTTCGCTATCTACAATATTGTGAGTGGCTGCAACGGAAGCATAATACAAATTGCACATTCTACTTCATACTCGCTTCTCCCTTGTTTTATGAAGATATTATTATTTTTCTTGAAATGAAAACTTTCTCTTTGGCATTTTGAGTTTCATTTGAGAAAAAAAAGTACTTTAATAACAAATTAACCGCGATACAACTCAGACAGGGAAAAAGAGAACCACATTGGTGCAAAGCTTAAACTGAAGAGAGTAAAGGGACAATAAAGGAAACGCGGTCTGTTGTAATGATATAAAACGTTTCGTATTTAGCGTAACAGCTGAAGGCGCACGCAAGAATTTGGAGAAAAAATAGTGCGAAAATATTGCTCCGAAATCCGAGACAAACAGCCGTCCTGAAAGTATTTTTGAGAAACCGATTTCTTTAATCTATAACACAGTCAGTATCATTTCACTATTTTGTCAGTGACACTGTTTCTGTGGCTAATGTTTTCATTGTGAACCGAGTATGTTCGACATTCAGATGTGAATGAAGCAATAAACACTTGTCCAAAATACTTCACGACTCTGCACAGCATAGGATACAATCAGTTTGGCCTAGATATCGCTGCTGTATAGGACAGTACACAACCAGTTTTCATAGTCCACATTGTAAAGACGTTTCTGCTCAGGGGTGAGGAGTACAGCCTCTCTGCATACAGCCTTCTATTAAGAGAGTGCAGGCTCTTTCTGCCCTTGTGTGGAAGCACTGCTACACTTATGGAGGAATGAATCGGTTGAATGGGCAGTAAATCAGTAATTTGTAGTTACCTGAGGTAACATCTACAGGAAAATCTGAGAGTTATTCTCGAGCGATAGCTGAAAGTGGTACGTGGCACTTGTTTTTGAAGTATGGTCCCAAGCAAACAAGCGATATCCTGCATTGTAGCACGTCATATGACTGTGATTGATTGTTTCCAGTATTTTTTATTGTAATGTCGTTTCTAAAGGTCGCGATTATTTTCTCCTAGCAGCTCTGACACTAATGGAATATAGATTGCAATTCATTTTCCCATATTCTGCAAGAGCCGATAAACCACCAGCCTATTAGGTCTTGCAGCATTGTTCTTAGTCCCGTTTTCTGTCATGGAGTAGTGGCAGTGTTTAGCTTCCGACAAAGGTGACTCAGAAAGTACTGAAATTTTACAAACAGAAAGGTATTAGAGCCAAGTAGTCACTCAATTCGTAAGATATTTGGGTTCGCAGAGTGTGGAAATGAAAGAATTTCTCAATATTTTACACAACATGTATATCACTGAATACTTGCTATAACGTTATACATTGCTGAGCCAAAACACTTTGAGCAGTGCCCATCGTGAAACTTAACCCCTCCTGCTGGCGTAGCCTGCATGTCATGCGGTTAAGTTTATTAGCGGAGCAGAGACGAATGGGGAATCATTCTAGCGACGATACTGACTGCAAATGCGGAAATATTCTGACATAAACGACTTTACTTGAAACGTATTCGCAGTTACGAAGACGAACAACCGTCAGCTGTATAAGGGAATGACGACAATGGAAATCTGTGCCGGATCGGGACTCGAATCCGTATTTCTCGTTTACGCACACAGTCACTTTAACCACTATGGCTGTCCGCGCACAGTTCACGGCCACACCCATACTTCCATATGTCGTCGTTTCTCTGTCACAGGCCTACTCGTCCACACATAATGTAATTCCCGTATGCCAGAAGGAACATTGCATCATTCTTAACAACACAGACATTGCAATATCATATTTATCTGCCGGTACGAGGCTCCGATTTTCAATTAAAATGTCCTGCTTTGTACGGGAATTACATAATTTGTGTACGAGTAGGGTTGTGACGCAGGAATGACGACATGTGAAAGTTTGGGGCTGGTTGCAGTTGCGGGTCATGCACGAATAGGCAAAGCGGTTAAGGTAAAGCGAAAAACCTGAGTTCGAGTCCAAGTCCGGACCAAATTTTCACCATCCTCACTTCCTTTTACAGCTGATGGTTGTTCGTATTCGCAATTGCGAATGCAGTTCATAACGGCTGTAGCCGCCGCAGTGCCTGTTCCTTCGGACATGCAAGCACGTCTGAAAGAACGGAAGGTCCGGTGCCTGGGAACGAGCATGTCGGTAACGGCGAAGCTGTTTCTATCTACATCTACATGGATACTCTGCAAATCACATTTAAGTGCCTGGCAGTGGGTTCATCGAACCACCTTCACAATTCTCTATTATTCCAATCTCGCGTAGCGCGCGGGAAGAATGAACACCTAAATCTTTCCGTACAAGCTCTGATTTCCCTTATTTTATCGTGGTGATCGTTCCGCCCTATGTAGATCGGTGTCAACAAAATATTTTCGCATTCGGAGGAGAAAGTTGGTTATTGGAAGTTCCTGGAAAGATTCTGTCGCAACGAAAAACGCCTTTCTTTTAATGATTTCCAGCACAAACCCTGTGTCATTTCTGAGACACTCTCTCCCATATTTCGCGATAATGCAAAACGTGCTACCTTTCTTTGAACTTTTTCGATGTACTCCGTTAGGATCCCACACCGCGCAGCAGTATTCTAAAAAGAGGACGGACAAGCGTAGTGTAGGCAGTCTCCTTAGTAGGTCTGTGTCCTGCCAATAAAACGCAGCCTTTGGTTAGCCTTCCCCATAACATTTTCTATGTGTTCTTTCCAATTTAAGTTGTTTGTAAATGTAATACCTAGGTATTTAGTTCAATTTACGGCTTTTAGATTAGACTGATTTATCGTGTAACCGACTAACTGTGAGCTCTCTGACAGGAAATCGCAAATTCAGTCACATAACTGAGACGATATTCCATAAGCACGCAGTTTTACTTTTTTTCATGCATAGAATATGAGATCTAGTTTGTGGAAGGGGTTGAAGGACGGTGATACCACGAGTAGGCGACAAAGTTTTGGATGGCCACGTCCCATCGCAAAACCTGGAGGTCGGAATCTTGTAAAGCAAAGTAGGGGGTGATCTGCAAACAGATCTACGACAGGCTACGATTCCGGTACATGGGCAAGTGTTTCAGGGCACACCATTAACCGTGAGTTGTTGAACACGGTGCTCTGCAGCATACGATCCCTAGGTGTTCCCTTGCTGCCCCAACGACATCGTCAGTTACGATTGCAGTAGGCGATAATGGGCCGTAGATCAATGGAAACCTGGCGCCTGGTTGGATGAATGACTAGCACAAGGGTAAGATTTGTATACACTGCGTATCACAATTAATAGCGAAAACTGACACTGGAAAGGTGTATCAGGGTAAAGAGGGGAAATGCAGGCGCCAAATGATACGTCGCTTGTGTGGAAAAATGTTCTCAAAGCGGCCCTATGAACCAGAATTCTTGTTACATCAAGTAGATGGCCGTGTCCAGACACATTGCAGCCTGACGAATGGCTGCTTTAAACATGCAGCGCGCCACAGAAGCAGAATGGTTGGGGCAGTATTATACTGTAGGAGTTTTCTTAGGTGGGAGGATTGCAACGGAGTGCACTCATCCTCGAGAGGCTTGCTGGGGAGCTACTTGACCGAGTAATAGCCGCTCCAGGTCACAAAAACTGACAACGTCCAGGGAAGTGTTGTGCTGACCAGGGCCTGTGGGCGGAGTTTGATGTCTTCCCTGGTATCTTCCAATGAGACAACTGCTTGTGTCACAAGGCCAAACTTGTGCTACAGTGGTTTGAAGAGCGTCATAGTGATCACATGCTGATGACTTGGATACCACATGCGCCTGTTCTTAACCCAATGAGACACATCTGGGACGCTATAGGGCACCAGCTTAGCGTCCAGAGACCACCGACCCATACTTAACGACAAATGCGTGCTCTGGGCATGCCAAGCAGAATCGTTACTTCATTGCTTTCCAAAGGTGGACCAACACGCTTTTAAGCAAGTGGCTGTAGTGTTTTGATTCATCAGTGTATATGACAGTTATGTTTTATAGGTATGATGAGTTGCGCTTGTAAATAAACGTAAGATACCCTATGTTGTGTGGTTACATAAAATGAGACCCTGCTTTTATAGTAGCGATTTTCTTTCAGACACGGAATCTGAGATTTAGTTAATGAAGTTTAAACTGAGTATATTGTTACTGATGCCTTTTGATAACTACTGTGACTGTATCAGTTAGTGTGTAAGAGATACTTCGTATTTTGCTAGTCTTATGCAGCTAACCTTACACCTATGTATCATGAAAAGATTTCATTGCATTGCAACCAGTAGGACGCTTCTTTCTAGACTGCGAATTATTTTCCTATGTGATTGTGTAGGTCTTTGTTGATGTTTAGCTTTACAGCTAAGGATTCGTTCTATTTCTAGCTTTTCTTATTCACATTTGAACAGAAAAGCGGGTCTGAGCGACTAGGTAGACAGACTAGGCGCTCACACATGGCTCTTGTGAACTGTAGCAGCTGTGACGGCAACAGCGGAGAACAACGCTCTTCGATTTTTTAAACCTATTTATATCCATAAAACTGTAATAATGTGTCTCTTTTCGAATAACTTACGGGAATGCAGCAGGTGATGTCGTCGACAAGTGCTGATATTTTCACACGAGCACACCCTTGCCACATGGCTGCATTCCCATAATTTATTTGAACATTATATACACTGGGAGAAACTCAGGTTTCGCAAATAGGACTAAACCCTACAGATAATGTACTATGTAAAAATTAAGATTTCAGATAATTATTAACGCTAGGTTGTAGCTTGTCTGTGAAGTGTCAGACTATGTCAGCAAACCTAAGGTCGGGAATTAGCTTTTGGGATAACTTAAATGATTTAGTCAACACAATAATGTAGCTTTTTTGGTTTAATAAGATTATCAACGTAATTTTTAAAAGACAATAATGATGAACAAGTAATTATTTATAATCATTAGTTAATATTGGTTATCATTAGTAACAACAACGTTAGTAATATTTGATTCATGCAGCACAGTAACAGTTCATTAAAAGGTATACATTCTTGAACTAAAAACATGCTAAAAGGACAATCTGCGGAGGGCTCCAATGTTCCGCCTGTTTGCTGTCTGTGATATTTTTTTCTGTTTTCCTTGGTGTGCTGTGAGAAGATTGTCGCCTGATTTGTAAGTGTGTTGCGTACAATGCATCGTCTCCACTTCGTGCTGCAGGAGTGATCTCTTTGAGTGATCAGCGAAGCATGCCAACTACACTTGTTCCTTTCTGTTTCAGCTCATCTGGCAGTTTCACAGAGATCATTCGTGATGTTCTGTAAGGGCGAAGTGCCTCCTGACAGCTGCTGTCGTGTAAGAGAACTATTAGCCGTGCATGTGCAGCAGCAGTGTATGGAGAGGGGGGGGGGGGGACTTCCAACTGTAGAATATGTTACTCTGTAGCTTCCCAATGTCACTCCATAGGTCTGCATATCGCCAGTCTGTATAAAACGGAAAGCCGTGCTGATATAAAGCATAGCCCGACCTCCGAAGAATTCTTCGTATTTCGCATTCTTCCTGACCCAAAGTGTCCTAATACACTCCAACATCTTGTGAATAATGTTGAGGTACACCCAGAAGCTATTTAGTGTCTGAAAATTGGTGCCCCTGAGATCAAACAGCGTTAAAATGAGTGTGGTTCAAAAATGGCCCACTTGGTACTACTGGTATAACAGCTAAGTTTTTCATACTTGTATGTGGGCTAGGAGGATGAAGTTCTGGTGACTTGTACAACACTATAAATGATGAAAAGTGACGGGAGAATTTGGTCCTGCAATGATTATGGAGAGTATAGGGCCCTCGAAAAGCCACTGTGGGTCAAAAATGACTCACGTGGTACTTCTAGCGTAAAAGCATACTATGAACAGCAAAAGAATATCGTATGCATCTTACATTGACATAAATTCCACCCTCATCATCTCTCACTACATCAGGCACTCAGACGATGTGATCTTGAAAGTCGTATAGAATTTTGTTTGCTCTGCATCACTTGGGAGACATAATTTCATTTTTCTGTGTGCCCTTGACCAATGAAGTAACAGTTATCAACCACAGTAATGTAAATTTAAGTAACATCTCTACTGGACATCTGAAAACGCACACTGGCTTCGTTAGGTACAACAACAATGATGGCGAAGCTTAAACTTATGATGCAGCATCATAGGAAACGCCACTGTTGGATCTTACTTCATCCCAGGAATGTTAAATCGAAATCTGTATGCACACTTTCTTACAAACAGTCTGCTGTTCCTCTACAAGAGATCCCACTGGGTAATCAACAGTGCAGGAGTATGTGGTTGAAAAACAGTGGCTGCCCAGCTACTCTTCCAGTATTGCAGTGCAAGTATGGAATGAAAAGATTCCTGACCATTGGATGGGATGGATCGCTGCAGCACAACAGCTGGCCAGGCTCTTGATTTGACTCCTCTTGATTTCTTTCTACAGGGAGCACTGAAAGATGCTGTTCACCATGGTGCCCTTAGTATGCCAGACAATATGTGCTGCTGAACTGCCACAGAGTGCAGTGGCATAACACCCACTTTTGTGTGTCCAGTTATCTCTCAAATGGCAATTGCAAATGTGCCTTCCAGTCAATGGAAAACAATTTGAGCACATACTTAAGAAAAGTGTAAAAGTGTGTTTTTGTTAAGAAAAGTATTAATTTTGTGGGTGTCATGTTGTCAGTCATTCTCAATAAATTGTTAAGTTTATTTGAGGTGTATTCTGTCTAATTGCAATTGCAAGTGGTATTTACAAACACAGTTGTCAGACAGCAGGTGGTTTGCTTTAAGAATTATTCAGGCATCTCCAGGCAGAGACAGGTCAAGTATTGTTCTTTTCTTTTCAAATCAAAGAAAGTTAATATAGTAGTTTCATTTTTTCATTGAAAAGGGCTGTTTATCATTATGAACTATCAATGACTGATGTAACCTGTGTTTTAGCTTTGACAAGTAAGCAGCAATGGGAAAGGTTTGAGTGAAAAAATGCCTTACGAACTGTAAGTAGTTGTTTCTACAAAAATCTGGAAACACAAACTCATTTGAAATAGCTTTCCTAAGCCCCATCTGATGCACGAGAAGCTAGCATATGCTGTAGTTCCAAATACAAATTCATAGCTTTTATCTGTCTCATACAGGAAATGTTTTATCTTAGTATCATAGGCCTATCTTGGTGCATGTAATGACCGAGTTTCACATGAGAGCTTTGCCTGGAGGTGTTGACACCACTATAGCTGACTCTGACCAAATTGCTTCCCAATGTTAGAATATTTCTTGGATTCTTTGACAAAGTGTTTCAGCTTCAACATTAAAAGCATTATATCATTGTACTTGTCTTTTCAAATGCTTTCGGATGCCATTAAAAAAATATCTTTATTTTTAAGAAATCATTCTTGCTTCAATATCTCAGTCAATACAAGAGTTAAGACAACTTATCACATACCACGGTACATGTCCCTTAACGTACTATTATTTGTCAAAAACCTCATGTCATTACCTGAGGTAAAAGCGGTGTTATGCCTTACATGACTCACCCTGTATATCTTAGAATTCTTTCAGTGTATACGGACATCTATTTATAAGAAAATATTTGAATTTTGTATTAATGCGTCCCTGGTGTATGCTCTTACGGATTCTGACAATTATTTATACCACAAAGAGCCACTGATAAATGGTCTGTGGTCTGTTATTTTTAATTTTGTACTTTGTAATAACTGTGCGTATTTCTTGTATTGTAGTTATATACCAGTACATCACAGCATTTGGGTATGTCATACGCACACATAAAAACACACCCACCCACACACGCACACGCGCGCGCGTGCGCACACACACACACACACACACACACACACACACACACAAAGATGTTTTGGGTAAGAGCACCATAACAAGTCTTCCTGTACCTCAGATCATGTATCAGCCTATGTCTGTAGTATTCGTTTCAAGTGGAGATCAGCAGCGGCACAGCTTCACAATTCTATTCTATAATTTACGAACGGAAAATTATACCATAGTATAATGTTTTTAGCATTTTATTACATACTGTTTTGGACAACAGGCTAAGTAAGTACAATGTACAGCTTATTTTCCTGCATATAAACTTGTTCAAACAACTAATGGGAATGCAGCCAGATAACACTTGCGACAACTGCTGATATTTCAACAGGTGCACATCCTGTCATTTTCAAGAAACAAGTGCAATGAGAGAGTGCTGTGCTAGGAAATTTAAACCTTCAATAGATACAGCTATGCCAATCATCATAGAGCATGTGCGGAAAGACAACACAAATGCACAAGCACCACCACACAACCAGAGATGATTCATATCAGAAGTTATCAAGATGAATGTCAATTACCAGTGTGTAAGCATGCAGCATTCACTCTGTTCCTCTGTTGTTTGACCAGGGAGAGAGGGTTCCAAGTGGAATTTAAACAGAAACCTTTGACTTTATTTATAAGTTTCATAAAATTATGGGAAAAGGATTTGGAAACAATAAATAAAATATTAGTTAAAGAGTTAAATGGTCTTTTAAGATTATTCTGGAATATATTATCAGATAAAAGAGGGGTTTAAACTGTCTGAACAGTCACTGAAGCTAATGAAGAAAAGGTAAAACAATAAAATTTTGTTATGAATACATAGATATAAAAATTAAAAATGTTCTTATGTCCCTTCTTCAAATGCTTTGTTATACCTCTTCAGTCTTGTGGTGTCCTTGCAGATCCTCATGATTGTCGAAACATTTATTATGATGTACTTTCATGTGCTAATAAGTAAACATTCAAACAACTTTTTAAAACTGTCCAGAATATGTATTCAAACACAACCTTTACACTATACATTCACAAGGTTAATAATACTTGGTGTGCATACATTTTTTTAAACAAGTCATCATATGCACCTGGTCTCTTTCAGATCTAAATACAGACAGACAGCTACTAATTAATTATTGAGCACTGGATTGCTCATTAATAATCATCTCTGGCCTTGCTATCTTTTATCGTTGTCACAGATGTTATTGCTATCTAGTGGTCAGAGAGCATGTCTTTTAATTAACTTAAAAATTACTACCACAGGTTGTAGCCTACCTGTTACTTATACAACTTTACCTTTGGCACCTGTGCCTCCTTTGAAACAGGCTGAAAAGTGGATGTTGGAAGTAGGCTGCTGTCAATTATGTAGTCTACACCAGATTTGCAGTCCAAGCATTTAATGCACTTGGATGTTGGATAAACTAATGTTTATGGCCAGATCAGATCTCATCTATTATTATAATTACAGTACAGCTAAGTGGATAGCCACATACTAAATTGATGTCCTGTAATGTTGGTCAAATGCAACCAGATACTGAAGTAACTATTCATGAAAGTTCAAATGTCGTAACCAAATATTTAACACAGTCATAGAATTATGATCTTGAAAGATTGTCTTTCAGATCCTGTTTTCTAATAGGTATCAACATAATGTGCAGAGTAATTAGCATTTGGTAATAACACGGTTTACAGTCTGATCCTATTGTCACAGTGAACATTATTGAAGTTTGACATAGTCCATTACATTTAATCATTCATTTACCAATTAGTCATTTAATCAGTCAATAAGTCATGAACTAACTACAAGATATGAAATTTAGATAAAATGCATTACATTTTCTGACGTGTAACTTGTACTAGGATCTCTCTGGCACATTTCCCTGTATTGGTGGCTGTAGATCTTGTATGTTTCATAACTCTCTGCGGACTGAACTTAAAAAGGCTTCTAATATGACTCTTTTACAAGTTTACAATAATTAAAATTGAAGTTAGCTATTGTTGTTTGCTATATTTTCACTGACTGCAATTAACGCTTTACATTTCTGACTGATGGATTGTGGAGGGAAATTCATTTTAACAATTGAATAATATTTGAGTAACATTTCATAACTAAGGCTGTTAATTATTCCAGAATTAATTGAGTCCAAGAGTTGCTAACATATTTTTGTCTTTGGTTGATACATTAGTTATTTATATAGCTTCTGCAACCACTTTACCAAGAAGTTAGTAATTGGGTATATGTTTTCATAATAACAATGCTACCAAAATCTGAAATTACTGATATTTTGTAACAAACATGATATTTTTGTAAATTAATCAGACTTATGGATTTCTAACCAAAAGAAGGTAACAGATAATAGAGTTCAGCAAGTCCTTAATCAGTATTTGAAATTTTTAGGTATTGTGCATATGGTATATAAATGACAATATCAAATGTATAACAGAATTTTCAATAATAATAATCTGAGGGAGGAGAGAGAAACATAGCAGCTGGATGGGATCCACTGCTTTGTTACAGGGTCACTTGACAGTTTAAGCTCCAGCAATTCCTTAGTAACACTATTCCCATAGCTGTAAGTGTGCACCACAATCTCTGTGTTGTTATATTCCATAGGATGAGTAATGCCAAGGTAGTTTTCTTCAGTAGCAGATTCGCTCAGCTGTTGAAAGTTTGTATGGTGCACTATCTTAAGATAGTGGCAAAAAACAGAATTTACTCTACATTCGTGTAGAATGCAACCAAACCTATCATAATGCTACCTGCAGAAGGCTAAGAGGCCATGGACTTAGGTGCCACCTCAATATTTTCATTTCTCACCTGATTAATGGCTGGTTGACAGTGCAATGAATGTCTGTCCTGTCTTTTACTATTGGCATTTGGCAAAAGTTGACTTTAAAGTGGATTAATTCAGCTGAAAGACTTTCAGGTCCTGAGATGGAATGTGTCCTATGAACCAAGATGTGAAGTACCTCACCACATTGAGCAGGATTGTGGCAACTATCAGCCTGAAGACACAAATCAGTGTAAGATGGCTTTCTATAAGTAGCATGTCTCAATGTGGCATTGGCCTTCTTCCTGACCAACACATCAAGGAAGGGAAGGCAGGCATCCGTTTCCACCTCCATAGTGAAACAAATATTTGGGTGGATTGAATTCAGATGTGCTAAAAAGCTGTTTTTACTCAATGAAAATAGCTTTTTAGTACCTCTGAATTCAATCCACCCAGATATTCACTTCACTATGAAGTTGGAAAAGGATGGTTGCCTTCCCTTCCCTGACATGTTGATCAGGAGGAAGGTTGATGGTATTTCATGATATGCTGTTATATGAAGCAAACTCATAATGATTTTTCTCTTCAGCTGATAGTTGACACCATCCAGTGCAGTATGAAGGGTTCATAGGACCCTTGTCATCTCAGACTCTGAAAGTTTGTCAACTGAGTTTACCAACCTTGAAATCAACTTTTGCCAGAATGTTTATAGTGAAAGACAGATCAGATGTGCATTGTGCTAACAACCAACTGTTGGTTGGATAAGAGTTAAAAATAATGAGGTGGCACCTAATTTTGTGCACTTTTACCACACTGGTAGCATGTCCAATAGGATTGGTTATATTTTGCAGAAACAGTGTGTGAAGTGTTTTGTCCAACCCCCATGTAAGATTAGGGCCTGTTTAAGGTCTGTAAATGATCATCTCATTTGTGTAAGTAGGGTTTCTACTGTATCTCTTTCAGTCATGGCATGTCATGCATTGGTCAGACCATCAGGACTGTGAAGGATCAGTGAATTAAGTGAAAACGTCATACATGATTGTAATAGCTGAGAAAATCTAGTATTGCATAACATTGCCTTGGTACTGGTCATCTCATAGAATATAATGACACATAGTTTCTGGCTTGAACTTCCAGGCATTGAGGTATGTTTATTAAGTAAGCACTTGAGATTAAATTAGCAAGTGACCTTGTAAATAGAGACAGAGGATTTTGTTTATATTCTGCGTGGAATCCTGCACTCTACCTCATGAAACAACAGAGTTAATGATGGTTGCTCACCCTTTGGTAATTAATGTTCATTGTTGATAACTTCTGGTGTTTCTCATCGTTGGTTGTGTGGTGATGCTCATTGCCTTTGTGCCTTGAAAATGAGGAGGTGTACACCTATCAAAATATTCATATTGGAGTTGTTACCCTCCTCCTGATTCCTGTAAGTTGTTTGAACATTTTACACATTACGAGAAAATCAAGTTTCATCAAATTCCATGGTTTTCCCATCAATGATTGCCATCCAATTGTAAACTAAGAAATTTACAGTCTTCATTGTCTGTCTGTGAAATTCCAAAAATGTATTCTATAAATCTGGGACATGAGTTGCTTGCTTTGAATTCCAATTCAGTAACTGTGGGGAGAGGAAGAGACGGAGAAGCAGTAGGAGAATATGGAATGGGCATAAGGAAAGAGGAAGCTGCCAGGTCAAATTTTGCACAGAGCATAACTTAAACAGAGCCAAAGCTTGGTTTAACCCTCCGTCACTCACGCGGATGACACTCATCATCCACATGACTTTCCTGCTCAATTTTGTCTGACAGGCAGGATTGAGATTGCGCCATTTTCAGTACCTTTCTGTTAACTCTCCAGCAGTTATCTCCAATTATTGTTGGCTCTCAGTTACAAAAGATACATTGTTTATGAAACATTATTATAGTCTGGAGGACACCAGTCATCCGAGCGAGCTCTGCTGCTACAATCTGAAACACAGTAAGTCTGTATTACTTCATTGCTTTCCTAGATTCAATCGAACTTTCATGTGGATAAATTTGAACTTATTGAAACTGACTGCAGTTACCTTCCATGTTACCTAATATTCTCTTTATTTTTAAATTGTGGAAGAAATGTCAAAAGCAAAAAAACCTCGGACAGAGTTTAGTAGAGATCCTAATGTATGGTTGGAATGGTTCAATGAGCTGAGTGATGAAGATGCTCATAGTGATAGCACTGCCTCAGAGACTGAAGACTGTGCCCATGAAAGTGGTCATGATTCAGGAACAGAACAAGAAGTGCCAGAGAATGATGAATATGAGTCACAGGAAGAAGTAACTCAAGAGGATGCATTTCTTTTAGGGAAAGATGCATTAACAAACAGAGGAAAAATAAATATCCTACCATTGTTAGAAGCAGATATTGTAGTGTTATTATGCATTTGCCTGGACCAAAAAATCAAGCTCGAGTAAAAAGACAGAAATAGAAATGATGAATTTGTTCTTGGATGAGAAGATAATAAGCATTATCGCAACCTGCACTACTACATCCATCAGTGAAGGTCATGGTAACTTCTCTAGGAAAAGGGATACAAAAGAAACAGATGCAATAGATATCAGAGCTTTCAGTGGTTTGTTATATCTGTGTGGATCTTTGAGATGTTCTAGGAAGAGTATATCGAAATTGTGGGATAACTCAAAGGAAAATGGACTTGAATCATGTTCTTTATGCATAAGTGAAAACTGATACAGATTTCTATTGAGATATTTTTAGGTCTGATAATGTCCATGATAAAGATGTTTGCAGAGAGACTGACAAGTTGGCTCCTATCAGAGAGGTACTTGAATTATTCACGAACAATTGCCAAAAATATTTTTCACCTAGTGAAATCTTACTGTTGACAAACAGCTTTGGGCATTTAGAGTAAACTGCCCATTTCATTCAGGCAATATATCCCTAGCAAACCAGCAAAGTATGGGTTAAAAGTGTTTGCTTTGGTTGATGTAAAAACAGCTTACCCTTCGAATTTAGAACTGTATGTTGATAAGCAACCAGAGGGACCATTTAATGCCAGTAATTCAGCTGAAGATATTGTTCTTCGAACAGTCGAACTGTTTCAAATGTTAGAATATATTATACTGTGTATGATTATTAAATGTATTATATTTATATTTAACAAAAAATTCAGTCATAAAGACCATTCAAAGTATACAAATAGACTGCTTGCTTTGAGGATGACACCTGTTATCCATGCGAGTGACCATGTCATGAATTTTTGCATGAGTAACGGAGGGTTAAGAATCATGAAAGAATGTTGTATACATCCTCTTCCATTTCCATAATATTGTCCTCAAGTACATTGCCCTTGTATAGACCCTCTATATACTCCTTCCACCTTTCTGCTTTACCTTCTTTACTTAGTACTGGGTTTCCATCTGAGCTCTTTTCTCCAAAGGTCTCTTTAATTTTCCTGTAGGCAGTATCTATCTTACCCCTAGTGAGTTAAGCCTCTACATCCTTGTATTTGTCCTCTAGCCATCCCTGCTTAGCAATTTTGCACTTCCTGTCGATCTCATTTTTGAGGCGTTTGTATTCCCTTTTGCCTGCTTCACTTACTGCATTTTTATATTTTCTCCTTTCATCAATTAAATTCAATATTTCTTCTGTTACCCAAGGATTTCTACTGGCCCTCATCTTTTTACCTACTTGATCCTCTGCTGCCTTCACTACTTCATCCCTCAAAGCTACCCATTCTTCTTCTACTGAATTTCTTTCCCCCATTCCTGTCAATTGTTCCCTTATGCTCTCCCTGAAACTCTGTACAACCTCTGGTTCTTTCGGTTTATCCAGGTCCCATCTTCTTAAATTCCCACCTTTTTGCAGTTTCTTCAGTTTTAATCTACAGTTCATAACCAATAGATTGTGGTCAAAGTCCACATTTGCCCCTGGAAATGTCTTACAATTTAAAACCTGGTTCCTAAATCTCTGTCTTACCATTATATAATCTATCTGATACCTTCTAGTATCTCCAGGATTCTTCCATGTATGCAACCTTCTTTTATGATTTTTGAACCAAGTGTTAGCTACGATTAAGTTATGCTCTGTGCAAAATTCTACCAGACGGCTTCCTCTTTCATTTCTCTCCCCCAATCCATATTCACCCACTATGTTTCCTTCTCTCCTGTTTCCTACTCTCGAATTCCAGTCATCCATGACTATTAAATTTTCGTCTCCCTTCACTCCCTGAATAATTTCTTTTATCTCATCATACATTTCATCAATTTCTTCATCATCTGCAGAGCTAGTTGGAATATAAACTTGTAGGCATGGGCTTTGTGTCTATCTTGGCCACAATAATGCATTCACTATGCTGTTGGTAGTAGCTTACCTTCACTCCTATTTTTTTATTCATTATTAAACCTACTCCTGCATTACCCCTATTTGATTTTGTATTTATAACCCTGTATTCACCTGACCAAAAGTCTTGTTCCTCCTGCCACCAAACTTCACTAATTCCCACTATATCTAACTTCAACCTATCCATTTCCCTTTTTAAATTTTCTAACCTACCTGCCCGATTAAGGGATATGACAGTCCACACTCCGATCCGTAGAACCCCAGTTTTCTTTCTCCTGATAACGATGTCCTCTTGAGTAGTCCCCGCCCGGAGATCCGAATGGGGGACTATTTTACCTCTGGAATATTTTACCCAAGAGGACACCATCATCATTTAACCATACAGTAAAGCTGCATGCCCTTGGGAAAAATTATGGCTGTAGTTTCCCCTTGCTTTCAGCCATTCGCAGTACCAGCACAGCAAGGCCATTTTGGTTAGTGCTGCAAGGCCAGATCAGTCAGTCATCCAGACTGTTGCCCCTGCAACTACTGAAAAGGCTGCTGCCCCTCTTCAGGAACCACATGTTTGTCTGGCCTCTCAACAGATACCCCTCCGTTGTGGTTGTACCTACGGTACGGCCATCTGTATCGCTGAGGCACACAAGCCTCCCCACCAATGGCAAGGTCCATGGTTCATGGGGGAAAGGTACTTGAGGGCAATTTTATGGAAATGGAAGAGGATGTAGATGAAGATGAAATGGGAGATATGAAGAATTTGATAGAATACTGAAAGACTTAAGTTGAAACAAGGCACCAGGAGTAGACAACAATCCATTAGAACTACTGATAGCCTTGGGGGGAGCCAGGCATGACAAAACTCTTCTATCTGGTGATCAAGATGTATGAGACAGGCAAAATACCCTCAGACTTCATGAAGAATGTAATAATTCCAATCCCAAAGAAAGCAGGCATTGACAGGTGTGAAAATTACTGAACTATCTGTTTGATGTTCAGTTGGTAGGACATGTTCTGAGGCATTAAGGGATCCCAGATTTAGTATTGGAGGGGAGTGTGGAGGATTAAAAATCATAGAGGGAGACTAATGGATGAATACACTAAGCAGATTCAGAAGGATGTAGGTTGCAGTAGTTACTTGAAGATGAAGAAGCTTGCACAGGATAGAGTAGCATGAAGAGCTGCATCAGACCAGTCTCTAGACTGAAGGTCATAACAACAACCGTGACATTAAATTATTTAGTGATGAAAAATCTCATTGTCACCATAAAACAACAGAGAGGTGTCATCATCTTAAGTAATTATATGGTAATTAGAAGAATGTACAATGTCATTTACATAAGCTATAAAAATAAATGGTCCCAGAATTGATCCCTGTAGCATGCCTTGCATTATTGTTTTGGTTACAGGGTAAATGTAAATTTTTCTCAAACCATTCATATTTATGCATTTTGTGGTTTTCTAGGCCTGCAGATATGAGTTAAAGAGATGTGTGTCTGATATGTGATATTTGTCTGGTATTGTGTGTCTGATTCACAACAGGCACAATGAAAAGACTGCTAAACATTTAAGCTTTCAGGCAGAAGAGTCCTGCTTTGGAAATAGAAAACACGGAGACGTTCACACAAGCACAACTCACACACACATATCCACTGTCTCTGGTCACTGTGGCCCGACTAAGGACTGCAACTGTCTCTGATGTGAGCAGCAATCTGGGGTGGGCAGTGGGGTTAAGGAGGAGGCATGGGATGGAAGGGGCAGGGATGGAAGTGTAGGGATGGGAGAAGATGTTGGCTGCCCGTGAGAATGTGCAGGTCGCTGTGGTGGCAACAGGACAGAGCTGTTAGGTGCAGAGTTGGGAGGCTCTGAGTGGGAACGGGATGGGTAGGTGGATGACGGGAACCTTCACTGGACCTCAGCAGATGGAGGCAGTGGCCTTGTTTATGTGAGTTGTCTTTGTGTGAATGTGTGTGTGGGTTTTCCATACCCAAGAAGGATTCTTTTGCCCAAAAGCTGAAATGTTTAGTAGTCTTTTCATTTTGCGTACCTGCAATTAGCTCCTCATTTGTGTGTTGTGTAGCATTCATAATATTGTTGCCATTAAATCTTGGACTTTCCATTGTTTGAAGGTGACAGGATATCGGTGATAAGATTTGCTGATGACACTGCTATCCTTGGTGAAAGGGCAGAAGAACCCGCTGAATGGAATAAACAGTCTAATGAGTGCACACTGTGGATTGAGATGGGAACGGGATGGGTAGGTGGATGACGGGAACCTTCACTGGACCTCAGCAGATGGAGGCAGTGGCCTTGTTTATGTGAGTTGTCTTTGTGTGAATGTGTGTGTGGGTTTTCCATACCCAAGAAGGATTCTTTTGCCCAAAAGCTGAAATGTTTAGTAGTCTTTTCATTTTGCGTACCTGCAATTAGCTCCTCATTTGTGTGTTGTGTAGCATTCATAATATTGTTGCCATTAAATCTTGGACTTTCCATTGTTTGAAGGTGACAGGATATCGGTGATAAGATTTGCTGATGACACTGCTATCCTTGGTGAAAGGGCAGAAGAGCCCGCTGAATGGAATAAACAGTCTAATGAGTGCACACTGTGGATTGAGAGTAAACTGAAGAAAGACTAAAGTGATGGTGAGTAGCGGAATGAGCTTAGAGGTAAACTTGACATTGTGATTGGAGAACACAAAGAAGATGTAGTGAAAGAATCCTACTACTTTAGAAGCAAAGTAGCACATGATGAATGAAGCAAACTAGCACCAGCAAAGAAGGCGTTACTGACCATGTCTAAGAATGTATGTTTGAAGCACAACATTTTATGGATGTGAATTATGCACCGTGGAAAAATTAAAAAAAAAAAAAAAAACAAGAGGATTTGAGATGCAGTGCTATAGAAGTATGTTGAAAATTGAGTGGTCTAATAAGAAATGAGAAGGTTCTCCACAGATCTGGTGAGGAGAGGAACAAACGAAAAACATTAACAACAAGGAAAAGAATGATCTGACATGTGTTAATACATCAAGGAATAACTTCCATGGTATTTGAAATAGATGTAGAGGTAAAAATTGTAGAGGAAGACTGAGATCTGAATATATCCAACAGATAGTTTAGGTTGTTGAAATCAAGTTCTCTTCTGGGATGAAAAGGTTAGTCTAGGAGGGGATGACTGACCACATCAAACCAGTCACAAGAGTGATATGGGAAAAGAAGAAAATAAATGGGTGGGTACCAACAGTCTTTCTTCTGGTATACTGTTTGTGAACAGAATAGGAGAGTGATGACAAGCAGGTTGTACTCAGTGTACTATCTACCAAACACTGTATGGTGAATTGCAAACTATAGATGTGTATGTAGAAATTGTACCTGGAACAGGGTTGTGTTGCAGTGCATTTACAAAATTTATCTGGTTTTGATGCAACATGTGATTGTATTTCAATTTTTGATACTGATGGGATTTAGTTTGTGCTGTCATCATCTAACATTCTGATTAACTGAGCAACTGTGAGTGGCCAGATATACATACCATATCTAAATTTCAGTGTGCAATGCCCATCTTTAGCAAATAAGTTGTTATCTGTAAGGTTTTATATAGGCTGATTGATATATGAGTCTATTGTATATATGATTAAGCATTCCAGTAACTGTTCCCATTCTTCTGCATTCAATTTCAAGTACCCATTTTACCCATTTGGAAGATGTCATCCATACTAGGTAGCATATTCTTAGACAGATTTGGTGTAGTGTGATGTCAGTCCATAATGCAGCTTAATAATAAATATTTTTTGCTTTTATAGTTTTCACTGTGAGGGTTAGCTGAACTTATTTAGTCAGCATGTACTTACTATCTGAAAGAGAGGAAGAGTAGTCGGGTTGCTGACCGCAATGGTGCCTCCACTGTGAGGTACAGGAGGAGGGCAGCAAAGTGAATTATGCAGTAGTCTGCCACTAGTGCCCACACCTGAACAAAAACATTACACATACACTCAAAACAACAAACAAATTCTCATGAGAGAATAAAGTGTTAAATACAAGGCTCATCTGAAAAGTTTGGTGAATGGCATCAGAAAATAAAGGAAACAATAGTTAACAGAATCTTTCGTCGGTCCTTGGTGGAACAACATTATCATATATGAAAAGCACCAGTTTGCTTTTAGTTCTACATTATTACTTTTATTGTACTAACTGGTTTTCAACTTACAAGGCCATCTTCAGACATCTACTCAGTCAATAGTTACAAACAAAATACCTTTACTGCCCTCCAAAGTAATCACCATTAGGTACAATACACTTCTGACATTGTTCATAAAGCTTCTTGTGAACTCGCTCAAAGCACTTTGGTCATGCATTGCTGTATATCTGTATCATTACAGGAGATGAGACCTGCTGCTATCAATACAATCTGGAGAACAAGCAGCAGTCAGTGACATGGCGTTCATTGTCTTCCCTGCCTCTCAAAGAAATTTAGCTCAGAAAATCCAAGATTAAGATGACGTTCATCACCTTTTTGACAGCAAGGGCTTTGTCCGTCATGAATTTCTACCTTAGGGAGGCCAGAAAGATGATGAACACCATTCCATTGACTGTCAATTGGTCTCTGGATCATACTGATAGCAGCAGTTGTCATCCTCTGTAACGACCTGAATATTCAACAATTTTTGACCATGGTGCAATCCCACAAGAAATAGTTTCCAACAGCTTTACAATCATTGTCAGAAATGTGTTGTAGCTAATGGTGATTACTTTGAGAACTAGTAAAGAAATTTTCTTTGCAACTTTTATTTCCTTCATTTCCTGAAAACAATCACCAAACTTTTCATATAGACTTTGTAGTATCCAAAACAATATGAAGTTGAGAAACTTGCTTATAAGAATGCTTGCTGAAAGATGTGCATGTTTTGTGACAGCTGATGTCCTAATACAGAATGTTATCATCTGCTCTCATTCTGTCCTTAATGTTTTCCATCTGATGAAGATCCTATTCTTTACTTAACAAGTGGGTCAAATGTCCTACAAATGCATGGGAAACTAACACATTTACTTCTCAATGTGACTAGATATTTCTTTTACCAGCCATATTTAAATATTCTGCTAACTATATCCTGTTCTGCAAATTTATGCTCACTTTAAAGTGATTACAGTCTTATATTTTTACATTATGTTGGGCTTATCATGACCAGGATTCTGCATTTTATGTCACATTTCCATTTTATCTTAAACTAGATGAGTATCTATCATTGACACTTATCATTGTCTCAAGCAAATTATGGAAACCATTGGAAACTTAAATCTGGATTGCTGGACATGTTGTAAACTGCCATGCTCCCAAATTTGAGTTCACTGGGCCACCTTCTTTGGTAACACCAAATAGAGATCTTATGGTGCCTATCAACAGTTTGCCCATTACCACCCTTAAAAATATTTAAGAAAGCAGTGGATGCTCATATCATTTTTTGGGTGATGCAAATTTCATAGGAGATGTGTTCTGAAGCTATTTTTTGAATGATCCTCATTTATCAAATTTAAGGAACAAAAATATAACTTAGATGTGAAAAAATGAAATTTTTTTGAGAGAATTAGTTAGGAGTAAGATTTAAACCATCTAGATCTAAATTTACCATTTTGTTTATCCACTGACAGTAGTGAATATCATACATCTATTTCATTCATTAGCAGAGTATTGACAAAAAGTGACTGGACTACAGTATTTCAGAAAAACAAGCATTAAGATTCTAGAACAGTTCAAATTTTTTTTCTGTGGGAACATACAAGGTGTACAACTTCGCTTCCGCCATTTTTTCCCTGACATTTGAGGCTTTAATGAAACAAATTGGTTACGCATGTATCATTCAAAGTATTTTCTATCGCTGGCCACTACTTTCTCCCATCTTTCAGGCAGTGTATGGATCTCATGTCGAAAAAATTGTTCATCTTTTGAAGCAATCCATGAATCGATCTAATTTGTGACTTCTTCATGAGATTGGAAGTGTTGGTCAGTCAGGCCATGTGCCATTGATCTAAACAGGTGATAGTCCAAGGGAGCAATGTCTGTAGAATATGGTGGGTGGGGTAGGACTTCCCATTTTAACATTTCCAAGTATGTTTTGATCTCTTTTGCAACGTGGGGTCGAGCATTGTCACGCTGCAAAATCACTTTATCAAGCCTCTCACTGTACTGCAGCCATTTGTCTTTTAATGCTTTGCTCAAACACATTAATTACATTCAATAACGAGCACCTGTGATTGTTTCACTTGGTTTTAACACCTCATAGTACACGATGCCAAGCTGGTCCCACCAAATGCAGAGCATGGTCTTGGAGCTGTGAATATTCAGTTTGGCCGTTGACAAGGAAATGTGGCCAGGATATACCCATGATTTTTTGCATTTAGAGTTGTCGTAATGAAGATATTTTTCATCCACAGTCACAATGCAATACAGAAATCCCTTTTGTTTTTGTCTCTGAAGCAACTGCTCACAAAAAAACAGACACCATACAACGTCTATTGGTTTCAGTTCACACAGGACACAAGTTCCTTCTTTCTGAATCATGCCGATAGCCTTGAGACATTTTGAAATGGCTTGCTGTGTCACTCCCACTAATTGTGCCAATTCTGCTTGAGTTTGATGTGAGTCTTCACTCAGCAATGTCTCCAATTTTGCATCTACGAAAACATTCTCTCTTCCACCACTATGCTGGTCTACAATGTTAAAAATCACTGTTCTTGAAGCATTGAAACCACTCACGACACATTTTTTCACTAATAGCATTCTTACCATATGTACCTGAGAGCATTTGATGAGACTCAGCTGCTGTTTTCTTCATATTGAAACAAAACAGTAACACCTTCCACAAATGATGAGAATTAGGCCTGTAAACTGACATTTTCAATCAAGAACAACTCCATGATGCAGACACAAATTGACTAAAGTTTGAATGAGGTTATGTTGATTGAGGTCCAAGCTAACTTCCTGACATCTGCAATCTGTTTCTTTTGACCGCTACTTACTGTTGTCGCCACCTATTGGCAAACGGTGGAAGAAAAGTTGTACACCTTTTAGTTATGACGAAATCTGCAGTGCATTTTGAGATGGCTCTGAACTTCAAGTTTAACTGTTGTATAAGATAATTACTTTTGGGTAATGTAAGATGCATTACTGAAAATTCAAAATGCTTAGTTTTCAGATTATATGCATCGTTATATGGGATTACACTGAGTAGTCACTAAGTTTTATGTGTGTCAAGCTATAGTGACATATTTAATTAGCTGTAACATTTAATTAAAATACTCTATAGCCATACTAACATTACTTATTGAATCAGCCTAGCCAAAAGGAAAGTCTGAACAATAAATTTAAATAGGGGAAGCTTAAGTACACCCTATTTCTTATACACTGAGGTGGAATACCTCTTGCTATCATGATTGACCTCCTTTTGTCTGGCATAATGCAACAGCTTGCCATGGCATAGACTCCACAGGTCATTGGAACACCCTGCAGAAAAACTGAGCCACACTGCCTAAAAAACCCTCCATAATTGCAGAAGTGTCACTAGTACAGGATTTTGTGCATGAACTGATCTCTTGATTATGTCCCATAAATGTTCAGTAGATTCAAGTTGGGTGACCTAGGTGGTCAAATCATTCACTTGCATTTTCCAGAATGTTCTTCAAATTGTCTGTGAACAATTGTGACCTGGTGACATGGCACATTGTCATCCATAAGAATTCCATCAAGTTTTTGGAACATGAAGTCCATGAATGGCTGCAAACTGTCTCCAAGTACCTGAGCAAAACCATTTCCAGACAATGATCGGTTCAGTTGGAGCAGCCCTCACCATTATGGAGCCACCACTGTCTTTCACTGTGCCTTGTTGATAACCTGGGTCCATGGCTTCATGGGGTCTGGGCCACGCTTAAACCCTACCATTAGCTCCTACCAGCTGATCAGACCAAGGTCTTCCAGTCACCTAGGGTCATGAGTAAAGGAGAGGTGCTGCAGGCGATGTCATGCTGTTAACAATGACACTTGAATTGGTCATCTGCTGCCACAGCCCATTAATGCCAAATTTTGCTGCACTGTCCTAATGCATATGTTTGTCATACATCCCACATTGATTTCAGTGGTTATTTCATGCAGTTTTTCTAGTCTGTTATCACTGACAACTGTACATCAATGCCTCTGCTCTTCAGGTAATGCCTGAAATCTGATATTCTCGGCGCACCCTTGACACTGTGGATCTCAGGATACTGAAATTCCTAACAAATTCTGATATGGAGTGTCCCATATGTCTAGCTCCCACTACCATTCTGCATTCAGAGTTCATTAATTCCCATCATGTGGCCATAAGTACATCGCATATCTTTTTACATGAATCACATGAATAAAAATGACAGCTTTACCAATGTACTGACCATTTACATGTTGCGATTCCACCGCCATCTCTACATGTAGATATCACTATACCTTGACTTTTTGTCGCCTCAGTGTGTAATGGTATTGAAAATATAGCAGGAAATTACAGAAAGGAAAAAAAAATAGTTATTAGCAGAGGTCTAAACCATACCAGAGGGGTAGAACCACCATGCTATGTCACAAACTTATTTGCTGTCTATCTGATTTCCCAAGTCATTTCCCATCACTAATAACATGTTTTTTTAAATTTTCTTGCCCTGAATTTTAATTCTTTTTTGAATGACTCCTTAGTTTCTCTTTACTGCTTGATCTATTTACAAATTTAATAACTTGAGGCCTCTCTTTTGCCTCTACATCTACATCTACATTCACACCTATACTCCACAACACACCTAATAGTGTGTGGAAGAGGGCAGTTGCACTTCTGTTATCATTATCTTTCCTCCCCCGCTCTATCCCCATTCACAAATGATACATAGAAAGAGCAGCTATCCATAAACCTTTGTACGACCTCCAGTTCCTCTAATTTTCTCATCTTCATCATTTCACTATCTGTACATGATATGAAGTAATATGTTGCCCAACTCTTCTTGGAGCAAATGCTCTCATAATCTCCAGAGCAATACTCTGTGTAATTCACAACATCTCTCTTGCAGTGTATGCAACTGTAGTGTGTTGAGCCTCTCTGTAATGTTCTTGTGCTGACTAAATGGTCCCATGACAAAATGGCCACTCTTCATTGACTCTTCCCCATCTCTTCTGTTAATCAACTTGGTAAGGGTCACAGACTGATGAACAATAGTTCATTCGAGAATCTGTTTTATAAGTCACTTCTTTGATAGATGAGTTTCATTTCCTTAAGATTCTTCCAATGATTTTCAGCTTGGTATTTGCTTTACCTACTATTTGTTTTATGCAGTCATTTCACTTCAAGTTGCTCCAAATGATTGATTACTCATAGATATTTTATGGTACTCTTTGCATTTGCTTATCACCAATAGCTTAATGGATACAGTAATGGATATATTCACCTATTTATGTATGAAATGTTACATGTATTTACATTCAGAGTCAATTGGCAGTCCTTCCACCAATTGTTAATACCCTACAGGACTTTCTGCATTTTGCTACAATCTTCTGGTGTTGCAACTGTTCTATAGACAACAGCATGGTCTGCAAACAACCTCATAGAGCTTCCAGGATTATGCCCTGGATTTTACACACACACACACACACACACACACACACACACACACACACACACACACACACACACACACACACAAATATACATACAGGTGTTGCCCAGAAAGTAATGCACCACATTTTTTTCCTCAGCCGAAAACAATATTATGAATGCAAAACATACATATGTATTATCTCCTGAATGAGTGCACCAAGTTTCTGTCACTTCTTACAGATAGCATAGTTGCAGGACAGTTTCAAAATGGCATCTGTAGGTGATGTGTGTTGCAAGCAATGTGCCATCATTGAATTTTTCACCACGGAGAAAGAAACTGCGGCGAATATTCACAAATGCTTATGCAAAGTGTGTGGAGCATCTACTGTTGACAGAAGCACAGTTAGTCACTGGGCACGGAGGGTGAGGTCATTACAAGGCAGTTAGATGGAGCTCTACAATTTGCAGTGGTTGGGGAGACCATCCACGGCTGTCACACCTGACCTAGCACCCTCGGACTTCCACTTGTTTGGGCCATTAAATGATGTCGCTCATAGAAGACATTTTGAGCAGGATGAGGAGGTGATGCACATTGTGAAGCACTGGCTCCGCCACCAGGACAAGGATTGGTACTGACAGGGCATACGCATCCTTGTTTTGCACTGGAGGAAGGCCATAGAAAGGGATGGAGATTACTCAGAAAAAGAGGGTGTCCAGATAAAACACCAATCTTTCACATGTGTAATTCTCATTATGTTCTATAAAGAATGGTTCAATAAAAAAATGCAGTGCATTACTAAGCCTCTAGCCTAGTCCTTTCACTCAGCTCCAAATCAGATGACTGCAATTGACCCTGGATAGAATATTGCAAAGAGTGAGCCATACTTGCACCCCATGTATGTCTCCACGAGTCTATGCACTTGGCAAAAGAAACTGAGGATGGTCTCAGAAAACATGCAGCAAACACAATTCGTGTTACACGAGCTACAACTTGCAGCTTGTTGCGCCCAGAGCATTCAACAGCTGCCAATATGACCTCCACCATATTCTCAAATGAATGTCCAGAAAACATACTGAGTGCACATTGTCATCCTTTCCTGATCTGTCTGCTATTTCCATGAGGACTTCCATTATCTGCCTGACATTGTAGTTCACAATGACCATCATAGCCACAGTCAATTCTTGTCCAGGCTTGGCAGAAAATTTGGGCACTGACACAACATTTAGAGGTATTCTGTGCTAGGTCAGATGTGTTATCAAAACATGGCATCATGTCATATCTGTTGCTAAGGCAGAAGGGGTCATTCACGCAGCCAGCTTCCACATTTACCTTCTCCACAGAAGTAAGCAATGCCACTACTTTATGACAATTTAACCGGATGAATTGCAATGGAAAGTGCAGTGATGTTGGAGTTTGCAGAGGATTCAACTGGCACCAAAGATGTTATGGCTTTCAACACTGATGCCTTAACACCATTGCTACAACCTCAGTACTATCAGTCATGTCCAATGAAGCTTCTAACTGTTTCCAAACAGTGTCCAATTCTCCTCGTGTCTGCACACAACTTGCCTAAGTTCCTATCTATATCCTATGATGTAAAATCACAAAAAAATTAGAAACCAAACCAATCAATTTTATTAAATGGCCAACCCAGTTTATGGTTAAAGCTTCCTGGCAGGTTAAAACTGTGTGCCAGACTGAGATTCAAACTCAGGACCTGTGCCTGTTCTGGAAACATTGCCAGACTGTGGCTAAGCCATGTTTCCACATTATTCTTTCTTCCAGAAGTGCTAGTCCTGTAAGTTTTGCAGGAGAACTTCTGTGAAGTTTGGGAGGAAGGAGATGAAGTGTTGGCAGAAGTAAAGCTGTGGGGATGGGCCATTCTGGTTTATGGTTGTCACACATGATCCCAGTTGCAGGTTGCTACCAGGGGCAACTAAATCTGATATTCAATATTTCATAAAATTATTGTTTGAATTTGAAAATTTAAAATGCTGTGATAATCTATTCATTAAGAGATATAATCTTATGTTAAATATTTACCACAGTAAGACAAGTGTTACAGTTAAATGGAAATTTTGGGTGACTAGGGCCTCCCGTCAGGTAGACAGTTCACCGGGTGCAAGTCTTTCGATGTGTCGCCACTTCAGCAACTTGCGCGTCAATGGGGATGAAATGATGATGATTAGGACAACACAACACCGAGTCCCTGAGCGGAGAAAATCTCTGACCCAGCCAGGAACCAAACCCAGGCCCATAGGATTGACATTCTGTCAGGCTGACCGCTCAGCTACCGGGGATGGACATGTGTTCCAGTTAGAAACTGTGTATGTGTCTTGAGGCAGTGTAACTACCGTGCCCAAACAGTATCTGAGCACTTAGAAACTTGCAACCAAGTTTACACATAACTTCAAACATATAAGAAGCTTTTTCTCAGTGACATCCCTCCCCTCCCAGAGTGATGAAAGAATAAAAGTTCATTGCTTACTACATTTTGACTGTTTATGCAGTAAAACTGCTGTCAGTATCCACATATATGCTTAATGTACCTACAAAATTATATCATTTTGCAACACATACTTCAGAAGATGTGAATAAACATTGAGATGTATGAAAAACTAGTTTTCACTTAAAATGGAGCGCCAATTACCCAGACTATACTCATCCAGTGTTTGATAATGAGAGTCACTTCCAACAGAACTTTAAACATAATTTCAATCCACCTTTTCTAAACTTTATCTCACTTGCATTCTTAATGTCACACATCTAGCACCTTCACTTATTTTTAGAGTAATCAGAAGTTTGAAGCTGTTTTATACATCTGAGTTTGATTTTTTAAGGAATCAGGGCTTACTGGTTGATAAAGAACAAGCTGTCTGCAACAAGGGATAAAATCATCTAACTGTGGCAGTGCAGGCAGAGTAAATGAACACTACTAAAAACAGGTGGACCCAAAATGTAGACAAGATAAATAAATACTAGCACTAAAATTTACACTACAAACATTGTTCGCAAAATACACATACTCTTACAGCAAAGTAAGTAGCCCTGCTAAAACAGATACACAACTGGAGTTCTGTCCTTTGCCTCTTATGACTGAATTCTGATTTCTGTGCACGTTCTACATAATATATATTTCTTTCCTGATAACTTCAGAATTTCAAAGAGAGTATGATAGTCAGTATTGTCATATGTTTTTTCTAAACTTAAAAATGGTGTAAGTTTCCTTCCTTCTTGTACAGTGCCCTTTTCTCTCTTGTAGCACTGAAAATTTTTCTCATTCTGACTGATGCATTTGGGTCCACATTTGAAACTATATGATCACACTTACAGTATAACATGGACATTAGTTTTTTGTCGGAATCTGCTACAATCACACTGCCAGGTAAAACTGAATGCAGTCTCAGGAAATCATCAAAAGTTCCGTTTGTCCATGGACAAAAGGGGAAGTCCCATTGTTATTAGGCTGTGCAGCAGAGGAAGCAGCTGTTCTTGTGGTATTTGGGGATGTATATCAGCCAGTTATAATGGAACCACTGGTGAGAAAAGAAAAGATGCCCTTGTAGTTGGGATCAGTTTCCACATTGGGTGTTGAACTGACTCTTTATTGTAGCTTGATATGGGCTGTATAAGCAAGGGACAGAGAAAAGTTTAAGGATTCTGCTTTGATTGTGTTCTGTAAAGGTTCACATCCACCCTACTACAGTACAGAATAGAAACTGCCACACTTTATGAAAACAGAATAATTTCTTTTGGGCAGCATGATAACCATGCAAACCAAAATATGCAGTGATTTCTACAGTCACAGTATTTTCCATTTTGTAGAATGCCAATTGTCAGGGAAAGATGAGAAGATAAGAATCTCCAAAGGCAATTCTTGCAGTATAGATTCACATTTGAAATCATCCTGGAAGTACAGGGCGTAAATAAAGTCCGAGAACACTTTCAATTATTTATTGCACAAGAACTAAACATTGTACAGACATGATACATATTGTATGCTGAAGGGAAACTATGAAAGTTTTTTTTCAGATCTTTAATGTGTCCTCACAGAAAAAAGGCACATGGAGTGAGATCTGGTGATCAAGGAGGCCATTTCATGAAACAACTGTCCCCTTCTGTAGCACAGCCAGTCCATTGATGTGGCAGCTCTGTATTCAGGTACCCACAAACTTCACAATGAAAATGGGGTGGAGCCCCATCCTGCTGAAAGAAGATTCCAATTGCATTTGAGGCATCAGCCATTGCTGCATCATGTCCAAGTAGCAATATCCAGTGTCAGTGCTCTCGGTAAAGAAAAGTGGCCCATACAGTTTCTGACGTGACAAGGCACAAAAAAATTTACCTTTGGGGAAACACTCAATTTCAAGGCATTTGTTTGGATGCTCTGTACCCCAAATTGGACAATTATGCCTGTTCACTTTCCCATTAGAGTGAAAAGTGGCTTTGTCGCTAAAAATTAAGCGATCAACAATGCCATTCCTATCCTCATTCAATTGTTGCAACAGCGAAAAAAACCCAAAATACATGTCTTAGTTGTCATCATTGAGCTTCCACACTATCTCCTATTTAAATGGTTTCATAGAGAGCTTCTGTCGCAGGACTTTCCGCACTGACATTGAAGTCATTTCGAGTTCATGGGATGCACGACGCACCAATTTCTCTGGACTCCTTATGAATGTCTCTCATACATGCTCCACATTCACTTCACTCACACTGTGATGTCAGCTTCTCTTCGCCGGGCACAAGCAACCTGTCATAACGAATTTGTTGTGCCAGTGGTAAATGGCCTTCCTTGGTTTTAAACATCTGTTGAAAGGTTGTAGCACACTTGTTTTTGTCTAACTCCAACACACAGAAAGCTCATTCCACACCTGAATTCGAAATGCTTGCAACTAGCACTGACTATAGGGAAACTACCAGACTACACTGTGTGTGTGTGCGGGGGTGGGGGAAGAGACTTTCAGGGTTTCTCTTCAAAATGACATTCATATGATATGTGTAAAATGTTTGGCTCTTGTACAATAAACAACTGAAATTGTTCCCGGACCTTACATACACCCTGTACATAAGAAATCTGCGTGGCTAACAGTGCAATGTAAGGCACAGCTAAGGACCTCTTCCATGACTTCTACATCATACAATTTTGAAATTTGCAGATTAGCTTTCACATGTGTTTCTTTGATGCCTGAAAATGGAACAGATCATTAACATGCTTCAAAGTAATGTGGTTGTTCTCCACTATGTGATGAAGGCAGTTAATAATATTGGAGAAGGAAAGTTGCTACTCACCATATAGTGGAGATGCTGAGTCGCAGATAGGCACAACAAAAGATTCTCACAATTATAGCATTTGACCATTAAGGTTTTGTCAATATTAGACACACACACACACACACGCACACGCACACAAATGCAACTCGCTCACACGACTGCGGTCTCAGGCAACTGAAACTACACTGCGAGAGCAGCAGCACCAGTGCATAATGGGAGTGGTGACTAGGTGGTGGTAGGAGGAGGCTGGGGTGGGGAGGAGGAGGGATAGTATGGTGGGGGTAGCAGACAGTGAAGTGCTGCAGTTTAGACAGATGGCAGGGGAAGGTGGGGAGGGTGGGGGGGGCGGGGGGGGGGGGGGGGGGAAGGTAGCAGAAAAGGAGAGAAATAAAAAGATTGGGTGTGGTGGTGAAACAACGGCTGTGTAGTGCTGGAACGGAAACAGGGAGGCGGCTGGATGGGTGAGGGCAGTGATTAGTGATGGTTGAGGCAGGCTGTATTGCAGGGAAATTTCCCACCTGCGCAATTCAGAAAAGATGGTGTTGGTGGGAAGGATCCATATGGCACAGGCTGTGAAGTAGTCATTGAAATGAAGGATATCATGTTCAGCAGCGTGTTCGGCAACAGGGTATTTGACTTGTTTTTTGGCCACAGTTTGTCAGTGGCCATTCATGTGGACAGACAGCTTGTTGGTTGTCATGCCTAAATAGAATACATCACAGTGGTTGCAGCTTAGATTGTAATTAACATGACTGTTTTCACAGGTAGCCCTGCCTTTGATGGGATAAGTGATGTTAGTGACCAGTCTGGAATAGGCGGTGGTATGAGGATGTATGGGACAGGTCTTGCATCTAGGTCTATTATAGGGGTATGAACCATGAGGTAAGGGACTGGGAGCAGGGGTTGTGTAAGGATGGACGAGTATATTGTGTAGGTTCGGTGGACAGCAGAATACCACTGTAGGAGGGGTGGGAAGGATAGTGGGCAGAACATTTCTCATTTCAGAGCACGACAAGAGGTAATCGAAACCCTGGTGGAGAATGTAATTCAGTTGCTCCAGTCGTGGGTGGTACTGAGTTACTAGGGGAATGCTCCTCTGTGGCCGGACAGTGGGACTGGGAGGAGGTGGGAGACTAGAAAGATAAGGCATGGGAGATTTGTTTTTGTACAAAGTTGCAAGGATAATTATGGTCAGTGAAGGCTTCAGTGAGACCCTTGGTAGTCTGGTCACTAACATAACTTATTCCATCAAAGGCAGGGCTACCTGTGAAACCAGTCATATGATTTACAAGCTAAGCTGCAACCACTGTGCTGCATTCTATGTAGGCATGACAACCAACAAGCTGTCTGTCCACATGAATGGTCACCAACAAACTGTGGCCAAGATACCAAGAAACATGTGAAACATCCTGTTGCTGAACATGCTGCCAAACATGATATCCTTTATTTCAACGACCGCTTCACAGCCTGTGCCTTTCACCAATGCCAGCTTTTCTGAATTGCACAGGTGGGAACTTTCCCTGCAATACATCTTACATTTCCATAACCCTCCTGGCCTCAACCTTTGTTTGTTAGGGCATGTACTAGTTTGTGTGTGTGTGTGTGTGTGTGTGTGTGTGTGTGTGTGTGTGTGTGTGTGTGTGTATGTGTGTGTGTGTGTGTCTGTCTGTTACTGACAAAGACCTTAATAGCCAAAAGCTATAATTGTGAGAATCTTTTTGTTGTGTCTATCTGGAACTCAGCACCTCCGCTATATGGTGAGTAGCAACTTTCCTTCTCTAATATCATTACATTCCTTGCTGGATTTTCCATTGTTTGATTAAGGCTGTTAATACTTCAACATACTACTTCAACAAGAACATAACAGTTCTCATAATCTTTTAGGAGCACATATCAGCACTTAAAATGTATTCTAGTTATTTCACTTCATATTTGAAATTCTGCAATTCAGATGGTAGTTTGATAGTTCAAATTTACCAGTTCATACTACTTTTCAATATACCTTGGACTTGAGGAGCTACCATTCTCATTAAATTCATATAAACAAACCACAAGAGATCTCTGTTTTATCATCCGACATTTATTATTAATCATCAACCAACTGATGCCTGCCACTAACTGCACACATAAAACCAACTTGTTTTATTGGAGACAGAAAACTGATGAAAAATATATAAACACAGCATTACTGATAGCTATGATCAGTTTAACAGATTTTTTAAGCCTGGATGTTACTTACAGATTGATAAATATTTAAGTGCAGCGGATGACGGCTGATCCCCACCTCATACAGTTTGGGTATACCATGTATGAGGTATGTTGCATATCCAAGCTGACTCAGTGCTAGAATGGCTTTTGATGTCAGGAATCTCTTGACGAGCTCTGCAATTCCACAATGTTAATTCTGGTGTAGCTACATGTTAGATTAATTCAGAAGAAAACTTACTCAACTTTGAACAAAATGAGAAATGACGGTCTGTTTTAAGTGATCATCACTAAATAACAAGTTTACTATGTGGTGTAACTGTGTATTATTTTAAAATAAATATGAAATTTGCTGCATTAAAATACTGCATAAATTTAATGGTAAATTAGAGTATGAATAATTTGCTGCTGTAGTCTTTGAAAATTACATTCTTAAGTGTGAAGCAGGTTGAAACACAGACTTGGGCTGGTGAATTTGGAGGAATATCATTCATTCACAGCTATAGAAAACTCCAATGAGAACAGATGGTCCAGAAAGCTCATAGAACAACTCAGCACACTGGTTGAGCTGCTGAAATTGTAACAGTATAAATGCAAATAATAAATACATTGTCAGTTAGTTCACCATTTACTGTGATTGCTATTGTCACCAAATACACAAACCGCTTCTATTTAGCCTAGCCCTTTTATATTGTAGAAACACTCAAACATCATTTTGTAAATGCAGAAATAATTGTATACAAATTTGTGACTGCCATAGTTGTCATTCAGTTAATCAAAGAATTCCCCAATCCTCAGTCTTTTATGAACTTAGTTTATATTGAGTTTTATAGTATTAATACCTAAACAAGTGTCTCAAGAGCTCGGGTCAACAGGCATAAAAAAAAGGCTCATATGCAGAGGCTCTCTCAGTATGTAAACACTGAACCATTAGGGCATGTGCAAATCAAGTTTGCAGAAGCATTCCTCAAATCTATGTATCTGATCATAGTCAGGCTCAATCTCTCAGCTGATATGCAACTACAGAGTGGCAAGTTAAATGTTTATCTTTTTCGGTGTTTTCCTTTTAGCATATTTATTAAATTTTGTGCATGTTTTTCTGTTTAAGGGTTTTAATCTCATGTATTTGTAAGTGTAAATGCATTTAGTCTGTGGTGCAGCAGTTGCTCATTTGTTTTGTTTTGAAAGCAACCATCCATTCATTTAGCAAGCCAGTCAGTCAGGCTCCACCTCTCAGCTGATATACAACTAAAAAGTGGCAAGTTAAGTGTTATATTTTCTCTATTTTGTTTTCCTCATAGTATATTTATTAAATTTCATGCTTGTTTTTCTGTTGAAGAGGTTTAATCCTGCATTTTTGTAAGTGTAAATTCTTTCAGTCTGTAGCACAGTAGTTGATCACCAAACAGCCAGCTACATAGTTCATTAACACTTCGGCATCCATTGGTGGCAAATAAGGAGGGCAGCAAGTTGCATATCTTGGAATCTGTCTGCTTTTATGGTTTACTTCTTTATTTAGTCTTTCTAGGATGGTTAGGATGTGTGTATGCTGTGTACGAATGCAGGAGGAGCAGCCTGCAGTTCGCAAACCGCTGAATGTGCTTTTGGCTGTGGTCAGTCATCTTCCAGCCACTGTAGAATCTGGCACACTGCATGGGACACCTCAGGTGTGGTGTCACTCGTTTTGCTCACAGACTCTGCTTCTGAGGTAGTTCCTAGTGCAACCAATGCAGTGGATCCACCCTCAAAGCAGGGAACTGGCATGTGGTAGAGTATTCCCATCACATGAGGTGGAGGGACAATGTGGAGACTGGCCTCCTGGCATCACCCATTCACCCTGGGGTTGGACAGGTTGCCACTCCTTCACCTGGGGAGAGATGTTTACTAGTTACTGGGAGCTCCAATGTTAGGTGCACTTGGAGCCCTTAGGCAGATAGTGTTCTGGACTGGAAAGGAAGCCACTGTGCACTCAGCATGTCTACTGGGTGGGTCTCATCCGAGATACGGAGGTGGCCTTGCCTGTGGCTGTCAAGTGTGCAGGGTGCAGTCGTCTGCAAGCTGTGGCTCATGTTGGCAAGGCAATCCTTGGTTCTTACAGTCAGCTGACAGAGGAGGTTAAGACTGCTAGCCTAGCATGCAAGGTGCAAACAGAGCGCACAGTATGCAGCATTGTTCTCAGAGTTGATCAGGTTCCTTTGGTCTGTAACCAAGTGGAGAGTCTCAACCAAAGGCTTTGTCAACTCTGTGATGGTCTTAGCTGCAGATTTTTAGACCTGCATTATCATGTGGTGATTTGTAGGACTCTACTTGATAAGTCAGGGGTGCACTACACAAAGGAAGCAGCTACTCAGGCAGCAGAGTACTTGTGGAGTGCACATGAAGGTTTTTATAGGCTAGGCAGTAGTTTGAGTTGCTCCAATGAACACTCACCAGTCTATATGCAGTAAGGGAAGTCAAACAGTTTTCAGAAAAAAGACACTTTCACTGCCATAATTTTATCAGTAAACTGTTGAAGTATTCAAAATAAAGTTCAGGAATTAACTGTCTCCCATGAAAATTCTCACACTCAAATTATTCTTGGGGCCGAGAACTGGCTGAAAGCTGAAATGGAAAGCTCTGAGATATTTAGCAAGTCATGGAATGTATATCAGAAAGATAGATTAGAGGCCATAGGAGGGGAAGTGTTCATTGCAGTTGACAAAAATATTGTCTGTATTGAGGTCAAAGGTGAATGTCACAGTGAAGTTATCTGGTCACATATAACAGGTATAGGTGGAACCAAGCTAATTGTTTCTACCAGCCATGCGATTCTGTTGTGACAGTTCTAGAGTCATTCAAAGAAAGTCTGTGGTCAATAGTGTAAAAATACCCAAATCATACAATACTAGTTGGAGTTGATTTTAACCTACCGAGTATAGACTGGGATGTCTATGGATTCATTCCAGGTGTTACAGACAGATAGTCATGTAAAAGACTTTTGAACATATTTTCTGAAAACTGCCTCGAGCAGCTAGCTTAGCAGTTCACACAAAATGAAAATATCTTAGACCTTGTAGCTAAAAATAGGCCAGACCATATCAACCATGTCAGTATAGAAATACGGATTAGAGATCATGATGTCATTATAGCAACTACGATTACAAAAGTTGATAAGTCAATCAAGAAGGTTAAGAGAGTGTTTCTGCTAGATAGAGCAGATAAGCAGTTATTAGCATCTCACTTACACAGTGAATTGGCATCACTTAGTTCCAGTGAAATGGATGTAGGGGAAATATGGGCAAAGTTTAAGCAGATTATAAATCATGGTCTGGAAAGTTATGTACCTCGTAAGTGGATAAAGGACAGAAAAGACCCACTATGGTTTAATAATGAAATTTGGAGGATGCTGAGGAAGCAGAGACTGTTGCACTCTCAGTTCAAAATGGAATGCACTAATGATAAAAAGCAAAGGTTGGTAGAGATTCATGCATCTGTGAAAAGATCTATGCACAAAGCACACAAAAACTGCCACTGCCACACATTATCAAAAGATCTACGCAAGAAAATTCTGGTCTAATGTAAAATCACTAAGCAGGTCTAAGACTTCCATGCAGCCCCTTGTTCCCCAGTCCCCCAGTCTGGTGTGGCAGTTGAAGACAGCAAAACAAAATCTGAAGTTTTAAATTTCACATTCAAGAAATGGTTCACACAGTATAATCATACAAACATACAGTCTTTTGACCATTGGACAGACTCCTGTATGGATGACATAATAATAAGCATCCCTGGCATAGAGAAATAATCAAAAGATTTGAAAGCAAATAAACCACCAAGTATGGATGGAATCCCATTTCAATTTTACCAGTACCCTATGGTACTGGTCCTTTACCTTGCTTGCATTTATCATGAATCTGTTGCCCAGTACAACTGAGTGGAAAAAGTGCAGGCGACTCCAGTATATGCGAAGGGTAAAAGAATGGACCTGCAAAATCACAAACAAATATCCCTAAATTCAGTTTTCTGTAGAATCCTTGAACATATATACTCAGTTTGAATATAATAAACTTTCTTGAGGCTGAGAAGCTTATGTGCTTGAATCAGCATGGTTTTAGAAAGCAACACTGATGTAAAACTGAGCTTGCTCTTTTCTCCCATGATATACTGTGAACAATGGATGGAGGGCAACAGTAAGATTTCCAGAAAGCATTTGACATGGTGCCCCATTGCAGGCTGTTAACAAAGGTATGAATATATGAAATAAGTTCACAGACATGTGAGTGGCTCAAAGACTTATTAAGTAATAGAACACAGTATGTCGTCCTTGACAGTAAATGTTCAACAGAGACAAGAGTATTGTCAGGAGTGCCCCAGGGAACTGTGACAGGACTGCCATTGTTCTCTATATACATAAATGATTTGGCAGACAGGGTAGGCAGCAATCTGCAGTTGTTTGCTGATAATACTGTTGTGTACAGTAAGATGTCTAAGTTGAGCAACTGTAGGAAGATACAACATGACTTGGAAAAAATTTCCAGTTGGTGCAATGAATGGCAGCTAGCCCTTAATGTGGAAAAACGTAAGTGAATGCAGATGAGTAGGAAGATCAAACTTGTAATGTTCAGATACAGTATTACTAGTGTCCTGCTTGATGCAGTCAAGTTGTTTAAATATTTGGACATAATGTTGCAAAGCAGTATGAAATGGAACAAGCATATGAGAACTGTGGTAGGGAAGGTGAATGGTCAGCTTCAGTTTACTGTCAGAATTTTAGGAAAGATTGGTTCACCAGTAAAGGAGACCACATGTAGGACACTGTTGCAACCTATTCTTAAGTGTTGTGAGTGTTTGGAATCTGTATCAGGTCGGATTGAATGAAGATATCAAAACAATTCAGATGATGATGATGATGTCTGGTTTGTGGGGCGCTCAATTGGGTGGTCATCAGTGCCCATACAAAGTCCCAATTTTTACACAGTTCAATCTAACCATTGTCACGAATGATGATGATGAAGACAACACAAACACCCAGTCTCCAGGGAGAGAAAAATCCCCAACCCGGCTGGGAGTCAAACCCAAGACCCTGTGATACAAAGGCAGCAATGCTAGCCACTAGACCATGAAAGCAATTCAGAGGTGGGCTGCTAGATTTGTTACTAGTAGGTTCAAACAACATGTAAGTCTTACAGAGAGCCAGCCGGAGTGGCCAAGCAGTTCTAGGTGCTACAGTCTGGAACCGCGCGACCACTACAGTCACAGGTTCGAATCCTGCCTTGGGCATGGATGTGTGTGATGTCCTTAGGTTAGTTAGGTTTAAGTAGTTCTAAGTTCTAGGGGACTGATGACCTCAGAAGTTAAGCCCCTTAGTGCTCAGAGCCATTTGAACCATTTTGTTACGGAGATCCTTCAGGAACACAAATGGAGTCTCTGGAGGGAAGATGATGCTCTTTTCGAGAAACACTTTTGAGAAAATTTAGAGAACTGGCATTTGAAACTGACTCCTGAACAGTTCTATTTGTACCAACATACATTGCACATTAGGCCCACGAAGATAAAATACTAGAAATTAGGGCTCGTATGGAGGCATATAGATAGTCACTTTTCCCTCGTTGTATTTGTGAGTGGAACAGGAAAGGAAATGTCTAGCAGTGGCAAAGGGTAACCTCCGCCACACACCGTATGGTGGCTTGTGGAGTATCTGTGTAGATATATATGTAGATAGTTACCATACTCTCAAATTTCCCATACATGTTAAATATGAAAGCTAGCACTGCAGGTAACGATTTCCAAAAGATTTTCCACCATCATTTCAACTGCAGGATTACCACAGACATGGTTTTGAATGATGGATTTTAATCCATGGCACACGTATTTTGTCAGTTCTGCAAATGGAATAGTTGATCTGACGTGCAAGCCTTTCCATCTCCATATCAATGGAGAGTTTGAGGGTTTTACACATAATTTTAAAATCAAGATGACTAAAGTAATATTAGTATTCACATCACCTAAGGAGGCACTAACATTATTTTGAAGCACATTAGGAGCATAATGGTGAGTCAGAAAACTACCAGAAATCCTCCTTGACAGGCAACCACATATGCTGCTGTTGCCCCCCTTTTTGGCAGCAAAGCAGCTACATCATCTCTAGTCACTAGATACCACAGCCTGGTGACAAGAGTTTAGCATTTTACAGTAATGTTAGTAACCTAATACAAGCTTTTTAGATAATTTTTGTAACTCAATATTTTATTTGGGTAGAGTCTTTCTTTCACTTGCACCCTATATTCAGAACTATTTGCTAAACGTATTCCAGTCTTTTTTTTTTTTGCCATGGATAGTATTCCCTGATGTCTTACCACATGTCCTATCATACTGCCCTGTCTTATTGTCAGAGTTTCCCATATATTTATTTCTTTGCAAAGTCTCCAGAGAACCTCTTCATTCGTATTTTAACTGGTCATCTAATTTTTCAACATCCTTCTATAGCTCCACATCCCAAACGCTTCAATACATTTCTTTTCTGTTTTCTTGCAGTTCTTGAATCATTACTATACAGTTCTGTTCTCCAAATGTACATTGTCAGAAATTTATTCCTCAAAATATGGCCCATGTTTAATACCAGTAGAGTTCACTTGGCCAGAAATGCCTGCTTTGCCTGTGCTAGTCTGCTTTTGTCTGCTTATGTCCTCCTTATTTCATCTATAAGGCATTATTTTGTTTCCAAGGTAGCAGGATTTCTTAATTTCATTTGCTTTATTGTCAACAGTTTTTATGTTAACTTTATAATTAATCTCATTTCTGCTACTGCACATTACATTCAACATGTGCGGCATGCACAGGGCTCTGGGCTATAGCAGTCTTTCATCTCACCCTGGATGCATTCCCTTCACCATTCCCTTCATCCTAGCTCCTCCCCCTCCTGCCTCCCATCCTGTTTCTCCTAGGTGTTTCTCTTTACGATGACCCAGCTGTTCCCTCAATTCTGCTATTCCCTTTTCCTCTTGTGTCTCGTGTTTCCCCTCTCCCTTTTTTTGACTCTTTCTATATTGTTTCCATAGAGTGAACCATTTTGGAAAGAAATCCTCCATAGTGTCTCTGATGTGAGTTCCTCTCCCCCCTTCCTTCCCTCCATCCTACCCCATTATAGACCCCCCCCCCCTTTACTAGGTCACCAGCATGTGTAGCCAGTCCATGTTGTGGGGATATTATGTACCCATATGGCTGAGCCCCCTGACTATACGGGGATCACACTTCTGGTATCTGAGCTGTCATTGCCTCAAGTATGCCTAGGAGTGGTTGCTCATCCTTTTGGGGTGTCAGAACTTGTGGCAATGATCACTTTGACAAGTGCTCTTGCTCTGGCTGGATGGTGCCCACAGAGTGAACCCCTGATTGGAGTGGGTGTTACCAGGTGGACGCACTGCATACAAAGTGTGCTAAGCTCCATACTTCTGGCCACTTTTCTGTGGTCATCTCTTCAGACATAAATGGTATTCTCTATGATCCTACATTTGCTTCATCACCTTCTCCTCCCTGGCCACTCCTTGTTATTTGGTTTGTTACAGGAGAGATGAGGAGGCTTCCACTGCTTCTAAACTGGTGTTTTCTGTAGAACATATCAGAGATAAGTTTGGTGAAGCTGGCTCACTTACTAAGATATGATTTGGTTTGCTTCTGCCAGTCAGTCAGCTTCCCTTTGAGCCTGTGAGTCTTTAGGAGATGTCCTGGTGAGCGCCATTCCTCACTAGTCCTTAAATATGACCCAGGGAATTGTCTTCCACAGGGACCTCCATCTTCAGTCTGATGAGGAACTCAGGACTAATCTCACATGGCATGGTGTTCATTTCATTTTGCAGGTCCAGATAGGTCCTAAGGACAATTGTGTTGATACCAGTGTTTTTGTCCTGGCTTTTGAGGGGATACTCTTCCAAAAATAGTTGAAGTTATTGTTTACCACTGTGAAGTGAAGCCCTATATCCCACCTTCCATGCACTGTTTCCAATGTCTCTGTTTTGGTCACATGTCTTCGGGATGTGAGGCAAATCTTATTTGCAGCAACTATGGTTGCCCTTTCCATGTGGGGAGTTCTTGCACCCACCATACAAGTACATGAACTGTTGCCCCACATTCTCCTCACTTACTGGATTGCTCGGTCTGTAAAAAGAAAAGGGAGATTCAGGAATTCAAAACTATCAACTGTCTATCCTAGTCTGAGGCCCGACAGAAATTCAACCATCTCCACCAGCACCTTTAATGTCTACCTTTGCTTTTGTTGTGTCCGTTCCTCCTCTTTCATTCTTTTTATCTCCATCCTGAACCCCTTCCCTTTCTTCCTCCCTGGCAGTTGGCATTCACTCCCCTCACAGAACCACTTCTTCTCCTTGGCCGGAGAAGCCCTTTGCTCTGGCACCCACAGCGGATGAGGCTCCCTCTAGGAGCCCACCCACCCTGTGTCTCCAAGACAAGAAGCCTGTTATGTTGAGTCGAAAGTGAGATCCATGATCTGTGGACATCAAGGCCGCTCATTCTGTTTCGGATCGTGATACTGCTGCGACTTGTTCTCTACCTGATGACACTCGCTCTCACCCTCCAAAGGAGAAGAGGAAGATGCATTAAGTCTTAGCACGAGGCCGCTCCTCTCCCCCCAGTCCAACATCCAGTGGGGTGTTGCCCCTCCCTCTCACTCAGTGCCCAATCTTACATACATAGATGTCACTCTGTCCTTATCAGTTACAGACACTGACTTGGCACAATGACCATTTCTGGCCTCTTGTACTACTCTCCTCCAATGGAAGTGTAATATTATCATCACCTTCCATAATTGCAGTCTTTCTCCCTACTCTGTCACTTGGGTTGAATTACAGAATCTCATTTTGTGGATACTCATTCGCCAATTCTCGAGAATTCCAAGCCTTCTGCCAGAACTTGGCTGGTTCTTTGTGAGGCTCCAGTGGTGTCTGTATAATGGTTGGTAAGGACATTGTTAGTTCCTGGGTTCCTCTTCATATTGCATTGGAAGTGGTGACCTTTTGCATCTATTTAGACTCTGCAGTAATGATATGTAGTCTTTATCTCTTCTCAAGACCAGCCTCCAACACTTCCTGCTCTTCTTATCCTTTTCTGACAGCTCGCTCGCCCCTTCCTTCTTCTTGGCAATTTTAATGCCCATAACCCTCTGAGGTGTGACAGTACACCCACTGCTCAGGACAGGATCGTTGAAGACATGCTGGTAGGGCTACATCTCTGCCTCCTCAACTCTGGAGCCTCCACACACTTAAGTGTGGCACACAGCACTTTCTCAGCTATTGATCTTTTCATCTGTAGCCATGGATTCCTCTCCTTCATTTAATGGGTAGTTCATGACAATTTATGCAACAGCAATCATTGTTTGATTGTCTTACCTCTTCTCCAGTAGCACGCACCTGGACGCCCTCTCAGGTGGGTCTTCACTAATGAGGATTGGGATGACTTTTCCTCAGCTACCATTCCAACTGCTCCACCACCCAATAGCATTGATGAGTCCATACAGAATTTGACCACCACTATCCTTCTGGCAGCTGCTTCAGCAATTCCCTCTCCCTTGAGTTCTTCCCAATGGAAGACTATCCCTTAGTGAACCCCCAAAATTGCTGCGGCTATTAGAAACGATCTTCATGCCCTCCAGGACTACAAATGGCATCCATCTCTTGACCGCCTCCTGGCCTTGAAACGTCTTCATGCCCAGACTCCTTGTTTTATTAAATGCTAGAAATGGATTTGTTGGATATGACATGTTGCTGCCATAGGGCTGCATACTCCTGCTTTGCAGGCATGGGCAAAGATAGGTGTATTTTTAGCCATTGTCCTCCTACATGTGTCCTGGGAGTTTCCCTGAATGGTGTTATCCTCACCCCAAATTCTACTGCTGATCATTTTGCTCAGCATTTCAACCAGGTGTCATCGTTGGTCAGCTGTCACCCCACATTCTGTCTTCTCAATCATCTGGAATGACTCCCTTTATCTTTCATTCCCCGCAACCTGGAGCCTTAGCCTGTGGTTATATTGGAGCAGCATGTTATGATTGGGGCAGTATGATGCAGCGAGCAGAGTAGCAATTACAAAACAAAGCAATGATGCTCAGTGTAATAGATTATTGTAGTGCTGCAAGCGGAGCTGTGCAGAGCAGAGTGGCACAAATTGGGGCTGAGAAAATCAGACATGTTTGTTTCTGAGAGCAGCAAACAGAGTGTTCAGGTGATGGAGACTGCAGTTGGGCAATACCAGCAGCATTTGACTGTTGCTGCAGGTAGCAGCATCACTACTGTTGCTGGCACTTGTGTTTCTTTTGTTGCAGTTTTGAGAAAATGTTATCAGCAGAAGCTTTGATAGTAGCTGTTTTTACTAGGCATCCTTTACAGGACTACCAAAACATCTGTCATCACAGTTAATACATTTTGGAGAAGTTATATGATGAAGTAGCTTCAGAATTACAAACTGTAAATAGAAAATGCATTTGTGGCGGCAGCACCGTCCAACGCACGAAGGACTGAACTACGGCACTGCCGACACCAGTAGGGGCAGCTGTACCGTTATGCGGAATTTCGGCAACGGTGCGTCGCACACCGGACCGCAAGGGAACAAAGCTGCCACCAGTGCGAGCTAGTCGACGCGACGCGACACACGTCTCCCCAGTTCTTCCGCCGCGGACCACGTGCGTCGAGTCAACGTGACTCCGCCGTAAATGCGTACGCGCGGTCGTAAACGCAGTCGCCGTAAATTGTCTTTCGCTTCTTCGCGGACGTTACGGCGCCTCCGGTCGCGCCAAGAGCAGAACATTCTGTGACGCGGCCTTTTGTCTCGCTCGGTCCACGCGGTCGCGCCACGGCTCGTCACTGGAGTGTGTACCCTCCGGGATCGGTGACCGAGCTGTGCCGCCAGTGCAACGCGCCTATATAGGCAGACATTAGCGAAGTATATTATTTGTCATTTATTGTAACGGCAGGAAAAATAAATGTGTCCTGTCCAGAAACCGCTTTAGTCATTTATTGCCACAAAGCCTCTCCCATGAGCACAGTGCGTGGGCGCGGTGATAAATGCCGGTTCACTGCACATGAGCGACTGTAAGCGGGGATACAACACGTTCCCGCTTCACTGGTGACCCCGACGTGATCTGAGGCTAAAAAAACACGTGGTGACAAACGTTCGTCGGTACAAGAGACGTGGAACCGCGAGTAGGCTTGCGCGCATATGCCCGCGCCGAACAGTGCTCCGTAGTAATTTTTTTTTTTAACTTACTTTTTTTTATTGTTTTTGTGTGCGTATATTTTGATCGCGGACTGCTTAGTGTTATTTTTTTTTTCTTTTCGTGTGTTTCCCTTGTGTTATTTTCACTGTGTACTTTCCTCTTGTACGAGGATTCGACTCTGAACTAAGATGGCGACACTAGAGGAGTTGCAAAAGACCGTCGAGGAACTGCTCGCACGCAACACGAGGCTAGAGAGTGAGCTACAGGCACGTACTACACGCGCGGACGCCGTCGCTAACTTGGCCGACAGGGTGCACGACGCGCTGACAACGGCGCCTAGCACCGCGGCTGCGGCAGCTTACGACTCCGTCCCCCCACCACCGTGGCGGCCAGCGCCTCCCGCACCCGCATCGGATGCCGACCTGCACCAGCTAGTGCAAAACTTGACCACACAGGTGGCAGCTCTCTCGACGCAAGTCGACCGGTTGGCGCGCTCGCAGCAAGAGGGCAGCACGCGCCGCAGCGGCAGCAGACCGGGCGACAGGCGGCGTGGCTCGCGCAGCCGGCAACGCAGCAACAGCCGCTCCAACGGTACCCCGCCGACGTCACACCACGCACAAAGCGGCTACTGCTGGTACCACGCCCGCTTCGGCAACGAAGCAACCAGGTGCCGCGCTCCTTGCTCGCACCCAAACGCCAGCTGCGACCGGACCTAGGCGCACCCGGCTGCAATATGATATCGAAGCGTCTGTTTGTTGCGGAACGGGGGGCAGGCGTGAGGTACCTCGTCGACACGGGTTCGGACCTCTCGATCTTCCCCCGTTCTATGTTACGAGACCGCAGGCGGGCCGAGGCACTCTGCCTTACAGCGGCGAACAACTCCACTATTAAAACTTACGGCATACACAGCCGCAATATAGATCTGGGCCTACGGCGCACGTTCTCGTGGACTTTTACCGTGGCCGACGTCAATGAGCCGATCCTGGGCGCAGACTTTCTCGGCCACTACGGGCTGCTAGCCGACATCGTAAACGGCCAGCTCATCGACGCCACGACTAAGTTAAAGATTGCGGGACAGCGCCGGCAGGCTGCATACTACAGCGTTAAACCCGTGAAGTGCCCCGGACCGTACGCTGACATTCTGGAACAATTCCCCGACCTCACCCGCCCAGCCGGTGCGCCGAGAGACATCAAACATTCGACGGTGCACCACATAATAACCACACCCGGACCCCCCACATCGTGTCGCCCACGTCGACTCGCGCCGGACAGACTCGCAGCAGCAAAGGCGGAGTTCGAGGCCATGCTGCGGCAAGGCATCGTGCGACCATCGAGCAGCCCATGGTCATCGGCGTTGCATTTAGTGCCCAAGAAAGACAATTCGTGGCGCCCCTGTGGGGACTATCGCGCCCTTAATTCGCGAACGGTGCCGGACCGCTACCCAGTCCCACACCTTCAAGACTTCAGCTACGCCTTGGCGGGCTGCGCGGTGTTCAGCAAGGTTGACTGCGCAAAGGCGTACACCCAAATTCCGGTGGCGCCCGAAGACATCGAAAAAACAGCCATCGTAACGCCCTTTGGGCTTTTCGAAAGCCTGTTTATGACTTTCGGTCTTCGGAATGCTGCCCAGACTTGGCAGCGGTTCCTGGACGGCGTCTTGCGAGGCTTGCCATTTTGCTTCGCGTACCTCGATGACATCTTGGTGTATTCCAAGTCGCCCGAACTCCACCGCCGCCACTTAACGACCATCTTTCAGCGCCTGAGTGAAGCCGACATCGTCATTAACCCCGCTAAATGCGAGTTCGGCGTGACGGAAATTGAGTTCCTCGGCCATTTAATTACGCCCACCGGATCGACACCGCTACCGGAGAAAGTTAAGGCAATACAGAACATGCCGCGTCCGCAGACGCACAAAGAATTACGACGCTACCTCGGCATGTTGAACTTTTATCGTCGACACCTGCCCAACGCCGCAGCAGTGCAAGAGCCGCTGACTAAGGCGTTACAAGGTCCTATCTCAAAAGGAAAGACCCTCGTGAATTGGACAGACGCAATGGAGCAGAGCTTCACGGACTCAAAAAGGAATCTCGTGGAAGCGACGCTGCTCGCGCACCCGGTACATGACATGGACTTAGCTGTAGTCGTGGACGCCAGCCAGGCCGCCATCGGCGCGGCGTTACAACAGCGCGTCGGCGGGAGTTGGCAGCCTCTCGGTTTTTTCTCTAAAAAGCTTTCCGATTCGCAACGTGCTTGGAGCGCTTATGACCGAGAGTTGCTTGCGGTGTACGCGGCGGTGAAATACTTCCGACCGTCCATAGAAGCCCGACAGTTCATCATTTTCACCGATCACAAACCCATTACCCACGCGTTCGAGAACAACCACACTAAGTGTTCACCGCGCCAACTCCAGCAGTTAGAGTACGTGTCGCAATTCACGACTGACATTCGACACATTTCGGGGATAGACAATATCGTCGCCGATTGTTTGTCCCGAGCGTGTGCCGTTATTTCACCCCCTGTGAACTTTGAGGACGTGGCCCAAGTACAGGAGAGTGACGAAGAACTGCACCGCTTCCGTCATGACACTTCCAGCGGCCTGCAACTGGAGCTGGTGCCTGTCCCCGGCTCCGCACGGAAGATTTGGTGTGACACCTCAACCGGCACGCACCGACCGTTCCTCCCGGGGAAATTCCGGCGCAGTGCCTTCGACCGTGTCCACGGACTGTCACACCCCGGCATCAACACCACTGCGACGCTCGTGGCTGCGCGTTTCGTCTGGCCCGGGCTTCGGAAGGACTGTCGCGAATGGGCGCGCACTTGCACCGCATGTCAGCGCGCCAAAGTCGGGAGGCACACACACGCACCCGTGGGCACCTTCCCGGACGCGACACGCCGATTTGCGCACGTTCACGTGGACCTCGTCGGCCCGCTTCCTCTCTCACAAGGCAAGCGGTACCTCCTAACTATGGTGGACCGCTTCACTCGCTGGCCGGAAGCAACGCCCGTCGCGGACGTCACAGCCGAGACCGTCGCCACCGCATTCGTCGACACCTGGGTGGCACGCTTCGGATGTCCCAGTCACGTGACAACTGACCGCGGCCGCCAGTTTGACTGCGCGTTGTTCACGCACGTCGCCAGACTGTGTGGCACCCGGTTACACAGGACAACCAGCTACCATCCGGTGTCGAATGGCATGGTCGAACGGTTCCACAGGACTCTCAAAGCCGCTCTAACCTGCCACGACACCTCATGGCCAGAGGCGCTTCCACTGGTGCTGCTCGGCCTGCGAGTCACGCCGAAGGAGGAGATCGGCGCATCACCTGCCGACCTCGTTTACGGGCAATCTCTGACAATCCCGGGCGATTTTGTCGAAGATGCAAGTCTCCCACGCGACGCCGTGGCACCCACTCTGGCGGAACGTCTGCGCAGTCACATGGCCGGCCTCCGAGCGCACGCACCGACGCGGCTCGGCACCGGGAAGATATTCGTCCACGCCGACCTGCAGCGCTGCACGCACGTCATGTTGCGTACCGACGCAGTACGGCCACCTCTCCGACCGCCCTACAGTGGGCCGCACCGCGTGATCGCCCGAGGAGACAGAACGCTGGTCCTCGAGTGCAACGGAAAGCCGTCGACAGTGTCAGTCGACCGCGTCAAACCAGCCTACGTCTTGCCCGCTCCATCAGCCACGCATTTCTTCGACCCGGCAGAAGATCTGTTCACAGACGACACTCCCTCTGCCAGCGGTCAGACGGAACCCGCACCCGGAGCCGCCGGTGACGCACAGCTGCAGCCTGCTGTCATCGCGCCGCCACGTGCGCCTCCCTCCACCACGCCCAGGCAGCTGGTACGGCCGCCCGGACCGCGCCCACCACAGGCGCACCGGTCGCCCCCACCACAGCCGCCAGCGGACTACGTCACGCGCGCCGGCCGCCGCGTCCGATTCAAACGGCCGTGCTGCGTCGCCAGCGCGCCACGACACCCAAACCGGCAATCACGCGTCTGAGCCGCCGAACGCCGTCAGAATTCGGCGCCCACGAGCCGCCGTCCGCTGTAGAGACCCGACCTCCAGCTGGAAGTGCCTTCGGCCGGTAACTCCAGTCGAGCGTTCGTCACAGCTCCTGGACCCGCGTTCGCGTCTTTTGCCTCCGCCGCGTCGGGCGTTGAGGCCGGATCGGCACCCGCGCCTGCTTACCTCATTCGCTTCTCCGTCGAGCTCCGGACATCGCGCACCACACCGCCCGGCTTGTCCGTAGTAGCTCCCGGACCCGCATTCGAGTTCCGACGGTAACGCACTCGCACAAGCGCCTTCGAGACGTCACCACCAATGACCTGCAACGCGCGCCTTCACGCGCATCGCTACGGACAGTCGCAGCCAGTGCCTGCTGCCGCTGTCACTAGCCGCCAGCACGAGGACATGCCCACCGCACGCTCGCCGGTCCGGCGCGCTGACGTCACGGGCCGCCGCCCTTCCGACGCCGACCGACCCCCGCCAAAGCTGCCGCACTGCCATCATGCAGTGCACGAACTTTAAACACACGCACGCCACCGAACGATCGCCGCGTTTTCGCAGCTACGGAGCTCCGCTCTCCAAGGGGGGATCTGTGTGGCGGCAGCACCGTCCAACGCACGAAGGACTGAACTACGGCACTGCCGACACCAGTAGGGGCAGCTGTACCGTTATGCGGAATTTCGGCAACGGTGCGTCGCACACCGGACCGCAAGGGAACAAAGCTGCCACCAGTGCGAGCTAGTCGACGCGACGCGACACACGTCTCCCCAGTTCTTCCGCCGCGGACCACGTGCGTCGAGTCAACGTGACTCCGCCGTAAATGCGTACGCGCGGTCGTAAACGCAGTCGCCGTAAATTGTCTTTCGCTTCTTCGCGGACGTTACGGCGCCTCCGGTCGCGCCAAGAGCAGAACATTCTGTGACGCGGCCTTTTGTCTCGCTCGGTCCACGCGGTCGCGCCACGGCTCGTCACTGGAGTGTGTACCCTCCGGGATCGGTGACCGAGCCGTGCCGCCAGTGCAACGCGCCTATATAGGCAGACATTAGCGAAGTATATTATTTGTCATTTATTGTAACGGCAGGAAAAATAAATGTGTCCTGTCCAGAAACCGCTTTAGTCATTTATTGCCACAAAGCCTCTCCCATGAGCACAGTGCGTGGGCGCGGTGATAAATGCCGGTTCACTGCACATGAGCGACTGTAAGCGGGGATACAACACGTTCCCGCTTCACATTTAATTAATCTCTTATTTCTTTCATTGTCTTAAAACAAGAGGCAATAATAAAGTTAAAGTAGTATAGCTGAGAAACACATGAAAGTTGTGTTTTATTATGTGAAAAAAAGTTTTCAAAACCATCTTATTTGGACAGTTTCATTTGAAGATCTGTTAAAGCTTCGTCCTGTCTGATTATTGCCTTTCATAGAACACTAGATGTCTACTGTATGTTGCTCATCGATACTCAGGGATCCTTGTTGGTCAATGGCAGTGTGGAGAGCATGTATACTTCACAATACTGTCAGAAAATTACAGTGAAGTTTATATTGGCATCAAAAATATGCTCCACTTAGCGCCCATTATTCTAAAATCACATTCTGTTCATGGTCTGGAAAAGCATTTCTTGAAATATTGATTCCATGGATCTAAAATGCATTGAGTGTAATATTTGATAAACTGCCTCAACAATGGATGCGCCTAACCTCCAATTTACACAAAGGCAATCCAACTGATGTGTTTAGAAGTGGAGAGTCTGGCTGTATATTAAGCTGCCCTTCTTACATCAAGTGAAAGACACTAGAAAAATAAAATCTACATCCTTCCCTGTCCTTCCCATACCCCCCAACATCGATCATAATATACTTCTCCTGAGGATCTGCAACTGCTTGTAGTAAGATTGAATGAAAATTTTTGTAACTATGAAACATTGCATAGAATTTTCTGAGTCTTTTAATCAAATGTGTTTTCTGTCAACATCATTGAGTGCAGTTGTAAAATTCTGTGCATTACATAGATCATTTACAGTATTTAGAAAAAGGCACTCACACGTGGAGTGGCTAGAGGCAATCCCACAACACTTTGGTGGTTGGTTCCACAATACTTATCAATGTGAATCACATTGAAAATATCAGAGCCACACCTCGAAGACTTGTGGTTTCTAGGAATCTGTAGCAATTCTCATTTCATCACCTAACCATGGTCCTTGAAAATGAGATTATTTCACTGGAAAAATCTGTAACGACTTCAATATTGGTTACTTATAGAAGTTTCACTTATTAATCATACAGCAAAATATTCTCCTCTTTGTGTACTCTCATTTGCCAAAATCTTGTCTGGTTATCTCAAACTGTTTATGAGATATGAGGAATATTACAGACATTTCATTCTGGCATTTTCATTGCCATTTGGTTGGTTGTTTGGTTTAAAGGTGGGGAGGGGGGGAGTGACCAAACTGCGAGGTCATTGGTCCCTTGTTCCCAGTAAAATAATTACACAAGGGAAATAAGAAAAGAAAGGAGATATACAGCACAATAAAAGGAGAGTGGAAGAACCAGAAGAACAACAGAAAGACAACCAGCACTACTATGGACAAAACAGGAAAAGAAAATCACAGAGAGAAGCAAGGAACAGGTAGAAGGGATAGAAACAAGAGAGCAGATGACAGTAGCTGGTCAACCATGAGAATAAAAAGGAAAAGCAAGCCACTCTGTGACACATTAAAACATCCAGCCTAAAAGCATTAGAGTGGAGAACACAAAGGGACAAAGGCATGCCCGAAAACTTATATAGAATGATAAAACCCACTGTCACATATAAAATGTAAAACTAAATTAGCCGATGAGGCGTTGTCAGCTAAAATTAATGGCAATGAGTCCGGTAATTGAAGAGTCCATCACAGAGCAGCCAAAGAAGGACAGCTCATCAAGATATGGGCAACTGTCAGCCGGGCACTACACCGACACTGATGTAGATCATCGCAGCCCAGGAGGCAGCCATGTGTCACCCAAGCATGGCCTTTGCGGAGCCAACAGAGAACCACAGAGTCCCTGCGAGAGGCCAGCATGGAGGTCTTCCACACATTCGTAGTTTCCTTAATGGTACTCAGTTTATTGTGTCTATTGAGGTTAATCCATTCCATCTCCCAAAGCCACAAAATCTTGTGGCATAATAATGTATGCCTTGCGGCATAGTAATGAATGCAGGTCATTTGCAGAGAAGCTGATCTCCATAAGCGGTTTCTGCATAGCCTGCTTCACCAGCCTGTCAGCAAGTTTGTTGCCTGGGATTCCAATGTGGTCTGGGGTCCAGATAAACACCACTGAACGACTGGGCCGTTCCAGGGCATAGATAAACTCCTGGATAGTCACTAACAAAGGAAGACGAGGGTAACACTGGTCAATAGCTTTTGGCTGCTCAGAAGAAACAGCTCCCCAGGGCAAGAACGGATGTGCTCAAGAGCACGAGATATAGCCACCAGCTCGGCAGTGAAAACACTACAGCCATTGGGCAAGGAATGCTGTTTAATATGCCCTCCATGGGCATACACGAAGCTGACGTGATCATCAGCCATCGAGCCATTGATGTAAATCACTTCATGGCTTTGGTACATGTCAAGAATCAAGAGGAAGTGGCAGCGGAGAGCCGTGAGGTTAACTGAGTCATTAGGGCCATGTGAAAGGTCCAGGCAAAGCCGAGGCCTAGGTGTACACCATGGACGTGTATGTGAATGGACCTCAGGTGTAGGTTGTAAAGGCAAGGACTCCAGTTCTGAAAGAAGGGATCGGACGCGAACTGCAATTGGAAGCCTTGACCTGGGCCACTGATGCGGGAGATGAACCACTGTGGGTGGGAAAAGGAGACAGTGATTTGGATGTGCAGGAGAACTATGAATGTGTGCAACATAGCTGGCCAGCAGTTGTGCACACCTAAACTGCAATGGAGTGACTCCAGCCTCCACCAGGACGCTGATCACCAGACTCGTCCTAAGAGCTCCTGTTGGTAGGTGAATGCCACAGTTGTGCACTAGGTTGAGTAAACGCAACACTGAGGGTGCTGCCAAACCATAAACCAGACTTCCATAGTCAAGGTAGGATTGAACAAGGACTCTGTAGAGCTGCAGCAGCATAGAGCGATCTGCACCCCAGTTGGTGTTGCTCACGCAGCAGAGGGCATTGAGGTGCTGCCAGCAGTTCTGCTCAAGCTGACGAAGGTGAGGAAAACCAGTCATCGGTCATCAAAAACCAGTCCTAAGAATTGATATGTCTCCACTACAGTGAGTGAATCATCATGAAGGTATAGTTCTGGTTCCGCATGAACAGTACAATGCTGACAGAAGTGCATAATATATGACATTGGGGCCGTAAACTGGAAACTGTGGGCTAGAGCCCATGACTGTGCCTTGTGGATGGCTCCCTCTAGGCACCGCTCAGCAACACCAGTACTGGTGGAGCAGTACGAAATGCAGAAGTCGTCTGCATACAGGGAAGGGGAGACAGACAGACCTACAGCTGCTGCTAGACCATTAATGGCCACTAAAAGTAGAGATACACTCAATATGGTGCCCTGATGGACCCCCTTCTCCTGGATATGGGGGGAACTATGGGAGGCACCAACTTGGACATGGAAAGTACAGAGCGACAGGAAATTTTGGATAAAAATTGGGAGCAGGCCTCGGAGACCCTACTTGTATAATGTGGCAAGGATATGATGATGCCAGGTCATGTCGTACGCTTTTCATGAATCAAAAAAGATGGCAACCAGGTGTTGCCGTCTGGAAAAGGCTATTCAGATGGCAGACTCAAGGGACACAAGATTATCAGCAGTAGAGCAATCATGGCGGAAGCCAGCTGGCATGGAGCTAGTAGGCCACATGACTCCAGGACCCAACCCAACCTCCGACACACCATATCTTCCAGGAACTTACAAAGAATGTTGATGAGGCTGATGGGCCAATAGCTATCCACATCAAGCAGGTTTTTACCAGGTCTAAGCACCGGAATGATGGTGCTCTCCTACCATTGTGATGGAAAGATGCCATCACACCAGATCCGGTTGAAAATGACAAGGAGATGTCACTTGTAGTCAGATGAGAGATGTTTAATCATCTGACTGTGGATCCAATCTGGCCCAGGAGCAGTGTCGGGGCAATGTGCAAGGGCACTGAGGAACTCCCATTCTGTAAATGGGGCATTATAGGATTCACTGTGGCGTGTAGTGAACGAGAGGACTTTCCCTTCCAGCTGCCATTTGAGAGTGCAAAAAGCTGAGAGGGGGGTAATTCTCCGATGCAGAGGCTCAAGCATAGTGCTCAGCAAAGTGCTCGGCAATTGTGATTGCATGGGTAGATAACACTCCATTTATGTTAACACCGGGAACATCTATTGGGGTCTGGTACCCAAAAACATGTTTGATCCTTGCCTAGACTTGGGAAGGTGATGTATGGCACCCATCCTGCTTCCGTCGTTTGATAAGTTGGTAAAAGTGGGCACAGAGCCATTTAAAGGCTATGAGGTGCTCCAAGGAAGGGTGCCGCTTATGCTGCTGTAGAGCTCGTCGACACTCCTTAATTGCTTCAGCGACTTCCAGCGATGACCAAAGGACTGCCTTTCACCGGGGGCAGCCTGAAGAGTGAGGGATCACGTTTTCTGCCACAGATAGGATTGTTGTAGTCACCTGCTCCACCATCACATTGATGTTCCCGTGTGGGGGAGATTCAATGGTGACAGCAGAGGTGAAAGTTTCCCAGTCTGCCTTGTTTAAAGCCCATCTGGGCAGGTGTCCATGAGCCTGATGCTGGGGCAGTGACAGGAAGATGGAAAAGTGGTCTTGTGATGCTACAACACAGTCCTTGCTATGAATTTTTTCGCTTACTTAACACATGAAACTGTTTATATACAATGTATTGTCTAGTGTAAATATGTATTGTAAATACTATGTTTAAATTATGTAATATTTAACATTGGCAAGTCAGGGCATATTTAGTTAATGTTGAAGTCAGAGAGATTGTTTGGTCATGCCACTGGGTACAGGAGCACACCAGCGGGCAGTAGTAGCAGTGATGCCATGCTCAGAGTGCCGCTATTCCTAGCTGTGGTATATCTAACGGCTAGTGCGTGGATCTAAGTACAACAGGAATGTAATGGTCAGCATATCTGGAAGCATGGCTGGGCAAGTTATTATGGATTAATGAGCATAGCGCTGAAGAAACGAGGGCTTAAATGTGAAGTGCACTGTGGGGCCAAGTTGCAATAGTGAAAGCCCACTGCCACATTGTGTTGCTGCTGTGGACTTCCGTCGATCCAATGACAATGGGGGGAGTAAGATCTACATAATTTTCATAGGATAAAATTGTAGAAGGCTTGCCAGTGACTATGCTTTTCTCTGAAGTTGAACAGTTAATAACAAGGACTTTATAATTGAAGTGTTGCAGTTACATTCCACCTGACAGTAACACCAAGTAGGTTCCTTCTGATCCTTACCTTATTGAACCGAGTGTGTCAAGCCATTATCAAGAGAAAATATGTTAATTATCAAATTATTTGCATAGACGGTGAAGAGTAAATTTCAGACTGTTTTGAACGATTGGTTATCTTAGTTCATTGTTGCACTTAATAAGCTTACACCAACCGTAGTAACTTAATAATAGACTGATGTAATAAATTTGATTATTAAGATTTATTTCAATGCATATTCAGCTGAAGTTAGTTCAAGGATATTTCATGAAACTATAAATCTTATTCCACCTGACAATTGCCCAATTAATGAATTATTATCATTCAAATCATAGTTAATCAATTATTGAAAATATATTTCATTATCAGTAGATTAAACTGTGCAAAGTACGTAATTTTAAAGACAGAATGACAGTCCATTATTCAAAATCTCGATAAATAATTATCTGTGTTGTCAGTATCGCATTTAGCTGACAAATTGATGTTTAAGTGTAGTTAGATTGTTATGATATTATGTTATATGACTTCTGAGCCTGACACAGCACGTACATAAAAGTTCCCGTTCTTATTTTTGACACAATTATTCACGTACTTAACAGTACTGTCGCTCATCAGTTGAGCTGGTGACCGATTTTTTAATTGCTTTTACAACTTAATCATCTCTTTCAGGAAAATCTCCACTGGCAACATTTATTTCCAAATTATTTCCATTATTTCATTTACCAATCGTTATTGAATAAAATTACTCATTCAATAATGATCAAGTATAACGTCTCCTGTTTCCTGTGGAATAATCATTATATACTTTGGATTCGGATGCCTTATCTTGACACGGGCAAAATTCATAATTCACGGTCATTGTTAACTTGTAATTTCGCAAATCCCGGGAAGCAGGGGGGGGGGGGGGGGGGGTGTGTTATAGTCTCTACCACACAGGTCATCATGTGCTCTCCAGTGCATGGATGGGAGAAGTCTGGGCTGCAAACTGACTGATAAATCAATGGCCAAGTAACTACCATGAGCCACACTAAAATTCGTGAAAGCCCCAGTATTTAAGAGGCAGATGTTGAACTGAGACAGTAAGGTTTCGACATCTCTGCCTAGGCCAGTAAGCATGGTGCTACCCCACAAGGGCTTATGAGCATTAAAATCTCCCAAAAGTAGGAAAGGTTTATGGAGTTGATCAATCAGTGCAGCTAATACATTCAGGAATACTGCACCATCTGGAGGAAGACATACATTGCAGACAGTTATTTCCTACATTGTCCTTATTCTGACAGCCACAGCTTCAAGAGGGGTTTGAAGGAGCAGAGTTTCACTACAATTGAGTTTAGGACATAAAGGCAAATTCTGCCTGGCACTTGATTACAGTCACTAAGGTTCTAGTGGTATCCCTTACAGCTGAAGAGGGCAGGGTCCACATTGCCAGGAACCAGGTTTCCTGGAAAGCAATGCAGAAAGCAGGTGTAAACCTTAACAGTTGCCACAACTCAGCCAGGTAGTGGAAAAAACTTCTGCAGTTCCATTGGAGGATGACGTCATCATGAGACTGGGGAGGCATGGAACATTCAATGAGGCAGTTTACACCTCAGGGTCACCTGCTGCTACCAACTTAGTGCCTGAGCAGTCTATATCCATTGTGTCTGAGGGTCCAGCGAGATCTAGGTCCTCAGTAGATGCCAGAATATCCAGTTGTAGGCAGTAGTGGTGAGGGTACCACCACAATTCCCTTGGTCCTGGAGATCTTCTTTCTGGATTTCTCTCACTGCTCCTTGGGTTTCTCTGGCTGGGAGGACTTCTTTGATTCTGTCTCTGGGATTGAGGATGAGAAGACTTAGACTTCTCTGGCGCAGGAGTGGAGGAGACTGATATCCCCGACGGTTGTGAGGGAGGAGGTGTTGCTCCCGAAGTAGGTGGTGCAGCAGCAACAGGGAGGCAAGTGCACCCCACCATCAAGGGGGCAGGTGTAGTCTTTCAGCTTCTGAGAGGTGACTGAGGTTGGTGGATCTGATTGTGCTGGAACTGTTGTAGTGGCAGCGTAAGATGATGTCATAAGTACAGGATGTAAGTGTTGAAATTTCCTCTTGGCCTCAGTGAAGGTCAGTCAATCCAGGGGCTTGTATTCTGTAATCCTCCTTTCTTTCTGGAGAATCCTGCAGTCAGGTGAGCAAGGTGAATGATGTCCCCACAGGTGACACAGATGGGAGACGGGGCACATGGAGTATAATGTATAACCCTCAAAGGCCAGGATGAAGGCACTGGTGGCAACCTGATTATCCCTCAGCCCTGGTGGACACATTGTGCAAAATGTACAACTCACCACTCTAAATTGGCATGCAGCTCATCATCAGATTGCAAAAAAGGTCCCTGTGAAATATGATTTCCTGGACCATATTTAAGCTCTCATGGGGTGTGATGGTTACAGAAACATCCCCCAGCTTGTCATAAGTGAGTAACACCCATGACTGAGCAGACGATGCTGTTTTGATCAAGACTGACCCAGATCTCATTTTGGACAAGCTCTCCAGCTCCACAAACTTGTCCTCTAAATGCTCAACAAATGACTGAGGCTTCATCATCATGAAAGATTCCCCATCAGCTCTCGAACATGCAAGGTATCAGGGCAAATAACAGCCACTGCCATCCTTAGCCTGACGTTCCTCCCATGGTGTGGCCTGGGAGGGGAACAATTTGTGGTCATACTTCTGTCCATTGAATTGAGCCTGTGAACGCTTAGAGACTGTCCGTGTTTGACCACCAGCAAGAGTTGATGTACTACGCTTCATTGCGTGTCATGCACCCTGATGCCCCCCACTCCAACTAGGGGCCCTCCCCATGGACACCACCCAGCCACAGCAAAGGTCACCTGGCAGGAAGGCCATTGCCAGGAGTCTCGATGACCCAGGGTGACAGACATCTACTCCTCAGCATACATGGGGAGTTAATGGCACAGGCATCAGCAGATAGACCCCTGTGTCGTCATGGGGCTACAGCTAACAGGGTACATGGTGGTCCCACCACAATGGACTGGCTACCGTGCTGGATATCAGGTGCAACCAAGCTAAGAAGTCAATTTTCATCATCAGTGTAGAGAACAATACTGCACAGTTGATGGAAAAATACACACCCAGGTGGGTGACCTTGTCCAACAGTTGGAGAATGAGCAGAAGTGCAGATCCACGTCAACAAAGGATGCAATAGGTCTCAGCCCATGATGGACATGATGCACCATGTAAGGCACCCTTCTCCAATTGGCTCACTCTTTAGGAAAAGTTTTAAAATTGGAGGTCAAACCCTACAGGGTACCATCACATAAAGGCCAAAACAGGTGATACTCCTTTTAGTCACCTCTTACAACAGGCAGGAATACCTCAGTCCTATTCTAACCCCCAGACCCGCAGGAGGACTGCCATTTGCGTTTGGGATGAAGTGCTTTACAAATGATCACTTTTCTCCAGATTGGTAATAGCAATATTGTTCTAAGTTTAAAGAATAATTCAGTATGTTAGCAACATTTCCTATGCAGAAACATATGCCTAGTATGCACAAAATGCAAATTCATAGCGACCCTTATTTTTCAATGCAAACTTTCTGAAACTGTTGCAATAGGTCCTAGATTACTTAAATTTAAATATAACTGTAACTATGACCAGTAATGAAATAGTAAGCAGTTTATCATGGAGCTGATGAGTAAAGCAATGAGATATGTGAGAATCAAATTTTTTCACCACGTAGTTTCTTTAAAATTGTTTGAGAAAGATTGCAGATCTGCCAGCTTGCACGTTTGCCATCCACGCAATCAAGTGAGTGTGCCAGCCCCCATGCTGCTCCCTACCTCACTGTACCTGAGCACAAAACAGCACAATGGCAGCTGCCCAACGTGCAGCTCTGCTATGCACTGTTGCACTGCTCCACTGTAATCATGGGTTTATAACGTCCCACTTAGTAAGTGAGCACCCTTGCTTTCTGCCCCAATATTGCTCCTGGACCAGATCGTGTGCTCAACCAAACGCTTCGACACTTGTTGGTGGCTAGCCAACGTCATATACTTGCCCTTTTTAACAGTCCCTGGATCGAAGGGGCATTCCCTTCTCAATGGTGAGACAGTGGCATTATTCCAGTTTTGAAACTGGGTAAACCTCTTCAGATTGACATCTATTGTCTGTGCAGTTTAACTAATGTCCTCTGCAAGTTATCTGAACACAGGTGAGTCGAAGGCTGTATTGGATTCTTGAATCCTGGGGGCCAGGATAGGTTTTGTCAAGGTTTCTCTACAGCAGACGCTTTAGTTAACCCTTAGTATACTATCCGAACAGCTTTTGCCCAGTGTCAACATCCTGTTTCAGTCTTCTTGACCTGCATAAAGCATGAAATCCATGGTGACACTACACCCTTTCCACCTTACTTGAGTGGGGCCTCCATGGTGCACTCCCAATTTTTATCCAGAATATTCTTTCATGTCACACTTTTCAGGTACAGGCTGGCAGCTACTGTAGCACCTACTCCCTGCAGGAGAATGGGGATGTGCACAGTCCTGTTTTGAATATCCCTCTCTTTTTAGTGCCTGCCAATGATCTGTTGGCTGCTGCTGGACTTACTCTTTGTATGCTGATGGTTTTGAATTTATTTTTGTTCATCCACAATGGGCATTGCTGAATGCAGACTGCAGGGAGCAATACATCGAGAGCAATCTTGCGCTCTCGGTCTCCATTTTTTGGCTGCCAAGGCCTGCGTTATACATTTCTGTCACCGCCATATAGTCCATCCCCATATGGAGCAGCACCATGACGATCAGTTCCTCAATGCAGCAGACTATCATTGTTTCCTGGATCCGGTCTTTGATATCTGGTTGACACGACTTCCCCAATGTTGTCAACTAAAGTGGCCATCTTGGTCACACCTCAATACTCTTCAATGCCCCAGCGACACCAATTGGCACATGGACTGCTCTACTCCTGTTCACGGCATTGATCCAGTCCTGTCTAGATTATGGGAGACTTGCATACAGCTTGGTGTCACCTCTGACATTACAAACTCCATTGTGGGGTGTGACTGGAAACTGGTGCCTTTTGGATTACCATGTAATCAGCCTCCTAGTGGAGGCAGAGGTTCCACCACTGCAGGTTCTGCACTAGCAACAGCTGATCACTTATGCGTTATGCAACTCCTGATTCATGAAGCACCCAAACTACTGTCTCCTCTTTTCAGATACTGAGATCTACCTCCTGCAATGTTGGCCCAGCTCTGGGGTTATGATTGCCATGATTGTGACCCGCATCTGGTCCCTTTCTTCTGAGCTCCAACTTTTCCCTCTACCATTATTACTCCAGGCCAATTCACGTAACACCTTTGTGGAGCATCCCTTGTCCACAGCTCTATCTTGATCTATTGTTGTTGTTGTTGTGATCTTCAGTCCAGAGACTGGTTTGATGCAGCTCTCCATGCTACTCTATCCTGGGCAAGGTTCTTCATCTCCCAACACCTACTGCAACCTACATCCTTCTCAATCTGTTTAGTGTATTCATCTCTTGGTCTCCCTCCACGATTTTTACCCTCCATGCTGCATTCCAATTCACCTGACCAAAAGTCTTGTTCCTCCTGCCACCGAACTTCACTAATTCCCACTATATCTAACTTTAACCTATCCATTACCCTTTTCAAATTTACTAACCTACCTGCTCAATTAAGGGATCTGACATTCCGCACTCCGATCCATAGAATGCCAGTTTTCTTTCTCCTGATAACGGCATCCTCTTGAGTAGTCCCCATCCGGAGATCCGAGTGGGGGACTATTTTACCTCCAGAATATTTTATCCAAGAGGACGCCATCATCATTTAACCATACAGTAAAAAATTGCCCTCTGATGCCTTTACCTTTCTGATAAACAGACTGATCCTCAATTCTCTTTTCCATTCTTCTGTATATTATTCTTATTAGCAACTTGGATGCTGTTAGTGCAATTATTCTCATGTATATCTGCCCTTGGTTTCTTCAGGACTGCGTGGATAATATTCTTCTGAACATCTGGTGGTTTGTCTCCAGACTTATACGTTCTATAAACCAAGTTAAGTATTCACATGGTTGCCACTTCTCCCAATGATTTTAGAAATTCCAAAGGGATCATATCTACTCATTTTGCCTTGTTTGAATGCAGGTCTTCTAAAGCCCTGTTAAATTCTGGCTTTAATATTGGATCCCCAATTTCTTCTGTATCAATGCATATTTCCTTGTCTATCACATCATCAGACAGTTCCTCCCCTCAGAGAGACCTTCAGAGTACTCTTTCAACTTGTCTACAATCTCCATTGTGTTTAACAGTGTTATTCCTATTTCACTGTTAATGTTGATGCCCTTGCTTTTAAATTCACCAAAGGCTATTTTCACTTTTGTATATGCTGAATCAGTCGTTATGATGACTGTGTCTTTTTTGATTTCATTACTTTTTCCTGCAGCTATTTCACCTTGAACTTCCTGCACTTCCTATTTATTTCATTCCTGAATTTCCCTTAACATTTTTCCCTTCGTACTTTCATTGATCAATTGAAGTATTTCTTCTGTTACCCAAGATTTCTTCATAATTACCTTTCTTGTACCTATGTTTGTCCGTCGTATTTCTGTGATTGCCCTTTTTGGAAATGTACATTTCTCTTCAGCTGAACTGCTTGGTGTGGCATTTATTATCACATTATCTGCAATTTTAGATAACTTCAAGTCATTCCAGAGTACATCAGTATCCCACTCCTTTCCACTTTGATTCTTCTGAGTGCATACAACAGTTAGTACTACCATATTCACAAAGCAAGCATGGCTATCTGAATGGATCAATTTTGATATATAAGTTATTATAGGGTCTACAAAAGGAACAAGAATTATCTTTTCAGTAAACAGAAATGAAAGTTTTATGAACTAACTAAAGATATGAAAGGAAGTATAGAATCAGAAATGAGGACATTAGGATAGAACTGCAGATAGGTAGTGTTCAAGAAATGATCAAACAAAATAGATGAAAATGGTATGGGCACATGCAGAGATTAGAGTCAGAAGATTGCCAGGAAAAATAAGAAAAAGAACCATCAAGATGAATGGGGAAAGAAATCTTTGTAGACGAAGAAAAAATAGAAGCAAATGGCAATAAATGGTCTAATGCAGCATGTAAAGGAGAAGATTAATAATACATTATATGCTTTGGTACTCTTAAAAATCTTTCTGATTTGTATATGTTTGCTTCTTGCAGATCACTCAACATTCAAAATGTAAGTTTAAGAAATCATTCAATCAGAAAATATAAATTTTACTGAATGACATAGGGTTGAAAAAGACCTTACACAAAGACTAAATAGTTTTAAATTTACCTGTATCTCCATACAAGACATGCACACTTATTCCACATATAATGAAACCAAAAGCAATCTGCTGTAGTATGTAGAAAGCTACAGCTTTCAGACTGTGCCAGTTGGTGCCCGGTGGACAGATAACAAAACAAGTAAATTGGGAAAATGATAAAACAGTAATTACAGCACCCAACAAGACATTGGACCAGATCTGAAAATGTATACATATTACATTAATGTTTAGCAGATAATAATTGAAAATCATTATATCATTTACAACAAAAATAATTTAGATTTATGCTTAAACTAAATGAGACATCTCACTTATATAATAAAACTACACACATCCCCACTCATTTATGCCAATAAATTCACTAACTGAGTAGAATGAATTTTGCAACAGGTATTTTTTCAATATACTAATAAATTTTGCTGTTTCAAGAGCAAGACTTTTTATACTTCTAGGTAACTTCATGCCTGAGCATTTTACTCCTTTCTGCAGAAGGGTGAAGTTTGTCTGGTTATTATGAAAATCCAGTTTCAGCCTTGTGTTATGGCCATGACATACACTATTTGGTTTCAAAAGAGAGTAGTTTTTATTACTAAAATATACAAGGTAGAAGATGTACTAAGATATTATTGTCAAAACCTGCAGTTTCTGGAACAGATTTCCAGCAGATGATTACCACAGATGATAAGCTGGAAGACAATATTGCATGGAAATATCCAAACTAAGCAGATCTGATGGCAACCTTATGTGTAGATGATGTGATTATGCACAAGACAAAAGCTACAGAATGAAGTCTTTTTGTTAGATCTGAGATATGGTAAGACCAATTTAATTTGCTTTTAGTGTGCACACTCCAAAATTGAGCAGAGTCTACTTGCTGTATTTGTAACCAAGTAAGGTGGCACATTAGTTAGTACACTGGACTCACATTAGGGAGGATGATGGTTCAGACTCATGTCTGGAAAACCTGATTTAGGCTTTCTGTGATTTCCCCTCATCGCTCCAGGCAAATGCCAGGATGGTTCCTTTGATAGGGCATGGCCAACTTCCCTCCCCATCCTTCCCTAATCTGCTGGAACCAATGACCTCACTGCTTGGTCCCATCCCACAGATCAACCAACCAACCTGTATTTGAAGTTAATTACATTTTATATTGATGTCCTCTTGTTCTTTATGAGTCACATTAAATTGTACATAAGGATTTCTTCAAACAATCATTAAGAGTCATCAGCTAAACTACACTGTCTAGTCAAATTAATATGAGCAAATTTTGCACCATGGACTACTGTGAGACAAGCAGTAAGACAGTTAACGAGGTTCTGGAAGGTACCAACAGGGATGTGGACCCATGCTGACTCCAGCATCATGGCCAGCTGTGGTAGGAGAGATGTGGACCCATGCTGACTCCAGTCCCATGGCTAGCTGTGGTAGGTTTCTTGGTTGAGGATTCATGATATGAAAAGCCCACTCAAGGTGGTCCCATGGGTTCTCAGCTGGGTTTAAATCTGGGGACTTTGGTGGCTCGGTGGCCAGCAGAATAGGGTAAACTCTTCCTGATGATCTTTGAACCATGGCCATGCACACTGAGTTCTATGACATGCTGTGTTATCTTGCTGGTAGATACCATCATGACGAGGAGAAACAACCTGTATGAAGAGGTGAACATGACCCCCAAGGATAGATGCGTGTGTGTGTTGATGCATTGTGCCTGCCAGAATGACAAGATCTTCCAGGGAAGACTACATAAACATTCCCAAGACCATCACACTCCCTGCTCTGGCCTGGACCCTTCCAAAAATTGTTGCAGGGTGTTTGCTTTCAGACATTTCATGCCGTACATACCAATGGCCATCTGTCTGTTGGAGTATAAAGTGCGATTCACCTATTGCACTCAGTGGACCTACAGTTGCAGTACTGAATGTGGATATTCCAGCCTCCATCACCAATGAACAATAGTCAGCATGAGTGCATCAACAAATTGTCAGTTGCAAAGGCTGATATGTAGCAAAGTTCACTGAACAGTTGTTGAGGAGACACTGTTGTTAGCTCCTTGATTCATCTGTGTGGTCAGTTGCTCAACAGTCACATTTCTGTTCACCTGTACATATCTCTTCATGTGTCATTCACACCTGTCATTTATGGCCTAGGATGCACCACAGTTGCCTTGGTGCCAATTTTTGACAGTGCCATTTTGCCATGTACCATATACTTTAACAATAGTGGCATATGAACAGTTTACAAACAGCAGTTCACATACAGAAGAGATGCAGGGTCTGTTATACTCCATCCTGGATTTTCCATGGTTTGATTTTGTTTACAAACCTAGCCATTCTTGAACTGATTCCACTCTTGGCCTGAAATCCAAGGGTTTGAGGCTCTCTTGGATGTCAGATAAATTGCTCCATGTACACATTACAACAACAACCGCACTGTTTTCCACAGACATGTGACACAGTTTATACATTCTTCACTGCTAGTGCTGCCACCTGTCACCTGTGAGTGTTTATTGCACATTGACATCAAATATAGTTCATGGTCCCGTTTGTGGTCCCACTAGCATGACTGATCCGTGTAGTTGAGGATATCATTAAATATACTGACAGCAGAGGTTTCCCAGTTTTCCTTGCTATTTTATCCACTAGGAGAGAAGTATCATCTACAGTGAGAGTGAATTTTCTTACTGTAGTGGTACAGAGGGGAAGGTCATTTATAAATATAAGAAAGCAAGGACCCTTGCACTGAGGCTTTGGCACTTCAGTGTTGACAGTGTTGCACATACATGAAGCTGGAATTCCATTGCTGACAGTAATTGTTACACTCTGCTTCCTATCTGTTAATCCATGTTTCCACTATTCAACTTAATACATAGAATTATGTTCTATTTAGCAGAATTTTATGGTGGAAACAGTCAAAAGCCTTGAATAGCAGAATTAAGAGATTGCAGAATTTAATTAACGAAGAAGAAAATAGAAGGATAAATTGATAAGTCTTGCTGGAAACCAAACTGACATTAACTGAGACAGTTGTAGCTGTTCAAATGATTGACAATTCTCCTAAATATCTGTTTCTCTGGGACCTTGGAAAAAAGTTTCACACACGAATATTTTTAACTCAGAGTGCTGTTGACCTTGCAGTTTAGCATTCTCACCTCCAAATCATCATCATCATCATCATTAGTGTTTTAACTCTGTGGTACCATGTCTTGATATAGGGATTTGTTAAATATGTGATATAGTATTGCACTTATGTCATCATTACACAGTGGAAATAACATCAACCCCAGAAAAACTTTCTGCTTCCAGCTTTCTTGATCCTATTGTGATGGGAGCTACACACAGCTGACTGATTTTGGCACTCCTAGTTTTGTGCAGAAGTGCTATCACATCAGTTATTGAGCATTTTCAACCAGTTTTCTCAGCAGCTATTAAAAAAATACCTATTGAAGATATCAGCAACTTCCTCAGCTGCTTTTATTATATTTCTACCCTGACCTAATTCTATATCAGACATGCACTCTACTTCTTTCCCTCACATTCCATTTCCATAACTTGCCAGATGGTTTTTGCTTTGTTGTTAGAGTTGTCAGTTTCAGTTGTGATCTACATAGTTTTGGACTTTAAATAACCCTTTTAAAATATTACAGTACTCTCTATTTTCTCCTTTTTTAAAGGATCATCAGATATCCTCATTGATTCATATAAATTTCTTTTTCTTCTACAGGGTATTCTGATCCTTCTAGTAATACTGAGGGTTTCCATTTAGTAGCCTGATAATCATTATTTTTAATACAGCTTCAAGCAAATGAGACAAACTCATTGACGAAGAGGTTCAGTTTGTCATTAACTTCCCTTTTTGCAACAGGGCTCCAGTCAGTCTACTGCAAGTAAAGGTTGAAGGTTCCTCATGTATCATTATTGACTGGCCTGAAAGATTTAGGAGGATGTTTGGCTCTGTAGCACAGGTTATGTCATTTACTGCAATAATTTGTCCATAAATATCTGAGAGAACCTTCAGATTTTGACTTACTCTGGTACTGGTGCTCCTGCCTGTATCAATAAACATATTGTCAATTATTAGACTCTTACAGATACTTGTTACTCCAGTGGGAAAGTTAAGTACTGCAGTTAGGTTATATAATTCCATCAGGTGTCCTAGTTTTCCCTTATGTTATTTTTAGCTAAGAAACTGATATTAAAATCATCCACAATATCTACATCCTTTGTTTATTTTAATACATCTTGTTCAAAGGTTGTCCCATCTTCCTCTGCAGGAGCCCTGTAAACTGCCAACACTGCAACTGACATATCAGTATGGCAATTTCAGTTCCACAAGCTTAAAATGGAGATTTACACAGTAAATACTTATGTCTAGGGATTTAAATATTATGAGAGTTTAAACATAACCTGCTGTTCCAGCTTTCTCTTTAATAGTTTGACAATAGTTTGCTACTAATGTTTATCCATCAGTTAGAGGTATTTCAGTTCCACTCACTACATGGTGTTCTGTGAGATATAATATATGTGCGTGGCTTATGGATTCTGTGCCACCTAAGTCAAGATTTAGAAACTTCGGTTTGCTTCAGGTACCCCTTGTATTTTGATCAAATACACTTGTTCTTTAGTAGTAGGTACATTGCTGCAGAAACTGTCTAACAGGTTATTGTTTGTTAGACTGGCTCCCTGACAAAGTCTGTGCTTTCCTATTTTTGGGATAATTCCATTAAAAATATCACTCAGAACCATAGCTCTATTTGTCCTAGGTCACTTACTTCGAGGCGCTTCCAAGGGTAGTCCATAATACACTCCTGGAAATGGAAAAAAGAACACATTGACACCGGTGTGTCAGACCCACCATACTTAATCCGGGCACTGCGAGAGGGCTGTACAAGCAATGATCACACGCACGGCACAGCGGACACACCAGGAACCGCGGTGTTGGCCGTCGAATGGCGCTAGCTGCGCAGCATTTGTGCACCGCCGCCGTCAGTGTCAGCCAGTTTGCCGTGGCATACGGAGCTCCATCGCAGTCTTTAACACTGGTAGCATGCCGCGACAGCGTGGACGTGAACCATATGTGCAGTTGACGGACTTTGAGCGAGGGCGTATAGTGGGCATGCGGGAGGCCGGGTGGACGTACCGCCGAATTGCTCAACACGTGGGGCGTGAGGTCTCCACAGTACATCGATGTTGTCGCCAGTGGTCGGCGGAAGGTGCACGTGCCCGTCGACCTGGGACCGGACCGCAGCGACGCACGGATGCACGCCAAGACCGTAGGATCCTACGCAGTGCCGTAGGGGACCGCACCGCCACTTCCCAGCAAATTAGGGACACTGTTGCTCCTGGGGTATCGGCGAGGACCATTCGCAACCGTCTCCATGAAGCTGGGCTACGGTCCAGCACACCGTTAGGCCGTCTTCCGCTCACGCCCCAACATCGTGCAGCCCGTCTCCAGTGGTGTCGCGACAGGCGTGAATGGAGGGACGAATGGAGACGTGTCGTCTTCAGCGATGAGAGTCGCTTCTGCCTTGGTGCCAATGATGGTCGTATGCGTGTTTGGCGCCGTGCAGGTGAGCGCCACAATCAGGACTGCATACGACCGAGGCACACAGGGCCAACACCCGGCATCATGGTGTGGGGAGCGATCTCCTACACTGACCGTACACCACTGGTGATCGTCGAGGGGACACTGAATAGTGCACGGTACATCCAAACCGTCATCGAACCCATCGTTCTACCATTCCTAGACCGGCAAGGGAACTTGCTGTTCCAACAGGACAATGCACGTCCGCATGTATCCCGTGCCACCCAACGTGCTCTAGAAGGTGTAAGTCAACAACCCTGGCCAGCATGATCTCCGGATCTGTCCCCCATTGAGCATGTTTGGGACTGGATGAAGCGTCGTCTCACGCGGTCTGCACGTCCAGCACGAACGCTGGTCCAACTGAGGCACCAGGTGGAAATGGCATGGCAAGCCGTTCCACAGGACTACATCCAGCATCTCTACGATCGTCTCCATGGGAGAATAGCAGCCTGCATTGCTGCGAAAGGTGGATATACACTGTACTAGTGCCGACATTGTGCATGCTCTGTTGCCTGTGTCTATGTGCCTGTGGTTCTGTCAGTGTGATCATGTGATGTATCTGACCCCAGGAATGTGTCAATAAAGTTTCCCCTTCCTGGGACAATAAATTCACGGTGTTCTTATTTCAATTTCCAGGAGTGTATGTTGTACCAGGTACACTACGCACCACTATTCTTCGAATTCTTCTCTGTGAACTGGTTTCATTGAAGGTATTTCCTTGCTACAACAAAATCTCATATTCAGCTTGGAATGGTGTAGCTTCACAACAGCAGATTTCATACTTTATTCTCCAGGTAACACATTCTTCTCGTTCATGAGAAGTATGACGTGTGTAACATCACACTTCTGAGATCTTATTTACTACTTCTAAAATCACTGTTATTATAACATTATTTCCTAGTTTGTTTAGGTGAAAACCATGTGAAGTATGGATTTTTTTCTGTAAGTTGCTTAAGTACACAAATGTTGCATTCTGAAACTGCCAGCAAATATTTTGTATCTCTGTATTTCACTTTTTAGTTCTTTGTTTACACATCACCTATCTACCAAGTTATTAAGATGCAGCACTGAAAAAGTGGTAACATTTGTTCTTCTCAGATTATGCAGTCTTCTTCTAAGCAAGATTAAAAAAGAAACTTTAATGAGGAAATCTTTTCCTGTTTGATTGATGTAGCTGTACTGAGGTATCTACCTCTGTATCTACATCTGCATCACTATTCTACAACTCAAACTAAAGTGCTTGGCAGAGTGTTCTTCAAACCACCTTCAGACTATTTATCTACTGTTCCACTCTCTAACTGTGTGTCAGAAAAATGAGCAGCTAAATAATTACATAAGAGCTCTGATTTCTCTTATTTTATAACGCTGATCATTTCTCCCTATGTAGGTTGGTGACAGCAATACATTTTCACATTCAGAGGAGAAAGCTAGCGATTGAAACTTGATGAAAAGGTCTAATTGATCACTGTGTACTGAAACCTTTCTGACAGGAAATCATGAATTCAGTCACATGTTCCATAGGAACATGATTTGATTAAAAGTCTCTTGTGAGGAATGATGTCAAAAGCTTCCTGGAAATCTAGAAATATGGAATCAATTTGAGATCCCTTGTCAATAATACTCATTACTTCATGCAAATAATGAAGAACAATGATTTCTGAATACATGCTGACTTTGTGTCAATAGACCATTATGTTTGAGATAATTCATAATGTTTGAACACAGTATATGTTTCAAAATCCTATTGCAAATTGATGTCGGTGATATGGGTCCATAATTCAGCAGATTACTCATATTTCCTTTCTTGAATGTTGGTGTGGCCCATGCAACTTTCCAGTCTTTTAGCACAGATCTTTCATCAAATGAGCAGTTGTATATCATTGCTAAGTATGAGGCCATTGTGTCAGCATACTCCGAAAGGAACCTAATTGGAATGCTATCTGGAACAGAATACTTACCTTTATTAAGTGCTTTAAGCTGCTTTGCCACACCAAGGATATCTACTTCTAAGTTACTCATGTTGACCATTGTTCTTGATTCAGATTCTGGAATATTTAGTTCATCTTCTTTGGTCAAGGAATTTCAGAAAACTATGTTTAATAACTCCACTTGGTGATGCTGTCATCTTCAGAATTACCACTGGTATTACTCAACAACTATTGATTGTGTCTTGCCACTGGTGTACTTTACATATGACTAGAATCTGTTTAGATTTTCAGTCAGATGTCAAGACAGAGTTTTGTTGTGGAAGTTACTAAAAGCATCTTACAATGGAGTCTGCACTAAGCTTCAAGCTTCAATAAAACATTACAAATCTTGGAGCTCTTGTGTTCTTTTTAATTTGGCATGCTTTTTTCATTGCTTTTGCAACAATGTTCTGGCCTGTTATGTGCACAATGTGGGCTCAGTACCATCCTTTATTAATTTATTTGGTATAAATCTCTCAATTGTTTCAGATACTATTTCAACAAATTTAAGCCACATTCAGTCTACACTTACATAGTTTGTTGGGAAGGGCTGTAGACTATCTATTAGGAATACATCAAGCAAATTTTTATCCGCTTTTTTTTAAGCAGATACATTTTGCATTTATTTCCAGTGGATTTGGATGTTGCAGTGGTCAATCTTGCTACAATAACCTTGTGGTCACTAATTCCTGTATCTGCCATGACACTCCCTATTTGCTCAGGTTTAATTGTTGCTAAGAGGTCAAGTACATTTTCACAACAAATTACACTTTGAGTGGGCTCCTGCTAATTGCTCAAAATAATTTTCAGAGAAAGTATTTAGTACAATTTCTGACGATGTTTTACCTACCAGCACTGAACATGTATTTTCACCAACATACTGAGGCAGATTGAGGTCACCACCAACTATAATTGTATGAGTGGGGTAACTATTTTAGATGATACTCAAGTTTTTCTTTGAACTGTTCAGCAACTGAATCATCTGATTTGGAGGTTGGTAAAAGGAAACAATTATTAATTTGTTTCACTTGTCAAAGATAGCCTCCATCCATATTAACTTACAGAAATTGGCTGATTCATGTTTGCTGTGAGATAAACTACTTCTAACAGAAACAAACATACCACCACCAACTACATTTAATCTACTGTTTCTGAACATCATTAGGTTTTTTGTAACAATTTCAGCTGAATTTACCTCTGGCTTTAGTCAGCTTTTGATATCAGTAATGATTTGAGCTTCAGTGCTTTCTATTAACTCTTGAAGCCTTGGTTCTTTCCCAACACAGCTACAACAATTTACAGTTACAATACTGATTGTTGCTATGTCTGCCCTGTTCCTGTGTTTGTCCTGCACCCTATGAGGCTGAAGCACTCTCTGCACTTTCCTGAGACCCTCTAATGTAAAAAACTGCCCAGTCCATTCCTCACAATCCCTGTTACCTGTGTAGTCACCTGCAGCATGTAGTGGATACCTGGCCTATTAAGTGGAACCCGAAACCCCATCACTCAATGGCACAAGTCAACAAATCTGCAATCTAAATAATCACAGAACCATTTGAGTCACTGATTTGGACCCTCCTTTTGGATCTGTACCAAAAGTCCACAGCCAGTCACATCTCTGGTGTTACAGTTGGTGAGCTCTGTCTCCATCTCTCATGTGTGACTGGCTGCCTCTACCAGTTCAGTTAGCTGCTTGAAACCAGAGGGAAGCTCTTCTGGTTAAAAGTGACATGCATCATCAGTATCAACATGAGCCATCACCTGCATTTGGCTGTGCCCTGTGATCTTCATGGCATCTGGAAGCACTTATTCCACACTGGGAATGATGCACACAGAGTGTACATTTGATTTCTTCCCCTCCTTGACAGCCATATCCTTAAGGGGCTCCATAACACACCTGACATTAGAGCTCCTGACTATCAGTAATCCCCTCCTTCATGAATGCCTAAATCTTGTGGGCTGAGAGACTTCCACTTGAACAGGGTGAGTGACTATATCCAGCTCGCCATCTCTGTCAGTCACAGATAGTGTCTGGAACTTGTTTATCAGAAGAGCCAGGAAGGCCCTTCGATCGGCCACCAAGAAAGTCTTTCAATGCCTCCCACATCTTGAAACAACCTCCCACCAGACCATGGGTGAGATGTCGCCCTCAATGCAGGTTGTAACCAAGGCACTCACAGTAGTGGACCAGTACAGAGACACAGGGATATGCTAGACATACCCTGCATCCCCACCTTCAGGCCCCCACAGCTAAGTCCAATGGCAACATCCTCAAGCTTTGTGACTAAAGCCAGCACTGCTTGGAGCTGTGAGCAAAGGGTTACCAACTCAGGTCATATCTAAACACCAAAATCACAGTCCATATCCCATACTAAAGAAAGAGAAGCATAGACTACACAGTAATTCTGAGCCTTGCTTTATTATGCAAGTTAAACTCTGACTGCACTTATTTTGAAATACAGTGGCTATACTTCGCCATTGGTTGCCTGCATGCAGTTCAATTTTACTTCTGTTTCATTTGGAGATTAGCAACTTTTGGCTTTCCTCTGCAGTGTGAAAAGATTTATTTCTCATTGTTTCATCCTTTTTGTTAACATAATTTAATAATGCCTTAGGGGAGCAGTTTTGTGGTGGTAAATTTTTAGAGGTCACTTTGGATTTGATTTTTTAATACTGCAATAACAATATTCCATGTTCTGCCTCAACACAAAGTAATTTTGTTTTCCCTGTGGTTCATTTGAACTGCTCACAGCATAATCATAATCTGTAGCTAAAAGAACTTGAAAAAATTATGCTTATAAACAACTTACATGTTTGTCTTCAGGTGGTTATCTGCAGGTTGGATCTCCAGGGACTCTGTTATACTTGTTCATGTACCCTATCATAATACATCATATCAGAGGAACCATTGGTTTCTGAACCTATGTTTATTAGAATTATTTGTTGTTTCATTTTCCTCAACTCACCCCTTTCATCTGTACCTACACTCCTGGAAATGGAAAAAAGAACACATTGACACCGGTGTGTCAGACCCACCATACTTGCTCCGGACACTGCGAGAGTGCTGTACAAGCAATGATCACACGCACGGCACAGCGGACACACCAGGAACCGCGGTGTTGGCCGTCGAATGGCGCTAGCTGCGCAGCATTTGTGCACCGCCGCCGTCAGTGTCAGCCAGTTTGCCGTGGCATACGGAGCTCCATCGCAATCTTTAACACTGGTAGCATGCCGCGACAGCGTGGACGTGAACCGTATGTGCAGTTGACGGACTTTGAGCGAGGGCGTATAGTGGGCATGCGGGAGGCCGGGTGGACGTACCGCCGAATCGCTCAACACGTGGGGCGTGAGGTCTCCACAGTACATCGATGTTGTCGCCAGTGGTCGGCGGAAGGTGCACGTGCCCGTCGACCTGGGACCGGACCGCAGCGACGCACGGATGCACGCCAAGACCGTAGGATCCTACGCAGTGCCGTAGGGGACCGCACCGCCACTTCCCAGCAAATTAGGGACACCGTTGCTCCTGGGGTATCGGCGAGGACCATTCGCAACCGTCTCCATGAAGCTGGGCTACGGTCCCACACACCGTTAGGCCGTCTTCCGCTCACGCCCCAACATCGTGCAGCCCGCCTCCAGTGGTGTCGCGACAGGCGTGAATGGAGGGACGAATGGAGACGTGTCGTCTTCAGCGATGAGAGTCGCTTCTCCCTTGGTGCCAATGATGGTCGTATGCGTGTTTGGCGCCGTGCAGGTGAGCGCCACAATCAGGACTGCATACGACCGAGGCACACAGGGCCAACACCCGGCATCATGGTGTGGGGAGCAATCTCCTACACTGGCCGTACACCACTGGTGATCGTCGAGGGGACACTGAATAGTGCACGGTACATCCAAACCGTCATTGAACCCATCGTTCTACCATTCCTAGACCGGCATGGGAACTTGCTGTTCCAACAGGACAATGCACATCCGCATGTATCCCGTGCCACCCAACGTGCTCTAGAAGGTGTAAGTCAACTACCCAGGCCAGCAAGATCTCCAGATCTGTCCCCCATTGAGCATGTTTGGGACTGGATGAAGCGTCGGCTCACGCGGTCTGCACGTCCAGCACGAACGCTGGTCCAACTGAGGCGCCAGGTGGAAATGGCATGGCAAGCCGTTCCACAGGACTACATCCAGCATCTCTACGATCGTCTCCATGGGAGAATAGCAGCTTGCATTGCTGCAAAAGGTGGATATACACTGTACCAGTGCCGACATTGTGCATGCTCTGTTGCCTGTGTCTATGTGCCTGTGGTTCTGTCAGTGTGATCATGTGACGTATCTGACCCCAGGAATGTGTCAATAAAGTTTCCCCTACCTGGGACAATGAATTCACGGTGTTCTTATTTCAATTTCCAGGAGTGTATAATAGTCAAATAACCTGTATATCACTCTGGTGGGTATCGGGTCATAGACAAGCAGACGTAACAGCCTAGGAAACAAGCACAACATAACACAGTGTGCCATTCCTCTTCAGGGTGATATATGACTGTTCAGTCAAAGAGCCATGCAGCTGTGGTACAAGGAATGGTTGGTGGTGAGGGACTACAAACTGTGATCACTGAAACTAACTGTCAGGCAGTAGTATATCTCAAATTGTTGTTACCAGTATGAAGTAGCTCTGATATGTCTACAAACAGAGCCTTGTACATTACTCCTTGATTGCATTTTGTCTGGAGAACACTCATTGTTGGTGTCCTTCTGTGACCATCATGCATTGCAATAGTGGAACATTGCCCATCAGACACAAATGGAGTCTTGTCTTTTCAACTGCCTATATTGCACAGCTGGTACAAAACTCAATATAAAATATTCTCAGTATCAAGATGCATTATATGCAGATGCCATGGATGCTTGTTGAGCTGAAACTATCATTAGTGGACAAACTCTAGGACACTTCACCACACTTGTATTAGGTTTGATCAGACAGATTAAGATCTGGAGAGGGAAAAAAAGAAAAATGCTCTCAGTGGTTTGGGTATTCCAATGAGCAGTAAAAACAAGAAATCAGCCAATACAGCTCCAAATGATAACCCTTGTGATCAGTTATCTTCTTAATTGAAAGCTACATATTGCAACTGCCCACAGCCAGTGTACCAAAACATATCAGTTAATGTGAAGAAGATTCTTTTTAAAAGGTTCATCTTTCTACATCAAAAACAGGGCACAGCAGTTTACTGGGTTTCTGAAATCAATGAAGAGAAGTTTTCTGCTAGGAACTGTGACATAGCAGAAAGCCAACATCTAGCTGAAATCAAAATTATTTTAAGGGAATTGCACAAAACCTGTAATTGTAGTTAGAGGTAGTTATGTGTAGTGACAATATATATATGAACAAAACATTGCTTAATAAGGAGTGACTGTTTTAGGGGATCTCTGAAATATTAAATATAAAATGTGATTAGACAAAATGCCACATTATAAAGAAACAGTTGCATTTACACTCACTTTCAACTCAAGAGTTTTGCCCCAACATGAAAAACCATTTTCTGATTATGTCCTTCGTGTAACAATAATTGTGGTTCATCTCTGAGAGTTGTAACGATCAGATAATGTATGAGAAAGCCAGTATGGTCATTCCTTTTCAAGAACCAAGTAGTACTTCTAATGTCTTCCACATTAAATGCAAGAGGGTTTGTTCTGAGTAGACTTAACTTCCATATGGAGAAGAAAATCCAGTAAAAAATTTGATTATGTGCATGGAAAATGGGATGGAAAAAACTTACAAGTCATTTTAAGCTCTTGTACTTGATACATCATTGATGATCATCACACAGAAGAAATGCACTAGAAAACAGTTGCAGCAATGTGGATGAAGAAACAAGCATAAATACAAATGATCCTGGAAGTGCATTTGGAGAAATATACCAATCAATGAGTCTTCTTTTGATTCCAAATTGGATACAAGTCATCTCTGGAGTCACAGTTTCTGAAGTGGAAGAGATGAAACCAATGAAATATGCTTAAATCTAGATTGCCCATACTGAGATCTGTTTCTGAACTCTCAAGTTCAATGTTCTCACTCTTGTAATATAGAGTCTCTAATTTGTAGAAATTGTAGGAGACCAAAGACTAAGTATCATTAAATGATAACTAGATTGTTCTATCACCCACCAGACTGATTTCATGATGCAACTGAGAACATTAGAGAAAACCTCAGTTCACTTGTTCATAAGTTCCCCAATCATACTCTAATCATCAGTGGAGGCCAATGTAATCATCCAACAGTTAATTGGGAAAATTACAATTTTTTTAGTAGTGGGTGTGATAAGACATCCTGTGAAACATTAATAAATGCCTTCTCTGAATACTACCTAGAGCAGTTAGTTAGGAATCCCACTTATGATGAAAATATAATGGATCTAGTGGCAACAAATAGATATGACCTCTTTGAAGATATCCACATCTAAACTGGTATCAGTGACCATGATGCGGTTTTGGCAACACTGATAACCGAAGTACAAAGGACAACAAAAACTAGCAGAGAGATATACATGATCAGTCAACTAGATAAAACATCAGCAATGTCATATCTAAATGAGGAACTTCAAACTTTCAGCACAGGGCAGGAACATGTGGAGGAACTACAGCTCAGGTTTAGAAGATTAGTTGACCATGTACTCTGTATAACAGTTCATAATGGCATGGAACTTCCTGGGTGTACAGATATTGTAAAGAAACTTCTAAAGAAACAGAGATTATTGCTTAATATGTGTAAAACAAGCATAGGGCTATAAGTAGAAAGATCCTGAATGAAATGTGTTTTTCTGTCAAGGGACTGAAAGCCTCCATCACTCCAGTCATGTTCCATTGTTTGTTCTGCCTGCCTCTTCTGGAGTTTCACCAATGGCTCAAAATCTGCCAGTCACATGGAATACGCCTTTATGTCTTCTGTTGTCATTGAATTCCATCTCTTACCTGCCACATGTGGGGTGTTTAGTGTGGAACTGATGGCCATGTATTGGGCCTCCTGCATTATTAAATGGTCCTCCTTCACCAGAGGCTTGTCATGTATGGACTCAATGAACGGCCTTCAGACTATCATCCAGTGTTTTTCCCATGACCCCTTTGTCTCTGCCATCCATGACCTTCTTGCCAATCTTGGTGCTGATGCTTGTTCAGTTAATTTCCTTTTGGTTCCTGGCCACAATGTGGGTATTCCAGATAAAGAAGTTGCTAAGTATATGGCTGGAGTGGAGGAAGGGGGAGGGGGGAAGCAGCCACTTACTCCCCATTCTCCATGATCCTTCTGGTGCCCAGATTTGCAGCTTTAGATCAAATTCCTTTTTGCTAAGTTGTGGGTTGACTCTCGGGGGCTGGCTATTCCCCTATCTAATGAAAGTCATGCAATCAAGGAGACTCTCACAACATGGCATTCTTCCCTCTGCCTCTCCTGGTCAGAATCTACCATCTTCTACCGTCTTCATATCAGCCGTACTAGGTTGACCCATAGCTTTCCTCTCCACAGCTATTGAAAACTGCCTTTCTCAACACCCAACTGACTTAACACCTACAAACCTGCTTCCTGCTCATTGAGACCAACTATAGGCTCACTTGTAATTACTTCTCCTTTGAAAGCATTACCAACAAACAAATCCAAGGTACAACAATGGGCACCCACATGACACCATCCTATGCCAACCTACCGTATTTACTCAAATCTAAGCCCCACTCGAATCTAAGCTGCACCTAAAAAGTGAGACTCCTAATCCAGGAAAAAAATTTTTCCCGAATCTAAGCTGCACCTGAAATTTGAGACTCGAAATTCAAGGGGAGAGTGAAGTTTTAGACCGCACCTCCAAATCGAAACAAAGTTGGTCCATTGTAACATGAGACACAATTGAGGTTGTACGGGTGAAGATACAGCTACAGTAGTTTGGTTCAAGTCATAAGCTTAATAGTTAAGCTTTACCAAGTAGCCATTGGTATGTGTCAGGTGCTCCATCCGTATTTATATGAGTACCCTTCCTTTTTCACTTGCTTCACCTGGTTTGAATCGATTGCTTATTTTTCTTTGATCTGATAAGTGACATTCTCTTTGTTATAGGTGTTTATGTCATTCTAAACTTAAAATGCATTATTGTTCTGTGTCATGCATTGTTTGTCGCATTCTGATAATGAGTGCTACCGTGGATTAAATATAAGAAAGGAGAGAAATTGTCTCATAAGCAAAACAGTGGCAAGAGACTGCTATTTGTTGTTACTTACAATGCAGCTTTCTTTAATAATGATCAACAAGAACCAAATAATAGGCTGCATATGATAGATGTTCTGAACGAAAGTTTAGCAAAAATTTTTCTCCGTTTGAAAATCTTTGTGGACGCCTCTTTAGTACATTACATTCTGCACAGAAATTAGATTCATCTTAGATTTAAAAATCTAGTCAGTTGCCGTGCTTCATTTCTGACTGTAACACTATTCAGCATAAGAATAATACGAATAGAAACATGATATGATATGTATATTCATCTGCATTTGCTGTTGTCTCACTCTAGTTTCGTAGTTTATTAGGCAGACAGGATTTAAATGAGATAGCAGCAAACATGAAAGAATACATGGCATAATGTTTACATTCTTCTACCTTTTATTTTAATTTATTTACTGACGCAGAGGTTTTGGCGCCAGTATTTATCTTTGTGCCTGCAACGCTTGCCTGTGTAGTGCTACATATATTCGATGGCAGAAGTTAGTTGTTGTGGCACCTACCGACGTTTTTCAGAATTTCTGCTTACTTTTCACTCGATTCTAAGCTGCAGGCAGTTTTTTGGATTACAAAAACTGGAAAAAAAGTGTGGCTTACATTCGAGTAAATATGATATTCATGGGCCATCTACAGGATGCCTTCCTAGCCACCCAGAATGCTAAATCTCTCACCTGTATGATATTCACTGATGACATTTTTGTGATCTGGACCAAGGGTGAGGGCACCCTATCCATGTTGCTCTAGAACCTCAACACCTTCATCCCCATCCACTTCACCTGGTCCTCCTCAACTCAAAAACCACCTTTCTTGATGTAGACCTCCTCCTCAAAGATGGCTCCATCAGTACCTCTGTCCACATCAACCACCAACAATACATCCAAGACAAGAACTGCCACCCATTCCACACCAAAAAGTCCCTTCAATACAGCCTAACTACCCTATCTGTGGTCATTGCATCTGTTGTGATGATCAGTTCCTCTCCAAATTTATCAGGGGTCTCACTGAGGCCTTCACAGACTGAAATTGCCTTCCAGCCTTGTTCAATAACAGCTTTCCCATGCCTTGTGTTTCCAGTTATCTCCCTCATACTCACTCTCTGGCTACAAAGAAGCACTCTCTTGAGACTCAGTTCCACCCAGGACTTGGAGCAATTGAATCACATTATCTACCATAGTTTTGACTCTCTCTCTTCATGCACTGAAATGAGGTAACCTACCTACTATCTTTCCCACCCCACTCACAGTGGTGTTCCACTGACCACCAAACCTATGCAATATCCCTGTTCATCCCTAATCCCAACCACTTGCCTCACTATTCATATCCTTGTAACAGACCTAGATGCAAGTCCTGTCCCATGTATGTTCCTAATGCCACCTACTCCAGTCCTCTCACAGGCATCTCCTATCTCATTAAAGCAAGGTTACCTGTGAAAGCAGCCATTTGATCTACAAATTAAGCTATAACATGGCAATTAATAAGCTGTCTTTAGTTTGTACAACAGGATTGTCACATTCTTTCACGACTGCTACAAGGCATTGCTGTTGGAGGACTATTTTTGTCTTCTCACTTACTAAAAACATTTGTCTTGTACTGTTCTTTGTATATGAGCATATTATTTAATTTATTATTTATTGTGGCAATATTAGGATCACAAGGAGCAGACATAACCCCCCACCCCCACACCCCACCATGTGGGATCATATGACACCACCACAGGATGGCATAAGTTGGCCCACAGAGCAAGGCATGAGCAGGTTCTTGTAATTCCTTGTGGGATGTTATTTAATTACACTCCAGTAATGTCACTTGCAAACTTTACAGACACTCTATGGATGTGGTATTGGCTGGTTTCATGCTTGCTGTTTACTGATGATAATAATGGACTTGGTTCTGTGTACTGGACTCGTGTAATTGTTCATGTTCTTCTTCTACTTGTCATCAAGTAAATGTGATTTTGCACCATGTCACAACAGTAACAACATGATTGCACAAATGCACAGTTCTGTAAATCGATGCTGAGGAGTGACACCATCAACATATGGCAATGGAAAAGCAACAGATGGCTTTGATACAACAACAGTTTGCTGCTCGAGAGTAAAGACACTAGAGAAAAAATGAGGACAGCAGTACAGTCAATGTCCACAGAAGATACCCTAATAATACATAGGTGTAATGAGTATGAATGCTGGTAGCAGACTTGTTATGTAGTTCTTGGTCTTGTGCTACTCCCGGAGGACTGTAGAATTTTCAGGGTTAGATGTGTTTACAGACTGGCATGATGATATTTTGTGATTTTGGAAACTACATAATTGTGTATAAAACTTTATGCTTGACATTTACTAAGGTGGATAAGCTGTATGTTCCAACAATGACTTGGTTTGCATAATGAGTAGTTAGTAAATTACAAGATCTTATAGAACTATTTTGTATACATGCACTCTGAATTCCTTATTTATGAGTACATTGCCATATTTGAAATTACATTAAATTATGGAAATTCTTAATTAGTGGGTTACTTGATTAATGACGAGTGTCATTAGTTCCAGGAAAACTGGGGCAACAAAGAAGTAATAATAAATTTGGGTATTAAGGGCACAAAAACAACAGTTAATTTTGGTGAAACTTCAGTACCAGTTATCTGATAAGTTACTGAGTTCCAGGAAGATTAAAATATGTTACTGTAAAGGCTGGATCTCTAGCTTTCTAATGGCAGGTTTTAACGTTTCCAAAACTACTTATTAAGTCAGTCAAAATTATCATTACGTTGACGATACATTTATGATCTGGCCACATGGCGAAGAAGCTCTCAAACAATTCATGGAACACATGAACAGCATCCATTCGAACACCAGTTCACTGTCGAGATGGAGAAGGAAGGGAGACTGCCTTTCTTAGAAGTTTTAGTACAACGACAGGTAGACGGGCGTGTTGGCCACTCTGTATACCGTGAGCCGATGCATACCGATTTATACCTGAATGCACAGAGTTTCCATCATCCTGTTCAGAAGAGAGCTGTTTTGAACATGTTGGTATATAGAGCCAAAACTGTTTCTGATGAGGACCACTTAAGGTCTGAGATTAATCACCTGAAGAACGTGTTCCGAAAGAGCGGCTATGGTGCACGCAATATAAAGACAGCGTTCTCCAAAAGAAGAGAACGTGAAAATGCTGCAACCTCACAGGATGAAACACCGATTGCGGTTCTTCCTTTTTGTGGTGCAATTTCCAGCAAAATAGGAAGAGTCCTGCGTAGACGTGGTATATGACTGATTTTTCGTCCTCCTAAGAAAATTAAGGAGATGATGCGCCCTGTTAAGGACAATCTCGGCCTCAGGGTCCCTGGAGTTTATAATATACCCTGTGAGTGTGGAAGCAATTATACAGGTCAGACTATTCGTACTGTTTCCGACCGGTGTGCAGAACACCAACGCCATATTAAAAATAGAGAGCTGGAGAAAATGGCAATTGCAGATCACAGCCTCACAAACAAACATAAAATATTGTTCGATGAAACTAAAATTCTGCCCCATGCCTCCACGTACTGGGATTCTGTTATTAAGGAGGCTGTTGAAATAAGAATGAGCCAAAAGAACTTTAACCACGATAGCGGATACCATCTGAGCTGTGCGTGGAAATGAGCGCTTCATGCAGAGAAGCAGCAGAGATGTTCCTTCCAAGGTTTATGTTCAAATGGAAGTGGTGGCGCCACCGGTGCACACAGTGACACCATCTGAGACAGCACCACGTAATCGCCGACCAATCATAAGCCGACCAATCAGAAGCTGCCTTCGGGCTATATAGAGGCTATCATAGCAGCAGTGGAGACAGTCAGCTCCTGACGATGACGATGGAGGTAATCATCGAAAGCTCGAGATTTTATCTAGAACTGACGTGGCAAGAATACCGAAAATGTTTTATACAAAATTATCATTGCCTGCTATAGCAGTAATTCCAGTTATTATTTATTCTTAACATGTTTTCCAAATAACTAAATGAATCATTGTAATTAGCATGCCAAAAATTATGATCTGAATACTGAATTAATGTGAAATATGGTCTAAATAATATCTAGACAGATTTAGGCACATGCAACAAATATGTACAGAGCATGGATTGCTAGGTTCAAAATGAAAATCAGTGGAAAGGTATATAGTCATTAATGGGAGTACAACAAGAGCAGATTGTTTCCAGACTCCTCTGTTTTAATATCACAGCTACCCTTTCTGTTTTGTCTGTTAAAAATTGTTTGAATTATTTCAAAGCTCTACTGCAGCAGTAAAAAGTGCTTTACATAGTAAAAAGTTTTCATAAGCTTGCATAAAGTCACATATAGTTCCTGTGACTTTTTGGGGCTGGTTCAACGATAAGCAAATTTTCTTGACAAATTTGTTGGTGGCGCATGTTGTACTCTTGCTTTTCTGGAAACCAAACTGATTTAATGTGATGATATTAGATTTTGCTCTGTAATTTTAGAAATGGGTTGCAACAATTCTTCAAATAATTTTGAGGAGATTGGGAGGAAACAGCATTTTATTGTCCCCCCTCCCACCCTTGCTATCACTCCCCTTCCCACCCCAGCCTCGTCCTCTCTCCACCACCCAAACTGCTTCTCCCACCATGTGAAGTTGCTCACAATCTGGCATCAGTGGCCAGAGAAAGTAGTAACGTGTGTGTGAATTGTGCTTGCATGAATGTGTATGTGTTAAGGCCTTTTGACTGAAAGCTTAATTTTTAACAGTTGTTTTGTTGTGCTGTCTGTGACTCACCATCTCCTCAATATGGTGAGTAGGAATCTATCCTTTTCATAATATCAATGTTATTCTATCCTGGATTTTCCATTTTTTAATATTCACCTATATATTAATTACCTTTGATAGTCTGAAAGGTGCAGCTCTCTGATTATACACAATTAGGCCACCAACAATACCAATGAAACAAGCAGGAAGTCTGCCCAGTGTAGATATATAAACCTCTTGAAACACTTGGTCTGTCCTTATATCCGTGTGAAATCTGTGAATAAAATACAAAGAACAGTAATATTAGTAAAAAACAAATAGTTACCTCTCACAGATAAAACCTTGATTATCTTGTAATATCACACAAATTTTGTACTTTCCAGTCAATAAAAAAGCATTCATTTATTAGAAACAGATGAAGAACATTGGTGCTCATAATATATATGGTAATAAGTAATTTTACGGGCAATATGTAGAATTTCCAGCAGAGGCCCTGATGATGGTACAGACCACTAGACAGAGCATTAGTTGATGCTGTTTTTCATCTGTAGATCACTTTTACAAGACAGTGAAACCTGTCATAGTATTACCAATTAAGAACAAAGAGATAATTCATATATAAAGCCATTTACATTCTTGTAGGTCTAGTTTGACAAGGAGGAGACAGTTAAGTAGTTATGGTCATGTAGTAGCAACCATCCAAGATTGCCTAAAGTAATTTAGGGGAATCACAGAAAACTTAAAACAGGATGACCATATGTGGATTAGAGCACCCATCCTCCGAAATAATAGGCTTGTCTGTTTAAAACATGCGACCGTAAATGTTCATTGCACATTTTTTATATCTTTGGATATGTCATTTTTGACTATGTTACGATGATTTCAAAATGTGTCTTGGCCTGAAACTAATCATGAAATGAATAAAAAGTAAAAAGTTGCAACTTGGACTGATTTTTTTTCTTCTACTAGCTGTTCATTAATTTCACAACATCATTCACCACACATGCTACACACACACACACACACACACACACACACACACACACACACACACACACACACACATGCATGTACACACACAAACTCTGTGTTCACATCCCTACTACCCATACCAACATTATAAATGTGAAAGTAACTCTCTCATTTACACTTAGATGGCTAAACTGCTGAACTGATCTTGACAAAATCTGATATGGATATAGCATGAATGTTGAAGAACATAGCCTACTTTAGAAAGTGTGTAGTACAACATGTTTATTGATTTGAAGAACATAACATGAAATATGGAACAATAATTACTCTTTGAAAAAGCTATTTACTCTTTGACTTTTGATCTCTGTCATATTTGTTAAAATGCTTTTGTTGTTTGATATGTTCTACATAATGTGATTCAGCATAATGAATACAATGTTTATACAATCCTCTATGTGTTTAATCTATACTTCTTTACTAATATGAGGCACAATCCCCTCACATTTTAGCCTCTGAACATCATGCGTTACTCATAACTTCTTTCTTGTGTTCAACTTTGTGTGTAACAGCTCATGATCATGCAGTTAGCATTGTTGTCTCATGATCTAAGGTTCCTTGGTTCAATTCCCACCTGGGTTAGTTTTCTTTCCTGCTCATATGTGGATGTGTACATTATTCTCATCATCATATTATCATCATCATCAATGTGTAATAGCATCAAATAAAAGGACTTTGCCCCAAACTCTGGAACATTCAAACTGGGTTCTCCTGGACAATAAAGCCACGTGCACATTTCATTTCACTCTACTAATATGGAGTGCATCTGTGGGTAACAGCTAGAATACAATGCTTATACAATCCTCAGTAATTTTAATCTATGGCAATCCATACTTCCATACCAATATTATAAATGCAAAAGTAACTCTGCCTGTTCCATTTTCATGACTAAACCACTAAACTAATATCCATGAAATTTGCTGTGAAGTAACTTGAACCCTGTTGAGGAAGATAGGCAACTTTACAAAGTGTATAGTACAATATATTTAGCAATTTGTAGAATATTAAACAAGATACAGCTATGTGACATACCCTCTGCCATGCACCTCAAGGTGGTTTGCAGAGTATAGATGTAGATGTAGATGTAGATGTAGATGTAGGATTCTTTGCTTTGCTCTGGGAATTTTGAATTTATCCTTCATAAACTTCTTCCCATCACTCATCCTACAAATTCTCACTGGATAGTGAAACTGACTACATCCTTACAAACTGATGGCAAGGAAACTGAACTCATAACAGAGACAGAATTTTTGGGAGTGTGGATTAGAAGTTCACTTCAATGGGACCACAACATAGAGAAGCTGTTAAAAAAAACTGAGCAGTCTTTGTTAAGCATTTAGAATCATCAAGAAATCATGTGATACAACACACTAAAAACTATGACACTAAGTGTACACATTGGTGGACTATTCACAGAAAAATTTTGGTAATGCCCAAAAGAATAACAAAAATAATGAACAGAATATCAGTCACAAAAACTATTTTTAGATAACTTAATGTACTGAATCCACTATTTGTATTCTAGAAACAGCCTGTTTTGTAAGCAAATAAGTAAATAAAACTTGATCTGCTTACAACAAAAGGAGAAATCCACAATTATGACACACAAACCAAGGCAAACATTCATCTGGTGTGCCACAAATTGAGCACAATGATAATTAAGGGCATTCTACTTTTCAATAATCAACCTCTATGGATTTGAAATACAATTTAGGGAAAAATTAAAGGAAATGCTAATGCAACATACTTTTTATTCTGTTGATGAGTACCTGAAGGCAAACTTGGATTAATTGTATAATGCCATCCTCTCCCCTTTATAATTTAAATCTTAAGAACACTATGTGCTTTTATACTGGTCATAAGTTCATACAATTTCTTTTTATTTTTATCTTGTTCGAAGCATAATATTCTAGTTGTCCTATAACTTGTGCAGCTGTTTTACCATACGATGCATAGACATAATAAAGAAATAATATGTATCACCACCTATGAATGTATTAGCACATATCATTATCTGTACTATTATATAAAGACAAGTTGTAGTTTAATGTTGTTACAAAAATTCTTGAAATGTTCTTGACCGATTTATGTTAGATTTTTATACAACACCCTAATAAATGTTTGGACAGACACGGGGTAAATTTTTTTTAAAATTTAATATTAAATATTGTATTAATATAATATAAAATATATACTTCTGTATGAAGGCAGCCATAATTTAAGACTGTTACCAAAAATTTCAAAAAGTTGATGACTGATTTACTTCAAATTTTTATGCCATACTCTAATAAGCATTGATACAGGTATAAAGGAGATACATAGCTAGCAGTAGATTCAAAATGTTCCTGACAAGTTTACTTCACATTTCCCCATTATACTCTAATAAACATTTGGACAGACATAGGCTGTATATTTTTACAATATATAATATATAAATATGTATATAATATATTAGGAGGAGAAATTGTTACAAAAAAATCTTGAAAACTTCTTGACCAATTTACTAAACATTTCCACACAATGCTCTAATAAGAATTCAGACAGACACAGAATATACATTTTTTAAATACATATAATGTATAAATAAATCTACCTATCTATACTTAGTGTGTAGAAGCGAGTTGTTGAATTATCTTGTTCCCAAAAAATCTCATAAGGTACTTGGACAATTAACTTCGAATTTTTCATGATGCGGTAATAAACATTTATACAGACATAGGATACATATTGTTTTTAAATATGTGCAGTAGATAAATACATACCTAAAACATAAAGGAGAAACATTGTTAACAAAAATTTCGAAAAGATCTTGACTGATTTACTTCACATTTTTACACAATTCTCTAATCTCTAAAAAGTGTTTGGATGGACGTAGGCTACATATTTTTTTGGTATGTGTGTGTGTGTGTGTGAGAGAGAGAGAGAATCATATAACAGTCTGAAGTAAAACAGTCAAGAACTTTTCAAGATTTTTGCTAACTATGATTCCCCTTTATGTACTACATATCCAAGGTGTACATAAAGTCTGGGAACAATTTCAATTATTTATTGCACAAGAACCAAACATTGTACATATATCATAAATATGTTATTCTGAAGAGAAACTCTGAAAGCACTATGGTCAGCAATGTCTATATAAGACAACAAGTGTCTGGTGCAGTTAGATCAATTACTGCTGCTACAGTGGCAGGTTATCAAGATTTAAGTGAGTTCAAATGTGCTGCTATAGTCAGTGCACAAGTGATGGGACACGGCATCTCTGAGGTAGTGACAAAGTGGGGATTTTCCCACATGACCATTTCACGAGTGTACCATGAATATCAGGAATTTGGTAAAACACCAAATCGCCGACATCGCTGCACCTGGAAAAAGATCCTGCAAGGACAGCACCAGCAACAACCAAAGAGAATCATTCAGTGTGACAGAATTGCAACCATTCTAAAAATTGCTGCATATAGCAATGCTGGGCCACCAACAAGTGTCAGAGTGCAAACCATTCAGCGAAACATCATCAATATGGGCTTTTGGAACCAAAGGCCCACTCATGTACCCTTGATGACTGCATGACACAAGGCTTTATGCCTCACCTGGGCCCATCAACATTGGACTGTTGATGAACCGAAACATGTTGCCTGGTCAGACGAGACTTGTTTCAAATTGTACCAAGTAGATGAACATGTATGGGTATGGAGACAGCCTCACCAATCCAAGGACCTTGCATGTCAGCAGGGGACTGTTCAGGCTGGTGGAGGCTCCGCAACTGGAGTGATATGCAGCCACTGATGTGTCTAGATACAACTCTGACAGATGACATGTACATAAGCATCCTGTCTGATCACCTGCATCCATTCATGTCCATTGTGCATGCCAACAGACTTGGGCAATTCCAGCAGGACAGTGCAACACTCCACATGTACAGAGTTGCTACAGAGTGGCTCCACGAATTGTCTTCTGAGTTTAAAAACTTCTGCTGGCCACCAAACTCTCCAGACATGAACATTATTGAGCATATCTGGGATGCCTCGCAATGTGCTATTCAAAAGAGATCTCCACCCCCTCATACTCTTACAGATTTATGGACAGCCCAGCAAGATTCATGGCATGAATTCCCTCCAGCACCACATCAGACATCAGTTAAGTCCATGCCATGTCATGTTGTGGCACTTCTGCATGCTCGCAGGGGCCCTACATGATATTAAGCAGGTGTACCAGTTTCTTTGTCTCTTCAAGGTATATACCTATGTCAGTTCTAAAGTTTATTAGAATATTGTGTAAAAACAGGAAATAAATTGGTCCAGAACCCCTTGAGATTTAAGGGGAACCGTTGTTAGCAAGAATCTTGAAAAGTTCTTGACTGATTTACTTCAAATTTATTTCCTGTTTTTGATACTCCAATAATCTTTAGAACTGACATAGACATATAAAAAGCGGGACTGTCAGCAAAAATCTCGAAACCTCTTGACTAATTTAGCTCAAATTTTCATGCATTGCTCCAGTAAACATCTGAACAAAGATTTGTTGTATAATATAAATACGCTGAGGAGCCAAAGAAAATGGTACACCTGCCTAATATCGTGTAGGGAACCTGCAAGCACACAGAAGTGCTGCAACATGACATGATGTGGACTCAACCACTCTCTGCAGTAGTGCTAGAGGGAACTGACACAATCAATCCTGCAGGGCTGTCCATAAATCCATAATAGTATGAGGGGTGGAGATCTCTTCTGAATAGCACATTGTAAGGCATCCGATATGTGCTCAATAATATTCATGTCTGGGGAGTTTGGTGGCCAGCAGAAGTGTTTAAACTCAGAAGAATGTTACTGGAGCCACTCTGTAGCAACTCTGGATGTGTGGTGTGTCACATTGTCCTGCTCGAATTGCCCAACTGTGTCATAATGCACAGTGGACATGAATGGATGCAGGTGATCAGACAGAATGCTTAAGTATGTATCACCTGTCAGTCACATCTAGTCGTATCAGGGGTCGCATATCACTCCAACTGGACGCACCCCTCACCATTACAGAGCCACCACGAGCTTGAACAGTCCCCTGTTGACATGCAGGGGCCATGGATTTATGAGATGTCTCCATATCTGTGCATGTGCTCAATATAATTGGAAACGAGACTCATCTGAGCAGACCGCATGTTTCCAGTCATCAACAGTCCAATGTCAGTGTTGACGGGCCCATGTGAGGCATAAGGCTTTGTGTCATGCAGTCAGCAAGGGTTCACAAATGGGTCTTTGGCTTTGAAAGCCCAAATTGATGATGTTTCGTTGAATGGTTCACATGCTGACACTTGTTGATGGCCCAGCATTGAAATCTGCAATAATTTGCGCAGGGGGTTGCACTTCTGTCATGCTGAATGATTCTCTTCAGTCATCATTGGTGCTGTTCTTGCAGGATGTTTCTCTGGCTACAGCAATGTCAGATATTTGATGTTTTACCACATTCCTGTTATTCATGGTACACTCATGAAGTTGTCATATGGGAAAATCCCCACTTCTTCACTATCTCAGAGATACTGTGTCCCACCCTTCGTGTGCCAACTATAACAGCATGTTCAGATGCACTTAAACCTCGATAACCAATCTAACAATAGCGTCAGACACTTGTTGTCTTATGTAGGCATTGCCAACCACAGCACCTTATTCTCCCTGTTTACGTGTCACTGTATTTGAATACACATGCCTATACCAGTTTCTTTGGCACTTCAGTGTATATGTTCTATATACCATAAATATATAATACATAAAGGGCAATAATGGTTAGCAAAAATCTTGAACAGTTTTTGACTGTTTTACTTCAGACTTTTACATGATACTCTATTAATGTTTATAACAATGAAAGCAATCAATTTTTGATATTATAATGTAACTGAATAGATAAAAAAATCTACTCACCAAGCAATGGCAGAACACACACATAAAAGAAGTTATATTTAGGGAAGCTTTTGGAGCCAGTGGCTCCTTCTTCAGGCAGAAGAGTTGAAGGGGAAGGAAGAGGGCTGAAGGAAAAGGGCTGGAGAGGTCTACGAAAAGGAGTAGATTTCAGGGAAGTCACCCAGAACTGTGGGTCAGGGGGGACTTAGTGGATGGGATTAGAAGGAAAGACTAATGTTTAGATAGACAGAGGCTATGCCTTTTTTTAAACAATAATGTACAGATTTTCTATTGAAAGTGCCTGCAAGAAAGAATATGCAGTTCTGTGAAAATGTGTGGTTTTATTTTCTTTTCTGTAGTCAGTTTCAACTAATATATCAGGTCATTAGTTATTAATTATTAGGGTTTCTTACCTTTCCATTCATGTATAGAATGTGGGAAGAATGACTGCTTGAATGCCTCTGTGCATGCAGTAATTATTCTAATCTCATCCCCATGATCCCTATGTGAGCAATGGATAGGGGTTTGTCATATATCCCTGGAGTCTTCATGTAAAGCCAATTCTTGAAACTTTGTTAATAGACTTTCTCTGAATAGTTTATCTTCAAGAGTCTTGCAGTTCAATTTCTTCAGCATCTCTGTGACACTCTCCCACAGATCAAACAAACCTGTGACCATTTGTGCTGCCCATTTCTGTATATGTTCAATAACCCCTGTTAGTCCTATTTGGTATTGGCCCCATGCACTTGAGCAATATTCTAGAACCAGTCACATGAGTGATTTGTAAGCTATTTCCTTTGTAGACTGATTTCACTTCCCAGTATTCTAGCAATAAACCAAAGTCTGTCACCTGCTTTATCCATAACTGAGCCTATGTGATCATTCCATTTCATAGCACTACAAAGTATTATGCTCCAGCATTTGTGAGAGTCTGCTGATTCCAACAGTGATTCATTGATATCTTTGCACCACCTTGAAATCTTATCAAGATCTGACTGAATATTTATGTGGTTCCTTTTAGAAAGTACATCACTATGGTTGACTGCATCACCTGCAAAAAGTCTGAGGTTACTATTAATATTGTCTGCGAGGTCATTAATACACAACATGAACAACCTGGGGCACACCTGACATTACATCTACATCTGATGATTCTCCATCCAAGATAGCCAACCAAAAAATCCTCAATTCAGTTACAAATTTCACTTGATACCCTAAACGATCACACTTTAGACAACAGGTGTAGGTGTGATACTGGGTCAAATGCTTTTTGGATATCAAAAAATAATGTATCTACATGACTGCCTTGACACAACCTTTTAGTATGTCATGTGAGAAAAGTCTCCATGCTGATTGGCATTGATGAGGTCATTTTGTTCAAGATACCTTATTATGTTTGAGCTCAGAATGTGTTCTCAAATTCTAAAAAAAGCTATGTCGAGGATATTAGACAGTAGTTTTGTGAATCACTTATATTACCCTTCTCAAAGGAGGGTGTTACCTGTGCTTTGTTCCTAGAGCTGGGCAAAGCTTTTTCTCAAGGGATGTGTGATAGATCATAGTTAAAAGAAAGGCTAACTCAGTTGCAAATTCATTATAGAACCAGACAGGGATTCCATCAGGCTCTGGAGCTTTGTTAAATTTTTAGCGACTTCAGCTGTTTCTTGACATCATTGACACTAATACTAAAATGTAGACTTTCACGGCCGGAAATATCATGTCCATTATAATTATCCGGGCTGTTATGCCGTGGTCGGTTGATGAATTCTGTGTCGATCCCAACGTTTCGTCTCCGACTGCGGGAGACATCTTCAAGGGGATCCGTAGCTTGATGGAATGTCCAACACACCCACTGGCTCGCTACTGACTCAGTAGCGAGCCAGTGGGTGTGTTGGACCTTCCATCAAGCTACGGATCCCCTTGAAGATGTCTCCCGCAGTCGGAGACGAAACGTTGGGAATCGACACAGAATTCATCAACCGACCATGGCATAACAGCCCGGATAATTATAATGGACATTGACACTAATACATATTTTATTCATCTTTTCAGTGGTATGGGGATTAAATTGGGGCAATTCTCCTGGGCTTTCCTTTGTAAAGGAACATTTGAAAATGAAGTTAAGCATTTAGCATTTTCTTTGCTACCCTCAGTTTTAGTTCCATCTTATTCACTAGGACTGGACATTAACTTTGGTGCCACTAACAGTCTTAACATATAACCAGAATTTCTTTGGATTTTGTGAAATATCATTTGATAATATTCTGATATGGTAGTCATTGAGGGCATCATGCATTGCTCTGTTGAGAGTCAAATTTGTTTCATTCAACATCTCCCTATCCACAGCCTTACACTTTGTTTTTCACCTTTTATACATTAATCTCTGTTTCTTTAGAAGTTTCTTTACAGTGACTGTATACCATGGAGGTTCCCTTTCATTATGAACTGTTCTACTGAGTACATTTCTATCCTTCTATCCAGCGCATGGTCAATTGCTCTTTTACGCTTGAGCCAAAGTTCCTGTACATGCTCCTGCCCCTACATACTTAGCAATTGCAAAATGTTGACAAGCTTCCAGTAATTTTATATATTAATGTAACCACTCTGGGCTTTATCATTTGCACATTTCATAACTACTGTGAGTTTTGGCGCAACATGTCTGCAGGATTTTGATGTCTACTTTCATTTATTAGCTGCTTGTGGTAAGTGATACTTTATTGTTGTAAATACTAAACTTGTTTGTCATTGGAAATGTCCCATCTTTATGAAAAAAATTATTTTCTTGTCATCACCTCTGTATCTTTGTGAAAATACAGCGTAAGATTTCTAGGCGCCATTAAATCAGCAAGTCAAATTTGTTAGTTTGTGAAAAATTATCTTTTTACTTTATTGCTAAATGGTGATTGATAGAGAGCTTTACTGATGCCTTGGATGATCATGATCAGGCAACTGTTTTATTATGGGCTGAATTTTATTTCTTTACGTGAAAGTCAGTTTTGTTTTAGAACTAAATTATTAAAGATATTTACTTTTGGAATAAGTCCTTCTGTCCATTACAAAAATGTTACTGTGGGATTAAAACCAATGCTGAACATTTATAAATGTACAGAGGATGAACAAAAATATGAAAACACCAAAAACACAACACATTACCATGTAGAAAAACCATTGGCATGAAAAAGAGCATCCAGTCATCTCAGAATGAACACAAGTGGTGGGCAGTTTTCAAGGAACCTCATACCATTCCGCCTGCAAAATAGTGGTAAGTTCATGTTAGGATGATGGAGGTGGATAGCGATCATGTACCCTTCTCTCCAAAGCAGACCACAAAGCCTCAATAATACTAAGATTTGGTGACTGTGTCACCCAGGAGAGATACAACAATTCATCATCATGCTCACAAAACCAGTCCTGGACAATGTGAGCTGTGTGAACATGGCCCCTTTCGTCTTGGAACACTGCATCACCATTGTACCATGTGGGCCGTGGAATACCATGATATGGCTGCCCAAATAATTGCCGAATCCCCATTATGTTTCAGTCTTGGAACTTAAACTCAACCAGAAGTTGGAAACAATGTGAATCAAGGCTCATTTGTCTGAATTACTTTCCTCCATTGCTACTCACTTTAGGTTTTATGGCTTTGGAACCACATTTTCCTGTTACAGGCATTTGCATCACTGGTGATTGGTTTTGGAATTCCAGCTTTCTGTATAGTTCTCTGCTTACTAGCTTCCTTCATGTTGTGTTGATGCTGACAGGATTTGCAAGTGCAACATTCAGTTCTGCAATGACTTTTCCAACTGTCATCTTATTTTTCATTACAATCCTCTTCAGTCTACCAAAGTCACTCAATTCACATTTTCATCCACATTATGGCTTAGTAGATGATATTTTTCCACTTTCTCTGTATCCAATGTAAATCTTTGATATTGTGCCTCTTGGAACACCAAATACTTTTGCTCCTTTGGTTATGGAAGCACCCTTCTTATGAGCACCATCAATTTGCCCACATTCAAATTCACTTAGCTCTGACATAATGCACTTACAAGAAAACAGAACACTGTGCTGACAACAACTGATTCTTAGAACATATTGAGGACATTGCACAGGTGTTGTTCATGGTCAAATACAAAAGCACAAATTGCAGGCTTGGCTAGTATCTGCATTAATATTCAAGCACACATTCTCACAGTGTTTCCTCATATTTTTGTCCAGTACTGTCTGAAGTGAGATAAATATTGAAATCTCCACATACAGTTACTTCATAGTTATTTCTATTAAGTCTCACTAGTGTCCTCCCAAACTGCATAATGAAATTTACAATATTTGGTGTTGGGGTCTGTGTATTAACACAGCCACACTCTTATGTTTCTGTGCCTATTACTGTAGTATAGCACTTGAAGAGATCTCAGTGCAATACTCATTTAGATCTAAGGACTGGGGCTTTACCCCACTTTTTGTGCATATAGCCACTCTGCCTTACTTTATATTGCATCTACAATAATGTCATATTAACTTGTATACTTCTACGGACAACTGTTTGTGCAAGAAATTAGATCAGGTCTTCTTTGGACCTTTTCATCGAATGTGAGATTTTGTAAGCCTCTGTCATATTCAGATTCGCATTGTGATACAGGGCCGAAACATTCTGTATGTAAGACTGTACCATTCCCTCATGATGCTGGGCCCTGTTGTTTAATATGTCTTCTGCTAAGGAGACTTGCTGCTGATTACCATCAAATGTGGGCTCTACCTCGAATTTTCTTGAGCCACTGCTGGTCTGTATGGCCAAATAATAGCACACATTTGCCAATCTCTTTATACCTGCTGTATTTTCTGGCTCAGACAAATACTTTCAGTCATTTTGTCAGTTCCTGACCAATGTCTCTAGAGCACACTGATGGATGTTTGATGTGCAGCTGACTTACTGCTGTTTTGGAATCCATTAGTCTTCTGAATATACAGATCTCAGAATGATGTACTAATATTTATTTTCATGTATTTTATTTATTTGAGATACATATTCCATAGATCCAGTATGGCGTGATTATGCATGGATGTGGAACATGTCAAAGCAGATACAATATAGATATCATACAATACAATACATACTGGTATATTACACATGGTAGATGAATGATTCAAAACTGGTACAATACAATAATATAATAGATATAATAAACAATACAATAGTGATAAAAATAATGCAGATACAATGACAAAGGAAATAATCTGAATTACTGCTCAAATTATTTATCTCTTCTGAAGAATTCATCTAAAGAGTAGAAACATTTTTCCATTAGGAATTCCTTTAGCTTTTTTTTAATAGCATTTTCTTTTCTTTTAGACACTTTATATTACTCGGGAGTGCGTTAAAGATTTTTGTACTTGTGCACTTTACTCCTTTTTGTACCGGAGACATTTTCCATTCACAGTGTATATCACCTTTCCGTCTTGTGTTATAATGATGGTATGCCTCATTTGTTCCATATTCAGAGGAATCGAGAAGTGTGAAAGCCATGAGTGAGAGAGATATTGTGACGTAGTGGTTAATATACCTAACTGTTTAAAAAGATTGCGATATGAGGTTCTTGGAGGAACATACATATAATTCAGACTACTTTTTTCTGGCTTACAAAAATTTTTTTTGAAAGTGGTGATTTGCCCCAAAAGATTATTCCATAGCACATCACTGAATGAAAGTATCCAAAATATGCAGACTTTGATACGTTGATGTCTCCAATTTTGGAGATTATTCGGATGGCAAATGTTGCTGAGCTAAGCTTTTTTAGTGTTTGCTGTCTGTGGAATTCCCAGTTGAGCCTAGGAACTTTGTGCACTGAACGCTCTGTAACCGTTGGCTCTCGTGTGCAATGTTAATCTCTTCTGGGCTTATGTAACTGGATTGGAACTGCATGTAATTTGTTTTACTGAGGTTTAATGCTAGAGACTTCGCTGTGAACCAGTTCAGAGCATTTGGTTGGCATTTAACTCTACATCAGTGGAGGTTTTGCTGGCTGTCACTATACCTGTGTCATCTGCAAACATTGTGATATAGCTAGCACTGTCTGAGGACAGGGGTAGGTCATTAATATGTGTAATAAATAGGAGGGGACAAAGGACTGACCCTTGTGGGACTCCATGACGTACTGTTCCCCAGTCAGACTCTACCTCTCCTACTTGTATACTGTTAACACCTACTACTATTTTTTGTTCTCTGTCTTCTAGAAATAATCTGAGTCAGTTACCCATTTGTCCACAGATTCCATATTGGGCTGCTTTTCCTAAAAGTATTCTGTGATCAATGCAGTCAAAAGCTTTAGTCAGGTCACAGAATATGCCAATGGGTAATTTTTTCTTGTCAAGGCATTCTGAAACTGTATCTGTAAGTGTGTAGTATTCTGATTCCTGTTCATGTAAGTGATAGTTTTTACATTGCCTAATTGGAGCTTTGGTGATGTAGATTTTTTGTAAATAAGTTACACGAAACTGCAACTAGTGCCTTTTTTTAATATTTTGTTCAATGGAATAAAGCATAATTATTCAAAAAAGTGACTAGTTGCAGTTTTATGTAACTTACTTACATTGAGTTAACAGTCATGGGTTCTAAAACATCCATAATGGATAAGCATAATCTGTAGACCTTCTCCCCCCCTCCTCTGAAGTACCTAATGTCTCAACCAGAGAATATCATATTATAATCACAACTGAGTCCAAATCCAGAATCAGGATCATCAACAAAGTACAACACTTAGCACTCAATGCATGTGTATTAGAAACAGCAAAACACAGCCAGAAACAGAACTATAAAGAGTGCTGCTGTTTATACAGACTGCGAATGTTCCAGAATATACAACCATTGCAACCATAAGAAATTTTGAGAACCTGCCAGAAATGATAAATATAAGTAATAGATACTATTTGGTGTTTGGATTTGAAGTGCACCAGCTAGTAATGCTAACTGTTACTCCACTTTGCATGCAGCACAATTTGTGGCAATATTTAAATGTACTATAGTGTCCCTCATTTGCAAGGGAAGAACTATTAAAATCAGCACATCCATCCTTACCTGTAAAAGATTAAAAATCTATCTCTGCAGTCCACCTCGTCACTGTGAGTTACAACTGGAGGACTTCATGTTAGAGGGTTGGAAGAGAAACTAGGAACTACCAAGTAAGTACACAAATAAGGAACAATGTGCAGGACTCCTTAATGTGGATGCTACACAGGGTGTCCATAAGGTCCAATTATCAGTTCAAAAAATTACAACTTGGAAACTGCTGCAGATAGAACACTGTAGTTTGTTGTAAAATACTTAACAGGTCTTAATTTTTTTTCTGATTGCTTTATTGGTTGTACATGAGGCATAGCAATATCATTGACTGGTGTTGTGAACACATAATACTTAACATAACCTCTGGAAAATTGTCTAATGCCATAACATCAGGAGAGCATGTGGGCTATGCACTGTGACCATCGTGACCAATCCAACTCTTGGGAAATGTATCAACAGCACATTTCACATGTTGAAACTCCAATGTGAGGCTGTGCCATCATGCTGGAAGATGACGGATGGGGGCAGCTCATTGATCTGTGGTAGCAGACACAGTTCAAAGATGTCTAGGTAAACATTTCCCACTAAAATTTTTAAAGTACCTCAATATGCTTCGTCTTGTCAGTTGTGCCCTCTCACACCAATGTTGATAGTTCTGCAGTACTATTGCAACAGATATGGATTCTGCACACCAGATGACTCACTGAACCTTCTCCTGGTCTGTCACCATTTTGATGCACTCAGACATAAATCTACAACAAAGGACAAAGGAAAAAAAATGAGAGCTGCTAAACATTTTCCAACTAATCACTATTCTCTATCTCTAATAGTTTCCAAATTATGCTTTTTTGAAATGATTGTGGGACTTAATGGACACCCTATATTATTTGTGTCTAGGGTAAAGGTGATAACAGTTAAAATATTTAGTTGACAGATGCTTTTCTCCCCTTAAAAACTGTCAGACCAAACTTCACCATCTTAGTTGCAAAAAAAGCATTGTGACAAGAAGGGCTGAATAAATAGAAGCAGAGAGCAGATGGCCATCGAAATCTCATTCATGGAGCTGCCCTGAAATATTGTCAAAAATATTCCTACAAAGTGCTGTCTGTATAGAAAAGCCTGTTGTAAGGCCACCACCAGAAAAGTCTTGATGTCAATAATGAATTGACACTTAATGAATCCACTCTGGGAGTGACTGCAAAGTGCTCTGGCACTGTCTTTGCAATTTCTCCAGTCATTGTTTGGAGAGATCCCACCTTGACTCAACTGCTGTAGGTGGCTGACTGCATTTGCTGAAAAACCAAAAATCGTCCTAATTGCAATACTTTTTAAGAAGAATTGAAATAGAACTCAGTGGCAAGTCTTCACTGAAAACTAAATGCTGTAATATAGGAAACAGAAGGTTGCATAGGTTATGGATTACATTTTTGGGACTTTTAAATTAACAGCAGTAGACGATAGAAGACTTTAACAAACAAACACATACATTATTGTAAAATATTATGTGAACATCTGTGTGTAATACTCACTCTTTAGTATATGTGAAGAACATATCTGTTTGCTTCTGGCAAAGCACTGAGAAACTCATAACAACTGAGAGTACCAGTACAACTCCAGTCACTACCCATCCCCTCTTTGGTAAACGCCATTTCATGTAGATAAGAATAGCTCCTAGTATTTGTAACTGGAAGTCTACGGACAAATACCAAGTTGGCATGATGCACTGAAAAGAAAAAGTAAGTGTGAAGGCGTTAATTAAACTTTTAGACATATAATGTAAAAATAAACTTTTAGTTCTATGACAATATTTAAATAAATTCTTCTACAAATGCAACGCCTATTCAGAGCATACATTGAGTGATATTTATAATAAATTTGATTCACATTCTAATAAAACAGAAACTGTCAGTAACAAATAGTGTCCTTCTCAAACTTTCCACTGAAGATTCATTTAAAAAAATCTTCCATTCATGTACACCTGAATAACATCTTATTATATATCTGGCAAGACCTACACTTGTTGTCATTTTTCATTGACTGCTACAGTTCCCATGAAATATGTTCCCCAAAATCAAAATATGGTAAAAAACTTTTTTAATATATAAACTTCAATATTTGTTCCTAAGTAAGCTAGTGTATACATGTACTAATCTGCATAAATGTACACTTACTGTTAAATAATTTTAGTAAAATAATACCATATGGTGTAATGCATTGCAGAGTGACATATTTTAGACCTATAAAATATTTAGCAGATGTTTTTAGTTTGCTTCCTTATTTCTACAATCAGTATTTAATTGACTACATGTCAGGATCACTTTTCCCTCCTTAAACTGATGGAAAAATGCCTATTCATGTACAATTCTGAATTTTTGTAAGTGGTGCTGTTTGGCATAAAACAAACACTAAGTGCCCACATGATATAATCCTCTAAAATTTTCTATAAATTCTACTAGTTCACTTTCCAGTTTCCCAGTAAAGCTTCCAGCATTCATTCTAGCTATTTGTATATGCTTAAGGCCTTTGGCTTGTGTGTTTCTAACTCCATAAATGGGATGCAATATTCAAAGACCAGTCTGACATAATATTCATTTGCATTTAGGCTCTGGACCTTCACTATGCCTCCTGCGCATTTAGTTAATCCATCCTCATACTTTTTACTAATTCTGACCTTCAAGGCATAATTGTTCAATTTATGGGACATTCAAATGATTTTCTGATAAGCGGTACTTTGACCACAGAGCTCTATCCATAGAGATTAATACAGACCACAAAACAGGTATGCATAATGGCTTAGCCATTTGTAAAAGAAAAATTGACAACAATAAACTTAAGGAGGACTTTGCACACAGAGACTGTCAGAATATATACAAATCAGACAATAGTGGAGCCATTTCTGCAAAATATTTAACCATAAATTTAATCAGATTTGTCCAATAGTAAAAAGCTAAGGAAAGCAGATTACAAAAAGAATCTTAAAGTTCCTCCAGGAGTCCACAATTTAAAGGAAAATATGAAAGACCTGTATCTAGTCTGCAGAGATATGAAATTGCAGTACTTCCTGTCAAAGTACAAAAACACCAGAAAAACATAGAGGATATCCCTGAAGACTCTAAAAGCACATTATTGTGCTAACAGGAAAGTGAATCAAGTAATGTTAGTAAAAGAGCTTGGAATATACAAGTATTAAACAAATAACGTGAAAGTAAAGAGAGTCCAAGTTTCAGCAATATAATTCTACAAGAAAATGGATTGTTGGTGAGCTGTAATATTCCCCTCCTCACATCATTTGTTGATTGTCACTGACTTCATAATTAATTCTTTTCATAAGCTTCGAGAGGAGTAAAATTTACAATCAACTTTTTACTGATCTTCTTTTCTAATAATTGGCTCCAGTTTTTCACATCTAGGGGCTGATTCTTGAAGCTGAAATTTTTGGCATTATAGGTTATCATGGTTATGAAGAACTGCCTGAGCAAAAATTTCTGTTTCTGTAATTTTTATCCTTTTACATTTTCCTATATCACACTGACTTTACAATTTCCACTTCACAATCACCAAAATTAAAACATGTCCAATCACATCAGAGGCATGCCCATTACTCCTCATCCATTCTGCAGTACAAACAATATTCCAGAGTTCACAAATTTTCTTGACAAATGACTTTCCACCAATTTATATCATTATTTTATAAATGAATCCAGAAGTAAACATAATAAATATCATCAGATTGCACAGTTAATAATAGGAATTTTAAGTGTGCCAGATATTTCATAATTTCAAATATTTTTTTAAAAAAGAATAATTTTAAGTGTACATACAGAACTAGTACATATCGACTGTAAAACCGAAAATAAAGTGATATCTTTTTATGGATTATAGCCTGAAATATACCACATCATGTGCAAAATCATATGAAATTCTTTTAGAAGAACAGCTGAGATAATATCAACCTGTTCAAAGGTTTGTAATCATTTCTGGTATCAACTACTCCTGCTGAGGAAAAGTAATGCTAGAGGAGGGTGTCCCTTTTACAGAGTGAACCAGAGAAATTATGTGAGGCCTTCATAAAACATTTTAGTAAGACATTCAAGGTAGTAGTTGATGGTTCAACTACAAATAAACTCAGTTAAAATGAGCAGGCCTAATTCATTTTTCCTAAGAAGTGTAACAGAATATGAGGTTGTGGCAGTTCGATACATCAATCCAGGTGATCCCTTTTAAGGCTGATCTTTGAACTGACTTGATAACTAGTTTTGTTCTGTGTTGTTACATTTTCTGATCATGAAGTGAATAAAGTATATCATTATGATAAAGTGGTGTTAAATGTTATTATTTTGCTGTAAATATCATTACATGCCACACTGGTGAGGCCGACATTACGACGTAGCAACCAACTTCGTCCACCAGTTCTACACTTACACATATGTCTTCTGCTTCAATTTGTCATCATTGTGCTTTAAACCATGTGAAAATAAAAAACTGTGAATAATATTCATCAGCATTGCCACAACTTGCTCAACAAAGTGCACAGACAATGAACATCGCTGCACATTCTCTTATGCCCTGTGAAGATTTTCCAGGACAATTTACTCATTACACCTCTCCACTGATGGGTCTCTGTGCACGCAATAATGCTACTGTGTGACAAAATCTAATTGTAACCTACATATGATGCCATCGGCTCTGCACCATGGTGCCACTTTGCTGGCAGATTCATATAACCTCATCGCATTTGGTGGTAAACCACAAGTGTTTGATTCAGTGCAACAGCAATGGTGCTTGAACAGTGACCTTTTATTAATGAACAATGTGACTTTCACTGCCACCCCACCTGGTGCTCCTGGACTGAGCATTCCCAGTGCACCAGAACTAGTAAACAAACCTCTGCAGTGTACTGTGTCATGCGTACTGAATCTCTTGGTGGCCATGGCCATTTCTACTGTGCCGGTCACTCCTGCAACCACATCTGCTACATCGGATTATATGTACGAGCATCAACAACAATGTAAAGTTGAGTGTCCGTACATTCCACAAGCCACCGCAACATCACTTGTGTTCGCTGTTCCACTCCTGCCTGTTCTTTCATGATGTCTACCACAACTGCCTCTGCTTAAAAAGGATAGCCTGAAGACATGGTTTGCTCTTGTGGACAGCATCCCCAATGTCCATGGAGTCGTATCCTATAAAGTGCGGTTCATATCTTTGATTGCATCTCTGCACAAGCACACAGATTTAACATCTGATCTCATCCTCCAGGCACCAATGAGGGACTGCTATGGACATGCAAAGTTTATTATTCTCGAGTCCTTGTCGAGAACTCCGCAAGCTGCAGTTACTCACATAGTGCACGACATATCACTTGGTGAGCTCACACCATCACAGTTGTGGCAAAAGATCAGAGCATTCATCGATCCCTCCTCCCTGTCTGATGACACTTTGTGGTCACTATGGATAGTAAAACTACTCAAAGCTCTGTAGCTGCAACTTTTATCAAATCCCACTGACTCATTAGAGGTGCGACTATGGTTAGCAGACAATGCCTATGAAATCACCAGATTTTGACAACTCACCACAACGCAGAGTTCCTTGCCGATAGTTGGCAATACTGCACACATCCCAGCACATACTTTCGCGCAAGCCTTGCAATGTCATTCCAGTGGTGCTACCTGGTGGCCGTGGCAGTAAAACCCCTCCATGCCTCCTCACCCAGGCCCCCTCTCTGCCTCGCCCGATTCCGATGCTGCAACTACAGATGTCACACACAGTCCACAGCTGCACTGCGTATATCCACTGTATTGGTAACATGCCCATCACAGAGATTCAGCTCAGAAGTGTCACCCGCCATGTGCCCTGCACCCAAATTTCTGTCACGGGATGAGTTAGGTGCATCATCTCGCAGGTATTCTATGAGGCACCTGCAGCAACACCAATCTTCACACAATAAACACTTACCTCCAGGCAGACTGTATGTGTGTGACCTCATCAGTGACACATTCTTCCTGGTCAACACCGACAGAGATAGCAGCGTCATACGTCCAGCATTTTCAACTTCACCACCAACACCTTCCGCCATGACACTGCAAGCAGCGAACAATTTGTCGGTCACCGTCTACAGTTCCACACACCTTTGCCTCAAACTTGATCTGAAATTTTGTTTTGGGCATTCAACATGGCCGACATTGATGAGCCAGTGTTGAGCATTGATTTTCTACAACACTATGGCCTCTCTCCAGATTTACTTTGGGAATGCTGCTCCATAATTCTTCTGACACATGCATTAAGGGCTCCTTTGTCACAACACCCACACATTCAAGAGCAACAATGGCTGTCCCTTCATACTAGTTGGCTGAACACATATCCCTCACTTCAGACCTGGTGGATTCACTGTGCAAGCTACTCAACCAACAACATGACACTGCAGTTCTGCACACGGTCAATGTATCACTGCAGGCACTTATCAGCAACATTTCTGTGGACTTTGCACATACGCAAACAACCCTCGCAGCACTTTCACTGGCTATCACCACTACAAAGCTGGTCACTGCTCCATTCTTGCTCTCTACAGACACCATGCAATGCAAACTGTCTTCTTGTCCCTATGGCAAGCAATCTGTCTCATCAGCAGACTATGTTCACTCTACAGCTGTGAAACCAATGAGCTATGCAGCTGCTATGATCAATGCCATCCCACATGCTCATGTTGAGCCCACACACCCTCACACCACCTAGTCCTCCGCCGATGCAGACCATGCCTCTCTCACTGTGCTGACACCGCATACAGCAGCCGGCCGTGACTCCACACGTGCAGCTGCCAACACAGTACTCAATGGCAGAGAATCTTTACCACCTCCGCCACCTATTCTATGGGTCAATGCTGTGTGTGATATTGTTCCCTGCTCCAGAGTGTCTTCTGCTTGTTTTATGACCAGTGAGGTTCCCCATTAAAATTATTACGAATGGTACATGTCATAGGCTACATCCTACAGTAGGACCCCCCTGTCTGTGCAAAAGCATTCCGTCTATCAGCTAAGAAACTTCATGTCCCAAAAAAGTGCATTTATGAACTTTTACAACTAGAAACCTTACCTCCTTCTGACAGTAATTGGTCATCACCTATTCATCTCGTCCCCAAAACGGATTCAACCTTTAGACATTGTGGAGATTACCGCAGATTCGGTGCCTGCACCATTTCAGACAACTACCCCACCCCCCACATTCAAGACTTTGTGTTGCAATTACAAGGTGCTCAGCATTTTAGCATCATTGACTGTAGTAAGGCATATCATCAGATTCCACTGCACAGAGACGACCTTCCTAAGACAGTTGTTATAACCCCCTTTGGCTTGTTCGAATATTGCTATAAGCCTTACAGACTGAAAAATGCAGCTCAGATGTGGCTGCATTTTGTAGACTCATTATTTTGCCAGTTCTCATTTTGCTCTGCATACGTTGATAACATCTTAATTTTCTCTGCCTCTGATAATGACATTAGCAACATCTTCCTCAAGTACTCTGCATGCTCTCAGATAATGGCATGGAGATAAACTAAGACTAATCCCAGCTGCACCAGCCAGAAGTTGCATTCTGAGAGCATATGCCCCACATCCGAATGTGTTGCTCACATTACGAGCTTGCCACTACCTGTCACTTTTTGTGATCTACGTCACTTCTTGGGCATGACCAATTTTTTCAGGCAGCACATCCATCATGCCACCTCCCTGCAGTCTCCTCTAATTGGCATAATGCAAGGTAAACATACCTCCTGTGATTGGAAGGTTACATGGACCCAGGACATGAATTGTGCCTTCAGTGACCTAAAAACAGCCCTAGCTATGGAGTCACACTAGCCCATCTCAGGGCCAATGCACCTGTCTTGATCACAATAGATGATAGTGACACCGTGATCGGTGCCAAGCTGCAGCAACACATTCACAAAGACACTCAATCACTACATTTCTTTTCAAAAAAGCTATACGCCTCTCACCATAAATGGTCGGCATTTGACAGGGAGCTACTGGCCATTTGTGAAGCCATATGCTATTTCAGAGAGGATATTGAAGCACACGGATCATCATCCCCTGGTTGACATACTGGATAACCCTCTCAGTGATCTGCCTCCATGTTGCTTCAGGCATGTGGATTTCATCAGCCAATATACAAAGGACATACATTTTATTAGAGGCACGGGCAACATCACAGCAGACCACATGTCATGCATTAATACAATTACAAGCTTGTTTGACCCCACAGAGCTCATGCGGCTACAAACTACTGACCCGGAGGTAACAGTCGCTAGCTACTAACAACTACATCTCTGTGTACATTCAACTACACCCTTTCCCTGGTGTCACATAACTGATTCTTTTGATACATTGACTAACATACCATGACCACTGGTACTCTGTCCCCTTTGATGAGTCATTTTCTCTTCGCTGCATGGCCTAGCTCCTCCAAGCATCAGAACGTTTTGTTTGGCTGCACATCAAGAAAGACTGTCATGAATGAGCACGAGACTGCGTATCTTGCCAACATGCCAAAGTTGGCATGTACATCCCCCTCTGGGACACTTTGAAATACTGAAGGGATGCTTCAAACATGTTCATATGGACCTTGTTGGCCCCCAACCCCTTCTAACGACCACCGTTACATTTTGTCAGTCATTGACCACGTGACATGGTGGGTAGGAGTGGTTCCTTTGAACAATATCTCAGCAAATACCATGGCTGGAGTGTTCATTACCTGCTGGCTCTCCCATTTCAGCTGCCCTGCATCCATCACCACAGATCAGGGCAGGCAATTTGAATCTCTTGTCTTTGGATTGTGTGTCCTATGCAGTGCCAAGTATTTCCATACAACAGCCTGCCAACCCCAGAGTAATGGGTTAGTGGACCACTGGCACCACACACCAAACACAGCATCAATGCTCCACTCTGACTCTTGGTCAAATGCACTTCTGTGGGTACTGCTAGGCATTCGCACAGCATATAAAGCAGATTTAAAGGCCTCTCTGGCATAAATGATTTGCAGCGAACCCCTGGTACTCCCAGCATAATTTTTCAAGGACACTACTTCTCTTCATGAAGAGAGGCTACCCTCCTTAGTCGAGCAAGTTCACTCTTGTATTGGTGTACACGCACGCCACAAGCACATACTCGCCCAGCAGTCCTTTTAAAAAGGAACTTGCAGACTGTGACTTTATTATGTTGCGAGATGATACTGTTTGCCTGGCTCTTACTTCACCCTGTTTAGGACCTCACTGGGTTCTTGACCATACTGCAAACAGTATGACTATCCTGCTAAATGTCATACCACAAATGGTCTCTCTACAAAGAGATAAACCAGCATGGGTCCTCACTGAACACATCTTGAATGATGAGGCCTCAGAGCTTCCTCCAACTGTCAACACAAAAAGTGAACTAGTTTCCACTGAGTGTTCAGCAGTACTTCCCTCCCACCCTCCTTTACATCTTGTGAAGCCTGTGTTGGTGATCATGTCTCCCCACCAATGACAGTGATACATGTGACGAACTTCCTATACCCATCTTCTCACCGCCACCACTGTGCTCAACTATGACCACATTCACTGTCGACATCTCAGCATTCCTAGTACACAACATCTCAGAGTAACGCCATAATGACTATTTATTTGTTTTCTGTGCACCTTCTCATGTACGTAAATCTAAGGATGTTAACCTCATGCTCGTCAAAGCTATTCACTTACCTGAAGATTTTGTCGTTGGCTCCATTCGAGCTTTTGTCAACACGGATGGCATACTGTCAATTGTCATTCTATGTGACCATCGACAGTCCCTCCCCACCATACTATTCAGGTCCCACCCTTGTGTACCAGTTGTCCTCTACACCAACCAACGTGGATGAAAGATTATGTTGATTATGTTGTGTCTTCCCTGATTGCCTCCCTGATATAATTCCCTCTCTTATTGCTTCTACACTGTACTCCACACTTGGGGGGGGGGGGGGGGGGGGGGGGCTCTGCAGCAGCTCGATACATCGATCTGTGTGTTCTCTTTTTATGATGATCTTTGAACTCACTTGATGTCTAGTTTCATTCTCAATTGTTACGTTTTGTGATCACAAAGTGAATAAAGTATATCATTACAATAATGTGGTGTTAAATGTTATTATTTCACCATATTATCATTACACACCACAAAGTAATGAAAATAAACTTAAAATAAATACATCTAATGGTGGGGATGGCATATCATCTACATTACTTAAGGAATGAAAAAAAGAAATTACTAAAACCAATGACACATTTAATACACAGCTCAATTGGCCAGGGGATCTTTCCTGAACTTTTAAAACTTACTGAGAGATGACCTCAACACCTTCACCACCTTTTGCCTCACCTGTCCTCCTTAGACCAAGAAGACTACTTCCTAGATGTTGACCTCAAATTCATTGGTGACTACATTAGCACCTCAGTCCACATTAAACCTATGTTCCACCAGCAACACCTCAATTTGACAGCAGCTATCCATTCCACATGAAGAAGTCCCTTCCATGCAGCCTAGTAGCCATGGTCAGAGCATCTGCATTGGTGAGATTCCCTCTCCATGTATGCTGAGAGTCTCACTGAGGAATTCAAGACCAGAATTACCCTCCCCATCTTGTCCAGAAATAGATCTCCTAGATCTTCTGTGCTTTATCTACTCAGTCACCTACCATTGCTCACATACCCACTGACGTGCCACAAAGGAGTGTCTCCCCCATGACTCCGTACCAACTAAGACTGGAGCAACTGAATCGCACTCTCTACCAGGGTTTTGATTACCTTTCATTGTGTCCTGTAATGAAATATCCTCCCCATTTTCATCTCCACCACTCCCATGGTAATATTCCTCTGTCCCTTGAATGTATGCTATAATTTTGTCTATCACTATTCCAACCCTGTTCCCAACACCTTGTCTCGCATCTCATAATTCCATCCTGTACAACTTCCCACTACCATCCTCTCCAGTCCTGTCACAGGCATCTCCTATCCCATCAAAAGCATGCCCACCTATGAAAATAGCTATGTGGTCTACCAACTAAGATGTAACTGCTGTATGGCATTCTATGTGGGCATGACCACTAGCAAGCTGTGTGTCTGCATTAATGGGCACCCCTATACTGTGATCAAGAGACAGCTGGATCATCCAGATTCTGAGTATGCTGCACTACACAATGTGTTTGATTTCAACAGCTGCTTTGCAGGCTGTGCCATCTGGATATTTCTGACCTTTAACAACTTTTCTGAACTGCACAGGTGGGAACTCTCCCTGTGACATATTCTTCATTCCTGGAAACCTCTGGCCCCAATCCTCACTAGTACCTGTCCCTACTTGCCTCTATCACTTTCCTTGCTCTCATACCAGCTTCACACATGTCTTTTAACCCTAACCCAAGCAAGCTTGCGTAGTTCCCTACCCTTTTCTACTTCTCTCCTCTCCCTTACTCCCCCCATCCCTAAATACCACAGCCTCCAAGTGCAATATGCAATATATTACAGCCCACCATACTGTTCCCACCACATCCTTGCACACTCTCACTGGCAGCATTACAGCATCCTCTCCAACCTCTACCATGCTATCCTCCTCCTTCCCCACACCATGTCTCTTCTGTACCGTCACTACCCATCCCAGCCAACACAGCTGTTCACTGAATTTCTTCCTCAGCACCCAGATATGACAGTGGGTATGTATATGTGAGTTGTATCTGTATAATTGTGTGGTTTTCTATTCATTTATTTTTATATCTGAGGAAGATCTTTCTCCAATAGGTTGGTTTAAATTACTTTAGTTTTAAATTACTTTAAAAGTGTGTGTGTGCCACACGGTACCTCCTCTGTGTGGAGAGTAGCAATGTAATCTATTTTGTTGTTGTGTTATTCATTCCAGTATCTAAGTGAAATAAGTGCCTCACCCTGCATGTGAAATCTGAGGAAGCAGTACAACCTTGATACCACAGAAGCCTGAAATTATGAACTATCTCACACACTATTCAACTGAAGAAATGTGAAAGCTCCCATCAAAATGGTGTAAAGCTGCTGAGAAACCACTCCAAGAATCATTACTGATCTTGGTTTATCTAATGATCTACTATTTTGTTTGAATTAGGAAGCAGAACTAATCATTTTTGTAGATGGTACAATTATTAATGTCTTGTTGAGCAAAAAGTGTCAGCAGCAAAAACGGTAAATCATTTTTTTATTTAAAAGTGACTAACATCTTTTGCAGAGATGGACTAGTTTTTAGTAAGTAATAAACAGAATAAAAAAAATTAAATCTTTAGTCAGAACTATGTGTGGGGTTTGCATATGCACATATTGAATGTATCTGTTTAAAAAATTGAGAATATTAACCACAGTCTCACAGTACATTTATTCACCGAATACATTTGTAATCAATAATCCATTCCAGTCTGAGAGTGACAGATACTCACAGATTGAATATTAGACCTAGATACTCACAGATTGAATATTAGACCTTGCTGGATATATTCATAGTAACCTCAAACTTCTTGAACACAATGCTGTTATCTACAGTGAAGTACTGTGTGAACTTTGGGGACTGATGACCACAGCTGTTAAGTCACATAGTGCTCAGAGCCAGCCACTGTGTGAACTTTGCAAATTTTCAGTCAGACCTTGATCAGATTCCACAGTGGAGCAATGACTGGCAACTTGCTTTAAATGTTCAGCAATATAAAACTGTGCACTTCACAAAATGACAAACAGTAGTGTCCTATGGCTATAATAACAATGTGTCACAATTGGAATTGGTCAACTCATACAACTACCTGTGTATAACAATTTGTAGGAGCATGAAATAGAATAATTACATAGTCTCTGTCGTAGGTGAAGCAGGTGGCAAACTGTAGTTGATTGGTAGGATACTAGGGAAATGCAATCAGTCTACAAAGGGGACTGCACACAAAACACTCATGTACCATGCTAAATAGGACTAACAGGAATGTGTTCTGGAGGAATGTGGATAGGGTGTCTTCATCCTCAGTCCAGATCATGAAGATGGGTGTTCTCACTCTGAAGTAGTGAAGAGAATGTTACTATAGTCTTAGGAACCATCAAGATGCAGGTATCACATTTTTCCTGGTTCCAGAATGACAATTATCAGTAATTTCAGTTTAATCTTGCTGCACTTTACTCCTTCCCTATAAGTTAGGACACTGTCAACTATTTAATCATAATTAAATATCTTAGATACAAAAACATTTACAAATTAATATTGCTACAACAATAGCAGCATAAATTAAATGCACTCCATGATGTGCACCAATACACCTGACCTGTGTGGACATTGATTCCACTGTATTTCATTCAAATGTTCAGAGGCTCAATACAAAATTAACTGAGTGTCTCCTATCTTAGGGAAGCATTTCATTATTGGCAGAAGCATCAAATTATGGATGATGCTTATTCAGCTGGCCAGAAGAACATAAGGAAAACCTAACTGTAAATACATTTTTCAAAATAAATTCATAAATTTTTTGCTTCAAAATTTCTTTATTTTTTTAGCTCCTCTACATCATAATCTTCATGGCATCATTAAAAATTATTCAGAAGATCAGATGTTTCTCTAGCTGTGGTACAGGACTATCCACACAAGTTATATACAATTTTGTGCATAAACTAGCCTCTCAATTATGTCCCATAAATGTTTGATGGGATTCATGTCAGCTGATCTCAGTGGGCAAATTATTCACTTGAATTATCCAGAATGTTCTTCAAACCAATCATGAACAATTGCAACCCGGTACCATTTGGGAACATGAAGTCCATGAATGGCTGCAAATGGTCTCCAACTAGCTGAACATAACCATTTCAATTCAATCATCAGTTCAGTTGGACCAGAGGATCTAGTCCATTCCATATAAACACAGCCCACACCATCATGGAGCCACCACCAGCTTCCACAGTGCTTTGCTGACAACTTGGGCCCATGGCTTCATGGGCTCTGTGCCATACTCAGACTCTACCATCAGCTCTTACCAACTGAAATTGGGACTCATCTGACCAAGCTACGGTTTTCCAGTCATCTAGGGTCCAACCGATATGGTAATGAGCCCAAGAGAACCAGTGCAGGCAATGCCATGCTGTCAGCAAAGGCACCTGCATTGGCAAGCTGTGCTGTAGCCCATTAACACCAAATTTTGCCACATTGTCCTATCAGATATGTTTGTTGTACTTAACCCTCCAGCAGGCGCGTCAACTTTCATGACGCCACTAGTCGCGATGTATCTCATGGATACACGCGACGATTTTTGTGTTTTTTTGTTTGTTTACAGGTTCTTTTTCTTTTGTTTTTGTTTTAAATTGCAGTTACCTTTATTGTTATAGATTTTACAAATACAGAAGTGAACATCAGGCTCATTTCACTTTCAAATTAACAGAAATATTTGACATTTTGTAATGGAGAAGTACATGAAATTCTTTTAAAAATTGATTTTATTAAGGATACAAATAAATTATTGAACTAATCAAAGCATGTCTCTTTTTGTTGATTGCACTCTACAGAAAGATATTGTTCATAAATTATTTTTGTGTGCTTTTGCAAACAAAGATGTGTACCGCATTTTTCACATGTATACTTGCTGAGACAAGTCTTTTTTGTCTCCCTGTAGCATGACTGGCGTCTTTTTCTTTTCTTGTTTTCTGATTCCAAGGATTGTTCAGCGTTTTCTTGCTCTTTTCCTTTAGGTTTGTACTTTACTAGCATTGAATTTATATCATCAGGTAGAGTCATAATAAGAGCTCTTCTTTTGAGATGATCTTGCAGTAGAGTCAGAGCCAAAGTTTTGAGGTACTCGCGCCGATTGGAGTATTTATTCTTGTTGCCCAAAAAAAGTACTCTTGAGTTGATGCCTGCAATGTTCAACAGGAGGAAAAAAAATCGTCATATGCCATCTTCTTGTTGACCTAGTTACATTGTAGGTTGCACAGAGTTTGTCAACTACATCAACTCCAGATTTGGTGTCATTATAGTGTAGAACAATTGCTGGTTTTTTCTCTTAACCTTCCGAAACCTGACTTGATGACACATGCATACTCAAAAGGAGGACTACAGTTTTCCCTTTTTTCAGGACATACAACACAAGGGTTTCATTCTTGCTGTAGCCAAATACGCTATCATATTGCTGTCTACTTTTTGGTGCTACGAAATTCGATGGCAGTTCCTTCTTGTTTTTTCTAATTGTGCCTTCAAACAACAGTCTCCTTTTATGCAGTTCTCTTACTAACTCCAAACTAGTGAACCAGTTATCTGCTGTAATGTTTCTACCCGTCCCATATATTGGTTCGGCAAGTCTCAGAACTACTTCTTTGGCGGAGTTGTTATTCTGAAAGGGCCCTTCTGGTTGTAATCCACAATATATTTCCATGTTGTAAGTATAATAAAGCTTGGCATCATATAGGCAGAAAATTTTGATGCCATATTTAGATGGTTTGGATGGTATGAACTGGCGAAATCCACTCCGGCCTCGAAATGCTGGTAGCTGCTCATCAACTGTGACGTTCTGACCGAGGGAGTAATGTGTCTTGCAGTTATTCAAACACATGGTGAACATTTCCCTCACGGCTGCTAATTTGTCTGTCTTGTGCCGTTCTTGTCTTGTGGTTCCATCATCAAAACGAACACATCTTATTAGGAACAGGAAACGTTTTTCGGACATGGTCATTCTAAAAATATTCAGACCTAGGTCATCTGCTGTCCAGAAGTCGTGAACATTCTGTCGCCCATCACGGAACACACCAGCAAGGTATAACAAGCCAAGAAAGGCTTTTATTTCAATTGTGTCTGTATCCTTGCAGTCACTCTCGCGAGCAAAGTTTCCTTTTAGATCAGCTATACGCCTGTTGGTGTTGACCACAATTAGATCTAGGATATCATTACTGATGAATAGGCTCCAGCAGTCAATTTCAGTTACCATTTTCTTTGCATCTCCCAGGCAGTTTGGTTAGTATATTATGAGGCCGTGTTTGTGTTGCTTTCCAAGGCACTTTCCTCCATTTAGTTCCATCCTTACCTAAAATAAAAAAATAAGTACATTACACCATTATTAGATATTGTTATTATTACATCTGAAAGCGTATTTATTGTCTTTTCTACTCACCAAAATAGTAATGTTCATCAGTTTCCTACGCTTCATTATTGTCCTTTTCATCAAATTCATGATCTGTGTCTGAGTCTACAGATCGTGTTTCGAGTATATTTTAGGTTTCTGAATCAGTTTCTGCAAGATCATCTTCATCTTCAATGGATATCTCGTTGTCGAGAAGAAGGCGATGTACTTCTTCCAAATCCTTAGGATTTTCTAGATCATATCGTTTACTCATTTTGAAAGAGAGTACACATAGCTACAACGAAACGTTGCTTCATTTAGAAGACAACAACGCAACTGCCGACTTGCGTACACTGCAAACAATGCAACAGCTGCAGTCATTAGCGGCGCCAAAGCATTACCCGAGTAGGCGCGCTGTATCTGAGAGATACAGGCAGTACACGTTCCCACACCTTACTCATTTATGACCTTGTCGGTATCGGGATAAGACTGAAATTCCTGTGGAGCAATAAGAAAGGTATGACACAAGATGTCGTGGGCCAGCAAAACATTACCACTGTTCATTGCAGTATTATTAGAGAAAAAGTAGGTCATGTATCTCGCATATACATGCGTGACTGTCGGAGGGTTAATACTTGTACCACTTTGATTTCTGTGGTTATTTCATGCAGTGCTACCTGTCTGTTAGCACCGACAACTTTGCACAAAAATGCTGCTGGTGCCGGTCTTTAAGTGAAGGCCGTCGACCATTGCATTGTTTGTGATAAGACATAATGCCTAAAACTTGGTATTCTTCACGTCCTCTTCACAATGTATCTTGGAATATTTAATTCCCTTACAGTTTCCAAAATGAAATGTCCCATGCATTTAGTTCCAACTACCATTCTGGGTCAAAATCTGTTAATTCTTGCCATGCAGCAATAATCACAATAATCCCATCACGAACCTTTTCACATGAATCCCCTTTGGGTCATTCCATGCCAAGTGGTCTAGAGGCTCCCACATGACCCTCATGGATTTTGATTAAATTTTGTATGAACATTCACACATGTTCTCAATGAACACTGGTAAAGTTTCAGTTTCAGAAATTCAATACTTTTGGAAATACAGTCACTTGTTTAAGACCATAGCACAGCTTTCTATAGTGCGTCCTAGAATTTTCAGCAACTTTGAGATGAGATATCTCTGTAAGTATTTACATGAAAGAAACAAAACTTGGCCATTTTGTACAACTTTTAGAGCTCTTTAAAGTAAAATATTAAGAAAAGGATTTCTGAGCAATTTTCATATAGATAAGTTGAAGCAAAGTTGGGCGAAAAAATAGCTGTTTAAAAAAAATGGGAACTTTAGTTTTTTATATCTCCAAAAGTAATTGTGGGATGTACATGAAACTCTGCACACCATAACTCACCAACACAAGGTCTTAGAATATAAAATTTCATTCTCCTATTGCTTTCCATTATTTCCCAAATCTAGGGTGAAGTTGACAATTTTTCAAAAAGTGCTAAAAATGGGTATTTTTAGTCACATTTTTCAAAAAAGTGTTTTCTCCAAACTCTTCTAAACTATGGTCATTAGAAAGAGCATATTCTAAACTATCAAGAAAAGTGGATTTGGTTTTGCAATGCAAGCATATAAGGCCCTAAAAAGTAGCATCACCAAAGAGGCGCACTGGAAGTTTGAACACATTTTTGTGGCACTCAAATTATACCTGAAATCTTTTATTTTGCCTTATACATGTTTATTAATGTCTGGGATAAGTGAAATAAGAAGTCCTGATGAATAGGACTTAGCTTAAGTCCGAATAGCAAAAGAATAAAAATAGAAACAATGTTATTTCTTAATTGCCACCTCCAACCCCCCCCCCCCCCCCTCTCTCTCTCTCTCTCTCTCTCTCTCTCTCTCTCTCTCACACACACACACACACACACACACACACACACACACACACACACGCACGCACACACAATTATTATACAACACCAGCTTACTGATGGAAAAGAAGTGTATAAATGAGTTGCTATGGTCCTGAGAAAACCAGCGTTCCCATTGCCATAGGGGCCACGCCCGATAGCTTAGCAACAACAGCCATGAGTGGGTTTCCTCACCACAGGATCCCAAGCCTGATAAGAGTTTTTTTACACAGGTTCCCAAGCCTGATAGTAAAATTATTTAAGTACCTTGTTTAAAATTAGAAGGCACTCTTGGGTTCCTTAGATTGTTTCCTCTAACCTATTTCAATGTTTTATATGCTACATTAATTTTCTGATGAGTATCAAGAGGAATGGTGTATTGCTGGCCAGACGAATTTACTGATGGAGCTGGAATAAATGCAATAATGCGGTGTTCCGGAACCCAGCACTTGTCACTTCTTGGTGGCCAATAAAATGAATTAGCTGGACCATGTGGGTGCATAAAGTTTATTAATGCATCCCTTTGCTCTGTGGAGGTCTCACACATATTCCCAATCCACCACACGTTTTCATAGATGCATGCAACATATTGTCCTGGTTGGAGAGCAGACATTAATATGCCTCCTTCATTACTGTGACCCATTTTAGCTAGAAAAGATGAACAATCATTTGAAACTCTGCTGACCTGAATTGTTGTTTCATCAATAGGTGAAAAGTGATGATTTTGTCTAGTGCCTGCTGCAGTTTGTCCAAGTTTAAACCTTTCTTCTTGTTACACAATATTTTTTTTCAATTTCATCTTTACTGATGAAAACAAATTTAATTCCGTTAATGTTTTCAGAGCAGAAGTGAAACAGATCTAGGGGAGTAAGAATTTGTCCATTAAATTAAGTGGCCATTGCAAGCTTGCTCTTGCTGCTAACCACTTTGTTGTACCTCCAATCCCATCACAGGGTGATTTCCCGTGACCAGTAGCACAAAAATTCCATTCGGCTGTCATTCCAGAATCACTCTTATGATAGCACAAATTTAGGAAATTCTTGAAATTTTTATATTGAGCACTGGAGCCATCACTGAAATAATGAATGTGGGATATCCGTGCAAACCGTGCTTTTATATATTTGATGAGCTCCTTGATAAAAACGTGAACTGTAATAGTGTCATGCCGCAAACAATCACTGATAATGCAAAAACTTAAAGATTCTACTGTCTCATTTTGATGAAAGTAGATAACAAATGGATGAATTGTTGCTTTACTTTTGTCCCAGTGGAAGCCTTGCACAGCATCCTAAATGATAAAAGAATAATTTTCTGCAAAATCCATTAGGACAACAAGCTCTTTGTCTTTCAGATGACATTTAAGGCCTTTAAGATGCAAGCTTTGATGCTTGGCAATGTAATGATGGCATGACAGACTCCATATTTTATTTTTTACATCTTCAATAAATTCATCCACTACCATTTGCTTCGTGTCCAGTGTAGCCCGATCGGTATGTATCCATTGCTTAAACACAATAACTTCCTGTGGCTCATGATCTAGGAAATAGCTGGCAATTTCAGATGCTATAGCTTCGGGCCCAGGACACCTTTCACAGCAATGCAGCATGCACTGTTTAGAGTTCAAACTGCCTTGCTGAGAATCTCCTTATAATTTTAATGTATACCAGCTCCGCTAAGCATAAGCTTAACATTTTGGTGAATTGCACGGATGCGAACTGCATGCATTCCAGCTGATCCTACTGTTACACACCATTTGGGTCTAAGTTCACAAAACTTTGAGAACCCTATTTCTGGACCATTTATATTCTTATAGACAACATACATTTCCCGTAAATTGCAAAGTAACAATCTTTTCTGCATGTATGTCTTTCTATCTAAAAGTCTAACTGAAATACTATCTTTTATTTCCAGGGCACACCCTACTATACTCATCCTCTTCAAATAAATTTCGCACTCTGTTACCAACTTCTGCTGGTAATTTCCTGCTTTGCCTATTTTCGCGAAGTGCCAGAATGCCCTTCTCTGCCTTAAGCTTCCGAGCTTTCTTCACCATTCTTTCGGACATGCCGAACTGAGCTGCTGTTTGTCTGACTGTTCAACTTACAGGTGCCAAGGTTAAAATTTGCATCTGTTCTTTATGAATTGCATTCTGCATCTTGGCTTTCAGTTCAGTCAGCAAATGTGCATAGTCGGCACAGTTTCCACATTCCTTAATTTCACTAGCATCTTCAATTTGTCAGTTTACTCCCATTGCATTAGAATTCTGTTTTTAATCACATTTTGAGCCTTTTGAATTTTCTTCTTCTCATATTGGGGCTTATCTCTGTAGCTTACTGAACTCTTCAGGGGTGAAATACTGATAGACAATAAGCTACTATTTAATTCTTCTTTTGGTGTAAAGTCCTCATCAGAATGTGATGATGAGGCTGATAAAGCTTCGTCCAAGTGTTTATTTAATAAGGTAGTCCTGCAAGCTGAACAAATTTTCTAACCTGGCTTTATGTTATTAACAAGCTGCTTCTTCAACATATCAGAAGCCTTATAAGCTGTTTCAGTACCAAGAATGCGAATTCCTGCCTTAACATTATGATTCACCTTCCCAAAGGGATTGAATCATTTTTTTGCAACCTCTCATATTGTGTCAATAACAGGGCTTCATGGTGTAGGCAAACTTGAGAGGTATTGTCCAGCATTGCTTCAGAACGTCGGACCAACAACTCTTTTTCCTCATCACTAAAATCCGCAAACCATTTTAAAGCAGCTTTTTTGGCTAAGAAAGTGACATGACACTTTGCTCCACTATCTCCTTGCCCAATTGAGCAGGAAGGTATGTTGTTCCCTTCTGCATCCATCCCTAATCAGTAACTAAATAATGTATTTGGCCTTTAAGTGCAAATTATAATCTGCTTAAATTTCAGACAAATTGCTACTGAATGAAATTATACACAATGTATAATAACAATGAAAAAATCAAATAAGATATATATGCTACAAAAGACACAATCAAAACTAATTTTTTGTAAATTAGATTACAATCTTTGATGGTCTTACGAGTCACTTAACAAGCCACAGTCAGTCAAGAGAACCCACTCACTATGCTGCAAACACACCACTGGAACACTGATTGTTCAAACAAGGCTCACAATAATGAAACAATCTGATTGTTAAAGTAATTGTTGCCATTATATTTTCTATAAACAGTGAATCTTGTGAATGTTCTCTGTGAAACTAGTGGTTACGTATTTACCAAGGTAGTAGGCTACATTTAAGTGTAATTAAACACAAAATTAAATCTCTTAGATGTTTAACCAACCAATTTCACATGTTTCTCTAATAACTTTAAGACAAAAATTCATTGGTTACAAGACCTAGGTATTAAAATCTCTGCAATATTGATTGGAAAATTTACATCACTTGATGCATGATTCAAGCAAACCGATTCTTTTTTGGAAAAATGTTTTATACAATTGAATCCAAAAATTAGGTGTTCGTTTTCCACTTGTAAATATTTACAATTTTGAGAACTACAAAAAATATGAAGCTATTATTCATTGATTTTTTTTTATACAAATGAGAAGAGTTTTATGCAGATGAACACTTACAAGAAAAGCAGAAAGGCTACTTCTCATAGTTTTCAAGTTTTTCTGACAGTCTCATTGCCTCTTTACCAGATCCTTTTATTTCTATTATTCAAGGCACTAATAAACATTTATTAGGCATAATAAAAGGTTTCAGGGATAATTTGAGTGCCAGAAAAACTGCGTTCAAACTTCCAGTGCGCCTCTTTGATGATGCTACTTTTTAGGGCCTTATATGCTTGCATTGCAAAACCAAATCCACTTTTCTTGATAGTTTAGAATATGCTCTTTCTAATGACCATAGTTTAGAAGAGTTTGGAGTAAACACTTTTTTTGAAAAATGTGACTAAAAATACCCATTTTTAGCACTTTTTGAAAAATCGTCAAATTCGCCCTAGATTTGTGAAATAATGGAAAGCAATAGGAGAATGAAATTTTATATTCTAAGACCTTGTGTTGGTGAGTTATGGTGTGCAAAGTTTCACGTACATCCCACAATTACTTTTGGAGATATAAAAAACTAAAGTTCCCATTTTTTTTTAAACAGCTATTTTTTCGCCCAACTTTGCTTCAAATTATCTATACGAAAATTGCTCAGAAATCCTTTTCTTAATATTTTACTTTAAAGAGCTCTAAAAGTTGTATAAGATGGCCAAGTTTTGTTTCTTTCATGCAAATACTTGCAGAGATATCTCATCTCAAAGTTGCTGAAAATTGAAGGACGCACTATTGGAAGCTGTGCTATGGTTTCAAACAAGTGACTATATCTCTGCAAGTATTGAATTTCTGAAACTGAAGCTTTACCAGTGTTCATTGAGAACATGTGTGAATGTTTCATCAAAATCCATGATGGTCATGTGGGAACATTTCTCGATATTAGACCACTTGGCACGGAATGGCCCCTTACACAAATGACAGTTCTGCCAATGCACTGTCCTTTTATACCTTGTGTACATGATACTTCCACCATCAGTAAATGTGTAGATCGGTATAACATGACTTTTGTCACCTTATTGTATGATTCAATTTTTAATGTAAACAGTCATTTTGAAAACTTTATTAACATAAGAAAACTGAATACAAAAAAGGCATTCAACATAACCTTCATTATAATACATATCACTAAACATGATCCTAGGTTGTTCTTCCTAAAGTAGGAAATATCATACCTCAGGACTTGCTACGTCAATGCAACTTCGAGTATCTATCAAAAAGAGAAAAACCTAAGTAAAACATTATTATTATAAATTTTAAGATTATTTTTATCAAGACACATCTAACTAATTCTGTTTTGTGTCTCAAGGTGCTGAGAATTATTTTACTGAACCACACCACTGTTCCAGCGAGATTTGCTGAACATTATTAAATTTTATTATTTTTATGCTATAACAAAAAAATAATGTTAGTGTAGCTGTGGACACAGTAAAATATCTTTATTGATTTACATTAGATTTAAGGACAGTATTCATAAAAACAGGCATGTTGACTATTTTTGGTGACTTTGCGTAATGAGAGAGAATTCTAGATGTTGACAGAAAACTTCACTGTATATAATGAAATTCAGGTTTTATTTCAACTAGTGTAGAATTCAAGACAGAATTGCATCAAGCTTTCAGTTGTCTTTTGAGAGGACTTCAGGTATGATATTCATTGTGATGATCTTGCCTAGGCATAAACTGTGTCAGAATCACCACAGTGTGATGATAAGTATAATTTCTGGTGACAATACGTTTGCTGTTATAGTACTACATAACAAACCTGCCACTTCAATTTCTTCACCAATTGTGACAAATTTCTCTTCTTGGCAGGCAAAAATTATTAAGCAAATGATGAGTCTCAGGTAGCAAATACATTTAATAATTATTTTTTTACATATAGTAGAAAGTATAGGGATAAACAGTTCTAGAGAAAAATCACAGTGATATGATGAAAAAGTAACTCTCATAAAATTCAGTCACATGAATACACATCACATTGTCCTTCTGAAATTAAGAAAATTGCATGTTCTCTCCCAAACTGAAGCTTGCTTTTAATGGTGTTTGCAATAAAGTGCTAATGCTCTTTTCCCATACAATATGCCTGGTTGTATCTGGAATATGTAATGCCTCATTAACTCAAGGCATTTTTCCAGGGAGACTGAAATATGCCATTGTCAAAACCCTATTTAAGAAAGGTGATAGGAGAGATATGAATAACTACCAACCTGTTTCACTGCTGATATGATTTTCCAAAGTTTTTGAGACACTGATATATTCTGGAATGGTATCTCACAGTAGCAACAATAATGTCCTCAGTAAATCAAAGTTTGGTTTCAGATGAGTTTTGCTACAGATAATGCCATTTACATGTTCACTCACAAAATTTTACGACTATTAAATAATAAAATAGAACAGGCTGGCATTTCCTATTTATGGCATTTGACTGTGTGAATCACAGTATTCTTTCAGACAAATTGAAGTATTATGGGACTGACAGCATAGCCAACCAGGAGCTAATGTCATAGCTAACAAAAAGAATGCAGAAAATTCTACCTAGTAATTCGAACAATGTAGTCTGGGGACATAATTCTGACTGGGGAGAAATTATGTACAGGATTCCCCAAGGCTCAGTCTTATGTCCACTATTGTCCTGCTTGATCCTAGGTTCACTGTTGTTCCTTATATATGTAAAAGATCTTCTATCTAATGTACAACAATCATAATTAGTTCCATTTCCTGATTACACTAGTACTGTAACCAGTCCAAGCATACATAAAGAAACAGAGAAAATTGTAATTAATGTTCTTAAAACTATCTTTGACTGGTTTTCTGCAAATAGTCTCGCCCCCAATTTGAAAAGGCACCATGTATTTCTTTCTGCACATCTAGTGGTACTGCACCAGTGACATGTGGAACACTTTGTGAGGAAATATTAAATGGGGTGGAAACCACAAAATTCTTTGGTGTCCATACAGACGAGAATTTAAACTGGAAAAAAGTACATTTTGAAACCCCTAAAACAACTTAGTTTAGCCATATTTGCTCTTAGAATCATTCAAATCTTGGGGAGAGACAAATCAGTAAGCTAACATATGTTGCAAATTTTCGTTCTGCAATGTCATTTGAAATAATGCTCTGGGGTGACTCATCTTTAGCAAAGAAAGTTTCCATTGCTCAGAGACATACTCTAAGAATTATATGTGGTACTCACTCATGACAATCTTGTAGACATCTGTTTAAGGAGTTGGGTATTCTGACTATTGCATCACAGTATATTTATTCCCTCATGAAGTTTGTTGTAAATAATTCATTACAATTCCAAAGGAACAACGATGTACATAATTACAATATCAGAAGAAAAACGACATTCATTACCCCACAATAAGTTTGTCCTTAGCACTAAAAGTGGTTGCACAATGCTTCAACTAAATTTTTGATCACTTATCCTGAGACATAAAGAAATAAAATTTGAAAATAAACACAAATAGTTTGTCTTTGATAACTCCTTCTATTCTTTAGACTTAGTAACTCACTTCTGCATATTTATAAAAAGTAACAGTTCATTATGTAGTCATAATTACAAATTAATTTGCAATGTGAATTTAAAATGACTCAAGCCACATCATTATGATTTATCACGCAAAATGAATTCAGTACTACAGATTTAGACAGTGCATAAAATAATTGTTGCAGATAACATAAAAAGATTCCTGCTAGTAAAAATATTTTAAACTAAGAGATATCACAGCACTGAAAAGCTAAGATCCCAAAAGAATGGATGGCTTTAACTCTGAGCCTATGGTAGACACATTTTTGAACACTTACAGCCCTTGTCATTTGTTAGTGAATTAAACAGCCTGCAGCTTTTTTATCTCTCTCAAGTACTTTCATACAGTGGTATTCCCAGTGATAGTATAATAAAAGTTCATAGTTCATTTTTAATCCTATTGTGTAACATGCTCTACCAGCCTCAGCTATGAAATTAATTGCTAGGAATAGATCTACTCCCCTGGTGACTTAACATTCTGTTCCCAAAGTAACACCATAAAAAGCAACAAGTAATATTTCTTTTAAGGTCAGTAATGGCTCATAAAATCAATGATACGTAGGGGAAACTGAGTGATGTAACAGCCATCTGTTTGTTGTTAGAACACTACATCAAAATCAAGAACTAAATGTACAACATTATCGAGGTCATCCACCTTACATCTGAAAAAATTACGCTCAAGGTTTTATGTCACTTCAGTTCACAGCTTATTCAGTAACTTTACCTTCAGAAGTAAGGCAGTCAGATTCATTGCATTATCTGGAAAGCTCTCATTCCCTCATTGTGTAATTTTATTTAGAACATTACTGGATTTGATACTTCCTGTGAACTGCTTGACTAAAAAAGATACTGTACGTCCTCTATTCAATAATACCCTTGTTCTAGATTTGTAGAGCAGGTTATTAATCATGTCACTTAAGACATTAAATTGTTAGTTTGCATGTTCAGTATGGCATAACACATTTTGCTCCTTTGTGACATTCAAAATACATGGTACACAATAATACAGAACTACACAATGAATGAGATGAAAATTAGGATGACTAGCTATTATTCTGTTCAGAACTGGTGCTGTAATAGGGTCCATAGTGTGAAGACATAGCTGTAGTATTTACCTTACTGTTTACATATGTATCTAATACTTCACTGTTGCTGTTGTCTGAAAGAAATTAGAAAATTTTAAGCTATCTCACATACTACTTTTGTTTTAAAAAATTTCCTCTCAGTCTATATAAAATCTTTAGTATGAAGAACTACTGTTCAGCAGGAATGTGACTAACATTCTACATACAATAGAGTGAATCTGTGATTTTTCTTATTTCATTAGTTTTTGAAAATTAAAAGACCATTAAATAGATAGAGAATTTCTACTTACTAGGTGACAGTAGCAGTAGACATGAATCTTGATTTCCATCTTAGGATGTCCTAGTGTGTTCTATCTTGCTTAATCCCAGAATGGTGTCCCACCTTTCAAACTTTCATCTCTGTTTCTGACTAAATGAAATGTTTTTTTCTCCATTTCTACAACTCTGCCACCTGGTAAATAGAAATTTTCAACTTTTTTATTTGATCATTATAGCATTGAATGTAATTTTTTAAATAAATTGTAGGTGAAATTCTTCTGCTTGCAGTATTTAACAACGAGACCATGCTTGTGAGTCTATAAATCGGTAGCTGCTAGAAAATAAAATGACTGTGAACTGATTTCAGATGTAGATCAGATACACTTTTTGTTCAGTATGTCTGTATTGAGGAGATCCTCGTGGATGTCATAAAACAGTATACATATTTACAAGAAAACAAATCAGAAGTTCTGTTTCTCTAATACATGGAATAAGTCAAAAAACCTGAGATAAATTCATTTAACTTATCACAAAACATATAAATGTATGATACACTGAGGTGCATCTAGCTGTAATTACCGTGGTGAATAAATTGAATAATTGAATTGAATAAACTGAATAATTAAATAAATTAGTGTTAGTCATAATAGGTTGTTAGAGTACTTCAAGGAGTAGCCAGCAGCAGTGGCTTCTGCCTATTAACATAACTTGGCTAATAACACATCCTTGAGGGCTTTCCTTTTGCAGAACATGATGTATGAATGAATGAATCGATAATTCTTAGGTTGTTGTAGCTATGCATCATCAAATAGAAAATCATTGTGCCTCCTCCACATCACATCTGCTGGTGGGCATTATTTATTCTGCTATTAGTGTACATCTAGCCTATCTACACCTGTAGCTAAGTAATTTTTCACTAGTTTTCATTTCAAAAAGGCTTTCTCTCATAATTAGTTTCACATTATGAAAATTCCTCTTCTTACATTTGTTATTTACAAGTTAGCCTACCAAATTTATATTATTACATAGTTAGCTGTCACCTTCATTTTCAACAATCAGAGTACAGATATGTTTACATTGTGAATGCTGATACAGAACTCTTCAGCTGATGGGTTACTAAATGAAATATTTAAGTATGTATGGATGTGTACAGAAGGCGATTTGATTTTACTATCCACAATTCATTCTTTCTGACAGTTCTTCTTATGAGGATGTGGAAATAAGATGAAATAAAAATTCCTGTCATATTAAATGTGTGCACTGGACTGGGACTCAAAACTAGTATCTTTGCCTTTCACAGGCAAGTGCTCTATCAACTTGGTGACCCACACACATCCACATCTGCATCATACTCTGCAAGCCACCTAATGGTGTGCGGCAGAGGGTACTTCTGGTACTGCTAACTGATCCTCCATTCCCTATTCTAGTCGCGAATGACATGTGGGAAGAATGGTTGACAGTAAACATTGTATCAGCCACAATTTCTCGAATTTTCTCAGTATCCACAACCCATCCTTACAGCTTTACTTCTGCCAGTACCTCATCTCCTACCTAAAAAAAAAAAACAACTCAGTTTTGAGAACTGGTTTGACTCAGTTTAAATCTGCCAGGAAGTTTCATATCAGCAGACACTCACTGCAGTGTTCATTCTGGAAACATCCCCCAGGTTGTTGGCAAGTCATGTCTCCACAATATCCTTTCTTCCAGGAGTGCTAGTACTGGTAATTTCAAAGGAGAATTTCTGTGAAGTTTGAAGGTAGGAGATGAGGTACCAGCAGGTACTTGTGTAGCTCAATTGGTAGAACACTTGGCGGCAAAAGGCAAAGTTCCCATGTTCAAATCCCAGTCTGGCACTCAGCTTAATTCTACCATGAAGTTTCATAGTAGCGCACAGTCCACTGCAGAGTAAAATATTCATTCTGGGAACATCCCCAAGCTGCGGCTAAGATATGTCTCTGCAATGTCTGTTCTTCGAGGAGTGCTACTTTTGCAAATTCCATAGGAGTACTTCTGTGAAGTTTGGAAGGTAGGAAATAAGGTACAGGTAGAAGTAAAGCTGTGAGAATGGATTGTGAGTTGTGCATGGGTAGCTTATTTGGCGGAGCACTTGTTCATGAAAGGCAAAGGTCCCAGGTTGAAGTCCTGGTCCAGCACACACTCACTGCAAAGTGAAAAAAAAAAATCATTTGGTAATCAAGTAATTTATAAGATGGTCACCATGATTACTTCAGGCAGTGTGCCTAGTCTGTGTAAATCTGATGCATCTTATGCAGTTGTTTGTTAGTGGGTGAAAATTTGTTGCAGCTATGAGCAAGCAATCACTAAATTTGGTGGTCTATTTCAATATATCTTCATTTCTGCCTCAGCTGTTGTCTAGGAACTTAATCTCTTCTAGCTCATTTTTTTAAATATATTCCAGACTGTTTTTCTCTTTTTTCTTGGAGTGTCTTATTTTTTCCACATAGAACTCATTTTTAATAACAGACTGTTTCAACTATCGACTATGGCTTGCTCTCTGTATTAGGTAGACCTCTCTCTCCCTGGCACAAGATACTTTAATCCTGGTCCCTATCTTTATATAATTTTACCCCTCATGTTTCTTTGAAAAATAAGACTTGAATTCTCTAGGGATTTGTTTAAGGAAGAAGTAAACTTTCCATCTTCTCTATCTAAATATCTCAAAAGACACATCTCTCAGAGTTGAGAACCACTTACTTGCACAACAAAAACTTTAAAAGTTACACTGTACCTTATCAGAGAGACAATAACCAACAAGTTATTAAGATCAAAAGCTGCTAAACACATGTTACCAGAAAGCCATCCAATACTGAAATTCTCAACAAGAACTTTTATGTATTAAAGTGTAGAATCAACTGATTATACGGTTTGGCCAAGCAAGTTGGAATAATATGATAAAAAACTTTAAATACACCAGTGAAACAACACAGACAGTAATATACATCTATAAGACAACCAGTATGACTTATCCTGTTCCTATCCTGAACCTGTGACATCTTTAAATTGTAAGGTAGTATAGCTTAGTTAGGTAAAATTGTCATTTTGTTTTATATATATATACACACACACACACACACACACACACACACACAAAGGTAGAAAAAAAATTGCAGCACCAAAAAATAAATAATGTAGAGTAATGAGGTTTCAGGAGTACATTTGCCTAGGTAACACATTAAAGTGATTAACATTGCAAGATCACAGGTTGATGTAAATGAAAGATAATCCATTGGAAATGTGAAGGGTAGGAACACTAATATCTGGTGTGACCACCAGAATGTCAAATGCAGGCATGCAAAAGTGCATGCATTGTGTTGTACATATGCCAAATATCAGTTTGTGGTACGGAGTCCCATGGCTGTTGCACTTGGTCAGTCAATACACTGAGGTTTAATGCTGTTTCTTGATGATGCTGGAGCTGTCATCTGATGATGCCCTGTATCTGCTTGAGTGGAGACAGATCTGATGACAGGCAGGCCAAGACAACATGTTGACACTCTGTGGAGCATGTAGGGTTAGAACAGTGGTATGTGGGCAAAAATTATTCTTCTGGAAGACAAGCTCTGGAATACTGTTAATGAATGGCAGCACAACAGGTCGAATCACCAGAATATCATACAATTTTGCAGCCAGGGTGCTTGGGATAACCACAAGAGCACTCCTGCTATCATACGAAATTTCATCCCAGACCTTAACTCCAGGTTTAAGTCCAACGTGTCCAGCATGTAGACATGTTGACTGCAGGCTCTCAATTGGCCTCCTTCTAATCAATGCACAGCCATCACTAGCACTGAGGCAGAACTAACTTTCATCAGAAAACATGACAGATCTACTCCATGTCCTCCAATGAGCTCTCACTTGGCACCACTGAAGTTAGAAATGCCAGTGGTTTGGGGTCAGTGGAATGCATGCTAAAGAGTGTCTGGCTCAGAGTAGTCCTTGAAGTAACTAATTTGCAACATTTCGTTGTGGTGCCAACTGCAACTCAGATTGCTATTGCAGATGCAGTATGATGTGCTAGACACATACAACAAACATGACGGTCTTCCCTCTTGGAAGTGCCACGTGGTCGTCCAGAGTCCAGTCTTCTTGTGACCGTACATTCTTGTGACCACCATTGCCAGAAATCATGTGCAGTGGATACATTCCTGCCAAGTCTTCCTGTACTGCAGAAGGAACATCCTGCTTCTCATAGCTCTATTACACAACCTCTTTCAAACTCAGTGAACTGTTGATAATGCATCTTTGTCACCATAAAGGCATTTTTGAGCAACATCAACTCACAACATGCAATCTCAAAGGTGATAAATGCTTATGACCACTACTGCATGAATTTAAAGCAAACCTGATTTGCATCCCCATAGTCGCACTACTAGCACCACTCTTACATGACTGGCATGAAATTTGAATAGACATCACCGTTCAGATGCGGAAACACACCAACCACCTTTGTTTGTGTTGACAACTCTTTTTTGGTGTTGTGATTTCTTTCTGTGAGTGTATAGAATTAATTGATGATAGATGGAAAATTATACAAGAGATAATCAAATGAACAATACCACTAGATAGCTTATTTACAAAAAGTGGAAGAACATATCCCTTTTACATCAATAACATAATTTAAAACTGGTTTTTATTGTGTAATTCAGGTCAGTTTTACTGAGCCTGATTTTTATTTTCATTTTATTCAAACATATTAGTGTTATCGTATTGAAGAATGCTCTCGATTGATAATATGTATCATGCATAATTGATACATATGTGATGAGTGTATGTCTAATATCATTAAAAATCTTCTTTGTGCAAGCCATGAGAAGGAGGATAAAATGGTCAGCATCCAACAGATATGGGTGTTTGGAAAGAATAAAGAAGACAGACCTGAATATCACACACATCTCAACAAAATTGTCATATTGGCTACAAAGCTCTCAAGCTTCTCCTTGAAAATTTCACTGTCCTTGCACTGGAGAAGATGAAGAAGAAGAAGAAGAAGAAGAAGATGGCAGTAGTCATGGCTCTCCTCTGGGTATTGCTTTGGCTGTGTAAGAAGAAAACAGTCCACAAAGGGTTGCTACACACTGGATTCAGGAAAGTAGTTGTCATCTTGCATAACCAGACCAACACAAAGAGACTTCCAATATTTATCTTAGCTGTTGATATGGCTGAGGACCAATGGCAGAGAAAGGTTGCCAACAAACTCTTTGAGCTGAGTAAGTTCTTGGACTTCCATGTTAAGATGTAGTCTCTTCCAGCTGAACAAAACACAAAGCCTGAGTGCTCTAAGTGTAGGAGTGCCATGGTCCCGTGGATAGCATGAGCAGCTGCAGAATGAGAGGTTCTTGGTTCAAGTCTTTCCTCAAAGTGAAAAAGTTTACTTTCATTTGCCGGCACAGTAACTCAGCATGTTCGGTCAGAGGATTAGCTGCCCTCTGTAATAAAAAAAACCGAGTTAATAGATCAACGACGAACTGAAACAGGTGTCTTGTGACATCTGCCATGAGCAGATACAACAAACAAAAACGAACAAAATGAAATCAATTAGAAAAAAAAGTGTCAGCAATATGGCCTCATGGCAAAACATTGCCTCAGTCATGCAGTAAATGTCAAGAGCAAAGGCAAACATGAGAGTCACACATGCACAATGAAGAAGGAGGACCAACCAGCATGTCCTCTGTGTGGTGAGCCACAAGTCACAAATTGCTGCAGTTGCAAAGTCACAGCAGTGCCAGTAAAATGCAGCAGAATAAAATGAAGACTGACCAGGTGTGCTTTGCTGATGATGAGACTGCTGAGAAGGCAAGACAAAGGAGAAGAAGACAGAGCAAGACTGCAGCATACCTGCCATTTTAGGCAGAGCAGAGCCAGGTGTGCTGATTGGTTAACATTTATGACATCAAGACAGCTAAGTTTTAAGTATGAACTGATATTTGTCTCTGTGGTTTCATCACATTAATGTACCATTTCAATGTGGTAATTTCATACTAAAGTGTTAAAAAAACTTGGTATGTTTTTAAACATGACCATCATTTATTAAAAGGATCCAAGAAACTTCTCGTTGCCACCAGAGCATTGTATATTGTAAAGGACACACACTTTGTAATTAGACAGTGCAACATCTGAAAAACTGGGAGACTCAGTTTTAAAAAGGGTCTAATTCTAGGTTTGTAAAGTGGCATCATTCGAGACCAATTAAAGAGGCAATCTATAAAGGATATTGTTTACAAAACGCTCGTACATATCTGAGTGTTTCTCAAGCGTGTGAGACTCACCGAATAGGAGTAATAGGTGATAATAGCCTAAGTTTAGAACTGGCTTATCCAGTTTAATGTGGACTCCCTGCTCTGTGCCACTTGACATTTTTCACGAGAACAAATTGTTGCAAGAGGTGAAAGAAGAAATCAATGAAAAAAATCATAGCACCAATGTAATCTTTTATCCAAGACATTCAAGCTTGTAAGCCACTATTTACTGACTTACTCTCTGAATTTGACAGGCACCATTGTTTATAGACATGTGCATACATGCATACATAGTTTACTTGTGAGCTAATGTATGTCTTTCTGTATTGATGTAAGTGACAATAATAAAGTGCATTTTCAGTTACGAAGAAAGATAAGACAGCAATAGATTCTAAAACTGCAATGAAAGTCCCATTTGAAGCTGTAGTAAGCTGCTAATTTTCTTCATCTGCTAGAATGGCTACCATCTTGTAGGATCATGATACCACGATTGCACAGACATCTATCAGTTGCTGCATGACCAAGCTGCCTCCCTTATGACATCATGAATGTTGGCTAATCAGCAGCTCTGATTGCTTCCTGCCACAAAATGCATCTCCATGGCTTCCACTCTTGTGCTGGACTGAGATGAGTTGACAGTGGCCTCCCCCCACTGAACATGGCCAGAAAACTCCACCAGTGGACTGCAGGAGGGGTAGGAGTGTGCAGAGGAGGGGGGAGGGGGTGGAACAACCTACATGATGCAGAGCAGTGGCAGCCAGTGCCAGTGTGTTGCCAATAACAAGCTGCCACAGTGACAGATGATGGTGCAAGAAGTGAGGGCAACAAGGTACTTGTCAGAGAGCTAGGAGCAGAGGCCAAAATGCTGGTCACTGCAGCTGTGTCCCTGCATTAAGAATAACTCGAAAGCAGATTTCTTGATAAGGTGGTCACGAACGTATGATGGAAAAATAAGGTGTTAACACCAGCAGTTCTGGCCAGTGATTTAGAAGGTTTCCAAGGCTTTGATTATCTATCATCATGCCTTGAAATGAGGGACATCCTATCCAAAATCCTTCTCATTCCTCGTAGAGTGTTGTCTGATCACCCACCCAATCTACACCTCATCCTAATCCATCCCTTTGTCACTCTCATTCCCAGCCTCTTGCCAAGGGGATTCTATTTCTGTGGAAGACCCGGGTAAATACCTGCCCAATCCACCAACCCAGCACTTTCTTCTCCTGTCCTATGTCGTCAGAGGGAGGGCCACCTGTGAAGGCAGCCATGTCATTCACCAACTCTGTTGCAGTCACTGCAAAGCTATTTACTTTGATATGACAACCAGTCAGTTGCCCGCTAGAAAAAACAGCCACTGCTAAACTGTGACCAAGCTAAAAGCTGACCAGCCAGTGGTACAACATGCAAGTGGGCAAAACATGCTTGATTTCAATGGCTGCCTCACTACTTAGGCCATCTGGATCCTTCCCTCCACTACCAGCTTTTCTGAACCATGCCGATGGGAGATATTTTTTCACAATTCTCCTGGCCTCAAACTCATTTAACCCACAGACCTCATATCCTCCATCCAACAATTTCCCCTTCCTCTGTCCTATCCCCCACTTCCAATTCAAGTCTCCACGCCATACACCTGATACACTTTCCCCTTGCATTCCTGGCCAACAAACCAGCTGTGCTAGCTAAGCACACTCGTTTGACCTATACTTGAGTATTGTTCATCAGTGTGGGATCCGTACCAGGTCAGGTTGACAGAGGAGATAGAGAAGATCCAAAGAAGAGCGGCACATTTCATCACAGGGCTATTTGGTAAGAGTGATAGTGTTACAGAGATGTTTAGCAAACTCAAGTGGCAGACTCTGCAAGTGAGGCGCTATGCATCATGGTGTACCTTGCTGTCCAGGTTTCGAGAGGGTGAGTTTCTGAATGAGGTATTGCATATATTGCTTCCCCCTACTTATACCTCCCAAGGAGATCACAAATGTAAAATTAGAGAGATTCGAGCACGCATGGAGGCTTTCCAGCAGTCATTCTTCCCGCGAACCATACGCGACTGGAACAGGAAAGGGAAGTAATGACAGTGGCACGTAAAGTGTCCTCCGCCACACACCATTGGGTGGATTGCAGAGTATAAATGTAGATGTAGATGTAGATGTGAACCCATCATTTTGCTTCCCACATTCTCTCCCTGTACCCACCCCACATGACATATCCTCCACCTCCACTTAGACCACCAGCCAAAATGCAGCACTGACATTGTGTGTCCAGCTAGCACCAAGTAGGGGCTTAGGCATGTGTATGCATGTGTAAATGCATGTGTGTGTGTGTGTGTGTGTGTGTGTGTGTGTGTGTGTGTGTGTGTGTGTGTGTGTACTCTAGCTCACAAAAGGATTCTCAGAATGCTAGCTAGTTTTATTTCTTTTCTGTATGTACCTGTTGATGAATCAATGCTTCTGGTTTTCAGTTAGTGATGTCCTTTACTCTTAAGACATTCCACCAGAACTTTCCTACAACATCATGACATTATTCCAATTTAAAGTAAAGTAACAAAGAACAAAAGTCAACAATAATATTAAAAAAAACAAGTGATCACATTTTCTGGAATGAGAAAACATAGGAGGACCATGCCATCATAATGACAGTCACTATACAAAAAAATCTCCAAACTTATACATAAAATTAAGCATTGTTCACAACCTGGATTAAATGAAATTATTAGTTTGGTGTATGAGAAAAAAGATAAGTGATTCTGTAATTTATTAACATATTTGAACTCTGAGATGTAAATTGTGGTTGTGGCTATCATTATGACTAATAATCATATAAGTCTGGTATTTAGCTATTCCAGTACACACATTACTGTTGAGGTGTCTGAAGTCATTAAAAATACATAAATGCTTAATACAAAGTGACAGGTAAAACTACAGCTGAGCATTGTACAAAGAGGAGCAGTACCTTTTCTCTAGTACTTAGTGGAAAGCCCAAGATGGTGTAGTGCTGGTTGTGGGAGCATGCAGGACCAAGGTGGGGGCAGCATAGGCTTGCTAGGTGCAGTTGTGCGGGGTTGTGGTGGGGGGGGGGGGGGGGGGCACGGTTCAAAAGTGGAAAAGGAGAGGAAAAAGAAGGGGAAAAGGACTAGTGGCTGCACTGAAGGAGTAGAAGGCTTCGTTGGGCTGGAAAGGGAGTAGGGAAGAGGTAAGAGATAGGTAAGCAGTACAGCTTGTAAGCACAGCACACACCACCAGGCAGTACCACAGGCATCAATAAGTAGACAACTCACTCCAGAGATGGCATATAGCACAGCAGTTTCCACACCAAGAAGTACAGTGGTGACACTGCCAGAGAACTGATATATGCTGCCACCACAGCCTGGCAGGCAGCTCCAAGTCAGCTCAACTACCAAGAAGACCACTTTTTACTTGTGCACTTCATACCACATAGTCTGTATCTTGCTACTCCACACCAGCCCATCCTCAAGGAACATTCTAGTGGAACAAGGACTGCTTACTATTTGGCCTTAGCTTCTGGAATAGTAGTTGAACTCCAGGATCTGCTGCCTGAGTCAATTTGTATGAAGTAGAGTATTCATCAATAAAGGCATGTGTTCTTGTCACTAATCATTATCAGTGTTTCAGTGATCTCATTCTACTCGCATAGTGTTTTCCTCAGTGCTATAATTGAGGATGGTAATGAGTAAGATCTCCTTCTGTGTTTGCATCAAAAGTACAATACAACAGCTGGTGATGAGGATGAGATAGGATCTTCACAAGTTACAGGATTAATTTTTATTTTTTCCAACCCATCGACTCTTGTTACTTGTTATTTATTTCTTGCCATTCCTCTTTATATATCCAGTACGTTAGTGTGTGGACTTTTAACTCAGAATGGACACTACTAAAAAGATGAGCATGTTATTTTGTGTGCATCTTCCAATTCAAATTTCTTACAGACGTAGCTTCTGCTTCACAAGGAGGTTCTCTGATGCATGTTGTTCTGTTACATGGCAAGCAAATCCAGCAGTTCCTGCAAGCCATGATACAGGTAACACAACAACAATGGCAGAATCTACAAGCGGCATGGCAGTCTCAGCCACAGCCTCCATCAGCCACTCCGCAGTTTCCACAAACAGCATGTGGGCTGGTTAGAATACTTAGTACAGTTGACCAATCACTAGTTGCAATGTATGAAGATGAACAAACTTTGACGACAAACACTTGTGGCTGCTGCAAAATTCAAGTTCTTCTAACTGAAAAGTTCAAGTTCTTCTGACTTCAGCAGGCAGCAGGTCAAACTCAAACAGTGGATCACTGAATTATGAGGTTTAATTAGGCATTGGCGGATGAATACTTCCAGCATAAGAAGCCACACTCATTCTGCCAATGGCCTTGTCAAAAAAGAGCAGAGGAGTGGACAGAAGTTCACACCACTCTCTTGTCCTTGCGGTGGAAAAATGCCCTAAGGGCAGAAGAATCAGCAATGATCAATGGCATGAGAATGAGGAAGGCAATGGAAAACAGTGCATTACAGATGCATACCTTGTATCCATACGACATGTGGCCTGTAATTGAAAAAGTGTCATGATGATCTCTCTATTGGCAAAAGATTCCAGTGTAGTCCCTCATTCAAATCTCCAGGAGGGGACTGCCAAAGGGGAGGTTACCATGAGAAAAATGATTGAATAACCAATGAAAGAATAATGTTCTACAAGTCAGGGCATGGAATGTCAGAAGCTTGAATGAGGTAGGGAAGCTATAAAATCTGAAAATGGAAATGAAAATGCCCAATCTTGATATAGCAAGGCTCAGTGAAGTAACATGGAAAGAAGACAAGGATCTCTGGTCAAATGAGTATACGGTAATATCAACAGCAGCATAAAATGGTATAATGAGAGTAGGATTTGTTATGTATAGGAATTTAGGGCAGAGAATGTGTTACTGCGAACAGTTCACTGATAGGGTTGTTCTTATCAGAACTGATATAAAACCAACACCAATAACAATAGTCCAGGTACAAATCTGATGTTGCAAGCTGAAGATGAAGAGATAGAGAAAGTATATAGGGATATTCAAAGGGTAATACAGTATGTAAAGGGAGATGAAAATCTAATAGCCATGTGGGACTGGAATACAGTTGTAGAGGAAGGAGTAGAAGAACAGGTTATAGGAGAATATGGGCTTGGGACAAGGAATGGGGGAGGAGAAAGACTAACTGAGTTCTGTAATAAATTACAACTAGCAATAGCGAATACCCTGTTCAAGAACCACAAGAGGAGAATGTGTACTTGAAAAAGGCTGGTAGATATGGAAAGATTTCAGTTAGATTACACCAATGTCAGACAGAGATTCTGAAATCAGATACTGGATTGCAAGGAATGCCCAGGAGCAGGTATAGACACAGATAACAATGTAGTAGTGGTGAAGAGTAGACGGAACTTTAAGAGAGTAGTCAGGAAGTATAAATATGCAAAGAAGTGGGACATGGAAGTACTAAGAAATGATGAGATATGCTTAAAGTTCTCTAAGGCTACAAGTACAGCAATAGGAAATAACTCTGAAAATGGTCACTGAGGAATAAAATAATAGGAAGTGCAGGGAAGCTCAGATGAAATGGCTGCATGAAAAATGTGAATAAATTGAAAAAGAAATCTTGTTGGATGGACTGACTCAGTGTATAGGAAAGTCAAAAAAATCTTTGGTGAAATTAAAAGCAAGGGTGGTAAAATCAAGAGTGCAACTGGTATTTCACTGTTAAAAGCATAGTATAGACTGGATAGGTGGAAAGAGTACACTGACAGCCTCTATGAGGGGGAAGATTTGTCAGATGTGATAGAGGAAGAAACAGGAGTCAATTTAAAAGAGATAGGGGATCCAGTATTAGAATCAGAATTTAAGAAAGCTTTGGAGGACTTAAGATCAAATAAGGTAGAAGGGATAGATAGTATTTCATCAGAATATCTAAAATTATTGGGGGAAGTGGCAACAAAATTACTATTAATGTTGGTGTGGAGAATGTATGAGTCTGGCAACATACCATCTGACTTTCAAAAAAATATCATCCACATAATTCTGAAGACCGCAAGAACTGACAAGTGAGAGAATTATCACACAATCAATTTAACAGCTCATGCATTCAAGTTTTTGAGAAGAATAACATATAGAAGAATAGAAAAGGAAATTTAGAATGTGTTAGATGATGATCAATTTGGCTTTAGGAAAGGTAAAGGCTCCAGAGAGGCGATTCTGATGTTGCAGTTTATAATGGAAGCAAGACTAAAGAAAAATCAAGAACATTCATAGGATCTGTCAACATGGTAAAAGTGTTTGACAATGTAACATATTCAAAATTCTGAGAAAATTAGGGGTAAGCTACAGGGAGAGATGGATAATATACAATACATACAAGAGCCAAGAGGGAATAATAAGAGTGGATGATGAACAATGAAGTGCTTAGATTAAAAAGGGTGTAAGACAAGATGTAGTCTTTCATCCATAATGTTCAATTTGTACATCAAAGAAGCAATGATGGAAATAAAATAAAGGTGAAAAGGTGAAAAGATATCAATGATGCAATTCAATGAAGACATTGCTATCCTGAGAGAAAGTGAAGAAGGATTACATGATCTGCTGAATGGAGTGAACAGTCTAATGAGTACAGAATATAGATTGAGAGTAAATTGAATAAAAACAAAAGTAATGGGAAGTAGCATAAATGAGAACAGAGAGAAGCTTAACATCATGATAGATGGTCATGAAGTAGAGAAAGTTAAGGAATTCTAATACCTAGATAGTAAAATAACCAATGACAGATGGAGCAAGGAGGACATCAAAAGCTGACTAGCACAGGCAAAAATGATATTCCTGGCTAAGAAATGTCTACTAGTATCAAACATAGGACTTAATTTGAAGTAGAAGTATTTGAGAACATAGTTTGGATCATAGCATTGTATGGTAGTGAAAAATGGACTGTGGGAAAACTGAAAAAGAAGAGAATTGATGCATTTGAGCTGTGCTGCTATGGCAGATGATGAAAATTAAGTTCTGTGCAGAATCAGAGAGGAAACGAATACGTGGAAAACACTGACAAATAGAAGGGACAGGATGATAGGACATCTGTTGAAGATGTCAGGAAATGACTTCCACAGTACTAGAGAGAGCTGCAACAGGCAAAAACTGTAGAGGAAGACAGAGACTGGAATACATCCAGCAAATAATGGAGGATACATGTTGCACGCGCTACTCTGAGATGAAGAGGTTTGCACAGGAGAGGAATTCATGGAAAGCTTCATCAAACCAGTCAGAAAAGACTGATGATTCAAAGAAAAAAACCTAATCCTTGCAAATTTTATGTCATTGTGGAGTATCATACAGCAACACCATGCTGGATGGTGCTATAACTCAAAATATATGTTACGATAGAATTCGTGTGGCTGTTTTTGAAACAATCTGATCTTCTCTAGATACAGTATTATAGTTAATTGAGGCTCAGGACACTTACAATTTAGCTAATTGTGAGATGCAAATGTCAAATATTAATGTCTTGGATAATGACAGTGTTAGCAGTGCTGCAGAATGTAAACAGTCCCTTGCTCACTCGACCTATGTGACACAGCATCTAATGTCATGTACAGTGACAAAACGGTGCCATGCCATGATAGGAGAACGGCAGTAGACAGTAAAACATAGCAAAGTCTTGCCCAAAGGGCTGTAGTCACCATAAGTGTGCTCAGAGCTCAAGTTGTGACACTGTTCATTATTTTTGCAACACAAAAGGTCATGTACAGTGAGTGTGCATGAAAAAGCTCTGTGGACAGCAAATTCCCAAGCAACATGCCATTAACCACTAAACCAGTTTAAATCATTAATGTTGTACGGCACAGCCAGCCATGGAACAGTGAAAACCGATGACCATAGTAAATGTTGTAAAAGATAGCCCAAGTACACAACTTAGCAAACACCAGTTGAGTAATTTTCATTTGCCAAACAAGTCAAGCTGATGCAAATACAAGTCCACTGCTAAATCTTCACTCACTTGACATGTCATATATTGTGCTAGCTCACAGCAATGGTCAAGAAATGATAATTCTCTCTTATATGTGAAACATAGTTGGGACAAGGTGTTTGTTACTTTGTCAGTAGCTAAGAAAGATATCAAATTGCAAATGGACACTGGTGCTTCAGTTACACTTCTCAGTGACCTTACTTTTGAATGATTAGGTCCACCAATACTGAGCCTAGCAATGCATGTGTTGTCAACTTGTAATGGACAGGAAATTCCAGTTTTAGGAACTTCCAGTATGCTAGCTACTCTTCAAGGTGTAACAAAGAGAGTTGTATTCACAGTGCTTTCTGCCTAATCTTCACAGAATATTTCGGGATTAGATTCTTTTGATTTTTTTTGGATTGTCAGTCCACAAGGCAGTGTCGCAAATTTTAACACATGTGCCTACAGGTAAGCTTCAAGCTTTGTGTGACAAATTTAGTGAACTGTCTAATGATGGTCTCAGTAGGGCAAACAGTTTTTTAGCTCATATATCACTCAACAACAATGCAAAACCAAAGTTCTGTTGAGCTAGGCAAGTGAACATTGCCATTAGGGAACAGGTCGCTGAACAATTGCAGCAATGGCAAGCTGATTGGGTTATGAAGCCATTCAGCACAAGTCAGTGCTCTTTGCACTAGTCATCTTTTGTAAACCTTCAGGTCATTTTCAACTATGTGTTGATTTTAAGTTGACTGTGAACTCTCAGACAGGGGTAGATACATAAACTTTGCCCCGCCCAGAGCAACTTATGGACAGATTAGACGAGGGTAATTATTTTTCCAAGATGTACTGGAGGATTCTTATCTCCAACTGCCTTTGGGTGACTACTCAAAGAAATTTGGACGTTCTGAAAAAGAACATTTAGCTGATCTCAGGTGTCTTTTTTCAAGTACCGTTAACAGCAGGCCTCAAGTGCTTCAAAGATAAGTGCTCTTTTTTCCAGGTGGAAATAAAATATCTGGGACATGTCATTAATTTGCAGGGTATTCACCCCACCTAGACTCACTTGTGAGCTATCAAAGACTTGCCAGGAACTGCTAAAGGAACTACAAGCACTGGAAATTCCAGTTTTAGCAACTTCCAGTATGCTAGCTACTCTTCAAGGTGTAACAGCTGTTAGGCATCAGCTGAAATGGGCACTACTTAGTAACATGTGTTCATACATTTTCATCCAATTAAACCACATTTTCATCCAATTAAACCTGTGGTGTTAGCAGTTGATGCTTCTTCTATTGGCCTACATAATGTTCTGTTGCATTGTGTTGGATCATGGGATAATCCAAAAGCATTTGCCTCCAGACTTCTAAGACTCAGGCAGATTACAGTCAGAATGGAAAAGAAGCATTGGCAATCATTTATGGTGTACCCACATTTCATCATCACCTCCACGGAAGGAAGGTCTACTTGCTCATAGAACATAACCCACTTCCTTCACTCTTCTACCCAACCAAGCCTGTCCCACATCACATAGTGCAGATAGTGCAATGATGGGCTTTATTGCTGTCAAACTACAACTATGAAGTCTTGTGACATCCTATGGCTCAACATTCCAATGCCAATGTGTTGTCAGAGATAAAGGTGGACAAGGATGATCAGTTCAACTCCTCTAGAGCACTGTGTTGTCAGAGAGATGCTCTGGATGCTTCACAGTTCACAATTTTCCCATGGACTTGCATTGCATAGCACAGGAGATAGATGTTGATGTAGATTTAAGCACTGTGTGGAATTATGCGTGCACAGAGTGCCCAAGGAGAGTGAAAGACATGGTTCAGCTGGAAGTATATTGGTACTTTGCTCTCTGTCAAGACTTGTCAGTACAATGTTGTGGCTTATCTACATCTACATCTACATTCATACTCCGCAAGCCACCAGGCGGTGTGTGGCGGAGGGTACCCTGAGTACCTCTATCAGTTCTCCCTTCTATTCCAGTCTCGTATTGTTCATGGAAAGAAGAATTATTGTTACACACTGAGAATGACAAGGCCTGGGTCATCATCCCATGTGCCCTTCAGCAGGATATTTTAAGGTTGTTGCATCAAGGATACTGTGGTTTTGTGAGGACAAACCAGCTTGCTCAATGTCATTGTTCTTGGCCACAGATGGATGCCCATATTGAAGACATGATGTCATGCTGCACCACCTGGATGGAGCAACAGACAGCTCCATGCTGTCAATGCTTTTCTGACTGGCCAAACATCAGCAGTCAGTGGAAATGAAACACATTGACTCTGCTGGATCTTTCTGGAATACATGTTGCCTTCAGTCGTTTTCCTCCATGGTTCTGATGAACTCAATGTTGTCATGCAGTGCTATCAGAACATTTACTTCAATTTTTTGCGCTGAGGACTTGTCGGAAGTGTTAACGTCTGATAATGGACTGCATGTCACCACTCAGGAATTTGAACAATTGTGCACAGCCAACAGTATTGAACATGTGACCACTATGCTGTTCCACCAACAGTCAAATCCTGAAACTGAACATTTTGTACTAAAATTCAAGGCACAGATGAATAAATTCCATGAAACTCACTTACAGGAGCAAGCCTTTCAACTGTTCCTATCTACCTTTCATGCAATCCATCAAGATGGACCTTCCTTGGCCAAACTCCTGCACAACTGATGGGAGAACTCCCTGCTTCATCTGCTGCACCAACCAGCGAGGAGTACCAGTCAGTACAAAGATTCTCATTCTCAGATCCAGGGCGCAATGCTCTTCAGGACCTTCTGGCCCAGACAGCAGATCATTTCATGTGTCTTTGGACACAACATGTTCTTGGTTTCTTCCTACACAGGGTTACTGCTCAAAAGACAATGGAACTAGTTATGGCCTCTGAGACTCCATGATCCTGTCACTGCATTTCATTTTACAGATTCAGCACGCAGCCAGGAGTCAAGGTTGTGACCATCCAGTTTTCCAGGTCTTTCCATGGATTCTCAGGACAAATGTTAGGGTGCGGACAAGAGCCTGTCACTGGCTTCAGTGCCAGTTCCCGTCCCATCTGCTGTGCCTGCACCTAGACCTCCCCCTCGCCATTGGTTCACACTGCAACCATATGCAACCACAGCCATGAGATTTGGGGAGTGAGGGGGGGGGGGGGGGGGGAGGTGTCATAAGCACAGCAAGCACCACCAGGCAGCATCACAGGCATTGATAGATCAAAAGAACTGTTCTATCCAGCCTTAACTTCTGGAATAATTGTTGAACTTTAGGACAACTGCCTGAGCTGATTTGTACCAACTTGTGTATTCATCAATAAATGTGTGCATTCATATCATTAATCATTATCAGTGTTTCAGTGTTCTCCTTGCTCTCCTATGATAGTGTTTCCCTCAGTGCACTATAAATAGTTGAGGGTAGTGGTAAGTAAAATCTCCTTCTGCAGTTGTATCAAAAGTACGATACAATAAGTCAAGGACAGGGTCTGGTTAAAACCAGAGGGGCTACAGGAACATAGGATATGCTGTATGGAGAGCTCCTGCCTATGCATTTCAGAAAAGCTAGCTTTAGTCAGAAAGATCCAGGTGGCACAATCTGTGAAGCTGTTGTTGAAGTGAAGTGTATTGTGTTGGGCAGCATGTTCAGCTGCAGCCTGGTCCAGCTGTCTCTTGGTCACAGTTTGTTGGTGTCCTTTAATGTGGACAACTTCGTAGTCATCATGCCCACTTAGAAAGCAGCACAGTGGTTGCAGCTAAGTTTGTAGATCACATGTCTGCTTTCATGGGTAGCCCTGCCTTTGATGGAATAGGAGATGCCTGTGACCATACTGGAGTAGCTGATTGTAGGAGAATGTGTGGGACTAAAAGCTAAAGCATATAACAGTCCTTTCATTGTGTCTGTCTGTGACTCATTGTTTCTTCTGTATGGTGAGTAGTGACCTATGATTTTGATAATAATGTTGCTTCTCTATTAAGATATATAGACATTAGTAATAACATAATTTAGCAATAATTCCTGTATTTATCAATAAGACTTCATTAACACTAGTCATAATTTGTTGCCACTGTACTTTACAGATGCAGCCTGCAGTAACCATTTCTGCCCACAAATGTTAATGAAGCTTCTACATCCTCCATCCTCTCCTTCATGATGGGAATTACAGAATATAATGTGAGAATGAATTAATTAATTAATTAACTGACTCATTCCACTTCCCTGGAAACTCTCCTTTGTGATGTGATCTGTGGAACTTTATGGATGATTTAGTGAAAGACTAAACAAATGAATTACTTTCTGTCCATGTTGCATGTCATATTATTTGATAAAGATGTGGCACTTATAACTGTGATTGAAATGATATCAAAACTTTTAGAGAGTACTCATTACCATATTTTTAGCACCAACATAGTTGTTAATGTAGAGGATACTAGCCCACCAGTATTTTTCACAGTTTTCTTGCTCATGGATAACTGTTGTCTTCCATAAAGGACCAGAACCCAAATAAGGCAACACATAAATGTAGAATAATATAACCATGAAATACAATGGAGTTAACCTGAAATAACAACAAAACATGGATAATCAAACATTCAAGCAACATAAGTAAAACATAAATAATTCACAATCAAAAAGAGTGAAATTAACTTAAAAAATTATTAATATGTCAAAATAGGTAAGAGATCAGAATTATTGTGTTGCAGAGTATTCTCTGCAATGAAGCATAGTATTACCACTATTACATTGTGGTTCCAATGATGCAGTAACTAAATGGAGTCTTACAGTGGATGGGAAGCTCATGCCACACTCACCAATGACTGATTTCCATGCAGCAGTTGCAGCCTGCAGCTAATAGCGTTACATGAAAAAAATGTGTTTTTACAGTTTCCTTGCTGTTAAACCATATATATGTAAAGGAAGCAAAGCTACATCAAATTTTGGAAGTTTTTCAGTCAATAATATATATGCACAATTAGGTGAAAAGATTCATTATTCATCAATTACACTAACTAGGACTACCTGTCCAGTGAGACCTAAAGCAGAAGCAAAATGGCCAGATGAATGTAGTTGTAGAAAAAAATCATCTACATCTACATTCTGCAAACCACTGAGAGCACTGCACCATTGTTCCAGTTATTAGGCCTTTTCCCCATTTAGTTTGCACATGGAGCTCAGGAAGAATAATTGCCTCAGTGCACACTATAATTAGACTAAGCTTGTCTTTGTGATCTGTGTAAGTTTGAGAGAGTGTTGTAGAGATGCGTAAGATACTCCAATGGCAGAATAGAGAAGAAAGATGTTGAGCATCATGGAGAGATTTACTGTTAGGTTGTTTCTGAGAAATTACTTTCCCAAACAAGTTAGGCAACATATAATTTTTTTGCTTGGGCTGTAATGTCATACTTGGCGCATTCCAGCCTTCCTCAAGCAGTTTCAATTAAGTTCACAATCTGCAGCAGTGCCTCCAAAAATTACTAAGACCCTATTATTCTGAGCCAATTAGAATGCCTGAATCAGAGACTGAAGGTTCTGTGACAAGCTAGGCTGTGATGCCCTGAGCTTGCACTATAGTGTTGAGAGTGCTGCTAAATATGTCAGGTTGCACTGCTATGGATCAGAGGCTGCTACCCAGGAGGCTGAATGTGTGTGGAGTGTACACTAAGGTTACAATGGTTAGCAGGTTAGGCAACTCTCCATCCAATCCAGAAAGTCCGCCCCCCCCCCTGCCGCCCCCCACCCGCCCCCCCACCCATACCCCCCCCCCCCCCACACACACACACATACACACATACACACAGATGAGATGATGATTCAAATCCTACAATGGAAACTCCGGGTGGCCCAAGATGATGGAATTGGCAGACCTGTGTGTGTGTGTGTGTGTGTGTGTGTGTGTGTGTGTGTGTGTGTGTGTGTGTGTGTTTTACTGATGAAGGCTTTGGCCAAAAGTTGTACGTGAGTGTCTTTTAACTGTGCCTGTCTGCAACTTCATGTGTCTTCTTTATGGTAAGTAGCAATCTATCTTTTTTCTACATGATTAAAAATGCTAGTGATCAACTGTCAAAGCATAAAGCATTCAGAACAAAGCACCACATTTTGAAGCAGACCTAAAAAGCAGTGGAGCTCATAATACTAGATACAGAAAACTGGCTAAAACCTTAAATTGAGATCAGTGAGATTTTCAGGGTAAATCTAAGCGTGTGTAACAGGATAGGCTAATGGGAACCACATGTGTTGTATTTGTCATAGTACACACGAAACTCAAATCTGCTAGGATACAAATTGAGGTTGCAAATAAGGATGAGTGGATACAACTCATTACAAAGATGCCATAAACTTATAATTGTATCCTTCTTTGACCACCAGAGTCACACCCAAGAGTTAACTGAAAACTTCAGAAAAACCCTCAACTCCATAACACATACATTTTTCAGTCACTGGAAGAGGCTTACAATAGTACTGCCCCAACTTAATTCTTGCACCACTGCAAAGTTTAACGAAATAGATATTATGGTCAGTGACACTGAGAAACAGCTGAAATCGCTAAAATTTAACAAGGCTCCAAGGCCCATGGAATCCGTGCCAGATGCTGTACAGAATTTATAGTTGAGTTAGCTCCTTGTTTAACCATAATATACCATGGAGCCCTCACTGTGCCTAGTGATTGGAAGAAGCATGCATCATGCGTTTCTACAAAAAGGGTAGCAGAAGTGATCAACAAAACTACCAACCAATTTCATTGACTTCAATCTGTTGTATACTCTTAGAACATATTTTGAGCTCAAACATAAGGGGATATCTTGAACACAGTGACTCCCATGCCAACCATCACAGATTCCAAAAACATCAGTTATGTGACACACTAGTTTCATCTTTCTCAGCTGAATTCCTGAAAGCCATGGATCAAGGCAGTCAGGTGGATGCAGTATTTCTTGGCTTACAAAAATAATTTGACTTTGTAGCACACCAACACTTATCAGAAATTATGATTATGTGGGGTCCCAAACAAAATTTGTGACTTTATTGTGGATTTCTTGGTAATCAGGATGCAGCATGTTATCATAGATGAAGAGTCAGCAGCAGAAGCAGAAGAAAATTCAAGTGTGTCCCAGGGAAGTTATTTTGGGACTCTCACTGTTCATGTCACATTTTAATGCACAGGCAGACAATATTAATAGTAAGTCAGACATTCTATCTGAAAGAAGCTGCACAAATGTTCAGCCATATCTTGACTAGGTTTCAACATAGTGCAAGTATTAGCAACTTACTTTAAATTTAAAGGAATATAAAACTGAGCACTTCACAAAATTCAAAAAAATCAGTACACTATGATAACAGTATTAATAAGACAAGTAGAATCAGTCGACTCATACAAATATCAGGGATATTATTCTGTATTAATATGAAATATAATATAGGCTCTGTTATTGGAAAAGTGGGAGTCTTACAAGTAATATTTTTCTTCTCATGCACCAGCTGCAAATGGAACAGGGCTGGACATGAATGATATTGCTACGCTTGTAGAGTATAGGTGTAGATGAAGACATAGATCCTGCACATTTTGTTTAGTAAAAAAGAAACGCCATTTCTTCATGCAGTATTCAAAAATATTGCAGTGTTTCTCAGTTGTTTGTAAGTAAATGAACTAGCTAGTAAAATAATCATTTTGTTACAAATGCTAGTGTAATATGTTAGCTTCATAACAAATTAGTTGAATTCACGGCATGTAGTGAAATATGATGAGGGCGGATGTTCGACAATGCTAAGGACATAGGCAGCGGCGATACATCGGTGCCTGTGTCCACTGGGAAAAGGTATCCCAACGAAATGTCTTTAATGTAAAGTCGCCCGCCATTATCCGGTCATTCCCAGACAGAATGGAACACTGAGGGGGTGCCTGTCATGTTGTGTGCAGGAGGCGGCACCCAGACCTACCTGCGATTGGCGTTTGGGAAGTAGCAGGGTGGTCTGCAGTTCCGTGCCACCTCACCAAACCGTGTGTGGAAGTAACAGTACGGGTAGTGCGGTTGCATTTCCTGCGGAACGTTCATTGCCAGTGGCGGTGGCTGAGGTTCAGTGGCCTCAGCAGGCTTGGTTGCAGGAGGGGGCGTGACCATGGGCGGAGCTGGTGACGTCCCAGTAGCTTGTTTACTGCTGGCCGCGACACGTAGCGAGCAGAATGGTCGGCACAGTCCGGCCACAGGACGATGAGCCTGAACCTGAAACTTGACAGGTAGGCAGTGGCTGGCGAGATAGAGCAGTGATGCATCGTGTAGCTTGTCAGCAATTGTCATTCTTAGCTCGACAGGTTCGGGAGACCTCTGAGCCAGGGCAAAGCGGATGTGAGGAGATAGTTTATCTGACCAGATGGCAAGGAGAGCTGTGTCAGAGAGTAGATCGGCGCTGACCAGGGCATGTAGTCATCTCCAGAGCTGGGAATGTTTGTCATTGCCTAGTTGCTCGACGTGGAGCACTTGCCATATTGCTGCCTCAGTTGAGCATGCAAGCCAACATAGAACTGTCTTTTTGGCTAGAGTGTACCGAATAGGTGAGTCCGGGGCGTCGACCAGGTCAGCAATCAAGTCCTCCTGGTCGTGCAGGTGGGTGATGAGGCACAGAAACCTGGTTGACTCATCGAGTTTGTAATGGTTGAACACTTCATCCACAATTTTGAACCAGGTTTTAGCTCTGTCGGGATTAAACGGCAGCAGCGTCAGTAAACGTTGTAGAATGTTCGGAAGAACAGGTTGAGTTGAGTTCGTCTGGGCACTGTGTGAAACGAGCTGCTGTCACTGTAGTATTCCAGGAGAGTGTGCCTCCAGGGGATGTGGCAATGATGGCTGTTCGGGTGGCAGCATGAAGGAGATACGTTATGGTTGAGCACGATCCTTCATGACACGAAAGGCCGACATGGGTGAGACACCGTAATGTGTCGATTGCGGTTGAGGAGCTCAAAACATTGCGGGTGTGTTTGGATTGACGCATTGCGGAAGATTGACGTGGATGAGGCACCAAGATGTGCTGAGAACGGTAGCGGAAGCTCAACTGGAACTGGCGCAGGGGCGACAGGTGAGAAAAAGTTCAAAGTTTGAGAACACATGTTAGTCCGCGGAAAGCTCAACATATGATCAGAGCTGGGGCCACCTATGTTGCAGGAAGACTGCGGAGGTGCGGGCTGTCCAGAAGCACAGTGTGGGAAATGATGTCGAACGTGGGACGGAATATGTGAATGTTCACTGTTAATAGTCACTCCACTCAAAATGGTGTGCGGATGAGGTGAATGCCGTGGCACAAAACACTGAGGCATAGCAGTGGGACGGAGGTGCAGGTCAGGCACAGATAACAAGTTATTGTTCCTGTTGCAGGCAGAGGTATCGAAGTAGGAAGGCAAGTGCTGATGCTGAACCGAGGCAGGCACAGGCGTGGTGGGATGCTGAGTGGATTGACCTGTGAATGAAGCAGTTCTGGCCATGTGGCAGGTATCTGCGTGGTACTGCACTGACTGTGGCATGGAAAATCGTTGTCCTGGTGGTGGTAGGTTGTCCAATGAAGCATTTGCAGAAATCAGCATTGGTCCCACACTGCACGGAGATCCGTAAGAGGTAACTACACAGTTGATGAAGGAGGGCACATGTGGTGGGAACAAAGGCATTTGACAGCGTGAGTCATGCACACTCCTAACCTCACTTACTGTGGCAGGCTCGAAAATGTCTGGCGAAATCGGCATAATTGTCAAGTGAGAGGCATCGTGTTGCAGTCCTGGCGGTTGTACATCGCCCGCAACACGATGCATGTCGATCACAAAATCCAGCGTTAGGCACTGGGTTGAAGTCATTGTTCGAATGCTGTGTCGATGTCATACACATGAAAATAACTGACGCAGAGGTCGCGGACACAGTAAAATGGCGAAAATGGAAGAAGTTACAACTCGGGGTCACCAGTGAGGGAGATGTTCGGGTTAGTTACACCAAACAGTCCCCATTCAGCAGTAGTTCATTTATTCACCCAAACACAAGCTAGGCTCACAAAGAACTGGACATGGCAGAAGCGAGCAAAGATAGCAAAGATAATCTTAGTTTAGTTCAAAGATGGATGCATCGATGTTGGTGTTGATTTCATCGGTGCCACAAACTTAATCAACAGGGTACCACGTGTCATAATATCAGTGCTGGCTGTTCTAAATTAAAAAGCATGTTGAAACCATTTGCTTGATTAGTTGCAAGTGTTAATGCTCATAAAATTATTTGTAATCTATGCAGCTCTTAAGAGTTTCTGAAAATGCCTTTGCTTCATTAGCTATTTCAAATTCTTTTATATGCAAATTGCCATAAAGTGTGATGAGAGTTGATAAGTAATTGTCATTTGATGTCTACAAAATCTACTTACGGATGCTTGCATGGAGTGATGAGACAAAAGTTATTGCGATATGGCTCAGACAAAGTCATCAGCAACAAAAACTCTTATAACACTTGCTAGAGGTGATGGTTTTACCAACATTTAATTTTTTCCTGTCTGAGGTTAATCTCTAAACTATTTTAACAGCAGCACAAGTTGGCAGAACAGTTTATCACTAGTACATATTAAGGCAGTTATTCCTGGTTGTACAAACTCTGAGGTACCACACTTTCTGTGAACTATCTAATATCAGTCTACATGATCTCTGAACAAATTTTGTAATTTACTTCCAAGAATTGTCTTTCACATAAATGTCATTATAGACTGGACTAGCTACATCAAAAATGCAAAGTCACTTTTGCAGCAAGTAGTTTCAGTCTTTCTTTTTTCTAACAGCCATAGCTGCCCTGTTGTAAAATCAGTATGACTGCACAACTCGTGCTGCCCATATGCCACCACACACAGCTGACACAACTAGCAAACCACTCATGGTATTTTTCCAGCTGGGTAGTAAGAGCTGCACCAGTTGTCACAACTTGTCACCACTTCATAGGAACCACTCATTTAATAACCTGTCTGCATACAGATATCTTTACTAACGATTTACTGGATGTTGTGCTAAAAGGCAAGGCTTAACAGTGGTTGTATCTCAACTTTCAAATAAGATTAACTGTTTCACAAGTGATTCTTTTCTTTCATGGAGCAATGTCTGCCAATGAAGAGAGCTATGATTAATAAGTCTGAGAGTGTATAAAAGTTTCAAAATTGCTACAATATAATTTAAGTGCTGCAGCAATACACATTTCTTGACTCATAAAAGAAAAGAAAATGTTGAACTTTTTAAAAATTACCACATAAACCCTACTAAAGACCAACCCTGAACACATAAATCTCCCAATAGACAAAGAAGTGTAAGCAGCACTCAAGGAATTGTAAAATTACAAGGCATGTGGCGAAGACAAAGATATCACAAGAATATGGAAATATTCTAGTTACACAGTTTGGACCTCCCTGCACATGGCTGTGTCAAAAATCTGGATAACAGAAAAGATCCCTGAACATTGAATGATGTCTATGCATCACAGAAAGGAGGTAACAGCAATATAGATAACTACAGAGGTATATCTCTCTTGGACTGTACATTCAAGATTTTCTCCAAAATTTTATATTGTAAGATTAAACAACAACTAGAGCAAGAAGTAGTTGAATACCAGAGAGGCTTAAGACCCTGGAGAAGCTGTGCAGAAAAATCATCACCTTAAAATTAATCACACCATATTACAGTAAACAAACAAGCCTCTCACCATAACCTTTGTGCATTCTGAAAATACATTTTATGACAATGTTTGGGAAGAAATGCATTTCATTCTTTAGAGGTCTAATTGGGTCAAAAGAAAATGGAATCACCAGGAGAATAAAAGACAAATTACAGAACAGTAAAAGCACTATTAAATGGATTACAGTAATCAAGAAACATATGATGAAACTAAAAATTACAATAGAAGATTTGAAGACAAACCAGACAAAATTAAGAAACAAACCAGACTACAGAATGGGATCAACAACTAAATACTGAAAAAGGTGATTTCATATGAGGAAGTACAGGACAGACTGGAAACTGAAAAACAATTTTTATGAAACTGAATAAAGTGTTTCAATGAAGACCATGAGACACAGATAAATAAATATTTGGAAGAATAAATTATTCATTATAATATTGTGGGTGATTTTGGGGTACATAGCGTGTGAAATTTAGTAGACAGAGCTACCACTTCTGGCAGCAAAAATGGCCCTAAGCCTGCTGAGGATTGATCAGGACTGAGCTTGGATGATAGATATTGCATCGACTTACAGGCAGAGTTCATAAATCCCACTGGCTAGCAGGTGGTTGTGTGGCAGGAGCTGGAGAATATGCTGGGTAGGTCAAGCATCAAATACCCTCCTTATAATAGTAGCATAGGCAACATTCAGTCTCAAGTTATCTTGTTGGAAGATAATGTTATGGAATCCTTGTAGATAGGGCACTGTCACAATGTAATCGCTGCTGTCCAGATTACATGCTGTGTTAACCAGATGTGAGTGTTGTCTACCCAGTGGTGACCCATACCACCCCACCAGATGCTCTGCCTATATGACAATGGCAAATGCACTTTTGTTGGAATTTTCACACACAGGTTCATCCATTGTGATGCTGTACCTGGAACTGAGACTCATCTGAAAAGATGACATGGAACCTCTCCTGTGTTCAGTGTTGTCATTGGGTACAGTACTGTTGATGTGCCTCTCTTCTGTCGGAGTCAAAGAATGTGACAACAGTGGTACAGTATTGGCAGTGTGTAGTGCTCCAGACATTAGTGCACTGTCTGTATAGGTAATTGAATTGCTGCAAACAACCTCAATTCTTGTCTCAAGTTATTTAATGTGATTGTATGATCATACACAGCCAGATGAACAATATGTTTATCCCCTCAGATGCTAGTCATGTGGGTCTGCTTTGATTCTCCAAGGGAATGACTATTTCCCTCTTGAACTCAGTAATTCCATATTTGAATGACAGTCATTGTATCCTGACCAATGTGAGCAACAATATTGTGGAGATATACTCCACAGTCTTGGTAGATTATGATACTCCTGCTGCCAAATACTGGTAGAAATTTCTTCTTCTTACATAATGCATAACAAAATCTTCTCACAAACAGCCAACATTCAAATGGAATTTCAGATTGAGAAACCAAATGTATAGTTTTTTCTTATATTTGAATTGCAGACTATCTTACTCTTCCTGTTTTGTGTGGTTGCTCTGAGATGCTAATCATCTGGATATCTGAGGTAGTGGTACAGTTTTCACTAAAGCGACATCTATTGTACGTCACCTTCGTGCTGTTGCAGTTTCAGTGCAACTGTCACGTTATGTGTGTTTCAATCAAATTGGTGAACTAGGGTGTTGTGCCATCACAAAATCATTTATTTTTGACTATTTATCCAAAGAGGGTGCTCATTCATTGTAACTTAAGAAATGATTGATTGAATTTAAATATAACTATAATTATTTTGTATATAATATGAAAGACATTCTAAAATTGCTATCAAAGATGAAAATGTGGAGAAAATGTATAATGTGGTATTATATGATCTGCCATTACAGGTACGTAAAATACCTGGTGCTATAGCCATATCACGAGCCAGATTATTGAACAGTTTTCTGAAGAATTAACGTTGAGAGAGCTTCGTACAAGTTGGTTGTCATACTGTTTAATTCTGACCAAAAGCAAATGCAAAAACACATTTATCACAAAAGTATGGGCCACTTAAAAGTGAACCAATGTACTTCACATGCTGATTTGTTACTATGAGTGAAAAGTGATTGATATTTATTTTTAGGAATGTTCTGGAAGAATGTAAATGTTTTGGAGTAAAGGAGACCACTCAGCAAAAAACAGAAGTGTTGAATCATTGACAGGCACTCACAAAACATTCAGAACAGTCCTTTTTTGAACTACAGCATGCTCTCTCTCTCTCTCTCTCTCTCTCTCTCTCTCTCTCACACACACACACACACACACACACACACACACACACACACACGCACACGCGACTGCGCGCATGTGCACGCGCATGTGCACACAGGTATACACATGCCTATGCCCCTACATGTCACCAACTGGGCACACAGTGCCAGTGTTGCATTTCGGCATGTGGACTAGATTAGGGTGAGCATGCTGGGTACAGGAAGAGAGAGCTGGGAGGCAGGGAGAGAGATTAGAGGTGGATGGATAATGGCTTGGAGAAAGGCAACTGCTTTGTTGGCTAGGAATGTGAGAGGGAGGAATCACACATGTAGGGGCTAGGCATGTGTAGCATGGTTGTTGGAGCCAGTGGGAAGTGGCACATGCTGAAGGTCACATGGGGACATGGATTGTACGGCTAGGGAGGGGGGTGACAGAACAGAGGAAGGGGAAACTGTTGGGTGGGTTACCAGAGATTCAGGCCAAGATGGTTACAGGAACAAATGATGTGTTGAAAGTATAACTCCTATCTATGTAGTTCAGAAAAGCTGATGGTGGAGGGAAGTATCCAGATGGCCTGAGTTGTCAGGCAGCCACTGAAATACAGCACGTTATGCTCAGCCACCTGGTAGTTAGCTTTGTTCTTGGCAACATTTGGTGGTGGCCATTCATTCTGGTGGACAGCTGGTTGGTTGAAACTTCCTGGCAGATTAACACTGTGTGCCGCATGGAGACTTGAACTCGGGACCTTGCCTTTCGCGGGCAAGTGCTCTACCAACTGAGCTACCCAAGCTGCTTGGGTAGCTCAGTTGGTAGAGCACTTGCCCGTGAAAGGCTGGGTCCCGAGTTCGAGTCTCAGTCCTTGACACAGTTTTAATCTGCCAGGAAGTTTCACATCAGGGCACACTCTGCTGCAGAGTGAAAACTCTCAAGCTGGTTGGTTGTCTTACCAACATAAAAAGCTGTGCAGTGTTTGCAGCAGAGTTGGTATACAACAGGTGGCCCAGCCTCTGCAGCAGTAGGAAAAGCCTGTGACAGAACTGTAGTAGGAGGCCAAGGCCATCTTCCTCCTCATCCCAACTCTCTACATTCTTCCCAAAATCTGCAAATCCAACAATTCTGGACGCCCCACTGAAAGAATTTCCATTCTTGTTGACCAACACCGCCAACTGCCCCCCCCCCTCCCCCTCCCCACAAAAAAAAAAGGTCATCAGTCCCCTAGACTTAGAACTACTTCAACCTAACTAACCTAAGGACATCACACACATCTATGCCCGAGGCAGGATTCGAACCTGCTACCATAGCAGCAGCATGGTTCCGGACGGAAGCACCTAGCACCTAGCACCTCTCAGGTGCAGGACAACTGCCCAAAATGCAGTCTCCCACTTCAAAGATAGTAGCCACTTCCTTCATCGACATTCCATCACTCCCACCAATTTATCTCCTGGTTTCATATTTGTCACTGCTGACGTCACCTCCTTATACACTACTGTCTCTCATGCACATGATCTTGTTGCCATTAAACACTACCTTTCCCAACATCGTTCAGACTTCAAACCTCATTCCTTATGTACCTTACCAATTACACCTTCTGTATCCTGACTCACAATTACTTTTCCTACGAAGGGAAGGTATACATTCAAATCCACTGCACAGCCGTGGGCAAATGCATGACGCCTGCCTATTTCAAACTTTTTAGTGAGCCATGTAAAGGAAACCTTCCTAACATCCCAAAACTCCCAAAACCCATTCTGGTTAAGATTCATTGATGATATCTTCAAGATCTGGACATAGGGCCAACAGCCTATCCTCTTTCTTTCACTACCTCAAGACCTTCTCTCCCATCTGCTTCACCTGGTCCTCCTCAACTCAATGTGCTACTTTCCTCGATGTTGGCCTCCACCTTTCTGGTGGTTCCATCCACACATCTGTCCACATCAAACCCACCAACCACCAACTGTACCTGCATTTTGACAGCTGCCAACCCTTCTGTGCTAAAACATCTGTTTAATAGCTCTGACATGAAGTCAGCTTGTCCTGCTGGAAATGATATTTAGTGTTTTGCAGGATGCAAAATGGATTCTTCTTAATGATTACCTTGCAAGGCTCAAGTAAATTACTGGGGAATACTACCAAGTTTTCTGGAGAAACTCAGTGAAGAAGTACATGGTAAGAACACTAGACTGCAACAAAAATTCTTCACACACCAGAACAGTGCAATAGCCCAAAAACATGCTTTGGTAATAAGAGAATTGAGAGTTTTAAGCACTAATTGTTGGAAAATCCATTGTATTCAACAGGTTTAACACTCTTGTACTTTCAAATATTTCCACATCTAAAGAATTTTGTGATGTTGAAAGATTTTGAGTAGGTATGATGAAGGGATCAGAGCAGGCACAAGTGGGTGTTGTTTGGATCTTCTACAACTGTGTCTCACTGATGAACTATGCTTACTGGAAATTTTTGGGTGAATTACTATCACAGTTAGCAACACTAGAGAGAGTTTTAGGAACAAGAAGTTTATTCATCCAGATTTGCAAACACATCAAAACAGCAGCTGTATCAACAAATTTTCAGGGAAACATTGTTGTCAGATTGATAAAGAAAGAATGAGCAGAAAATGTGAGAATCAGTACTTGGACAGATTAGTATCCCATGTTATGGAACTGTGTACAGAACAACAGATAGAAAAATTAGTGGAATATGACATTCAGTTTGATGTGGGAATATAAAAGTGTGTATGGTGGTATTCTGATGTTAAGCTTGGCAGGGAAATTAAAAATAACCAAAAAGCAAGCATTCTTGGAATTTGTGGATTTAAAATTCAATAGTCTCAAGTGCAAAAATAAATAAATAAATAAATAAATAAATAAATAAAATGTTCGGCATTCAGAGTAGAACTGGGATTGAATACAGAGACAGATGAGCAGACCTAATATACAAACCTTAAAACAGCCAAGAAGGGTACTATTAGTTAAAAACGTGGAATGAATAAGGACTGGAAAAAGTAAGACTATGGTAAATCAAAATCAACACAGGAACATTAGATAAAACTAAATTATAGTTATCGGACGATGAAAAATCAGGGGTGTAAGGTAACAATAGCGTGGAAAGGAAAGTTGCCGTTCACCATATAGTGGAAATGCTGAGTCACAGATAGGCACAACGAAAAGACTGCCACAAATATGCTTTCAGCCAACAAGACCTTTGTTGAAAATAGATGACACGCACATGCACATGCATGCTCACACACACACACACACACACACACACACACACACACACACACACACGTATGCGACACATGACACACGCACACACACACACACACGTCAATGCAACTGCTGCCAGAGACTGCAGTCACAAGTGTGTGTGTGTGTGTGTGTGTGTGTGTGTGTGTGTGTGTGTGTGTGTGTGTCGTCGTCTATTTTCAACAATGGCCTCATGGCTGAAAGCTCATTTGTGACAGTCTTTTTTTTTGTTGTACCTATCTGCGACTCAGCATTCCTGCTATATAGCCAGTAGCAACTTTCCTTTTCACAATATTGTTAAATTATAGTTATGTTAATTAGTAGAGTTTGACACTGTCTTCTGTGAGTTAATGTATAGATTGACTCATTGCACATCTGCACATGTTGTTCTTTATGGTGGGAACTATGGAATACAACCAGATTAGAGCAAGCATTATTTTTCTTTTAATATGTGGTGATATAATATATTCATTTACATATTTTATAAGACTTCATGACTTTCAGAATGCTTAACTGGAATTTTTGATTGTCTTGACAAAGGTGGCTGGCTGCTGTGGCCAAGTGGTTCTAGATCGCTTCAGTCCAGAACCATGCTGCTGCTACGGTCACAGGCTCGAATCCTGTCTCAGTCATGGATGTGTGTGATTTCCTTAGGTTAGTTAGGTTTAAGTAGTTCTAATCTAGGGGACTGATGATCTCACATGTTAAGTCCTACAGTGCTTAGAGCCATTTGAACCATTGGATTTTTGACAAAGCTGTTAGCAGATTACTCACATCTGAAGATGCCAATCCAGTGCTGAAATTGGTAACATGAACATTGTAATTTTAAAGTGATCTCAGTCATAATAAATAGTATACATGCATTATGAATTTTATTAACAAGAGGTGGGGGGTGGGGGTAGAGAGTAATTACATGTGGTGACTTTAATGTTATTTCTTAGTATATATTTAAAAATGATTGAAGTATCGATACTTCTTGCCACTTTCATGTTACAAAATGTTGTAAAGGATCCCACAAGGGTAACAGCAAATTCTAGTTGTAGCATTAGTGTTAGCTATGTTTATTAATCCCCAAATCAAACTTACACAATTGCCCTAATGGACATCCAGTGATACACTCTAAAATCAGTTTGCCTCTCACAAGCATGTTCTCCTCAACTGCCAGAAAATCTGTCTTTAAACGACTCACAAATAATACGTAGAACTTTAAAAATCTTCTGCTTTGCCATTCATGGATAATGCAGGCAGAGAAACAGCAACCTTCACTGATAAAGTATTCAAGAATTTCAATGTTGCCTTTCTCATTCTGGAAACATCCCCCAGGCTGTGGCAAAGCCATGTCTCCGCAGTATCCTTTCTTTCAGGAGTGCTAGTTCTGCAAGGTTAGCAGGAGAGCTTCTGTAAAGTTTGGAAGGTAGGAGACGAGGTGCTGGAAGAAGTAAAGCTGTGAGGACAGAGCATGAGTCGTGCTTGGATAGCTCAGTTGGTAGAGCACTTGCCCGCGAAAGGCAAAGGTCCCGAGTTCAAGTCTCGGTTCTGCACACAGCTTTAATCTGCCAGGAAGTTTCTTAAATTCTGTTGTTGACGTATAAATAAATATAAATTCTGTACTAATTATAAACATTTGGAGGAACAACTAATAGTATTCTTAAAGTACCTATTTGGTGCTCTTCGAAAATATGTTGGCAAAACCAGCCCTGAATTAAGTCCAAAGTAATTAACAGTTTTGTCAAAATTATTATTTGCATAATGATATTTGTTAATTTCATGATTTAAACAAATAATTTGGCGTAACTCTTGCAGCATAAGAAACTGTTAAAAAGAACCAATTTTTCGATGTATTCAGTTAATTTAATGAGTTAAGTTTTAATTGTAATTTCTGTAAATTTAACTCTGAACAATGTGTAGTTTCAGCCCCTATTAATGTGAGAATATATAAGGGCCCAATTTTTGGTAACGAGACAGTCAGTCCATGGCCGAGTTTCAGACAAGGAACCTGTATTGGTTAGAACAACAACAATGCATCAGCTTAACAGTGTAATAAGTGTTTCACAATTAGGCCGTTTGTTAAGACTTTGACAGTGTCTGCTCCATACGTACTTTTTATTCTTCAAGAATTGTGAACTTTGTGGTTAGGCTTTTACTGCTCGTAGATGTTCAACAGTAAACTATTGTGGCAGTGTGTGAATGTTTGCCTGAAAACTATTAATGAGACTTATCAAAAGTTAAACAATAGTGCACTGGCCATATTAAATGTGTATATGGAGGGTTTTGAAAAGTGAAAGTAAATAATGGTGAAACGCAAATGAGCATCTGTCAGCTACATCATTTGCAGCAGGCAGTTGTCGCACTTCCACAAACCCATTTTTCAGCCAGTACACCAACACTGAGGACAAAAAAAGAAGAAACAAAGCAGGTAAACTGCTACAAAAAGATATTTAGAGATTCAAGGAATTTTAGCAGGTCAGCCTCACCATGAGTCCAAATGGTAAAGATGTCATCAGTATATCTAGACCAAACCAGGGGCTGGAGACTTATGGATTCCAAGAAAGCCCCCTCCAAGCAACCCATGAAAACGCTGATGTAGGAAAGAGCCATCCTGGTTCCCACGGCCATGCCACTGATCTGTTTGTATGTCTGACCGAAAAAGGTAAAGTAGCTATTGGTAAGTATAAAGTTGATGAAAGTGAGTAGGAAGGAAGTCATAGATTTGGAATCAGGTGGGTGCTAACTGAGGAAATATTCAGCAGGAGACAGACCATGTATGTGGGGGATGTTGGTATAGAGGGGGGTGGCATCAATGGTGACACGCAATGGGGGTGGTGGGAGGTCGACAGGCACAGATTTCAGATGATCTATTAAAAGGTTGATATCTTTGATGTAGGAGGGGAGTGTTTGTACTATGGGTTGCAGGTGTTGATCAACTAAGGCAGATATATGTTCGGTGGGTGCTTTGAAGCCAGCAACTATAGTATAGCCAGGACGACTGGGTTTGTGGATCTTAGGAAGAGGGTAAAAGGCGGGAGTGCATGGTTTGGATGGGGTGAGGAGTTCTATGGATTGAGGTGGTAGTCCTTGTGAGTGGCATGAGGTTTTAAGGAGAGACTGCAGGTGAGTGAATCACAGGGATGGGATCTTGATGGCAGACAGTGTATGTAGAGGTGTCAGACAGCTGGTATAGACCTTCGCTAAAATCCTCCTTTCAGTTAAGTACTCAGTGGTAGATCCTTTGTCTGTTGGGAGGATAATGATGGAGTCATCAGCTTTTAGGGAATGTAGAGTCTGGAGTTCTGCAGCAAAAAGGTTTGGGTCATGTTGTAGGGACCTGAAGAAGGGTTGTGAAGCAATGCTGGATGTGAGGAATTCTTGGAAGGCTTGTAAGGGATGATTTTGAGGTAGTGGTGGTGGATCAAGTTGGGATTCTGGTCTGAAATGTTCAAGGTAGGGTTCAATGTCAGGTTTACTGTTGGAAAGGTTTTGGGATTGGGTTGCAAAGTGATATTTCCAATGGATATTACAAGTGAAGTAAAGAAGGTCCTTCACCAAAGCAGCATGATCAAATGCAGGTTTAGGGCTGAAAGGTGAGGCCCTTAGATAATACAGATACTTTCCATAGTGGAGAGTACTTTAAATGAGTGGTTAAGGAGACTGCACTGTTGTAACTGTTCTTGGGATTATGGGTGATTCTTGGTCTGGGAGGCAGTGGTGTAGGCTGTGGGATGTTAAGGAAGTTGGCCAAGTTCTGTTTGTAGGAGAGGAGTGGTGGTTGATAGTGTGGCTGTTTAGGGAGCTGTAGAGGGACAGGAAGGGAAACACCACTGTTCAGGTAATTTAGGAGAACGTAGGATAGGTTTTTGATGTGAAGTCTGGCACGTTGTTGCAGTTTGAAGTTGGCTTGGTGGATGATACCACTCCAGGAAACATGAGGGGCAAATAACTGCTGGATTTTGTAGAAGGAGAGAAGTATGTTAGAGTGGAAATTTGCTGATGAGGCATATAGGTCACAGATTAGCCAGGTAAGAGCAAGAGATTGCTGTATTTGAAACTGTAAAAGAGCCTGGTGTAGGGTAGGATTGCATCCAGAAACAGGTACTCTGAGTGTCAGGGCTTTTGGAGTAACTCCAAGGGGACAAACAGGTTTCAAGAAACAGAATGTGGGACCTTAGTTTTGATAGTGCAAATGCATGTTTTTGAAAAGAATGGATGTAATATGAAATGGGATTCATCATGCCCAGAGAGGACAGTTTGCAGAGTTAGAAATCGTAGGAGTGGCAAATAAATAAATAAGCAGGGAGTGGAAAAGATAGAAAAATGGAAGAAAAGAAAGGAAAAAAGTCTGAAAACAGAAAAATTTCTACAAAAATTGTTAATAAGAGGTAATGAGTGCATCATCTATATGATACACAAAAAAGATTGAAAAAGAGTGTGTGTGTGTGTGTGTTGGGGTTTATGGGCGCTCAACATCGAGGTCATCAGCGCCCTGACACACATTAAAAGGAACGAATGTGGACAGACCTAAGAAAACTGAAGCACACACGCAAAGAAAGCAGGAAAAGAAAGAAAATGCTATATAAGAAAGTAAAACCGAAGGAAAGGGAAAACAGAGCAACAAGAATGCCACTGAAATTGTCACTGGCTGGCTACTGACATAACATATGGGCGAGCTTGTCACACAGTGAGCAAATTAAAATCCTCTCCCTAAAATCTTTGTAAAAACATTTGACATGGCACAGAACTTTAAAACTTTAACCACATTCATCCGAGTGTTGCCTAAAAGAGTTGGCAGGTCCGCTGGCAAGTCGGCGGCGGCCCGCTGGTCAGAAAATAAAACACAATCCAATAAAACGTGGCACACAGTGACCTGGACGCTGGAAGCACCACACATTGGAGGGTCTTCTCGCCGGAGCAGGAAGCCATGCGTCATAGGGCTGTGGCCTATTCGAAGCCGAGCGAGGAGAACCTCGTCCCGTCGATGGGGCTGAAAGGAAGTACACCACACATGCGTTGTGGGCTTGACTAGATGGAGCTTATTGTCAGTCACTTCCAGCCACTCATCCTCCCACCGACACATGACTCGTGAGCTTAACAGCGAACTGAGTGCGTGCAAGGGGATAGCACACTGAGATACGTGTGGATCGAGACACGCCTCCTTGGCTGCGAGATCTGCCCTTTCATTCCCAGCAATGCCGACATGCCCCGGAACACAGCAGAAAGCTACAACCTTCCCCAGTCGCTGTAGTCGGAGGAGGGCATCCTGGATGGCCTGGACTACTTTATCTGCCAGATACAAATGGTGCAATGATTGAAGGGCACTGAGTGAATCGGAACAGACAAGAAATTTAGGAGAGGAAGAATGTCTCATCTGGTCCAGTGCCTGCAAGATCGCAGACAATTCTGCATCAAAAACAGTAAAAGTCGGAGGCAGTCGGACCTTGAGGACACGATCCGGAAAAACAACTGAGCAACCAACGGAATCCCCTTGTTTCAACCCATCCGTAAAAACAGCTACATAGTCGTGGTGCTCAGATAAAATAGCTGAAAATGCTGCATTAAAAACGGTGGCAGGAATGCAATCTCTCTTGTACTGCAATAAATCTAAAACCACTCCAGGCCTCTACAGTAACCAGGGTGGCAGGCGATTAAAACCCTGGAGTTGGGGTTGTACAGACTCCACACTGAGCGACTCTAGCACACGTTGCACACAGATCCCAAATGGCAACGTAGCCCGGGGACGGTGGGAAAAAAGGCGGTCCAGAGGTGGATGGGCAACAAGGCAGTGAGCAGGCGAGCTGGGAGCTGCAAGAAACTTACAAGCCTGGCGCACCAGCAGGAGCTGCCGCCGGATGGTAAGTGGTGGTTCGCCAGCCTCAGCACAGAGGCTGGGTATGGGACTGGTCCGATAAGCACCCGTGGCCAGTTGAATCTCAGCATGGTGGACAGCGTCAAAGATCTGCAAATAAGACGGCCTTGCTGACCCATATACTGTGCACCCACAGTCCAGCCGTGAATGCACAAAAGCCTGATAAAACTGAAGGAGACGCGCCCTGTCCACTCCCAAAGACCTGTGGCTGAGGCACTTGAGGATGTTCAGTGCCTTCAGGGTTCTGGCTTTGAAGTCATGTAGGTGTGGCAGCCATGACAACCTGGAGTCAAAAATTGGGACCAGAAACCGCACTGTGTCTCTAAAATGTAGGACAGCATCCCCCATATGCAAGGCAGGCAAAGTAAAAAGACGACGAGAATGATTAAAATGAACACAAACACACTTATCGGTAGAAAACCGAAAACCTGTCTTTGCAGCCCACTCCTCTAACCACCACACTGTGAGCTGCAACTGACGGCTCATAGTTGCAACACCGGAGGAGGAACAGAAAACAGCAAAGTCGTCCACAAACAAGGAGCACTGTACTGGACTCCTCACTGTAGACGTTATACTGTTGATGGCTATGGCAAAGAGGGTAACGCTTAAAACACTGCCCTGGGGGACACCGTTCTCTTGCTCAAAGCGATCAGACAGTGTGTTACCAACGCGGGCCCAAAAAAACCGCTGAGACAGGAAAGACCGAATGAAAATGGGGAGGCGGCCACGAAAGCCCCATTGATGCAGTTGTCCAAGAATACAGTGTCTCCAAGTAGTATCACATGCCTTACTGATATCAAAGAAGATACCAATACAGTGATGCTGATGGAGGAAAGCCTGCTGAATAGCCGCCTCTAGGAGAGCCAGGTTGTCGGCCGTGGACCGAAATTTTCGGAATCCACACCTGAAAGCGGCTAAGGAGCTGTCTAGTCTCTAACAGCCAGACCAGACGACGGTTAACCATCCATTCCAGGGTCTTTCCGACACAGCTTGTCAAGGTGATACTATGATAACTACTGGGACATGTGTGGTCCTTTCCTGGTTTGAGGAGAGGGATGAGGATTGCCTCCCTCCATGAGGTGGGGAACACTCCTGTCTGCCATATCAGATTAAAACATTCGAGGAGGATTTCCTTTGACGCCGCTGGCAGATGTCGAAGCATGGAGTACCGGATGCGGTCGTAACCTGGTGCAGTGTCAGAAGTCGCAGTAAGCGCCGATTCAAGTTCCCACATGGAGAAAGGGGAGTTGCAGGTCTCAGAACTGTTCGACCGAAAGTCCAACTTCGCTCGTTCGACAGTTGCACGGTAGCGACGAAATGCTGGATCCTGGGTTGCAGTGGCAGTACTTTGTGCAAAATGCTCTGCCAGCGTCTGAGCAATGGCTCTGGGTGTTGTTTGGAGGCATCCCTGGTTCAGGACTGCAGTTATTGGGAGATGGCTGCGTTTACCGGAAATCCTCTGGATGGCTTCCCATACTTTTGTGGAACAAGTGGAACGGTTGATGGAGTCCAGGAACTCCTGCCATGACCTTTTCTTGCTCTCTTTAATGACACGGCGTGCCCTGGCTCTCGCGATGCGAAAGGTGGTAAGATTGACCGCTGTTGGGCGGCATTTAAATCGGCGAAGAGCCACACACCTGTCCTGGATGGCTGAACGGCACTCTTCCATCCACCAAGGCACAAGGCGCCGCTTAGGAGGGCCAGAAGACTGCGATATGGACAGGTCAGCAGCATGATGGATCACAAGTGTGATGTGATCCACCCATTCCTGGACACTGTTGTGGCGTTCAAAGACAGCCAACCGAGTGAACAGAGGCCAGTTAGCCCTGCCAATCATCCATGATGGCGGCCTCTGCTCCAGTAATACACCACCCAGGAGATGAATGCGGATGGGGAAGTGATCGCTGGAATGAAGGTCGTCAATGACCTCCCAGTGAACAGAGTCGGTGAGGGCTGGAGAGCAGAAAGATAGGTCAATGGCTGAGAATGACTCAGTAGCAGTAGAGAAATGAGTTGGAGTACCTGTGTTGAGGATGCACAACACTTGAGATGTTAGGAGGCTCTCCAAAATTCGACCTCGAGTGCAAAGAGAAGTGGAGCCCCACAGGACATGATGGGCATTGAAGTCTCCCAGGAGGAGAAATGGGCGGGGGAGTTGGTCGATAAGATCTGTGAGAGCGTCTAAGGTCATTGCATCCAGAGGGGGTAAATAAAGGGAGCAAACGGTAAGCCTCCGACGGGAATGAATTTCAACTGCAACTGCTTGCAGGTCAGTATCCAGGGGGAGAGCAGAGGAGTGGTGGTCATTATTGACAAACACGGCGACTCCGCCTTTGGCTCTGTCTCCAGTCAGGTCATCTTTGCGATACAACGTATAGCCCCTGAGTACAGGAGCATCAGATGGTTTTAGATGTGTTTCCTGTAAACACAAGCACAGGGGGCGTTGCCGTGCTAGGAGGTGCAGTTCCTTCACATGTGCCCGGAATCCATTCATGTTCCACTGTATAATGGGAGCCATCTATCAGGGTGGGAGTACCTTCAGTCTCACTTTCTGTCGGGGAGGAGAGCCCACAACAGGTGGAGGCTCATTTTTGGGGCGAGATGATTGCCCCAGTCTGACATCAACCTCCATCACCTCTGAAGAGAAGTCGAGGGAGACATCAGAGAGAATGACATCAACATCAGCAGACTGTAGAACTTCAGTCTCCTTTAGTGGGCGAATCTTCACCTTTGGCTTGGGCTTCAATTTTCTGGCCTGAGGTGGCATTGGAGCCAAAACCTCAGAAGCAGTAGGGGGTGTAGCAGCGCTGGGCATTGCACAAGACGGGACCTGGGAAGGGGCAGGAGGTTCCATGACGTCAGCTACCATGGCCTGGTCAGAAGGCCGGGGAGGAACAGCAGGCTTCACAGGAACAGCAGCAGCACACGTACATTGACAAACACAGGTGCTAGTGCTGACAGTAGCAACCTCCGTTTGTGTAGCGGCATCAGTTTTCAAGACTGGCTGTTTCAGAACGGAAGAAAAGGAAGCAGCGAACATGGGCGGCTGCAGGGACTTGTAAATTTTCTTTGCCTCACCGTACGGGATGCGTTTGGTGATTCATGTTCCTGGATCTTCCGTTCCTCAAGGAAAACTCTACATTCCCTACTCCACGCAGGGTGATCCCCAGAGCAGTTGACACACTTGGGAGGAGAGGAGCAACCAACTCCCTCATGGGCGGCTTTACCACATTTCCCGCAAGTGGCTTCCCCTTTACAGCCGAGAGTAGTGTGTCCAAAGTGTTGGCATTTAAAACACCGCATGGGGTTCGGGTAATAAGGCCGTACACTGAGACGTAGGAAACCTGCCTTCACATGCTCGGGCAATTTGGTGCTGTTAAACATAAGGATGAACGAGTCAGATTTCATGAGAGCACCATCCACCCATTTCATAACGTGTTGCACATCGACAATTCCTTCCCGGGACCATTCAGCCTTCAGTTCGTCTTGGGGAACGTCAACGAGATCTCTGCAAGTCACAACACCCTTGCTGTAGTTCAAGGTGTTGTGAAATTCAGTCTCAATCGCAAACTCCCCAAGAAATTGTGCCTTCTGAAGGTTCTGGACTTGCTGGAAGCTAGATGTTTCAACCAACAAGGTGCCATTTCGCAAGCGCTTTACAGATTTTAATGTGCCAGCAATACCTTCTAAGCCCTTCTGTATATAAAATGGTGAAACTTTTTCAAAACTACTATCTTTTCTTCTAATTATGAGAAACACATTCTGCGAAGCAGCATGCGTTCTGTTATTATTAACTGAATCAGGAGGACTGGCTACACGAGCCCTCTTGTGAGATTGGGTATGAGAACGTACCAGCGGCCCACCCTTTCCGCTGGGAGGAGAAGAAGAAAAGTTCGAGGGTTCCATCTTGGTCCCACAAGCAGCTAGGGAACTAGAAGTCAAGCCAAGATCCCCACTCCCTGAGACGCACAACATTACACCGCCGCACCGTACGGTGGTTGTTGAAGTATGCTCAGAGCTTACGGTGACAGGGGACTGGCGGCGCTTACCAGTTCCCAGCTCAGGAACCCCGGGGTCGCCAAGCCCGTGCCCAGAAAATGAATGCTGAGCCCCTGGGGGAGATTGAAAAAGAAAAAAGAAAAAAAATCGATTGGGAAAGTCATGAAAACAGACAAAATTTTAAAAACTGGCTAAACAGAAAGTGAAAGACATAAGAGAAAATGTAAACTACCTAGCTTGGCAATTAAAGTGATATAAGAGACGGCAATAAAAGTCAATCAGAGTGGTTTGCTGAAAAACAAATGCACAAAAATGGGAAAGAATTACGTATGAACAAGGTAAGTGGATGGTGGATAAGAAAATAGCTGTCAAATTTGCAAGTAAATTGGTGAAAGACAATCGGGAGAAGGCCATGGAGTGTAATGAACAGTAAATTTTTGTATGCTAATTTGTAAATAATGATGGAATTGTTAGATGCAAATAAAAATGGACCCATCTACAAGAATGGAAATCAGTACTAGAAAAGATGTAGGGGCAAAGTGTTGATTAATCTTGGTGATACAGGTAAATAAACGAATGGATTAACACTTAAGGTATAAAACAGATGACAGTCTGAAAAAGACATACGACAACAAAGACTGACAAGAGGGTTAAATAAGAAGGAATGATGGCCACATGGGCTAAAATACCAATGAAAACAATCAATTATTGACAAAATTGTTTAATTGGATAGACAAAAAATCTACTCACCAAGTGGCGGCAGAACACACACATAAAAGACGGTTGTAATTTGCAAGGTTTTGGAGCCAATGGCTCCTTCTTCATGCAGAAGGGTTGAAGGGGAAGGAAGAGTGGGGAACAAAAAGGACTGGAGAGGTTTAGGAAAAGGGGTAGCTTTTGGGAAAGTCACCCAGAACCACAGATCAGGGGAGACTTACTGTACGGGATGAGAAGGAAAGACTGATTGTTGAGGACTACATCAGACAAGATTTGTAAACCTGAGAGCTTAAAGGTGGAAGACAGTGTTATAAGCAGACAGAGATTACTGCTTAAACATCTTGCATGGGTTAATAGAGTGAAAAGCTAAGTGCATTACACATAACAGAGGTGGGAGGGGGGGGGGGGGGGAGGATTGATGGGAAAGACAATGAGAGATGTAGATAACTAAAACTGAGTGAAGCAAAGAGTAGTTACAGTGAAGAACTGCTGAGACAGAAGAAATTAATGTAAATTAAGGCCAGGTCTGTAGCAAGAACCAAGGTCATGTTGTAGTACTTCCCATCTATAGAGTTCTGAGAAAATGGTGTCTGGGGGAAGAATCCAGATGGCACTTGTGAAACAGACACAGAGGTCATGAATGTCATGCTCTAGAGCATGCTCTGCTGCAGTATATTGCAAGTTGCCAGTATACACCTTCTGCCTATGTCCATTCATCCTAATTGATAATTTGGTGGTAGTCGTGCTAATGTAGAATGCCAAACAGTGTTTACATAACAGTTGGTATATGACATGTGTCATTTCTCAGGTTGCTCTCCCTTTGATAGTATATTATGTTTTGATGTTATGCCAGTTGTAGGAGTATTGTAAACAGTGGTAGGAGGGTGCATAGGGCAAGTCTTACAGTGGGGATGGTCACAGGGGTAGGAGCCATAGGGTAGGGAGATGTGTGCAAAAGGAGCATAGGGTCTGACAAGAATACTGCACTATTGATAGATGGTGGGATTTGCATGAATATGAGCTACTTAAAATAATGTACAGCTTTTGCAAAGTCTTAAGAGTAGTCTGTGAAAACTGTGACTTAATTACTTGTAGATCAGTTTATTTTGCTCTATAGCATTCTGTTATTTCTTAGAGATATCTTTTTGAGGCTTATCACATGCAAAAACTTTTATGGTGTAGAAAAAAAATCTTAAATACGAGGGTGGTTCAGAAAGTAACCTCCGATTGGTCACAGTGCGGGTTGTGGGGGGTGTAGCGACACCATCTGTGCGTTCACACACTCAACAGGTCAGTCGGCATCAAGCCGTGGTCGAGTGAACGTCGTACCTGCACTAGTTTAGTTTTTGTGGCAGTTTGAAATGTGTGCTGCAATAGAAAACCCTGCCAAATGTGAAGTGCGTGCTGTCATAAGGTTTTTTACAGCCAAAGGACATTCTGCAGCAGCTATTCATCGTGAGCTTTGTGCCGTGTACGGACCAAGAGTTATGAGTGAAGGAGTTGTCCGTGAATGGGTACGTTTATTTAAAAGTGGACGAGAAAACATTCATGATGAAGAGAGGAGTGGTAGACCATCATTGGTGACTGACGAACTCGTTCAGACAGTTGATGCAAAAGTTAGTGAAACCGACGTTTCTCAATGTCGGAGTTGTCTACTGGTTTTCCACAGATTTCTAAGACTCTCTTGTACGAGATAGTGACAGCAAGATTGGGTTACTGTAAGTTCTATGCATGATGGGTGCCCAAAATTCTTACCGACCACCACAAAACTCAAAGAATGGCCTCTGCATTAGACTTTCTGTCACGTTATGAGGACGAAGGAGAACCATTGTTAAACAGAATCGTGACCGGTGACAAAACCTGGATTAAGTACGTGAACCCTGAGACAAAAGAACAATCAAAGATGTGGGCACATTCAAATTTGCCTACCAAACCAAGAAAAGCCTCGCAAGATTTTTCTGCCAGAAAACTGATGGCAACGGTGTTTTGGGATGCCAAAGGGGTGTTGTTGGTTGAATTCATGGAACGTGGTACGACCATTAATCAAGACGTGTACTGTGAAACAATAAAAAAGTTACGACGGGCTATACAGAACAAACGCCGTGGTATGCTGACTTCTGGTATCGTTTTTTTGCACGATAACGCCCGTCCTCTCTCTGCTCGCAGAACAACGGCCCTTCTTGAGTCCTTTAAGTGGGACGTTATCAACCATCCACCTTACAGCCCAGACCTGGCGCCAAGTGATTATCACCTCTTCATGCATTTGAAGAAATGGCTCGGGTCACAGCTGTTTGATGACGACGAAGAGCTCAAAGATGCGGTCACAGGCTGGCTCCAGGCACAAGCGGGTGATTTTTATGCAGAAGGAATTTCAAAGCTTGTGAAGAGATACGATAAGTGCCTCAATCGCTATGGAGACTATGTAGAAAAATAGTGCAAAGATGTAGTTGTAAGATGTATATATTAAAATATTTTTATTTAACTTGGTGTATTTTTTTAAATCAACTGGAGGTTACTTTCTGAACGGCCCTCGTATAATTGGAAAAATGCCACTTCACACTACTACAAAATGATAGTCAAGGCATTAAACAGTTTATCTGTTCCTTGTATCTATATTCTCGAGACATTCAGTTTTGTAAAAAAATAAACTGCATCTATTCCATTTGACAAATGAAGTTCCTGCAATTACACTCAAACTTGCAACAGCAGCCGCCTAACAAACCATACGCTTTGCAAAATAAACAGTAGTTTAAAATATATGGGTAGCTTGCTTTATAATAAACAACCTATTCTGAGAAAAGAAAGGTTCCTTTATGAAGATATCACACACTGCACTCTCTGGCATAGTTTCTGTTTTGTGCAGGACTACATAGAGACCATCTTACATAAACATGACTTTTTCAGTCTGCATTACCATATACAGGCTGTCCCTTTTAACTGAAGACACTGAAATATCTCAAAAACTACACAATAGATCAAAAAAAGTTATAATTTCAACTTGTTTGCCTCAGAGGAGAACATCCAATGATATTACACTCAACTCCCAACCCCACACTGGGCCCAGGTGATGGGAGCCAGCTTTGAAATATTCAATGGGCGCCCCCATTTTTTATTGTGAATTATGATTCTACTGCAAAATCTACAAATGCTTTATCTGAAGTGTTCCCACAGATGGTGCTGTAATCGGAGGAATAGAAATGGGTACACAATCATAATTTATGACATGCTACTCAATGGCTCTTTAATATCCAGGGGCGTGTGGCACCCCACCCCCATGCTGTGAGTGTAGGACAGACCAGTATTTCATAATTCCTAATTGGAAACTCCATTTGCAACGTTGTATTCCTCAGATATATTGAACAGGGTACTACTCAACATGCACTCTGGCCATGGCTCAAGGTGAACACTAATCTACTTTTCTAATTAGAGTAAGCATTCAAATGTACTACCACCAACTTCAATACACTTATTGATCTGCTTTTAAAATGACCATACACATAACTATAGCATATCTGTGTAAATGTCAGCACAGGTGTTTCTGATGTGATCGACCATGGCTTCAGGTCTGTTGACACTTGCTTGTACGCTTCATTTTTTAAATATCCCCTCAAAAACAAATCTGAAGGCATCAAATCCAACAACATAGTGGGCCATTTAATAGGGCCACCTCTACCAATTCACTGGCAATATCCTGCAGTAGTACCAGTAGTTCCTGTTCCAAAAATGTTCAATATATGTGTCCATTCAATGTGCATTGATAAAATATGAACCAGTGAGTTTGTTCCCCATGAGACCACACCACACATTAACCAACCAAGGACATTGATTGTCTACTTGCAGTAATCAATGGGGATTGTCTACAATTCAGTAATGCATGTTATTCCAGTTAATGCTCCATAGTTTGTGAATGTAGGCTCATCAGAAAACAGTACCTCTGCAAAGAGTGTGGGAGTCATTTGCATTTGTTGATAAGCCTGTTCACAAAATACTACCTGGTTATGAAAATCGCCACCATGAAGTGCTTGATGCTGTGACACGTGGTATGGATGATACTTATGATGATATAGTACTGTGACAATACTGTCTATGGACATACCAGAATTGTGGTGTAACTTTTGGGCACTTATCCATGGGTTATGGTGCACTGCTGCTAGTACAGCTATTTCATTAGCTTCTCCTGTAACAAGTTTGCTTCATTTCCTTTTGATGATCTGTATGCTGGCATCATAAAAGTTTTCACAACCTTGTAAAAGAATGAAGAAATGAAGGAGAGTGAGATTTCTCTGGAAAATGCTCAGCATCCAAGGCAGCAGCAGCATAAACTTTAACCCTATGTTCTCTGTATATCGAGATCATTCCAATTTTTCTTCTGTGGTTGCAACATTCATCATCCATTTTCATGACTTTACTCCAGATGATAGGTATGTGAGCAGACAATAAACACTGTGCAAGAAAATAATGTTTAGAGCCACTATCTGTTGAACATCTGCAGTCGCAGTCACAGTGTACCGCCTGTTACGATGAGTCGTAGTTTGCTATGTGGTCATGGTGGCATACAGCGTTGAGAATGTGATTTCCCATTAGAAGTTATGAAATACTGGCCTGTCCTACCCTCACAGCATGGAGGTGGGGTCATAGGTAGAGCCATCTGTGGTAAAATGAAGAAAATGCTTCAGGCAAAACATACATCATTTTGCCATAGAATCATAATCTGCTATAAAAACTGTGGGTTTCCATTGAAAATTTCAAAGTTGCTCCTCACCACCCACACAAATGGTGGGGTGGTGGGTCGAGTGTGCTACCAAGACAAAAAAATTGGAATTATAACTTTTCTTTGATCCAATCTGTAGTTTTCAAGATATTTCAATGTCTTCAGTTAACATGAACACCATATATAGTATCTATTTATTCTTAAGATAATATTGTCAAACTAAATAATCAGTGGGTTCAAAAACAGTCTGAATATCTTGTAAGGGTGTTGCAGGGTAGAATGCGCTGAGAAATAATTACTAAGGAAACAGTTTCATACATGGCACCATTTTCCATTTAATTAACATTGAAGTTAGCCAATCACAATGTTCTCCCCACAAATTCAAGTGGCCCACCAGATTTCAATTACTGTCCAATGTTCTCATAGCATAGATGATAGTGCATGAGACTGTTAAGCTTTTTGGCTATGGTTCGATCCTTACTGTCCAATTTTTGTATTGCTCTCTTGTTTGGTTTCAGGAAACCAAATGACGTACATGTTTGGCAACTCTGTTTCTGGCAGACCACATGAATCTGCATGTGCAGTGGTCTCATTGGCTAACTTCAGCACTAATTAACTTGGAAATGGTACAACATATCAAATTTTTTTATCATCAGTTAGTCGTCAGTGCAATATGACCTGTAACACCCTTACAAGTTTTTCAGACTGTTTGTGACCACCCTACAAATTTAATATTTTTCATGTGTTATAATATAGTGAAAGTAAGAACATATAATCAATTGTTCTGTATGCTGCCTACTTGTGTGTATGTACTGACAAGACATATCTGAGACATAACAGATGTTATGAACCTACTGCAAGTAATTTCTTCACAATGTCCTATTTTGTAATGCATTTTAAACATTAAAATGATTTACTCAACCAACTAACAATAAACTATTTCTTGTCAACTATATTGTTTCTTAAGAACTTCAACATTTCAGTGAGTAAACTGTTTACTAATTAGGAATAGTCAGATATGTCCTCCAAGAACTTATTCAGTCTATAATGTTTAATGTACATATAGTGGGTATACTTTGAGCATTCATGCTCCAAAAGTTTTACAGCTCTCTGCTGGCTCTCAGTTGGCTATTCAGTATGTACTGTTTGGCGGCAAAGTTCCATCAGCATAAGCTAAGTGGAACTATGCAGTGCCAATTTTCACAGTTGGTGAACCTATTGTGACTTATAAATGTATACAGTTAGGCAGGACGTGAGAAAACTTGGATTTCATGGTCGAGCAGCTGCTCATATGCCCCACATCATGCCGATAAATGCCAAAAGACACCTCGCTTGGTGTAAGGAGTGTAAACATTGGATGATTGAACAGTGGGAAAACATGTAGAGTGACAAATCATGGTACACTATGTAGTGAACTGATGGAAGGATGTGGGTATGGCGAATGCCCAGTGAATGCCATCTGCCATCATGTGTAGTGGCAACAGTAAAATTTGGAGGCGGTGGTGTTATGGTGTGGTCATGTTTTTCACGGAGGGGGCTTGCACCCCATGTTGTTTCGCATGGCACTATCACAGCACAAGCCTACATTGATGTTTTAAGCACCTTCTTGCTTCCCAATATTGAAGAGCATTCCAGGGATGGCAATTGCATATTTCAACACAATTGAGCACCTGTTCGTAATGCATGACCAATGATGGAGTGGTTGCATGACAATAGCATCCCTGTAATGACCTGACGTGCACAAAGTCCTGACCTGAATCCTATAGAACACCTCTGGGATGTTTTGGAATGCCAACTTCATGCCAGGCCTCACCGACCGACATCAATACCTCTCCTCAGTGCAGCACTCTGTGAAGAATGGGCTGTCATTCTCCAAGAAACCTTCCAGCACCTACTTGAATGTGTTCCTGTGAGAGTGGAAGCTGTCATCAACGCTAAGGGTGGGCAAGCATCATATTGAATTCCTGCATTACTGATGGAGGGTGCCACGAACTTGTAAGCCATTTTCAGCCAGATGTCCAGATACTTTTGATCACATAATCTACATCAAATATCTCCAGAAACAAGGAATTGCATTTGTTTGGCCACAAATGCCACATATTGTCTTGATAAACAAAGAACAGGTAACTTTAATTCTAACTGCAATGGATGTTCTGATATGACAGTTTAGGTCTAAGATCCCCCCCATGAACCATGGACCTTGCGGTTGGTGGGGAGGCTTGCGTGCCTCAGCGATACAGATAGCCGTACCGTAGGTGCAACCACAACGGAGGGGTATCTGTTGAGAGGCCAGACAAAAGTGTGGTTCCTGAAGAGGGGCAGCAGCCTTTTCAGTAGTTGCAAGGGCAACAGTCTGGATGATTGACTGATCTGGCCTTGTAACAATAACCAAAACGGCCTTGCTGTGCTGGTACTGCGAACGGCTGAAAGCAAGGGGAAACTACAGCTGTAATTTTTCCCGAGGGCATGCAGCTTTACTGTATGATTACATGATGATGGCGTCCTCTTGGGTAAAATATTCCGGAGGTAAAATAGTCCCCCATTCGGATCTCCGGGCGGGGACTACTCAAGAGGATGTCGTTATCAGGAGAAAGAAAACTGGCGTTCTACGGATCGGAGTGTGGAATGTCAGATCCCTTAATCGGGCAGATAGGTTAGAAAATTTAAAAAGGGAAATGGATAGGTTGAAGTTAGATATAGTGGGAATTAGTGAAGTTCGGTGGCAGGAGGAACAAGACTTCTGGTCAGGTGACTACAGGGTTATAAACACAAAATCAAATAGGGGTACTGCAGGAGTAGGTTTAATAATGAATAGGAAAATAGGAATGCAGGTAAGCTACTACAAACAGCATAGTGAATGCATTATTGTGGCCAAGATAGATACGAAGCCCACAACTACTACAGTAGTACAAGTTTATATGCCAACTAGCTCTGCAGATGATGAAGAAATTGAAGAAATGTATGATGAAATAAAAGAAATTATTCAGATTGTGAAGGGAGACGAAAATTTAATAGTCATGGGTGACTGGAATTCGAGTGTAGGAAAAGGGAGAGAAGGAAACATAGTAGGTGAATATGGATTGGGGCTAAGAAATAAAAGAGGAAGCCGCCTGGTAGAATTTTGCACAGAGCACAACATAATCATAACTAACACTTGGTTTAAGAATCATGAAAGAAGGTTGTATACATGGAAGAACCCTGGAGATACTAAAAGGTGTCAGATAGATTATATAATGGTAAGACAGAGATTTAGGAACCAGGTTTTAAATTGTAAGACATTTCCAGGGGCAGATGTGGACTCTGACCACAATCTATTGGTTATGACCTGTAGATTAAAACTGAAGAAACTGCAAAAAGGTGGGAATTTAAGGAGATGGGACCTGGATAAACTAAAAGAACCAGAGGTTGTACAGAGATTCAGGGAGAGCATAAGGGAGCAATTGACAGGAATGGGGGAAATAAATACAGTAGAAGAAGAATGGGTAGCTTTGAGGGATGAAGTAGTGAAGGCAGCAGAGGATCAAGTAGGTAAAAAGACGAGGGCCAGTAGAAATCCTTGGGTAACAGAAGAAATATTGAATTTAATTGAGGAAAGGAGAAAATATAAAAATGCAGTAAGTGAAGCAGGCAAAAAGGAATACAAACGTCTCAAAAATGAGATCGACAGGAAGTGCAAAATGGCTAAGCAGGGATGGCTAGAGGACAAATGCAAGGATGTAGAGGCCTATCTCACTAAGGGTAAGATAGATACCGCCTACAGGAAAATTAAAGAGACATTTGGAGATAAGAGAACGACTTGTATGAATATCAAGAGCTCAGATGGAAACCCAGTTCTAAGCAAAGAAGGGAAAGCAGAAAGGTGGAAGGAGTATATAGAGGGTCTATACAAGGGCAATGTACTTGAGGACAATATTATGGAAATGGAAGAGGATGAAGATAAAGATGAAATGGGAGATATGATACTGTGTGAAGAGTTTGACAGAGCACTGAAAGACCTGAGTCGGAACAAGGCCCCCGGAGTAGACAATATTCCATTGGAACTACTGACGGCCGTGGGAGAGCCAGTCCTGACAAAACTCTACCATCTGGTGAGCAAGATGTATGAAACAGGCGAAATACCCTCAGACTTCAAGAAGAATATAATAATTCCAATCCCAAAGAAAGCAGGTGTTGACAGATGTGAAAATTACCGAACTATCAGTTTAATAAGTCACAGCTGCAAAATACTAACGCGAATTCTTTACAGCCGAATGGAAAAACTAGTAGAAGAGTTTGACAGAGCACTGAAAGACCTGAGTCGGAACAAGGCCCCCGGAGTAGACAATATTCCATTGGAACTACTGACGGCCGTGGGAGAGCCAGTCCTGACAAAACTCTACCATCTGGTGAGCAAGATGTATGAAACAGGCGAAATACCCTCAGACTTCAAGAAGAATATAATAATTCCAATCCCAAAGAAAGCAGGTGTTGACAGATGTGAAAATTACCGAACTATCAGTTTAATAAGTCACAGCTGCAAAATACTAACGCGAATTCTTTACAGCCGAATGGAAAAACTAGTAGAAGCCAACCTCGGGGAAGATCAGTTTGGATTCCGTAGAAACACTGGAACACGTGAGGCAATACTGACCTTACGACTTATCTTAGAAGAAAGATTAAGGAAAGGCAAACCTACGTTTCTAGCATTTGTAGACTTAGAGAAAGCTTTTGACAATGTGGACTGGAATACTCTCTTCCAAATTCTAAAGGTGGAAGGGGTAAAATACAGGGAGCGAAATGCTATTTACAATTTGTACAGAAACCAGATGGCAGTTATAAGAGTCGAGGGACATGATAGGGAAGCAGTGGTTGGGAAGGGAGTAAGACAGGGTTGTAGCCTCTCCCCGATGTTGTTCAATCTGTATATTGAGCAAGCAGTAAAGGAAACAAAAGAAAAATTCGGAGTAGGTATTAAAATTCATGGAGAAGAAATAAAAACTTTGAGGTTCGCTGATGACATTGTAATTCTGTCAGAGACAGCAAAGGACTTGGAAGAGCAGTTGAATGGAATGGACAGTGTCTTGAAAGGAGGATATAAGATGAACATCAACAAAAGCAAAACAAGGATAATGGAATGTAGTCTAATTAAGTCGGGTGATGCTGAGGGAATTAGATTAGGAAATGAGGCACTTAAAGTAGTAAAGGAGTTTTGCTATTTGGAGAGCAAAATAACTGATGATGGTCGAAGTAGAGAGGATATAAAATGTAGGCTGGCAATGGCAAGGAAAGCGTTTCTGAAGAAGAGAAATTTGTTAACATCCAGTATTGATTTAAGTGTCAGGAAGTCATTTCTGAAAGTATTCGTATGGAGTGTAGCCATGTATGGAAGTGAAACATGGACGATAAATAGTTTGGACAAGAAAAGAATAGAACCTTTCGAAATGTGGTGCTACAGAAGAATGCTGAAGATTAGATGGGTAGATCACATAACTAATGAGGAAGTATTGAATAGGATTGGGGAGAAGAGAAGTTTGTGGCACAACTTGACCAGAAGAAGGGATCGGTTGGTAGGACGTGTTCTGAAGCATCAAGGGATCACCAATTTAGTATTGGAGGGCAGCGTGGAGGGTAAAAATCGTAGAGGGAGACCAAGAGATGAATACACTAAGCAGATTCAGAAGGATGTAGGTTGCAGTTGGTACTGGGAGATGAAAAAGCTTGCACAGGGTAGAGTAGCATGGAGAGCTGCATCAAACCAGTCTCGGGACTGAAGACCACAACAACAACAACAGGTCTAAGATTGATGACACTGAAGGTATTATGCTCAGCTGAATTTGGAGCTGTTTGTTTGGTAGTCCATGCTAGTACCTTCTATCATATTTACAATTTGGATGATGGATCACATTATTTTATTTATGTAATGTAGCAGTTTTTTTTCTTTTATGAGGCTTAATAGAGTAAGAAAACTTTAGATCAACATATTTATTTTTAGGTGGTCAAAGTTTCATTGTGTGTTTGAAATACTGAATACAAATGGTACAGTAGGTAACAGTTGTGGTAGAAGTATAGGCTGGACAATGTATCCCCAAATCCATGGAACCTTTAACCACCTACATTTTTTCCATTACTTTCTCTGCATTTTAGAAAATGCGTTGTACTAATTATCATCTAATCCTTTTATAAAAGCCCCTAATTTCACATCACAGAAGTTAGAAAACAGACATGACAATCACATTTGAATCTGAAAATTGGTCAAAGTATACCCAGTTTACAGTATACCAAGTGCAAGTAATGCACAAGAATCTTCCTGAAAGAAGAACATCAAAATCACTGTCCAAACAGATGTTGTATGTTAACCTGGAAGAATTTCATTATTCTAAAACTTAAATTGCATAATACACTCCTGGAAATGGAAAAAAGAACACATTGACACCGGTGTGTCAGACCCACCATACTTGCTCCGGACACTGCGAGAGGGCTGTACAAGCAATGATCACACGCACGGCACAGCGGACATACCAGGAACCGCGGAGTTGGCTGTCGAATGGTGCTAGCTGCGCAGCATTTGTGCACCGCCGCCGTCAGTGTCAGCTAGTTTGCTGTGGCATACGGAGCTCCATCGCAGTCTTTAACACTGGTAGCATGCTGCAACAGCGTGGACGTGAACCGTATGTGCAGTTGACGGACTTTGAGCGAGGGCGTATAGTGGGCATGCAGGAGGCCGGGTGGACGTACCGCCGAATTGCTCAACATGTGGGGCGTGAGGTCTCCACAGTACATCGGTGTTGTCGCCAGTGGTCGGCGGAAGGTGCACGTGCCCGTCGACCTGGGACCGGACCGCAGCGACGCACGGATGCACGCCAAGACCGCAGGATCCTACGCAGTGCTGTAGGGGACCGCACCGCCACTTCCCAGCAAATTAGGGACACTGTTGCTCCTGGGGTATCGGCGAGGACCATTCGCAACCGTCTCCATGAAGCTGGGCTACGGTCCCGCACACCGTTAGGCCGTCTTCCGCTCACGCCCCAACATCGTGCAGCCCGCCTCCAGTGGTGTCGCGACAGGCGTGAATGGAGGGACGAATGGAGACGTGTTGTCTTCAGCGATGGGAGTCGCTTCTGCCTTGGTGCCAATGATGGTCATATGCGTGTTTGGCGCCGTGCAGGTGAGCGCCACAATCAGGACTGCATACGACCGAGGCACACAGGGCCAACACCCGGCATCATGGTGTGGGGAGCGATCTCCTACACTGGCCGTACACCACTGGTGATCGTCGAGGGGACACTGAATAGTGCACGGTACATCCAAACCGTCATCGAACCCATCGTTCTACCATTCCTAGACTGGCAAGGGAACTTGCTGTTCCAACAGGACAATGCACGTCCGCATGTATCCCGTGCCATCCAACGTGCTGTAGAAGGTGTAAGTCAACTACCCTGGCCAGCAAGATCTCCGGATCTGTCCCCCATTGAGCATGTTTGGGACTGGATGAAGTGTCGTCTCACGCAGTCTGCACGTCCAGCACAAACGCTGGTCCAACTGAGGCGCCAGGTGGAAATGGCATGGCAAGCCGTTCCACAGGACTACATCCAGCATCTCTACGATCGTCTCCATGGGAGAATAGCAGCCTGCATTGCTGCAAAAGGTGGATATACACTGTACTAGTGCCGACATTGTGCATGCTCTGTTGCCTGTGTCTATGTGCCTGTGGTTCTGTCAGTGTGATCATGTGATGTATCTGACCCCAGGAATGTGTCAATAAAGTTTCCCCTTCCTGGGACAATGAATTCACGGTGTTCTTATTTCAATTTCCAGGAGTGTATATTCATCAGTTTCTATAGTTTTCTGAAACTATTTCTGCACTCAAAGCTATGTTTTAGTATCAGTTCATGTAGAACATAATAATTTTTTCTGCTTCTGGTGTATGTCAAAATTAGTAAACCATGTAGAAGAATCACTATTCTAAATAGAAGAGTCTAAGAGAATTTGTGCAGGGTGATGCAACTCATACTAGTTTCATGGAAGAGGAGTGGGAGGAGGAAACAAAGTGCAATTTCAATAGGTACCCATTACCTACAATGTGCTCAAATGAGGGTATAGTTCATATTGGATGTGTACGTATTATTTCACTGCCAGGCAGGTAATGTTCTGATACATGTGAAAATTTTTTTGACTGAAATGACTGGTAATAGAAAATAAAGAAAAGACAGAAAGCCTTGTGAACTGAAGGAAAAATACTACTGGAAGTTTTTAGGACCTAAAGTTATATGATGTTTTCCGATGCAAGGAGAATAATGGTGAAATAGTTTAAAGATTCTGCAGTGAGTGGCTCTGGCTACATTAATTACTAGTAAATGTCCGTATTCAGAATTTCTTCAAATTCATACTGAATCAATATATCTGTTTGGGTATGATGCAAATTCAGTTCTCAAAGATCATAAAGGGGTTTTTCCTTAACACGGCAGCAGCTGCCTCCCCTGCCCTTCGCTGCTTACAAATAAAGATACATGAATCATACTGCATGTCAAACCAAACTCTGACATTTCTTACCTTAAGTATCTGTTTACTATGGATAAAAGTATTTTCCTTGCTTCTACAGATTTTTCAAACTCTTCTGAAAGGCAGTATGCCAAATGAAATCCACTTCTGGCAAAAAATGAATTAATATGAACAGTTCCATAGCTCAAGACATAAAAATAAGGAGTATGTAGTGCCTGTAAGGAATAGAAATATAATTTTACCATACATGAAATATAGATACCTTAATAAGACAAAACTCTCTCATTATTTAACAAAGTATCATAGAAGAGTAAAAATAAATTTAATTTATGATTGTAGCTCATTTACTGGAATCGTGTAAGACTATCATATTTGGTAGAGCCTATAAAATGTCTGTAAATGAGGTGATGTATCTAAAAATGAGTACATTTCTCCTTTTGAACTTTTCTAGCAATTTAATTTGTTAACTCACCATCTCTAAATAGATTTCATGGTAAAAAGTAAGTAAAACAAGCGCTATTCAGTAATTTGAAAGTGTAAATAATTCTATTGTATTTGTTTTCCTTTCACTTCAGGAGTCTCAGTGATAATTTTCTGAGTAGCTCTCTAGTCCTCTGCACTAACATCAGATGAGTATTACAATAGCCACTTTTTTCTTGTTCATTCTTGTCCAACTGACTGTGTTCCATTCCTAATTATCAGCATGAGTCAAATACAAATTTTTACATAAGAAGGGAGCACATTTAATTTGTACTGTAACCTTCTTGTTATGTTGTAGAGATTCATCTTGTGTACTGAACTTTTTAAAGCTGAAGAGGATGTTCCAGATTGCTTGGGTACATCGAATTTATGATTGTACAGAAAGAGAATTCTCCGAGAAAGGATACATTACACAAGATGAGAAATGGATTCTGTTGACCTTAAGTTACTGAAACTGCATTTATTTCTTGCTAGTAAGATACAGATAGATCTGTGGAATAAAATAGATTACCTTACATTTACATCTATGGAAGCTATGATGGAAACAACTACTAGTAGACATAAGAAAAAGTTTGGAAAGTTACAAGCTAATGTAGCAGCTGCAAACAATATGGTGATGTCTGATACTGTTGTTAACAAGTTGGAGAGATTGTTATCTCAAGATGAGATTTCCATCCTTGGAAAAGGAGGAAACTACGTTATAACACCTAACAGAGTACCAGTTGAAGATATTATTGCGAATATAGAAGCAGGTATACAACATCTCCCCAAGGAAACTGCAAATGCAATTGACGGTGTAGCAATGGGTACCCCATTACGCCCTGTGATCACTAATTTCTATATGGAGATATTTGAACAATCAGCTCTGGACAAAGAAACTATCTCACTGGTATCAATTTGTAGATGACACGTTTGTGGTTTGGCCCCATGGTAGAAAGGCCTTGGACGAATTCTCTGATCTTCTAAATAAAATTAATCCAGAAATCCTGTTTACCATGGAAATGGAAAATGATAATAAAATATTTTTCTTGGATGATTTAGTTATCAGACGATCCAATAGAAGTTTGGAGCATAAAGTTTTTCAGTGAGTAACACATACTGACAAATATTTGCATAAAAACTCCCATCGCCATCAACAAAAAAGAGAGGCGTTATTAAAAGTCTTGCCGATAGAGCTGAGTGGATATGCATATCAGAACATCTGGACACTAAAATAAAACATTTGAAGCAAGCCTTCAAGAAAAATGGCTACTCAGGGAAAGAAGTAATGAGAATTTTACGACCGAGGAACAGAAGACTGAAGGACAACGATGAACCACAACAATTGAAAAATACAGCTTCTCTCCCTTTTATTAAAAAGTAACGAATCAGGTTGGTAAGATTTTACAGAAACATGACATCAGACCGGTCTTTAGGCCAACAAAGAAAATAAGTCTGGTACTCCGATCTGTGAAGGATAAATGCCCTCCTCTGTCGACATGTGGTGTATACAAAATTCTGTGTATGTGTGGTAAAGTTTATATTGGAACTACCAAGAGGAGCATAAATACATGGCTAAAAGAGCACAAAAGTCTTTGCTGAATAGGAAAAGCAGAGAAATCAGCTGTGGCAGAGCATGCTCCTCAGTCAAGAAACCACGAAGTGAAGTTTTCTGAAAGAGAAAATTTATCTACAGTGTCAAATTATTATTCATGACTATGTAGAGAAGCCATTGAGTTTTATACACATCAGGATAATTTCCATAGAAAAGAGGAGGCAATGAAACTTATGACATATGGACATATGGACATCAGCTCTGCAGAATTGCTAGACAATTTTATCTTTGACAAGACGACAATCGATAGTTAAGTTTTATCTTTGACAAGGATTATCTCTGCTTATCACATATTACTTTGACCACGCCTCTTTTTCTACAGTATATGTGTCACTCTCGGATGTCTGACCAGTCAGTCAGCAAGACTTAGCAGAGGAGTGCCTCTGAAGATGTCCGGTGCAGTCCTGGACAAAACATCAGGAACAGACTTTCTCGGACCATGACCTCACATCCCGAAAGGTTTACCAGCAGCTATTAGTTCCTTATTTAAAATAATGTACTGTTCATTTTGGAGCTATAAACCAGAGATGCTGTAGAACTGATACCAGTCAATCATATGGCAGTCCCTACTGATATAAGCTGTAGCAGTGAAGTGGTGAGCATTTGGAAGACAGTTGTATGGAACAGTAGTACATCCTGGTTGGAATAAAAAGACAGTCTTTTTGTTGTGTCTATCTGCGACTCAGCATCTCTGCTATATGGTGAGTAGCAACTATCATTTTTATAATATTGTTTCAGTTGTATGGAATCAGCACAGGATGAGTCAGTGAAGACACAGGACAAAATGGTAGAAAGTAACTAGCATATTTGAACATGCTCATCAGCAAGGCATGGTGCTCCAGTCTTAGCCATGTAACATGATGTAAGAACACTGGTCATAAAAGAATCATAACCAATGGGAACTGGAGATGAATGCCAATGATAACTGATTTCAAACCAAACATTAATCACTGCTGTCGTTGTATGCATCAGTTTCTAAGCAAAAACTGTGAAGGGAACTGCATACAGTGGGCATCACAAGTCAGGTACATCAAGGAAGGTCATTGGTCAGAGTGTCACATGAAGCTGGACATCTCTTGTAAGCTGAACAACACAGAAACTGGACAGTAGATGACAGAAGGTGTATAGTGCAGCCTGACGAGTTATGACTTTGCCTACTTTCAAATGATGCAAAATGTGGAATGCACTGGTAATCAATATTGATTTTAACCCACATAGTGCAGGCCAGAGATGATTCTGTGATATTTTGGGGGTGTTTTTCATACCACAGACTGAGTGAACTCACTGAGGTTACTATGAACATAAAACAGGATTTTCATTTCAACGTTATTGGTGAATAAGTGTTGCCCTTTCTTCTACATCTTTATGATGGGCATATTGTGGGCACTCCTATCTTACAAGATGACAACAGCTATGTACAGAGGGCTGCACACTTACATTCCTAGTTGACAGATACTCAAGAATCCTGTCATACTTTCACTAGCCTGCTAAACCACCTTGTGTTAGTCCGATACTATGTGACTGAACAGCAGGTGAAATCAGAATTTTGCATCTCTGCAGGATCTAATACTCAATGAGTGGCTTCAGCTGTGTGTGTGTGGTACACCTCCCTGTCTCCCTTTCCAAATTAAGGTCATTATCAAGGCTAAATGTGTTGTTACATAATGTTAGTGTAATGTTTCCTGGGGGACTAATTTTTGTCTAATGTGATTCTGTAAAACTGATTGGTCAAAAATCCTGGGTGTGCATATTGATCAGAACTTGAATTAGAAATCACATATCATAGATCTTCTCAAATGCTTGAGATCAGTAACATTTGTTCTATATGTAGTTGCTGATTTCATACATGAAAACAGTAGAAAATCAGCTAATTTCACACATTTACATTCAATGATGCTGAATAAAAAATTATTTTCTGGGATCATCCCATATGGAGAAGTAAAGTATTCATTGCACAGAAACGTGTTCAAATTTCATATAGTCAACTTTTCAAAAATTGGGCATATACCAAAACAATCACAACACAGTTCCCTTGATTCCCTTGTCATGAAGTTTTTTTGTGGAAACTCTGGGATAACCTGAAAATATTATAGCATTCACAAATAAACTGCCAGAAAAATATTAGTATAACCTTTCAGAGACTTCTAACTCAATCAAGATTTATTGTTGCAGCAGTGCATGTGGTGTACATGAAATAGTTATATTTACAGATCAGTAGCATAGCAGTTCTGATGTATCATGTATCAACCCATGCTGAAATGCCCATATTAGTATGTGGTGTAGCCTTTGAGGGCAGCAAAGCAGCTGCTGACTCTGGCATTCAGTCCACTGTATAGATGGCGAATACTGTCTGCGGATATGTTATGCCTCACCTAATTGACCTATTCATGTAGTTCTGTAAGAGTTGTTGGTCAACAAGTCGCACAAGTCACTTCTTGACCTATCATATCCCATATGTGCTTGATTGGAGACAAGTACAGAGATTTTGCTGGCCAGGTAAGTTGCTACCATCTTGCAGAGCATGTTGAGTTTCTTGGGTGGTGTGTGGAGGAGCATTATCCTGATGGAGAAACACCTCACCTTCCTGTTGCAAGAATGGCAAAAGAATGAGTCTAACAACATTCTCCACATACTGAGCACTGGTTAGCATCCCCTCCAGAAACACCAAAGGTGGACAAGAGTTGTAGCTCATCAAACCTCAGACCACAAGGCCCGGGGTGGGGCCAGCGTACCTTGGACAAATGCACTCTATGAGGCTGTGCTCACCTGGTCTACATTATACACACAAACAAATATCACTTGCACCCAGGTAGAATCTGCTTTCATTGCTGAAGACCACAGCATGCCATTCCATCTTCCAAGTGACCCTCTCATGGCACCAGTCAAGCTGTGCTTGTTGATGATGTTGCTTGAGTGGAAAATAGGCTACAGATGCACATGCCCATACTCCCACTGCTAATAACCAGTTCCATCATTTGCGCCATCCAGAGAATGGACCTACTGCCTTTAATGCAGTCACCTTGGAGTGTAGCAGTGAGTGATGCTCACACACTTGCAGTATTCATTAGGTGGCACCAGAAAAAAATTTCCACTCTGAGAAACATGTGGTGTTCTTTCAAGGCTGTGGGGCATTGAAATTTGGTAAAGGCTTGGACCCACTCATCCAGCAGGCGAGATCCGGCAGATGATATACTTCATCTGAGGAAAACAATATCTGGAACACCATAAACACACTTCTCCAGGTGGATGATAACTCCCACCTCTTGGAGGCAGGAAAATATCTCCCAGAGATGTCAGTAGTGCTCTGTAAGTGTGTGGGCTTAGATAAGTACATCATCCAGGTAGGCAAAACAACCCAAAACACTGAAACACATTATTGAGAAAGCATTGCCAGTTCTGGGTCACATTGCGGAGCTCAAATGGCATAATACACATTCAGAGAACCTCAATGGGGTAATTAGTGCCATTTTTTCACGTCCTCCAGGGCAACTGGAATCCACATAAATGCTTTTGCACAGTTCACTTTGCTGTAAATGGTTGTACCGGACAGATCATCACTGTGACTGTGCAAGAGGGGAACTGGGTAGCAGTTGGGGTCTGTCCTAGAATTGACGGAATGATAGTCAACACTCAGGCACCACATGCAATCCTCCTTTTTTAAGGGGTGTAGGGCAGAAGCCCATGGGCTCTTTGAGAAATGAAGCACACCAAAGGTGACTGCTGCCTTGATTTTAGTGTGCATGGCTCTTTGGAAGGCAGCAGGGGTGACAGAAAACTGGGGGGTTTGGGAGTGGGGGCAATGGCATTTTTATGTAGTGCAACGTATCATCACACATCTGCCAGGGGTAGGAGGAGGTGGTGGGACTGGAAAGGTGAATGTGGAGGAGGAAGGTACCGGCCAGTGGGGAGGGAGGGGGGGGGGGGTGCAGAGGAGGGTAATGGTTTACAAGGATAGATAAAGAGATCAGAGTTGGTGTCAAGAAGGTAGGCTGCCGGCAAATAGGAGTTCCAATGATATTGTAAGAAAAGGTGCTGAGAAATAGCAGAGCAACCAGGTGCGCCTAATGCTAGCCACTGTTAGTGTTTATGGACCATACACATGGTGTCCAGCAGTTTGTGGCATCACAGCTGAAATGATTGTGGTACCAGCAAGGGTGCCTGGCACCCCAAAAATCCTGGCTGCCATTAACTGGTTGGAGGTGTGTGCACTTGTGCGGATGTGCGCACTCGCAGTTCTACATTTACATCTACATTTACTCAGTTACTCTGGAAATCACAGTTAAGAACCTGGCAGAAGGTTCATTGAACCATCTTCACAATAATTCTCTATTATTCCAATCTCAAACAGTGCATGGAAAAAACAAACACTGATATCTTTCTGTGTGAGCTCTGATTTACCTTATTTTATTATGATGATCATTCCTTCCTTTGTAGACCAGCATCAAAAAATTATTTTGCATTCAAATGAGAAAGCTGATGATTGAAATTTCATGAGAAGATCCCCCGCAATGAGAAATGCCTTTGTTTTAATGATGTCCATTCCAAATCCTGTACCATATCTGAGACACTCTCTTCCATATTTCTCAATAATACCAAATGTGCTGCTCTTCTTTGAACTTTCTCAATGTACTCCATTAATCCTATCTGGTATGGATCCCACACTGTGCAACAGTATTCCAAAAGAGGACAGTGTGAGCAGTCTTTTTAGTAGATCTGTTGCATCTTCTAAGTGTTCTTCCAATAATTCACAGTCTTTGATTTGCCTTCCCCACAATATTTTATGTGTGTTCTTTCCAGTTTAAGTTATCCATAGCTGTAATTTATAGGTAACATTTCAGTTTACAGTTTTTAGATTTGACTGATTTATCATGTAACTGAATTTTAACTAATTTCTTTTAGCACTCATGTGGATGATCTCACACTTTTCGTCATGTAGGATCAACTTCCAATTTTTGCACCATAAATATATCTTTTCTAAACCATTTTGCAATTTGTTTTGGTCTCCTGACGACCCTGCTAGATGATAAATGACAGCATTATCCGCAAAAAAACCTAAGATGGCTGCCCAGATTGTCACCTAAATCATTTAAATAGATTAGGGACAGCAGAGGGCCTATAACACTACCTTGGGGAATGACAGAAGGCTCTTCTGTTTTACTCAGTGACTTTCTGTCAATTATTACAAACTGTGACCTCTCTGACAGGAAATCATGAATCCAGTCACATAACTGAGACAATATTCTATAAGTACCCAATATGATTAAAAGCCGCCTGTGAGGCCCAGAGTCAAAAGCATTCTCGAAACCTAGAAATATGGAATCAATTTGAAATCCCTTGTCAATAGCACTCAGTACTTCATGTGAATAAAGACCTATTTGTGTTTCACAAGAATGATGTTTTCTAAATCCTTTTGATTGTATGCCAATAGATCATTCTTTTCCAGGTAATTCATAATGTTTGAACACAATTTACATTCCAAAATCCTGCTGCATACTGACATTAATGATACAAGCCTGTAATTTAGTGGTTTAATCCTATTGCCTTTCTTGCATACTGTTGTGAACTGTGCAACTATCCAGTCCTTCAGTATGAATCTTTTGGTGAGCGAGCAGTTTTACATGATTGTTAAGTATGGAGCTACTGTATCGGCATACTCTGAAAGGAACCTATTTGGTATACAGTCTGGACAGGAAGACTTGCTTTTATTAAGTGATTTAAGTTGATTCACTACTCCAAGGATATCTACTTTTAAGTTACTCATGTTGGCAGCAGCTGTTCTTTATTTGAATTCTGGAATATTTACTTAATTTTCTTTGGTGAAGGAATTTCATAAGGCTGTGTTTAGAAACTGCGCTTTAGCAGCACTGTCATCAACAGTATTACCTCTGCTATCACAGAGAGAAGGCATTGATTGTGTCTTTCCACTAGCATACGTTTCATACGAACAGAATCTATTTGGATTTTCTGCCAGGTTTCAAGACAAAGTTTCATAGTGGAAATTTTATAAGTACTTGCACTGATGTCCATGCTAAATTGCAAGCTTCTGTAAAAGATTAAAAGATTGGAAACTTTGGGGATTTTGCAATCATTTAGATGTGCCATGCTTTTTCTGTTGTTTCTGCAACAGTGTTATTACCCATTTTGTGTACAAAGGGGATCAGTTCCATCATTTGTTACTTTATTTGGTATAAATCTCCCAATTTCTGTTGGTACTATTTCTTTGACTTCAAGCCACATATGGTATACACTTACATTGTTAATTTGGAAGGAGTGGAGATTGTCTCTCATGAAGGCATCAAGTGGATCTTTGGTATAGATATATTTTTCACTTATTTTTGGAGTATCCTGAGGTGAGGATAGGCAAGATGTGGGGCCAGAGTTTTGTTCATGCTACAAGGTGGAGATAAGCTTCCCCATCTCACTGATCATGTGGGTTATAAGCTGCAGTTAGTCTGTGGAGGGTTCGTGGGACATGGAGGGTACGGTTGCTGATGAGGACTGTAGGCATGGGGAACTGTGCATGGGGGTATCTCGAAGCTGCTTGGTGATGGCAAGGGATGGTCAGAGTACAAGCTCTTTCCTTCAGTCCATAATGCCCATTCCTTAATGTGTCCTTCACTTATTAAAAATACAATCAAATTACTGAAGTCTATACTAAAGGAGACAACAATAATTTATACATACCATGTCAATGAACTCTCCATTGTATATTGGATATCTATAACAGTCCATGTAACGATGTACTGACACAACACAAAAAGTTAAAAATACATGTAGTGGAGGGTAGCCTTGAAGACTTTTTCTTTTTTCTACATGTAATAGTTTCCTCATATTGTTCTGAGCTGAGAAAAGTATCATAGCCTTATGGAGTACCCCTAAAAGAAACAGCAACAATTAAAATTATTTTGCAAGAATAAAAGGATACTTTTGAGACTAAGAATGTTTAGTTCTTTAAGAGCATGACACTCAGTTTTTGGAAATTTTCAAACTATAATAATATACCTTTGTAAATAAGGCAGTTGACACATACTAGGCAATATGTAGGTCCTAAATGCTAAGATGAACCACTATTAAAACTTGAGGAGATGTGAAAGTACCGAAATCAGTATATAGTAAGGGAAATATCTCCCACTGAACCTAAATTGTGTGATTCAGGGTATGGGTCTGACATATAACTATGCAAATACCATGCTCTAATATCATAGACCTATTTTTCCTGTCAGGAGGAGTCAACATAGATAATAAAGTAGTCTGAATGAGAGAGGGAATGTAAAGATTCTCAGGTTATTCCATTCAAGCACAAATATTTCACAGAAATCACACAAGTTCAAGTGCAACATTAGTGGTTCCTTGTACCGTTTAAGCACCAGGGAACCACTAAACTATGATGTCACTGTGGAAGGGTGAGAAACCTATTGACAGAGACTATATAACTATTACTGTTTATTTATATCACAATTTTACATTAGTATCTCATGGTAGAGTGGTAGCTTAAACGCCTCTGTAAGCACTGTAACTAGTCTATGTGCATGGGGGAGGGGGGGATAGATAGGGGGTTGTAGTATATTCCCAGATTCATATCCCAAGGTCTGTCAATTCAGATCTTTCAGCATCTCTGTGACATTCTCCAATGGTTCAAATAAACCTGTGACCACTTGTGCTACCCTTCTTTGTATATGTTCAATATCCCCTACTAAACCTATTTGGTACAGGTTCCACACACTTGAGAAATATCCTAGGATGGGTTGCACAATGTTCTGTATGATTTCCCCTTAGTAGACTGATAGCATTTCTCTAGTGTTCTACCAATGAACTGCAATCTGCCACCTGCTTTACCCATGACTGGGCCTATATGGTTGTTCCATTTCATGTCCCTACTAACTGTTAAGGTAAATATTTGTATGAAGTGACTGATTCCACCTGTGACTTGTTAATATTGTAATCATAGGACACTATGTTTTTTTTTCTTTTTTGTGAAGTGTACAGTTTTATATTTCTGACCATTTAAAGCAAGTTACCTAACTGCACCACTTTGAAACGTCATTAAGATCTGATTCAATATTTGTGCAACTTTTTCCAAACAGTGTTTCATTATAGGAAACTCCAACACATGCAAAAAGTCTGAGGTTACTATTGATATTCTCTGCAAGGTCATTAATGTACAACATGAACATTAAGTGTTCCAGCACACTTCCTTAGGACACCTCTGAAACATCTGTCATTGAGTGTCCATCAAAGATAACATGCTGTGCCCTCTCTACCAACAAATCCTCAGTCCAGTCACAAATCTCACTTGATATCTGTAGTGTTATGGACTATTTCCTTTAACACAAATTTCTTCATGACAGACTGATGTAAGGTGAATATTTATAAGTGTTTTATTAAATATATACCAGACTATGAAATGGATTTTTATGTTTTTTTTGTTGTTGTTGTTTTATATTCAGTTCGTGACAACTTGGCTCAGTGGTTTTCTTCAGTTAATGCAGTACAGGTCATTACTACATTTCTGCCAATGGGCAGCCCCTGGGAAAAGAAGCCATCATTTTTGTATTGTTGCTATTCACTCCATGATCATTTAAGGTATAAAGTATAAGCCTCCAAATTCATCAGGACTAAAGGAACTTTAATCAAAATATATGGGAACACAACATACTCTATTACCATTTATTGCCATAGTTTCATTTTCCATTGATGACTGGACAGACTGCACCAATGTTATGCTTAGTAAGCTATGATTCTGTATTGAAAGATTTGGGACTAGTTTGAACATCACATACACTTATTGTACTTTGAATGTACACTTTGCAACACATGACATGAACAGAGTTTTGTGCTTAGCACAACAAAACAAAGTACTGAAAAACTAAAGATATCACACACTGAATCCGATTTCACTGTTCGCAACCAATGTGTCATCTGCCGAGGTTACTGCTCTAGCCCCCATGCTTTTTTGAAACTTGGAGCACCAGAAATGTGAGAGAACTGGTTTTTACCATTTGCTGGCTCATGTGACCACTGATGGAGGTGCTTCTTCCTGTTCTTCTGAGTCTTCAAGCATGTGAGAGTGAGAGTGGCATGTACTCTCCATGCTGATGGATATTGATGCTGACTGTGGGTGGATGGGCTGTATTTGATTTCTCTGTGTATGCCAGTTTGAGCATTCAATTGACACAATTTCTTCTTTGGTGTTCTGTTCTATTCTGAAGGTGTCTGCGCCTCTCTGTAAATTGTGGTATATGGTGGCCTTAAGAGAGACCATATGCTGTTCTTTCTCAGCCAGACTTGTGATGTTGGCTAAAGTTCTTTGTGTATGAATACCATTTTATCTCCAAGATTCTGTAATGCAGTGGGTGTAGAAGTGCTATCTTTCTTTTTACTCACTGACTGAATTCCTTTGTGGACTATGTAGCTGGAAGATGCTATGGCTTAGTAGAGGTGAACTCAGCGGGAAGTCACAATTGTTCCCCATAGATCAGTTGTGTTGCTGAGCAGTGCAGATTCTCCTTAATCACTGTTCTTAGCCCTAACAACACTAGTGGTAGCGATTTGCCCACTGGCAATTGCAGCACATTATGCCTTCTTTTAAGGTTCTGTGGAACCTTTCTGCCATCCCATTTCTCTCGGGATGGTAACTGGTGGTTCCAGTATGGTTGCAGCTGCATTGAAGTAGGAGCTCATGGAAGAACTGAGACTACAACTGCCTCCCACAATCAGCTGTTGCAGTTTGGAGCACCCAAAATCTAACGATCCAGTTCATGTTCATGACTCTGTCTGCTGTTGTTTCTGTTGCCATGTTTGTGATGAGAATGATATCTGACCAGTGCATCAATCTGTCTATGACAATGAGTAAGTAACTGTGCTGGCACGTCAATCTTACTTTGCTGACATCTCTCACAGGATTGCACTGATGGAGTGTAATCCTTCTTGATACCTCATCACCTTCTTAGTCACCAACTTGACCATTGACTTGATATAAGGATGCACTATGTCATGGAAGACCTCGACTACCTGATGTCAAACTTTTGTGTGAAATTTTGTGTTGTGTATGGGTGGAGCTTGTTGTGCAGTGTTTTGTGCCACAACATTGCTTGTAGCTCAGGTATGTAAACTTGCATTGATCGAGTGCAGAATTTTGCAGCTCAATGAGTTGTCACATGTTGCTGTTTGACTGTTGCCGCTCTAGATTTTGAATGGAAACACAAATGAAACACCTTGCATGCTAGCACAGAAGAAGTCCATCACTACATTATGTTTGCCACCATTGTGTCTCATGTCATTGGTGGACTGCGAGATGTATTCTGCCTTTCAACCCTGTCTTGGCAAGCTGTGGTTCATGACCTTTGTAAAAAATGCTGTTACTAGTGCATAATTCGTGTAGACTGTGAAATGCTTTCCTTCTACTGAGGCTCTGAAGTGTTGTATCACTGTGTATGTCATGTACAGTTTCCTATCTATTGCACACCTCTTTTTCTGTGCCTGAGTGACAATTTGTGAAAAAAATGCTGGTGGTTGCCATGTTCCTCTGACCTATTGCTGCAATGGTGCCATGATGACATTCTGGCTGGTATCCATCAGTAATATAATGGTGCATTGTAATGATGGTGAGTAAGAAGCATGGCATAGTTCTTGAGTTTATGGACTGCATGTAACTGCTCCTGTGTCCATTCCACTTTTTGTCTTTATTTTTTAAGATATTTACCTTTTAAGATTTTTGTCAGTGGTGTTTGTAGTTCTGCAGCTTTGGGCATTTGTTGATGGTAGTAGTTTAGCATTCCCAACAAATGTCTCACCCCCTTGTATGTTTGTGAACTGGCATGTTTTGAATGCTTGACATTCTCTGTGGTAGTGGTGAGTTGCCTGCTGCTGACTCTCTGAAACCAAGAAAATCCCCTTCCTCTCTACCTAAGACAGCATTTATATCTATTTATGATTATTCTGCACTACCTTGGTCATTTAAAGAGCTCTCTGAGATGTAATTCATATTATTCCAATGTAGAGATGGAAGACACTAAGATATCCATACAACAGATTACAAAGCTCAAACCTCTAGTAACTTGGAGGATGAATCATTCCCAAGTTTGCACTGAATTCTTTAAACTGTAAAACATGTGTCTTTACTGTAACAGGGAATACAGGGTAATGATGGTGGTTTTTTGCCATCTTCTGGGGCAATTGGTATTTGTGAATAAAGTTTCTCACAGTCAATGATGCTGAACATCCTGCCACTTGCAGTTGTGTTATTGAAGTTTATTACATGTGGAATTGGATATTTGTCTGACACTGTCCCTGCACTGAGTGATCTTTTGTTACCACATGAGTGTTAGATTCTGTTTTTCTTTGAAATAATGTGGAGTGGTGAGGTCTACTGACTGTCTGAGGGTGCCACTATGCCATCATGTACTTGATGATTTATGTCTTCTTGGGCTGCTAAAAGCTTCTTGGGACAAGCTGGTGAGGTTATGTTGCTAGTGGTGGGCTGGGATATGATACATGGTGTTGGGTTTGTGTGTCCTCACTGCCCTTTGCAGAGAATGTAAGCTCTGGGAATTCTTGTAAAATGTTGTGAGAAGGAAGGTTTACTTGCACTGGTACCACCTCTGCAAAATCTGCAAATGACAGAAACCTCCAATTATTGAGATCAGGAGTGGGTAGTAGCTGTAGAGGAAGACAGCTCTTGTAATTGGCTCTGTGATGTTGGCTGCTATGAAGTTCCATCAGGCTCCACCCAGTTTCTTCGATATGTGTGGATAGATGAGCTATTAGCTGCTGTTCATATCTGCATAGTAGTTGTACCCTCCATGTAAAAACTGTATCAAGGTAGTACACTGAGGTCTGATCCAAAGTCCACCAGGAATGTGGTTCCTCATATGTTGTCTGTCACAGACAGTTGGTGTGAGCTGCTCCCTGCTGTGTGTGTGTGTGTGTGAAACCAGATCTCTGCCAGCTGCTGCTAACTGCAGTTTTGTGGCCAATGCAGAATACAATGGTGTGTTGTGTTTATAGTTTGGTGTAATTCACCTTTTGTCATGGCATCAGAACCAGTAAACAGGAGTAAACTTCATCATAGCAGTTCCAGTATCTGTAGCCAAATTGCTAAACCCTGAGCTGAAGAGTGTGTTTTCAGTTGATGCAAGCAGTGAAAAGAGACTTGGTTATGACTGTGCAAACAACTCAGCCACTATAGTGCCTGTTGATGGCCCAAAGCCACTGAATACTGCTGGTTTATTCTGAACAATTGCAGATGATAGTGTAGCATCCATGTCTTTTGTCATGACGACTTGAGCAAAGGGAAGAGATCATTGCAATGGATGATTTGCTGATATCCTTTTCTATGGTGCAAGCTGTTTCATTCTATTGGTGTGAACAAATGTATCTACCCAGCTTGGGAGTCATGATTGGTGGGAAGGGTGAGGGAGGGGTGCATCTATTGCAATATTTGTGATGGCCATTGTCACCTCTTAGTGACTGTCTGTGGCATTTGAGTGCAAGATGCTGTTTATATATGCACTTTCCATCTAACTGCCTGTGATAGCAGCACCAGTTACTCCCATATTTCTGTTCCTTACTGTACTGTTCTCAAGAGATAGGATTGTTGCGCCACTTGTGTGCTCTTGCTGCTGTTTCTTGTGAGTGCTTTAGTGCTGCTAACTGTGCACACAGCTTTTGTACACTGGCTGTCAGCTGATCTTGTGTAGCCCTGTGAGCTCTAGTGATTATGTGCAGTCTGGGTCCAGTGAAAAGCCACATCTCTATCATGCACATTCCAGGTCCATCCATCATGTTGCTGTGTGCCTCTATGCTGGAAACCCTGTTCTGCAGACTGTCTGCAATGCTGACTGTTAGATGGTAACCACTTAAGCTAAAACATATAAATAGAATTCTTAGGCAGCAAATTTGTTCCCACCAGTAGCTGAAGGTCCTTCAAAAACTATTTGGCGGACTTATCCCTTATCGTTCATCACTGAGTAACTTTTGAAGATGTAGCTCAGCATGAATTATTGGATTAGACAATCTTTTAATGCCGTGCAGCACTGATTTTGCAACACTTCTTCAGCTTGTACAATTTGAGTTTCATTTAAATAAGCTACAATGCAATGAATTCTGGTGGTGGAATATTGTTCAAAATTGCTTTTGACTTGCATGAACCATAACTCTGGTCTTGTTGGCCAGAATGACAACAGTTTTATATGGCTGAGAGCCCGACTTTGCATCACTGTATGAAGTCACAGAGGTAGTCCAATTTCTCATACATCAAATCTTCCTCTGTTTGCTGTACATTTGGTGCGCTCAGTAGTGATTGCTCCAGCTTTCAGCTGTTGCTTGTGGCAAGGGTTATTGGAGTCACTGATGTGAGGTACTGAAAGTTCCGAATTAATGGCGTACTTGCTTCACAGGGTCACAACTATAGGATTTCGTTTGCTTAGTAAGCTATGACTCAACACTGAATGATTCAAAAGTAGTTTGAATGTCATACATTTAATGTATTTTGAATATATACACTACAACACATAATACAAACAAAGTTCCATGCTTAGGACAACAAGACAAAGAACTGTGAAGGTAAAGATATCACACACTGAATCAGATTTCACTGTTCACTAAAATTTGTTGACTATTGAGGCCACTATGCTAGCATTGATGCCTTTTGAGAACAAAGTTGTGTCATCTACAGATTGCAAGAACTGTTCATAAGATCTAAAAGCATTTAAAAAATCTGGGAACAGGAGGAGCCTTTATGCAGATCAGAACTAGTTGTAATCAGTTGTTAGCACTTTAATGAACCAAAAAGTACCTGTAGCGCCAGAGCACAAAGTTCCAGGCACTGACCATCACAGCAAGTCACTGCCATATAATGATAAAGTACCCTTCACCACATTCTTGTTTCTGCACTGACCTATTACTAGGAGTAAATGGCCCAGGCTCAGGACACTGTCCACTTTTGAAGTAGCTTCCATGCCAGCAAGAGGATTCTTTGGCCTGGAGGATTGTGGCCATGGAATTCCTTCCACATGTCAGTCACCAGACAGCTGTATTTATACTTTTTGAGATCAGCAAGTCAATATCTGGACAACTTGACCACACTATGACACTCAGCCTGTGCCAGTCACTGTTGTGAAAACAATGCCACTCCAATGATGCAGCCACCACCAGCCTCAAACCTTCATCATAGCACATTCTGGGGCTTGCATTCAGGAACCCCAGCCCTGTTTTACTGGGGCCTGACAGCCTATCCCACTATCTTCTCTATAGCAACTGCAGCCACAGCGGGCAGCTGGTATATGGCCAATTTCTCAAGACATCCTCTGACACAGCACCAGTGGCGGCACTCGTGTGCACTATCTCAGTCCAGGCTGGAATGGGGAGGTTGACATGCTGGTGAGATGTAACCTGTAGCTCATTCAGATGTACATGTTTCCCCTATTCATTAATGTTAGAAAAAAGATGATCATGTAAAAGCTTAAATAGTGTAGTAGTAGGTGGGAGCATCCTACTTTTGAGGTAGCTATGATTTGTAGGTAAGAAACATCAAGTAGGATGCATACAGAATGTTTACAAGGGGCGATGGCACCCTAGCAGACCTACTTTCTGTGTGGACATTTAATTGTGCCCTACCGTCATTACTTGTAGGTGCCTTGTATGTCTCAGGGAATAAGAATCATCAATAATTGTAAAAACAAAAGAGGACTGAAAATGATTAGTTCATTCATTACTAAGATCAACTTTGGTCACTAGAGGCAGCAGATATACTTACATATGTACTGACATAATGACCTGAAAATTTGAAATCTGTTAAAGTAAGTTGTGAGATTGTTCAAGATGATTTAAAATACAACAGGTTTATGAGAGGAAGTTGAGCTATAATTTCATAGCTGCTGGCCAAATTTAGAACTCTCTTACAGTCTTCTTACAAGCTGCATTAGAGAAAAGCCATACACCATAACCAGTGGTATTGATTAGCAAGTCTACAACATCAAGAAATCATCAGAAGATAACTGTAATTGGGAAGAATTCCAGATAAAACCAGTGCAAGCTAGCAAAAGGTGACGAACCTTAACACCATTATCAGCACTAATATTGTATGTCTCAAGGAGAAACAACACACTGGGAAACATCTCAATGGCATATTTGCTGCACTCACCAGGAACCAGCAATAGTGGCACCAAAGCCTGAATGAATGTAAACATAAATAGTAAAGCAATTTTGACAAGTGCCTTCTTCTGCTACATCTTCATCCATATCTGGTAGAGAATCAACTGCTACACACAAAGCTGTCATGACATGTATTTCATTTGGTATCAGAATAAGCTACTGAAGATGAAGATGGACAACCACCAGAAGACAGCAGTGCAACTGCCACAGAAGCATTCTACACAACAATATGAGTAAGGACTGACTTTAGAATTTTCTTGGCCCTGTATAGCTCTTTTTCCTATACTTTCTTCTTCCTTGTTATTTTGAGCGTGCTTTGTAGTTGTAGTGGTAGTTAATGAGTGATACATCTAAAGTGGTGCCAGCTCATGGTGCGATTCAACTTCTGTTGGATCAGGTAGCTCATTAACAAATAAACAGTAAAGAAATGCACAAGGAAACAGAAATATTAAGGGATGAGATGTGGGAATGATCACATCCAAGTTTATCTGCCTTTGATTCTAAAACTGCTTTAATGGTAACCCCATTTTCTGGTAAATCAGGGAAAGATATCTTGGTGTCTTTTGATAATTTGGATTATCCTGTCAAGTTGAGAAATTGGAATAATGAACAATTATTAAGTATAGCTACACTGAAATCATCATGAGATGCTAAGGCTTATACAGTTTGTGAAGATAAATTAAGGGACTCCAGTCATTTTATGACTTAAGAGAAGGGTTGGTAAAAATGTATAGGAGGAATAATACATTAAGGTCCTCATGATCAGCTTAATGAGGTATTTCCAAAACATGGGGGAAAATTGGGATGTTTTCTAGACTACATTCAAAAAATTAATTTTAACACATGTGATCCAAGGAACAATGATCACACTAATAAGTTTAATTACAGGAAGCCAGGCAAGGGCACTTGAGTCATTTTTTGTAGGATTCAGTCCCAGAAATGTCACACTTGATATGCATGGAATTCTGAAAAGCCTTAAATGAAGGCAGAATTAGCTGAAATTAATGTCGTTACCATATGATGGGAAAAGAAAGTGATATTCAATGCAGATATTGTATATTTTAAATATGATCATCCAGGTCATATTAAGGATAACTGTAGGAGGCAACAGTATGAAGTATATAAAGGGTTTGGGCACTCCAAGCAAAAATGTACACACAAGAATTCTCACAAAAAAAGAAGATGGGTCACACGGAAGATCTCATACTCCTCTATTAAACAGGGTACAGGCAGTGTGGCCACTGTAAAATGCTCCCAGTATGAGTAGACACTGTAAACACTGGACACCTCAGTGTGGAATCAGTGGTACATTTCTGGCCACCTACCCAAGACGAAAATTGCAAATATTTTTATTAGATACGGAGTCGTATCTGTGGCCAGCAAGGATGTATTTGATGAAGTAAAACTGAACGCATCACCCTGGAGGCAGAGCAGCATAGATGGGGGTACTGTTCATTTACACAGTTTGGCAGTGCTGGGATCCTGAATGGGGCAACTAATATCTGGGTTAGTATAGAAGTTCTCCCTAGATTTAGAAAAAGCTACAAAGTCATAGTTGGTTTAGATTTCAAGACTGCACATCATGCCCTAGGCCATGAGCAGTCACCTAAACTACATACAAGGTCTCTTAACATCAACTCATGGGATGTCATACTGAAAGATACAGGGAAACTGATTTACTTAGACATAATAGCTGCTGGTTAGTTCTTTATATATGCTTTAGCTACTGCCTGAGAATGAAGAGTTGGATCACGTACAATGTTTTATATTATATAATTTGTCCTACATACAAGAATTTCATGTAAACTGGGCTGTGTCTGTCACCATAGATAATTTTAATTCTGAAGAAGCAAAGCTATCACTAACTACTCTAATAGTCAACTTAGGAGTTGTGGATGAGAAAGAATTGAACAGAGATTTCATGATAGTTTATACAACACTGGGCAGTCTGTCAGCTTAGCTATGTCAAGTGGAATGCATCACATCTAAAGGAATGTAATGAGGAGGTCATGCAAAACATGTTTGAGGAATACTTTGAGTTATTTAACCCACTGCCTGTCATGTCACTAACTCAGCGTAATATTCCCACTGAGAATGGACAACCTGTCTGTAAGAAACCTTACAGAGTTCTTCACCAATTACAGCATGTAATTGAAGAATTTGTTAATCAACAACTTCATGATGGTATAACACTGGGGCACACTGGTTTTAATCATACCAAAAAAGTCATCAGATAACTGTGAAGAATGTAGGTTCTGTTGTGACTGATGGTGTTTGAACTGATGGACCATCACAGTGTATAACAGTAGCTCAAATGTCCACGAGAGTTCAGGATTATTCTCATATGAGGTTGTTTTCAATCAATCAAAAAATTTTAAACACACTGTAAATCACGCATTGGACAAATATGTGCCGAAAAAGTGGGTTATGGACGGAAAAGACCCACCATGGTTTAACAGCACAATTCGAAGAATGCTCAGGAAGCAAAGGCAGTTTCACTCACGGTACAAGAAAGATCGGGAGAATGAGGACAGGCAAAAGTTAGTAGAGATTTGTGGTGCCGTAAAAAGAGCAATGCGCGAAGCATTCAACCACTATCACTGTCATACCTTAGCAAAAGATCTTTCTGAAAACCCAAGGAAATTCTGGTCTTATGTAAAATTGGTAAGCGGGTCGAAGGCTTCCATCCAGTCACTCACTGGTCAGTCTGGCCTGGCAATGGAAGACAGCAAAACGAAATATGAAATATTAAATTTAGCATTTGAGAAATCTTTCACACAGGAGGATCATACAAACATACCACCGTTTGAGTCTCATACAGATTCCCGTATGGAGGACATAGTGATAGACATCCCTGGGGTTGTGAAGCAGCTGAATGGGTTGAAAAAAAAAATCACCAGGTCCTGATGGGATTCCAATTCAGTTTTACAGAGAGTACTCTACTGCATTGGCTCCTTACTTAGCTTGCATTTATCATGAATCTCTTGCCCAACATAAAGTCCTGAGTGACTGGAAAAAAGTGCAGGTGACACCTGTATATAAGAAGGGTAGAAGGACGGACCCTCAAAATTACAGACCAATATCCTCAACATCGGTTTGTTGCAGGATTCTCGAAAATATTCTCAGTTCGAATATAATGAATTTCCTTGAGACAGAGAAGTTGCTGTCCATGCATCAGCACAGCTTTAGAAAGCATTGCTCCTGCAAAATGCAACTCACCCTTTTTTCACATGATATCTTGTGTACCATGGATGAAGGCTATCAGACAGATGCCATATTCCTTGACTTCCAGAAAGGGTTTGACTCAGTGCCCCACTGCAGACTCCTAACTAAGGTACGAGCATATGGGGTTGGTTCCCAAGTATGTGAGTGGCTTGAAGACTTCTTAAGTAATAGAACCCAGTACATTGTCCTCGATGGTGAGTGTTCATTGGAGGTGAGGGTATCATCTGGAGTGCCCCAGGGAAGTGTGGTACGTCCACTGTTGTTTTCTAAGTGATCTTTCGGATAGGGTGGGTAGCAATGTGCAGCTGTTTGCTGATGATGCTGTGGTGTACAGGAAGGTGTCATTGTTGAGTGACTGTAGGAGGATACAAGATGACTTGGACAGGATGTGTGACTGGTTTAAAGAATGGCAGCTAACTCTGAATATAGATAAATGTAAATTAATGCAGATGAATAGGAAAAAGAATCCTGTAATGTTTGAATACTCCATTAGTAGTGTAGCGCTTGACACAGCCACGTCAATTAAATATTTGGGTGTAACATTGCAGAACGATACGAAGTGGGACAAGCATGTAATGGCAGTTGTGGGGAAGGCGGATAGTCGTCTTCGGTTCATTGGTAGAATTTTGGGAAGATGTGGTTCATCTGTAAAGAATGACCACTTATAAAACACTAATATGACCTATTCTTGAGCACTGCTCAAGCGTTTGGGATCCCTATCAGGTCAGATTGAGGGAGGACATAGAATCAATTCAGAGGCAGGCTGCTAGATTTGTTACTGGTAGGTTTGATCATCAGGCGAGTGTTACGGAAATGCTTCAGGAACTCGGGTGGGAGTCTCTAGAGGAAAGGAGGCATTCTTTTCGTGAATCACTACTGAGGAAATTTAGAGAACCAGCATTTGAGGCTGACTGCAGTACAATTTTACTGCCACCAACTTACATTTCGTGGAAAGACCACAAAGATAAGATAAGAGAGATTAGGGCTCGTACAGAGGCATATAGGTAGTCATTTTTCCCTGGTTCTGTTTGGGACTGGAACAGGGAGAGAAGATGCTAGTTGTGGTATGAGGTACCCTCTGCGACGCACTGTATGGTGGATTGCGGAGTATGTATGTAGATGTAGATGTAGATGTAGAAAATATGCCATCTCCTTTTGATCTGTGTAAACCCCCTCCAGAGAAAGATACGTCATCAGTTCAAAAATATTAAAAAATGTTAAAAAATATGTGTTGACATATTTAAGATGAACAATGAGTATTTGGAATGTCAGGAATAGACCCAAAGTGATTTTCCTAAATCACTTCAGGCAAATGCAGAGATGGTTCCTTTGAAAGGACATGGGCAACTTCGTTCCCCATCCTTCCCTAATCTGATGGGACCAATGACTTTGCTGTTCAGTCCCATCTCCAAAATCAAGCAACCAATCATTACACCCACAATAAAAAAATCAGCATTACCCAAATATAACATCAGACAATGGGTGATGCTAACCAAGTCATATGTGAACAAATGCATAAGTAATTTTTATGTGTTTTCTTATTAGTTATTTGGAATATGTGTGCCTGTATGTTATGGTTATATTTATGCCATAAGACATACCATATTATAGAGGACATTGTTTCTATGAAAGAAACTCATAAGTGAATGTAAAATGAAGCATTTTGTTTAGGTTGAAGGAACTATTGGGTAAAATTTTATTTGCAGTGTTATTAGTGGTAGTAGAATCTTAGCATTTAGGACGGTAAGAAAACATTGATGTTGCATAGTATGATATGTTAATTACTTTGGAAAGAGTGTGCATTTGATTGATATGAAAGTAGTTGTTCATTCTGTGCAAGCTTATAATAACAAGTAGGTTTCCACTCAGAGTGAGAGTTATACTTGTATGCATTATGGATAAAATAGTTTTGGGTATTGGGTCATGTCATTGTAACTACTAAGCTGGCTGCCAGCATTTCCAGCCTGGTCGACCACATGTGATTGCCAGTCAGTGGCACCACTTGACCCAGGTGTGGCAGTGTAGAAGGTGGCCATGAGAGAATTGTTGTGTGGCCTTAATTCGCTGCTGCTGGGTAACACCATCCTCTGGGTAAAGCTGCCAATTTGCTATTGCCTTCCGATCACCAATGAGAACTACCCACCAATCTCTTACCCAAATGGCACAGACCACAGACAGCCAATATGCTACCTTCTACCAAACACCTGCTGGAGTTGCCTTCCAGTCAGTCATCAAGCTAACACAGGCAGTAGCATACTGCACAGCCAGCCTTCCATACCAGTTTCTTCAAATTGTTTTATGACATCTCAGATATGTGACATCAATAGCCACCAGATAACCAAAAATCAGAATATATAAAGGAAGACATTCACCAACAAACAGCAGTGTACCACTCTGAGAGGACTGCAGCAAGTCAGTCAAAATATCAGCAATTTAACTGTTGGTTGCAATGACACAGCCCAATAGGCAAAATTATTTTATACAAAATGACACTGGCTGTGGAAACCTATGAACTTAGTGCATATGCATCAGTTGTTGCATCTCTATTATAAAGGTTTGCGAAGTCAGTTTATTCATGGAAGATGTTGTGTAGTAGTAGACAGAAAATATCATGCACTAATCTCTGCCCAGGAATTACTGCAGTGCTAAACAAGTCTACCTACCAACCTATCATTTGAGATCCTTCCCACTGAAAACATGATCTACCTATATAACACTTTTGACCCCAGCCTCCTTGCCTTTTTCAGTCAGATGTTAGCTGCACAAAACAGTTGCATATCAATGGAACACCTACTAGACCATGTGAAAAGATATCATACAGACCATCATCATGAACTCATTACCACATGAACCACAACCTCAGCTGCCTGAATAATTCTAGTTATGAAAGTTATTGCTTACTACCAGTTCAAGTGCAGAATCACTCAGATTCCATCCCTAATAACCTTCAACTTATAGGTTATACTACTAATACTGGCACCCGAGAAAAACTGAGTGACATAGGACTGTGCAAGTCATCTGCAAAAACCTATTTGCGCGCCTAGTACTAGTGCAGTGATAGAGAAAGTATAATTAGTGTAAGGAAACATGTGACAAATCCTCACAGAATTCACATAATCGGCACAAAGTGTACATAAATATAAATGTTTCAATGCTCTGTTACAATCACTTTTCTTCAACAGAGGTTTGGGGACCAAATTCAGCTAGGATGGGAAGAGTGTAATCACCCAAACAGCACCAGTAGCCAGAGCACTGAATTCTGAGCACTGGCTGTTGCAAGTCCAAAGAGAAGCACCCTTTATCATGCACCTGTTCCTGTTCCAACCTACAACGTGGAGTCAACAATCTTTGCCCAGGATGCTGTCAACCTCTTGGGAAGCTTCCAATTCACCAAGAGGATTCTCTAACAACGACGAAGGCAGCAATAGAATTCCTGTGACATTGTCAGCCAACAATATTTATACCCATCAAGGCCAGCCAGTCAACATCTGGACAGTTGGACCACGCTCTGATGCCTGGGCTATGCCAGTCCCTGCCATGAAAAGAACACCCTACTGATGACTCAAATGCCACCACCCATACCGAGCCTGAAACCACCAAAAGCTGCTTGACTGCCCAGGAATTTAGCAGCTCTGCACTCTGTTGCCATTGTGAGACTATGCTGCTGGGATCCAGTCACCTTCGCATGTTCTGGGGCTTGCACTGAGGAACTTTAAGCTCTGTGCTGCTGGGATCTGACACAACAGGCACTGCCTCCTTCTCTGCAGCAGTTACAGATACCATGGCTGACTGGCACATGCACTGTTACTGGAGACATCCTCTGCACAGTGACAGTGGTGGTGACGGTCTGTGCTACCTCTGACCAGGCTGGTACAGGTAGGTCAGTGTGCTGGGAGACACCTTAACAGCTTATCTACTGCAGTCACCAGGGATCATCAGTAGTAGTATTTATTTATTTATTTATTTATCGTGTGGATCACATATTGTACAAAGTACACATGATATAGGACAAGTCATTTTTCTTAACAAATATGTAGTTTGGAGAAAAAAAATAGGCAATGGACTGCCATTTAAAAAAATGTACACAAAATTGTTCGTTGATGAATATAGTAACTTCACATACAGAGAATACAAACAATTTACATGGGGAACTAAGAAACATGTAGGCAATGTAGTGCTACTTTAAATTTACACAAATAATCACTGAGATTACAGAATAGTGAACATGTCAACTGGAAACACAACAGAAGGACAATGCCATTTAAAAACTACATTAAACATGAAATTAACATTGAGATTTCACAGACAATTAAGTTTTAATACTAATAGAATGTGTACTTGTACATTCAAAAGCAAGTTGAAAAATTTTGGGAAGTGAAACTGAAACATAGTTGTGTATAGTAGAAATTAGGTTATTATTTTGCCTACAGAATGTTTTACTCTAATCACAGTATTTTACAAAGGAACTTTATAATTTTTCATTTCCAGGAATTCTTGTACTGAATAGAAACAGTGCTTTGTCAGAAATGCCTTTAGTTTATTTTTAAATATTGGATCTGGAGCAGTTTTTATTTGTTCTGGAATTTTATTGTGTAATACGACACCCAGATGAGTTATATATTTTTGGTATGATGATGTCCTTGAAAAAATTTGATGGATATTAGATTGCCCTCTGGTATAATGAGCGTGTATATCATTGAAGACTGAATGAACATAAATAGTAAATAATAAAGGTATTGTTGAATCCCTGGGTGCCTTCTTCTGCTGCACCCTCATCCATTTCAGGTACAGAATCACTCATCTACACCAAGCCATCATGATAACGTTACAGTACACATTACAAGAGCAGTCTGCAGTGTCTGTTTCTTTCCATTAATGTATGAACTGACTTCTTCCACATCCCTATGGGTTATTTTTCATTATGTAATTTAAATAACACTATGTACTAGTGAATGAATGAATGAATTTCACAATATTAAGAACAAAGATGAGGTGACTTACCGAACAAAAGCACTGGCAGGTCGATAGACACACAAACAAACACAAACATACACACAAAATTCAAGCTTTCGCAACAAACTGTTGCCTCATCAGGAAAGAGGGAAGGAGAGGGAAAGACGAAAGGAAGTGGGTTTTAAGGGAGAGGGTAAGGAGTCATTCCAATCCCGGGAGCGGAAAGACTTACCTTAGGGGGAAAAAAGGACAGGTATACACTCGCACACACGCACATATCCATCCACACATACAGACACAAGCAGACATATTTAAAGACCCTTTTTAATGGCCTGTAGGAGGATGCTCTGAACAGCCGGTGTGGATGTGGGAGAGGAAAGATTAAGGACTTTTATTAAGGATAGGAGTTGACGGGTGTGTTCATTGGCTGAGTTGATGTGTAGGTGAAGGATTAGGTGGGTGAGGGCAATGGATTGTTCAGTTTGGAACTGGTATAGGGACTGATGGAAGGAAGGGTTGCAGCCAGATATGGGAACTTTGAGTGTGAGGCCTTTGGGGGTAATGCCAAATGTCAGACAAGCCTGAGAAAATAAAATATGCGAGCGTAATCTGGCTAGGGCGAAGGCATGTTTGCGGAGGGAATGTAAATAAAACTTAATGGGGTCATTGTGGGGGTGTTGTGAGGGTGACATGGTATTAGAAGGTGGAAAGTGTAACATGAGGTGAAATGAAAATGAAAATAAAAATATATGGGGAGAGATAAAGGTGAACCGGAAAGAAACTGGAGATCTGGAATGAAAAAAGGCGAAAAGGTGTTGGTTACAGCTGGGCTATGTTGGACTTGGGTTGGTAGACAACGATGTGCATAAAGGTTAGGTGGTTGTGTTGCCACCAAAACACGTTAAAGGACAGAGAAATTCGGGAAAATTTCGAAAAAACTGCGTGTAGTATATTAAAAGGGGTGGTATTGTGGTGGCAGATAATCAAAATGAGGCTAACAATTGTTTGACGAAGAAATAATGGCGTTAAAACCCGTGGGAAGCGGCTAAAAATGATCAGTGATGTGGGAAAAATGGAAATGGAAATAAAGCGAAAGTTATTAGAACTGGCCGAAATGGTTGTGTCTGTATGTGTGGATGGATATGTGCGTGTGTGCGAGTGTATACCTGTCCTTTTTTCCCGCTAAGGTAAGTCTTTCCGCTCCCGGGATTGGAATGACTCCTTACCCTCTCCCTTAAAACCCACTTCCTTTCGTCTTTCCCTCTCCTTCCCTCTTTCCTGATGAGGCAACAGTTTGTTGCGAAAGCTTGAATTTTGTGTGTATGTTTGTGTTTGTTTGTGTGTCTATCGACCTGCCAGCGCTTTTGTTCGGTAAGTCACCTCATCTTTGTTTTTATATATAATTTTTCCCACGTGGAATGTTTCCTTCCATTATATTGATATCACAATATTAAGATGATTTTATGAACATGATTTTAATTCCTGTGACAGGAAAAACACTAACAACATCATATATTAGTACTCAACTTCTCTGTGTTTGTATTTGATGTCTGTTTTGTGTCCAAATGTATTTCCAGTAGTCTAACTGAATCACATACATTGATGTTTTCAGTCATATCACACAGAAACAAATATAGTATGGTTTTGGTTTTTCTTTTCTTTTTTTTTAAGAAGGTCTTGTGGGTCTGGAAGGTGGGCTTCCTCTCCATTGTTAGTATTTTTGTTTGCCATTTAGAATGATCTCCATTCTGACGAGAGTTGCATGATCAGCACATGTTATTAACTTGTAAATAAGAAAGTTTGGTGACTCTTTCATACAAATAAAAAATATAAGGACATGAGGCAGATCCTTGTGGGGCTCTTGTGAAACCTCAAAGGGCATTTGATTTAAAATTGTTAACAACAACAGTATTTTTCCTGCCTAATACATATGAGTAGGTTAAACAGCAATCATTGTTCTTGGCCTGGTAATATTCTAATTTAGAGAGCACATGGTGCACACAATTGGCAAAGAAAGTCCTTCAAAATATATCAAACATCTTTAACTAGAGATCTTAAATCTGAGTACACTAAACTTACATAACATGAAGACACAAAATACAGGATTAGTGATGTTTGCTTTGCACAGTGTGCCATAACATAAGTAACATCCTGTGAAATGTCAAATATCTTAAAGAACGCAGAATAGAAAATGTATTTTCCATTAGGGTCAAAGCTGAATGGGAAGTGCAATTTACTTTTATAAGGAAGAAAGGAAGGTTGAGCTTCATGTACCATTGACAATATACTGCCTTTGTCTGCTAAGAGAGCTGCAATTATAGTTAAAATATTAAGAACAAAATTAAAACAAAGTGTGTAGCACCTTACACAAGAAAAACATATGGCTCTTAACAACCCAAAGATTGATTTGAACGCCACAGTAAAAAAGTAAAATCACATGGAAATGTTGTCTGGGAGACCCCACGAGGTAGGCTCAGACACCAAGTCAGAAAGGGTATTCCTCCACCAGGTATTTTTTTTTTTAATGGGCCCTTATAATGCAGATATGTGAGAGCTGTGTCATATGTGTATGTGCTACATACAAGTGAGTGTAATGGGCATTTATAGTGTGGTGTTATGTTTATATTTTATAATGATGATGATGATGATGATATGATAATAGTGGGAGAAGAGAGAAGGTGAAACCTGGTGCTGGCACATAGCCTACTCTTCTCGAATAGCACCAAGGGAACCACCATCCCCATCTGACATATGGATCAAATTTAACAGTATCACATGTCTTACTTCATGACACAAAGTGGAGAGCTTTAAAATTAAATCCTGCACATTGGCACCAAGTCTAGTCATCAGGAGCTTTATGCCACAACCTCTCATCTCCTTGCCTTCCAAATACTTGCTGTGAAAATTTCATCCACCATCAGGACTTCAGCTGACATACCACAAAGTCAAAAGCAACCACACTGGCATGAGTTAGTGATCTCAGGTATTGAAGCACGTAACACTACAGTGCTTTATTGGTACTGTCCTGTTTGGAGGCAGTGTGCCATTGCCTCAGATCTTCAAACTGATTTACTGTCACTTGCAGGGTGACATACAGAAATTCATGGATAGCAAGCACATATAAGCATCTGCTGCTGAGACATGTGGAGGTGTGCCAGCCCTGAATTGAATCCACTCGATGTCTTGATGATGAGGGCTGGATATGCCTGCCAACCTAGATGTGGATTTTAGGACTTCCCCACAACCAGCTAGGTAAATATTAAGCTAGTTTCCATGCACAAATATCTAGAAAATGATTTCATCCTTTAACATTTGCTTTACTCTAGACACAGACAAATGGTTTACACTAAATCCGTTTGGGGGGGAGGGGGGGGGGGTCAGGAGGGACATACAGCCACCCACTATCACTATCACTGCCAAAACCAAAATAACTCATTGGCCCCATGAAGACACAGGAAAAGGCTAGTAAGAAGAAGAACACAGGGTACCTACAGTTTAGTATGGACTCCAGACCACAGATTTACTCACAAGTCTTCACACATACAAATAATTGCCAGAGGTGAAAGAAGTGATAAGTAAAAGAAAATATCCTAGAACAGACTAGGGATTACTGAAACCTGGTCCTATGGATTCGAAGTCTGACACTCACCCTAGAACTGTTCTGTTATATTTTCAACAATTTTGTCAGTCTTCATTTCTTGCTTAGGTTTAATATGAAACATAGTCCTCTGTGTACTTTCAGTGATTTCTGAGCTGAGAGTCACTAAATCAAATCACCTTCATTTTGTAGAAGTTACTAAATTGATCACATACTGGAAAATTGTGGAAGACCATTCCCAGAAGAGAAACTCATAAAAATAAATAAATGTTGTAAGTATTTCACTTGTTAACAGTAACTACACAATGCAATGTGAGAGCTATATGCATCTGAACAGCCACACAAGCTTCTGTTATTTTAATCAAGGTGTGCACTTACCTTTGTGTTTCTCATTTTTGTTAACGTCTTTCTTGCAAACAGTAATGTCATACAATGTGGCAACTATGACCAGTATGATAAGTGCTGCTGCACAAGACCTGGAGAAAGAAGTGACACAGTGAGAATTCTCACATACATAAAGGTAAACGTAAAAAAGGTGATCATAGCTCTCTTTCACTTTCTGTGGACAGGGAAGTACTACTGCAGCAAATTACCTCCCTACTGGGTCTCTGTAAGTAGGTCTACCCACATTAGTAGGTCATACAACTTAGTTTTCATGCTTGTACTATATTAAAATACACACACACACACACACACACACACACACACACACACACACACAGAGAGAGAGAGAGAGAGAGAGAGAGAGAGAGAGAGAGAGAGAGAGAGAGAGAGAGAGAGAGAGAGCAAGTGAGAGAGAGAGAGAGAGAGAAATATATCTTGCACAAATTAATTCATAATATTTTGAGTTGTCTTGCTCACTTAGACAAGATGATGAAAGTCTATGAGAATATTGTCAAACAGGGTCTAAGGTTATCAAGTAAGTCTGGTGTGGAATCCCTTGTTAGTGGCTGTATGTATGCCAAGAGTGTGCCCAGCCAGAACCAGCACAAGAGACAGATCAAGAATATCCATGCAGAGACTTGAGTGCAGACTTCTCCACCCCCCCAACCATTTCCTCCACACCCCTGCCCCCTACCTGCTCACCAGGCACACCAGTCCCATTCAGATAGAGAAGGCAGCCACCTCACACCCAAACCCAACCCCCTCAATTCACCACCTTTAGCCTATTCACCCTTCTCACAGCACTCAAAAAGCCTGAAAAAGACAAAAATACTTAGGGATGCTCTAGCACCAGTAATACTCATCCAAATGGGATAGCACGTTGGAAGATAACACCCCTCCCCTCCCCACATAACAGATTAAATTGCCTTCCAAAATCCATCTGTGGTATTAACGCAAGCCCCAGTGTCATAATGTTTAAATTGAATACTATGGTTAACTACTAAGCAGTCACAACCCCTCTTCCAGAAATCCTTATACAAGGAAAATACATCTGATGTAACAGAACTACCTTTCTCAATATATTCCTCAATAAGCACAACTAATTCCCTCTTACTACAACTCTGCAAAACCCTGAGAACACTATCAGCATCCCCCACCCCTCCCAAAGAAAAAAATCAAAATAACAGCCCCCCATGCCCATAAACCCCTCACAAACTTCTTCTTATCAAATGATGACTCATCAATTTCACCAATGACCCCTGGATCTACCAAAATTCCCCCTATACTTAACATACTCTGAACAAACCTCACAACGAAAAGAAAAGCAATCTAACACAATTCTAACACTCACACCAGTCTTGGGCATACAAAAAGTCAAAGATCACCTATTACAAAAGTAATAAATAGCAACACAGTCTCCATCATGGCCAACCTAGATTTCTTGAACCACATACCATACCATATAGATCACCAGATGTTGTTGCAATGGCACCTCCACAAATACACTCCTGGAAATTGAAATAAGAACACCGTGAATTCATTGTCCCAGGAAGGGGAAACTTTATTGACACATTCCTGGGGTCAGATACATCACATGATCACACTGACAGAACCACAGGCACATAGACACAGGCAACAGAGCATGCACAATGTCGGCACTAGTACAGTGTATATCCACCTTTCGCAGCAATGCAGGCTGCTATTCTCCCATGGAGACGATCGTAGAGATGTTGGATGTAGTCCTGTGGAACGGCTTGCCATGCCATTTCCACCTGGCGCCTCAGTTGGACCAGCGTTTGTGCTGGACGTGCAGACCGCGTGAGACGACGCTTCATCCAGTCCCAAACATGCTCAATGGGGGACAGATCCGGAGATCTTGCTGGCCAGGGTAGTTGACTTACACCTTCTAGAGCACGTTGGGTGGCACGGGTTACATGCGGACGTGCATTGTCCTGTTGGAACAGCAAGTTCCCTTGCCGGTCTAGGAATGGTAGAACGATGGGTTCGATGACGGTTTGGATGTACCGTGCACTATTCAGTGTCCCCTCGACGATCACCAGTGGTGTACGGCCAGTGTAGGAGATCGCTCTCCACACCATGATGCCGGGTGTTGGCCCTGTGTGCCTCGGTCGTATGCAGTCCTGATTGTGGCGCTCACCTGCACGGCGCCAAACACGCATACGACCATCATTGGCACCAAGGCAGAAGCGACTCTCATCGCTGAAGACGACACGTCTCCATTCATCCCTCCATTCACGCCTGTCGCGGCACCACTGGAGGCGGGCTGCACGATGTTGGGGCGTGAGCGGAAGACGGCCTAACGGTGTGCGGGACCGTAGCCCAGCTTCATAGAGACGGTTGCGAATGGTCCTCGCCGATACCCCAGGAGCAACAGTGTCCCTAATTTGCTGGGAAGTGGCGGTGCGGTCCCCTACGGCACTGCATAGGATCCTACGGTCTTGGCGTGCATCCGTGCGTCGCTGCGGTCCGGTCCCTGGTCGACGGGCACGTGCACCTTCCGCCGACCACTGGCGACAACATCGATGTACTGTGGAGACCTCACGCCCCACGTGTTGAGCAATTCGGCGGTACGTCCACCCGACCTCCCGCATGCCCACTATACGCCCTCGCTCAAAGTCCGTCAACTGCACATACGGTTCACGTCCACGCTGTCGCGGCATGCTACCAGTGTTAAAGACTGCGATGGAGCTCCATATGCCACGGCAAACTGGCTGACACTGACGGAGGCGGTGCACAAATGCTGCGCAGCTAGCGCCATTCGACGGCCAACACCGCGGTTCCTGGTGTGTCCGCTGTGCCGTGCGTGTGATCATTGCTTGTACAGCCCTCTCGCAGTGTCCGGAGCAAGTATGGTGGGTCTGACACACCGGTGTCAATGTGTTCTTTTTTCCATTTCCAGGAGTGTATAAGTTCCTGGCCCAAGACGTCAAAACTCTTTGTCAACTTCAAGCACTGCCCACAAGCATGGTACCTAACATAAACTGCTAATAATCAAAAAAGTTGCAGAAATTTTGTGGTCAACAACATCTTGACACCTAAAGCAGCATGTAATGAAAAGCTGGTAAACTTATAGGTCATATCCATAATAAGAATATTAAGTTTCAGTCCCCATGACAAACACCAAATTAATCAAACCCAACAGAAATGCAGAAACCACAGAAAAGAATATCATAACAACTCAATGGAAACAATTCACATGCTTCCAGATCCACCTTACAGCACTGATTACCCTACCACATTGATAACCAAGACTAAAAATAAACCCAATACAACATGTTACACATATAATTCCACACATCAACATCCAACACCAAAGTGCACCACCAAATACAACAACATAACATCTAAAAACACAAAGAAAGTCAAAAACACTGCTACACAGTGATGTCCTACGCCACAGCACCATTACATCATGGGTCAAAGTGGATGGGAGTAATTGGATGCTTCCAATGACCTGGCCCACACAGCTTTCAGATACAAGCTTTACTGTGTAGACTGAGAAAAAATAAAGGAAACAAGGAGACAAGAAAAAGAGAATTTGTTGCAAGCAAGTATGAAGAGTAAGTTTGAGAAAGAAAAAGTAAATATTGAACACAGTGAACAGGCACTGATGAAAATCAAAGAGGTTGAAAAGGAGAAAATATTGAGTCTTGACAGATTACAGGATGATGCAAACAAGTGCTTAAAAGAGTAATATATAAAAAGGGCTTTGAGGGAATTAGTGTAATCCAATCAATGTTAGAGAATGATACAAATGTTAGGGAACAAGAAGTGAAGAACATTAAGGACATAGAAGAGGCACAGAAAACAAACAGTTGGTAAGTGAAAAATCAGTGTTGTCATAATATTTTTTTCCAAAGAAGTAAATACAAAGTGGTACTTAATGTTCTAATTTTGTAAAGAAAGCTAGATGATTTTCCACATTATTTTAAAAATTAAAAGTTGTAAACATTTTGTTCGTATTATTCTGGAAATAGTACTGTACAGTTACCCTTTAAAGCTTTTTCTAGTTTTAGGTACATCTGTGCTGAATATGAGCATGTCAGTATTATTGTAATAAATTGCAATGATTTATTACCATATTATATGTAAGTTTATAACAGTTTTATATGTTGATTATAATTACAGCACTAAATAAGTGTGAGTTAAATGGATATAATGATGGTAGAGGCCAGATTAAAAAAAAAAATGCTTTTGACCCATCTTTTCCAATGAGAAATAATTTGTGTCAGCATTTAATCTGCCCTCTTTTTTTTTCATGCAAATCAGTAAAGTCAGTTTTTGTAATTGCAGTGGTCAGTACTTTTAGTTTTTTGTTTCGTTTCAAACCTGAATTATGTCACCCATTATCATCCCATGCTCAACAAGCCATCACCAATGCCCTATTCTGTCTACTTATGGGCAGATACTCACTTTGATCAGAAAGAAACAGTATGTTTACAAATTGATGACACCATAATCTGTCTACTGGAGGACTTCCCTATCAAATCTTGTGAAACAGCTCATGCTGCATGTAATGACTTGATACTTTGCTGCGTACTGTCATGCACACAGTGTTGGTGACTGAAGCACCTGCCTCAAACGGTGGACCCTGGTGTCCACACTTATTTTTCCTTTTGTCATCCCCCAAAGGTCAGGGATAGTATACCACTCCTGGTCACTGAGGAAGTAGAATGCAGGGTTGTCACCCTTCTCACAATCCTTCCCTGTATCCTATAGTCACTCCACGAATCACAGTGGGGATGTCACACATGAAGGTGCTTACTCAGTGTCATGTTTACTGCCCAGGCGTAAACACTGACCTCAAATATGTGGTCCTGTTTTGTAATTTCTGTGCCCAGAATTAACTATCACTGGCATAGCATTTTTCCTCATGTCCCTATTGAGAGCACCCTTGTGAGTGGGTGCACATTGACTTTTCTGCACCATACAATGGAGCAATGTGACTGTCTGTAACTTTCCATGCATTTCCTGGATGACAATCACCATAAAAGCTATAATGTGGCCTTTGGTACAATTTATTGCAGTTGAGATGAGGTCTGCACATCATAGTGTCAGATGGTGGACTGCAGTTTCTGTCAACTGCATCTAAGGACTTCTGCTGCCATAATGGTATTCAGCACCCGACCACTATATCATTCCACCCAGCAACTAATTTAGAAATGGACCAGTTGGTCAGGACTCCAAAATGCAAATGACCAAGATGACATAGGCAATCATGGCAGTGAAAGCACTGACAAGCTTCCTCGTAATGTAATGGTCCATTCCTGTCAATGGTTGCAGGTCAATGGACCATTTATAGGCTGTATATTGTACCAGTCGATAAACTTAAAAAATTTGCACTTTTAAACTAAACAATAAAAAATTACTTCAAAAGGGCAGAATGGTGAACTGTGCTGATTCACACTCACAGGTTGGACCTTACTCTGCACATTTATTCATAAGGAGTACTCCCAGCAAAACTCACAAGACACAGTCTTAATACAACATACATTAATGCAATACCTCAATGACAGCAATCTTCAAAATTTACCAAAGATAAGGAAATAGAGTTTTATTTAAAATTTCTCAGTTCTTTTAAAAGGAACAAATGAAGTTGAAGGTAACCAATTAATAAAATACTACTGCTATCTAATCCAGAGAACAAAAACAGACTGATCAGAGGAGGAAAGTCAATTCTCCACTTCTCCAAAAAGTAACACATAAATTGGATCTAAGTATTTCCTCACTAAATGAACAATTAATTTAATCATAACCTTCCTGGAAGCAGAACCCTTTTGATGAAGACTTTGTCAAAGAATAATCATAAGTAAATATCACAGAATAACAAGGAATATCCAAGGACTTGCCCACATGTGACGAACCAGTTCAGTTGCAAACAGTCAAACATGGTCCAGCAAACAAATTCATCACATGTCATGAAGTAAAGGTATCAATCAAATAAATATCAATGGTGACTGCTCACACTTAGAAAATTGTAACATGAAATTACTCTCATGCTCATACCGCTCTTGCATATTGTATATCATTTTGGAAGAGGTGATGGGATATAGGATGCCTGGTAACTGATTTTGAAATTTGATGCCTGCAACACAAATACAGCTGAAGCCAGCTTCCATATCCAATGCATAGAGGCATTAAGAGGCTTCTCCAAAGTAAGAGCTCAGACACTATGTATTACCTTATTTCTCAGTGCATCAAACACTCCACATCACTTTAGACACCAGAAATTATCCAACCACACACTTTGCTTTACTCCGGCATATAACCAGTGTGGCAACAAGACTCCACCAGCCATGCCATGGCCTCTGCTCTTAGTTTTTAGTGTTATTCCTTCTCTCTATGCTGACAGTGTTCTTTCCCGTCCACACATTCCCAGACCAGGTCGACTACCAACCTCTCCATTTTTCTCCACTTTCGTGCATGGCTCTGGTGTGCCAGTGACCAGAAGCTGCCTGTTACTGCTAGATGGCACAGAACCAGGTTTCCAACAGCTGATCAGCCATGCAGCAAATTCAAAATGTGCAGGTAACTGTAAATTGAAGGATGCGCAATATATGGGATGGGAGAAAGCTACAACTGCCATACAGGATACCTAAGAATTAGTTTCTCAACTAGCAATGCATTGATTTATGTAGTTTATGTTGATGTGCACTTCATGAGTTAGTTACATTTCTGTTTTCTGTATAGTGTAACTGCATTTGGTGGACAATAAACACCACTGTGCATGCCTACACAATGTGTCAGCCCTGTTTAAAAATAAACACTGTGAAAGGGTTGCTGTAATCTTACAAAACATTCTGTAGGAATGACATAAGTGGGTGGAGGGAATGGGGACTTTACTGCTAGCATTTCAGTTTGCAGACAGACTATACTTGGTGATAGGCAATACAACTTCTTAAACCACCTGCACTGGTCTGAGGTAGCTTCAAGCCTGAAGGCCACTGGAACTTATTGCCATAACATGCTATGTGCAATGTAGATGTAGATGTAAAAGAAATGTTATGTTCCACAAATATAATAAAAGATAGTATTTTTTTACTTAGGAAGAGCTTTTCCATTGCACATGTCCAGTTACAATTTTGTTTGCTAAATTGTCAGTTTACTGTCCAGTATTATCATGTGCAAAGTGCTGAATGGCTATGCATAAGACATTTGCCCATTGCTGCTCACAAACACCAATCACCCTGACTTCCCACTTGCAAGCAGCTTCCCAACCCTCTGGCCACCTCTGCCCCTGGGACCCTAACTTCTGTATAAAGGATACCTGACAGGGAAAAACTCACAAAGAAAACCATAGCATTTTTAGTTTGAAGTTATCACTTATGGAATCTTCTATTGTAAATGTGTCAATGACTTTCACCTGTTGGTGTGAAACTGTATTTTCTGGTGTCACACTCACAGGTAGAGGATGGTGGATGTGGGCAGCCCATTCTTCTGTTCATGCACTGTGCAGTACTCTGTTTGGAGCTCAGCTGTCAGCTGCACTCCCAGCTGCTGCCCAGCCTGAAGCAGTGCTGCACCAAGTGCTGACTCCACCTGCCGTGGCGAGCAGGAGGCAGGCACACACACTGCCCACCGCACCACATCCCGATGCCGCTTGGTTGGGTCTCCTGCAAACTGATATACCACACCTATGTCTCACAATGACAGCAGCGCAGCACAGAGTTTGTAATGAATGGGGAATCAGAATGGAGCCTCCTTGAAGATTGCTGTCAGTTTGAGAATCTCACTAGATGATCCAATTTTGTGGTCTCTGGGCAACGGTAAAAATTCCTACTAAACCTTTTGGGCCATGAACATCATCTGGATCCTTCCCAGAACCACAGATATTCAAAACTGTCAAAAGAGGAACTGCTACAAGGTGTGTGTAGATCGAATGAATGAATATATTATTTTCTCAGTCTAAGTTACCTATTTCCTGATCTGATTGTCAGTCTGTATATTTGTACATTTCTGACTATAGAACAAATAAATTAATTAATGAATAACCAAGTAAGTGTTAAGATGAAAGTTTTCAGACACACAAAAGATCAAAAGAATAAATCACCATACATCCTGAAAATCTGAAGTTGTCGAGAATAAAATACACATACTGATAGAAACCAGTTGCTGTTATAAAAGTCAATAGATGTAAAAGAGAAGCAGTAGTTGAAAAGGAGCAAGATAGTATTGTAGCTTATCCACAAAATTATTCAATCTATACACTGAGCAAGCAGTAAAAGTAACCAAGGAGAAATTTAGAAACATAATAAAGTACAAGGACCATCATGTTATCTATAACCTGTGTAGACCCAGACTACAGTTATGAAATTTGAAGCATATAAAGACAAAGGGAATAATAGAGAAGGGAGTGAGGCTGGGTTTTTTCTCTTTGTGACCATTTCACGCGATGTATGTGGGAAGAAGAAACATGTTGTGCAACTCTTCCCTGGAAAGTGATCTCTTGAAAGTGCACCTCTCTGTGATGCCCAGTGCCTATATTGTAATGTCTGTCATTGGAGTTCGTTGAGTATTTGTGTAATGCCCTTGTGGTGACTAAATGATCTTGTGTCAAAATGCACCACTCTTCATTGGATTTTCTCTTATCTCATATATAGTTCTACCTTGTAAGGATCCCAGATAGTTGAACAATACTGAAGAATCAGTTGAAGAAGAGCCTTGGAAGCCACTTCATTCATTGATGATTTACATTTCCTTATGATTCTTTCATGAACCTCATTCTGGCATCTGCTTTTCCTGCTATTTGTTTTATGTGGTCATCCCACTTACAGTTGTTCTGGATAATTACTACTAGATATTTTTTGGTAGACACTGTTTCCAGTAATTTGTGATCAATAGTGGAGTTGTACAGCAATGGATTTCTTTTCCTATGTGTGCACAATATATTACATTTATTTACGTTCTGGGTCAGCTGCGAAAGCCTGCACCATTCATCAATCCTCTGCAGGTCATTCTGTAGATTGATATTGTCTTCTGGCTTTGCTACTTTCTTATAGAAACAATATTTGCTGTGAACAGTCTTAATGAGCTCCCGATGTTTTCTATGTTGTTTACATGCAATGTAAACAGTGATTCTTCTGTAACATTCTTTAGGGGTACTCTGGAAATTATCCTTACATCCATAGAGTTTGTTCCATTGAGACCAGTGTGTTGAGTTCTGTCTGTACAGTAGTCTTGAATCCAGTCGCAAAATTAGTCCAACATACTGTAAGATCGTATTTTTTTCACTAAATGACAATGGGGGATGATACCAGATGCCTTCCTGAAGTCAGGGAACATGGCATCAATCTGAGCACTGTTGGCTGCACTGCTATGGATCTCATGGAGGAAAAGAGCGAGCCGAGATTTGCAAGATCTCTATTTGCAGAGTCCATGCCGATTTTTATAGAGGAGATTTTCGTTCTCTGATGATTCATAATTACTGAAAGTAAAAAATGACTCACAAACCTGCAACAGATTGATGTCAATGATATAAACCTATAATTATGTGCACCTGTCCTCCGACCCTTCTTTAAAATGAGAATGACCTGCACTTTCTTTCAGTCCCTAGGTATCCTTTGTTGCTCCAGAAACCCACGATAAAGTGCTGCTAGAAAGAGATAAAGTTCTTCGGTATAATCTTTGTAGTATCTATAAATTTCTATAGCTATCTCATGTGACCCTGATGCCTTTCCATTACGAAGTGATTGTAGTTGCTTTTCTGTTCCATGACCAGCTATCTCAATATCTGCTATTTTGATGTTATTATGATGCTTGAAAGGAGCAGCTGCATTATGATCTTCCATGGCAAAATGATTTCGGAAGAGCAAATTCAGTATTTTGGCCTTCTCTCTGTTATCTTCAGTTTCGGTGCCAGTATGGTTATCGAGTGAATGAATAGAGGATTTCGAAATAGTACTGATGTTACATAAGACCAATACCTCCTAGGGTTTTTTCTCAGATAGGGTGACAAAATTTTACTTTTGAAGTCACTGAATGCTTCTCTTATTGCTCTGCTTATACTCGTTTTCGTTTTGTTCAGTTTTTGTTTGTTGGCAAGGTTTTGACTACTTCTGAATCTATGACGAAGTTCTCTTTGTTTGTGCAGCAGTTTCCTAAGACAGCTATTAAACCACCATGGGTCTTTCCCATTCCTTAAGACCTTGCTCCAAATATACTTGTCTAAGGCATACTGAATGATGATTTTGAATTTGTGATCCACATCATCACCTTCATCACCAAATATTTAATGCTAAACACTCAGATACTCTGCAATTTGTATCCCGTCACTCTTGCAAAGCAAAAATATTTTGTCACCTTTCTTGTGAAACCCATGGTCACAGGTGCTAATGCAGCTTTATGTGTAGTGATACCTTCCTCTACATTCACTGATTTGATAATTTCAGGTCTGTTTGTTGCTAGTAGATGTAAGACGTTACCGTCACATGTTGGTTCTCTCATTATCTGCTAGAAGTAATTTTCAGACAAGACACTCACATTAATGTCACACAAGTCCCTGTCTATGGCACCAGTTTTGATACCATGACTCTCCCAATCTATTTCTGGGAAGTTCAAGTCATCCCTGTCACAATGGGTTTATAAGCAAAATTATTAACGATATTCTGAAAGTTCTGTCTGAAACACTCTACCGCAACAGTTCTTAAAACTGACAGTCTATAAAAGCAACTCTTACCATTTTTGATGGATCCTTCAGGCTTTGCTACATCCAGGATAACTGACATTAGGAATCCGTGATGACATAGCTAGATATTATAGAATTCTTTACTGCAATAATTACGCCACCACCATTGATGTCTAAGCTCTCCTTATGATAAAAATATTCTAGCCTGAACTTAGGATATCATTGGTGTACACTTCTGGTTTCAACCAACTTTCTGTTCCTAACACTATCTGAGCATTAAGCCTTGAGCACTGCTGGCTCGCATCTATCAATCGATTGCTGAATCGCAGTGGCAGGACATAATCCTTGGTGGTTCTCTGTCTGAGGAGCTTTGACCAGCACAAAGGTTGACAGAATTGGTGGGCAGAATTGGAAGGAGTGCTCGCAGGGCGCAAGACCGATTTACCTCCACTGTCTGGAGCTGATAATAAGCAGCTTTTGCAGAGCTCAGACCACATCCCACAAAGACCACATTTCTGGTTGGCTGTGGTGGTGATGGAACTCTGGTAATTTGATTGCACCAAACGTGTAGATATTTTGAGTGCCACTTTGCTACCGATTCATCAAAAATTTTTGTGAGACTATTACTGTGGCTTCTGTGCCTTGTTTTGTTAAAATTGTAGGGCTGCATGTAGTTTCCCTTTCCTGAAAGGCCTGCTGTGTTTGCTGCTTATAGGGATTCACTCCAAAAGAACTCTAGTTTACCTTAATAGAAGCATCTCCAGTTCATTACCGGTGTTAGTCACAATTGCCTGTGAAATGTGTGGAAGTTGTGTCGTTTGTGTTACAGAGCTAGTGGAAGTACATTAATCAGAGCTTCCTGTTTAAACTGGTCATATTTCTAGCAGCTTATCACCAACCATATGGAGGGCTGAACTGTGTGTTGTTCTTTCTTTTAAATATGTGGAGTCTAGCTTTATCAGAGTGCCTTTACATTGTAATCATTTCTGTTTAGCATTTGTAAAACATTTTGGTGGGGTTGTTAGTTGACCTGCCTTGATATTTTCTATGGTAAATTCTGCAAAAATGAAAATGTACTTTTCCACTGTAGTAGTTACAGGCAGCCTGGTAAACAAAGTTTAACATCTAAGACTTCGTTCCTTAGCTATTTAAAGTAGGGGAGTTTACATTAGTAAGAGCTGCCCGATTCAATACTTTTGGCTAGTGTTTTACTGCAAAACATTTTAGAAGACAGCAAGTTTGAATTTTCTTCCATTTCAAAATAGAGTGTAATGACTGTTCCTGCTGCATAATTTGTACAGGTAACTGTTTGCCCATTAATTTTGAGGCAAGTAAGCCTTATTGGTTTTCTCAATCCTGTGATCAGAGCACTACTGGTTGTTAAATGCTTTCCTGGTTATCACCATATTTACTGATTGGGTAGGCATTTGTTTATTTATTTGTGTTTGACTCTTAAAGGGTAATATAATGAATTATGTGCCACACTTTGTAAAGCAGTGCACTGTTACTAGTTTTCTAAGGTTCGTTTTTACTCTGTTGTGGTTAAAGTTGCGTGGGACCTGCCCCGCCACACCGCCCGACCTGTCCTTCCAGTTATCCCTCCTGTCACAGAACTGAACTGGATCATGGTTTCACATGAAGGGGGTGGCCTATTATGTAAATATTGTAGTGGAAATTATAATTAGTTATATGTTTGCATATGAACCTTGGTCTGAGAGGAGAAACTATTGCTACTAAGTCAAAGTTATGTTTCAGGATAACAGCACTGGTATAATGGAGCCAAGAGGTTGCATGCATTTGGCCTGTCTTAAAGAGGAGCAATTATCTATGAACTCCGTATTCATGGAGCAGCTGGAGATGGCAGCGCTACTGACCTGGCCATATGCTTGTGCACTCCCTTACACTGTCCACTGTGCCTGACCACTGAAAACATTGGCGAGGTAGGTCTCGCTTTGTCTAGGTTCAATGGTCCTCTCACTATGCCCAACAATATAGCATTTTTGGAGGTTAGAGATTAGATTAGATTAATACTAGTTCCATGGATCATGAATACAATATTTCGTAATGATGTGGAATGAGTCAAATTTTCCAATACATAACATAATTAAGTTAATTTTACAACATAATTAAATTAATACAACAACTTTTTTATTTTTTTTTATTATTTTTTTTATAATTTTTTGTTTTTTTTTTCTTTTTTTTTCTTAATTTATATCTAAAAATTCCTCTATGGAGTAGAAGGAGTTGTCATTCAGAAATTCTTTTTATTTCTTCTTAAATACTTGTTGGTTATCTGTCAGACTTTTGATACTATTTGGTAAGTGACCAAAGGCTTTAGTGGCAGTATAATTCACCCCTTTCTGTGCCAAAGTCAGATTTAATCTTGAATAGTGAAGATCATCCTTTCTCCTAGTATTGTAGTTATGCACACTGCTATTACTTTTGAATTGGGTTTGGTTGTTAATAACAAATTTCATGAGAGTATGTATACCGATAAGCTACTGTGAATATCCCTAGATCCTTAAATAAATATCTGCAGGATGATCTTAGGTGGACTCCAGCTATTATTCTGATTACATGCTTTTGTGCAATAAATACTTTATTCCTCAGTGATGAATTACCCCAAAATATAATGCCATATGCAAGAAATGAGTGAAAATAGGCATCTAATTTACTAAGATGTTTATCACCAAAATTTGCAATGACTCTTATTGCATAAGTAGCTGAGCTCAAACGTTTCAGCAGATCATCAATGTGTTTCTTCCAATTTAATCTCTCATCAATGGACACACCTAAAAATTTTGAATATTCTACCTTAGCTATGTGCTCCTGATTAAGGTCTATATTTATTAATGGTGTCATACCATTTACTGTACGGAACTGTATGTACTGTGTCTTATCAAAATTCAGTGAGAGTCCGTTTACAGGGAACCACTTAGTAATTTTCTGAAAGACATTATTGACAATTTCATCAGTTAATTCTTGTTTGTCAGGTGTGATTACTATACTTGTATCATCAGCAAAGAGAACTAACTTTGCCTCTTCATGAATATAGAATGGTAAGTAATTAATATACACTCCTGGAAATGGAAAAAAGAACACATTGACACCGGTGTGTCAGACCCACCATACTTGCTCCGGACACTGCGAGAGGGCTGTACAAGCAATGATCACACGCACGGCACAGCGGACACACCAGGAACCGCGGTGTTGGCCGTCGAATGGCGCTAGCTGCGCAGCATTTGTGCACCGCCGCCGTCAGTGTCAGCCAGTTTGCCGTGGCATACGGAGCTCCATCGCAGTCTTTAACACTGGTAGCATGCCGCGACAGCGTGGATGTGAACCGTATGTGCAGTTGACGGACTTTGAGCGAGGGCGTATAGTGGGCATGCGGGAGGCCGGGTGGACGTACCGCCGAATTGCTCAACACGTGGGGCGTGAGGTCTCCACAGTACATCGATGTTGTCGCCAGTGGTCGGCGGAAGGTGCACGTGCCCGTCGACCTGGGACCGGACCGCAGCGATGCACGGATGCACGCCAAGACCGTAGGATCCTACGCAGTGCCGTAGGGGACCGCACCGCCACTTCCCAGCAAATTAGGGACACTGTTGCTCCTGGGGTATCGGCGAGGACCATTCGCAACCGTCTCCATGAAGCTGGGCTACAGTCCCGCACACCGTTAGGCTGTCTTCCGCTCACACCCCAACATCGTGCAGCCCGCCTCCAGTGGTGTCGCGACAGGCGTGAATGGAGGGATGAATGGAGACGTGTCGTCTTCAGCGATGAGAGTCGCTTCTGCCTTGGTGCCAATGATGGTCGTATGCGTGTTTGGCGCCGGGCAGGTGAGTGCCACAATCAGGACTGCATACGACCGAGGCACACAGGGCCAACACCCGGCATCATGGTGTGGGGAGCGATCTCCTACACTGGCCGTACACCACTGGTGATCGTCGAGGGGACACTGAATAGTGCACGGAACATCCAAACCGTCATCGAACCCATCGTTCTACCATTCCTAGACCGGCAAGGGAACTTGCTGTTCCAACAGGACAATGCACGTCCGCATGTATCCCGTGCCACCCAACGTGCTCTAGAAGGTGTAAGTCAACTACCCAGGCCAGCAAGATCTCCGGATCTGTCCCCCATTGAGCATGTTTGGGACTGGATGAAGCGTCGTCTCACGCAGTCTGCACGTCCAGCACGAACGCTGGTCCAACTGAGGCGCCAGGTGGAAATGGCATGGCAAGCCGTTCCACAGGACTACATCCAGCATCTCTACGATCGTCTCCATGGGAGAATAGCAGCCTGCATTGCTGCGAAAGGTGGATATACACTGTACTAGTGCCGACATTGTGCATGCTCTGTTGCCTGTGTCTATGTGCCTGTGGTTCTGTCAGTGTGATCAGCAAAGAAAGCAGGTGTTGACAGATGTGAAAATTACCGAAGTATCAGTTTAATAAGTCACAGCTGCAAAATACTAATGCGAATTCTTTACAGACGAATAGAAAAACTGGTAGAAGCCGACCTCAGGGAAGATCAGTTTGGATTCCGTAGAAGTAATGGAACACGTGAGGCAATACTGACCTTACGACTTATCTTAGAAGAAAGATTAAGGAAAGGCAAACCTACATTTCTAGCATTTGTAGACTTAGAGAAAGCTTTTGACAATGTTGACTGGAATACTCTCTTTCAAATTCTAAAGGTGGCAGGGGTAAAATACAGGGAGCGAAAGGCTATTTACAATTTGTACAGAAACCAGATGGCAGTTATAAGAGTCGAGGGACATGAAAGGGAAGCAGTGGTTGGGAAGGGAGTGAGACAGGGTTGTAGCCTCTCCCCGATGTTATTCAATCTGTATATTGAGCAAGCAGTAAAGGAAACAAAAGAAAAATTCGGAGTAGGTATTAAAATCCAGGGAGAAGAAATAAAAACTTTGAGGTTTGCCGATGACATTGTAATTCTGTCAGAGACAGCAAAGGACTTGGAAGAACAGTTGAATGGAATGGACAGTGTCTTGAAAGGAGGTTATAAGATGAACATCAACAAAAACAAAACGAGGATAATGGAATGTAGTCTAATTAAGTCAGGTGATGCTGAGGGAATTAGATTAGGAAATGAGACACTTAAAGTAGCAAAGGAATTTTTCTATTTGGGAAGCAAAATAACTGATGATGGTCGAAGTAGAGAGGATATAAAATGTAGACTGGCAATGGCAAAGAAAGCGTTTCTGAAGAAGAGAAATTTGTTAACATCGAGTATAGATTTAAGTGTCAGGAAGTCGTTACTGAAAGTATTTGTATGGAGTGTAGCCATGCATGGAAGTGAAACATGGACAATAAATAGTTTGGACAGGAAGAGAATAGAAGCTTTCGAAATGTGGTGCTACAGAAGAATGCTGAAGATTAGATGGGTAGATCATATAACTAATGAGGTGGTATTGAATAGAATTGGGGAGAAGAGGAGTTTGTGGCACAACTTGATGAGAAGAAGGGACCAGTTGGTAGGACATGTTCTGAGGCATCAAGGGATCACCAATTTTGTATTGGAGGGCAGCATGGAGGGTAAAAATCGTAGAGGGAGACCAAGAGATGAATACACTAGGCAGATTCAGAAGGATGTAGGTTGCAGTAGGTACTGGGAGATGAAGAAACTTGCACAGGATAGGGTAGCATGGAGAGCTGCATCAAACCAGTCTCAGGACAACAACAACAACACTGTCTTCCTGTGCTCTTGGTTCACCTGTTTCTCCTTTAATAACATTCCAAATTGTTTTAATTTTATTATCAGAGTTGCTGATTTCAGACATGATACACATACTTCTGGATTTTTTAATAACTTTTTTTAATATAGCACAGTAGTTTTTATAATGCTTGATAGTTTCTGAGTCACTACTGTTTCTTGCTGTCAGATACATTTCCCTTTTCCAGTTACAAGATATTTTACTAAAGCCATGGTTTGTTACATGGTTTCTTACGGGTATATTTAACTATTTTCCTGGGGAAGCAGTTTTCAAATGCATTTACAAAACTGTCATAAAATAAATTATATTTTACATTGCCATCAGGTTCACAGTACACCTCATCCCAGTCTAACTGCTGTAGGCTTTCCCTGAAATTTGCAATTGTTAAATCATTGACTGAACGTACTACTTTGGAGGACTGTTTAGTACTGCTGAATGGAGCTATGTCATATATTGTAACTAGCTGTGCGCCATGATCAGAAAGACCATTCTCAACAGGCTGAGCATTTATCTGGTTAAATTTATCTTGGTCTATAAAGAAGTTATCTATCAGTGAGCTGCTATCCTTTACCACCCGAGTAGGAAAGTCAATAACGGGTGTCAAATTGAAAGAACCGAGTAATACTTCAAGGTCATTTTTCCTATTACCCTCTTTCAGAGAATCTACATTGAAGTCCCCACAAATAATAATTTGCTTCCCCCTGTCTGACAGATAGCAATCCCACACATACCCAGGTATTCTGTATTCAGGCACAACTTAAACACTGGATTAATAGATTGCAAGATTTGAAACAACTTGAGTGCATGCCTAAACAAAGAGTTAACAGTGATCCATTCACTAACTCAAGCTAAGCAGTTCAAGCTAGGCTTGAAGGACTGGGCTAGAGTGACATAGAAGCTACTGAAAAGTAGGGCTGTCTTACTTGAAATAATGCTAATGAGTCAGGTCATGGCACTGTGAGTAAAGCACATCATTATGTAGTGCTAAAATCCTTTCCAAGATTGCTGAATCTGATTTCATACCTGTTTCAGAATTTGCCAGTCTTGTTCATAGATAAATTACTACAAGCAGTAGAAGTTTTATGGTTATTGCTATGCATTGAGAATCCCATGGATGCACTTGGCATCTTGCATCACGTGATGCTTCAGTTGATGCATCCACTCACAAAAAGTTTAAGTCAAAGAGTGGCTGAGGTTCTGGAATATTTGGGAACATTAGGTGACTTAGGGAGAAACCTTGTTCAAGATATAATATCACTGCGAGTTAGGGTCCAATTGATGAATAGTATGTTCTTCACATCCAGCCCCAGAGTGAGACACACCAACAATATACCAAGGAGATTTGCCCAGCAGTCACGGCATTGGAATTGTCAGTAACTAAGGAGAAAGTCATTGAAAATATTGTGGAAAGCATTAAGCCCAAAGACTGGCCAAGATTGGTGTTTTTGTGGAGCCCTACCATCTTTCCAGAGTTAAATGAATTAGTGTGTAAAATTGAGAGATTATGCTTCACTGATGAGAAGTAGAGCTCTGAAAGACAAGTGAAATGCAAATATGTGGAAATGGTTCAGAGTGGGAGGTAAACTGTTTCATTAGAGGCTAAAAGCTGTTTTCAATGTGGTGATATCAAACATTTTGTGTACCACTGTCCTCTACAGGGTAGGGAGCGACCGAACAGCTGACGCCAGAAGCATGGGCATCCTAAGTGGTCTTTACAACCCAAACGGTGTAACCATATCAGGTCAGTAACTAGTCAATTCTTACCTTTGTCAATCATGAAGCTGTCTGTGCCCTTATAGATTCAGGAAGTAGTACTTCTCTTATTGATCATGGTTGGTATTTGGAGAGGGGTAGCACCTGTAAGTTCACTCTCTTGCTGGAAACTCAGCAGAGATGTCATACTGCCAATGGGCAGTGGCTTGTCTGCCTTGGCCAGTGGCATTACTAGTAAACAAAGGGTTATTAGTTAATCTGTTATTTGGCTGTAACTTCATGCATCGAATGGGCTTAATTCTGACTAATGCTGACAAGTGGTTTTCTTTTAAATTTTTCCTGGCAACAATTTTAAGCTGCGAATTTGCTGGATGGCCCTATGGTTTAATAGTGTCACAGTGCATGATATTCAGTTCCAGGTCAGTCATGTAGGGGAGTGCAAAGCTAAAGCTCTGTCAGAAGTAGTTGGGCACTTTCTTGATGTATTGATCAACCAACTGGGAGTCACTAACAGAATCTAGTGGAAGATCAGGTTGACAGAAGATATTCCAGTTCACCAAGCTCCATATCAGCTGTCACTACCAGAAATGAAAATTTCAAGACAGTTGATTTATAACATGCTTCACAACAGCCTGATACGATTTTCAGCTTCATCCTATGTGACGCCCTCATTTCTGGTACCAAAGGGGCAAACTGCTAGTTATCATTCGGTGGCGAATTATAGAATTCTCAACCAGAAAGTCATTTTAGTGTCTGTACCACTACTGGACTTGCATAACCATTTTATCTGGTTTGCTGGGGCATGCTACTTTACTGTCTTAAGATCTGAACCAGGCCTACCACCAGATTCCTCTTATTGAAGATTCTAAGCATGTGATGGTGTTTTGCACCGAATGTGTTCTATTTTGCTAATCCGTTGGTGTGATTGCATGTCATGTCTGTCAGATTCCATTTTTGTTGATCTGAAGTGCAACTCAGTTTATAATTACTTGGTCAGTTGTAGTCATGTGTAGTGCCTCCTTTTCTGAACACCTCGAGCATTTTGAGTAGGTCTTCGTTTCTGTTCACGAAATGGGTTTGACTGTAGAACCGTCAAATATAAATGTGACTCAGAGTGAGATCTGCTTTTTAGGAGATTTGGTCTCTAATGATGGGGTTCAAATAGACCAGGAAAGGACCCGGGATCTTCAGAAATTTCCTCCTCCTATAAATAAGGAAGGAGTAGCCCGCTTCACCTGAACGGCAATTTTTTTCAGAACGTTTGTGCAAATTCTGCCCAATTGGTGGCTCCATTGAACAACTTGAAGAAGAAAGGAGTGAGTTTCCAATGGCGGGAAATGGGACACAACCAATTCTGGGGTAGCTGACCTGCTTTTGCAAGAACATGATGGCGAGCATCGTCCTATAGCATATGCTTCCTTAGCCTTGTCGTCAGTGTGGTATCGATAGCTACGATGCCACAATGTAGGTGCACTCTGCTAGGTTGGCACTACGACACCGACACTGATGACAGGACCCACTAGCTGGTGCTGTGCAGCTCTACGAGTGCCTCTTCAGATTTTACACATTTGATTCCGGGTAGACCAACATTGTTTCTATTTCATAGTGGGCAAGCCACAACAGATTTTGCCTTTGTAACTTCTAGCCGATGTTAGATTTGATTGATGTACAGCTTTGCAGCTACGTGCTCATCTGTATGCAAATTTAAGTAATATCAGTTGTATATGTCCATACACCAGTAAAAGAGCTTTACCCTGTATGCAGTATCGAGAGATTTTCACCTTTTCCTGCTCCTACTCACTTCCTACATTTGGCCTACCCTTCAGTTTACAGGAGCAGACCCACGCGCCACCTACCAGGTGGGATACAAAAGTTGCCGACGAGGATGTCGCTTTTTTTCCTCTGTTTCTTTTTTGCTCAGTAATGCTTTAGCTTTGTCACTTTGCCTGTGTTCATCAGTGTATGAATCCTTCTTCCGTTCGCTATAAGGTTTTATTTTGTGTAAACCATGGCTTTGCCACAGGAACAGGCTTTGCTGTCCGATCTTGCACGTTTTCAGGGTCAGCAAATGACATGCTGCTTGCTGCCATAAATGGAGTGGTCACACTACAATCTGCAGCTACTTTGGTGCCTCTGTCACCACCGCCTGTACCAATGCCGATGACGCCTCCAGTGCCAGTACCTTCAATCCTGATCTTGAACGCTGGCAAGAAACATCACCCAGTTCGAGGCACACTTCGCAGCATACAACATGCCAGGTACGGAGCGGCTTGCCTTTTTCATTGCCATTGTGGGTATTGTGTTATACCGTATGCTCGTAAAATTGTTTCCTACCACCCACTCAGAAACTAAAACTTACGCTGAAGTGACTGATGCTTTGAACTCCCACTTCAGTGACAGTGTAAATGTGGTAGCTGCACACTATAAATTCTTTCGCCTCCGGCATAGCCCTACTCAGGTCTTGGTTAGAAGACCTTCAGGGACTAACTTTAGATTGTGACTTCAATTGCTCATGTGGATGCTCATATGTATATATAATGATTAGAGACGCTATTGCGCAGAATGTGGTGGATCACCGCATCCGCAAGCAAATCCTCAAATTTAAAAACCCGTCTTTGCAGGAAGTAGTGGACCTGCTAGACAGACAAGATACATTAGACATGGCTATTTCCACGTTTGACATGACCCTGGGTGTGTGTACTGTCAGCGCAGCACAACACGTGCCCACCCACCTGGTCCCAGCACAGCGCAGCACACCACGCCGCACCACTCGTGCACAAGTAAACAAGTTTCAAGCACAGCATGGAGAAGTTTTTATTTTTATTTGGAGCAGCGGCATTTGGTCCTCAAAACAAACAATCAGGCTTTGACCAGGGTGCTGGCTGGATCCAGGACATATTGCAAGGTTGGCTGTGCGTATTTTGGGGAGAAGACAGTCAGGCAGTGGACTCCCTCAGCCAAATGTTCCAGGAGCACGAAATTGTGCAGCTGGCCTGTCAGGAGTCTTTGGGCACTGAAGTGATTTCTGTAGTTTTAATAGGGAAACCTGAGATCTTCAGGAACTTAAAGGAGAAGCAAAGCCAGTGTCTGTTAATTCAGATGGTCAAACAGAGGCTTTTTGTTGGGGACACGTGCCACACTATAAATTAGGAAAAGGTGTTGTGTGTCATAAGACCAAGAGTGATTAAGTGCTTTAAGATCTGTTTATCTGAGGAGTTAGTTCTGTCTATCTTTAAATATTTGCATAGTTTCCTGATTGGTGGGCATTTGGGCGTGAATAAAACCTTGATAAAAATTAAGCAGCAGCCGATTTGGCCCACTATGCTTAAAGGCATGTGTAAATTAGTGAAGCAATGCGAAGATTGTAGGGTTGCCAATTCTGATTCCAATCCTAGGCAAGAGTTGCTTCAGTCCATGCAAAAAAAAGTTCATTGATTACGCTGGACCACTCCTATGAACAAAAGATGGGAATCGTTATGTCCATGGCTTAACATAGACTTTAATTTGGCCCATCACTAAGTTTTGAATAGAATACCTGCATCATTTATGTTGAGCTACCCTCTCAATTCCCTGCTCATCAGTTTGTGGTCTGCAAATGATCCTTTGCAAGACAAAATCACCCCTGAGGTCATTCAGCTAAACTGGAAGAGAGCCAGGAAGAACACTGAGCTCACACAATGGAGGCTAGCTTGGCAATGTAATAAGCGCCCCTGAGCAAGCCAGGTGAAAGTTGGTTACTGTGCCTTCATCACTATTTTTCATGACCAGGAACAGGGCGATACAACTATACCTGGTAAGTTGGTTCCTTGCTCTATCAGACCCTGCTACATCATCCAAGTGTTAAACCCCATCAGCCTCTTGGAGCACAACCTTGTAATGGGCAAGGTTTCCAGGATCTACATTTCTCAGGTTAAAATGGCAAGTTAGGGTGTTTTAGTAAACTTAAGCCCATTTCTCCGTTCTTTTGAGGGGGGGGGGGGGGGGGTTTAAAGTTCGAATGGGGGAGCTTGAACTGTGCTGGCTTGCACCAATCCATTGATCACCAGACTGCAATAGCAGGGTACGATATTTGGTGGTTCTCCATGCAAGATGCTTTGACTGGCACAAAGTGTGACAGATCTGGTGGGCTGAATTGGAAGGAGCGCTTTTGGGGTGTGAGGCTGGTTTACCTCTGCTGTCTGGAGCTTTGAAAAGCAGTGCACAGTTACGCTGCTTTCTTGTCTCCTGGTCTTTCCCTACCACTCGACAGTGTATTAAGCTGCTTTAGCATACCTATGCCTAGTTCAACTTCAATAAGTGATACTAATTCTTGGATCTTTCTTTGGATGCTCCTACAATTTACGAAAATCATATTAACCTTTTCTATATCAGATCTGTGAGGACAAGCATTCTCTGAGTTCATTGTGGCTGATGTAACTTATATTTTGGCAGGCAGTTTGTCTCTGATCCTAAGGTGGGAGGGGGGGGGGGAGGGGGAGTTATGTAACCTACAAAAAAAAACCATGTGCAGACCACACATGCTACCCTAGCAGCCACTTCACACATGTAGTGCACACCTAACAAATTGGGGGGATTCCTAAACGTCCCCACCCAATAGTGGAGGTTGAGGAATTCATATCTGATGCCATTGCAGAGTTGTCTGAGCCTCTAGTTTAGATCTTCCACTCTGCTCCAGACCAGAGGACCAAGACCAGCTCTGGGTTCAATGTTACAAATATTCAGCTTAGCTTGTGTCCTGCATGCCATGTTAGTTGCTTCCAGCAACTCAGCCAAATCTGCTGAAAGGAACTGAGGATTGCCTCAGAATCCAGGTGGCACACGTCATTGGTGTCAACATGTCACCATTTGCAGCTGGTTGTACCCAGGGCACTCAATAGCCGCCAGCAGAGCCTCGTCCACATAGTGGATGAGATTGCCGACAATCATATCAAGTGCACACTGGCATTCTTCCCTGCCTGCATGCTGTTTTGCTGAGAAGCTCCATTACTCACCTAATGATGGAGCTCCCAATGACTAGCATACCTGTGCACTTTTCTGAACTGTTCAGGAAAAGCAGTTGTTGGCACAAAAGGAGAGGCTGGTTCAACAGTATTATCAACACTGAGTATCACCTCATACCTGTTGATACGTGCAAGGAGCCGCCCATTCCCTCTTTTGCCTTTCACCCAGTGACATGTGAGCCCACCACTGTCCACCACTCAGTCTCAAGTGAAGATGAATCAGTCAGATGCTGTGTATCAGAAGACACAGCAATGACCAGGTCACTAGTGGATTCGAATGGCACCATAGGCGCCACAGTTCTTATCACTGGCACCTGAGGTCACCACGGCTTTGAGCAGCAGCCAGAAGCCTGCTTACCAAAGCCAGCACAGCCTCTAGCTCTTTTATGGCCAGCAGCTGATTCTCCTTGAGCTTGCACATATGATATTACAGTGCCATGTTATTCTGAGTTACCTATGCAATGTTCCTTTGCACAGGCACGCATGCATGTCCGAAGGAACACTGTGTCATAATTACGATTATTTAAACAAGCAATATAGTATTTATCTGCTGGAAAGCTTTTCATATAAAATGTCTCATCTGTATGGGAAAAAACATAACTGGTGTGCGAGTACAGGTTGTCGACACATGGTTGAGGACACACGGAAGTTTGGATCCGGCCACGAATCGTGGTGGTAATGATAAGGCAACCACTCATTATAAGCGGGACATCCGGGTTTGAGTACTGGTCTGACACGAATTTTCATTGTCATAATTCCATTATACAGCTAATGGTTGTCCACGTTCGCAAATGTGAATACATTTCATGTGATTCTCCTTGTGTCCACTTACAACAAGCACTGTCCCTATCCATATTGTACTGTGTCAAAAACTGAATAAGGTCTCATAAATACAAACAAAGAAGTAAAGAGTTTATGAAAAAGTATAAACAGACCCCAGCAAAAGAGAAAAATTATCCGACTGTGGTGCCTCTGAAGTGAAAAGTTCAGGCCTCTACATGAACATTAATTCACTGATTGCAACTATACAGTACACAGGGAAGCAACAAATTGAAAGTACAAACCATCTCCCTCAATGTATGAACTACTCGACTGTAGCACTGTAAGTGAGATAAATCTACACTACTAAAACTGCGATACACATAAAAATATACACAAGAAAACAAAAACCAGCTCTAGTGTCTCTTTGACGGCACTGAAGGCGATATTATATTATCAAAGTCACAATATGAAAAGTGTAAGTTGCTATGAGGTGTGTGAGAAAAATATTGAGACTTATTTTTTATTTGCCAAAGTTTTTACTTTTTTCAAACAACAATATTGTCCCCTTCAAAGTAGTTCCCTACAGCAGCTATACACTGGTGGAGTCATTGTTCCCAGTCTCGGAAGCAGTGCTGAAAGACTTCACCTGGCAGGGCCTTAAACATGTCAGTCACATTCTTTTGAATGTTCTCCAGGATCCCAAAATTATGTCCTTTTAGGACATTTTCAATTTCAGGAAAAGAAAAATGTCACTAAGGCTCATATAATGTAAATAGATGGGCCACGGAAACACAAGAATGTCTTTTGACGTCAAAAATTTCATGATGGAAGTGGCTATTTGACATGGCGTATTGTCATGATGCAGTATTCACTCATCTGCAGTGTGCAAATCTTCAGTCAAACTTTGATATACGGTGAAAGTGTTTAAGTTTAACAGGTCACCCATCATCCTCATTGTTAAACGTCGGTCTGATCCCACAAAAGCACACACATATTTGACGTTTTCATTGCTTTTGAAGCTGAATGTCTCCCTTAGTGAGGTTCATCTACAACATATTCTTGGCCTTCCAAAAACGTTTGTGCTAGCAAAAAAATTGTGCTCTTGATACCCACAGGCCAATGTAACCCACTGACCTGTTCCAGCTTTCAAAGATCATACTCATGGATTCCCCACATTTAACATAAAACTCGATTGCATAATATTTCTCTAAATTCTGCTGTTCCACTTTCGTAATACACAACAGTACAAATTCGTTAATGGTGCTCTCAAAAATCACATGATGGCTGTACACAGCCGAAACACAAACTGAACCTCTGGAAGAAATGAACACACTGCTCTAAGCAAGTACAACAATGCAGAGTTGCCAGACCTCCCACAGTGTTGTCAGTTTCGTTATTTTTTTCACACACCTCATATATAAACACTAACTCACTGAACATACCTGCATAGGACACAGGAAGACAACAAACATTTTTGGCCTCAGTGACTACTTATCCAAGAATATGATGCCTTAGTAAACAAATACAGAGAAAGTAAAGCAACCTTTTGATTCTTTCATCTCCAAAATCTGATATTATCCCTAACACAGAAGTTGTATAATTGATCCTTTAAGAAAATTTGTAACATGTGACTCCAAGTTCACATTCTTAAGAGTGTAAATAGTTAGGAATGTGGACTATTCTGTTTTATTTATTCATGTACTCTCATGATAATGGTTTGGTCAGGCCTTGAAGGACTCATTTGCATATATTGTGCTTTATCTAAATTCAGTGACTGTCCATTTGCAGAGAACTAGTTACTAATTTTCAACTAATATTATTTATTTTTTCAAGTGTTGAAGTTATTCCATATTAACTTTATAATACTTAAATCATCAGCTAAGAGATTTCTACTTCTTGCATACAATGGAAAATCATTTATGTGTAATGAGAACAAGAGCAGGTGCAATATCAATCTCTGTGGTAGATGCAAGGTGAATATTTTCCATTCTGAAGATGCTGTTTCATTGTGTACACCAATGCATTTCTCAGTGCAATGCTCTGCATTCTTTTAGTTCGATTGGGTGAAAACAAGTTAGCAGCAATATCTTTCATACCACACTGAGCTTCTCTGTAAGAATACTGTGAACCCCAAAACGAATGCTTTTAACAAGTCACAGAAAAGATAGCGATATTTGCAACTGAAAATTTGTATAATCTAATTCCTGAGTTGAATAATAGCATGTTCTGTAGAGGAGCCCTTTTGAGACCCAAACTGGCACTCCCTGTTTTATTTTGAGAGAAGTTTGTTATGGTTCTGGCATAAATAATCATTTTTCCATTCTCTTCAAGGAGAAGTAATGGGACTGGTCAGTAATAACAAATGTCTGTCTACTACCACTCTCATAGAAGTGTCTGACAATACCATATTTCAGTCTGTCTGGAAATATTGCATATGTGACTGAAAACATTACACACATGTGAAGAACAGGAATTTATTGAAAATTTTTCATCCTGCCAGTGAGAGACTATGTTTTCAGGTCACAAATGAGGTTCTCTGTCAGTTTCCCTGCTTATGTCAATGAAATTTGTTGCATACTTTGCCCATAAATGGATGTCCCCCAGAAGAGAGATTTTGTAAGGTCACCAAACTACCCAGCTACTTACAGCTCCCATAATCTAGACACTTGTGCCCATGAGGACAGACATATCATTTGCTCATCTGTGAACTATTATACAGTGATGTAAAGTAGTTTGAGTCAAGAAATGGGCTTGTTTCCAGCAAGACTAATATCCACATGAACAGTGCGAAGGCATCAGGAATACCACTGATGTTAGCAAAGTCCTTGTTCTGCATGAAGAATCGCAATGAAAGTATCCATATCCAAGGAAAACAAACATTGTTAGATAATATTTATCATCATTATACTGGCCTAGAATCTGGCATGATGCTATGGGATGCCACTGGCTACACAGTCATCTCTGTTTCACATAGATGGTAATTTGGAAAGCAGATATTACATTTCTGAAGTGTTAATGTTGATGGTTGTGTCCTATCTTTGAGGTCTAATGATGTTATCTTTCAACATAATAATATAAGATCATATGTTGCCTGTGTTATTCTGACCATCTCAGCACAAACAATGTTAGACTGTTGCCATGGCCAGTATGTTCATAACATCTCATACAGGCTGAAAACATCTGACTATGCTTTACTGAGCGACTGGTTTGCCACTGCTCTTCAGCTGTTATGATTCATGAAGTCTGGAATTTATTGAAGTAGTATGGAATGGCATACCCATTTCTGTCATCCAAGATCTGTTCAACTATATGCCCAGCTGGCTTAAAGCTATTTGTGCGTACTAAATTTCACAACCTGTATACTTCCAAATGACTTACAAATTAAATAATACATTTTTGTTGCTGCACCACATACAATAAGTAAAATTTCATTGTTTTCTGTCATTTCTGGACAGCAGTGAACTTTGATGATGAAATATCTACCACCTCAGTGTAGGTATATCCTTTCTTTCCACCCAAGTGCTACTCATAGGTTTTTTAGAACTTAAGTTTTAGAAACTGTAACTGAAATGCATAAATTGGTCATACGAATGTGTTTTCTGTGATATTTTTAGAAACTGTACCTGAAATGCGTAAATTGGTCATACGAATGTGTTTTTGGTGAAAGATGTGTACACATAAAGGATGTAATATGTTCTTACTTTCTTTAAAATTTAGCTACACATAATTAATAGATTAGTAATCACTGATTCATTTGTTACCTGATGATTGCACGTTTTCCATCAGTCATTACAAACTATGATACACAACTGAATAAAATGTGGCCTAGAGAATTGGTTCCAACGTCATAGAGAGCAAAAATACTTGTTCTCAAACTGAAGAAAGGGAAACAGTCCCCCTTCCAAACCTGGTCTTACGGATCAATCGTGATCTTGGGCATCTGGAAAAATCTGGAACCTATTATTGAAGCATTAACGAAATGGGTAGTTGCTACAAAATAACTTTTTGTCAAGTACCCAAAAAAGTTTTGGAAAAGAATAAGAAATATGTGATAACCACCTAGTACCAATGTTTGTCACATTGGCTGCAATCATTGGAAGCTGCTTCTGCATTTCAATCTTCCTCAATAGTATTTCTACATGATATATGCCTGTACTCATCAATCCCTGCAGCATTTCATTCTGGAGATTAGGTTGGGAGATCATACCATAGCAGTAATTTCTACTGCACAATTCCTTAAACTAAATTACAACCCACATCAGACAGATGCTAGAGCACACACTGACACATAATCCGAGAGGCACAGAGACCAAGGCCCTGCAACTACAAGACTTCCATACACAATGTATCACAATTAGCAGTGGCCGCTTGGGGCACCAAGCTAAGAGGGGTGCCCAAGTGCAAAATTTGTATACAGTGCATTTCATAATTATTAGCAAACGATTAGTCACTTGTGTGGAAAAATGTTTTTGAACTGGCCTTGCTTAGAAGCACTCTGATTGCCCTATTTTGAAGACAGAGGCACAGCTTAAGATAGTCACCCAACCTGCCCCTGCATGTAGACAACCACTCATGCATCCGAACTGCTTATAGTGTGGGCCTGAAGCCCAGTGGCTATACTACTTTAGCAACTCGCAGTTGCCCAAAAACGTGATGGAGCATTGCAGTAAACGGGATGTATTAGCTATAGGCCACTGGTGGCGCCACTTATCACTTGATGGGGTGCTTGCACACACAGTACGTCACTACGGCACCTGCTCTCAGCCTTTTAATATCTTCCTTACCACAATACAGGTTGCATCGTGACCCTGTTAATTTCTTAATAAATATAAAAATACCAAATCACTGTTTATTTGAACAAACAAACGTGGACTATTTGGTGCTTTATAAATAAACATGTTTAAATAACTAGTTCCTTGCCTTTAACTATCTTATTAACTACTAGTTATTTGCTTGTGTCACCCAAAAATCACGTTTATCAACAAAAATATCGGCGATGGTTGTATTTATTTAAAAATTGCTCAAAATTCTATCATTAGTAGCACAAATGGTGCAATATCGCTCAATCTGGTCACTCAGGCAGTACTCATCTATGAAAACCAATTTCGGTTTGGAAGAACAGGGATGGGTTTGTGGAGAATGGAAGGCATATATGATGATAGCACATTCTGCAGACTGGTTGGTTCTAAAAGAGTTTTTCAGCAGGTTGCTTGAATTCGTTCAAGCCTACTAGGCCCTGCATCTGCACCCTCACCTCTGCCTACACCCCCCACCCCCTTCAGCCCATACTCTATTTATGCCTTTGTAACGCTACAATAACTGAAGCGTTTTCAGATGTTAAACAAGTATCTTCAAACTGTAATATTTTAAATTATAGATACAATCATATAAAAAATTTTTTCGTTACTTTTGCAACAGTACTTATCTTGATTTGGGGAACAATTGTTTATTTATTGGCAGACAGTATTTTAGTTTTAATGTAAATTTGCATAAGATTTCGACAATATGCGTAGTTCAGCGACATTTACATTGTAAGGCAACTAGCGATAGTCATTTCGAATTACGTATCTGTGCATAAACAGGGGACATGTGTGAAACGGTGATATATCATGTCTTCAAATTTTACTTCAAGAAAGAAGTTCTACAGTGAAATGTCTTATTCGTAATATCCTTAGAACAGTGAGCCCAGTTGTCAGAACTGACAACTCTAACGTATTTGTAAATAACATCATATAAGCAATAACGTGTGTTGTATATCACAGAGGAGTTTATTTGAATCAAAGCCTGTACAATCACATCGTGATCGACGAACGCAAACTCTCTTGTGAGGTCGCATACATTAAAAGTCTGGATGCAATCAATACGAGAATCAATGTTTTAAGATTGGAAAACTGCAGTTCATAGTAATTGTGTACGCTGTTTTGTTTTATAAATAAATTTGGTTGCTGTAGTTTCAAGTTGACTGTTGAAATAATAATTTAAAAAGAAGTTCTTGATTACCTAAGGAAACTGAAGAATTTTAGTGAAGTAACAATTTAAGATTAAATTGAGGAACTTGGGATGCTTTGATGTGTTGAAGGGATTCTGACTTGGTTTCAGATAAGCAGGAAACTTAAATATAAGGAGAAAGATAGCTATTGGCAACAGAGGTTTGAACCCTTTAACATTATATGTTGCACAAACCAACGTTAAGATTCTTCTGCTCCACAGTAGTGAACCTTACGTTAGAAGACTGAGCTGTATTTTGTTAGCGAAGAGGCAATACATTATATTTAAGATTGAATTGAGGAACTTGGGATGCTATATATATATATATATATATATATATATATATAGGGTGAGTCACCTAACATTACCGCTGGATATATTTCGTAAACCACATCAAATACTGACGAATCGATTCCACAGGCCGAACGTGAAGAGAGGGGCTAGTGTAATTGGTTAATACAAACCGTACAAAAATGCACAGAAGTATGTTTTTTAACACAAACCTACGTTTTTTTTAAATGGAACCCCGTTAGTTTTGTTAGCACATCTGAACATATAAACAAATACGTAATCAGTGCCGTTTGTTGCATTGTAAAATGTTAATTACATCCGGAGATATTGTAACCTGAAGTTGACGCCTGAGTACCACGCCTCCGCTGTTCGATCGTGTGTATCGGAGAGCACCGAATTACGTAGGGATCCAAAGGGAACGGTGACGGACCTTCGGTACAGAAGAGACTGGAACAGCTCATTACGTCCACATGCTAACACGTTTTTATCGGTCTTTTTCACTGACGCACATGTACATTACCATGAGGGGTGAGGTACACGTACACACGTGGTTTCCGTTGTCAATTACGGAGTGGAATAGAGTGTGTCCCGATATGTCAGGCCAATAGATGTTCAATATGGTCGCCATCATTTGCTGCACACAATTGCAATCTCTGGCGTAATGAATGTCGTACACGCCGCAGTTCATCTGGTGTAATGTCGCCGCAGGCTGCCACAATACGTTGTTTCATATCCTCTGGGATTGTAGGCACATCTACATCTACATCCATACTCCGCAAGCCACCTGACGGTGTGTGGCGGAGGGTACACATTCTCCTTTAACGTACCCCACAGAAAGAAGTCCAGAGGTGTAAGATCAGGAGAACGGGCTGGCCAATTTATGCGTCCTCCACGTCCTATGAAACGCCCGTCGAACATCCTGTCAAGGGTCAGCCTAGTGTTAATTGCGGAATGTGCAGGTGCACCATCATGCTGATACCACATACGTCGACGCGTTTCCAGTGCGACATTTTCGAGCAACGTTGGCAGATCATTCTGTAGAAACGCGATGTATGTTGCACCTATTTGGGCCCCTGCAATGAAGTGAGGACCAATGAGGTGGTCGCCAATGATTCCGCACCATACATTTACAGTCCACGGTCGCTGTCGCTCTACCTGTCTGAGCCAGCGAGGATTGTCCACGGACCAGTAATGCATGTTCCGTAGATTCACTGCCCCGTGGTTTGTGAAACCCACTTCATCGGTAAACAGGTTAATGCCCATTGACAGAATTGCACTCGATGATTAAAGTCATCACCATATAATTGCTGATGTAGCGACACATTACGGGTGAAAGCGGTGACGATGCAGTATGCGCATGACACTACTTTGACTCAGTCCACCGGCTCTCGCAATGTCCCGTGTACTCATGTGTGGGTTCATGGCCACAGCAGCTAACGCACCAACGCATTGCTTCTCCTGTGAACGGGCCTGTTACGGACCCGTTTGCGTGCTACGACCATACCTGTTGCATACAGTTGGCGGTAGATGTTTTGCAATGTGCGGCACGTTGGATGCCCTCTGTCCGGGTACCGTTCTGCATACACCCTGCAGGCTTCAACTGCATTTCGTCGACTCTCGCCATAGATGAGTATCATCTCCGTCTTTTCAGAGTTCGAATACACCATGGTCACAGTTCCTACAACACTACACTATCACAGACGTCTGGTAACACGGTGTACTACAGTTGGTCTGCGTGCGGAGACGAATGCAGAATAACAATAGCAGCAAGCGCTACATGCGGACACTGCGACAGCTAGACCAAACCACAACAGTGCACTACAGCCACACTCGTAAACACGGTCGTCATCGTAAACATGTCCCTGCAGATGCTGCTCGCCGACCGTGGCCCGTGTTTGTTACAACACGCAACTGAACGTCGGAGGTTTCAAGCGTCAACTTTAGGTTACAATATCTCCGGATGTAATTAACATTTTACAATGCAACAAACGGCACTGATTACGTATTTGTTTATATGTTCAGATGTGCTAACAAAACTAACGTGGTTCCATTTAAATAAACGTAGGTTTGTGTTAAAAAACATACTTCCGTGCATTTTTGTATGGTTTGTATTAAACAATTACACTAGCCCCTCTCCTCACGTTCGGTCTGTGGAATCGGTTCGTCAGTATTTATGTGGTTTACGAAATATATCCAGCGGTAACGTTAGGTGACTCACCCTATATATATATATATATATATATATATATATATATATATATATATATATATATATATATATATAGTGGGTACGTTTCCAGTGACATACAGATTTTCCATGGGCCCTCTACGGAGCCGAGCATTCGTCAAGTATGGTGGGTAAGGTGAATAGTGTGACGTCAAAGTTCGTTCTGGGGCCTATGTTTCTCGTGGGCTCCAGAGCGCTGCTATTTGCCCTCGACTAATGGCCGCATAAATCGATCTTCCGTACGGAATCTTACAGGCTATAGAGTGTATTTGGTATTTCGCCTGGCTGCACCGAACTAACAGTGATGCTGCCACACTTTGGCAGGTGGATAGGAAGTAATGGCGAGTAGCCTACCTGTATCTTGAGCCAGGCTGACTCTTGTTGGTGGAACTCACTGCTGTGGATGTCCCACGGCAGTGGCTGCGGCTGCAGCGGCTTCAGCTTGATGCTAGGCAGGCAGTACTGGCCGCGCAGGTCGCGCCAGCTGACAGACAGGCACTGGTCGAAGTGGCCCAGCTGGTGGTCCGACCCAGACAGCACGCCCCATGGCGCCTTCACTGACGCGTCGTACACTGCAATCGAGCACGCTTCTCTGAGCCCCGAGGCAATCTTGAGACATGTAAAATAGCATAGCTGTAACACACTCACTGTCTACTGTCTAAAGATTCTGTAGAAGACCAGTTCAACAGCCATACTATAGGGTGTACACCAAATATCCCATTACGTAGATAGTAGGCATTTGCAGCTTTCTCGTTACAGGAATCAGTACCTCAACAAGTTCATACACTGGAAATCGTAGATGATTCCGTATTTTATTGTTAATGTAAAATACAATGTAATTCAAAATAAAAATCGGGATTACAACAACAAAATGGAACACACACGAAAATGAGGCAATATAACACAGTCATCAAATCGTAGTGTCTTTATGGGCATGAAACCCACTCAAATTAAAGAGAAAGAGGGAACTACTTAAACCTAACTAACCTAAGGACATCATACACATCCATGCCTGAGGCAGTATGCGAACCTGCAACCGTAGCGGTCGCGCGGTTCCAGACTGAAGCGCCTACAACCGCTCGGCCACACAGGCCGGCTCTAGTTAAAACATGTGCACAATTCGCGACTGGTACAAGAAACCGAAATTTAACGTCTGTTCGTGGCTAGAAAATAATTGCGATAGGCTCCGGGTTCGATGACCAATAAGGCAAAAAAATTTCGTTTTGTCATTTCAGTTTCAAAACCATGATATTAGTGACAATTTCGATATTTAACATTTGATTGTGCACAGTTAACAGTCCGATTAGGTGGTAGTTTCGAATCGCCGTTCAACACAAAACGTCGTATCAAGTCATTTGATGTTTAAACATGCGCACACTTTTGTTACGTGTGAATGAAATCATATTTAATATCTTCCATTGTTTGTTAACAAAGACAATAGTTGTTTGATAGGAGTAGATTCAGTACAAAAATTTTGGTCTTGTCATTTCAAGTTTAAACTTGTTAACCGGCGCTGGCAAAAAACAAACAGTTATTTCACTTTCTTTATGCCAAGTCAGCAATCACAACTAGTGCTTTTCATCGATTCTCAGTCAGGCATGAAAGCTCTGCTCAGTTAGCATTGGCTATTTGTGTTGGGTTTGATTTTATAATCAGAAAAGAACACTTCGTAACGTCATATGAAGTGTAAATATGCGCCCAACTAACTGCTCTTGAATAACTTAGATATTCGTGCCACTTTCTGATAGATAATAAATAAGTGATCTTAGATCTGCATGTGCAGGGTGACCAAGAAGTCCATCAACATTTGGAAATGCATTAATTCACGGAATAATGTAGATATAGAGATAAAACTTGACTCACCTGCCTGAAATGACAGGAGGTTTTATTTAATCAAAAAAAGAGCCAACAGAGAGCCTGGACAGCAACATGTCAATGAAGCCGGATGACCTGTAGTGAGAGAGGAAGTCAGACTCAGTAGCAATCGCAGCATGTAGATTTTACCAGAAAAAGGACTGTTAGTGAAGCTGTATTATCAGAATGGAGATTCCGCTACTGCAGTTTTACGACCCTATCGCCTTAAGAAGGGTATTCGAACGGGTTAAGGTCCTTTGGAAAGTGCGGCTGTGAAGAAAATGACCATGAATATGGATGAACACCTGTTGGAAGATACGACTTTCGTGCAGGATGGCGCTCCACCCAATATAGGTGTGGAAGATCTCTTGCGCACATCGTTTGGTGGGAATTGCGTGCTGAGCCGCCACATCCGTCGCGCTAGGCCTCCCAAGTCCCCAGACGTCGATCCATGTCATTATTGGTTGTGGCGTTACTTGAGATGGCAAGTCCACCGCTGTCGTCCGCCTCCATCAGGTATGCTAAAAGGCAACAGCCGACGGCAGTTTCTCACCTTTCCTGTTAATACCCTGCACGGTGCTGTTCACAACACTGTCACTCGACTACAAGCATTGTTTATGAATGACGGCCGATATGTTGAGCATTTGCTATAAGGAACATCGTCTTTGCTAAAAATCAGTTTTTATGCTAATTGTTGCCTTAGTATCATATGAAGCGTCATCTCTTGGTCATTTTGTGCACTTTTTGGTTCAATAAAACCCGTATCATTTCAAGCGTGTGTGCAAATTCTTACCTCTTACGTGAAATATTGGATTTTTAAATGTTTACCGAATTTCGTGTCATACTGTAGACGACCCACCATGAACACGGTGAAGTTGCTGGTGGTACGTTGATGACTTTGTGATAACAACGGAGGGGTTGTCGCTGTTAATCGCGTTTTTCTTACTGGTTAGTTCATTCCTCAGTAAATGCGAAACCACTCGCCAACTGAACGACAGTTAATATGTGGTTGGGAAGCCTTTAGAGATTACGTATTCCTCGAAGTATTGTACAACTTTGGGAGTGCAGATATTCTTACGGGATTTCTTATTCATAATAAATATAGCTTTGAGTAAGAATCGCTGAATAATTTAAGTGACAGTGTTACGGATATTAGTTACCTCAGAAATTAATGAGAGAGATAACATTTTTGAATTATCATTATTGTATTAAATTTCAGTTTTCAAGCTTTAAATCTGCCTCATCTCCAATAAAATGTTTCATGATATTTGTAGAATCTTGGTATTTGTTAACATCAGGAGTTATTGCCATACCGAGCAATGTTCTGTAGTAGTCACTTGTTGTAACCACTTTGGTAGTCAAACGATTGTACCGAAAAGAGATTAGAGGACCTGTAAGGATGTTATGTTATGCGGGCAGCATGCAAATCTGAAGCAGTGTAACTCATGTCACTCGTTTACTTTTGAGTATCACTCTACTTTGGTTCAGGAAATGGGCTTGTTTGCAGCAAGACGAGTATATGCACACGGCCAGTGTGGTGATGTCTGTAGACATGCAGAGTGTAAGAACGGCTACCGCTGTTGATGATTATCTAGACCCACCAGCGGAGAGAGAGGCACACATCCAGGGGAAGGCCGATCGCCAACACTGGACACATGAGCGCCACCGTGTCATGTTTCAGTCGGGTGCAGCATCACCGTAGACGTGTGTGGAGGCTCTGAGGGGAACTAACGTTACCAAATTGCATTAGTCGTTCTCATATGGGCCAATATCTGACATGATGATATAGGAAGTCACAAGACCATAACCTCTAGTTCACATGATAATTTGGACAACAGCTGGTATATTACTGGCATGCTGAGGTTGGTGGCTGTGCTCTTTCTGCCAGGCCTCCTTGACGCATGCCAGGTCTCCTTGACGTCACGTTTCAACAAAATGTTGCACAATACAATAGTAAGTAAGTGCAGGTATAAACTTCATTAAGAAACGAGGGAGACAGCCAGACGGGTTGCGTTTGCTGGCTATGCAGCGGTATCGTAACTGAATGTCAACATGGAGGACCCAAAGCACAAAAAAGCTGGGAGCCCATTTCATGAGACTATGCGAGAGGGGAGCCAAGATAACTGATACAGGACTTCGGAAACAGTGCGAAGTAGACAGAACACGTTTCTGTACATCTACATCTACATCTACATTGATACTCCGCAAGCCACCCAACGGTGTGTGGCGGAGGGCACTTTACGTGCCACTGTCATTACCTCCCTTTCCTGTTCCAGTCGCGTATGGTTCGCGGGAAGAACGACTGTCTGAAAGCCTCCGTGCGCGCTCTAATCTCTCTAATTTTACATTCGTGATCTCCTCGGGAAGTATAAGTAGGGGGAAGCAATATATTAGATACCTCATCCAGAAACGCACCCTCTCGAAACCTGGCGAGCAAGCTACACCGCGATGCAGAGCGCCTCTCTTGCAGAGTCTGCCACTTGAGTTTATTAAACATCTCCGTAACGCTATCACGGTTACCAAATAACCCAGTGACGAAACGCGCCGCTCTTCTTTGGATCTTCTCTATCTCCTCCGTCAACCCGACCTGGTACGGATCCCACACTGATGAGCAATACTCAAGTATAGGTCGAACGAGTGTTTTGTAAGCCACCTCCTTTGTTGATGGACTACATTTTCTAAGCACTCTCCCAATGAATCTCAACCTGGTACCCGCCTTACCAACAATTAGTTTTATATGATCATTCCACTTCAAATCGTTCCGTACGCATACTCCCAGATATTTTACAGAAGTAACTGCTACCAGTGTTTGTTCCGCTATCATATAATCATACAATAAAGGATCCTTCTTTCTGTGTATTCGCAATACATTACATTTGTCTATGTTAAGGGTCAGTTGCCACTCCCTGCACCAAGTGCCTATCCGCTGCAGATCTTCCTGTATTTCGCTACAATTTTCTAATGCAGCAACTTCTCTGTATACTACAGCATCATCCGCGAAAAGCCGCATGGAACTTCCGACACTATCTACTAAGTCATTTATATATATTGTGAAAAGCAATGGTCCCATAACACTCCCCTGTGGCACGCCAGAGGTTACTTTAACGTCTGTAGACGTCTCTCCATTGATAACAACATGCTGTGTTCTGTTTGCTAAAAACTCTTCAATCCAGCCACACAGCTGGTCTGATATTCCGTAGGCTCTTACTTTGTTTATCAGGCGACAGTGCGGAACTGTATCGAACGCCTTCCGGAAGTCAAGAAAAATAGCATCTACCTGGGAGCCTGTATCTAATATTTTCTGGGTCTCATGAACAAATAAAGCGAGTTGGGTCTCACACGATCGCTGTTTCCGGAATCCATGTTGATTCCTACATAGTAGATTCTGGGTTTCCAGAAATGACATGATACGCGAGCAAAAAACATGTTCTAAAATTCTACAAGAGATCGACGTAAGAGATATAGGTCTATAGTTTTGCGCATCTGCTCGACGACCCTTCTTGAAGACTGGGACTATCTGTGCTCTTTTCCAATCATTTGGAACCCTCCGTTCCTCCAGAGACTTGCGGTACACGGCTGTTAGAAGGGGGGCAAGTTCTTTCGCGTACTCTGTGTAGAATCGAATTGGTATCCCGTCAGGTCCAGTGGACTTTCCTCTATTGAGTGATTCCAGTTGCTTTTCTATTCCTTGGACACTTATTTCGATGTCAGCCATTTTTTCGTTTGTGCGAGGATTTAGAGAAGGAACTGCAGTGCGGTCTTCCTCTGTGAAACAGCTTTGGAAAAAAGTGTTTAGTATTTCAGCTTTACGCGTGTCATCCTCTGTTTCAATGCCATCATCATCCCGTAGTGTCTGGATATGCTGTTTCGAGCCACTTACTGATTTAACGTAAGACCAGAACTTCCTAGGATTTTCTGTCAAGTCGGTACATAGAATTTTACTTTCGAATTCAATGAACGCTTCACGCATAGCCCTCCTTACGCTAACTTTGACATCGTTTAGCTTCTGTTTGTCTGAGAGGTTTTGGCTGCGCTTAAACTTGGAGTGGAGCTCTCTTTGCTTTCGCAGTAGTTTCCTAACATTGTTGTTGTACCACGGTGGGTTTTTCCCGTCCCTCACAGTTTTACTCGGCACGTACCTGTCTAAAACGCATTTTACGATTGCCTTGAACTTTTTCCATAAACACTCAACATTGTCAGTGTCGGAACAGAAATTTTCGTTTTGATCTGTTAGGTAGTCTGAAATCTGCCTTCTATTACTCTTGCTAAACAGATAAACCTTCCTCCCTTTTTTTATATTCCTATTAACTTCCATATTCAGGGATGCTGCAACGGCCTTATGATCACTGATTCCCTGTTCTGTACATACAGATTCGAAAAGTTCGGGTCTGTTTGTTATCAGTAGGTCCAATATGTTATCTCCACGAGTCGGTTCTCTGTTTAATTGCTCGAGGTAATTTTCGGATAGTGCACTCAGTATAATGTCACTCGATGCTCTGTCCCTACCACCCGTCCTAAACATCTGAGTGTCCCAGTCTATATCTGGTAAATTGAAATCTCCACCTAAGACTATAACATGCTGAGAAAATTTATGTGAAATGTATTCCAAATTTTCTCTCAGTTGTTCTGCCACTAATGCTGCTGAGTCGGGAGGTCGGTAAAAGGAGCCAATTATTAACCTAGTTCGGTAGCGAGACTAAATGTGATAACTTTACTTAGAGATGTCATAAGAACACCTTCCATAATCCAAATTTCGCATAAACTTTCTTTTTGTGTTGAAACCTGCTTGGTAGGTACTCAGAGAGCGCACAGGATAAGGTTTCGATTGTGGATGAGGCCGTAAACAGTTATTGTAAGTTGCACAATCAAACACACAACTTTATTTTTCTAAGAACCACTTATTTACACATTCCTTTACAAGATCACAATTAGACAATACGGCTGAAGGCCTAGTTAAAGAAAACTTGAGATTTTTTCTGGGCTGAAGGCCCAAAACCACACCAAAAACAAGAACAGCTGAGGGCCTGGCTTAGAAATCAGAAGCAATTAAAAATAGAAGGTAAAATTAAAAAAAAAACATGCAATTGAAAACAATTAGCGGCTGAGGGCCTACACTACACGTCTGAAGGACAACTATAATTAAAACACGTTAATAAACAATTTTTCTAACAAAGAGATTTCTTTTTAAGCTTAAAACAGAACGGCCGAAAGCCTAATTAAAGAAATATTAACTTATTGCATGGCTGAAGGCCACAGACAAATTGAAACAACAGCTGAAGGCCTGAACAACAAGTCAGACAAACAATTTAAAATAAACCCCTTCCTTCTTATAAAAAATTTCCTTTAAGGTATACACACGGCTGAAGGACTTATTACAAGAGGTTCACATAAATCCTCGGCTGAGGGGTCACACATAACACATCGAACAACTAACGGCTTAGGGCCTAGATTACAAACAATTTCAGATAGAACAAATTTTAAGGCAATTTTTTAAAAATAAAATCAATCTTCAAAATTTTAATTTAACACTGCTGAAGGCCTTTATGTCAAATTTAAAAAGAACTGTTTTAATACACGGCCGAAGACCTCGCACAATACTTCAGATTAAAATGAAAATCACAACCTAAAACAAACAGAACAAGTGGTGCTCAGAAGTGTTTCAAGGGTCGGCCTGTGAAGTTAGCTCAAAAGTAAGGTGACGTGAGACAGGCAGCCAAGAGTTGAAGTTAAATAATCGGATGCCAACCCAAACCAGGGATGGCCCAAGGACCGACCAACAATTTAACCAATTCCCTTCCGTCCGACAAACGGCACGATGGAAAATATCGGCCGAGAACGAGGATACGAATGGCACTACTTCTTCAGAAATAGGCGTCTAAAAACAGGCAAGGGAACAATAACCACTCTTCAAAATATGAACCAAACAACTTAAAAAGCTGTCGAACTACACACTGTGCCGGACACCATCAACACGACGCGGAAAACTACGCTAACGACCAGGGCAGGTAACTGGGGCGTCAACTGCCACAAGGCAGAAACTACTGGTGGTGCACTTCACTGACAAGTAACGGTCAATTTAATAATTAATCCCAATATAGGAAGACGGCTTCAAGATTTCGCCGACTCCTACACATCATAGGTTGCTGCAAGCCCGAACAGCCCAGGGAGCAACAACCTGCAAATGAACGAAGAGATGTCACGATAGTTAAGGTTTCATAACAGGTTAACTGATCACTCAACTTCAGCGTCCAGGTTGGGTGGGCAACGAACTTGGTCGCCCTCGCACCTAGCGCCTCACGATCTGACAGCGCGTGCACGCCAACAGCGGTCCCAGCCTCGTTGCGCGCCGTGGAGACTTCCTCGCTGCTCCCAACCGACTGACCACCACACACACCACCACCACTCGGAAAACTAGAGGTCACACCAAAGATAGTACGACAGTATTAGTATCGATAAGCCCTGCTGCTGCCACTCAAGGAGGCAAGCCAGCAACTTCGTTACGCCAGTAAGTAAAGATGAAACAAGACGCCACTCGATGTGACAAAATGCCAAAGAACAAACAGCATGAACGCGAGCTGCACACGGCTCATGTGTGTACACAGAACAGCTAGAAGAATTAGAAATAGATCTGTAGCTCTTTTGGATGTGTGCAAGATATGGTACACAAAGCTGCCATCTCTGCGAGCAACAACAGTGCTAACCCAGCTGGACACGGATATCAAAAGAGCTCAGATGACACATACAAGTGTTTCATTTCATGCTGCTTCAACTTGGTGGCATAGCTTGCGAGTCTTAGTGTGTAGCGGCTCGTGCTGTTCCAGTTTCTCGGTAGTTCCTGACCTTTTCAGTAGGTGTGAGACATGGAGAAAGCGCTGGCCAGGCCACAGTCAAGCACTCTCTTCATCGATATTAGTCAGGACAGCACGGATAACTTTCGGTCTTGCGTTATCTTTCGTTATGACCTGAGTCGGGACCGCGGTGTTATCGGGAGGTCGAGGGAAGGGCAGGGATGAGTGAACGAGCGCCGGAGCACTAAAGAAGCATCACTCAGTTAACAATCACTTATCGTCGAGAGTTTTACAATCATACCTCTTTTTCTCTGCGCTGCCTAGTAGCGACTGCGGTACGTGCAAACTGCTTGAAAGCGCGAGGTGCCACGTCAGCGCCCAGCGAGGAACTTGCTGAGCAGAGGTCGTCCGTTGCGTGAGGTCAATGCGCCGCCCGGTGTGACCGAGCGGTTCTAGGTGCTAACCGCGCGACCGCTACGGTCCCAGGCTCGAATCCTGCCTCGGGCATGGATGTGTGTGATGTCCTTACGTTAGTTAGGTTTAAGTAGTTCTAAGTTCTAGGGGACTGATGACCCCAGCTGTTAAGTCCCATGGTGCTCAGAGCCAACGACGTCAATGCTGCGACCCCGTCGCAGGAGAATGCGGCGGTCGTGCTTCTGCGCAGCCTGGCATGGGTGTGGACGTCCGGGCCTAAGCGGTCTCAATGAGTGAAGCTGTTCTAGGCTCGGCCCCAGAAATCTGCATGTCCCTGTCGACGGTTGTCGAGATGCGTGTGGGCGGAAGACCCAGCAGCAACACGGACAGCCCGTGTGGCGGCCCAACATACAGCCAGTAAGGCGGCGTTTGCTCTGCCCCAGTAGCGGCGACACAAACGTCCAGGAACCAAGTTGAACAGCCTGGATACAGACAGATCGGTTCTTCATCTGCGGAAAATCAGTCCGGCCCCATCCGCAGTTAGTTACCACTGTGACCAACAGGAATGCGATTTGTAGATCATAAGGCCCCTCCACAGCTGGACGGTTGTAGATTTGCAGCAGTGAAACCCAAGTAGGTGGCAGCTTGTAGACGGTTCTTGTATACATCTCAACATCCTACAACTTAATAGATACGATCTTTCGGCAGTATCCGTAATGCATTGGAATGGCGTAACTCTGAGAACGAGCTTGGCCGGCCGGTGTGGCCGAGCGCTTCTAGGCGCTAACCGCGCGACCGCTACGGTCGCAGGTTGGAATCCTGCTTCGGGCATGAATGTGTGTGATGTCCTTAGGTTAGTTAGGATTAAGTAGTTCTAAGTTCTAGGGGACTGATGACCTCAGTAGTTAAGTCCCATAGTGCTCAGAGCCATTTGAACCATTTGAACGACCTCTAGGAGGGCGGACATAACCTCCCCTCTCTCTCTCTCTCTCTCTTTCTCTCTCTCTCTCTCTCTCTCTCACACACACACACACACACACACACACACACACACACACACACACTGGTGACCGAATGTGCTTTCGTCTTCTGAGCCTGTTCAGGATTTCAAAGCGTACGTTTATGCGAAATTTGGATTATGGAAGGTGTTCTTATGACATCTCTAAGTAAAGTTATCACATTTAGTCTCGCTACAGAAACGTGTTCTGTCTACTTCGCACTGTTTCCGAAGTCCTGTATCAGTTATCTTGGCTCCCCTCTCGCATAGTCTCATGAAATGGGCTCCCAGCTTTTTTGTGCTTTGGGTCCTCCATGTTGACATTCAGTTACGATACCGCTGCATAGCCAGCAAACGCAACCCGTCTGGCTGTCTCCCTCGTTTCTTAATGAAGTTTATACCTGCACTTACTTACTATTGTATTGTGCAACATTTTGTTGAAACGTGACGTCAAGGAGACCTGGCATGCGTCAAGGAGGCCTGGCAGAAAGAGCACAGCCACCAACCTCAGCATGCCAGTAATATACCAGCTGTTGTCCAAATTATCATGTGAACTAGAGGTTATGGTCTTGTGACTTCCTATATCATCATGTCAGATATTGGCCCATATGAGAACGACTAATGCAATTTGGTAACGTTAGTTCCCCTCAGAGCCTCCACACACGTCTACGGTGATGCTGCACCCGACTGAAACATGACACGGTGGCGCTCATGTGTCCAGTGTTGGCGATCGGCCTTCCCCTGGATGTGTGCCTCTCTCTCCGCTGGTGGGTCTAGATAATCATCAACAGCGGTAGCCGTTCTTACACTCTGCATGTCTACAGACATCACCACACTGGCCGTGTGCATATACTCTATCCTTCTCCGATGTTTCAGTTTTGATGGCCAGCAGAGTAACAGCTTTCTATTTAAAACTTCTTAGCTTTTGCGTGAAAAGAATAATTTTTATGATATACACTGCCAGAGAAAGTATGCCACACTCCAAGAACTGTGATCAGTGGTACCAGGTTATAATAAGAGCATACTAAGTTCTCGTAGCGTTAATGATTCATTTGTCACAGTCATCAATGATCACGTGACGCTCAGGAGGCCTGCCTGTGCACCTCAGTGACTGTACTGAGTTGAAAAGTGAAGAGTGTGTGCAACATCCATTCTAGGGTGCTGTTGAATAGCGTCATCCATTTGGAAGTGGCCAATTGTGGTCCTGTGAAAATCTGCATGGACGGACTGCTGCACATGTTGGGCTGCATATGTGTCGCTGCTTTCAGCAGTGGTCTGTGGAACATTCTCACACCTGTAGGACAGATTCAGGTTATCCATGTAGTATAGGCGCACGTGTAGATCGATGTCTTGTGCAAACAGCAGTGACTGACAAAGATTCACCCACGGACGAAATCTGGGCACATGTTGCACCGGCTGAGTCGTCAGGAACGATTGGGAACCGCCTGGTTGCAGTGGGATTAAGATAACCAGAGCCTCTGGCCAGGTTACCACCGACACATCTACACTGCCACCGACGGTTACTCTGGTGTTGTGAAAGAGTTGGTACGAGAGTGGAATGGTGCTCTGTTGTCTCCAATGATGCTTCTGTGCATATGCAAGTCGTCAACGTACATTCAGAGGGCATAGATTTGGTCAAATGACTATTCGAGAGAGTATTCACCCACGACACACAGATGTCATGTCAGACTTCATAGTCTCAGGGCCATCAGTTACATTTGATGCCAAAAAAAAAAAAAAAAAGAATGTTCAAATGGCTCTAAGCACTATGGGACTTAACATCTGAGGTCATGAGTCCTCTAGACTTAGAACTCCTTAAACCTAACTAACCTAAGAACATCACACACATCCATGCCCGAGGCAGGATTAGAACCTGCGACCGTAGAAGCAGCGCGGTTCCGGAGTGAAGCGTCTAGAACCGCTCGGCCACAGCGCCCGGCCATTTGACGTCTCTGCAGTGTAAAGTAACCAGTGTCCGCTACACTAAACATGCTGCTGTCCGCATGCTACTGCTATTTTTTCGATAGGAAGATCATGTGCTTTTTCAGCAGGACAGTGCTTGTCTATTATGGCTGCTGTGATGCAACATGCTCTTCGTGGTGCACAACATCTGCTCTGACCAGCAAGGTCATCAGATCTCTCGTCAATTGAACATGCACGGGAAATGCTGAGGTGGGAACTTACTCATTCTCCAGAGCCTGAAAGAACCATTGCCGAATTGCAACAAAAGGCGCAAGACGTTTGGAGCACTGTATCGCAGGATACCATTTGGCACCTTTGTGACCGTCTGTACTCGAGAATACACGCCTGGGTTGGTGCCAGAGGGGGATACCGTATGTACTGATGGGACGGTTTGGGAAACTTTTACTGTGACATGTGCGTTTCATTTGGTCTGAATTTGTTGTCATCTCATCATCCTGCAATGATGAACTACCTGTCACCTCACTTGTCAATAAAATGACCTCCTGCTTGAGGGTGTTGCATATTTTGGCGGGAATGTACATAAAAAACTGTTGTATAGAAAATACCGAGAATTAGCAATATCTCATCTCTATCGATATCAAACTATTTATCGAATAGTTGCTACGTCGATCCATCACGAAGTTTTGCATTCTCTATATGTGTAGTGTAGTACGGCGTGTGGCACTCACTGAGCGCGGCCCAGAGTGTCATGTTGGCGAGCGCGTCCAGGAACTGCTGGCTGTGGCGGCCGCACGCTGTGCCGGCCTCCTGCTCCGCTGCCGCCGCCGCCACCAGTCGTGCCAGGTCAGGTAGCGTCCAGTGCGCCGCGTCTGGAACATACGTCGTGCACACACTGATTACTGCTCCACGTGCTTACATTAAGGCGGAAGTGGCCAAGAATAGCGCTAAGACTGGCTGCCACACGTCCACCACCACCACACCACATTGTCTGAGCACAAGGAATGGGAAGAGGAGGAACCTGCATATGCGCCCTATTTAAAGGCAATGCAGTCGCACGGAATAGGGCTTGTTTTTATATTTCTCGTTCTCAACAACTTAGATAAAAACAAAGCAATTTTTATTATTAACTACTTGCCATTAAAATTACTACACCACGAATATGACGTGCTACAGACGCGAAATTTAACCGACAGGAAGAAGATGCTGTGATATGCAAACGGTTTGCTTTCAGAGCATTCACACAAGGTTGGCGCCGGTGGCGACACCTACAACGTGCTGACGTGAGGAAAGGTTCCAACCGATTTCTCATACATAAACAGCAGTTGACCGGCGTTGCCTGGTGAAACGCTGTTGTGATGCCTCCTGTAAGGAGGAGAAATGCGTACCATCACGTTTCCGACTTTGATAAAGGTCGGATTGTAGCCTATCGCGATTGCAGTTTATCGTATCGCGACGTTTCTGCTCGCGTTGGTCGAGATCCAATTACTGTTAGCAGAATATGGAATCGGTGGGTTCAGGTGCAGATCGGGACGTTTGCAAGACAACAACCATCTGCACGAACAGTTCGACGACGTTTGCAGCAGCATGGACTATCAGCTCGGAGACCATGGCTGCGGTTACCCTTGACACTGCATCACAGACAGGAGCGCCTGCAATGGTGTACTCAACGACGAACCTGGGTGCACGAATGGCAAAACGTTATATTTTCGGATGAATCCAGGTTCTCTTTACAGCATCGTTATGGTCGCATCCGTGTTTGACGACATCGCGATGAACGCACATTGGAAGCGTGTATTCGTCATCGCCATACTGGCGTATCACCCGGCATGATGGTATGGGGTACCATTGGTTACACGTCTCGGCCACCTCTTGTTCGCATTGACGGCACTTTGAACAGTGGACGTTACATTTCAGATGTGTTACGACCCGTGGCTCTACCCTTCATTCGATCCCCAGGAAAACCCTAAATTTCAGCAGGATAATGCATGACCGCATGTTGCAGGTCCTGTACGGGCCATTCTGGATACAGAAAATGTTCGACTGCTGCCCTGGTCAGCACATTCTCCAGATCTCTCCCCAATTGAAAGCGTCTGGTCAATGGTGGCCGAGCAACTGGCTCGTCACAATACACCAGTCACTACTCTTGATGAACTGTGGTATCGTGTTGAAGCTGCATGGGCAGCTGTACCTGTACACGCCACCCAAGCTCTGTTTGACTCAATGCCCAGGCGTATCAAGGCCGTTATTACGGCCAGAGGTGGTTGTTCTGGGTACTGATTTCTCAGGATCTGTGCACCCAAATTGCGTGAGAATGTAATCATATGTCAGTTCTAGTATAATATATTTGTCCAATGAATACCCGTTTATCATCTGCATTTCTTCTTGGTGTAGCAATTTTAACGGCCAGTAGTGTAGTTGTAACAAGGTCCAAAGCTGAAAGAAACATAGTGAATGAGAATAATCTGCTGCACCTGCTGTCATTGTCTGAATTAGAATACCAATTAATTGTTGGTGTTTCACTATTTCACAGTTTTGACTGTGTAGCCATATGCAAGTGTATGCAACAGAATGTCAAACAGACATACAGCACCCCGACAGCAAAAGTGTCATAACTCAAAAAACGGCAATTTTTAGTTTTCGTCACAGAAAAAACAGTGTGAAGTGCCCCAATGTGCACTAAAATCGTCACATCGTTATCTTGCAATTTGTCGATTCAGAGCAGTTTTGTCAGTTTTGTTGCAACCTATTTCAAGATTCACCACGTCGACGACAGTGTCACTTCAGTGTCACTATTGGCAGTTGTGTATGGGTTATTCAAGAAGAGCGGCACTTCCTGATTTGCGAAACTTTTCATGTGTATGATAAGTTGAATGTAATTTTTAATATCGTTGATTAATACAATTTTTGTGTTTATACATTATCTATGTCTAACATGACAATGTCCTTCAGACATGCATGTCAAACTCACTTACTTGAAATTTGAAGGACGCTTGTACTATTTCAATGTATGCTTTACAGAGTTCTTTAAGTCTATTTTTCTCAAGTATTGCATTTTTGAGTCGTGCCACTGTACTTGCTGGGATGCGATATGAGCTGCTATCTAAAAGTTCCCGAAATTTGAACTTTTTGCTCTAAATGCGCGTGAGTACACTGAAATCAAAGTGACAAGTGCTTAGTAGCTCAGTAGTTTGCTTAATTGTTGGTGATCATGTAACATTACAACCCACTGCCGCATGTATTTTTCAGCTACTTGATTTCTCGAGTTTATAGCAATTTTTGGAAACACATGCATTAATGAATTTTGTCAACAATTAGTGTTTATGGAAATGTAAAACATGTTGAAATGATAAGTAAGAATTATTTATGTCAAATCGTTGTAATAAACACACTGGCCATGACAGGGGACTTTTTACTACCTAAAATCCAGAGAATATCTTTCGTGTAACAATAGCATCGTAGACGGTAGTGCACACAGTCGTAGAGACGAAGGCAGAGTAGTAGTTGCCAAGTACCAATCCACCCATCATGAAATATGCTATTCAATACCGCTTCAACCGAACGCGAGCTATGTGCCGGACATCCATCATGTTGGAAGTACATCGCCATTCTGTCATGCAGTGAAACATCTTGTAGTAACATCGGTAGAACATTACGTAGGAAATCAGCATACATTGCACCATTTGGATTGCCATCGATAAAATGGGGACCAATTATCCTTCCTCCCATAATGCCGCACCATACATTAACCCGCCAAGGTCGCTGATGTTCCACTTGTCGCAGCCATCGTGGATTTTCCGTTGCCCAATAGTGCTTATTATGCCGGTTTACGTTACCGCTGTTGGTGAAGACGCTTCGTCGGTAAATAGAACGCGCGCAAAAAGTCTGTCATCGTCCCGTAATTTCTCTTGTGCCCAGTGACAGAACTGTACACGACGTTCAAAGTCGTCACCATGCAATTCCTGGTGCATAGAAACATGGTGCGAGTGCAATCGATGTTGATGTAGCATTCTCAACACCGACGTTTTTGAGATTCCCGATTCTCGCGCAATTTGTCTGCTACTGATGTGCGGATTAGCCGCGACAGCAGCTAAAACACCTACTTGGGTTCTGATGGAACTTCTGAATATGAAAAGAAGATGGACGAACTGCTAAGCGATGCCATTTACAGAGTACTAAGGAGTGACCCGACGGCGAGGATAGGCAGAAATAAGAAGGCCCTCGTAAAGGACTCTAGACCTGACCCTGACACAGCCAAGAGACCAATCACCAAGGTGCCTGTTCCTCCTAGAATCTACGAAGTACCTAAGCTCCATAAGGAGGGTTATCTGCTGAGGCCCATAGTGAACGGAATAGATTCACGTACGTATTATGTTGCGAAACATCTGGCACCCAAGTTACGCCGTCTTGTGGGACAAACAGACTCCTACGTGAAAGACTCTTCCCATTTCATACAACTGATTTGGGAACGGCGAATAAAACCATCAGACATTATGGTCAGTTTTGACATCAAGTCTCTCTTCACTAGCATACCTATTGAGGAGACTATGCGCATTCTACAGGATCGGATCCCACCAGATATCTGCGATCTGGTGCGCTTATGCCTGTCATCTACGTACTTCACCTGGCGGGGAAAGTACTACGAACAGTTAGATGGAGTGATAATGGGTTCCCCGCTCTCCCCTGTAGTTGAGGACATCTTCATGGAAGCCTTTGAGCAAACGGCCCTAGCTTCTGCTCCGTTACGTCCCAGTTGTTGGCTACGATATGTCGACGACACATTCGTTATCTGGCCTCACGGTGAAGCGGAATTGGGAAACCTCCTGCAGCACTTAAATAGCCTGGGCAAATATATAAAGTTCACACATGAGACTGAAAACAATGGTACTTTGCCATTTCTGGATGTGGAAGAATACAGAGCTGCCGAAGGTAAACTGGGACACAAAGTGTACCGGAAACCAACGCACACTAATCAGTACCTGCACGCAGAGAGCCACCACCACCAAGCTCAAAAGTATTCTGTTCTGCATTCTGCCCGAGCCTACCGGATAAGCGATGAAAATAACATCAAAGAAGAATTAAAGGAGCTACAAAGCACATTTCGTGCCAACGGCTATGATGAAAACATCAGAAGAAATGTAGCTAAAACCAAAAGGAACAGAACACGAGAAGAAGGCAGAGAAGAGAAGCTTCCACTGGTACACTTACCATATGTAAAAGGCGTCAGTGAACGGCTAGGCAACGTCCTCCGCCGACGAGGTTTCAAACCGATTTTTCGAAGCAGTCACAGGATCCACGAAATGATAGGTTCCACCAAGGATGTAGTCAACCATCATAACACTGCAGGTGTTTACGAACTACGGTGTGAGTGCGGAGCTACCTACAATGGAGAAACAGGGAGACCTGTCAGCTTACGAGTAGCAGAATACGAACGCTATGTATGATTGCAACAGCATAATAAATCGGCGATAGCGGAACACCAACGTGACTGTGGACAACCTATCAGGTTCCAGGAAGCCCGAGTACTGGCGGAAGAACCGTGGATGCGAGAACGCTAAATACGGGAGGCGATCGAAATTATTAAGCAGCCTAACAACATCAACAGAGAAGATGGCTACAAACTCCCGGCGTCCTGGCTGCCGGCCATCCCAGTCCAACGGGCCGCGAGCGGTCACGGGGCAGTAGCTACACGAGACACGGACGTATCTGCACAAACAGCTGTAGAGCAACTGTCAGCCCACTTCTGCGCACACCAGGAGGAAAACTTGCCGACCAGAAGCCGAACGCTGATTGGCGGTCAGCTACCAATCGTTGACGACATGGACATCCACGAATAGACTCTTTCCTTCCATCTTCCCTTACGTCATGACTAGCCAATCATATTAGAGGGCCAATTAAAAGTTTTACAACAGTGACGTCAGACATCGATAGTCTGTAATAAATAGAAGCACCTATCCCCATGTGAAAACAGTCGTGCTCTGAGGACGGCCGTCGCAATTCGGCCAAAACGTCGGTTTAAGTTTGTTATTGTTGCTAATTTTTAGCAATGACGTAGCATAATACCCAGAAGAATTTTAATCACTATTTAAAGTGTATATGTGACAGGAATGGAATAAATGGACGATGCATGAAACGCAACATGAATTCACGCCCAAGAGAGTTTTAAAACGACCTACAATCTAAAAAGTGTTTCAGTGGGTTAAACAGTCGTGATTTGATATTTTCTTATTTATAGGACTTAACTGCTAAGGTCATCAGTCCCTAAAACAGTCGTGGTCTAGAGTGAGAAAAGACATTATTGTTGAATCTTTTAAGAAGTGCGGCGTAAGTAACGCTCTTAATGGCAGTGAAGACCATCTTATGAATTAAGAGGTCAACGATGACGACATAGAGGAGGAGGAAAAAAAAAAAGAAGAAGAAGGTAGTTCAGATGACGATTTTCAGGAATTTTAAAGGTCGGTTCGGTTTTATAAACTAAGAGTTTTTTTTAGTCTGGGTTAGAAGTCTATTAATAAAAAAATGTTATTTTTCCAAAAAATTGCTTAAAAGTTAAGATGCGTCTTACAGTCCATAGTGTTTTATACTTCGTAAAATACGGTAGTCATTTACCATCCGCTGCACTCACCAGACTTAGCTCCATATGACTTCCTTCTTCTTCTCCTGGACGAAAATCAAGTTGTAGGGTCGAAGATTTGATACAGTTGGGGGGACTCTTGCGAAATTACAGAGGGTACTAAATACCCACACAATAAAACACTTGTAGAATGGATTTGGGAAAGTGGTAAGATCTGGGTAAAACGGAATAATTTTAATCAACATATTTCCGGAACTTTTGGATACTAGTTTGTATTTGCGTTACACTCAGAACTTACGTAGGTCATATAACTAGGTTTAAAATACACAGCATGCCACCAAGTATTACTTCAATAGGCTTAACATTTGTAGGAAATTGACTATCTAGCCCCGTCACGATGCATTAGATAACTTGTTGGATTAAGTCAAAGTGCTTCGTATTTATGAATTTTGTAGAAAGTTGCGGTACATACATGCGGTTGTTTTCTCCCAGTCTTCTCGGAACTTGGCAAACAGCTCTGTCGAAGTTTTTGGGCCGTCTGAAAGGGCTGTCACTGGGCATTTTCACTAACTCAGGTAAGTAATAAAATTCACAGCGCCTGTGACTGCGGGCCAGTGTTTGTCAGCATAAGAATCCATCTCTGGACAAGTCTCGAAGCCAAAAAATCCATATGTGATAATCTGTTTACACTGACAGTCAATTTTTAAATATAGTTTAGCTTCTTAACAGCTTAATAATGAGAGCCACACAATTACGAAAGCTGAGGTGTAGTCGTCATTCTAAACTCAGAGACAACTCCAGATACGTCCACAGTTTTCTGGATTAAATGCAGCATAGTATCTGCAGCCTGTTTACCCACCTCGGGAGCGGAGATCACTAACGCACGCCCGCGTGTCGGCTATCGGTTCAGGGGAAGCCGGATCGAGTCCGGGCGGTGGGAGTAATTTTTACCGCTAGCGTACTGCCGGCGTGGGGATGATATGTGGTGGGGTAAAGCTCCTGACCTCCAGACTTTGCACCAATGCCCTGCATTAAATTGAAAATGTGTCCTCATTGTGAGGCAATGTCATACTGCTCATAGTGATGTGTCGGTGGGATGCGGACTTTAAACGCGCTACGTACGTACACTCCATAAATACACTTATGATACAACTCTAATACATCGCGTGGAAAGGAGCCATTGTGTGCGGATGAAAACAGAAACCTTTTCGGCTAGGCGTCTAAATAACCGTTTCAGTGCCCTAAGCAATGAGCCATACCCCCCTTTTACTTGCAAACACGATTATAATATCACATCAGACGGCTAACATTTCAAACCAACAGAACCTTAACAGTATGACGGAAGGTCAGCGTGTCAGTCTCTGTCCGTCTCTTTGCGCATTTCTTTCAGTTACCTTCTGTGCTATTCTGTGGCATTTCCTTCTATGTAAATGTTTTACGATGCAGGTAAATCGTCCGAAAACAATCGTAATAAATAAGTGCATTGCAGGATCAACCTCTCCATCATCCGCCAGCTGGAATAACCTGTTGCAGTGCTGGTGTCTAAAAACAGTACCTGAATTGGTCAGTGATCGCCGTCGTTATTTTGTAGGTATTTTTTGGACGCAGCTTTGTTAGCAGATGTTGTTCACTCTCCAGTACTCCAATCTGGAGTGGAAAAAGGCGCAATGATTTTATTTAAGCTCCACTCCTAACTCGTCTCGGCTTAGACAGCTACGCCACTCATCACACTGGTCAAGCAGCAGCCAGGACGTTGTGAGATTACTGTAATCTCCCGACGGGAGTACTGGTTCCCATGAAACACCCTTTAGTTTGAAGTCTTCTTTTCAACTGCACGATTACTTGGAGCGAAAAAACTAGTATTACTGTGCTACAATGCGTTAGGTGTGTTGTGTTCTTCAATTCCCGCCTCATTCTGTTCCCTCGTCGTCTTTCAATCTTGTCAGTATCTGCTACCATTCACGATACAACTCTACGAATACTGCATACGAATACTGCATAAGCGACCGCTTGGGTCGCTTGGGCCCTAAACCGGCTCAGCGCTTAGCGCAGAACACAAAGATAGCATCGAACAGCTCAGGTGGAGAAGCTCTTAGAACGAGAGGATATTTGGTGAATGGATCAGCCCGGCTCTTCCCCCGACTTAAATCCTATGGAGTACGTGTGGAATACGTTAGGGGAACGTACTGCAGCACGTCCACAAGCACCAATGACCAATCAGCAATTGTCAGCCGCGCTTGTGGGGATATGGTAGGCTCTGCCATAAGAACACTTGGCCAACTTCGTGGCCAGCACGGGAGCACGTTGCAGTGCATGCATTGCCCTCAGTGCTCACCACACACACTAAGAACCACGTCCCGCTATTTATAATGTTCAGGCCATCATCATGTACCGCGGCGACTTCAGTGCAGGTATTGTCTTTGAATAAAAATGTCATTTCTGCCCGTCTCTTTGCGCATTTCTTTCAGTTACCTTCTGTGCTATTCTGTAGCACTTCCTTCTATGTATGTCCAAGTTTGAACGAGCTATGTTACTTGGCAATGAACATCATGTGAAAGTTACTTTCGTCCCTAATTCTTGCACAATAATTTTTCAAAGAATTCGTGTTCATTCCTATGGATGGTGTTCGATCTCCAAGAATTCATACCCGACCACAGAATTTATCTCAAAATTATTCAGCAAATTGATGTCAGTGATATAATTCGTTGTTCTGCAAATCTATTTTGTAACTTTACTTAAAAAATTGGAACAACCTGCACTTTTTTCCCAGTCACATGGAGCTATGACGACATAATGTAAACAGTTGCACAAAAGAGGGACTCCTTCCTCAGGTTACTCCATATAAAATGTAATGGATGTCCCATCACATCCAGCTGCCTTTCCTCTAACTAGGGTGTTCAGTTTTTGTCTTTATTATGTAATCATTTAATAGCATATCTTTCATTTTTTTCATCCTTGAGACGATCGACAGTATTTACTGCCTCCAGATCTTCTTACGTTTATTTATATGTGAGGAGCTACCAGAACAGCTGGAGATCATCTTGCTACTATTTAGAGGGCGATTGCGGTTCCAAGACAACTAGGTTCGAAATTACATTGGTCACAATAATTGCGCTGAATATACGAGATATGTGTGTGTCCGAGTTTGTGAAGAAGGAAAGAAGGTTGTAGTTAAATATCTAGCCGATGTCGACGTTGACACAACGCTAGCTCAATTGATAGGAAGACACTGAACATGATGTTTTTAAAGGAACCATCGCTGCATTCACCTGCAGTAATTTGTACAAATCGTTGAAGACCTAACTAGGATAAGTGGATGAAGAATACACGTACAATGTGCCGACAACTGTACCAGCACAGTTGTTGGTTGGTAGCGAGCAGTGTGGCGCAATGGTAACACACCAGACGGCGTTTCTAATCTCTGTCCTGCCATCCTAATTAGGTTCTCCGTAGTTTATATACATTACTGGAAGCGATTTCAGCGCTGGTTGCCGTAAAAAGAACACAGTCGATGTCGTTTCCCAGCCTTCCACAGTAGCATATTGTGTGCCATTTCTAATGACACCGTCGTCGACGGGACGTTTAACCCTAATCCTGCTTCGTCCGTTGATGACGAACACATGAGACGGAGGAGTTTTTCACTGACGGTCTCCTATGTTACTTCTGCTTAATCGTTCCATTTTCGCCTCAAACACAAAACTGACGTTGACTTGCGTGACCACTGCTTCAGCGCTACGGAAAGAGTATTCAGTCGACAGTGATGCCAAGAGTACAAATAAGATTTATTGGCAGCAGGGAGATCAGAGCTTCATTTACCACTTAAACTGCAGAATCAGACCCTCAAATAAACCGGAGTGGCCGAGCGGTTCTAGGCGCTACAGTCCTGCCTCGGACACGGATGTGTGTGGTGTCCCTGGGTTGGTTAGGTTTAAGTAATTCTAAGTTCTAGGGGACTGATGACTTCAGATGTTAAGTCCCATAGTGCTCAGAGCCATTTGCCAATAAACATTTTATGGGTGACGCCATCGAGAGTAATCAAAGGAGCGCCATCATTGATCCGTGGTGTGAAAAGGTTCACATCTTTGATAAGTGAAATAACCTGACGCTCAGATGGGTGTGATTGGTCTGACCGTTGGTTGTGGTTGGCAAATGGTATTTTCATCTTCGTGTGAAGTCTTCGCATACTCGTCTTCAGGCAAGCCGGCAGACACCAGTTGCTATTATATTTTTTGGAACACGAATGTACCCTTCAGCTGTATTTAAAGGTCTTCATTCATTTCCTATCGATTTCGGCATTGCAATGCACCACCTTCAGGTCCCTATAAAATTAACCAGATAATTTTGTAAATAACCGGGTGACCGCCGTAATACACCTCGACAGAGAGCACAATCAATGAGATGTCGGCACTGTTGAATTTCCTCCTTCTTCGTTATTAAAATGACAGAGCTAGCACATAAAACTGATGTGGCGCTATCAATAGTTTAAGCAAGAAGGAACGAATTTATCATCGCGGACATACTTATCAGGAACGGGCAACCTTTTGAAATAGTGTCCATAATCAAAGTTCCACTTTCAAAACGCCGTAGTGATGGAACAAATATAAGTTTAATGAAGATTTTACCGATAGATGTCGGCTACAAATGACAGATGGATCGCAATACGACGTCTGTGATTTGAGTTGCAGATTACGTGTATAGCTGCAAAAATTCGACGGTCAACAGTTGTGGTACTGTTAATTAGGTAAGTCCAACCACTACGCCAAGGTCAAATTACCTCGCATGGGAAAAATCGGTTTTAACTGCCATGAGACCAAAAACCGCATACGATGCAAAATGACATTGGCTTTTAATTCTCCTTGGGCCAAAAACCGCATAGATAGCAAAATGACGTCGGTTTCTAATTGCTGGTGATACTAGTGCAAGACATGTTCAGTATGCCGTCCCCGTTTTTTACCACAAGTTGAAATCGAGAAGCGTCATGTTCCACAACAATTCGGAGTGTCTTGGGGATGACGTACAGAATGCATTGCGCAATGCATGCTGTCAGCTCAGCTACGTTTATAATTGGAACACTCAACTCAACATCTTTTATAACGGGTGTTTATAAATGAATTTCGGGGTTTTAATGCTTCATAGTATTTATTACATTAAACTTACAGTTATAAATGATATGTCAAATGAAAGAGCAACTCAAATAGTTTTACCAAGAACGTTATAAATGTTCAATGTGAGCACCATTTGTCACACGGCACACATCAAGTCTATTTACCCATGTACGCAAGCGCTGGATAGGCCGCAAGGGGCCCAATGACATAGTTTGCTTCGCATGGCCTCCACATTCACCCGACCTAACGCCACGCGATTTTTTTCGTGGGAGCTTCATCAAGGATCGTGTGTACGTGCCTCCGCAACCAACAGACCTCCCTGAATTAAGTAACTGGATTGAAGCAACTGTCACTGAAGACACTTATCAACGTTTGGGAAGAACTCGGCTATAGACATGATGTGTGCTGCGTGACTAATGGTGCTCACATTGAACATTTATAAGGTTCTTGGTAAAATTATTTGAGTTGCTCTTTTATTTGACATATCATTTATAACTGTAAGTTTAATATAATAAGTATTATAAAGTGTTAAAACCCCGATATTCATTTATAAACACCTTGTATAACCGCACTGTCAGAAGTCACACGAATTAAGGTCAGGTGATCTGGACGGCCAGACTGTAGGGAAATGACGGCTGACAATGCTACGATTTCCGAAAGGCCTCTGCAGCAGCCGCTTCACTGGCTGTGCAATGTGTGGAGGAACGCCATCCTGCATAAAAATGATCCTACCCACACATCCACGCTGTTGAAGTGTTAGAGTGACGTTGGTGCGCAACAGACTGTCACAGCGTTGACGAGTGGCGGTACAGGTAAAGGTAACAGAACCCGCACAACCCAACTCCTCGAAAAAATACGACCCATTAAAATAAACGATGTCCTTGACTCGCACCACAGTCACCTCCGCATAATGAAGTGGTACCGGTTGATGTGCGCGTGGATTTCTCTTTGCCCAAATTCTGCAATTCTGCGTACTGACATGTTCTTGGATCTGGAAATGGGGTTCGTCTGTCCACAGTATATTCCATGACCATTCATTGTCCACTGCCATGTGAGCGAGAAATTCCAGAGCGAACGTTTGTCTTGCTGGCAGGTCAGCAGGAAATGGCTCCTGAACATGGATGATTTTGTATGGATAGCAATGCAGGACGTTTCCTAGAATTTTACGCAGTCTTTTCATACGCTCGGGCAATTCCTCGTGCATTGCATGTTTGTACACCACCGCTCTATCCCACTACAATACAGTGGCCACATCTTCACCAGACGTCTGATTAACTGATTTCCTCCCTTTCTCATACTGCACTTCAAAAGAGCCTGTCTTTTAGAATTTTACAATCTTTTATCCAGACACTTAGGAGACATCGGATCGATGCCTTTTTTCATACCCTTGAGTGCTCGAAACCGCTGCAAGGCTACTGATGCACAGTCACCGTTCTTGCAATAGAGTTTTACCAGCAGCACACGATCCTTCATGGGGACAGTCATACTGGGTGTCTCGGACGCAAACTGAGGAACAGTCGTACGCCGCTCGTCTGTTGGTGTGCACACTCATATTCTGAAGCTTACAGCGCCATCTACTCGTAAAAATTTTCTTTTCCTTTTTTTCCCATGACGCTTCCCCATACGTCAGCAACATCCTGTTCAAATATGGCGTCGTTCTGAGCAGTGGTTCTCTTTCTTCAGCGTTTTGAAACTGAAAGTTTAATTATGGACATCCTGTAGACGATTAGGTCAGTCATCGAAAAAACAGAGTTTTTAGCTCTGCTGGACATTGGAAAACGAAGTCCTTAACAATAACTTCGGTGAAACCTCGCAAATCATTATTTATCTTGCATCACGGAGAATGAAAAACCAATTTCATTCTATAAAATTTCGTCTTTTGCCGGCGTTGTTGATGCTTGATGTCCTCTTGTGTACGTCGACGGCTTCTCGTGTCTACTTGGAACATTATTTCGATGACCCAACTCTTCGTTATCGTGAAGCGATGGAGTTATGCTAACGAAATACTGTGTCCGGATCATACGAGAATCGGTGCACAACCAAGAGAACTTCTATCGAATTTTGCAAAGTATTAGATGGAAAATAACGGTGTAACGCTAATAAATGGAGGTCCTACACGTTATTCACTCACACAGTTAATGTCTTTTAAATGAGAAATAAAAGGCAGTCTGCACACATATTCCCATACAAACTGTACAAAAATGTTTTGCCCGATCCTCATGAGAGGCGTAATTACCGTTTTTTTCTTTTATTATCGGAAACTTCTCTATCGATATGGTAATCTTTTGGCCACATATAAACGTTACCTACAGCCGTCTGCACAAGGGGGGTAAAATTAAAGTTGTTTTTCCCGTGCTTCAGTACAACGTACTGCCTTTCCAATTATGAATGCGACAGTGCTGCTTGAATTCGCTGTCAGTCCGTCGACAAGGGTCGATGTGTCTTTTTAAGCTTCGACCGTGTGCCTACTGTCACTTTATAGGAAAAAGAATTGTCAGTACAGGAAGTTGCCTGCCGAATACCAAAGCAATGTTCTTCGAATATTCGAACACGTGTCATTGAAGATACGACTCGCAGTGATCGCCCACAGTCAAAACCTCCAGCTGATGACTCTGATGACTACTACTTACGAATTATGTCTCGTAGGTTCCCCGAGGAGTAGGGAAGAGGACTGCGCATTACCTTTTTGGACAAAAGTATGTGGGCTGTGTAGACTCAGACAGAACGCAACCCTATGACAAGATCACTTTGGCCTCCATAACCAACAACACTACCAACACCCCAGGAATGTGGTGTGCCAAGAAGATGACATCTGAAATGGAACCTGGATCAATGGCATTGACTTCTCTTCAATGATGCATTCAGGATTCGTGTGATGTCAGGTTATTGCATGGTGTCCAAGTCCAATAGATCATCGTGAGGCAGTCAGGTACCAATTCACGTCTCATTCATGTGTTCCCACAGGTTCGGCAGGGAGGTGGGTTACTTGTGTTCTGGTCTGGTACAATGCACGGACATCGCCGCTTCTCATTGCTACAGTGAGTGATTTGAGGGCTGTGCAGTATTCAGACAGGATCCTCCAACCAGTTTCCAGCCTACCGTTTCGGCTATGGATACGTTTTTCAAGACGATATTGCACAAGCAAGACGCTCTAATCTCGTGAACAACTTCCTTCAGGAGACAAGAATCAAAAGCATGGAATGGCCCTAACTGCGAATGCCTGGCGATACATCACGGCGTGAACATTCCTCACATATCGGATGAGCTGTAGCGTGCTTGCCTGGAAGAGAGGGCATGGTTGAGCAGGAAAGTCTCGACCACTATGTGGACAACATATCAAGGAAAATTCAAATATGTTACAAAGCACGCAGTCGCACAACACGGCATTAAAAGTTAGCAGCAGACCTTGATACCACAGATATTCAAAGTTGTGATTTTTTGAAAAGACTGTCTTTAATCGGTTATTGTTTTATAGCTATTTCATAATAAAGGTACCTTTAATTTCATAGGTCTTATTATTCATTCTCTGCTTTGTTTGTGTCTAACTCCTGGCACGTATACAGAAATACTAGTGGTGTCAAACCCTTTTGAAAAGTTTAGTACACATATGACAGAAGAAAGCAAATTGCTTGATCTCACGCAGGCCCTTTTGTAGGTCAACACACTTTGCTGGATGAATTCCCAGTGAATAGATTCTGTACAATTCGAGCGAATGGTTTGGTTCCCCACATCATCCGACATGGATCTCATCGAACATGTCTGGGACATAATCGAGAGGGCAGTTCGTGCACAAAACGCAGCATTACTCAATATTTCTGCAGGGGACTTTTTAAGTTCATGGCACATCGAGTTGCTGCACAAAGCTTGGTGAAAGGAGGTCTGACGCTGTATTCAGAGGAATCCCATGACATTTGTCCCTCATTGTATTTGTTCTACAACAGTAAAAACCACACAAGGTTACTGGTGTAGCTTTCAGGTATTATATTAATTCCCAACAAACACTATTTAAATTTTGGTCCGCTATTCTCACGTACCAATCACTTTTGTGTTCTTTAAATTATCGGATAGCTTACACAATAGTCGCTCTATGTGTTTAACAAGTTTTTGATCTTTGTCTACTGGGGGACAATAAGATTACATAAAAGTGACTGACGTGCAAGTAAAACTTCCAGGTAATCAAGACCGAGAAACAATTATAAATTGTGTTCTTTCTACCTATAGTTTTGACTATTTACCTGTAAACTGTAAGGTAGTTGTTAACACAGACTCCCACATGGATAATGTGTCATATTAAAGCTGGGAAACATATTTTTTTCACTCCGGGACACTGTTCTTCACAATAGTAGAAAATGTAACGTGGTATGGACTTGACTAATGTCTGAAGTAGTGCTAGAGGGAATTGACGCCATGAATCCTGCAAGGCTGTCCATAAATCGTTAAGAGTACGAGGACGTAGAGATCTCTTTTAAACAGCACTTCGCAAGGCATCCCAGATATGCTCAATAATGTTCATGTCAGGGGAGTGTGGTAGCCAGTGGAAGTGTTTAAACTCAGAACAGTCTTCCTGGAGCCACTCTGTAGCAATTCTGGACGTGCGGGGTATCGCATTGTCCTGCTGGAATTGACTAAGTCCGTCCGAATGCACAACGGACGTGAATAGACGTAGGTGTTGAGACACGATGCTTACGTACGTGTCACCTGTCAGAGTCGTATCTAGAGGTATCTGGAGTCCCATACGACTCCAACTACATACCGCACACACCGTTATAGAGCCTCCACCAGCTTGAACAGTCCCCTCGTGACATGCAGGGTCCATGGATTCATGAGGTTGTTTCCATACCTGTACACGTCCTTCTGCTCGGTACAATTTGAAACGAGACTCGTACTACCAGGAACATTTCTCCAGTCATCAACAGTCCAATGTCGGTGTTGTTGGGCCCAGACGAGGCCTAAAACTTTGTGTCGTGCATTCATCAAGGGTACACGAGTGGGCCTTCGGCTTCGAAAGCCCACATCAATTATATTTCGTTGAATGGTTCGCACGCTGCCAATTGTTGATGGCCCAGCACTGAAATCTGCAGAAATTTGCGGTAGGGTTGCACTTCTGTCACAATAAACGATTTTCTCCAGTCATCGTTGGTCCCGTTCTTGCAGGATCTTTTTCAGGGCGCAGCGATGTCGGAGATTTGATGTTTTACCGGATTGCTGATATTCAAGATAAACTCGTGAAATGGTCGTACGGGAAAATCGCCACTTCATCGCTGCCTAGGAGGCGCCGTGTCCCACAGCTCGTGCGCCTAGTATAACACCAGTTCAAACTCACTTAAATCTTGATAACCTATCACAGTGGCAACAGTAGCCGATCTAACAACTGCACCAGGCACTTGTTTTCTTATATAAGAGTTGCCGGCCGCAGCGTCGTATACTGCCTGTTTACTTATCTCTGTATTTGAATATGGATGTATATACCAGTTTCTTTGGCGCGTGTAGATATTGCTGAATTAGGACTGGATCGCATGAACATTGTTATGCCGTAGGTCTTACGACGGGCGTTTGAAAAGTCCGTGCACAAGTCCGAGAGATGGCAACATCGGCCCCTATCGAGGCCATCTTTAGTAAGTAGCATCTTTGGAAAGAACGCACACCAAGTTTCAGCCATATTTGTCTATTTATTTGTGTTTGGCTTTGGTGTGAATCAAGGAAGTCGGGTGATTGTCAAAAAATGGACAAAAAAGAATTTCGTGTGGTGATTAAACATTACCTTATGAAAGGCAAAACGCCTCAGAAGACTAAAGAGAAGCTTGATAAACACTATGGTGACTCTGCACCTTCGATTAGAACAGTTTATAAGTGGTTTCAAAATTTTAGGAGTGGCTGTATGGGCACAAGTGATGCTGAACGTTCTGGACGCCCTGTGGAGGTTATGATTCCAGAAATCATTGATAAAATCATGATATGGTGATGGATGACAGAAGAGTTAAGGTGCGTGAGATTTCTAGTGCTGTGGGCATCTCGAATGAACGGGTACATAATATTTTGCATAAACATTTCGATATGAGAAAGCTATCCGCAAGATGGGTTCCGCGACTGCTCACGCTTGACCAAAAACGAAATCGTTTGAAGTGTTGCAAGGATGGTTTGCAGCTGTTCAGGAAGAATCCGCAGGACTTTAAGCGTCGTTTCTTCACTATGGATGAAACATGGATACGTTACTAAACTCCTGAGACCAAACAACAATCTAAACAATGGGTTACCAAAGGAGAATATGCACCAAAAAAGGCGAAGACCATTCCTTCGGCCGGAAAGGTTATGGCGACTGTCTTTTGGGATTCGCAAGGGATGATACTCATCGACTGTCTGGAAAGGGGTAAAATATTACAGGTGCTTATTATCCATCGTTATTGGACCGTTTGAAAACCGAGCTGCAAGAAAAACACCGGCGATTGGACCGCAAAAAAGTCCTTTTCCATCACGACAATGCACCAGCACACACCTCAGCAATTCTGGTCGCAAAATTAATAGAAACAGGATTCCAACTCGTTTCACATCACCACTATTCTCCAAGCTTGGCTCCCTCGGACAACTATTTGTTCCCCAGTTTCAAGAAATGGCTAGTGGGACAAAGGTTTTATTCAAACAAGGAGATGATTGCAGCAAAAAATAGCTATTTTGCAGACTTGGACAATTCCTATTATTCGGAAAGGATCAACAAATCAGAACAGCGTTGGACGAAGTGTATAAGTCTGAAAGAAGACTATGTCGAAAAATAATAAGGTTTACCCCAAACACGTAAGTATTTTTTATTTTTGCACGGACTTTACAAACGCCCCTCGTAAGAGTGTGTAGAATGTGTTAGCAATATTACTATGCAAGAAGTAAAATGCAGAGTACAAAATTCCAGAATGTTTTCCGCTAGAAACACACACACACACATCGATGCCCGAGGGCGGGCTCGAACCTCCGACGGGGGAGCCGCACGAACCGCGACAAGAAGCCTCAGACTGCACGGCTACCCTGCGCGGCGAGCTGTTCTGCAGGGTGGGCATCAGCCTGAGATTGTTTGACGATAACACTCTTGCATCAGAGAAAATGTGTTTGTATGTCTGTAGGCGGACGCAGGATAACGTGGGCTGAATTTATATTCGATGAGGCGAGTGGCAGCTTGCTTAAACGTGAATAATTGTAAGTAGGATGTTTCAGGTGAATAGCACAAACATCCTTGTAATTTTCGAATAAAGCATTAACGGAATACTCCTTGACTCTATTACTTTGATTAAATATGTAAGTGCAACGTTGCGAAACGACATGAAACATTAGGACAACACAAGATGAGTTTTAGCGAAGGCGAATGACCTAGTACGAAGTATTTGAAGAGTTCTGGGAAATTGTAACGCACCTGTAAGAGGAAATGTGAACAGAATATTTGTGCAACTGGTTCTTGAGTACTTCCCGAGAATATGGGATCCCCATCAGGTTGGATTGAACGAAAACGTCGGAGAAATTCAGAGGCGTGGTGAGGACGCAGCATATCATCTTGGACAGACAGTCATCGATAGATGTAGAAACAACTTTATAGGTGTCCCAGAGAAGTGCGCTGGAACGTTTTCTGTCCATACTGTGTATTAGTGACCTGGCATATAATATTAAAAGCAACCTCAGACTTTTTGGTAATGGTGCCTTTATCCGTAATGTAGTCCTGTCTGAAAATAGCTGAATTGTGCATTTCACAGAAATCGGAATAGGAAGGTGCTACGACTATATTGTCAATGACTTATCGTTGCAATCAGTCGGTTCATTTGTGGAGATATGAAATGGAGTGATCACATAGACTCAGTGTTAGTTGAAGCAGCTGGCAACGTCAGTTTCAAGGCAGGATACTAGGAAAATTCAGTTTGCCTACAAAGTAAGTTGTTTAAATACACTCGTGCGACCCCTGAAACCCATCCCAGAATACTGCTCAAGTGAGTGGGAAACATACCAAGGGATACTGAACGTATACAAAGATTGACAGCACTGATGGTACAGGTTTGCTTGACCCAAGGGAGAGCGTCACGAAGATACTGAAAATCTCGAAACTGCTTGATGATAGACGCAAACCATCCTGTCAAAGCCTACTCACAAAGTTTAAAGATCAGACTTTAAATGAGGAATCTATGTATCACTCCTGTAGGAATGGCGAAGAGATTAGACTAATGCCGGTCGGAGTGGTCGAGCGGTTCTAGGCGCTACAGTCTGGAACCGCGCGGCCGCTATGATCGCAGATTCGAATCCTGCCTCGGGCATGGTTGTGTGTGATGTCCTTAGGTTAGTTAGGTTTAAGTAGTTCTAAGTTCTAGGGGACTGATGACCTCAGAAGTTAAGTGCCATAGTGCTCAGAGCCATTTGAACCATTAGACCAATTACTGCCGCGTTTCATGAACGAATGGAAGAGAAGAATTTTTAATATGTGGTACAATCGGAATTACGCTCAGCCATGAACTTCCCACGGGTTTGGAAAATATAGATGTAGATGTAGACGTCCTTTTAGATTTGTTATCTGACGGATGGCTCAGTCAAAAAGTGTAATATGCACGGTTCAGTCACATAAATGTGATGACCACCTTTATTCGACATCAACATGTAATAAGCACTCACAGATGCCAGGTGACAGTACTAGCAGTGGATGCTACAAAAAACCTGTGGAGGGTTCGCGGAAACCAGAGCAGTCGTTGTCGCAAAGCGGAAATGGCGTGATATATCTCACGTCCAAACGGGTTTGATCATTGGCTTTCGGACCAAGGATGAAAACTTTTCCGAAATGGCTAAGTCCGTAAACTGTTCGCATGCCCCAGTGGTTAAAGAATATCGTGCATGGCAAAATGACGCTATCCAAAACTGGTGCTGAGGCAGATGCGTTGTACCATGGGCCATAGAGACATGGATGAACGACAGCTGTGCATGTGTGTACGGGTGAACATACGTGCAACTGTCGAGCAGCTGAGCACTGATATGAACCAAGGGGCTACAAACAGTGTCTCCTCAACGACTGGTCAGCGAATGTTGCTGTGTATGGGCCTCCGCAGCAGGTATCATCTGGTTGATGCACCCATCCTGACGTCTGGTCATCGGTGACCAAGGCTGGAATTTGCACGCCAGAACCGCAACTGGACATCCACTGAGTGGCGACAGGTGGCCTTTTCAGATAAATCACGTTTCTTGCCCCACCGAACACGTGGTCGTTTGCATGTACAGCTTGAAACTTCTGAAGGCAAAGGGGTCCAGACCGGAGGAGGGAGCGTCACGGTCTGGAAAATCTTTTCGTAGCATTTGCTGAGTGATCTCCTCAGTCTGGAAGGCACACTGGACCAAGGTAAGTATGCGTCTATACTTGGGGACCATTTTTACCCCTACATGAAGTTTGCTTTTCCTTGGCATGATGGTATCTACCAGCAGGACAATGCAACGTATCACACAGCTCACAGTGTGAGTGGGTGGTTTGAAGAGTCCTTGGCCTCCAAACTCCCCCGATTTAGCCCAATCGAGAATCAGTGGGATCACCTCGATCGGGCTGTTCGAGTGAGGGATCCCCAACCGAGAAACCCGGCGCACTGGAGTCCGCATGTCTCCACATCCCCGTCGGCAGCTTCCAGAACCTCACTGACTCTCTGTCTGCAGGTCTCCCAGCGACCCGCGCTGCAGAAGGTGGTTATTCGGGCTTTAATATGAATGGACCGTGCAAATTCTCCATGCTGTTAGAGTGGAATCTTTGGAGGAAAAAGACTACTTTATAGCGAAATGCTAATCGAGGAAATTTCGAGAATCAGCGTTTGCAACAGACAGTAAATCGATTAGTCCTACCTCCAACGTTCATCTGACATAATGAAATAAGAATGAAATAAAAGTAAAGTAAGGGCACTTCACAGTGGTGCGATGATAGAGAGATTCACAAGGTGCTCAACAATTACAGAGACAAACGGAAGGGGCTAGTATAGGACAGGGAAACACGCAAACAATACTAATAAAATGATAATTAAATCAAAACCCTAAGCTGTCGACAGGCGTTGATATACATCAACGGGGACAGTTGAAAATGTGTGCCCCTCCGGGACTCGAACCCGGGATCTCCTACTTACATGGCAGACGCTCTATCCATCTGAGCCACCGAGGCTCAACGAAAAAATTATGGAGATATCCCGGCCATGCTTCCACATCGACGGCCAAACCGAATATTCACGGCTCCAAGATCATGTTCTGCATTTGGTGGGACCAGCTCGGTGTCGTGTACTGTGAGGTGTTAAAACCAACTGAAACAATCACTGGTGCTCGTTATAGAAAGCAATTAATGCGTTTGAGCAGAGCATTAAAAGACAAACGGCCGCAATGCAACGAGAGACACGATAAAGTGATTTTTCAGCACGACAACGCTCGACCTAACGTTGCAAAAGAGGTCAAAACGTACTTGGGAACTTTAAAATGGGAAGTCCTATCCCACCTACCGTATTCTCCAGACATTGTTCCCTCTATCAGCTTTTAGATCAATGGCGCATGACCTGAGTGACCAACGCTTCCGATCTCACGAAGAAGTCAAAAATTGGATCGATTTGTGGATCGCTTCAAAAGATGAACAATTTTTTCGACGCGGGATTCGTACACTGCCCGAAAAGATGAAAGAAAGTAGTGGCCAGCGATGGAAAATACTTTGAATAATACATGTGTAATCAATTTGTTTCATTAAAGCCTCAAATGTAGGGCGAAAAACGACGGAAGTAAAGTTGTGCACCTTTGTATAACTGCTGCATGCTACAACCCCAAAGCAAAAGAGAGTATGTAAAATATGCGGTTCTTCGTTTGGAATACAAAAATGACAAAAGCGAGAATTTCATCTGCTCTCGGATTAAAATCGTTGCTCACAACGAATGAAGGCTGCCGTAAGCACATTAAAAGAGCTCACTTAAAGTGTGCAATTTGGAAGTCTACAATGGACCAATGACCGCCCTTGTTGGGCTCTCTGAATAATGAATGGAGTCGTGACGAAGTGTCCAAAGTTCTATATCCAGTGGCACTACCGGGCAGTGTACCTGTAGGTGCGGCAGATATTCTTCTAATGATTCGACGCAGATGCTTGCAGAAGCCAGAAGCCTCTAAGCTCAACGCCGAAATGCTGCTGTGCTGCGGAAAAGCGTAGCTGTTCAATGTCTTGTGGTTGTGCTGGTGACAGTAATTGTGTAAATATGTCAACAAAAATATCCAACTCGACTGATACGTCAAACAATGAAAGCGTTTACAACGTTGATGAAAATGATTAAATATGCACCAAACCACCACGAAACATTTATTGGACCAAAATATATTAAGGAAATATGTTAACAGTAACAAATTGGAAAAAAATCTTATGATCAAAATGCTGATACTGCCTTTAATACCATTGCATGTTTTTGTTTTCTTTCAGTTTTTTGACATTTTAAAGCTATAAAAAATTGTGCAGGAGAGTTATAATTGCATTGATTTAACTAAGGCGTTTAATTGTGTTGATCACAAAATATTGCTCCAGAAGTTGGACCATTACGGAATATGGGGAATAGCTCACATTTGGTTCACCCCCTACTTTAGCAACAGACAGCAAAAGGTCATTATTCACAATGTTGAGAATGGCTGTGATGTGGGGTCTGAGTGGGATATGCTCCTTATTTATATAAATGATATGCCCTCTAGTATTAAGGGTAACTCTAAATGACGCTAGGTTGGTAGTAAAGGATGTTCTGTGCAACATTGGCCCAGTTGCAAATAGTGCAGTTCATGACCTAAGTTCGTGGCTTGTAAAAAATAAACTAACGCTAAAATCACAGTAAGACTCAGTTTTTACAGTTTCTAACACACATTCAACAAAACCAGACGTTTTAATTTCACAGAATGGGCGTATGATTAGTGAAACCGAACAGTTCAAATTTCTAGGTGTTCAGATAGATAGTAAACTGTCGTCGAAAGCTCACGTTCAGGATCTTGTTCAAAGACTTAATGCTGATATTTTTACTATTCGAACGGTATCTGAAGTGAGCGATCGTTCGACATGAAAATTAGTCTACTTTGCTTAATTTCATTCGCTTATGTCATATGGTATTATATTTTGAGCAGCTCTTCCCTTTCTAAAAGGATATTTTTGGCTCAGAAACGGGCGGTTCGGGCAATAAGTGGTGTAAGTTCACGAACCCTGTTCACGAGTCTGGGTAATTTGACATTGGCCTCTAAACATATATATTTCTTGCTTTCATTTCTTGTTAACAATATTAGCTTATTCTCAAGAGTAAGCAGCTTTCACTCAGTTAATACTCGGTAGAAATCAAACCTGCATTTGGATCGGACTTCTTAACTCTTGTGCAGAAAGTGGTGCAGTACACTGCTGCATCCATTTTCAATAAGCTACCGCTCGAATTCAAAAATCTTAGCAGTAATCCACGCGGTTTCAAATCGAAACTGAAGAGTTTCTTCATGGGTCACTCGTTCTATTCTGTCGAGGAGCTCCTTGAAAAATTAAGCTAATTTTTGTTTTATTGTTGATTGCGTTTACTTAAACTTATGAACTGAGTTTTTTCGGGTTCATAAACATTTTATTTTTATATGTTATTACTTTTATGTTGTAATTTCATGTACTGACATGTGCCATGACCTTGGAGATTTGCTCCTCAATTTGGTCTTACTGAACTTGACGTGTAAATAAAAAAAAATATCGTTTCTACATACATTTTTCACCAAGACGCCATCATAACATGTCGGGTGCAAGCCATATCCAGCTCAAGAGCAATTTTTTAACTCTGCCAGCGGCGTATATCTTCTGCCTACGAGGAGAGGTCTACTCGCAGCCGGTGACTGTGGTGTCTTTTCGTCCAAGTAGCACCATAAAGAAACGGTTACTAACTAACAGAAGTCAATCGCTGACACGGTTTACCTGGTGACAGTAGTACGCTCGGTTCACACAGCCGCCGCCTGCACAGCTCACTCATGTTCCGCGACGGAGTTCCTGCTTTTACTTCGCTACCGTATTGTAGGATCTCAAAGGTGTGCGAGCGGGCGATGAAGCAAATATCCAATTTGGCCGAAGGCTTCCGATTTTTGTCGATTTGAATTGGCTGAGTACTAGAGTCACACTGTTTAAGCTAGACTGTTTCACGATGTTTGATAGAGAAATAACTGAAATGGAAAGTAAATATCACATAAACTACATTTCCAGTCAGGAAACGCATTTAACGAAAACACCGTATCTTATCTTGAAAAATGTGTAGCTGACAGTTGAGTCAAATATAAAAAAGATATTGTACGGCGGAGCTAGTTAACGAAACAGCTGCTTTCAACTTCGAAGTGAAAGAGTGATGAAGAATATTCACAAGGTTTCCGTTTTGAATATTTTGTACTTTTTTTTCCAAAGGTTGGGTTAAGAGCTCCTTACCCAAACATCGAAATAGCTATAACGAAATTTATGGTAATTCCAGTGACTGTAGCATCTAGTGAACTCAGTTTCAGCAACTTAAAGATGATGTTGATGTAACCAAACTGTTAAATCTTGTCGGCTGAAGACGATACGGCTGTTAAACTTGACTTCAATGACAATCAGTGAGTTTCATTCGCTCAAAGAAACGAAACGTAAAGTAAAATTACAATTAAAGCTCAATTCCTGAAAAGGGATATTTTCTCAAATCTTATTTATAGCCCTTTTACTGTTATTTGTAATTCATATTTTATTCAGTATTGATAATTTGTGTGTTCTTTACTGCACACCGCAGAAAAACCAATGTACAGGGGAGCTGTCTGAAGGGGGGGTAGGACGTCAAACGGGCCGACTTGGAACAGGAGAGGCACCACACGACATTTTAATTTCCACTGTCTATACTTTTACAAATAAATTCATAAAGGTTTGTCAACACGACCAGGAAGGATTCACGATTCAAACTCATAGCAATGTAAGTTCAAAAGTATAAAAAAATTAATTTTTTTTACGTGTGAAATTTCATCATTTTTTTCACTTACTATTGGCTGCATTTGTTGCTGTAGGTACACTTTTCTTCACAAATAAGAGAGATTCTTCGATAAATTTTGCACAACATACAAACCATAATTACAGGTGTATGAAACTCTAGAAGTTATTTAATTAATGAAAAATGAATGAGCTGTTAAATTTTAAACTTCATGTTTAGAAAAAACTCAAATTTTATGGTTAATTATCTCAATTTTTAGCACAGTTCTTAATAGGTTTGGATAATTCTAGAGTTTCATACACCTGTAAGTATGGTTTGGATGCTGTGCAAAATGCATCGAAGAGTCTCCCTTACTTCTGAAGAAAAGTGTACCTATAGCAACGAATGCAGCCAATAGTAAGTGAAAAAATGATGACATTTCACTTGTAAAAAAAATATATAGTGTTATATTTTTGAACTTCCACTGCTATGAGCGTGAATCCTGAACCCTTCCTGGTCATGCTGACAAAGTTTTATGAATTTATTTGTAAAAGTATAGACAGTGGAAATGAAAATGTCGTGTGGTGCCTCTCCTGCTCCAAGTCCCCCCTTAAACACTAAAAGCTGTATTTTGTTTTATTTTGATTTTTTCGAGATTTTGTAAAATTTGTAATTTATTTATTACCATGATACAGTTAATTTGTCGTCAGGAGTGTAGTTCATTCAACAAATTATTTTCATGAATACGTCGTTTTGATTGAACTTATTTGTATATTAAAAAATTTTCTAAACCTGACTGAAAAAGTTGCAAGGAAGGTAGTATTCTAGGGAAATTGGGGGGGGGGGGGGGGCGGGCGAGAGGAATTGTGCAGGACGCGCGAAGGGGGGGGGGGGAGGATGGGGGAAGGGGCAGCGCATTGGTGACAGTTCTGCCCGTGGCGCAGGATCACCAAAGTACCGGTCTACAATACGGAAATCATGCAAAATGGCCATTGTTAAATAAATATCTACTGAGTGCGATGCAAACGGTGGCACCTCTGTTGGTTAGTTCAGGAACCTAACAGAGGGCTAAATGTAGTCCTTTTCAGAAACCGACAAAGCTGTCCCAGATGAGGATACTACGAAGAATGGAGTGGCCGAGTATGGACGACACCCACTGCAGATACAGAAGGTGACAGGGTGCACAGAGAAGAAGAGTACCGACAGACGACAGGGGCTGCTGCGTACCGCGTGTGCGTCTGCGCTGCGTCCGGCAGCAGGCGCGCGGCGGACAGCCTGCGAGCAGCGGCTCGGTCACGGCGCAGCGGTCCCGCGCTCGCCACGGGCTGCCGGAGGTGGCAGCAGCAGCCGCCGCTGACGTAAGCACCAGCAGCGCGACCACCACGTCTCGCATCGCGATCGTCACTGGCGGGCTGACGCTCGCCGACTGACACCACGGCGCGCCAACGCCGGTGCTGCCCTCTACACCTGGCCTACGATACTTTCCAGTGCCTCATCCTCTCCCACACATCCACTCACTCACACCCTCCAACGCAATTTTTTTCGACATTTTTTTTCACCCATTTCAATTTCTTGTTGCTCTGCAAAATTAAAGTTCCACTAGAGTAACCATGAGAAACTTTCGCACTTTATAGTTTTCAATAATGACAGAATTTGGAATTAGTGTAAATGTTGGGACAAGTGTAGTTGCAGAAATGAAAACATCGTTAAAGTTTTTTTTCATCTATCCATCCTCTAATCTACTCTCTTCTGCAAGAAGGAAGTCAGTACCAAGACTAAGTTATCTGTGCACCGTTCAATCCTACGACCAATTTTGGAGAGTGAAAGCTGGGTGGATTCAGGTTACCTTATCAACAAGGTTGAGGTTATGGATATGAAAGTAGCTAGGATGATTGCAGGTACTAGTAGATGGGAACAATGGCACGAGGATGTCCACAATGAGGAAATCAAAGAAAAACTGGGAATGAACTCTATAGATGTAGCAGTCAGGGCGAACAGGCTTAGATGGTGGGGTCATGTTACACGCATGGGAGAAGCAAGGTTACCCAAGAGACTCGTGGGTTCAGCAGTAGAGGGTAGGAGGAGTCGGGGTAGACCAAGGAGAAGGTACCTGGATTCGATTAAGAACGATTTTGAAGTTATAGGCTTAACATCAGAAGAGGCACCAATGTTAGCACTGAATAGGGGATCAAAAATGGCACTGAGCATTATGGGACTTAACATCTGAGGTCATCAGTCCCCTAGTACTTAGAACTACTTAAACCTAACTAACCTAAGGACATCACACGCATCCATGCCCGAGGCAGGATTCGAGCCTGCGACCGTAGCGGTCGCGCAGTTCCAGACTCAAGCGCCTAGAACCGCTCGGTCACTCCGGCCGGCTGAATAGGGCATCATGGAGGAATTTTATAGGGGGGACTATGCTCCAGACGAACGCTGAAAGGCACAATCAGTCTTAAATGATGATGATGATGATCCTCTTGACTGGAGGTCTTGACGACCATGGCCGTTTACTATTGTAAGATGACGAAACGCCTAAGCCGTCCTTATGATTTTATTTATTTTGTAGCTATCAGTTGCGGCGCTTCAGTGCGCCATCTTCAGGCTGTAGTTGATGCTGAAGGGGTTGACACGATACCACATCAGAGGCCAACGTAACTGATTACGCATACTAACCGTAAACTTCAGTGTCAGCACTCCAACCATCAACTCCCAACATGGCAGTTGATGGTTGGAGTGGTGATACCAAAGTTTACAGACAGTCTGCATAACCAGTTACCTTGGTCACTGATACTGTATATATAGGCATCATGTCAACCCCTTCAGCATCAATAACGACCTGAAGATGGTGCACTGAAGCGCTGAAACTGATAGCCACAAAATAAATAAAAGCATAAGAACAGCTTTGGCGTTTCATATTCTTACAATCTTTAAAAATGAATCAAACGACGTGAAATAACGATCATTAATTCAGGATGCATCCTTGTACATATATTTCCATGTGTCCAAAAATGTGTCTTGCATTCAGCCTGTAAGTCGGGGAAAAGATCAGGGACTGACAGTAAGGCCTCATAACCTATAACTTTAACTCGACAAACGTTTTCAGTTACAGTAAGCACGTTATTCTGCAGTAGCAATAGGTCAATTACAATTCAAGGCGACAGTGACAGATATGTTTTTCGTTTCAGAAAGTATTCGTATATCTGTTTAGAAAAGTCAACTTGGGCAGAGGTAGTGCACTGGTGCAATGATCACGGTTATTATCTATGACAATGAGAGAGTTCTCCGCAGAATCAGCAACGAAAGGAATACATGGAAAATACTGACAAGAAGAAGAGACAGAGTGATAGGACATTTCTTAAGACATCATAGAGTAGCTTGCACGGTACTAGAGGGAGCTGTTGAGGCTGAAGACCGTAGAGGAAGAGTTTGGAACACATCCAGCAAATAATTGAGAGGACGTAGGTCGCAAGTACTACTGTGAAATGAAGAAGTTGGCACAGGACAGGACTTCGTGATGGGCCGCTTCAAAACAGTCAGAAGACTGATGACTAAGAAAAAATGCTGTACGCAAATTATTCCGTTAATGAGTACATTGAACAAATAAAATGCTATTTGTAATAAGATAATATGAAAAGGGAGTCGCTTATTCGTGATTAACAATTTTATGTTAGCTTCGTCAAATATAGGTATGAAGCTGGGAACCCACGCAGTCATTACGCCTACGCTAATTAAAAGTCTCTTTTATGTTAAAAATTTCCACAAACACAAAGTTTTAGCGCAAAAAACCTTTCCAATGATATGTCGTTCATCCCTGCACGATTAGTATGTGTTGAGCAAAAAGGAATGTTGACTTACAGACTCTCTGAAATTAGGAAAAAAAATGTAATTGGTTGAACAGCATCTTACGTTTTTTGTGCAATATTTCACATCTTATTATGTGCAAGGTTAGTTTCTCCATACGACTCTTCATGCACGACAGATTACTTTTTAATAACAGCTAACACGTGAATGATGACGATCAAGGCAATGTGTCCTTGTAGACGAATCCGTCCAAAACACGACTGTTGAGACCTGGAGGCCGAGCGGTTCTAGGCGCTACAATCTGGAACCGCGTGACCACTACGGTCGCAGGTTCGAATCCTGCCTCGGGCATTAATGTGTATGATGTCCTTAGATTAGTTAGGTTTAAGTAGTTCTAAGTTCTAGGGGACTGATGACCTCAGAAGTTAAGTCCCATAGTGCTCAGAGCCATTTGAACCATTTTTTGAGACCAGGACATCAACAATGGCCGTCCAACTCACTCCACAGTGAAGCAAACACTACTCTAGCGATAGCGCTGCTGGCCTGCCTTCCGTATCCATCCCCTGCAAACCACTGGGAAGTCCATGGTAAAGGATACATCTCATTGTATCAGTCATTAGGACTTCTCTCCCTTATATTCACGTATGGGGTGCGCAACAATGACTATTTAAGTGCCTCTGTGTGCGTTCTAATTAATCTGATCATGTCTTCACAATCTCTGTGGGACCTTTACTAGAGGGTTGTGGAATATTCCTAGAGATATCATTTAACGGCGGTTCTTAAAACTTTGTAAGCAGGACTATGGTCTGACATGGCTGTGTTACTGAAAATAACGAGTTCAAACTACTTGAAAAGTACGAAGGGGTGCTGAAAAGTAACGCCTCCGAATTTTTTTGTGAAAAATCTTACGGTTTTCTAAGTAAAACAAACGTTATTAACAGATTACATATGTATTCTTCATATCTACACATTTATTTACCAACAGAGTTATCCTGGCGACGAACACATTTCTCGCAACGAGAGACCAGTTTGTTGATACCGTTACTATAAAATGTTTGACTTTGTTGACAGAGCTACACCTCGCCTCAGCTTGCACCCGTTCATCACTATCAAAGTGAATTCCTCGGAGATGTTCTTTAAGTTTTGGAAACAGGTGAAAATCGGATGAGGCCAAGTCGGGAATGTATGGAGGATGAGCGATGATGTGAACCTAAGGCGCCGGGTCGTTCCGGATGTCGCTGCTCTCATTTGTGGACTGACACTATCGTGCTGAATGAGAGGATGCTCCAAGCGGGAACGATTGTTTTCTGCGTTTAGAAACTAGATTACAGCACGCTGTTTCTCAAGAGCCGATATATTTACATTACACACCGCCATGTTACACGCTATAATTCGGAGCCGTGTAGCGGCAGAGGGCTGTAGTTAAGTAGACACGAAGAATGAGGACTTAGAATGTTGATAATGTTTGCTTGAACATCATACAAAAAATTCGGAGAGATTACTTTACAGCGCACCTTTGTATAGCATAAACATTTCACACAACGTAATTTGACAGCAATTCACTCCGTGATATCAGACTGATTTGCAAAACTTAAGGACTAAAGTAACTTTCGGATGATGTGTCACTGCCAATAAATACAGGTTAATGAAACTTGGACCGTCAGGCAATCATCGTAGGTCGTACCACTCGCTCCTTCCGGGTCCTTGATTTCTCCCTTACCATCTGCGCCCGTTCTGTCCGCCTCTCCCCCACCCTCACCTTCCTTGGCCTCTCCATTGACCGTCACCTCACCTGGATCCCTCATCTCCGCTCTATCCAATCCAAACCCCACAACTGCCTCCGACTCCTCAAACCCCTTCCTGGCCGGCCATGGGGGTTGAGCCCCTCTACCATCCTCCACACCTGCAAATCCTTAATCCATCCCATCCTCATGCACTCCACCTCGCCTTCCGTATACGCCTCCCGTCCCCCACGCAGAACGTCTACTACCTGGTCTACTACCTGATTCCTTTCCCCCATCTTCTCCTATTCCTTAAACATATCCACATACTCTACACCTCCCGCCGCCTTGATCCCCCTCATCCCCTGGATGCTCCTCTCCTCTCCAACCCCTGCCCTCTGCTGCGCCTTCACCGTTGTGTCCCCCCTACCCTTCATCTCCTTTCCCAAGGGGACTTCCGTCAACTTCCCCTCCCGGATGATGCTCTCTCTCCCTCCATTTATCCCTCCTATCAAATCTGATCCTCACCTCCCCCTCCCTTCCTCTGTCCTTTTCCTGGGCTCCCTCTCCCCCCTTCCATCCTGCTTTTTCCCCACCTATCCTCTCTCTGCCTCCCTTCTATCCCTTGAGTCCTTTTGCGTTTCCCTCCTCTGCCTTTCCCCATTCCCTCTCATGTCTGCCCTGCCCCCCCCCCCCTTATGAGTCCTCTCCCTCCATCGGTTCACCACCCCCTTCGTTTTCTCCTCTCCTCTGCCCTTTTTTCCCCTCTTTTGTACAAGTTCCCCCCATCTGCCCTTGGCTGTGGTGTGTCATCTTCGTGCCGGCTTTTTAGTGCTGTGTTTCCAGTGAGTGTTCAGTGCTGTGTGTCTTTTCCGAAGTGTTGCGAACGGAAATCATACTGTCGCTGGGTGCGATTTTTATATCACTTGCGAACATAAACCAGGCTGTCGTCGTGTTTTTTAATTGCCTGTCTACTATTTTACCTGTCTGCTTCCTGTGTATTTTATTATCATCGCCAACCCTTTGTTTTATGCTTTAAGGGGCTCCGGAACGCCCTATACTTGCAATGTTAAAATAACGCTTATAAATTACATCTTTCCTCACAAAGTATTTGAGGTAGGAAGTTGAACTTTTTACAGATTATTTATTGGAATATGGGCTACAACTTAACACAGGGATTTTACAAAATTTTAGTTCAGTTATTAAAGATGATTTTTTTCAATTGTAATGAAAATTCATTGTAATGAAAATTCACAACATTTTTGCAATTTTTTATTTATATATTCAAAAATATACAGTTTTTTGGAAAAAGGCTGTGTTAAATTATGCAGAAGGTACTGTGTAACATTTACTGAAAGCTTGAAACAAATATGTTTGGAAGATCCTTAGAAAACATGTAATTAGTATGAGAAAATAAAAGTTTTGGGAATCGAGCGACAAAGATTGGATTAACTTTTTAGTGCATTCCAGGTCCATAGGATGGATTATCTTCATCCTCTGCAAACTCCTCCTCCAGCTTCCTCTTGTTCCTCCTCCTGTTTACTCTTGCTTGTATTTCTAGACTCTTTACAGCCCTGTCTGCAGCCCAAAGGCGTTCCTTGTCTAAAGCAAGCATCGCTCGTTGTTGCGTTCGTAGATTTTGCTACCATTTTCTTCAGTTGCAGTTACTGCAACACTGTTCCAAAAGGTGGTCATGTATGAACACTTATCACATTTCAGTTGTATTTCACTAGCAAGTCCTATGTGCTTTATTATGGAGAGTTCCAGACCAACTTCACTACAATGAATACATCTTACACAGTTTGAAAAAATTCCTTTGAGAACCGACATATCAAATATTTCATTCACATCCGATTCGCCAATAAAACATTCATAGTTGTCACTCATTGAACCAAGCTTCTTCTGTGAAGTATTTTCTTTCCCACTTTGACTGCTATGGGCAGGTGTACTTGAGAGGTTAGGTTCACTCACTTGGTTATCGTCTTTATTGCTTACAGTAATAACACATACCTTTGGCTTTCCAACATTTCTCCTTTTCTTAAAAGCCTTCAGAGGATTTCTAATAACTTTACTTTTACTCATTATTATACTTCAACAAAACAGAGACTCAAGAAACAGAATTAATTACGAATATTTTCGAGATAACGACAGAGTAAATAAACATGAAACAATCGACAATCACACCAGCGATATATATCGAACCATCACAGGTTAGCAACAACACATACTTTATCTCACATCACTAAAATGTACCTGATGAACATGGGCGTTAATAATAACACCATTTGACAGCAATTAAAAGCGCCACAGTGGGTCACGCCCATGTAGAACACATTTCAAAAAAAATTTAAAAATAGTTGTAGTCTTCGGAATCGAATAAATTATATATCTATTAAAAGGTAATAGTCTGCAGATTCAGAAAACGCAAAAAAGTAAAAATTGAACTTTTCATGATTTTGAGCCTTTCCGGAGCCCCTTAACTTTCCACAATTTCCCGCCGTTTTACAATTTAAGTCACCGTTTTATCACCTGCTTTTATTGTTTCTTATCTTCTTCTAATGTTTTAAAAATTCTGTAGGTTGAAGAGCAGCGTACTAAGCTGCTGCCCCCCGAAGGGGGGGGGGGGGGGGATCGAAATTCAATAAAGGAAAAAAAAGGCTTGGACCGTAAATAGAAAGAACTGCTACATTATAGTACGGAAGATAACAAAGAAATACGCAGTGAGACGAGCAGAAATGACATGACAATAATTACACTCAAGTTATAGCAATTTATGATGGTCGCCTCGAAATCACAACAGGCGGCAAATGCTTCTTAGTAGGATGTGTGATCACCACGGACGGCACTGCATGCTCTGCAACGTGCTCCCATACTGGTCACAAGAGTGGTGATGAGTGTCTTGTGGGAGGACGTTCAAGTCCTCCACCAGCGTGGTCGAGAACTGCTGCATGGTCGTTGGTGCTTGTGAACGTGCTGGAATATGTCCCCAAAACGCATCCCGCACGTGCTCTCTGGGATTTAAGTCTGGGGATTGGGCAGGCAATTCCATTCGCCGAATATTCTCTCCTCCGCCTGCACTGTTCGATGCGGTTGCGCACTGTCACCCATACAAATGAAGTCAGGCCCTAAAAAGACGCACATAGACAAAGAGTACAGTATCACAACAACGCTGTCCAACACCTATACTGTTTTCGAAGATCTGGAAGTCGGTAAGCCCATGCAACGTAATCACTTCCTGCACTATAACACCTGCACCACCAAAATAATCATTCTTTATAGTGGCCTTGGGTGCATTACATACTTTCATATGGAGAGAGTTGGGAACACGTAATGCACCTGGGAATGTTGTTCAAAATGACGGTTTTGGTATGTACACTACTGGCCATTAAAATTGCTACACCACGAAGATGACGTGCTACATACGCGAAATTTAACCGACAGGAAGAAGATCCTGAGATATGCAAACGATTAGCTTTTCAGAGAATTCACACAAGGTTGGCGCCGGTGGCGACACCTACAACGTGCTGACATGAGGGAAGTTTCCAACCGATTTCTCATACACATACAGCAGTTGACCAGCGTTGCCTGGTGAAACTTTGTTGTGATGCCTCGTGTAAGGAGGAGAAATGCGTACCATCGCGTTTCCAACTTTGATAAAGGTCGGATTGTAGCCTATCGCGATGGCGGTTTTTCGTATCACGACGTTGCTGCTCGCGTTAGTCGAGATCTAATGACTGTTAGGAGAATATGGAATCGGTGGGTACAGGAGGGTAATACGGAACGCCGTGCTGGATCCCAAAAGCCTCGTATCATTAGCAGTCGAGATGACAGGCATCTTACCCGCATGGCTGTAACGGATCGTGCAGCCGCGTCTCGATCCCTGAATCAACAGATGGGGACGTTTGCAGGACAACAACCATCTGCACGAACAGTTCGACGGCGTTTGCAGCAGCATGGACTATCACCTCGGAGACCATGGCTGCGGTTACCCTTGACGCTGCATCACAGACAGGAGCGCCTGCGATGGTGTACTCAACGACGAACCTGGGTGCCCGAATGGCAAAACGTCATTTTTTCGGATGAATCCAGGTTCTGTTTACAGCAACAGGATGGTCGCATCCGTGTTTGGTGACATCGCGATGAACGCACATTGGAAGCGTGTATTCGTCATCGCCATACTGGCGTATCACTCGGCGTGATGATATGGGGTGCCATTGGTTACACGTCTCGGTCATCTCTTGTTCGCAGTGACGGCACCTTGAACAGTGGACGGTACATTTCAGATGTGTTACGACCCGTGGCTCTACCCTTCATTCGATCCCTGCGAAACCCTATATTTCAGCAGGATAATGCACGACCGCATGTTGCAGGTCCTGTACTGGCCTTTCTGGATATAGGAAATGTTCGACTGCTGCCCTGGCCAGCACATTCTCCAGATCTCTCACCTATTGAAAACGTCTGGTCAATGGTGGCCGAGCAACTGGCTCGCCACAATAAGCCAGTTACTACTCTTGATGGAACTGTGGTATCGTGTTGAAGCTGCATGGGCAGCTGTACCTGTACACGCCGTCCAAGCTTTAGCTTTGTTGAAGGAGCCATCCCAGCATTTGTCGGAAGTGACTTACCAAAACCACGGAAAACCAAAATAAAGTTCCATCCTTCTGTCATGAGTTCAGCCTCTTAACAACTGTAATGCCTCATTCTGTTGGCCTCTATTGTTCAAGGTTCTCTTCACCGCTGCACACATAAAGGACTTCTACTGATGACTCCGAAACCACGGACTTACTGGAATACCCCTTGCGCTAACTTCAGACCTTTCCGAAAACTGACTCTTCATATCCTCCCCTCAGTCCATCTGAATAAATGAGTCTGAATCGGCCCATGATGAGTGAGGTGTTGAACTCAGGGGAATGACAACACCTTACTATCCTCCATTACAGATATTGACACGTGATTCTGTTGCAAAGGAAATACAGCATTGTGATGTGACAAGGTGATGTTATCCCCTCCATTATTAACCATTACTCTGAATTCTCTAAGTAATCTCTGATCGTGTAGTATGCATTACTTATAAAGAACACTTTAGCTGCCTTTTTAAACAGACGAATCTGAGTAATCATTTTCACTTCCTGTTACACAGTTATATTTCCTTATGCTATCTTGCATTTTTTGTTTACTTTTCGTTGATAAATGTAAGTCCAGCCTCTCTCTTCCCATAATTATGAATAGAACTGTTAGTGAAGTACGTAGTAATGTTTTCCCTGATATGCTCAACAGACTGGTATATGTATTTATTTAGTTACGTAAGGATACGCTGTTTTTGAAACAGTTCTTTGGAATGAACCGGACTGCTGCTTCTCGTTATTACTCTTACGGTCCCTTTTTGCAGTTTAAAAATTGTATGCATGTTTTGTCCCTTTGATCCCCAGAGAAGAATTCCATAGCTAAGGATCAAGTCTATGTAAGAACAGCATGTCACCAAAAGACATTGGCTGTTACAAACTGATGACAGAACCCGAAGAAATGACATACTTTTTGCCAGCATCTTCGTGTGTTCATTCCATGTTGACTGAGAATCAATATTCAGCACTAAAATCCTTGTGCTTATTACACCATCTATAAATTTATAACTTGTGCTTAATGGGACGTAACTGTACTCCCTCCTTGTGCTGAAGAGTATAGTACTTGTTTATGTTTAACGTTAATTTATTACATATGGTCCAAACGCAAACATCTTTAATAGCTTCATTTTGTTTCTCAGATAAGAGTTCTAGTTGTTTATCACCGATTACGACGTTGCTTTCATCAGCAAAGGGAACTTTTTCTCCTTGCACTGTTCGGAGAGTCATTGATGCTCGCATGCTACGAACAGAATTCGACTCAATGCACCATCCTAAGTAACACCTAGTTTGTATTTTTTTGTGTAACAATTTTTTTATTTAAAAAATGTACCATTAGCAGATGTGTGAACTACACTCCTGGAAATGGAAAAAAGAACATATTGACACCGGTGTGTCAGACCCACCATACTTGCTCCGGACACTGCGAGAGGACTGTACAAGCAATGATCACACGCACGGCACAGCGGACACACCAGGAACCGCGGTGTTGGCCGCCGAATGGCGCTAGCTGCGCAGCATTTGTGCACCGCCGCCGTCAGTGTCAGCCAGTTTGCCGTGGCATACGGAGCTCCATCGCAGTCTTTAACACTGGTAGCATGCCGCGACAGCGTGGACGTGAGCCGTATGTGCAGTTGACGGACTTTGAGCGAGGGCGTATAGTGGGCATGCGGGAGGCCGGGTGGACGTACCGCCGAATTGCTCAACACGTGGGGCGTGAGGTCTCCACAGTACATCGATGTTGTCGCCAGTGGTCGGCGGAAGGTGCACGTGCCCGTCGACCTGGGACCGGACTGCAGCGACGCACGGATGCACGCCAAGACCGTAGGATCCTACGCAGTGCCGTAGGGGACCGCACCGCCACTTCCCAGCAAATTAGGGACACTGTTGCTCCTGGGGTATCGGCGAGGACCATTCGCAACCGTCTCCATGAAGCTGGGCTACGGTCCCGCACACCGTTAGGCCGTCTTCCGCTCACGCCCCAACATCGTGCAGCCCGCCTCCAGTGGTGTCGCGACAGGCGTGAATGGAGGGACGAATGTAGACGTGTCGTCTTCAGCGATGAGAGTCGCTTCTGCCTTGGTGCCAATGATGGTCGTATGCGTGTTTGGCGCCTTGCAGGTGAGCGCCACAATCAGGACTGCATACGACCGAGGCACACAGGGCCAACACCCGGCATCATGGTGTGGGGAGCGATCTCCTACACTGGCCGTACACCACTGGTGATCGTCGAGGGGAAACTGAATAGTGCACGGTACATCCAAACCGTCATCGAACCCATCGTTCTACCATTCCTAGACCGGCAAGGGAACTTGCTGTTCCAACAGGACAATGCACGTCCGCATGTATCCCGTGCCACCCAACTTGCTCTAGAAGGTGTAAGTCAACTACCCTGGCCAGCAAGATCTCCGGATCTGTCCCCCATTGAGCATGTTTGGGACTGGATGAAGCGTCGTCTCACGCGGTCTGCACGTCCAGCACGAACGCTGGTCCAACTGAGGCGCCAGGTGGAAATGGCATGGCAAGCCGTTCCACAGGACTACATCCAGCATCTCTACGATCGTCTCCATGGGAGAATAGCAGCCTGCATTGCTGCGAAAGGTGGATATACACTGTACTAGTGCCGACATTGTGCATGCTCTGTTGCCTGTGTTTATGTGCCTGTGGTTCTGTCAGTGTGATCATGTGATGTATCTGACCCCAGGAATGTGTCAATAAAGTTTGCCCTTCCTGGGACAATGAATTCACGGTGTTCTTATTTCAATTTCCAGGAGTGTATCTCTATCTTGTGAACCACTCGTTTGCTATTCCTCTTTTAATTAGTGCTTCTATCTCACTTCGCAGTATTTTATAGTCAACAGTGTCGAAAGCATTGGACAAGTTTACTAACAAGCATATGACGCAATCACGCTTGTCAAGAGCTTCAAGTGTCACTTTTGTGAGCTCTGTAGTGGCCGATATTCTACTTCTCTCACTATGGAAATAATTAATATTAATTATAATTGCATTATTAATAATATATTTAATAATACTAATATTGTTGTTTTAAGTAAACAATAGTAAATAACGAAAAGGTTCGTCGCGACATGTCTCACAGCTGCTAATTTTTTAAATTAAAAGAAAAAATACATGAAGATTGAAATCACAACTGGAAAGGGGTATTGAAATAATTAGATCTAATATTTATATTTTTATAAGCAAACTTTTGTAAAAAGTAGTTAGAATTAGTAATGCTGGCTACTGATGGGTTATGCTTGGAGATCATATCAACCTATACCGCATCAAAAAGAGCCTGAAGATGACGCAATGAAACGTTGAAACTGGTAGCGACAAAATAAAATAAAATCAGAAGGATGGCTGTAGGTGTTTTTATTTTTTCTCACGATAGTAAACGGCCGTCGTCCCAGAGACCTCCTGCTAAAAGGGTGGACACACAGAAGATAATTAGTTTCTGGTTTTAAACCCACACTTGTCATTCGATAGATCACCTCTGCGAGATCAACGGAAATCTTCGCTCCCGGTAAGCAATTTGGTAAGCAACTCCTCAAAGAAATGCTCCTTCTTTCTGAGTTCTCCTAGTAGGCGGGTTTAAATTGAAATAATTTCAAGATGAAATACTCTCTCATCCCCAGTAAAATTATCAGAACAGCTTTTCATTCTCTTCAGCACGCAAAACAACCTTTTCATTGATGACGTACTTACAGGAATTGTATAGAGCAATGACACTAACATATTAAACTGCTGGAAAATTTTGTTTAGCATTGAATTAGTGCTCAGTAATTTTGCAAGTTCTCTCTTTTTTTATTTCTAAAGTCTTCCGTACTGTACACTACAGTCAATTCATTTTTCATGGCCTCAGAAAACTTTCGACATGCATCTAAGGAATCTGGAAAGCTGCTTCCGGGGAACTGGTTAGAATATTGTCCATAATTTTCACCTGACAATAAATCTAAAAATTTCAATGTAGAATGTTGCAGAAATCGTAAATCCAAGTGGCTATCACTGTTATCAAATACTTCGCAATAGATGAGTTTATAATTGATGTTTATCCTCTTCGTACTTTCTCCCACTTGAAACAAGGTTTTTTTGAAAACTTGTTCACAGCCGTCACGCAGCGCGGCTACAGAGCGGCGAGTACAGTACAAAATATCACTTGCTTAGTTCTGAAGGATGTTTTGCAACACATCGGTGACGGTAGATATTTTGTCGAATGTTTTAAGAGAGAAAAAATTTTGAAATCTTCTAACTGGTGCTACAATATCTTAATCAATTTCTTGAGGATGCTCTAACATAGCACTGAACACATCACACAGTTTAGTTCTGTTCCTGTGTACAGTGTTTGCCAGTCTTGACGAATTCCATTGCGTTAGACAAAAATTTATACAAAAATTTGATACATTTAACACATCTTGAAGAGAAAGAGATTCAAATCCATTAAACAAACAAAAAGTATTTTACACTCCGACGGGTGCTTTGAGACATAGCAAGGTTTAGAATCTGAACATAATAGCGAAAAGATTGGTTTCAGGATGTGTGATTTTGATTAATGCTTGAACCCCATTCATATTTCCCGCCACTGTTGCGCATCGTCAAACGTTTGTACGGTCAATTTTTCATTACATCCGAATTCTAGTAAGAACTGCTGGGTAACTTCCGCCATAGCCTGGGCATGTTTGTCATTAGTTACACTGAGGTGACAAAATATACACATACACAGATGGCAGTAGTATCCCGTACACAAGATATGAAAGGGCAGTGCATAAGCGGAGGTGCCATTTGTACTCAGGTGATACATGTAAAAAGGTTCCCGACGTGATTATGGTCGCTCGACGGAAATTAACAGATCTTTAACGAGCGTTTAAAGACGTAACGTTCCAAAGGATTGGAAAACGGCACAGTATTATGTTCGAGTATAATGACTTTTCTGGAGACTAGAAATCTACTCTATAGGAATGAGCATGGGTTTCTAAAAAGACGAACGTGTGAAACCCAGCTCGCGCTATTAGTCCACGAGACTCAGAGGGCCAGGTAGACACCGTGTTTCTTGACTCCCGCAAGGCGATTGACACAGTTCCCCACAGTCGTTTGATGAACAAAGTGAGAGCATATGGACTATCAGACCAGTTGTGTGATTGGATTGAAGAGTTCCTAGATAACAGAACGCAGCATGTCATTCTCCATGGAAAGAAGTATTCCGAAGTAAGAGTGATTTCAGGTGTGCCATAGGGGAGTGTCGTAGGACCGTTGCTATTCACCATATACATAAATGACCTCGTGGATAACATCGGCAGTTCACTGACGCTTTTTGCGAATGATGCTGTAGTATATCGAGAGGTTTTAACAATGGAAAATTGTACTGAAATGCAGGAGGATCTGCAGCGAATTGACGCATGGTGCAGGAAATGGCAATTGAATCTTAATGTATACAAGTGTAATGTGCTGCGAATACGTAGAAAGAAAGATCCTTTATCATTTAGCTACAATATAGCAGGTCAGCAGCTGGAACCAGTTAATTCCATAAATTATCTGGGAGTAGGCATTAGGAGTGATTTAAAATGGAATGACCACATAAAGTTGATCGTCGGTGCAGCAGATGCCAGACTGAGATTCATTGGAAGAATCCTAAGGAAATACAGTCCAAAAACAAAGGAAGTAGGTTACAGTACACTTGTTCGCCCACTGCTTGAATACTGCTCACCAGTGTGGGATCTGTACCAGATAGGGTTGATAGAAGAGATAGAGAAGATCCAACGGAGAGCAGCGCGCTTCGTCACAGGATCATTTAGTAATCGCGAAAGCGTTACGGAGATGAACTCCAGTGGAAGACTTTGCAAGAGAGACGCTCAGTAGCGCGGTACGGGCTTTTGTTGAAGTTTCGTGAACATACCTTCACTGAGGAATCAAGCAGTATATTGCTCCCTCCTACGTATATCTCGCGAAGAGACCATGAGAATAAAATCAGAGAGATTAGAGCCCACACAGAGCCATACCGACAATCTTTCTTTCCACGAACAATACGAGACTGGAGTAGAAGGGAGAACCGATAGAGCTACTCAAAGTACCCTCCGCCACGCACCGTCAGGTGGCTTGCGGAGTATGGATGTAGATGTAGAATTGTAGTTGTGGCTAGACGCATAGGATATTTCATTTCGGAAATCGTTAGGGAATTCAGTATTCCGAGATCAACAGTGTCAAGAGTAAGCCAAGAACACCAAATTTCAGGCATTACCTCTAGCCACGGGCAACGCAGTGGCCGACGGCCTTCACTTAACGACCGAGAGCAACGGCGTTTGCGTAGAATTATCGGTGTAAACAGACAAGCAACGCTGTGTGAAATAACCGCGGAAATCAATATGGGGCCTACGACGGACGTATGCGTTAGGGCGGTGTAGCGAAATTTGGCATTAATGATCTATGGCAGCAGACGACAGATGTGAGTGCCTTTGGTAGGAGCACCACATCGCCTGCAACTCGTCTTCTGGACTCGTCGCCGCATCGGTTGGACCCTCGATGACTGGAAAATCGTGGCCTTGTCAGATGAGTCCCGATTTAAGTTGGTAAGAGCTGATGGCAGGGTCCGAGTGTGGCGCAGACCCCACGAAGCCATGGACCTAGGTTGTCAACAAGGCACTGTGCAAGCGGGCGGTGGCTCCATAATGGTGTGGACTGTGATACTTGGAATGTATTGTGTCCTCTGATGCAACTGAACCGCTCACTGACTGGAAATGGTTATGTTCGACTACTTGGAGACCATTTGCATGGTCTTCATTCTTCCCAAACAACGATGGAATTTTTATGAACGACAATGCGCCATGTCACTGGGCCACAACCGTTCGCGATTGGTTCGAAGAATATCTTGGACAGTTCAAGCGAACAATTTGGCCACCCAGATCACGTGGCATGAATCCTATCGAACATTTATGGGACATAATCGAGAGGTCAGTTCGTGCTCAAAATCTTGCACCGGCAATACTTTCGCAATTATGGACGTCTATTGAGGGAGAATGACTCAGTATTTCTACAGAGGACTTCCAACGTTTTGTTGACTCCATGCCATGCTGCACTACGCCGGGCAAAAGGAGGTCCGACACGATATTAGGAGACATTGGTTCAAATGGTTCAAATGGCTCTGAGCAGTATGGGACTTAACATCTGAGGTCATCAGTCCCCTAGAACTTAGAACTACTTAAACCTAACTAACCTAAGGACATCACACACATCCATGCCCGAGGCAGGTTACGAACCTGCGACCGTAGCGGTCGCGCGGTTCCAGACTGAAGCGCCTAGAACCGCTCGGCCACACAGACCGGCTTAGGAGACATTCCATTACTTTCCTCACCTCAGTGTATATCACAGAACCACAAGAATGTATTCTTAATGGCTGCGTCATTTACATAAAGCAGGATAACAGAAAAGTGTGCTTTACTGCATCTGAAGTGTCATCAGTCCGGACAGCTACAAAAGAAACATCCAGAATTCATCTGTTGCATAGCTGATTAAAGGGCCGAGCCTACGGCTTCTGAATTCGATTAGAAATTACTTTTTTATGTACTCCGATAAAAGATGATCATACAGGGCAGCGTACTTCAACAATTCAGCATAATGTCCCTAATTAATAGAATCTGTTGCTTCATTGTGTCCTCGACAGGGCAGATCTGTTTCCCATAAAACACACTGTATTAATAAGCATTTAAGGATGTCCCTGTTCCCTCTTACGTTTTGACTGTGTAGAAATATTTCGTTTTTAAGCTTGTCATCAAGCGCAGTTTCCGTTCTATTTTTCCCAAAAGTAGGGATACCTACAGACGATCGTACGTGCCTAACAGTCAGTACGTGGTCGGTTATCGACTTCACTAAATTTTCGCAAACGCATGTTCTAGTTTTGGTCCGAATAGTATTTTTATGCTTTCCAAATAACAGGCCATACCAACAAAATGCCGCATTTAAGTCACCACTATCGGCTAACCAATCACATTTGGCCTGTGTATTACACTGTAAATGTTTAGTAAATCTACTGGTCTTTTGAACCAAGTACTGTCGCTATGGCGTCTGCCGTCCATTTTTAATTATCTCCTTTCTTCTGAGAAAGAATGCGCAAAAACGCCTTGGACAAGAGCTCTTTTGTAATACATGTCGACATATGTGTCATATTATTCGATACCGCCTGACAACTTTCATACACTTTCGGCAAACTCATAACTGAAAAAAAGGTGGCCGACGGTGGTACAACATGATATTCGATAAATATCTACAGTTGTGGAGCACCAACTACCGAAAATATTTCAGTAACACGTTAGATATTGTGTAACTGGATTCCCGAATTCATAACTAAGCATTCAATCTGTGTTTCCGATTTTTCGCTGGTAACGAATACTGGATTTCATTTCCGACTTGTTTGAGTCATTGTACAACATGAAACTGAGCTCCGGCTCCCGCGGCCACAATCAGATCCGATAAAAGTATTCTTCTTGTGTTGCCACGTCGTTCTGTGAAATACAAATACATCTACAAACACTCTAAGACAAGGCATAAAATGATGCACCAAAAAGGTTTTATCGGATGGAGACGGAAGTCGATAGATGTGCTGTACATGTGCAGACAAACTGCAGACAAACAAATGATTACAATTTTAGAGAAATTGGGTAATTTATTCACAAATTGAGTAAGTCAATAACGCGTTGGCCTTCTTCTGACTCTCGTACAAGCAATTATTCGGCCTGGCGTTGAATGATAGAGTTGTTGGATGTCTTCCTTAGGGATATCGTGCCAAATTCTGTCCAATTGGCGCGTAAGGTCGTCAAAATCGCTAGCTCTTAGTAGAGCCCTTCCCATAATGCTCCAAACTCTTGCCGCACGGGATTAGCCGATCGGTCTAGGGGCTGCAGTCTCGGCGGAGGTTCGAGTCCTCCCTCGGGCATGGGTGTGTGTGTTTGTTCTTAGGATAATGTAGTGTGTAAGCTTAGGGACTGATGACCTTAGCAGTTGATTTCACACACATTTGAACATTTTCCAAACTCTTGGAGAGAGATCCGGCGGCCTTGCTGGCCAAGGTAAAATTTGGCAAAAACGAAGATAAGCTGTAGAAACTCTCAGCCTTTGCAGGCTTGCATTAACTTGTTGAAATGTAAGCCTAGGATGGCTTGCCATGCAGGGCAACAGAACTGGGCCTGGAATGTCTTCGACGTAACACTGACCTGTAAGGGTCCCGCTGATGACAACCAAAGGAGTTCTGCTATGAAAAGAAGTGCTACCCGAGACCATCACTCCGTACGGCGAGCGACAGTGAGGTTAGTATTCCACCACTCTCCGAGGCGTCTTCGCTGGTCATCGGGGCTCATTTCGAAGCGGGACTCGTCACCAAAGACAATTCTACACCATTCAATAAGTTCCCAAGCCGAAGATGTATCTGGAGACGACCCGGACAGCGATGGCAAACCAAACTGAGTGTCGCTCGCCACAAGTAGCAGAAGTGATGGTCTGGGGTGCCATTTGTTTCCATATCAGGACTCCTTTGGTTGTCATCCGCGGCACCCTTACATCACAGCAGTGCGTCGACGATATTGCACGCCCGTTTTGTTGCCCTTCATGGGAAGCCATCCTGTGTGTACATTTCAGCAAGTTAATGCCCGCCCGCATGCGGCGAGAACTACTGTGCTTGTGTTTGTTCTTTCCATATCCTACTTTGGCCAGCAAGGTCGCCAGATCTGCGCCCAGTTGGGAAAGGTTGAAGCGTTATGGACAGGCCGCTCCTGCCAGCTCGGAATTTTGACGATACAAGGCGTCAACTATGAAAAATTAAATTAAAATTGGCACGATATCCCTCAAACTTGTATAAGCACCAGAAGTGAACCAAAACGTTATTGACTTACTCCATTTGTGAAGCCCTTTCTCTTGAATAAATCATCAAGTTTTTCAGAAATTGTAATGTACATCACATCTACCGATTACCGTTTCCTTCGTCGTGTGTCTTTTTTGTGTTATGGTGTTTAAGTCACTACTGCAACGGGTTTAGAACAGATAATATTTTCATTGTTAAGACACTATCATTAACTGCGCTATGATTTTAAATCCTGTATTTTGCCAAGAGGTGATTTTATGTGTCGGGACAATGTTTTTAAAAGTTTAGTGCTTTATTGCCATCTAGCATCGCCTGGAGCACCTAGCATACTGTATGTGTGGCCATCTGTCGGAAGGATGAAACAGTGAGTTGGTTTGGCTGGAGGTTTATCACGTACGTGTCATGAGGCGACGGATTAGTGGCGAGCGCCAAGTGCGCTCCTGAGACGTGCCAGGTACTGGCTGTGCCTTCCACACCGTGACTTGCAGGCAGACACGCTCTCTCCACACGCGATTGGCTAGTGTTTACACTGAGACAACACGACTCGTGACACTGTTATCCTCCTCCAACAAACTGTTATAAGCCAGGGCGTTTTGGATACGGGTTTTCCAAAAATGCACATTTTGCACTCTACTTTATGTACATCTCTCAGTCAAGGTTCGTAGCGACCCGAGGTCTTCTGTTGTCATAGTTGAAAAAAATCATATAAATTTTTGGTCAAGTCGTCTTTTTGGGATTGCTGCAAGTTCCGCACAAGTTTTGTTTTTGAAAATAAAAAAAGAAATACTTTCCTTTAGAATAACTACACTGATGGAAAAAAATCGCAACACCTAAATGTAATTAATGTAGATTAATGAAATTTTGGGAATAAATTTATCTATGTAACTTATTTAAGTGATTGAAAGTGTGCCGCGCGGGATTAGCCGAGCGGTCTGAAGCGCTGCAGTCATGTTCAAAAATGTTCAAATGTGTGTGAAATCTTATGGGACTTAACTGCTAAGGTCATCAGTCCCTAAACTTACACACTAGTTAACCCAAATTATCCTAAGGACAAACACACACCCCCATGCCCGAGGGAGGACTCGAACCTCCGCCGGGACCAGCCGCACAGGTCATGACTACAGCGCCTTAAACCGCTCGGCTAATCCCGCGCGGCTTAGGTTAAGTTTTTTTTTTTTTTTTTTGCTTCAAAGTGCAAGATCAGTGGGTAAGGTAAGCGCGAGACAAGCCGTTATAAAAGTTACATGCTGGTACATTAATAACCAGTGTAACCGCCAGAATGTAGAATACAAGAATCCATTGTGTCGCGCAGGTGCCGGATGTCAGTTTGTGGGACGGAGTTCCATTATTGTTGCACCTGGTCGGTCGATACAGGGACGATTAATGCGGTTTGTGGATGACGCTGGACTTGTCGTCCGATGATGTCCCATATGTGTTCGACTGGATACAGTACCGGCGATCGAGCACGCCAAGACAACATGTCGACACTCTGTAGAGCATGTTGGGTTACAACGCCGGAATGTGGGCGGGCATTACCCTGTTGGAAAGCACCCCCTGAAATGCTGTTCATAAATGGCAGCACAACAGATTCAATCATCTGATCTACGTAAAAATTTGTAGTCAGAGTGCGTGGGATAACCACTGCAGTGTTCCTGCTGCCATATGAAATCGCAAAAAATGGTTCAAATGGCTCTGAGCACTATGGGACTCAACTTCTGAGGTCATTAGTCCCCTAGAACTTAGAACTAGTTAAACCTAACTAACCTAAGGACATCACACACATCCATGCCCGAGGCAGGATTCGAACCTGCGACCGTAGCGGTCTCGCGGTTCCAGACTGCAGCGCCTAGAACCGCACGGCCACTTCGGCCGGCTATGAAATCGCACCTCAGACAATAACTACTGGTGGAGGTGCAGTGTGTCTAACACGGAGACAGGTCAACGCACGGCCTCACTGACCCCGAGGCAGAATCATCTTTCATCGAAAAACACAACAGACCTCCACTCTGCCCTCTAATGTGCTCTTGCTTGACACTACCGAAGTCCCTAACGATTTTGGTTTGGGTTGAGTGGGTTTTTCGCATCTCTAGATCCTAACCTATTCCATTTATACAACTCAGAAAAGAGGGCCTACTGTTTAACGTGGAATCCGAACCACATGTTGTTTCTGGCGACTCCTCACATCATTGAGACGTGAAGGCTAGGTTAAAACGAAGACTGAAAAACCAGCAGGCTGATCGATCCCACAACCTCTCGATTTCCAAGCACACATTTTACAGACCAACAGGGCCAACTTAAAATTGGTAAATTAGATGAAGCATCTCAGGAAATTTTTGCCTACCTTGAAAAAGTAGGAGTCATTTTTAATACACAGAAATGAATATTTAGAGTACTGAAACAGAATTTCTCAGACATCTCATTTTTATCTCCAGCTTTCAACTTCTGCCGAAAAAAGTCTGCGCGACCTCCAGTTTACCACAAACCACGACGTATAAGGAGTTACAGAGATTTCTCAGCATGTCCAACATTTTTAGGCGATTTCTCAAAAATATAACTTCTGTTCTGCAGCCTCACACTGCCACACTAAGAGGCATCCCTGCTATGAGCAACAATCCCCTGCTGTGAACAGCACGCATGACAGCTAGCTTTGAGAATAACAAATGCGGGATTGGTAATGCAGACCTCCTGGCCTTCCCCCACCCTACTGCCCCACTTGCAGTCATCATCAAAGAGAGTCCATCTGCGATCACTGCTGTCCTCCAATAACGTGTCGGTGATGCTTGGCAGCTGCTGGCTGTCTTCTCAGCTAAGCTCTCAGTACAACAGAGCAAGAGGGCCATGGTGACGGAATTGCTAACCATCTATGAGGTGGGGAAGTACTCCCATTCTTTCGTTGAGGGATGCCCTTTCACCATATTTGCCAAACACCACCCTCTTAGGTCAGGGTTTTAACAGAAACATGGTTCCCAAATTTCTGCCTGACAGTTCCACCAACAGGAATAAATTCTGCAATTTTCTACTGATTTATATAATGTAGCTGGAATCGGTAACATCATTGCCAACTGCCTCAGTCATTTCAGTGCCCTCAGCCTTCCCTCAGATTATGAGGCCCTAGCAAATTCCCAGTCCACTGACCCCACTCTAACTATGTTGCTTCAGGATCTAAGTACTGACCTTGTTCTCCAACTCCACCAGCTCTCTAGAAAAGATCTGCACATTCGGTACAGGCTCCTTACAGATTCTAAACACACAATGGCTCTAAAGTCTGCATCCACCCCTTTTTCCCCCTTCCACATGACCTAGCACACCCTCGCATCAGCATGTCCACTTCCCTTGTCCAAGAATGTTTATTCTGGTCCAGTATGCAATGGGACTACCACATGAGGGCTCATACTTGCCTTTTACACCAGCATGCAGAATAGTGCCAACATGTCACTTCATTTTCCCCAGCTGAACACAAATTTTCTGACGCAACCACTGTTGGCCTTCTCCTGTGTTCAAATGGCTATCCCTTTCTCCTAACCATGAGAGGCTGGTTTACACACTGGCTGGATGCCATTTCCATCCCTGATATTTCAGCTGAAGATGTTGCCACAACGTTCGTTAACTGCCTGGTCTCGGATGGTGGCTGCTCCCATTACATAAGATAAGACTGTGGGTTCCAGTTCACCTTCCATCTATTCAAGATCCTTTCAGAGACATGTGGCAGTCACATTCATTTCACCACTAGTTATCGTTCACACACCAGCGGCATGGTGGAACATTTCCGCTGAACATTGAAATCCACCCTCACTTGTTATGTCATAAAAAGGTCTGCCACCATGCCACTGGTTCTGCTAGGATTGCAAGTGGCCCAGAAGATCAACTAGAAGGAATCCATTGCTGACTTGGTTTACTGATAGCCAACAGACCTACCAGGTGATTTTATCAAACCACAGCCTCTATCTGCAACTGCCTATATCCCAGCTTACATACAGAAGCGTTGAGACTATACAGCTCAGTTGTGACTGATGACCCCCACAGCACCATAATGAGTGCAGGACTTTTATACATCATGATTTTACAATGCGGTATGCATCAATGCTTCACAACCCCCCTTTCACACACAGTACTTGGGCCCACATCTCATCCTGAAGACAGGTGACAAAATCCTCACAGTGTGTCTACATAGTGTCCTGTCAGCAAACCACTGGCAGTTGAGGTCTCACTGCTGGTGCTGAACAATGAGACATCATGGATGCCACCATGGGTGATGATGCCAGCAGCACCCATGACATCACCACTGTCACCCCTGATGCCAGCTGTGATGTCCCTGCCATTACCCTGATCCATCGGCTGGTACTTGGGTCTTAGATAAGGCCACCTCCCTTCCTTTTTATTTGCATCCTGCTTCCAGTACTCAGCACACAGATCTAGACACTGGGCATGCTGAGCAGAACATAAAGCATGCAGAGCCCAATGTAGAGTGCAATGCTTTGCTGCCATGTATCTTCTCATTTAATTATCCAGAGCTGTGCAGCCAGGCCCAGGCAGCAGGTAAGCCCTTCTAGTTTTTTAGTGACACCTTGTCTCACCTGTACAAGTCAGTAGTTCCATCATTATGGTTCAGTACTAGTGGGGACGAGTTTTAGCAGGATTCAGGATAACTGTCAGTTTAGTTTCATCAGGTGGGAAGTCATATTTAGTAACATTTGGCTCAATTCTAAAACTTAACAGGGAAATAGTCACTGAATTTGTAGGTTAAATGGTATGATACCTCATTTCTATAGTTTTGATGTGGCACATATTTTGAAAAATATGTAGTTTATTTTCAAGCTCACATAAACACCTTTTACTTTCAATATATTTCTAGAAGTTTTTTATTTAGAAAGAATATAATTTTATTTTGATCTGTTTTAAATCTTCAAAGCAGAAATATTCATACTGCTAATTTGACTCACCAAATGTTCTGGATGTTTCTAGAATAAAACATATTTCATATATACACTGTGAAGCCAAAGACTTTACTTGGCCATTTGTATTCCATCAGTTAAGATGTTCAGTTCACAACACTCCTTGCTAGTAACAATGAGAGACTGTGAATTATGTCTTTGTGTGAACATTACACCACACTGGATATCAAAATGTTTCTGTCTCTTGTTAAACTGATGTGTGTGAAGATCAAATAGAAAACAGTGTGAATAAAAAGATTTACAGAACTTCAGTCATATCAATACCCAGGACCACATTACTATTCCATAACATTATGTAATGGAAGCTACACCTGGATTTTGATACAACTTAGAGTTAAGTAATATTATCAGCATGTATATCCTACCCCTGAATTTACACTACAAATATGGCAGCATTAGCATACTACACTAGGCTGAAATAAGGCTGTAACTTTAATAAGAAATATCTAAGAGGAGACTTTATACATGGGGGTTCCAGCCAGAACAGGAAGATTTTTGACTAGAATATTAATTCTTGCCTCATTTTTCAGAAATATATTATCATGTGGAAACAATTGTTTGACAAAAACTATGAAAGAGAATACAATGCCTGATGTGAATTTAATGGGCTGTGGATACTTGAAGAAATACGAGTAAATAAAAACAAAAAGTGAAACAGAAAATCATTGTGCTGGACTTCAAAGGAAGAGACAAGGCAAATATAAAATAAGCCTTAAAATTTGTACCTTTTTGGTGTTTGTAGTTTTTAGAAATAGTAAATCTCATAAAAACTGAAAAATCTATAAATGAGGCAGTGTGGGAGATATCAAATGTGAATCAGGAGTTAGACAAGTGCAAATTGAAAAAAAAAAAAAAATCAGAATGATTGGTTGAAAGCAATTTTAAACAAAATGGGGGAAATTGAATACAACATGAAAATTAAAATAAAGAAGAACAGTGAACTGACAGAAACTAAATTAGAGGAACAGCAATCCATTATAAAGTTATAGTAACAAACTTACATAAAAAAATATTTGTAGATAACAATGTAAAGAAATTAACAGTAAAATTAGCTGTGTTATTGAAGAAGAACATTTAGTTGAGGCAGCTAATAGAATCCTATGATGACACAAACTGCATCAATCATTAACTTACATATTGTACAAAATAGAAGATTTGCAGTTTACACTTCTAACCTAATCAGGTCTTCAATATTTAGAAGTAAATGCAAAATAAAAGCAGAACTTTTTATAAACATGCTTTGGTGTAGGTTTATAAAAAACTCAACTAAAGGAAAGCTTGGGTGTTGTTATAGGCAACATATAATAAAAGCTCTGAACAAAGAAGTGATAAATCTGGGGCATGCTATTGAAACAATGGTAGTATTTGAAAAAGATGGCATACAGGAATTCCTGATTAATGAACACACCCTCAGAGGATCGCAACTTTCTTTGTGATGTGAGTGTGGCTAATTCAGGGCCCTGATTCTCATTCAATATTATTTCAAAAATTTCATTTTTCATGCTGCATGTTCTCTCTCCAACTCATAGATTTAATTTTATTAATTATGTTCTGCTATCAATTTCTTCTGCTTCTTCTTCTTTGGTACAGTATTCATTTTATAAATATACAAAGGTCTCATAATAAAGAAATACTCTCACAGTACCAGGAAAAATTACTCTGAAATGTCTATGCTGAAACTGAAAATTTTATGGGATACTGAAAGAAACAATATTTATTACTGTTCTGTTGAGAATTTTTTTGGATATGAAACAACATGTTTTTCATTTTGAATTTTTACTGAATCTAAATTTCATGAAATTTATATGAACAAAAGCTGGTCACAGGAAGACTTTCATGATCTTTTCAAACATAATTTACTTTTGATAAGTATTATTTAAACAGAGTTGTATTATAGTGCACTTGCACAGTGTTGATATAACTGAAGACATTTGGTAATCAAATTCAAGACATTTGGGTATGAAATTTCAATCATATGCAATTTGGAAAAGAAATTTCATTCAGAATATTTTACTGTCTTGTTGTGATTACAGTCAGCTGTTACTAATAATATGAAAATATATAAATTATCGGTGAAAAATGTTGATGAGAATATTGAAAACTTATATTTTTTGCGAAGTGTCAACACTGTTACTGTCGTTGTGTCACTGTAAGAGCAATGTTAGTATAGAAGGACGGCTGTCAGACCAACGAAATAAACAAATTGTTAGATGTTTGAAGGATCTGTTTGAATGTAAAATGTTTCTTGGTTCAATGTATGTGATTTGTTGTCGTGGGTGAGGTATGTGAATTATACTCAGAGCATTTTTTTCTCCTTGGGTATACTAATGAGATATATGGATATATGGAAGCTAGGGAGAAGTATTTTGCATAGAGGGAGACCAAGAGATGAATACGCTAAACAGATTCAGAAGGATGTAGGTTGCAGTCGCTACTGGGAGATGAAGAAGCTTGCACAGGATAGAGTAGCATGGAGTGCTGCCATCTGTCGTCGTTAGGGTGGCCACAACGCCCGCCCAGTCACGATTGCGGTGATCATCTATGGCGGCCCGAGCCTCGCGCCGCGCCCTGTTGAGGCGGCGCTTCGTCTCGGGCAGCCGCGTGAGCTGCCACTCGAAAGAGGTGATTTTTGTGTGTGATCGCCTCTAAGATGTGCGGCGGGAGTTGGCGCGACATCTCTCGCGGCCGCCTGGGAGTGGCTGCCTCTGCTGCGCCGAGTGAGTGCCGCGTGAAGAAGGCCAACGCTTCGTCGGCTCCTTGCACATCCGGATCGGGTGAGGCTTCGAGGAGATCTAAGATATCGGCACGAAATCTTGCCTCATCTATGCCGCGGAAGTTGCGGCGGTCGGTCGGCATAGAGGCACCGATGACGTCCACCGGGAGGTGGTCGGACGACGAGGCGCATCTAACGGTGGCAGATGTGAAGTGCCCGACACCTTTCATTACGGCGATATCGAGCACATCTGGCTGGCCGCGATGGGGGAAGACGGTGTGGTCGAAGAGCCCCAGTACTATCGCGCCATGCCGTTGTGTGGCGCGAAGGAGGCGGCGGCCACTGGCGTTGGTGATGCGGGAGTTCCATTGCGTGTGCTTGGCGTTCAAGTCGCCCGCAGTGAAGATCTTCCCGCGCAACGCCAGCAGGGCGTCGAAGTCAGCCCCCTGCAGCAGTCCCCTCGGGGGCCTGTAGGCCGCAACGAAGGTGATAACCCCCGCCGTAGTGGTGACAGCCATCCCAGTGGCCTCCACCGCGGCGAGGGGTGTTAGCTGGACTTCGTGATGTTTGAGGGACGCCTTGACATAGATGGCCGTCCCGCCACCGCGAGTCAACCTGACATGAATTTCCGACTTCAGGAAAGTCTCACACATGAGGCAAATGTCAATTCCCTCGTCGCGCAAGAACGCCCTGCTAGGGAAGCAAGCTGGTTGCGTTGAAGCCGCAAACGGTGAGGCCATGGATGTGGCGATTATCCATGGCGGGGGGAAGTTGCAACGCCGGCCTGGAGGGCCGTCGTGACCGCAGTGACTAGCACCAGGAGGTGCTCTAGCAGCTGGCTCAACGACGGCAAAAGCAATCGGAGCTCAGCTGTGTCGGGAGCCGAGGGGGCGGTGGGGGCCGCTGGGGCGGCCTCCGCCAATGGAGCGGCTGGTTGCAGCCGCTCCGTAGAAGACGACTGCCGTGGAACATCGGCAGCTAGTCGCAGTGGCGGCGCAGCACGAGTTGTCGGCTGCCGCCGCGGCAGTGTGTCGGCGGCAGTCCGTTGCGCAGCGGCAGGGGTGGCCCGGCGCGCGCGCCGGCGACGCCTGAGCGGGGCGGCATCCCGTGCGCCAGGCGTGGGTGCGTTGGTTGCCACCTGCGCGGGCGAAGCCGCCGACGGCTTAGTCGGTTGCTGCGAAACACACAAAAATTACCACCATCACAGCTCCGAAACTGCCCCCACGCCCAGTAACGAGTGGACTATCCTTTGCTGGATTGGTCAGAGTAACCTCAGAGCTCAGCACACGCAGGACAAACACCCCCAGCAACAGACGCACAACCAATAAACACAACACCCAACTCCACACCCGCATCGGATACACCACACAACAAAAATAGCTACACCACCCTACCCCCTGAGATCGCGCACTGCAGCCCACCATAGGCTACAGAAGATGCACCAACACAGGGACAACCACAATGCCAGAGGAGGAGAAGGAGAAACAACTGGAACAGGAGGGACACAACTACACCACAATAAGCACACAGACAACAGGACACCAATACGCACGAACACAATTCGGACACCAACACAACGACCCACACAACACACCCACTCACCACACAGACCACTCAGGCGCCCACAACCGTCACTCAAATAGCTGACACACAAGCCAGCCCACACCAGTTGCCAACACAAGTACCAGCAGCGTCCAACGCATCCAACAACCCACAGGGTGACACATCCAACATTACCTCAACACTCCGAAGAATAATGGAGACATTATTCCCTGGACTCACGACCACCGAAGTATTCTTGACGATTATGGGGTGTGTTGGTGTGTTCTCACAACTCTTCACACAATTCACGTCGGGCTCGCTCAACTGGACTAGCATACAAGCCATTATCACGCCACCGTTTACACCAATTCATGAATAACACGCCACACCAGCCCCGAAACGCAGACGCCAACACTAACTCACAGACCTGTTTTGGAATGCCAACGGGATCGCAAACAAAAGAACCAAAATGGTTGCGTTCATGGAGCGAAAGGGTATCCGAATCGCCCTAGTGAACGACACACTGCTTACACCACGCAAACAGCTAAACATCCCAGGCTATTGCATTTATCATACTGACCGAGAGGATGGCAGGAGGGGAGGCGGGACAGCAATCATCATATACAAATACATTGAACACACGAACATCGTGCTCCCTGCCCTTGAGAGATTAGAGGCAACGGCTATTACGGTCAAGTTCAACGGAGCCAACACCGCACTGGTATCACTGTGCAATCCTCCCAGAAACATAGTAACATCGGCATAGTTCTCAACGTAGCACCACGGGTAATCGCCGCTGGAGATCTAAATGCAAAACACCCAACTGGAACTCACAAATACGTACCTCCAATGGCAAGAAACTATACGAACACGCACTAGGCCGAAACTACATTATACTTGGACCGGACGGTCCCACGTACGTGCCTACACAGGCCCGATACAGGTCAGATGTGCTAGACATAGCCCTCCTCAAGGGCATCACACACACACTCAACCTTATGGTTGAAAACGATCTGGACTCGGCCCACATGCCTGTAATACTACACATGGAAGGAACACTGCAGGACACAGAACCACGCAAGATACTTAACTAGAAGGGCGCGAACTGGACACTGTTCAAGGAAACGCTTGATAGTCGTATTCCGGACACGCACAAAATTAACAACAAGCAACAAATTGATGAGGCTCTTACTACTGCCGTCCAAGATGCAATGACTGACGCCATTACACGTACAGCACCAAAACACTCGACGGCCTGTCCCAGGAAATCCTGGGCCTTATCTCAATGAGGAATCGCCTCAGGAGATAGTGGCAGTGTACCAGGGGCCCAACCCTGGAGTCTGTTGACAAAACATTTCGAAACGAACAATGGGGACAGAAACTTGCAGGACTAGGCACCACACGTCCTGGCATTGGAAGCTAGCCAGACGCTTCACCAAGGAGAAACATTACATTCCCACTCTACAATGACCAGACGGCCCAGCTTATTCCGCGACGGAGAAGGCAAAACTTTTGGCCACAACACTTGCAGTGTCTTTCATGCCGAATCTGTCTGCTTCAGATCCAGTATTCACTCTTGAAATGGACCAGGAGGTTACACGACTTGTAGCCCAGCCCTCGTACGATGAAATTAGATGCACTACTACAAATGAAATTACATGGGCTATCAAGCATACGAATGCTAGGAAAGCCCCTGGGCCTGATGGCATTCAAAACCGTGTCCTCCAGGAGTTCACTGATGGTGCAATAGAATACCTTGCCAACATGACGGATGCCATCCTAAAACACCAACACTTCCCTGACTTTTGGAAGGCAGCCAAGGTCCTGATGTTCAGGAAGCCAGGGAAAGACCACTCCCTCCCACAAAATTACCAACCCACCAGTCTGCTGTGCTTGCTCAGCAAGATTGTTGAGAAGGTAATACTACAACGCATCACTAGGCACTGCATCGCCAATGACACCCTAACACCCGAGCAATTCGGCTTTAGGAATCACCACTCAACAACACAACTCCTGTGGATAGTCGAACATATAACACGTGGCTACAACATGAACAAAGCCAAAGGGGCCATGTTCCTGGACATCGAAAAAGCTTTCGACCGTCTTTGGCACAATGACCTTACACGCAGACTAAGCGAAGCTGGTTTCCCAGACGGACTCGCACGTCTCACACACTCATATCTCACGAACAGATGTTTCAACACGGGCGTGTAGGACAAACAATCGACACAACATGGTATCCGGGCTAGAGTACCCCAGGGAAGCATCCTAGGGCCCATCTTGCTCAACCTGTACATTAATGACCTCCCAGCAACACAAAACACAACGTTAGCCATCTACACGGATGCAACAGCCATCCTTGCACAAGACTGGAAACCATCGTACATTAAGTCACGAATACAGATGGCACTCAGAACTGCCGAGTCTTTGTTGGAACAATGGCGTATTAACGTAAACGTCGACCAGTGTGAACCAGTTCTGTTCACACGCAGACCGAAACTACTGTGCAAATATCAACACTGTAGACAGGTGACAGTACATACATGAACAATACGTTTCTGAGAGAAAGTCAGTTATTCCGGTGTCTTGCTGGATTGGAAACTTACATGGGGGGACGACATCGAATACGTTGCCGACAGAGCGCACGCAATGCTCAAACAACTCTACCCAATGCTCAACAGGGAAAGTACACTGAATAGGAAGGTGTCAAGGTTCATATACATGACACTGATTAGACCCCTAATGACGTACGCAGATCCCGTCTGGGGATATGCAGCTCCTACATGCCTGCGCCACCTGCAGATCATACAGAACAAAGTGCTACGCATCATTAGCAATGCTCCATGCTACACATGCACCACGGATCTTCACAATGAATACACGCCTTTAAACCCTCAAGGAAGTATTCAAAAGACACGCCACATGACTATAAAGGAACTCGAGACATTCGAACAATCCTTTCATCCTTACTCTGGGAAACTATGATCACAACCATACGTGGAAGCATAAGCGGCCAAAGACACTACTAGCTAGGACATAGGCACAAATGGCAAGCTAACATACACCAACAAGCGACAAACATCGACAAGCCCCTGCATATCAGCATAGTTGACTGGATATGCAAGCTGCTATTAAAGCCGAACGTCACCCTACACTGTGCATCTGATATACGACCTATAGGACACAAAACCACGACGAACCTTACTGTTACAGGCATACTGACGTTGACCGTAAAAAACCAGCACCCAGCGGCAGCCACCGAGTAACAGCACTGCTCAACGTCAGAGGTATCGACATGCATGATACCCGCTGCTAACAAAGCCTACCCTTGCACGACCTGTCGCAGGCAGCAAGACATCCGCTACTGCTCTTACCACCTACCTAACTATCGTAGAGGCTTTTTTTCACACGGCCCTTTGCCTTGGCACTTTTTGCCTTCTGCCCTTCAAACCACTACTCTTAGTTCGGCTTACGACTCAATCTATTACCAGATGAGCGCATATTAATCGTCAACCTTAACGAGACGTATGCAAACATCGCAGTACCCACATCACGCGACACCACACTTTAGTGAAAACTAACCCTTATGCAAGAGATGGCAGTAGATCCTTTGAGTTGGCCATCATGCCAGTGAAAAAAAAAAGGAGCAGTTTTTAGATCAGTTACTGCTGCTACAATGGTAAGTTATCATTATTTAAGTGAGTAAACCTGGTGTTATAGTCTGCACATGAGCGATGGGACACAGCATCTCTAAGGTAGCAATGAAGTCGGAATTTTCCCATGGTCATTTCACGAGTGTACCGTGAATATCAGTAATCCAGTAAAACATCAAATCTCCAACATCGCTGGAACCAGAAAAAGATCCTGCAAGAACGGGACCAATGACACTGAAAAGAATTGTTCAACGTGACAGAAGTGCAATCCTTCCGCAAATTGCTGCAGATTTCAATGCTGGCCCATCAACAAGTGTCAGCATACGAACCATTCATCGAAACGTCACCGATATGGTCTTTCTGAGCTGAAGGACCACTCGTGTACCCTTGATCAGTACCCACCACAAAGCTTTACGTCTCGCCTGGGCCCGTCAGCACCGACATTGGACTGTTAATGACTAGAAATATGTTGCATGGTTGGATGAGGCCTGTTTCAAATTGTATCGAGCGGGTATGGAGACAACCTCATGAATCCATAGACCCTGCATGTCAGCAGGGGCTGTTCGTGGTGGTGGAGGCTCTGTAAAGGTGTGAGATGTGTGCAGTTGGAGTGATGTTGGACCCCTGATACGTCTAGATAAGACTCTTGACAGGTGACATGTACGTAAGCATCCTGTGTGATCACCTGCATCCATTCATGTCCATTGTGCATTCCGACTGACTTGGGCAATTCCAGTAGAAAAATGCGACATCCCACACGTCAAGAATTGCTATAGAGTGGCTCCAGAAACACTCTGAGTTTAAACACATCTGCTGGCCCCCAGATTTCCAAGACACGAACATTTTGTGGGCAGCCCAGCAGGATTTATGGTATCAATTTCCTCCAGCATTCTTCAGACATTAGTAGAGTCCATGCCATATCGTGCGGCCCTTTCGCGTGCTCGCAGGGTGGGGGGGGGGGGGGGGGGCTGCACGATGTTAGGCAGGTGCACCAGTTTCTTTGGCTCTTCAGTGTATGTGCTACAAATCAGTAACTAGCATTGTACTTAACAGTATTATTCTTGCATAACATTTGTGCTGATTTCCCAAAATGTAGCCTTCATTAATTTATTTAGAACAACAATTCATTAAGAATTACTTTTAATACTGATTTTTAGGACTAAAGCATAAGAAAACGGCGTATCTTAATGCGCAGTTCAACTACAGTCAGGCCCACATCTACTGGAGGGCATACCGGGGCATCTGCCCTGAGCGGCAATTTCAGGGGGCGCCAAATTCACATTCGTGAAGAAATAAACCTTGTTTCACAAAGCGCCTAGCATCGAGCGCACGTTGGTCTGTCGATTGTTCATATGATTTTGAAACGCATTCCTGTTGGTTTTTGAACACATGCTAAGTTGATTTCTGAACAAATCTTAAGTTGATATTTGAATGCGTGCGTAGTGTACGTGGTGTCTCTGCCTGGGATATCCCCGTCGCATCTAGAAACAAAAAAGTTTCCCGCCGACAAAGGGGGCGGGGTTATAAGAGCTGAGCCGAATAAATTGAGCGGATGAGTGCGAATCGCTGTTTGTTTATGTGGTTGATAGTGTGTGCGAATGATAAGCGTTGTTATGATTATTAGGGAAATCCATAAATTCAGGCTACCACAATGGAAATAAACGTCTAATGACAGGTAAGAAAGATTACATTTTATGTTCTCGGTGTATCCAACGAAATTAAGTTATTACAGAAAATATTTGGCAGAACGCTGCACTACCAAGGGCCAGTTGTACAGTCCCAGGTTAGCCGCAGCTTAAGTTCTGTTCTCGGAATAAACGGAAAACACGATGTACGAACATGTAATAACGCCAAACCGGAGAATAAACACGGGATAGCTAAACCGGTGATTCTTGCAGAGTTAGTGAAGTTAACCGGAGAAAAAGTTTTGACAGTGGCAGGAATAGTTACAGAATTAGTGATGACAAATTATTTTTTAGTAGGAAGGATAAGAAACGGGGATATCGCACAAATTTTACGGAAGAATATGAAATTCCAAATTAACATAAAAATTTCGTACTACTACTACTACTACTTCTCGATCTCATGCTTGAGAAACTGTAGCATATGAATGAAATATGAAACTGTTTCTTAACACAAAGCTTTGTGTTTTTAATAGGCATTTGATAATGGCGGTTTGCGAGTTACATTCTGTTTTGATATTTATGTAAATGAGGTAGATAAGAATGACCATTTGTGCCAAAACAGTCTCGGTTATGTGGCGTGTTTTAAAATCAAGAAGCCACACCAGTCATGGGTACTGTCCGTATTAACAGCGTTTTCAGTATTAGACAACGACATTTTGATTTTTCATGTAGCAAAACGTTTGACGAAATAATAGATTCTTTCGCAGAAATGTAAGCACACGTGTAAAACTTTAGCAAGACTAGAGACAAAAAAATGCTGGGACCTAAGTATTGCAGAAATGTGTACTTTTTTGCTTGTCTCTTGGCTTCACTAGTTGTATGTTTCATACATTTAATTGTATGCCACACAAAAGAGAAAGTTATTAGCTAATAGGCAACAAAGAGTGCAAATTTTCTGAAGACTCTCCTGGTCACAGATAATCACACACAGCATCAACTAATAGTTTCTATTTATTTATTTTTTTAATAAGGGGGGGGGGGGGGGCGTAGGTTGTTAAACTGACCGACTGGGGGAAGGATAGGCACCACAGGACATTTTAATTTCCACTTTCCTGAATATAGGTTTGATGGCTCCCATTTCAAAATATACACTTTTGAATTCCACAGAGTGAAATAAAGTGACGTGCGATAGAAGAATGCTGTGTGAAGAGGCATGGCACTGAACTTTGGCACACTTTAGGTGAAATAACATGTCTTGCATGTCCTTGAACTTATGATTTATATGTGAAACTCTTAAGAAAGATTTGTGATACGGAATGAACATGGGGGGGGGGACACCACTTTTGAGCTTTTGTCCAAGTTCGGAAATATTTTAAATCTGGGGCTGACCACAGTTACCTTATTGACTACTGCATGAATCTAATTATGTAGTGATTAATCTCCCTAAATAAAAACAGAATCTGATAACCACCTCTCAAACAATGCTAATTAATTTGGGGTAAACCTGTAACTTAAGGAATTTGTTTTACTTACAGTATTTTACAGTACATAACAGTAAATCTTTTCCTTAAACTGAACTGGTCATTTCAAAAAGGTCATGTGTCAAAAAAATGGTTCAAATGGCTCTGAGCACTATGGGACTCAACTGCTGAGGTCATTAGTCCCCTAGAACTTGAACTAGTTAAACCTAACTAACCTAAGGACATCACATACATCCATGCCTGAGGCAGGATTCGAGCCTGCGACCGTAGCGGTCTTGCGGTTCCAGACTGCAGCGCCTTTAACCGCATGGGCACTTCGGCCGGCATGTGTCACAAAAGTAAAATTTTACAGGAGAAGGTGAAACTCTCTACACTACAAACCATCTGTGTATATACTGTTCTTTAGGTGTCAATGGTTATAGAGTTTTCAGGCACTGTGTAGCATTGTATTTTTTAAAATTTATAATTTAGCGTAAAAGTAAACTTAAAATTGCTGACTTATGACCTTTCTGCAGTGAGCAACTATTTGTTACGATAAATGAAAGCTATACTTTGAAAAAAAATGTCAATTTTATTACAAAATAAGAAAATATTCTGAACTGAAAACTCTAATGAGACTGCTACTATTTTATGCATTTTCTGAGCCTGTAGCTGCACTTGCTTATAATGATGCTCAAGCAAAACACAATAAAACAAATGAATCTGCTTGATCATCGTTGTCTTGTTTGCTCCACCTACTATTGGCCATTCTTGCAATTGCTCATAAGATTCCATATGCTCATGTGGAACATACTTTTTCATATTCAGTATATCTTGTACTATTTTACCCATTTTTCAGGATGCGCTAACTTATTAGTAAGTACATGATCCTTAGTGAAGCTGTAAAGGAGCTGAAATGTCTCTGTGAATGTACTGTCACAGAAGTGCTCTGTTTCACTTGCCTAGGATAGTGTGCGTCATACTCAAAACTCATAGATTTAGAAGGGGAAAACGAAATTCAGTGCTCCTTAGTAAATGTTACCAAACTTGATTCAGATAGACAAGACTTTTTAAAATAGACTGGCCACCAATGTTTAAATGCTAATATAGCAACATTGTCAATAGTTTCTACTGAGAATTTACTTGCTGCCTTTTTTTTTTAAATCGAATACTCTAAAGAGTATATATAGGTTCTGTCATGATGGCTCATCATCTTCTTTGTACTCTCGTCCCATCTATATCCCTTGAGAGAAAAATGCTCTCCCAGTTGATAAAAGTGTTAACCAAAAATGAATCATTGTGTTATTCTGATCAGCACACCCATTGGAGAACAGGTGAAGCTCAATCATATCTTTGTGGATATGTTTTTGGATATAATGGTATAGAAATAAGCTTACTTAATTTCCACCTTTTGTGGCTTCACCTTCATGGTACCCATAAAAGTGTGAGTGCTTTCTTTTCATATTATGTATGTCAAAAACATTAAGCTATAGCTTTTTGAAATAAAATATACTGCACAAGAATATTTGGAAATGATAACTTTTGTATGTAGTGAACTTCTGCCCACAGAAATTTCTTCCCTTTTCACTGTATACAAAAACTTCACAAAGTTCACTGGAAAAAAAAGAAATAAATAATAATTGGACTGTCTATGGTGAACCACTTACTGGATTGTTGCAGTTTGTTAAACTTAACAAGAAGAAATATGCTACATGTGAAAGCAGCAACAGGGCACCAATGTCTTTTTCCTTAAATTAAACATACTTCCATACATTTCAAAATGGCACGAGCCACTGACTCATGATCTTCATTCATGGAGTGAAGATTTTGAGCTAAGGCAGTGATATCATTTGATAGCTGACTACTGCCCACCTTGCATGTATTAATCTGGCTGCCCTTCATCACCCAGTTCCAACATAGTACTTATTTTTGTAAAAACGATGACTCATGACCTTTCTGCAGTGACCTGTTGAACTGTGGATTAATTTTAGTCAACCCATTTTTATCTCCATTTTGTCTCAATATAAAGTAAATGTCTTTCCTATCTCCCTTACTTTCTTTCCAAAATATTTACTATGAAGGATTTGTGTAAATATTGTGCATCTCAAAGGATAATATATTCCATTATTAATTTATAGCTGTGCATGTTGTTGTTGTGGTCTTCAGTCCTGAGACTGGTTTGATGCAGCTCTCCATGCTATTCCATCCTGTGCAAGCTTTTTCATCTCCCAGTACCTACTGCAACCTACATCCTTCTGAATCTGCTTAGTGTATTCATCTCTTGGTCTCCCTCAATGATTCTTACCCTCCACGCTGCCCTCCAATACTAAATTGGTGATCCCTTGATGCCTCAGAACATGTCCTACCAACTGATCCCTTCTTCTGGTCAAGTTGTGCCACAAACTTCTCTCCTCCCCAATCCTATTCAATACTTCCTCATTAGTTATGTGATCTACCCATCTAATCTTCAGCATTCTTCTGTAGCACCACATTTCCAAAGCTTCTATTCTCTTCTTGTCCAAACTATTTATTGTCCATGTTTCACTTCCATACATGGCTACACTCCATACAAATACTTTCAGAAATGACTTCCTGACACTTAAATCTATACTCGATGTTAACAAATTTCTCGTCTTCAGAAACGCTTTCCTTGCCATTGCCAGTCTACATTTTATATCCTCTCTACTTCGACCATCATCAGTTATTTTGCTCCCCAAATAGCAAAACTCCTTTACTACTTTAAGTGTCTCATTTCCTAAACTAATTCCCTCAGCATCACCCGACTTAATTAGATTACATTCCATTATCCTTGTTTTGCTTTTGTTGATGTTCATCTTATATCCTCCTTTCAAGACACTGTCCATTCCATTCAACTGCTCTTCCAAGTCCTTTGCTGTCTCTGACAGAATTACAATGTCATCGGCGAACCTCAAAGTTTTTATTTCTTCTCCATGAATTTTAATACCTACTCCGAATATTTCTTTTGTTTCCTTTACTGCTTGCTCAATATACAGATTGAACAACATCGGGGAGAGGCTACAACCCTGTCTTACTCCCTTCCCAACCACTGCTTCCCTTTCATGTCCCTCGACTCTTATAATTGCCATCTGGTTTCTGTACAAATTGTAAATAGCCTTTCGCTCCCTGTATTTTACCCCTGCCACCTTTAGAATTTGAAAAAGAGTGTGTGTGTTTGTTTTTGTTTCCGCCATATTTGTGACGTCATGGGTCAAAGCACACGGGCGGGATCGGACGCTTCTGTATTTCCGGTTTTGTGGTCACTAAAGGTCTGAAACACGCTGTAATGTGCTTCGAACCAATCAATGAATGGATGTCCATATTAAGATTAAGGTGGAAATTTTTCAACATAACAATTATAAATGTACATGCACCCACAGAGGAGGCAGATGAACAACAGGAGGATGAGTTTTATACCAAGGTAGATCAGTTGTATGATCAGGCTCCTAAACATGATGTTACCATCTTAATAGGAGACTCGAGTGCAAAAATAGGAAAAGAAGAGGCTTATCAGCCAACTATCGGAAGACATAGCCTCCACGAAATATCAAATGACAAATTTTGCTATAAGTAAAAACATGACTGTCAGCAGTACATGTTTTCCACACAAAAAGATACACAAAGAAACATGGATGTCACCAGATGGACAAACCAGACATCAAATAGACTATATATTGATTGCCTGGATTCACAGATCAGACATAACGGATGTTAGGAGCGAACTTGGAGTTGACTGCAATTCAGATCACCATCTAGTGAGAATTAAGTAGAGGCAAAGGATCTCACTATTGAGTAAACAAAAAGGCCACAAACAGAAGAGTTTTAACATTACAAAACTAAAGTCAGAAGAAATATAGAGAGCATATCAGACAAAAATAGAAGAGGGGATTGAGAACGATACTGACACATCAAATGAACATATAGAAATAATGTAAGACTGCAATCCTCGAGACAGCTGGGGAGGTTTTGGGACATGTACAGGCTCAAAGGAAGGCAGATTGGTTTGATGAAGAACGTATGAGAAGAACTGAGGAGCGTGACATAGCATGAATGAAATTATTTCAGAGACGAACTAGAGCAAAACTGAATGAATATAATGAGAAGTGCCATGTAGCTAAGAGGCATTGCAGAAAGAAGAAAAGATCACCAGAAAAGAAAAAAAATGGAAGAAATTGAATAGCTAGGAGAAGTATGTGAAATGTATCAAAAGATTAAAGATGGAAAGGCTGGGTTTCAAGCCAGAACAAATATATGTAGAGATAAAGAAGGGGGTTTGATAGGGGAGAGTAATAAAATACTTGACAGATGGGCAGAATACTTCCAAGAGTTACTGAACCCAGAAGTGGAAGGATCAGAACAAGAACTGGTGGAAATAACTTATTATGGAACAGAGGTCTTAATACCGGAACTCACACTGGATGAACTACCACAAGCCATTAAGATCTTAAAAAATAATGTCACCTGGAGAAGATCAGATCCAAGTGGAACTTCTCAAATATGGTGGGGAAGCATTGTGTAAAGCAATACATAAAGTAATACTGAACATCTGGCAGCAGGAGAGCATGGCAATGGGGTGGAAAATGGCTATTATGTGCCCCATATATAAAAAAGGAGATAAATTAAACTGCCAGAATTACTGATGAATATCCTTGCTAAATTCTACATATAAAGTGTTTTCCAAGATCCTAACTAGGAGGCTTACTCCCTATGTGGAAGAGAGAATTGGAGACTATCAGGGTGGCTTTAGAGGAAGCAGGTCAACAACTGGCCAAATATTCACATTACACATACTACTTGAAAAGTTTTATGAACATCAAATAAACATAATCAGCTTTATATTGATTTTAAACAAGTCTATGATAGCATCTCAAGAGTGGCATTGTAGAACATCGTGGAAGAGGCAGGAATACCTAAGAAGCTCATTGAACTTTCTATGATGACCCTCAGTGAAACCAGCTGTAAAGTAAAAATACAGGGTGAGATCTCCAGAGAAGTGGAAGTGAAGCTAAGGGACTGAGACAGGGTGACAATATCTTCTCACTTCTATTGAACCTCTGCCTAGAAAATGACATAAGTCAGATAGAGATGAATAGAGGAGGAACCATTTTTAATCATTCACTGCAGTACCTAGCCTATGTAGATTATGTTGCATTACTCGCACGAAACACTGCTGTGATGGCTGATGCCTATCAACAACTAGAGAGAGGTGCAAGGGAACTTGTCCTGGTAGTCAATGTCAAAAAGACCAAATATATGGCAATAACCAACCAGCAAAACCTACCAAATCTCAGGATGGCCAACAAGGAGTTTGAAAGGGTGAGAGACTTCAGGTACCCCGGATCGACTATCACAGAGACAAATGACATCATCAGCGAGGTGAAAGCAAGAATAACAGAAGGCAACAGATGCTACTTTGCCACATTACCCATGGTTAGGAGCTCACTTCTATCACGAAAATCTAAAATCCTCATTTACAAAACAATTATAAGACCAGTTGTTATGTATGGTGCCGAGACATGGACCATGACTGCAAATGAGGAAAGGATCCTTAGCATTTGGGAGAGAAAGGTTCTGCAGAAAATATATGGCCCAATATACGATCAAGAAGGTTGGCGCATCCATACGAATGCAGAATCAGAACAACTGTTTAAAAAACCTGACATTGTCACTACCATTAAAATAAGAAGACTGCAATGGGCAGAACATGTGGTCAGAAAGGAGGAAGATAGAACATGTAAGAGGATTTTTGATGGCAAAGCTGGAGGCAGATGATGGAAGGGATGTCCCAAAAAGAGATGGGTGGACGGAATTGAAGACATGAAAAAGCGGGTGTCAGGGGATGGAGACGGAAAGCCATGGACTGGATAGGATGGCAGGATGTTGTGATGCAGGCCAAGGCCATCCAAGGGCTGTAGAGCTGAGTAGTAGTAGTAGTAGTAGTAGTAATTTGGGCAGTTTCATCATGACAACCCTGCCATTGTATTAGCTTAAAAGGAAAATGGGATTTGTTTTTAACTGATCTGTTTTATCTTACATGGTCATGATGGTCGATGACTGAGAACAGAAGATGATACATTGGTTAAATAAAGCAGGTAAAGGTAAAATGCATTTTTTAAAGTACTTAATGGCTGTTGGTTTTCACCTGATGGAAACATGTCTGAATTTTGTTTCTTTAGATCAAGTAACTGACAGCTATCTACTAATATCTTTGCATTTGCATATCTTCTTTTAGAAACTTTCTAAAATTGCACCTCTTTAATTTATTTTCTTAAGTTGTATCATCTTGGGACTCAAGTTTCTTTGGGGATTATTCTAATATTTAAAAAAAATAATATTTATGAGCTTCTTTATTTCAGGTTGACATACCAAAACATTGTCTGACTTTTTCTGCTACATCAGAAATAGAAGGCAGTGGTTGAGTACCAGCAGTTGTTCACCTCCTAGTAAAGTTATTTAAAAAGAAAAAGAAAAAAGTGTTCAGTTTTATTCCAAAATTCTATAGTGTCTGTTCAATTAGATATGTTGCAGACTGAGTCAGTACCACTCAATGCAGAGTTACAAATTGATCCTTTACACCAATGATGCATCACACTATCCTCTTTGTGTGTGCAAATTCTCCAAACCAACACAGTGAACACTCAGTTTCTCAGAGTGCACCTTGTTAAACAGAAATGACCTGCTAGTACAAGAAACAGTATGTATCAGTGGGTCACGCGCAAGATGAAACACTCCTCGTAAATTTCTTTACAGTCACACTGCATAACAAGGTAAAATGGGTCAATTCGCAGATATAAACTAATCAACAGGTTCACTTCCATATGATTTGCTTGAAATAGTATTTCTAACTGTGTTGAACTACTGACAAGGTTGTCTGCTTATTTTGTGTGTGTTCGCTTCCTACTGCTTTGTGGAATTATCCACAAAGTAATTAATAGCAGATTTGAGCAGCAAGAATATTTTCTAAAGGAAATTACTGCACATCTTGCAGCTGCATCTTTAGGGATCTTGGATTCTTACACTCAACTTACAGTACATTGTCACTGATAGTATAGTTTCACCTGAACTGTGATTTACACAATCACAATACAAGGCTAAAAAAAATTTTCACGTAGTCGATGTATCCTAATCTAGATTTCAGAGTGAAAATATTTCTTTCGGTGCGAAGATCCTCAACAAGCTCCCATCTAGCATAAAGCAAAAAATTAGGCATCCCTACCAATTCATATGAAAATCAGAACACAGGCCTATCAGCCTCTCTTTTTACAGATTCTCTCATCATATAGATTCATGGATTAAAACTTCCTGTTAGCTGTATGGGAAATAACATAATTATTTATTTATCTTATGGCATACACTGAGAGTTTTTGAATCGCAGATACAAATGCGGCTAAAGTACTACATATCAACATTTCAACACATCTCTCCAGTATAGTATAACACAAACAACAACAGTTACAGGTAAACATTGAGGTCTTTTATGCAGGGTGTTACAAAAAGGTACGGCCAAACTTTCAGGAAACATTCCTCACACACAAATAAAGAAAAGATGTTATGTGGACATGTGTCCGGAAACGCTTAATTGCCATGTTAGAGCTCATTTTAGTTTCGTCAGTACGTACTGTACTTCCTCGATTCACCGCCAGTTGGCCCAATTGAAGGAAGGTAATGTTGACTTCGGTGCTTGTGTTGACATGGGACTCATTGCTCTACAGTACTAGCTTCAAGCACATCAGTACACAGCATCAACAGGTTATAGTATTCATCACGAACGTGGTTTTGCAGTCAGTGCAATGTTTACAAATGCGGAGTTGGCAGATGCCCATTTGATGTATGGATTAGCACAGGGCAATAGCCATGGTGTGGTACATTTGTATCGAGCCAGATTTCCAGAACAAAGGTGTCCCGATAGGAAGACGTTCGAAGCAATTGATCGGCGTCTTAGGTAGCACGGAACATTTCAGCCTATGACTCGCGACTGGAGAAGACCTAGAATGACAAGGACACCTGCGATGGACGAGGCAATTCTTTGTGCAGTTGACGATAACCCTAATGTCAGCGTCAGAGAAGGTGCTGCTGTGCAAGGTAACGTTGACCACATCACTGTATGGAGAGTGCTATGGGAGAACCAGTTGTTTCCGTATCATGTACAGCGTGTGCAGGCACTATCAGCAGCTGATTGGCCTCAACGGGTACACTTCTGCGAATGGTTCATCCAACAATGTGTCAATCCTCATTTCAGTGCAAATGTTCTCTTTACGGATGAGGCTTCATTCCAACGTGATCAAATTGTAAATTTTCGCAATCAACATGTGTGGGCTGATGAGAATCCGCACGCAATTGTGCAATCACATCATCAATACAGATTTTCTGTGAACGTTTGGACAGGCATTGTTGGTGATGTCTTGATTGGGCCCCATGTTCTTCCACTTACGCTCAATGGAGCATGTTATAATGATTTCATATGGGATACTCTACCTGTGCTGCTAGAACATGTGCCTTTACAAGTACGACACAACATGTGGTTCATGCATGATGGAGCTCCTGCACATTTCAGTCGAAGCGTTCGTACGCTTCTCAACAACAGATTCGGTGACTGATAGATTGGTAGAGGCGGACCAATTCCATGGCCTCCACGTTCTCCTGACCTCAACCCCCTTGACTTTCATTTATGGGGGCATTTGAAAGCTCTTGTCTACGCAACCGCGGTACCAAATGTAGAGACTCTTCGTGCTCGTATTGTGGACGGCTGTGATACAATACGCCATTCTCCAGGGCTGCATCAGTGCAGCAGGGATTCCATGCGACGGAGGGTGGATGCATGTATCCTTGCTAATGGAGGACATTTTGAACATTTCCTGTGACAAAGTGTTTGAAGTCACACTGGTACGTTCTGTTGCTGTGTGTTTCCATTCCATGATTAATGTGATTTGAAGAGAAGTAATAAAATGAGCTCTAACATGGAAAGTAAGCGTTTCCGGACACATGTCCATGTAACATATTTTCTTTCTTTGTGTGTGAGGAATGTTTCCTGAAAGTTTGGCCATACCTTTTTGTAACACCCTATATAGTTTGTCACACCACTCATCACTGTCAGAAAATCTTTGAGAGGACCCTTGTAGGCACATGTTGGACATGTTGATATATCATGAGTAATTGTCTATCATTCTGCACCACAGTCCAAGATGGTGGTGAAGATTTACCCCACTTGTGAAGAATGTCTGCACATCTTCCATGGCCCATCAGGTTGCAGTTCAGGGTAGTCCAAATTGCCTGACACTGGTCAAGTCCAGGGGGTATCTCCTTAATACAACACAGTTTCAGGCATTGTAGAGGACAGTATTGCTGTCAACAGTGTTTCATTGAAAACAAAGAATTCATTTTCAGTAAGGATCCTGTCTATGATAAGAGTGGAATGTCTCGATCTTAATCTTCTTCCCTCCTCAGGGAAAATATTGTCCAATATTGTAAGGCCAGGGTTATCGACAACCTTCTGGTACTGATTTAGTAGCATACTCTTCTGTCTTATATCAAGATGTGGAATTTGACTTAAGATAGGTAACCTGTAGGTGGAGTAAATCTTATTGAGCCACTAACAATGTGCATGGATTTGTAAGCTCTACATCTACCTTTTTCACAATGCTCTGCTGCTGAATATAATAAATCCAGTGCTGATACTCAAAGACTGTGTGGTGATGTTCCCCAAATAGTTCCATAGAGCTTGTGGAGATTGTTGTTTTTACTTTCAATTTTAGTAAATGTTCATATCAAGTGCTCCTTAAAAGAAAGTGTCCTGTTTAAGATGATCCCAACACATTTTGGATGCATGTTATGAGATAGCTTGTCTCCCTCAAGATAGACATCGATCTGTTTGGTCGATGAAAATGTGCAGCTTCTGTCTTATTTGGATTTGATTGTAACTTCCATTTATGGAAGTAGTAGCTTCAAAGATTTTATGTTATGTGGCTATTGCCCAGTCATCTGCATAGCCAAACTTTCTGGACTGTGTTGGAGGCATATCAGATATATACAAATTAAACAGATGAAGAGCATGGACAAATCCCCGTGTAAGGCATTGTTCAGTACTTTGGAGAGCTAATGATTTTTCCTGTAGTTAAAGTAAAAGCCCTTCCAGCTAATAATTGTCAGTTAGTTTTGTCGTCGTTCTGCACAGAATAAGTTATAATGATTTATATATATAGTAGTTCATGCCTACAAACTATATCACATGCTGCACTTAGAGCAATGGAAGTAACTTGTGTTTTCTGCTTCATTTGATAGCCTGCTTCAATAAATATTGTTAATGCTAAGACTAAACCAGCACAGCTCTGTCTTGGTTAGAATCCAGCTTGTTCAACTGGAAGGTACTGACAGATCGCTGGGCAGATCTGACTATAAAGAATTCTTTCATGGAATTTATAAACAGCACTCAATAGTGCAGTTGGGGAACAGTTCTTTGGCTGGTCTGATGGCTTGCCAGGTTTTATTATTGCTATGATTTTTTATTGCTCCATTTTTTTGCAGAACTGAACCAAATATTACACTGTCAGAGTAGAAATCTGTCAGCCAGCGTTCTGCATAGTTCCCACAATGCAGAAGAAGCCTGCAATGGATTCCATCACTGTCTGGGACCTTTCCAGGTTTAAATTTTAAGAACAGGAGAAATTTCAGACACAGAGAAAGTTCTTGAAAAGTCAGATTGTTCATCAGTGTTCTTTTTGGGAAAAGTAAGTTGTCATCTGATATATCTTTTATGAATTTTGTACATTGATGTTCTGGATGGAAACAGTAAATGTGATGCAATCCTACTAACTGATATATAAGAATTGTTCCTTACATTTATTTTGTTTCCATCCAACTTCTTTAATGATGACCATGCTCTTCTACCTGATGTTTGAAAACTGTGTTACTCAATAGTCTTGATCCATCTAGTACATCTGGCTGTATTAACATTATAAAGTAGGTTACCCACATTTCTGGCTCACCGCTTTTTAGAAATTCATTGTTTCTTGTTAGTTTCATCCCAGCCTGAAATATATTGCTTGTGTCACCCCCTAGGCATTACCTTGTTTGCTGCACTTATCATAGCTCCAACAAGTCTCTCGTAACTTGCTTTTGGGGGAACCCAACAAAGACATCTGTGCAGATTTTTAGGAAATGCTTACTACTTTGCTTCTCTAAAGTTACATGTAGGTCATGGAAAGGACGATACAAGTGTGATACTTGCCCCAGTCAGTATTAGATAGAACTGGCTGCATGGGTGGTCTTCTCATACAAACCAGGATCTTTGAAGAGGTAGCTTACTCTCATTAATTGTCACAAAGGATAGTTTGGGATTATACTCCTGTCTCCATGCTGCTGATACAAATGTTTCTTTATCCTTTGCATCTAATACCAAAGATAAGTTATTGTCTTCTACACAATCTACAATTATTTCAACATTTTCATTAAACTTCCACTCAGTATGGTGACCGTCAAAATCTCCAAAATATATGGCAGGATGTAGTGATACTGAAATGACCTACGGAGGCACAGATATAGCTGGAGGTTTGAATATATTAATTACACTGCAATGACCTACGGAGGCCCAGATATAGCTGGAGGTTTGAATATATTAATTACTGTTAGTTCTCCAATTTTTCTGGTAACTTTGTGGATGTTATTGACATCAGATAAAGAGCATAGATGTACATTCTGAATAAAACATCATATGTAAGTTACCACTCGATAAGCATGATAGTACATTGCTCCTTGCAAGTCAAAGCCACTGATCTTAATGATCCATTTGATCTTCATTTTCAATATGGGCTTCCTGAATATCAACAATGTCAGTGTCATATTTTGATAAAATCTTCTGTAAGTTTTGGCACTTTGATTTTCTTATGCCTTCAATACTGATTTGACAGACCTGAAAAATAGATCCAATGTTTATAGTTTTAGAGTCTTCAAAAGAAGTGAGTCCAAGTGTTGCGACAAATTCATTTTTGCCTGAAGATTGTTGAGATTATCTGGTTGCATTTTCTTCTCAGCTTTAGGGAAGTAACAACTTTTCAGTTTAAAGCTGCATTGCATGTATAAGGGACATTCAAAGAGAAACGAGCCGGGGGCATAATTACAGAAACCAGTACCTGCATGTTAGAAGTATTGACTATGGCTGTTGAGACACTTGTCCCACTGTGACACAAGGTGGTGAAATGGCTGTCTCATAAAATTCCCAGGGCTGCGATGTTAACCACTTCTGCACATATAGCTGGATGTCGTCGTCCGAGGTGAATTGTTTGCCCCTGAGAGCCTTATTTAAGGGGACCAAAAGATGGGCCTCTTCTGATTAACTTCCTGCTGCAAGGGACAACAGTGAATGTCCAGATTTACTTGCAAACCTTGACCATGCTTTGCCAAGCGATGAAACCAAAACGACCAGGCAATCTCAATTGTGGGGTCATTCAGCTACACGAAAATGAAAAGCCTCATACGGCCAACACAGTTGTGGCACTCCTGCAGAAATTCAAATGGGAGGTTCTCGGCTACCCACCATACAGTCTGGACCTCTCTCCTTGTGATTATGCCATTTTTGGTCCCCTTATAAAGGCTCTGAAGGGCAAACGATTCGCCTCAGACGATGATGTCCAGCTGTATGTGCGGAACTGGCTAACATCGCAGCCCTGGGAATTTTACAAGTCAGCCGTTCACTACCCTGTGTCACAGTGGAACAAGTGTCTCAACAGCCAGGGTCAATACTTCTAACATACAGGTACTGGTTTCTGCACTTATGCCTCCAGCTCGTTTCTTTCTGAGCCCCCTTATACTATCATAAACAGGCACTATTGCTAAAGATACATGTAATAGCTACTTATTGTAGTTAACAAAACAGCAGCCTTTTTTTAAGAGGTGCTTAATCTCATTCCACATTCTTGAACATTTTACTCCTAATGAGATCTACAGGAAACGATGCTTGACTTTATTTATTTTTTAATCCTTATTTTTGGTGGTGACTTAAACGTTCCTGTAAATGTTATTGCTTTCAACAACCTATATTCTGCATTCTTGATCTGATCTAACAGATATTAAGAAAACACTGAACATGTATCACTTACAAAAATAGTCTTGAGCGTGTTACCATCATAAAATTGTATTTTCTTTCTAATTCATAATTTTATTTGTGATCTTGTTCTTATATCCAAAGTAATTATGAGTATGCTCTAATTTACACATTTTTGTAACATCAGTTATTTGCGTTGTGTGTCTTATAACATATTTTATTTATGGGCATGTATGTACTCCTGTACCCTTGTTTTACTGGTACAAGGACATGAAGGACCACAAGTTACAACAATTAAGGTAATAAGCTTAGCATCTGGAATCACATGGATTTCTCCAGTGCTATAAATTATTTCATGGTCTTTAGACAGAAGGTATAATTTTTAATACATATATTTATAGTAACTGGAAAAGCATTTCTTTTCTCTACTTTTATTAAGAGCTGTTAACACAGTTTACTTATGATCCGACAGTTTGTGTGTTTATTGAGCTGTGGTGCTCATTTATTTTTGATAGGCGTGTTTCTCTAGATTTGTAAATAATAAGTTGCTACTGCTCAAATGTCCTCTTCTGCCTTTTAAAATAATCTTTATTTATTTGTCGTAGGGTAACTGCATAGATATTGTCATCTTCGTAAATATGGCAGGTTGTATTAATAGATTCAGCTTATCCATTGTGGTTTATTTATATCATCTACATCTCTATTCTGCAAACCACTGTGAAGTGCATGGCAGAGAATACATCCCACTGTACCAGTTATTAGGGCTTCTTCCTGTTCCACTCACATATGGAGCATGGTTCTAATCTTGTTCTCACAATCCCTATGTGATATGAAGGGGGTTGTAATATATTCCTTGAGTCATCATTCAGTTCTTCCAACATCTCTGTGACGCACTCCCACGGGTGCTCATTTGTGCTGCCCTTCTCTGTATACATTCCAAATGCCCTGCTACTCGAATTTCATACAGTTCCCACACACCAGAGCAATATTCTATGATGGATCACGAGTGATTTGCAAGCAACCTCCTTTGCAGACTGATAGCATTTCCCTAGTATTCTGTCAATAAACTAAAGCCTTCTACCTGCTTTATCCAAGTGTGAGCCGATGTAATTATTCCATTTCATGTCCTGACTAAGTGTTACAACCAGGTGTTTGTATGAGTTCACTGTTTCCAACTGTGGCTCAGTGATATTATATTAATGGGTTATTATGTTTTTTGATTTTGTGAAGTGCACAATTTTACATTGCTGATCATTTGAAGCAAGTTGCCAATCTTTGCACCACTTTGAAATCTTGTTAAGGTGTGACTGAATATTCATGCAGCTTCATTTGTAGTATTACCATTTATTATGGTTTATCAACAAGTCTGTGTCGTTCACCAGCCAAGACTGAATAGATTGTGTCAAATTAGTGTTTAGACTGTACTTCATTGTAGACAACTGGACCATCTGCAAAAGGTCTGAGGCTACTACTGATATTATCAGCAGGATCATTAATATACGACGAACAGTAAGGGACCGAATACACTTCCCTGGACCACGCTGAATGTTACTTCTAAATAAGTTGATCATCTTCATACAAGATAACATGCTGCATCCATCCTGCCAAGAAGTCCTCAACCCAGTCACTCATTTTGTCTGTCTTGCATGATCATACTTTTGATAATAAGTGTAGTTGTGGTGATGAATCAAATGCTTTTCAGAAATCAAGAAGTACCACATATACCTGAAGGCTTTGATCCATGGCTTTGAGGATGCTATGTAACAAAAGTGCAAGAGTTGTGTTCCACATGATCTATGTTTTTTGAAAAGCATGCGGGCTGCCAAAAGCATGGAGGAGGTTGTTCTGTTTGAGATAACTCATGATGTTTTGGCACAGAATATGTTCTAAGATTCTACAACAAATGACTGTCAAGTTATTGAACAGTAGTTTTGTGGCACTTCTGCTACCCTTCTTGTAAATAGGTGTGACCCGCCTTTTCTTCTGGCTACTAGACTTGGTTTTTTATCTGAAGGATCCACAATAGATTATAGTTCACAGAGGGACTGATTCAGCTGCAAATTTGGTATAGAATCTGATAGGAATTCCATTGGGCCCTGTGCCTTTGTTCAGTTTTAATGATTTCAGCTGTTTCACAATAAAACATTACAGGAGTGTGAGAATCAAATCAGTGCTATACTCCTGGGTTTTCTTTTGAAAGAAACCTTTGGAAACAGGAGTAAACATTTCTGATTTTGCTTTGCTACTCTCATTTTCAGTTCCTGTCCCTCCACGAGTAACTGGACACTAACTTTTGTTTCACTAACAGACTTTCCATACAGGCAGAGTTCTTAGGGTTTTGTGAAAGATCATTTGACAATATTGTGCTATGGTAGTAATTTGGACTGTATATTGTGGAAGCCATCTCCCATCAAGAACTGTTCTACTGGGGCATATATATCCAGTGCATCGTCAACCATTCTTTTAAACTTGACACATAGTTCCTCTACATGCTCCTGTCCTAAGATGAAAGTCTCAAGATCCTCATTGAGATATGACATTACTGCTTCTTTGTTTAGTTTGCATTATTTTCCCATTTGTGTTAAGTTTGATTAATTAGGCATCTTACACTATCATTTCATTCCTACTTCATCATTGATCCACTCAGTTTTTCTAAACATGGCAGTTTGTTACATCTGATAGTGACACATTGAATTTGTTGCGACATGGTTTGTAGAAAATAAATATATACAATGGACACTGGGAAAAATTGTTGAGTGACTGACTTCCTTTTAAAGACAGGAGTTACCAAACTTACATTTGCAATGCTTATTTCAGATTAGTTATTGTTGCTTGGCAACAGATAAAGTAAGGTAAATCGTTTTCAGGTTTGAATACTGCCCCCAACAAGCTTTGCAGACAGTAGACAGGTAATTCAATGAAATCTAAAGAAAATAGCTCATTTTCTTGAAGCAGAACATGCAGGTATAATAATGTGCATTCACTTCAGATACTGAAGTAATTGAATGCTGACCACAAAACAATAAGAAAAAATGTTTTCCTCAGAATAGCTGATCCAACATCAGGCTCTAGAAGCTGATTGTTTTTCAGGAAATAGTTATAATAGCTGATGAAAGAGTGTTTTGGCACCAGTACTGGAATGAAAATGGTAAAAAGTAGAGTAGAAATGTCCAGAATATCCACTTGAAGAAAACTCAGAATATAGTCATTGATGTTAAATATGTCTGAAACAGTTATTTGAGATACTGGGGATATAGAGCCTATGCCATTTGAACTATATCTATGACCGTTAAAAATAACAATCGATGGACAGTGAAATATGGATGTTTTTCAATCAGCATTGTACAAAAAGGCTCAATTTCCAAGGAAAAGATCAAATTATCTTTCATCATGATAATGCTTATCCTCACATGGTCTGACCCACAATGTAACAACCATAATTACCTAAAATTGTTCTTGACCACTTATTAACTTATTGCATCTTGGCCAAAGATCCTCAGACAGAAGCCAACCGGCAATACAGCAACAAACATGGTTAGCTAATCATAGTGCATTCTCACTGCAGTCTAGTTATAGCTCTTTCCAGCTATACAATGTATTTTCTTCAAACCAACAACTCAGCTTCATGGAACTGCATGGATTCCTATAATGTGGGCCTGACAGCAGCCCACAAGCGATTTCAACGTGAACATAATTTATGCAGTTAGAACTGTTGTTTACAGTGCTCATTGTTGGTAAAAAATTTACAGTATAGGAGTTACAAACAGTAGACACATTTCATTTATACTACTACTAGTAATAGGAGTAGTAGCTTTATTCATCTGTATATCTCTTTTTACAAGGATATAGGACATGTCAAAGTATGTACAAGTTTAGACTAATTTAAAATAAGCTAATTGGTATACACATGCATTTACAGACTTCTAGTTAGAGGCAATCATTAGATTTACTCCTGGTATACAGTGCGTTCTTAACAAATTACTTTTTAAATAATGTAATGCCACACTATTCACTCATACCACACTATTAGTCACACTATACATACATTGTTTCATAACACTTCACTCAAATGGTTCAAATGGCTCTGAGCTCTATGGGACTTAACATCTGTGGTCATCAGTCCCCTAGAACTTAGAACTATTTAAACCTAACTAACCTAAGGACATCACACACATCCATGCCCAAGGCAGGATTTGAACCTGCGACCGTAGCAGTCACGCAGTTCCAGACTGAAGCGCCGAGAACTGCACGGCCACACCAGCCGGTGCACTTCACTCACTAAACAAACACACACACACACACACACACACACACACACACACACACACACACACTTACACTGGTGATCTCTGGGCCATTTTCTGTACTGCAACTTTCCAATTGCTATCCTGAAAAATTGAGTCAGCATCCCTCTATAATGGGTGAAATGTTGAGTTCAGAAAGAGGAAGAGGTGTTAGTATTGTGCTATGCATAGCTTGGGGTGAGTATTTCTAGAAAAGGAAAAAATTAGGAAAAAACATAGTGTGAAGGTGTTAGGTGGAATGTTTTATAATTATTATTATCTATATTTGTATAACATAATGTTTTTTTTTACCAAACCCTTACTCTTTACATGATGCAGTGATAGGCTAATTTATTCGATATGTCTTCTGTCTAAACCATTCAGCCAATGACTGACACTTCCTATAGCGTAATCAGTCAACAGGGAACTTAGTTACAAATTTTCAGTAGATACACAGTAGCATATCATCATAATATAATGACTGCAGTGAGCAATGTAATGTCTTTTTTTCTAACAAACCTATATTCATACAAGTATTGTATTCAACGTGAGAATTGAGAAATGAATGTGTGTACCAGTAAAGTAGGCCTATTAAACATTGTACACAGCTGCTGTTTGGCGAACGTGAGTATGAGAAAAGTGTTGTGGTTATACACGCAGTAGTTAAATTTTACTGCAACTTAAAGAAATAAAATCTAGCCCAAACTTATTGTGAAGAGGTAAAAGACTATACAACATGGCATGATAGAATTACTTTCTTCGTACTGGTATGATACACAAAGGACTCGGGGTAATTACACTGAAATTACGTTGTCATGTACGCCTACTTACATATATGTATGCGATTGCTGGATTTCCCTTTGTACAGTGTAATTACTGGTACATTTTCTTATTTGTAACATTCTATTAATATGTACCGCTATCTGAAAACCAATGAGATTTTCATATTGTACATCCCGCTACCTAAGTTCACGTGTGGGGTGACCGACTCTCACGAAAGTAATAATTTACAAATTCACTTAAGTTGCGCGGTTTTTAGCGATGTTCACTGTTTGTATTTCTGGTCATTATTAGGCCAATACATTGCCCACATATGTACTTCAGTACGCCGTACCGCCAAAATGTCTCCACGCTGATGCGCACAAATTCCATAACCCAATTAAAAATGCCTTTCACTCTAGTCTATAAAGTTAACTTCAGTTTTACATTCCTTATTTGCTTTCCCGCTGTTGCAAGAGAGAACTTCTTTGGACAATACAATCATGGTTGTTATAGATCACGTAAAACGACTCCTTCGGTAGCTCAGTTGGTAGAGCGGTGGACTGTAGAGGAATGTATGGCAGATATCCATAGGTCGCTGGTTCAAATCCGGCCCGAAGGAAAATTTTTAGCGCCTCTTACAAGTATCACTTTACATTTACGCAGCTTAAACGATACCAATAATAAACAAAATTATTTGTTGGGTTATCTTCAACGTTTATGTGCTCTTGCATTTGCAGTCACTGTACTCAAATGAAACCTCAAAAAGACTGTTAGTTAATACTTTTTCTCTCAAAACTTCATCGTCATACACGTCGGCGTGCCGTTTCGCAGGTGTTTTGTGGTATTTCCACCACTAGTAATGCTTCCCAAAAAACTGAAATTACAGTGTAAACAAGGGCAAAAGTGAAAATGCATTAATCTTCAGTTGCCCATTTCTCCAGCTAAAATTAATGTTATAAAATTAAAGTTTTGTGTTTATATTGTGCTTCTCCTTCGTAACAACTGCAATTGTACTTTCGTGCGACTCTTAATTCCTAATTTCGTGTAGCCCTTTCAAAAATTTACGACCCTGCCAGGATTCGAACCTGGAATCTTCTGATCCGTAGTCAGACGCGTTATCCATTGCGCCACAGGGCCGATGAGGAACTGAGATCTAACCACAGGCAACTTGTAGTGAACGATATCAGCATTAAGCTTTGCTAATGTTTCTGTGCTATGGGTCATAGTTTATGACTAATGTCATTGAACGATAGTACATTTTACGGGTTTTAGTGAAAGTGCATTTCACTGAAGTCTAAGAGTCGACAATCTAGACATAAGATTCGGACCCACTCGCAAAATCGTGTTACAGGCTACATCTGTATTTGCAAACCAACATGACGTGCTTATCAGAGTGTGCGTCCCATTGGACACTTGTTACGGGTTTTTTCGTGTTCCATTCACGTGGGAAGAACGATTGTTTGAAAGTCTGTGCGCGCTGCAATTATTCTAATCTTATCCCCTCTATCCCTATTTAAGTGATACGTAGGGGATAGTTGTATATTCCTAGATTAATTATTTAAAGCCAGTTCTTGAAACCTTGTAGACTTTCTCTGGATAATTTCTGTCTTTAAGAGTCTTCCAGTTCAGTTCCTTCAGATGTATCTCTGCTTAGCAACGTAAACAGAGATCGCAGTTTGGTTCGCATTGTGAAATAATTTAAAAATATAGTTGTATTACAGACAGTTATACTTTGAGCGGTGTCCATTATCGTTCATAGCCTTCTGACAAGCAATTACACAAAAGTTTCGTTTATCTGGGACCAGAATATCGGCTTTTACGGCCGTCCTGAGCGGACGCGCTTCTGTTTGGATTTTATGACTCTGCGTAACAGTGTTGTGTAAAATTGTGATGTGGTGATGCAGCATTTTAGTTTCCTTGTTTTCGCGAGCTGTTAACTGCTGACATGGCAACAATGTTTCCCAGAAAGCTTACAGACTTCGATTTGACAAAGCAACCCGTAATGTTCAACCAAGTTCACTAGAAATTCATGACTGGATCGTTGACGTTATTGGCATTACTTCGGATCAGACGCACGCTGCTTATTATGACTTGGAGCAATACTGCTTTTTTGTGAAGCTGCTTTCCCCGTTGGTGCTGGAACGGATTTTGCAGAAATTTGAAGGAAAAGCTGAATTCCGCCATCGCGATAATTCGGTGAATACAGTTACCATTTCAAATGCTGATGTTGATTATAAACAAGTCAGAGTATTTAATTTGCCCCCTGAGGTAGAAAGGTGCTACTTAAAAGACGCACTATCTAAATACGGTGGCATCAGGCAAATTCGTAATGAACGATGGTCAAGCCAGCATAGATTGCAATGCTTTAGTGGTGTTCGTTCTGTCGATATGCATGTCAAACAAAACATTCCATCTCACATTTTGGTTTGTGGCTACAAAGCGCACGTTATATACAATGGACAGACTTTGACTTGTCATATATGTAATAAAAGTAGGCATCTCCGGCAAAACTGTCCAAAAAAGGTGTTTGTATTGAAGAATAATTTACAACAGCGTAAAAGGTTAACACTGGCTGATATTGTGACTGAAAATCAGATGACGGGTGGTGAAGTTTCCAGCATTTCGGGGAATGTAGACGACAGGCCACAAAATACTCTTGAAGCATTTCCACCTTTACTCAGGAAAGACACTGTAGACAATCCGGCTGGAAAAAGTAGTATAGCCACTAACAAGAGACGTCGAACTTGTGACGGCAGTAGCGCAGATAAAGAAGATATCAACCTGTCGCTGAAAGCTGTTGTGACATTCAGAAAACAGTACTGGAAACTGTTTCAGACAATATTGTCAGAATAGATTCGAACTCTGAGTCAAGTACATCAGTAGACAAATCGAATACGCCACCATCACCTGAACAGGTCGAAGTGACATCAGAGTCCCATTCTGTTGCGCTGGACGCGTCAGTAGATGGCAAAGCGCTGCTCTTGGTGACGCCACAACCCCGCGCTGCAGTACCCGTACGTCAATCAATGCAGACAGATTCACTCGCGGATGCAACTGAAAGCAAACATGACGAGGTAGCGAGTGATTGTCAACAACAGGCGACGTCACAGCCAAAATCCCAAGACGAAGAAGCGGAGTTTTACAGCAATAACACACAAACAGTAAACGAAAGTGTTCATAGAAGTGATGGGACATTGGAAGAATGTTTGCAAACTGCTTCTTCGCCGCCTTTGGCAGACGAGATGGTGGCACACGACTGCCCCTCAGATCCACCGACACCGCTCTCGGTGGAAAACTGCTCAGGGGGTGGGCGGAGCAGACATTCGGTGAAGGCCAGTGTCTATGCAAACCGCAAGAAAAGTAAAAAGAAAGGTTCTAATGCAAGCCGTGACGGTGGTCTCCAGTCAGAGTCTCAGGAAGTATCCGGCATGGAGTGGCATGAAATGATAGACTAGCGGGAAAAAGGTCACTCCCTATGTTACAGTCATATACGATTACCACGTTAAACATTAATAGGATACAGTCGGGTGTTAAAATAGCTGCTCTGAAACAGTTTCTGTATGAGTCAGCGACGGATATTGCTCTCCTACAGGAAGTGGTATTCTCACAATTAAAATTTTCCAATTACGTTGATTTTTACAATATTTCCATTGAAACGAATGTTGGCACGGCCATTTTAGTTAGAGAAGGCATCCCCGTACATGATGTTGAGAAATTAGAATCGGGGCGAGGTATTGGAATAAATGTAGCAGGAGTTACTATAGTCAATTTATATGCTCCTTCTGGCAGCAGTAATAGAGCTGCAAGAGCCACATTCTTTAATGAAAGCGTAATTTATTTACTGAGGAAAAACTCCCTCCAACTTATAATAGGGGGAGATTTTAATTGTGTATTGAGTCGAAAGGATCAAATCCCCAACTTCAATTACTCAACTGACTTGAGATGTCTTGTTGTTGATTTAAAATTAAAAGATGCGTGGGAAATAAAATACCCAACAATGGTGAACTTCACTCATATTGTTGCCAATTCCTGAAGTAGAACTGACAGAATTTACGTATCGGAAAATTTAGCAGATAGTTTTTCCGATCACAGTGCGTTGTTGACCTGCGTAAATTTAACACCACAACCTACCCGAAGAGTAAGAAGCCAGTGGAATCTAAATATATCTTTATTATCAGAAGAAGACTTAGAAGATGCCCTAACCAGAGCTTGGGAAATGTGTCTCCGTTCACTGAACAACTTTCCAAGTGTGATAGAATGGTGGACCCAACGAGCGAAACCGAAGCTAAGGAAAGTTTTAATATCTTTTAGTATAGATATGGCCAGAGAAAGGAAACAGACTGTAGAATTCTACTACAGCGTGCTCAGGGACCTCTACGATCAGACAGATGCAATTCCTACAAGATTAAAAGAAATCAAGAAAATAAAAGCAAAGTTAATAAGTCTGAAACGTAAGGAACTGGAGGGACTTAAAATAAAATCCAAAGCAAAGTCAGTCACTGAAGATGAGACTGCTGCATTGTACCACCTTGTCCGACACGCCAAGAATAGAAGAAGAAGTTTCATGGATGAACTTCAAATAGATGATGGTACCATAATCACCACCCAGAAGGAAATAAAGAGATCTCAGCATACTATGAACGTATGTATGCGTCAGGGGAAACAAACGAAGAAGAATACAATGAGCTCTTTGGTACATATCTTCCACGAATATCGCGAGATGATGATGAGAACATTTCTTCGGACATCACCAAGGAAGATGTATTAGAAATCGTGTGCAGCTCCCCTGCTAGAAAATCTCCAGGACCTGACGGACTGCCCATTGAATTCTATAAACGATTTTGGACCCTAATAGGAGAAAAGTTCACCGAAATTGTCAATGAAGTCTTACAAGGAAAGCCAGTGCCTGCAGAGTTCAAACAATGCAAAATCGTGTTGATTCCGAAGAACAGAGGCTGCAAAAAAATAAACAACCTACGGCCGACTTCGCATTTAAATTCAGATTATAAAATTATAGCTCGAGTAATTAACAAGCGCTTTACACCATGCACTGCTGACATCATATGTCAACAGCAGACTTGTGCTTTTAGAAGAACGATTTTACAAACTGCGGCTTTGTATCGCGATTTCATTGCTCTAGCGCAGGCAAGTAACATAAAATGTGGACTGCTTTTCATAGACTTCCATAAGGCATTTGATCAAATTAATCACAAATACCTGATAGAGATAATGCGCCGAATGGACTTCCTGCCAAAAACCATCGACATCATCAAGTACATGGCAATGGGTGTTACTGCACAAATCTCCGTTAACTGTCAACTGACAAAAAAAATTGAAATAAAAAGGGGTGTTACCCAAGGAAGCCCCTTATCCATGCTCCTGTTCGTTATATCGCTGGAACCTTTCTTGAGACAGCTACCTCACAGGCTGACAGGCCTTACCATTCAAGGAACAAGGACCGTGGTAGGTGCTTACGCGGACGATGTAGGCGTAATCATCAGAGACCAAACAGATGTGACACAACTAGAGATGATACTTGCAAAATACTGTTCCGCATCAGGTGCGAGGGTAAATGAAAATAAAAGTAAATTTCTAAATATAAAGCGGCTTGCTAACTTACGCATTGAGTGGGCGAATCATGTTAATGAACACAAAGCTCTTGGAATGGCATTGACAACGTCCCTTTTAAAAATGATAGCAATTAATTGGCGGGAGGTGGCAAGAAAAATCAAGGGAGCTTTGATTGAAAACTGTCAACGTAGCATAGACCAGTTCCAGAGAATACTGTTTATCAACACGTATATTTTATCCAAGGCCTACTACATAGCACAGGTTCTCCCCATTCCATCACTGGTGGCGAAGACGATCATGTCCACCTTAGCAAAGTTCTTGTGGAAAGGGGAATTGTTTCGAGTGCCGGTGAAGACAGCAGTTTTGGATCCAAGCAATGGAGGAATGGGTCTAACCGACATCAAGTCTAAAGCGATGGCACTGTATGTCAAACGAACATGGAGCGTAATGTGTAATGATCCAGGGTGCATTACAGCAAAACTATACGATGTTGTCAGGCGAGAAAGTGTAGAGCCGCCGATAAATATACAAAAAATAAGTTTTAAGCTGAAACACATTAGGGAGTATTATGTTGAACTAAGTTACCTCAGCAAAAAGATTTTAAACTCCAAAAACGTTATAGCAAAGGCGATTTTAGCTGAAAGACGGAAACATGAAAGGAAAAATACCATAGAAACCAAATATGCTGGAATAGCATGGAATGTGGTCTGGAAAAACATCAGTACTGATGTTCTTTCGTCTGACGTGAGAACAGCGTGGTACAAGGTAGTCAATAACATCATCAGCACTAATGAGCGTCTCTTTGCCATCGGTTTAAGTGACACAAACCTCTGCAGCAAATGCAACCTCGTTGATAGTGTGCCTCATCGTTACACTTGTGGAGATCGGATTATCAACTGGAGGTGGACCAGGGAGAAAATTGCTCAAATAACAAGAACTTCAGCAAACAATGTACTGACTAACATTTTCTTCAGACCGGAGGAAAGTTACTACCCTCAGGCAAAAAATAACGCAGTGATTTGGTTAATGGGCAAATATACAAGTTATTGTAGAATGAAGGCTTTCACGACCAGGTGACATGGCTGTTGATATACTTTCCGGGATGTGAGGTCGTGGTCCAAAAACTTTCCTGCTCCTTACGTTTCGTCCAGAACTGCGCTGGACTTCCTCTGAGGCGCTGCTCCGCTGAGTCTTGCCGACCGACTGGTCGGGTGTCTGAGAGCGACTTATATATTGTGGGAAACGGGGGTGTGGTTCAGGTGACACGTGATGAGCAGTGATAATCCATAGCAAAGATGAGGTTGACTATCGATTACCACCTTGTCAAAGATAAAAATTGTTAGCAATTTTGTAGAGCCACTGATAATCCATAGCAAAGATAAGGTTGACTATCGATTACCACCTTGTCCAAGATAAAAATTGTTAGCAATTTTGTAGAGCCACTGTCCATATATCGCTAAGTTTCATAGCGTCCTCTTTCCTATTGAAATTATCGTGATGTTTATAAATTTCGATAGCTTCTCTATATAGCCGTGGATAGTAATTTAACGTTGTAGATAAAACTTCGGTATCCGAAAACTTCACTTGGTGGTTGCCTGGTTGAAGAGCATGTTCCGCTACAGCTGACTTTTCTATTTTTCCAAGTCGACAAAGACTTTTATGCTCTTTCAGTCGCGTGTTTACGCTTCTTTTTGTAGTACCAATGTAAACTTTACCACAGGTACATGGAATTTTATACACACCACATGTCGACAGGGGAGGGCGTTTATCCTTCACAGATCGTAGTACTTGACTTATTTTCTTTGTTGGTTTAAAGATCGGTTTTATGTCATGTTTTCGTAAAATCTTACCGATCCGATCTGTTACTTTTTTAATAAAAGGGGAGAACTACTGTATTTTTCTGTCGTTGTGGTTCATTCTTATCTTTTGGGTTTCTGTTCCTTGGACGCAAAATTCTATTTATCTCTATCCTTGAGTAGCCGTTTTTTTCAAAAGCCTGCTTCAGATGTTTCACTTCAGCATCCAAATGTAAAAGTACCAATTGAAGATATTATCGCGAATATAGAAGCAGGTATACAAAATATCCCTAAGGCAACCGCGAATGCAATTCGAATTGAAACCACTAGAGTTTTAAGCCACAGCAGACCTCTAGAAAGTAATTTAACAAAAGGTGAGAGGAAGGCTCTTAAGGATTTGAATACAGATGAAGAAATAGTGGTTCTTCCCGCAGATAAAGGGAACGCTACTGTTGTTATGAATACAGAAGATTACCGAAGAAACATTTTGAACCTTTTAACGTCAGGACAGTACAAGAAACTTGCGAGGGATCCTACAGCCAGTGTACTTAGGAAAACAAATAATTTGATTAAGTCATCTACCTCTATCCGAAAAGAAGATAAAAGAACTTTATTGAAAAGTGAGGCTATGTGTCCTCGATTGTATGGTCTACCTAAAATTCATAAAATAGATTTTCCTTTAAGACCCATAGTCAGTGCCATCAATTCTCCCACTTATGAAATAGCAAGATATTTAACAACTTGTTTACAACCAGTCATTGGAAAAACTGACTCATATATAAAAGACTCACATCATTTTATTGAAAAACTAGGGGGACTAACTCTGGCCCCTGAAGATATTCTTGTAAGTTTTGACATTGTGTCCTTATTCATAATGATTCCTGTTAACGAAGTTATGATTTTCATAGCGGATATTTTTCCAGAAGATTTGACTGTTCTTTTCAGACATTGTCTTACATCAAGTCAGTTCCAGTGGGATAATGAATTTTATGAACAACTTGATGGAGTAGCAATGGGTAATCCATTAGGCCCTGCGATTGCCAATCTTTATATGGAGAAGTTTGAACAATCAGTCCTAGAAAAAGCTAATAACAAACCATCTCGTTGGTATCGATACGTAGATGACACATTTGTGGTTTGGTCCCATGGCAGAAAGGCCTTGGACGATTTCTTTGATTATCTAAATAAAATTCACCCAAAAATACAGTTTACCATGGAAATAGAAAAGGATAACAGAATATATTTCTTGGATGTCTTAGTTATGAGACGGTCCGATAGAAGCTTGGAATATAAAGTTTTTCGGAAGGCAACACATACGGACAGATATTTACATAAAAATTCTAATCATCATCCTCAACAAAAAAGAGGTGTCATAAAAAGTCTTGTCGATCGAGCAGAACGGATATGTACACCTGAACATTTGGATGCTGAAGTGAAACATCTGAAGCAGGCTTTTGAAAAAAACGGCTACTCAAGGATAGAGATAAATAGAATTTTGCGTCCAAGGAACAGAAACCCAAAAGATAAGAATGAACCACAACGACAGAAAAATACAGTAGTTCTCCCCTTTTATTAAAAAAGTAACAGATCGTATTGGTAAGATTTTATGAAAACATGACATAAAACCGATCTTTAAACCAACAAAGAAAATAAGTCAAGTACTACGATCTGTGAAGGATAAACGCCCTCCCCTGTCGACATGTGGTGTGTATAAAATTCCATGTACCTGTGGTAAAGTTTACATTGGTACTACAAAAAGAAGCGCAAACACGCGACTGAAAGAGAATAAAAGTCTTTGTCGACTTGGAAAAATAGAAAAGTCAGCTGTAGTGGAACATGCTCTTCAACCAGGCAACCACCAAGTGAAGTTTTCGGATACCGAAATTTTATCTACAACGTTAAATTACTATCCACGGCTATATAGAGAAGCTATCGAAATTTATAAACATCACGATAATTCCAATAGGATAGAGGAGGCTATGAAACTTAGCGATATATGGACAGTGGCTCTACAAAATTGCTAACAATTTTTATCTTGGACAAGGTGGTAATCGATAGTCAACCTCATCTTTGGTATGGATTATCACTGCTCATCACGAGTCACCTGAACCATGCCCCCCTTTCTCAAAATATATAAGTCGCTCTCAGACACCCGACCAATCAGTCGGCAAGACTCAGCGGAGCAGCGCCTCAGAGGAAGTCCAGCGCAGTTCTGGACAAAACGTAAGGAGCAGAAAAGTTCTTGGACCACGACCTCACATCCCGGAAAGTATATCAACAGCCATATACAAGTTAGGTTTTTAACAATATTGGGAGCGATGAACATACTGAATACAAGATGTATATGGAAAATGGATTCGTAAAAATACTCAAATATCATAATCACAATAAGAAATATGGTAACATGCTCCGAATTGTCTTCAACCGAATGGGTATAGGTTAGGAACTGGATTCCTAGTAGAGTGGGAATGGATTGGGTCACGTTCCCGACCCTAACCTCACCTGCAAGTCACACATGAAAAATAAATCAGCAGTACAGCAGATACAAGAATATGGCGAGAAACATCTAGTGTCTGATATAAAGGAAGATCTTGAACTCCCTATAGATGCGTTTAGAAGGCTGGAACTGACAAAAATAACAAGGCAGTGAAATATTTTGCGATGTCTCTGTTCCGGACTGCTCTTCTGTCCACGTAATTTACCCTGGAAGGAACACACATCAAGGATTTACTGAATGATTAATTTTGGTCTGGGAAATGATGATGAGGAACCTCAGGCTGCAGAAGAAGAAAATGTGCATGCTGAACTGCCACCAGTTGAAGGTGGCAGTGAAGGTGCTACATGTGTGCTACTGCTAAAGACTCATTTTTTGAATGCTGAAATTTATGACTGCAATTATCCATCACTTTATTTATGTCATTTCATTGTGGCCATTTTTGTTACTGTTTTTGGTGAATAAAAAAAAAAAAAGGTTGGTAGAGCGGTGGACTGTAGAGGAATGTATGGCAGATATCCATAGGTCGCTGGTTCAAATCCGGCCCGAAGGAAAATTTTTAGCGCCTCTTACAAGTATCACTTTACATTTACGCAGCTTAAACGATACCAATAATAAACAAAATTATTTGTTGGGTTATCTTCAACGTTTATGTGCTCTTGCATTTGCAGTCACTGTACTCAAATGAAACCTCAAAAAGACTGTTAGTTAATACTTTTTCTCTCAAAACTTCATCGTCATACACGTCGGCGTGCCGTTTCGCAGGTGTTTTGTGGTATTTCCACCACTAGTAATGCTTCCCAAAAAACTGAAATTACAGTGTAAACAAGGGCAAAAGTGAAAATGCATTAATCTTCAGTTGCCCATTTCTCCAGCTAAAATTAATGTTATAAAATTAAAGTTTTGTGTTTATATTGTGCTTCTCCTTCGTAACAACTGCAATTGTACTTTCGTGCGACTCTTAATTCCTAATTTCGTGTAGCCCTTTCAAAAATTTACGACCCTGCCAGGATTCGAACCTGGAATCTTCTGATCCGTAGTCAGACGCGTTATCCATTGCGCCACAGGGCCGATGAGGAACTGAGATCTAACCACAGGCAACTTGTAGTGAACGATATCAGCATTAAGCTTTGCTAATGTTTCTGTGCTATGGGTCATAGTTTATGACTAATGTCATTGAACGATAGTACATTTTACGGGTTTTAGTGAAAGTGCATTTCACTGAAGTCTAAGAGTCGACAATCTAGACATAAGATTCGGACCCACTCGCAAAATCGTGTTACAGGCTACATCTGTATTTGCAAACCAACATGACGTGCTTATCAGAGTGTGCGTCCCATTGGACACTTGTTACGGGTTTTTTCGTGTTCCATTCACGTGGGAAGAACGATTGTTTGAAAGTCTGTGCGCGCTGCAATTATTCTAATCTTATCCCCTCTATCCCTATTTAAGTGATACGTAGGGGATAGTTGTATATTCCTAGATTAATTATTTAAAGCCAGTTCTTGAAACCTTGTAGACTTTCTCTGGATAATTTCTGTCTTTAAGAGTCTTCCAGTTCAGTTCCTTCAGTATCTCTGTGACAGTCTCCCAGGAATTTAACAAACATGTGACCATTCGTGCTGCCCTTCTCTATATACGTTCAATATTCCCTGTTAATTCTATCTGGTACGCGACCCACATCATTGAGCAATATTCTAGAACTGGTCGCGAGTGATTTGTAAGTAATCTCAGTATTCTACCAATAAACGGAAGTCTACCACCTGCTTTACCCATCCACAACTGAACATATGTGATCGTTCCATTTTACATCCCGACAAAGTGATCCAGGTATTTTCATGAGTTGGCCGATTGCAACGGTGACTCATTGATATTGTAGTCATAGGATACTACTTTTTTTCTTTTTGTGAAGTGCAAATTTTTTTATTTCTGAACATCAATCTGTGCACCACGTTGAAATCTTATCAAGATCTGACTGAACATTTATGCAACTTTCAGACAGCACTTCATTACAGATAGCCGCATCATTTGCGAAAAATTTGCTTTTATTATTAGTACTGACTGCAAGGTCATTAACATACAACATGAACAGCAAGGATCCCAACACACTTTCCTAGGGCACACCCAAAGTTACATCTGCATCTGACAATGACTCTGCATCCAAGATAACATGCTGTGTCCTCTCTACCAAAAAGTCCTTGATCCAGTCACAAATTTCACTAGATATGCCCCATGATCGTAATTTTGACAATAAGTTAGGTGCGACACTGAGTCATGTGTTTTTCGGAAATCAAGAAGTAGGCCTACTGCATCTACCTGGTTGCCTTCATACAATGCTTTCAGTTGGCCTATGTCATGTGAGAAAAGTGCCAATTGGGTTTCTCATGATGGATGTCTTTAAAATGGAACTGCTGATGGCGAAGAAGTCAGCGTCGTGTGGGATGTGTGTAATGTGGATTGCAGATGCTTAAAATATTCGCAGATTTACACAAGTTGAAAGTTTGTGTCAAACGTTTCCTGGCCAAACGTGAACTCAAGAACGAAAAGAAATGCTGGGCCTCCACCAGCTGAGATGCAACTATCTCAAGAAATTGATTGAACGGAATTATGCACTGTTGATTAATTTAGAGATGAAATGTTGTTTTCAAAAATGTTCGTGAAATTTACATAACTTGTAGAGCTTCAGTTTGAGGTGTAACTTCACTGCAAATACTCCTGAGCTCATCTTCTGTGCTGCTGTACAAAAATCATCGTGTAAGGTATGAAATAAATTCCAGATACAGATTTTCCGCAAAGCTGCTTTCTTCGCAGGCAAATGTTCGCCGATGGCGGGCAGTATGTGTATAAAGTTCTACATGTAGTGCTGTTGAAGGTTGGTAACAAACTGTCCCCCCCCCCCCCCCCCCCCCCCCCGCTGTACGCAAACCGCTGGTATTTATATGATTTACAACAATAATTGACCATCAGAATTTAGAAATTTAAAGAAATGGCAAAAGTGGGTAACAAAATTAATTCACATACATCGAAAAGTAAAAAAAAAAAAAATCGTACTTTACAATTTTGTGTGTACACGGACATAATTTCGTTTAGAATCCTAAAGTAATTTACAAGTTTCCAGAAAATAAAAATACATATTACATTTTAATTAATTACTGTCGAAAGGAAGAACGAAAAGTATTCCTACTGTATGTATGAATTCCAAACAATATGTTTATCAAAAATAGCTAGCCAATTTGCTGAAAATAAATATGTAAGCTGTAGAATACAATTTGTACTCATCGGTATAGCAAGTTCAGATCAATTACGTAGTAATTATTGAAAGAACAATGGTCATAGCATTTTCACAAACTTGTTACTGAGCGCAGAATACAACAGCCAACGCATATTTTACGTAAGTTGCCTCAAACAGACTTATTACTGATATAGGTGCATTGTAGCATTGTACATTAACCAATTAAGTAAGCATAAAGTAGATGTAGGCTACCCTCCTCAGGTGATGGCAGAGGATGCCCAAAGGGCTGTTTTATTACATTTTCGAAATCCATGCTGGTTGGCATTGAGGATGTCACTCTGTTCGAGATACCTCATTATGTTTGAGCTCAGAATATGTTCTAGCGTTCTACAACAAAGTGATGTCAATGATATTAGACGGTAGTTTAGGGGATCACTTCTACTACGCTTCTTGTAGACGGATGTGACCTGTGCCTTTTTTCAAGAACTGGGCATTGTTTTTGGTTCGAGGGCTCTACGGTATGTTATAGTTAGAAGAGGGGATAACTCAGCCATAAATTCAGTATAGAATCTGACAAGGATTCCATCGGAGCCTGGAGTTTTGTTCAGTTTTAACAATTTCAGCTGTTTCGCAACACCACTGACACTAATACTCATTTCATTCATCTTTTCAGTGGTACGAGGATTAAAGTGGAGCAGTTCTCTTGGGTTTTCCTTTGTAAAGGAACATTTTAAAATGGAGTTTAGCATTTCAGCTTTTGCTTTGCTACTGTCCATTTCATTTCCTGTCTCATTTGCTAGGGACTGGACACCAACGTTGGTGCCACTAACAGCCTTTACATACGACCAGAATTTCTTTGGCTTCTGTGAAAGATCTCTCGACAATATTCTGCTACGTTAGTCACAGAATACGTTGTAAATTGCCCACTTGACAGTCAAACACGTTTCATTCAGCATTTCTCTATCAATATCCCTATGCTTGGTTTCTCACCTACTATGCAATAATCCCTCTTTCTTTAGAAGTTTCTTTACAGTGACTGTATATCATGGAGGTTTCCTCCCATTATGAACTGTTCTACTGGATACTATCTGTCTAGTACTGTGTCAACTATTCTTTTAAACTTGAGCCAGAGTTCCTCTCCATGCTCCTGCCCTGTGCTGAAAGCTTCAAGTTCATAATTAAGATATGACCCTAGTGATTTTTATTCTGGTTTTAGTGAGAACATATACTTTTCTGCTTATTTTAGGTGTCCTTGTTGCCACAACTGCGTCATTGTCACTGATACCAGTTTCGATGTGGACAGTTCTATTTGTTTCCATTAGATCCAATATATTTCCATCCTGAGTGGGGTTCCTAACTATCTGTTGTAGGTAGTTTTCAGAGAAGCCATGTATTAAAGTTTCACAGGACGTCTTATCGCGACCACCACTTACAAAACTGTAATTTTTCCTATTGATTGTTGGATGATTAAAGCCTCCACCGATGATTACAGTATGATTGTGGAACTGATGTACAAGTGAAGTTTGCTCTGAAGTTTTCGGTTTTGTCAGGAGATGACTCTGGTGGGCGATAGAAGGATCCAACTATAATTTTATGCCCATCCCTGATACTGAGTCTTGGCCAGACAACCAACTGATCCCATGTTCGAGAATAGCATTCTCAGTGGGGCTGCATTTTGGCTGATGCAGTCCACTACTATCTCACATGCAGCTTCAATTTCTGTTTTAGTGGATTTGAATTTCTTGTCTGTTGCGACAAATACACACCTCCATTTCCCATTTGCCTATTTTTCGAAATACACTTAAGTTTTCTCCAGAAACCTAACTGCTATCAATTTAAAATCTTTTTCCAGACAATATCACATGCTGCTTGCATTTGTACCTCGGTGGATTTGAGTTTCTTGCCTACTGCGACAATAACTTAAATTAAGCCCACTGACTATATTTTAATCTGTTGAGCTCAAAAGTTGCTAATTCCCAATAAGAACTGAAGCAAATACACAAAAAGAGATTTAGATTAGGCGACACAAAAATCTTTGGTAAACACTAATAGTTTCTTAAAAAATTTTTGAGGTTAATTATAGTTTTTAGCAAATTCGAAGTCAGAGTTAATTTACAATAAATGCATAAAATATATAGAGCTACCCCTCTTTAAGGGAAAGCTAGGTGTAACACAATACGTTAGGTAGAATATCTGCTTCGATAATTAAATCAAAAACGCTGATTTACTTCAAACTCCTCATAGATTATGCAAAGAAAAATAGTAGCTTCCGAAAATTCTCGAAAACTCATGTTTATATGTGTTTATATACAATGAAATTCAGAAGTGATGTATTCTTTGGCAGAACTGTTAACCACAAACGCTGATTTGCTACGAAATAAGTTACGTATCCAAAACAATCACATCAGTAACTTACGAAAATATAGTTTTGTAAGCATCCTAAAATTTTCAAACTAACCTGTTTCTCATGCAGTAGTGCAATGAAATTAGAGAACGATTGTTTTGAACGAGGATATTTCTGCTATTCTCAAAAGTTTTGAAAGAGTACATTTTTGCTTAAGCCCACAGTTGACGATAACAATACGGATTTATCGCGGCACGTGCGAAAGTACGAAATTTCACAATATATCACAAAAGGGTATTGATAAAGTCAATAAAAGATTACACAGAAGCGACATGAACAGTAAATTATGCGAATCTGAAACTTTAAATCAGCACAAATCTTGCACACGCGGTCTCAAACAAGGGAAAATTTCTAAGTCGAATTTTGTATATAAATAAACGTGGGTATAGCATGCATTTTTCACTCAGCTGATTATGTACACACTTCTACACTAGCGTGCCGGAGAAGAACACTGCAGCGTGAGTTTTTCTCAATCAAAATTGCTAAAATGTACAACACCAACGAAGCACCCCTTCTGCCTTTTGCACCTAAATAAGACATGAAATAATATGGGCTATTGAGCACAGGACAACTGGGAAAACTCCTGGTCCTGATGACATTCAAAACCGTGTCCTACAGGAGTTCACTGAAAAAGCAGTAGAATACTTCACACATATCATGAATGCCATCCAATGACAACAACACATTGCTCCCATTTGGAGGTTGGCCAACGTCCTGATGTTCAGGAAGCCAGGAAAAGACCACTCCCTCTCACAAAATTGCCACCCTATCGGTCTGCAGTCCTTGCTCAGCAAGATTGTTGAGTAGCTATTCTCAAGCATCTCACTAGGCACTGCATCACCAACAACACCCTGAGACATGAGCAATTCTGATTCAGTAATCACCACTCCACAACACAACTCCTCCGCGTAGTGGAACATATAACTTGCAGCTATAACACCAACAGAGCTACAGGGGCTGTTCAAATGGGTCAAATGGCTCTGAGCACTATGGAATTTAACATCTGAGGTCATCAGTGCCCTAGAACTTAGAACTACTTAAACCTAACTAACCTAAGGACATCACACACATCTATGCTCGAGGCAGGATTCTAACTTGCGACCATAGCGGTCACGTGGTTCCAGACTGAAGTTCCTAGAACTGATCGGCCACTACGGCCGGCTACAGGGGCTGTACTCTTAGACATCGAAAGGCCACCGATCGTCTGTGGCACAACAGCCTCATTCGCAAACCCACCGACCCTAGTTTTTCCGATGGGCTCACACATCTCATACCTCAACAACAGATGCTTCAACACTGACGTTCAGGGCAAACAGTCACATGACACGTTATACGAGTGGGAGTACCCCAAGACAGTATGCTAGGGATTCTCTTGTTTAACCTCTATATTAACGACTTTCCAATGACACAAAACAGGATGGCGGTCATCTATGCAGATACACTGCCATCCTAGGGCAAGATTGGAAGGAACCAAACATCAATTCGCGATTTCAATCAGCACTCAGAACTGCCAAGCCTTGGATGGAACAATGGCGTGTTTAGGTAAATGTCGACAAGGGCGAAATAATTCACTTTCAAACTGTAACAACTGCGCAAAAACTACCCACGGCAGATAAATAACACTACACACACGCCTAATACGTTTCTGTGCAAAAAGTATGCACCTTAGTGCCTGGCTGGACTGGAAAATAACATGGGGGTACTACATAGAATATGTAACCAACCGAACATACACGAGGCCCAGACACATGTACCAAATGCTCCACAGGCATAGCACATTGAATAGGAGGGTGCCGGAATAACTCGGTGTGGAGTTAACAGCAAAATGTCTTAGATAAAAGTTGTCAATGGCAAAGAGGATCACGCATTGTTACTAATGGCAGTGACCTTGAACGTTATTTTCAAGATGATGTTAAAGTGATTTTTTAAATGGGAATCATGATATTTCATTTAAGATCCGAAAACGTTTTGCATGTAAAATGATGCTCCCTGAACAAAGAAGACAAACTCTTGTAGATCATGCTTAGTTCGAGAAGGCAAAGAGATTCTAGCGTTGTTTTGCAACACAGTTCATACGAATAAAAGTTTGGTTTACTTACTAAATTTGAATCAGATGAAGTAACTGTCAATTACCACTGTGTGGTCGTATTGCGGTAGATCGTCACATAGTCTATTCCTTTGCTTTTATACAGTGCCGGTGGCAGAGCGGACGAGAGAGTGATCGTGTGGGGCCATAATGTTCTACCCTAGCCGAGCGTGGGATGGAAGAGAGGTGTCGCACACGTCCACTTGCTGGAACTTTGTTCTTGTTTCAGTGCTAATTTGAGTGATTAGTTCATCAAAACTTGCGACTCTATTTTGCTTTATTTGATTGAGTCAGATAGCTACAACGGCTGACCGCATTCAAACTGAAATTGTAGACATGATTACGATTGTAGGAGAGTGCCGGGGTATTCGCGTCCACGCGGCTGCACTTTATGCAAGACGTGTTCCCAACAGAAGATACTCAAGTAACGTCACTATTCACGATTTCACTGACATAGCCTGGAGACAGTTACATCATGTACTTCATAGTCAAAGTCATAGTTAAGGAGACAATGATTATCGCGTTGTAGTCGTCCTTGAAATGGTTCAGCTACATCCTCATATTAGTTCATGGCAGATTCAAACGAAACTAGGATTGCCGAAGTCAACAGTTCTCAGAATCCTAATGGCGCAGAGATCTCACGCTTACCATATCACGCTGACCCAGGAACTGATGCTGTGGGTGTTCAAAGAATGCCGTGCATTTCGTCATGGGGTTTTACATCATCAAGAGGTGTTCACTTCAGTAATGCTTTCAGATGAAGCCACGTTTACAAATACTGGTGAATTAAACAAGCAAAGTTGTCATTACTGGTCGAATATCTATTCACACTAGTACAGAACTGTTGAAAACCAGTATTGTTGGGACCTTAATGTTTGGTGTGAAATTGTCAATGGCTATATGATAGGTCCTTAGTTTTTTAATGGTAATGTTAATCAATATAATTTTTTAGAAATGTCGAGCCATCGTATACCAGGATTACTTGAAGATGACTTAGAGATCAGATAAAGAATTTGGTGCAGTTGGGTGGTGCTCTGCAACATTACCCATAAGGACATTTTTAAATGAATAGCGTCCACACCAGTGGAGTGGACATGGTGGTCCCATTACATATCTTGCTTGTTCATCTGGTCTAATTTACACTAATTTTTAACTGTGTGGATATGCGAAAAATATTTGTTATGAGCAGCAGCCAATGACAAGAGAAAACATGATGGAATATATCCTGAGAGCTTGTGCAACCATTCCTCGAGATGTCCTGCTTTCCACTGTCCGATGTCATATGAAACAAAACTCAACCTTCGAATGACATTCAACAAACCTTTTAAGTCATAACTCCTTATGCCTCTTCCAATTTGTCTCTAACGCTGTATTTTTCTGTATCCCTCTTCTATTCTAACTTAATGCCTACTAGAACTAAAAACATATTTGTTTATTTGACCTTCATTGAACCTTGCCATGATCTTGAGTAATACAGGGTGAGCACAAAGTCTTCGCCTGATTTGAAAAAAAATTGTAACAGAAAAACCGTTTGACATAATAAGTTACATTTGATACCGTTACATAGGTTAGTGTTACTAGATTTTTTTTAAGGCCATTACGTTAGTAAACCTCAACGTGTGCTCCCTTGATAGCTCGGAGAATGTCGAGGCGGTATTCCAGTTCCCACCAGGTGTTTCGTAACATGTGTTCTGTCACACTGCCCACAGCAGCTTGTATCCTAGCCTTCAGTTCGTCGACGTCAGCAACTGGTGTGACGAAGACTCTGTCTTTGGTATAGTCCCACAAAAAAAGTCAAGGGGCGTAATGTCTGGAGAGAGGAGTAATGTCCAGATCGGTGGGTTGGAAGGAACGGTCCACCACCCTGGCCTTCCCGCTCTCCAGACAGTACGCCCCTTGACTTTTTTTCTGGGGGTATATCAAGGACAGAGTCTTCGTCACACCAGTTGCTGACGTCGACGAACTGAAGGCTAGGATACAAGCTGCTGTGGGTACTGTGACAGAACACATGTTATGAAACACCTGGCGGGAACTGGAATACCGCCTCAACACTTCTCCTAGCTGCCAAGGGAGCATACGTTGAGGTTTACTAACATAAGTGGTCTTTGAAAAAAGCTAGTAACATTAACCTATGTAACGGCATCAAATGTAAATTATTACGTCAAACGGTTATTCTGTAATAAATTGTTATAATCAGTGCAAGACTTCATGCTCACCCTGTGTATCATTTTATACGTAAAATTTTCCGTTTTTTTCCAGATCTTGAGTCAAATATTAGGGCGCTCAATTAAAAAAGTCACATTAACCTCCAAAGCACCTAGAAAATGACGTTCAGCGTCACGCCAATTATTAGCAGTGCGTGATCCTACAACTTCTATCTAAAACATTTTGCTGGATCTCGTCTCCATCCCGAGTTATTCCCCAATGGGGATGAAAGTGGCCCACCTTGTAAATAGAAAAGAATGGCTGCTAGTTCCAAACACTGTGGCAGGTCATTATTCAGAATTATGTCCTTCCTGTTCATGCCATGAAGTGAAACCTCGGTTTTCCTGTCTACTACATGATTTTGAGTAATGTTTAAGTCTGTTTGTGTTTGATAATTTTAGTTAACTTAAGCAGTAGCTCCTCAATCCATAAAGTACCGTAAGTTGATATAAGATCTATGAGAACTAGGCCAGAATTCATCTTGTTTTGAAAGCCTTCCTGAATATTTGTTTGTGAGGCACAGCACTTGCAACAATTTCTACCTGCTCGAAAATCCACTTTGTATATAAGGAGGTTTGGTTTGAATATACAGGGTGATTTCTTCCACCGTGTACAAACAAGGGACTCATCGATGAGAGGATATGGAACAAAAAAAGGTCCAATGAACTTACGTCTGGAAGTGGATGGTTTCCACACTAGAGACTATCTAATCAGCCATACATTGTTACAGAGACTGTGGTCTAATACGCACTGTAGCATGCAGCCACAGTTACAGTATGTGTTGAAAATGGTTTCCATGTGCCTCAAACGCACTTGTGTACGCGCCACAGCATGTTCTGTCTCAAACATTCACATCGATCAGGCTGCAACCTAACAGTGTCAAAGGCAGCATGAATACGCTGTTCCAGTGTATCCACATCTGGAATGGGCTCTGTATTCACGACGCTTTTGACATGACCCAATAACCAGAAATAGGATGGATTGAGATCCAGTGAACGAGCAGGCCACGCAACTGGACCCCACCGTCCGATCTGTCGACTAGGGAACACACGAATGAGATGCGTCTGGATGTTTAAAGTGAAGTGGGCGGAGCACCATCATGTAGCAGCCACAGAACTCTTCGAATCATCAATGACACTTCTTCCAGTAGGGGAGGTAATGTCACCCGCAAGAAACGCCGATAGTTCCGGCCTGTTAGGCGATGTGGGAGGAAGACGTCCCAAAATAACGGTCGCCAATTTTCCCGGCCCACACATTCTGGCTACATCTATGCTGATGATTCAGTATCTGCATACCATGGGAGTTCTGCTTACTATCCCACAGATGACCGTTATAAATGCTGAAGAAACCACTTTTCGTAAAGGTGGCCTCATTTGTGAATGGGATGGAGGACTCAGATCTCAGAATCGTGGTTGCCTGTTGAAGAAACCAGTGACAAAATTGCTCCCGATGTAGAAAGTCCGTCGCTAGTAATCCCTGCACACACTGTAAGTGATCAGGGTAGTAACAATTGTCATGGAGAATGTTCCACATGGCCGTCTCACTTACCTGCTCTGGGGGGCCAACTGCTTGGTACTGACACGGCGGTCGCTTTCCACAGTGTTAATCACATTTTCCTCCATGTCTGGTATCCGAACATTGTGGGCACGTCCTTCGTGATTTCCTGCGTCCTGAAACGACCCTTTCTCAGACAAACGGCGAAACACTGTTGCAAATATTGAATGCTGTGAGTCTTGTGGGTCCTGATACAACCTTGCTGCCCGCCACCTGTTGGCGTTTGCCTTTCCATAAGTAAACACTATGTCGGCAAGCTCTCGATTCGAATATGGAATCATTGTGTACAACGCTGTATCATATCCACTACAAGGTGCGTCAGCAAGAGAAGTGAATTGAACACAACATTACCAATTACTACAGCAGAAGAGAGTGCTAGAGCATGACGTATGAGGAACAGTAGCACCCTCTAGGAGGAAACCATGGGTACTGTAACTGTGGCTACATGATACAGTGCACATTAGACCGTAAAGCATGTAATAAAGTTTGAATGGATAAATGGTCTCCAGCATGAAGCCATGCATTTCCAGACTTAAGTTCATTAGATCTTTTCTGTAGGGAGTGTCCCTGTTCTGATGTACTCTGTGCAGATTTTGGGCAACCACCTTATTTGTAAAATTCCTAATTCCTTCAAGAATTCCGCTAGGATCTCATACGTCCAGCCACCTTTCTTCTCATTAGTTTCAAGGCCTGGATAATCTCTTCTGTTTCCAGTTCTACAACAGTGACCAGGTTGGTTGGATTATTAAGCAGTATATTGTTCAGATGTCTGGATATCTCTTTTCAGCTGCCTATAGTTCGATTTTAGAGGTCTGTTTCAGGGCAGTTGCAATCTCAGATGGACTAGATCAAAGAGACAGCTTGTAAGGTGCCTTGGCACTGCCTAATTCCTGCAACAGGCCGCAGCTCTTCCTCCAGCAATGCACAAAATCTGGACTTTCCAGTGCGTCCTTCAGTATGCTCCTGCGTTCCTCATTCATAGTATTGAGCAGTTGTTCCACGGCACCAACGTTCCTGCGCTTCTTAGATTGTTCCAATAGTGTTTCACACGCTTTCGTCCAGCAGGAGGTCTATTCTTTCCTGTCCCCGCAAGGAATAGCATTTAGGGAGTTTTGCATACCAAGTATGTGAATCTTTAGTAGTTCTCAAGTTTTGGCGGTATGCGATTTATTGTCTTCTTGATGTAGTAATGATATTTATTCTGGTCAGCTTTCCTCGATTCCAGCGTGGAACTGAGGTTTCTTTACAACTGGGATTGATAGTCTGATCTCTACAGCTACTGGGAACACACTGAGGACCCTTCTTGTAGCTTGTTTGACTGTGCCTGTAGTTCCACATGTGACAAGTCAGGTCAGGTCAGGTGTTGATGTTGTACCCCACACCTTTGATTTGAAGGTCGCTGTATGCTTGGGGTTGAACAGGAGGTGTAGGTCCTGGTTATCTGCCCAGTCATTTAATCCATTGCCTTCAGCTACGGATCTTAGATAGTCCCGTCTTATGTTTTGGGAGTCTGAGGTTTAAAATTACTGGCATGCATTGCTGTATAGTAAGCTTAGGTTAAAACACCTATGGGCCATTTCTGTGACGATGTTTATAGACTTCGTAGAGCGTCATCTCTGCTAGTTTCGCACCTATCGCATGTTCTGCTGGCACGAGTTTTGTTTCTAAAGTCACTAAGAGTTCATTCTTCACTAGGATGGCCATACCATGAATGTCATGACCAGTGTTATCAACATTGGTAAATCCTGTTATTTCAATTCGAGTAACAGTTTCACCAGTCAGGTGAGGTCCTTGTAAGAGTTCAACGCTTACACTTCCTCTGATTAAAGCTTATTCAAAGATTTGTAACTTTGTTCTCATATGCCATCTATTTTGAAATGACCTACATTCAATATTTTCATACGACAATTGTTTCTTTGCTCCATTTGCCTTCATACAGGACAGAAAGCACTAGTGTGTCCGGTCACCACAGCTGTGTAGACTTTTCACTGCTGTGCCATCTTACAGTGTTGCCCAGCATACGCCATCTAGTATGCTGTTTACAAGTCACTTAATGTCCTGAAGTGTTGCTTGTTCAGAAATGTTTCCTGATGATGATGCAGGTAAGCTGCACAAGGAAAGCCAAAAGAAGCCAAAAAGGTAAGAAAAGGTGTATGGACTGCATTAAAGTGATAAGTTTCTTGCTATATTGTCTCTGAGATGCACTTTCTCGCTATCATGTGATACCTTTACCACTTATGAAATTGCAGTGGAAGCCACCACAAAAATACTAGTGTATGCTTCTGAGGTTGCATTTCAGTTTATCATGTTATGACATTACCTACTATAAGGCTTAACTGTTATGTTAAACACTAAAATTAATTACTGTAATGGTAGCCAAGATGAAATTGTAAACTGTCATCTGAAGACCCGTGCACATATCAAATAAATGCGCAAATGATCGAATTGGATGACCAATACGAAGTACACATTCATAATACTACATCACCACAAGCTGTAGTGCATCAGCCATATCTGGTGTCAGAAATGCATAGTGTAGGAAGTAGATTGCAGCAAAAGTGTTGGTGTTGTGCCTTACAAAATACAGCACAGACGTCACAGCATTGAGAAGGGAGCCAGCCTGGGGGTGTGCTGAAACAGTCGACACAGCAGTACTTCAGTGGAAGAAGGCGGAAGGAAGCCTTTCCACACCGTCAGCTGCTGAAGTGTTTGTCATGCGTGCTGCAAAGCACACCAAAGCCCAAGAAAGTACAGCCTTGAAACATATGAATACCTAACGATTTTATAGTGATGTTGCTTATGTTAGTATTGCAGCCATTGGAATGCTGTTTGTGGACCACAGGTTGGCTCTCTGCTCTGAAACCAATGGAGCTGCGGCCACGTTAGGCCAGCGCCGGTCCTAGGAAGCAGTTTGCCGGCCATCAACATGGGATAATGGGACACCATCATTACATCTCGTGCCTGCCACCTGCTAGACAGCAGAGTCATGCCACTGTACTTGCGGTTGTAGTTAAGTTAGCGGAGGTCGCTGGGAATGGAATCATTGCTGTCAGAGGTAGTTGCGTCACCTGCACCTCAGCTGACACTGCCTTCTGTCAACATTGCCAGATTACAACACAGAGGAGACTACTAGATACCTTAGCCATACCGCTGCTTCCTGTATTAAACTGCAGCTGGAGCTGTAATAAAGTAATTTGGGACCTTCTTGCTGTTTGACTGGTGCTGTGTATCATCCCCCTGCACCCCAAATCCACCAAGCAGCTTCACTGGTGTCACAGTACTAAATCGTCTTTTAAGCATGTAATACCTTTGTCCCGTATTGATTATTTCTATATCATGAAATTTGTTTTCTGTGCCACAATATTCTTTGGTTAAGCTTTTACACTGATGAGCCAAAACATTATGACCACCTACTTAATATCTTGTTCGTCCATCTTTTGATCGAAATACATCACTGATTCTGCATATCAGGGATCCGACAGTTTGTCGGTAGGTTTGTGGAAGTATGTGGAATTAGATGTCTATGCACAGGTCATGTAATTCGCGTAAATAATGAGGCACTGATTTGTGTATGTGGTGATAATGATAATAGCGACCTAGATGGGTTCCCTGGGATTTACATCAGGCGAATTTGGTCACCAAGACATCAACGTGAATTCACCATGATACTCCTCAAACCACTGTGGCATGGTTCTGGCTCCAATATATGAACAGATATATTGTTTGAAGATGACATTCTTTTGGGAAAGACAGCAAGCATGAAGGGATGCAGGTGGTTCGGACTGTCAGCATGTCTTAAATTGCTACCACCATTCCCACATAACTGCAGGAGAATATCTCCATAGCATAATGCTACTTCCTGTCTGTAGCGTGCTGCTCGTGTAGAGCCGCCATTCACCTCGATGATGGCGTTTGTGGAGACGACTGTCGACCTAGTGTAGCAAAATTATGATTCATCTGAAGAGCTTTCACGTTTCCATTGATCGACGGTCGAATCCCGATGGTTCTGTGCCCACTGCAATTGTAATTGACGATGTCGTTGGGTCAATATGTGAATATACAGGGGTGGTCTGCTGCGGAGCTCCATCTTCAACAGTCTGTAATGAATGGGGTGCTCTTAAGCACTTGTGCGTGCACCAGCATTCTGCTCTTTCGGCAGAGGTGCCCCAGATCACCATCTGTCTTAGTTTACTGAGTAGACAAGCCTCCACCCCCCCACATTCTGTGAAGAGTCGAGGACGTCCAACCATTTAGCGCCTAGTGGTAGTTTCACCGTCCTTCTACCTCTTTGAGTAGATGCTTATAACAGTAGCACATGAACATTCGACCAGATTCGCCGTTTTTTGAGATACTCCTTCACAGGCTCTGTGAAATAATAATTTGCTCTTTGTCAAAGTCACTTATCTCAAGGGATTTCCCTATTCGGAGCCCATACTTTTGCTAGGTTGGTCCACCATCCATTTCAGCTTCATCTTTGTTACCGTGTCACGTGCCCTGAACGCCATCTGGCGGCATCTAATGCTATGGTGGGCAGTGGTCATAATGTATTTGCTTATCAGTGTATGTAAATGTTTATTCATATTTCCTGTCAGCTTATCTCAATATAACTAATCTGTGCACATCATTTTAAAATCTATGTTTTGTTTAAATGCTGTTATGTTAAAACAGTATTTGTAGAATTGATATATGCATAGAGAATGTATGTTTGCACTTGCTCAAGAGAAACATTAGAACACTCTGGGGGAACGGCTGGTGCAGCACTTGTGATGATGCAATGTGTGGTTGAACCTGGGGCAGCAGATCGTCACCTGCAGAGTCTGTATGAGTCAAGGGAGGGAGATGATCAAATGTAACCACTGAGCAACTGATCAGCACAGGCTCATTGCACACAAGACCTGGTTGGCACTCAGGCAGAAAGGTAGTATGTGTGGGTTCGGGGCCATCGCATAACTGTGGAGAACTCAACTCAGGTGCTTGTGGGACTGATTCCCCGATCATCCAAGCTGGTTTAATTCGCTGAAGTGAACCTATTTGACACTGGCCATAGTGTCTGACACAGTATTAGCTGTACATGTCTGTAGCTGTACTACTGGTTTACTGTGTCATCCTATAACGCATTAAACTCCCATGAGTCTAGGGCTGAATCCAAGAAAACCAGGGGACAGGTATGCAATCGTGGAGGAGGCATATGGATAGCAGCTATGTGCGACTGGGCGTGGTTGACAACAGTGGGGTGGTCAGATAGGTGGATGGTTGCAACATCATCAATGAACTTGTCTGGGAGGACATATAGGACCTCAGCAAGTGATGCCTCGAGGATTGCCTTATAAGCAGTGCATATTCCTAACATGACCCAACAAAGGAAGTCGAATCACTCACTGCAATGGCACATGAGGGCCGCCTTTGGAGTCTTGTGCCAACACGTTGCATGGGGGCTTAATTAAAAAGAATAATGAATAAATGCAATAACTTTAGTAGCTGTGTGTTGGCCCTGAGTAGTATTCGCATGCAATCTAACTTCATAAAATAAAAATAAAGAATGACAAGAAATTTCCATTAACACAATTGATTAATTAAGTCCCCTGCAACTATAAAAGCTATGAATCAACAAAGCACAAGTGTAACTGTTCTGTGAGTGGCAGTGTGACTCAACGTACATGTATCTGACACGGTTCTTCCTCAATACGACAAGATATTTTAAACACCATTTACAAATCTACAATGAACTAATTGAAAAACCAGAAATACTATAATTGCACATAGAAAACAGAATTACGAGTCTAATACATGAACACGAGTCAGATGCTTTGTTGACTGAACCTGTGACCAAGAGGCATTGTCATTAAAGAAATGTGAATTTTTTTTTTTTACCTCAATATATATTGACGAAAAATACACTGTGATCATTGCAACATCTTCCATCTATACATTACACTAACCAAACAGCATCTACTTCTTCGCCCAACAGAACAACAACTGCACTCGACATCCTCTGAACTAGTACTGCCCTCGACATCCTCTCAACAAGTACTGCCCTCGGCAACCTCTGAACTACTACTGCACCAGTGGAGGCGACGGAATAATAATCTTTGGCGCAATCTCTGGCGCTGTGACTCAGTGTAGCCACCTTTCATATGCCCCTCCTCCACGAACTAGAATTTGGTGGTATTTTTGCCAGCATTGTTAGTGAAAATACCACCAAATTCGTCCAAAAAACACAGACAAAAATAAAAGGTCATATTAATAAGTAAATATTACATATCTAAATAAATTTTGGCTTTGCACTGACCCTTCAATAACCTAATATATGAATGTACAGTAAGGAATACAAATGCTTGCATTCATGTGCTTTTACATAATAGTTTACGCAAGTATCATTTCTCAGAGTAGTTAAACAGTTCAATAAATGGCACCAGCAATGACGAATAGGTGCACGTAAGAGTCTCATAACATTTCATAAACAGTATATATACAATAAATCAGTTTACACAATAGTTCAATAAACAAGTAGCACTCCTCAGAGTAGTTGACAGTTCCAACAGTGGCACCCAGCAACGGCGAGCAGGTGCAGACAGCAACAAGTGACATCTCATTGCCCGCATCTCGTGGTCGTGCGGTAGCGTTCTCGCTTCCCACGCACGGGTTCCCGGGTTCGATTCCCGGCGGGGTCAGGGATTTTCTCTGTCTCGTGATGGCTGGGTGTTGTGTGCTGTCCTTAGGTTAGTTAGGTTTAAGTAGTTCTAAGTTCTAGGGGACTTATGACCACAGCAGTTGAGTCCCATAGTGCTCAGAGCCATTTGAACCATTTTTTGACATTTCATCATTGGTTGAGCAGTTCCAACAGTGGCACCCAGCAATGTTGAACAGGTGCAGACAGCAACAAGTGACATCATCAATGGTTGAGCAGTTCCAACAGTGGCACCCATCAATGTTGAACAAGTGCAGGTAACAGTCCATAATATTCACCAGCAATAATTAAACAGTTCATCAGCAGAAATGAAACATTTCCAAGTGGCACCCATCAATGATAATAGGTGCAAGCACAAACAACAGTTTGAATGCACACACAATTGCTTTTACAAAATTATTATCAATGCTCTTATACTAAACATACAAATTATAATAAACACACAAATGATATCAGATAATTGTAATATTAACTATTACAAATATCAGTAAACCTATAATATTTATGGGTGTCTGTGCAAGCCACAGCAAACAAGTAAAATAATATTTAGGAAAGGAAAACACACTCACTGATCTTTCATCGTAATATTAAGTACTATTGTGTAACTGAATAGTGTTAACTGTGTAAATGCAATTCTGTCAAAATTTTATGTTCAACATGCGTATCAAATAGTAGTGGCAGCAATGTATAATAGTCAATAATAGTTAGTCAACGTCGTAGTCATCATGTAAAGACCAATGTTTGACAAGCCAAATCAAAATGTATGGTTGCTGAACAACTGTCAGTGTGCCATGATATGCAAATACTTCCTCTCTCCAAAAAAAAAAAAAAAGTATATACTGCTTATTGATTTAACAGTGTGTGTGTAGACAATCTTCCTTCCACTGGAGTGCTCTAGTCTGCTATCTTCATCCTTCTTGTTCCATATAAATCAACAAAAAAAAAAAAAAATATTCTCTCACTTACTTTACCTCTTATCCACCAAAACTCCAATAATCATCAGCATCACATAATCTCAATACTTCAATAATTCCTCTTCAATACGTCAATACATATAAACCTTCTCACCAATATCATTTAGCTTACCTCTTATCCACCAAAACTCCAATAATCATCAACATCACACAATCTCACTACTTCAATAATACCTCTTCAACACGTCAATACGTATAAACCTTATCACCAATATCGTTTCACTTCCATAACAACACTTTCCTCTAGTCAGTCTCTTCGAACAAGTACAGATAAAATCCTAGTGCAAACTTCAGTTCATCACCCCATACAACCTGAAGACACAATGTCCACACACAACCTCTGTGAATCCGCCTGAGCCAAATCTTCTACTCATTATGAATTATAAAATACATTTTGTTATCTTGTCCATCATAAAATAAAAGAAATGCATACATGACCTCTAACAGCCTTCAGTTTGAATAACTTTCAGTAAGTAGGTGCGAGTACGCAGTATGAACGATCACATAAGACTTTGAATGAATAATCGTAATATTTCACAGTGTGTACACCACTTCAAGAATCATGGCAAAACAGAAGCAAACATTTGGAGTGTTTCTTGCGTCAAGTGTCACTTGCTATTTCAATTGCTCAGGAAGAATGCAGTGTAATAACTATCAATGGTCTAAAGCTAGTTTTGGTATTTCATGTCGTTATCTTCCTTTCTATTAGCATGAATTTATACAGCTTCCATAAAACCTCCAGTTCATGAGAGTTCAATGAAGTTTTTTTATACCCATTTAGTTCGTAGAATTATAGCAGTTCATTTTCTTATCTTAAAATGTAAAGCACTGAGCGTAAGCAAAACATGCAATACCGAGTAAATATACCAGTAGAGAACAGAATGTTAACAAGTGGATGCAGCACAATCCCTACAACGGGGCTCTGCCAAGTGAACAATCTATAATTAATACCATAGTGTAACCTAAGCTCCATGTTTGTACACAGTATATAAGCATTTGTATATACCAAATTAAAGAGTAGTTATAACAACAAAACACAAATGTGTAAATATGCAATCCATACACAAAGCAGTCAGTATATATCTTACATAATAAATAGGTCATTAGCATCATATCAGCATAAGCTAATATATGTTCATATGTAATCTCAATAAGTAAACATGAAGGCGCAAGCAGATAAATCACAAAGTATAACTTTAACCTTATCAGCACAACTAACCAGGTGACAATTATAATTTAAATAAATAGGCACAGCAGGCACATAATAAAAAATATGACATCAGTGAAAAGGCAGAGCAGTCAAGCGATGAATAATTTACATAAGTAACAACCCTGTTTATTAATAAAACATAGTCAAAATCAATTAACACAAAGTATAAATCACGTAATCGCGACCAGCAAATTACGTATAAAGTACGTACCTAAGTAGAAATATGTTACCTGAAAAACAAACTCAATTAATAGTTACCTTTTTAGTTTATTTCTTTCTTTTTCTAAATTACATTCTTCCTGAAATTTACTTGATAACAAGTCCCCTTAACGTCGGACACGCACTGAATTTACCTGAAGTTCTTAAATATTTTATGCAACTGTATCCTGGAAAAAACTGAACGTTAATGACATAAGTTATCAAGTCACTATAGCTTTATACTGAATTTAATCGGAGAAATTAGACTGTGTATTTGTCTACGGCTGTCAGTGCATTCGCATTGAGCGCTCGATCAGCTGTAGGTAAGCGTGACGTAGGAAGTAATTATTTGCGGTCAACGACAACCTTGTGCGGCCCGCAGACTGACTGTCGCTTTGTGTATGTGCCGCCGCCAAAACACGGCGCGGTATCATTGTATTCTCTGCGTGTTTCTCAAAAGTATGTCATTCCACAAAAATTTTAACGTTCGATATATGATGTATTCCCTTAGAGCGCCGTGATTTAAGAGTTTCTACTTCAACAGTGTTATCATGAATAATTTTGCGAACTCTATATGGACCGTTATAAAGCATAAATAATTTGCGACACAAACCTTTCCCTTTGTGAGACAAACGATGAGACTTAATTAACACCTTTTCACCAACTGACAAAGTTTTTAAACGATCAGGACGTTTAGTAGATTTCTCTCTTCTAGCAGCCGCAGATGGAATATTTTGCAGAGCCAGATTGACAACTTCAGAATGCCGCAGTTTCCGTGTAGGCGGAAAAGGAACGATTTCAGAAATGAGATTTGTCGGTGCTTTATTTTTTAATATCAAAATAGGCGGTAAAGAAGTTGAATCATTAGGGAGTTCATTCAGAATGTTTTGAAAAATATGAAGATACTGATCCCACGTTCTGTGATTATGATCACAATAAAGACGACCCAATTTATTGATTTCCTTCATCCATCTCTCTGAAGCGTTAGATTGAGGGTGAAAAAGTGAAATGAAAATTAGTCTAATCTTACGACGCCGTAGAGTATGAAGCCAAATTTTAGAGCGAAACTGTGATCCATTATCTGATATAACTTTATCAACATGACCCACTTCTTTAAGGAAATGTTTGATGAAAGCATTAGCTACTGAACGAGCTGTTGCTTTACGTAAAGGTGTAAAACGCACATATTTTGATGTCAATTCCACTGCTACCAAAATGTACGCAAAACCATTAGTAGAACGAACCACTGGACCGAACAAATCGATTGCCGCCATCTCCTTTAATTTCGCTGGAATGATAGGAAACGATGGTGCTCTGTGAGAAATAGTTGGCGGGTTAGCCTTTTGACATAATTTGCATTTGGCAAGAACAAATCGAATACGTTTTCCCATATTACTGAAGTAGCAATTTTCTCGTAATTTATGAAAGCATTTTCTGGGACCAAAGTGTGCATAACTGCAATGTCTATACCAAATCAATTTATTAACACACTCATCAGGAATTTATTAACACACTCATCAGGAATGCAAACTAACCAAACAGAGTTGTCAACCGATTTTCGTTTAAAAGAATGTCATTGCGAACTAAATAATATTTACTGTCTAATCGCTACGCTTTCCTTTCTCCTCCACTTCTCCTTAATGTCCTTCCAGATTGGATCCTTGTTTTGCTCCTTAGCGATGTCCTGGAGCGAAGACGAAATAAAATTTTCAAACGCAGCACCTTGAATATACATCAAACAATAATTGTTTTCTTTGCAGTCCTCCTCAGCACTTTGTTTCAAACCCATAGGTGCACGCGATAAAGCATCAGCAATAATATTTGAAGAACCCTGTAGATACAGCGCCCATCGTGACAATCTTCCATGTGTTAATTTTGTTGACATAAGAAATTCCAGAGCTCGATGATCGGTGTAAACGTTACTATGTCTGCCATACAAAAAGATGCGAAGTTTTGTGAAAGCCCAAACAACAGCCAAAGTTTCAAGTTCCGTAATCGAATAATTCTTTTCTGATTTAGAGAGAACACGACTTCCAAATGCAATAGTTTTCTGTACTACAACGCCGTTTTCTTCTATCTCTTGAAATAAGTGTGCACCTAGGCCTTTGTATGATGAGTCTGTCGCCAAACAAAAATCTTTAGATAAATCTGGGTGTGAAAGAAGTGGAGCAGCAACTAAAGCATCACGAAATTGTTCAAATTCTAATTGAGCTTTCTCATCCCAACACCAACTAGAATTTTTTCCAGAAAGTTCACATAAACGTGTGTGGCCAAATTGTTCAATCTAACAAAGCATCTAAGGAAAGTACAGTCACCAAGGAAACTACGAACATCACGTTTTGTAGTAGGAACAGCATAATTACGAATAGCGTCTAGTTTCTCTGGATCAGGAAGAATACCTTCTGTAGGAATAATATGACCAAGAAATTTCACCTGAGAACGACCAAATTCAGATTTTTCCAAGTTCACTGTAATGCCAACTCTTGCAAAAATACGTAATAATGAATCCAGAATTTTGTTATGCTCATTCCAAGAACGTTTAACAATAAGAATATCGTCAACATATGAAGTAATATTGTCACGAAGATAAACAGGTAAAATTTCGTTTAAACCACGAATGAATGCTGCTGAAGATATAGTGAGTCCAAAAAGTAATTTCCGAAATTGTTAAGTTACCAAAGGCTAAAAAAGCAGTGTATTTTCTACAACCAGGGTGGAGTTCTATTTGCCAAAAACTTGCGCGCATATCAATTGTGGATAAAACTTTAATTCCATGGAAGTGTTGAAGAAGTTCGTCTAAATTTTGTGGACGGTCAGTTTCAGGAATGATGATTTTATTTACCTGTCTGGAATCCAGAACCAAACGAATTGACCCATCCTTTTTAAGAACGACATGTAATGGGCTGGTATAAGGACTGACTGCTGGCTCAATAATGCCTCGATGTAACATGCATTGAAGTTCACTCTTAACCTTGTCTCTATAAGCCAAAGGAATAGCGTACGTTTTCCCCCGAAATGGTGTGTGTTTTTTACTTTAAATAAATATTGTAAGCCTTATATAGTTCCTGTGTGATGACTAAATACTGTAGCATGTAGTTGGTGCAATTCTTCTCTTGCAACGTCATCTGTCACTTCAGCTTTGTTAACCTTTTCATTAATTAATTCTTCACTATTAATCATATCATCCGTCACGTCTCTGTACCTATTGTCGTTGTCATGAATGAACACATTGTCGTCATAATGCTCAGCGAAAACATCAGAAGTAAGAAACCTTAAACATTTTGTGTCTGATTCAGATTTCGTTACACACTCGAAAAATTTCAAACATCTCGGCATTCCGGCAACAGTCAAGTTCACACTTCCTTCCTTAATGTTTAAAATTGCCTTATATGTGTTAAGAAACTCCATACCCAATATAATTTGTGCACTGAGTAATGGAACAATAATAAAATTAGCAGAAAATTCATATCCTTGACAAATGATACTGGCAGAAGTAAAGCTGTGAGACCGGGCATGAGTCGTGCTTCGGTAGCTCAGATGGTAGAGCACTTGCCCGCGAAAGGCAAAGGTCCGGAGTTCGAGTCTCGGTCGGGCACACAGTTTTAATCTGCCAGGAAGTTTCAGGAATTGATTCTTTCGAATCATGTCTTCAAAGTGCGGAACTCAGACTGTTTAAAATTACGCTGCATAATAAGACTATGTTTGACTCTGCCTTGCGTGTTTTCGGACCAGTATGCCGATAGAAATGCATGATAAAAATCATTTAAATTATTACAATCTCTAACAAGTGCGCGCATGCGCCGCCGGTTCGTTTTCTAAATATCCACACATAAATTCCAGTTTGTGACTTAGTGGCCAATTTGGCGGGAGTGCGTACATAAATTGTTCTAACCATGAACATGGATGTATGTCATTATTAGAATTGCGAAAGATCTTAAATTTCCGAACAGTTAGAAGGTGTTTATAGTCAAAGTTTTCGCCTCGTGGCGACAAAGACCTACCGCGTCTGTCCCAGTCCGAATGTCGATTATTGTCAAGATCGCGCGCCTGGCGCTCTCTTGTTGCATCTCGTAAATGAAATAAATAATTTTCTTCAAAACCCGCTGCTATCGGTGATTCCAAATTTCTTCTACTGTCTTTCCTACGATTTCGCTTTCAATCTGTTTAACTAGCTTTCGTAACGCCTCAAATTCCCTTTTAACGCGTTCATTAAATTTTCCCTGATTTTCAACGTTTATTTATATTCTGGTACTCTTCTGTTTCTTCTGCAAATGGCAATGGAGCTGTTACCATCTGAATCTCTGTCCCCTTTTAAACTAAGATTTGTCAATTTATCTGAAATCTCCTCAACTCTTTCCGATAAGTCACCTATTTGTTCTATCTGTTTATTTACGTCTTCCGTAAGTGTCGCGACTTGGATTTCAGTATTGACACATTTAGCAGTTAACTGTTCATACTGTTGTGTTAGGTTATTTATCCTGTTATTTGGTACGGATTCCTCGAGTCTTTCAAATATTTCTTCCTTATCGTGTGCACGTTGTAAATTTAACTTTGAAAATTTTTATACTATCACACGATCTCTTTCTTCCTGTTCCTTTTGTCTAATTGCTATTGAAATTTATCTATTACTGTGAGAATTCAAAATCGGTTGTACTTCTTCTCTAATTTCTTTCTTTAATTCATCTTTCATGTTTTTGAAACATGTCCCTACTCGTGAGTCTAACCGTGTTTCCATTGTTCCGATATCAGTTTTAATTGTTCTTATTTGTGAGTCTAACCGTGTTGCCAATGTTCCCATCTGTAATCCCAAATTTAATTTAGCACTCATCAACTGCTCCATATTAACTGGTTCAAAATTCTTTTCGCCCCTAACATTTCCCGAAAAACTAACTTCCTTCGTCGTAGCTGTAAAGCTATCTGTGTTCGATACCATTCCAGAATCTTCTGTCGTTAATCTCGTATTCAGTGAATTTTTTGATTGTGAAAAATTTTGAACTGGTTCCGGACTATTTTCCTGGCTTATTAAATTGCTTTCTACTTCATTATTCATCATACTGTTCTCCTGTGTTGGCGAGTTCGCCATGTTAACAATTTCGTCATTCTGACTATCCATCATTTTTGCCTTTTTCATCGATCGCGTAATCATTTACAAAACATACAAAACTCGGCACTATACGAAAATTACACACAATGTAACCCTTTATCACCAACAATACCATCCACACGAAATGCTTCCCGACAAACACGATTAACGAACAATTAAGACCTTCACAATTGCACAAAATTGTCAAACCCGTGTACGACTCATCAAAAATTAAATTGTAAAAAAATACCATCAGAAGAATGACAAGACAACTACAAACGTTCAATTACAAAATCTATACGTGCAATATAGACTACAATCACTAAACTACAAATTACTACAACAATACTACTGTCTGCTATTTTTACTATCAAAAGAATTCCAGGGGACGATCCGAAGCAGCGGTCGCCAGGTGCATGGGGGCTTAATTAAAAAGAAGAATGAAAATGCAATAACTTTAGTAGCTGTGTGTCCGGTTACGAAGTCTCGTAACCGGTTGGCCCTGAGTAGTATTAGCACGCAACCTGACTGCATAAAATAAAAATAAAGAATGACAAGAAATTTCCGTTAACACAATTGATTAGTTAAGTCCCCTGCAACTATAAAAGCTACAAAACAACAAAGAACAATTGTAACTGTTCTGCGTGTGATAGTATGACTCAACGTACATGTATCTGGCACGGTTCTTCCTCAATACGACAAGATATTTTAAATACCATTTACAATGAACTAATTGAAAAACCAGAAATACTATAATTGCACATAGAAACCAGAATTACAAGTCTAATACATGAACACGAGCCAGATGCTTTGTTGACTGAACCTGTGACCAAGAGGCGTTGTCATTAAAGAAATGTGAATTTTTTTTTTACCTCAATATATATTGACGAGAAAATACTGTGATCATTGCAACATTTTCCATCTATACATTACACTAACCAAACAGCATCTACTTTCTCGCCCAACAGAACAACAACTGCACTCGACATCCTCTGAACTAGTACTGCCCTCGACATCCTCTCACCAAGTACTGCCCTCGGCAACCTCTGAACTACTAGTGCACCAGTGGAGGCGACGGAATAATAATCTTTGGCGCAATCTCTGGCGCTGTGACTCAGTGTAGCAACCTTTCAACGCGACAAGCCCGTTGGTGTGAGGGTGGTACGCTGTAGTAGTCAGTTAAAACAAAGTGATTCGATCTGCCCACCCTGATCAGTGGTGACTGATGTAAGGTACCCGAATCTAGCTATCCAGGCAGATACAAATTATTGTGCTACAAAATCCGTTGTAATGTCTGCAAGAGGGATTGCCTCTGCCCACTTTGTAACACAGTCGGTGACGGACAAGATACAAGTGAAACCATCCGACGTGGGTAACGGCCGACGAGGTCTATGGGAACATGTCGGAAACGGCCTCTTTGGTTGTCTGTTTTGTCTAGAGGACGTTACATTTTTATGGAGACTTTGCTGCGCTGACACACCACACAGGTGTGAGCCCGCACACGGCAGTCCTTCTTCAAGCCTGGCCACACAAACCTTTCCATGACGAGATATGTGGTAGCCTTAGCGCCAGGGTGTGAAAGATTATGCAAAGCAACAAGCGACATAACGCAGCAAGACAATAAGTCCATGGATGTATCACAACATAATTACGTGATTGAGCCCAGTAAGTTGCAAGAAACTATCCATAGGGAAGAGGAAAGGGTCTGACATAGGTTCTGAAGTTCGATATCATTGTCCTGTACGTGGGTCAGTTCATCGAAATTAATAGGAGACAAAATATCATTGATATGTGACAGATAATCAGTCACCACATTTTCTGATCCACAGATATGTCGGATGTCTGCCGTGTACTGGCAAATGAGATCCGTCTGCCGAAACCTGCGTCGAGGAAAGTCAATTGGAGGATTGCGAATAGCTTCCGTGAGGGAACAATGTTCCATGAAAATTGTTATGTCCTTCCTTCGTTGCCTGTGTGGAAATATCTGGCAGCCTCGTACACCACAAGAAGTTCCCTGTCGAAAGCCGACCACTAACGTTGAGCCTAGATAGTTTTTTTTTTTTTTGGAAAAAATGGAGTGGCTGAGTTGTGTCACCAACGTGCTGTTAAAGAACTGCACCTATTGCGAAACCACTTTTGTCTGCTGTAATAGAGACGCGAGCGTCTGGGTATGGATGATCGAGAATGACAGCACATTCTCAAACTGGTTTGAGATGCTCAAAAGCTTTCATCATACCGTCAGACCACCGTACCTGGTGATTGCTGGAAATCTGTTTGACAGCTAATGCGTCAGTAACATGGGCTTGAGCAGGTGCTGCATCGGCAGATTGCATCTCTGAAAACTGATGGTGCCAAAAACCGCCGCAATTCTCGAAAAATCATTGGGAGTGGCAGATTGCGAATGCAGTCGACCCGATCTTTTCGAGGATGTGTACCCTCACAGGAGATGGCAGACCCAAGAAAGGTAACAGAGGTGCATCGAAGTTGTAATTTATCATTATTAATGTTGACTGTGTTACATGCCATGAAATCCTGTACCATGGCCAGGTGCAGATCATGTTCTTCATCAGAGGAGGAGAAATTGAGAATGTCGTGCAGGTGTGCGTAGCGGTAAGAGCAGTTAAAGAGCAGCAAGTCTATGAAACGTCGCCAAGTTTGACACGCGTTTTTGAGGCTGTGAGGCACATAAAAAAATTCATAAAGGCTCTTGGGGGGGGGATCAAGGCTGTTTTTGGTATGTCACTCTGCTCCATAGGAATTTGTAGATATGCCTTATGTAAGTCCAAAACAATGAAAATGCGTGTTCCACAAAGCAGTTGGGCCGTAGTCTTGAATGTGTGGAACAGGATAATTGTCTATAGCAGCACACGCATTGAGACGATGATAGTTATCATAGAGGCATGCTGCGCCGACCTCCTTAGGGACTAAGTATATGGGGAAAGACCAAAGTAACCATAGAGGCACATAGCACCTACCTCCTTAGGGACTAAGTATATGGGAGGGCTATGTGAATGGTTCGCTAGGGATGAGTTTAATACAGAACACAACCAGGCCATCGACATGAAGTGTCGATTTATTGGCTGCTCGAAGGAAAATTTGGTTTGGTATCACATCCGCTACAGTGAATAAGAGTGGGACAACACTAATGTCTGCTCGATTGTCGACAAGGAAATGACACGAGCATAAATCGAAGGTGTACAGATGGCCTCTTGGAGTAGAGGATGGAATAGAATGTAATTTCTGTAGCTTTTTGCTCCCTCTGTCATCCTTGCAAGCTGAGCCTGCTATGGCGCACATGAAGCATTTGGCAACACGCAGGGCGATCAGGAGTTGTGGGTGGTGTCCCCAAAAGTTGTGTGGTACCAGCATAGATGGTATATTGGATGGTTGGCTGGAGAGCTGTCCATGGATCAGGTGGGACTGCTACGCTTCCAATGGCAGTGGGAGTGGGGAGCAGGTGTATGGCCTGTGCTAGCTTGGCTGTAGTTGGTGAAGTTTGGTGAGAAGCAGCTCGAGGTTCCTATTGCTGGCCACTAGGTGATTGCAGTCCATTGCATTGCCCAAGGTGAGCCTGTGACTGACCTCAACCAGTCAAAGGAGGGTGTTTAGGCACTGGCGTACTGATCTCAGTACCAGACACTGCACTGCACAAGGGAAGTAAGCAATGGTGCAGAATTATGGCATTTGCCTGGTGAGACAACCATAATTTATTCTCACATGATGATTAGGTATGAGGAAGCAGTTCTAATTGAGCATGTAGGCATTGTCACAGCAGAGCAGGGGTTCTGTCACCTAACCTATCGTCTTAAATGATGCTGTGGATCACATCTTATGGAGTCCATGAGCAAAAGCACATTTGTTATGCTTGGGTCGGTATAGCAACAATTCGCTAATAAGATTTGGGTGGTCATGCAGGTCGTTCACGGAACAAACAAATCAAGCACCTTTGTCCATGATACCATGAATAACAAGATGCCCAGCGAGGTAAACCATGTTACCAGGTTGTCCATTTGTATCGGCGGCAGCTTTGGAAAACGACATTGAGGCAGAGCTTTCAACAGAATCGGTAGGGCGCAGACTGTATGACAGTTCAGAGAAGTAGTATCCACTGGCGTCAACTGTGAAACAGTGACAGATGCGATGTTCTGATGAAAGTCTGGTACTTATGTTGGTGCAATATGATGCCCAGCATTCATAGGTGACGAAGAAAGATTGAGTAATTAGCATGCACACACTTAGAATACAATTTTGTATAAAAACTAAAAAAGTGTGAATCAGATGCTAAGATGCATGAAGCATGCCAAATGTACATTGTATGTGTAGAAAATCAAAATGAAAAATATAAACATGATTTTTTTTGTAAGAGAACCTTCTTTACCAGATTTTTACCATACAGTGTATCAAAGAATCACAATATTACGCTCAAAATTATGGTTTATGTACCTGCAAGTAAGCTTTGAGATACTGTAGTGATGTCATATTATTCTCACTGTTTACATTGTACTTCTTTGGAGATATTAGTCTCAAATACATTGTTTTGATAACATAGTTAATATGGATATTGCATTTTCATTCCTACCATGATAGTTTAAAAACGAGTATCGTTGTGAATAGTATTGAAAATAAAAAATAGAAAAATATTTGAGTATATATATATATATATATATATATATATATATATATATATATATATGAACTAACTGGCAAAAACATAACTGTCATCAAATTAAGAACTACAGTTTTAAAAGTATTTTATTCTAATTTTAGTTTATTTGCTTTTAATTTGCTTGTCAACTGTGTGTTGATAAAAGGCATATGAGCTTGCTGCTATGTTTTAACAGTTATATAAAACAAGTTACTTAGAGAAAGGTTGTGAATGCTACACATTTAAAGAAATTAAAAACTTTTTGGCTAAAATAAATTTTTGAAACTGTTTGATATCTTTAAGTATCAAATCTTAAAATAGTAGTTTTTGAAGGGTTTTTCCCTTAACTTTCAAGAGGAGGTGCCCTGAGTCTTACTTCTCTTCTAGGCAACCGCCACCAGCCACAAAACTCCACTAATCTGCCCTTGTTTCCATTAGACACTGACATCAGTTCCCACACACAAACAGCACTGCCATTACGTTTGTGTTAGCTGGATGTTGTACAGTAAGCATGCTTTATATCTCTCTGCACTGATACAAGTCATTGTTCTGCACATCGTCATACTATTCCTGAGGCATGTGGAGATACCTTCACCTCGTAACAAACCCAGAGTAATGCCTACTTTCTGAATGGACTGAAGTTTCTGGTACCACTTTCTTTCCAGTAACTTCTATTCTTATTTTTGATTGCAAAGTATGAGATTTGTGTTTTTCAGATAGTTCTGCTATAAACTGGTGCATTTTCAGAATGTTCTCTCTTTCCAAATTTGTTCACAACATATTGATAATTTTTATTTCTGTGAGATACTGTTGTGCAGTGAAAATTTGTTATACTACAGAGTCCAGTTTGCATGTGTTGCAACAAATGCCACATATTTCAAATATCTTTTCAAAAAGTTGTTTCAAATGATGTTTCATTATTTAATAAATAAAAAATATTATGATCCAAAAACATACTTAACTTTTTGTAAATACATTCATATTATAGAAAAGCTAAATATTTACTGTGTTACATATGGCGTATTTAAAACTTTCAGAAGTTATATTTCACAGTTATTTACAACAACTTTTTTACTATTGTTTGCTAGTTAAAAACAAATTTAATGTAATTATTAATTTGACCAATTACCACTTCCAGAACATACCAGAAGCTTGACTTCCAATATACAGCTACAAATCCATACCAAATGAGTCAGTCAAGGTATAGTCACTGTTTAGTCATTATGTTGCATGTCATATACAAAACAGTAATTTCATTAATCGAAGGTAATACATTGCTTGATAAAAAATGCAGATGTTCATTCATATGACAAAGCTTAGAAGTATACCTCACAGGCTTAGAGCTATTGAAAAGGATCCTTGATGCTCATGTGTACAATTGGTAGTGCTTCTTCCTAAGAGTCTACAGGATGGTATGTGTGACAGTACATTCTAAAAACCTCTAAAGGTGTACGTAACAGAAAACTAATTTTATAGTGTACAGGAGTATAGGTGTAAAGAATAAGGAATGCCGCTACTACTTGTATGTAATTACTGCAGTCAACTGAAAATGAGCTTGGAGAATTTTATTTTGTATTATATTATTTAGGCTAAATATTAGAGGATATTAGGTTAAGTTTATTTACAAGCACACACTCTCTATATAACACGATCAGATAAAAATCAGTCAATCAATCAATCAGCCTGCCATAGGCTTTGCATCAAGGTCTTATTATTTGTATGTGTCAGTGGTTGATATCCAATATGTAAGCTTATTGGCTTTATTTTGTATGAGTACTCTGTGAAATTTTGTGCTTGTAAAAAAATAAGCACTTATAGAAAAACCTTTAGTATAAAAAGAGCTTTTATTATAATTTTTGAATATTCTGACAACAATCATAAATTTTCATTAGAAACTTTGTGCAGTGTAATTGTGAATAAGCTTCTTTAATCCGAAATCAAAAATCCAGGACCACATTTCTACCTTTACATTTAGGACAATGAGCTTGAAATTTGGAACTGCAACAAAAATGAGTGGGAACCTCAGTTTATGTTATCTCTGCCTAACATCTCAAGTACTGGTATGTACTGTAGTAGCAGTTTCTAATGCTGGAAGAGGAAATAACTCAGATCTATAATTGAAAAAGTGGTTTTTACATAAAAAGAAACAGGTGACATAACCTCTAGTGATCCTTTACAGAAAGGGGAGTTGTGTGTAAGGAAATGACATGCATTGATTACCAGTTATCCATTTCTCCAACAAAAGTTAATGTCCACAATATAACAATAACAATCATTACATGCCAATAACTTTTCGCTGTTGGAAATTGCCATTTTTTGTGCAATAAGGCATCATGCCACATACATACATATAATGGATATATAGAAGTAGAGCATCATATATATTTCACCATCGAAACAACTGTCACAGTGAGACTTTGCTAAATCAATTTTTTATTTTGTGTATTACTTTTAAACAGTTGCAACTCTGCCAGTTTTTTCCTTTTTTAGCGTAAACATTGAACATATAAAGAAAATTGCTTCTTCTTAATTAAAGGAAAAAGATATTATTTACTAAATCAGACAATGGAAAATCCAGGATGGAATAATGACTGCTCACTATATAGCGGAGATGCTGACACACACACACACACACACACACACACACACACACACACACGACCACACACGACCACTGTCTCTGGCCACTGAGGCCAGATGTCAGTGTGCGAGCAGTGCATGATGGGAGAAGCAAACTTGGTGAAGGACGTAAAGAGGAGGCTGGAGTCGGGTGGAGCAGGGATACACAGTAGGGGTGGTGGATGATAAAGTACTGCATGTGGGAGCATACATTGCAAGGTGGAGAGAGGGTAGGTCAGCTAGGAGCAGTCTAGAGGTTAGACAAAGGGTGGGAGAGGCGGGGAAAGGAGAGAAATAAAAAGACTTTGGGTGCATTGGTAGAATAGAGGGCTGTTTAGAACTGAAATGGGAACAGGGAAGGGAACTGGTGGTTGTAAGACAATGACTAATGAAGACTGAGACCAAGCATGTTATGGGAACGTAGGTGAGGAACAGGAAAAAGATCTTATGTTTGTTAACATCCGAAAATTAAAAATAAATGACGGTAGGCACAGGCCCTACACTGGGCAACCGGTTCACCTTTTCTCTTTGCCTTTAAAGAAAACGAAAGCATAAAAGTAAGAAATTCAAATGGTTGTCACACCACCCCAGCCTCTTCCTTACCTTCCCCCTTCCCACAGCCAGATTGCTTCTCCCATCATGTGCTGCTGCTCACAGTCTGGCCTTGGCAGCCAGAGACTGAGGTCATATGAGCAAGAGTTGTGTTTGCTTGAATATGTGTGTGTATGTGTTGTGTCTAATTCCAATGAAGGCCTTTTTGGCTGAAAGCTTACTTGTTTGACAGACTTCTCAGCATATACATTATATGGTGAGTTGCAGTCTATCCCCTTATAATATTTTCATTATGATTTACTAAGTTATTTATTGTAAAATAGCCTCCACATGCCTTTGATATGTGGTTTTGTAAATTTTAATTGCTCCTATTCTCTGCCCCCCTGTTCGTAGCTGATTTTCAGAATTCTCAAGTTCTCTGTTACTTTCACTTATGACATAGTGGGCTAAGTCTCCTATCAGCCATAGCGTAATATTTTGTGCTATTAGCGGATACTGTCTCTTTTCTGGTTTTAAAACTTCATTTGTCCATATATACATTTGATGTGTTGGACCATTAAGGATATAGTTTAATTTTTGGCACAGGTTATATGTTTGTGTCTGATGCGTAGAAATTTGTGCTCCAAATTGTCTTTTTCTTCACAGTAATAACAGCTAATAGTTTCAAAACCTGTCGTTTAACTGAGTTAAGCTTTTTATGTGTCGCTATTGTTTCATTCATTATCTGCTACCATGCCGACTTCATCTGAAAAGTTAAATGTTTGTTGGATGTGTTTGCCCATATTGCTGACCAGATTCCGTTCGTATGTTTTCTTTCCATGCTTTTAACTTCAAAAGTGTGGAGTATCTCTTTATAAACATTCGCTGCTTTAATAAAAGTTTTGTGTCTTATCCAGTCCAGTGTGTAACTGTACTCTATGCAAGATAGAGTAGCCAGATTGGGGACACCCCTGTTTCCAGCGTACACAACACTGCGACCATAATTTCACTGCATACACACGCAAAACAATATTGCACTACAACAATAAAATGAAACTGATGGAACAACTGTGGGAAATAAGTGGTTTAGGGTGAGGCCAAACTAAATACATGACAATAAGAAAAACAGCATCACCCCAAAAAATATTATCCATAAAATCAAAACATAAAAAATTCTCAACGAAGTTATGATAACTGAAGCATCGTCCACAAACAGTATTAACCCTGTATTGACTTACCAAGTGCAACAAGCATGAAACTCCATCCCACAAACTGACATCCGTGCATTTCATGCATCTTTTAACAGTAAATCTGTGTAGATTATGTGAGTTGGGTTGCTTGTCCTAAGGTGCATGCAAGTTTGATTTTGCCCACCCTGTTTTTAAGTAACTATTCAGCTCCAATTTTAGGCTTTTGCAGTATTTCTGCTTTTGCTTTCAGCCACTTTTTCTTTTCAGGCTGCAAGTTTCTTTGCGTCTTGTTGCATGGGCGTTGCACTACTCTTCTCTGGATATGTTTTCTTTATTCCTGGAAGACAGTATAATGCACTTGAGTCAGCAATCTACGGTGTTCTTAATTATCCTGCTATGGCAGTGCTGATTTGCATTTATGGATCATTTCCAGTCATTTAAAATTCAAATAAGCTGCTTTATTTTCTTTGCCTACCGCAAATCAAGATTAGTGACGATGTATCTCTTTAGTTGTGATAACTGCATTTCTAGTTATTATCCTTGGGCCTTATATTGGGCACATGAATGAACAAGAAAATTTTCCACACAGCTTGTATTTTTTAAAACATCTGCTTATTATACAACTATTTTCGACTCATAAAACCATTTTATGGGATTTGCCCAGAACAAGCTGCCATACATTTGAAAATTGAGTGAATTCACTCGAGGATGGCCTTTTAAGCTGAAACTGGTTGTCTTGTTACAAAGAGCCCTTATTATATACAGCCTAAGTTGTAAAATTTCACCTCATTCAACAAATTTTTGGCTCTGGTACTCACTATTAAGATGACTGGAGACATGCTCCTCCATTATGTAGATAACGATTCATGAGTCAAAGGATAACATTATTGAAGTGCTGTATTTACCCATGTTAGAGGGCAGACAGGAGCTGCAATCAGTGTGGTCAAGGAAATTCAGAGGTACAAACTAGACCTAGTTGCACTGCAAGAAATCCGGTGGGACGATGCTGGGAGCATTGATGTTGAAAACTGTACAATTCTGTATGGAGCCTGTGAACGAGGTCATCTGTTAGGCACTGGTTTCTGCGTCAGTAAGACGTTGGCCACTAATGTTTCAGAATTCGTTTCAGTCAACCCAAGAATATCTGTTCTAACATTGGAAGTAAGGCATATTAAGGCGACTTTTGTGAACTGTCATGCTCCCACGGAGGAGAGCGAATGTTAAGTGAAAGACGCGTTTTATGCACAGCTAGAGGCAGTGATGGACGCTATACCAAATGGACACCTGAGGATCCTCCTTGGTGATATGAATGCCAAGGTTGGGAGAGAACAAATATTCCAAGACACAACAGGTAGGCACAGTCTACACAACCTAAGCAATGACAATGGAGTTAGGTTCATCAGCTTCGCGACATCATTAGGGTTGTTCATCTCCACCACAAACTTCCAGTGGAAAAATATACATAAAGGAACCTGGGTATCACCAGATGGGAGAACTGTAAATCAAATAGACCATGTTGCCGTTGATCTCAGAGCCAAGAGATGGGTGTTAGACGTTAAGACAGCGCGGGGTGCCGAAGGTGGGAGTGATCATTTCCTGGTCAGAGGCCATTTAAACATACAGTGTAAAGGAAGAACGGGGCCTAAATTAAAAAGAGTGGAAAGGTACCATGTGGAGAAACTAAAAGATGAGGCAACGAAGACCAGATACCAGTTGCAACTTAGTAACCGCTTTGAAGCACTCAGCGAAGTGGACACGAATCAGGACCTCGAACTTATGTGGGGAAACATCCAGAGTCAGTTAGGGATACAGCAAAGGAAACACTCATGGGAAACCCAGTGGGCAAGAAGATCCGGTTTGGAAAGGAATGTGCAGATGCCCTGGAAAGGAGAAAGGAAGCCAGGAACAAATGGCTGAAGGGGACAAATCTGACACAGGCCAAAGCACAATTTGAGGAGGTCCGAAAGACTACACAAGAAATTCTGAGAAAAGCAAAGAGGAAATACATAAGGAATATGATCACTGAAGCAGAAACAGACTTCAGAGGACAAAAGACGAGGGAAATGTTTCCGAGGGTGAAGTACCTCTGAAGGGGTCACCAGGCCAAGCAGAAATTTGTCAAAGATTCCCGTGATAAGATCCTGACGAACGATAGGGACATAGCTGAGAGATGGAAAGAGTACTTTCGACAGCTGCTAAATTGTGATGAACCCGAACTGCAGTTTGATTTCCAGTACCCAATTACAGCCGATGCAGACTATCCCCCCACCTACCCTGGATGAGATAAAAACCAGAATCAGACACCTTAAACAGAATAAGAGTCCAGGTCAAGATGGAATACAGGCTGAAATGATCCTGGCAGGAGGAGAGAAACTTGCAGAAAAAATACACCGACTGATACAGGCAATATGGACCAAAGAAGAACTACCAGGAGAATGGAAAACAGCTCTAATTTGTCCAATACATAAGAAGGGCGACAAACTGAAATGTGACAACTATCGAGGAATCGCCCTGCTATAAGATCCTGTCCAATTGCCTCATACATAGAATTCAGCCAGTGGCAGAATCGGTGATTGGGGAGTACCAGGGAGGTTTCCAGCCAGGACGGTCAACAGTAGATCACATCTTCAGTCTCCAGCAGCTCACTGAGAAACTGGGTGAATATGGTAAAGATTTGCATATTTTATTCGTTGATTTTAAGAAGGCCTATGATTGCATACATCGCAAGAGCCTGCTCAACTGTTTAAGGGAATTTGGCATAGCAGAGAAACTCATCAATCTGATAAAGATCTGTCTGAACGAGACACATGCAAAGGTGAAGATGGGAAATCGCGTAACTGAGGAATTTGAAATTGTGACAGGACTCAGGCAAGGAGATGGGTTGTCCCCTATCCTGTTAAACTTTGCCCTCGAGAAGATCATACGCGAGACCTTCCAAGAGAACAAAGGGATTGAAATCGGAGGAAAGAGACGACATCTGTTTACTCTCTAGGTCGGAAGAGGAGTTGGAGCAAATGACCAAAGCACTAAAGGAGGCTGCCAGCAAATTTGGGCCAAACAAACGAAACTAAGACAGAGTACCTCGTTATGACGCGTGGTCATTGTCAGACTGCTGATCATCTACAATCACTGCAGGTTGGGGACCATTCCTACAAGAGAGTGCAAGAATTCAAATACCTAGGGGCACTTTTCACTGAGAACTCGTCATGTGAAGCAGAGATCAATGCCAGAATACAAGCAGGAAACCAATCTGACCACAGCCTAGCACAACTGCTTCGGTCCAAATCTCTCTCCAGACAGTTCAAGATTCGACTGTACAAAACCCTGATCCAGCCTGTTGTTCTATATGGCTGTGAGACATGGAGTATCCGGAGACAGGACTTCCATAAGCTCCTTGTCTTTGAGAGAAAAGTGCTTCGGAAGATCTTCGGTCCGGTTCTGGATGCAGATACAGGGGAATGGACGATCAGATACAACCAAGAGCTTGAGGAACTATACCAGCAGCCCAACATAGCAGGAGCTGTCAAAGCCAAACGAATGCAGTGGGCCGGCCATGTGGCCCGGATGGAGGATCACAGATGGCCTCGGAAGCTCCTGGATTTCACACCTACAGGAAAGAGACTGCCAGGGAGACCCAAGAAGCGTTGGAGGGATGGACTCCATGAAGATTTAAAACAAATGTCAGTAGATGTGGACGAATGGCGGATAGCAGCAATGGACAGAATACAGTGGAGGAGGAAACTTGTAGATGCGTGCGGTCCACTGGGCCTGATCACATAGTCGTCAGAGGGCAGTACATGATCATGCTGTTGCCCCAGGACTGGTGTTGAATGGTGTACACGGTCTAAACTGATCGAAGACAACATGTTAGGAGGCAACCCGGTAATATTGAACGCTTTAAACACTGGTGTTCCACATGTGCAACAAGGTGGTAATTGTTCAGTGATGCTCTGTGGTGGCATTACATGGGGCCATCGTACACCTCTCGGGATCGTTGAGGACAGTCTCACTGCGTTACAGTACAGGGATGAGATTTTGCAATAGGGGGACCGCAATGCCGACATTTTGGGGACAGTTTTATCTTTCGCACGATCACAGTGCTGCTCACGCGAACACTTTCACTCAGGATGCTAGGACCACCAGAATAGAGTGGCCTGCCTATTTCTTGGGCGTGAGTCAATTCAAACAAGTGTGGGATCGATTGAGACAAGCTGTTTTTGAACGTCGACGCGGAGGACATAAACAGAGCGTCATCCACAGAATCGTCATTAAAGAATGGCAGAATTTGGACCAGGTGACGATGTCATCGATGGTATGCCACGACGGATTCAAGCCTGCATCCGAGCAAGGGCCATTCAACCACGTATTTACGTTACTCACGTGAACAGATGAAAACCACCCAGAGGAAACACGCGATTTTGTCATCACAAAAATGTTGGTTTTTTGATTTTGTGAGCTGAACATATTAAAACTGAATATAAACTAAGGCCTGAGACAAGTTTTGTTTTTTGTGCCATGAATTTCGAAATAAAGGGGTGATGTAATATCTTCGTTGGTGTATATGTAATAACAAGCTCCAGAGCAGGCACGAAGAGGGGGCATAGACACTGGTGGACAAAGCAAGGCGGAGAGAAAATTGCCAGGGTAAAGCTAAGCGCCATCCAGGAGCTGTGCTTAGACTACCAAAAGTACATTTGACCGCCATCAAAACTGATGGGTTGAGAACTGAACATGGGGGACTATATTCATGGCCACCCAAAATGTAACACCCTGAAAGAAGCATCCACATCAGGTGAATTTTGCGTTATGCGTTTGCGACGACGAGAGATGCAATGATTTGGCATTTCAGTGTGTTGTGACTGACAATTCGCAATTTTTCACAAACACAACTTTTATTGATGTAAGTTCACAAGTTTGATGACTGATCATACAAACGAAAGGTAACAATAACGAAAAAAGTCTCCTAATTGACACAAACAAAAGTTCACTTCTAATTTTCCACAAAGGTTCGTTGTAACACACTCACACACTAGTAACAGTCCAATTCCGAGACGAAGACGAAATCTTCACAGTCGCAGTACACGAGGTCGGCATCCAGCGTGAACTGAACTTTGGGCCTAGTTCTAGCCCCCTATATAGTAGTCTCCAGCCAGTCAGGTTTTGGCGTAGTGATACTAACTGCAGGCTGTGGCTCGAGCTCCCCCTGCAGGAAGTAGTGCTCAGCATGTCTGTTTCCATTATCTTGTATGTAAATAGCCAGTGTTTACCATGGTGCTTTAGGGTACGCCTTGGGCATAGACAACCTCGTCCTCTGGGGTGTTATATGGGTTGCCGGCCCTTAGGGGCTACCTTGGCTCCGATATAACATGGTGCAGGTGCTTATCATGGGCGCCACGGGGGTCAAATGGCCGTGTGGATGTACTGGAATTGTTCTTTTGTGTGATTGTTTTGCATAAATAGATTCAGTATGCCACGTAGAAGGCAGCGTGTGCCTTTTGAGCATGTTTTGGTGTTCGACTGAGGGATAATGATTACCTATAGGGATTGCGGATTATCTTTCAGGTAAATCGGTGATTGTATCGGATCGAACCAAGTAACTGTGATGTGGATCTGTAATCGTTGGATGTAAGATGGAATGACGAACCAACGAGACGGATTGCTTGCACGTCGTTGCACCGCTACTCTGGAGGACAGGTGCACTGAACGCATGGCAGTAATGTTTCGCTCTGCCCATCACAAATCATATCACAACAAACTTGGCTTGTTACGCAACAAGCAGTGTCCGCGCATGCCATTCGATTTTGTTTACAGCAGAGTAGACAGCCGCACTGCTGCATTTACCTCTGAGTCAACGTCACAGACATTTGCCCTGTCAATGGTGCGGTGAAAGATGGACATAGACAACTGAATGGAACACGAATCCCAGTTCTATCTGCACCACCATGGTGCGATGGTCGGATTAGAGCCTGGAAACACCTTGGTGAGAGACTGTTGAACTGTTGCCTTATTATGGCTTGGGATGGTATTTAGGTTCCATTCCTGCACTCCACTAGTACACATTGCTAGTACACGAACCAGCCAGTGTTAGATCTCTGCAGTGTTGGAGCCTGTTGTCCTCCCATACCTTCAAAGCTTGCCGACGGCCACATTGCAACAGGATAATGTGCGACCACATGTGGCACACAGTGTTCAGGACTTCATATTCACCGTTCACATTGCACTACTGCCTTGGTCTGCCTGTACTTCCGATCTCACATCTACCGAAAACGTCTGATCAGTGACTGCCGATCGACTGGCTTGGGATACACTACCCACTGCTACACCAGATCAACTTCGGCAATACGTGGAAGCAGCGTGGACTGCTATACCCCAACATATCCAGAGCCTCTTTGAGTCAATGCCGAGGAGTGTTGCAGTGCTTATAGGCAGTAGTGGCTGCAGCACTCAATACTGATTTCGTCATCTTCCACACTTCACACGGGGCTGGATTTTCAATCATGTGATCTTTGTAGGACAAGTTATCTCCCAAAAGAAATTGGCTGTGATATCTCTGGTCCTTCTTGGTGGCGCAATTTAGTTAGCCAGCAGTATGGTAGAAGACCAGAGAATAATCGAATAAGTACAGGTGTAAAAGTAGCAGTCTTAAACGTACAGACCATTTCAGGAAGCGAAGCATGTGCGGTATTCAAGAAATTGCATGACAAGCTACTGAAAAAAGGGGCTGATATATCAAGTAAGCCAAAAAGCTGTTTCAAGATAGCAGGCCAGTCGGAGGCAGTAACAAGCCTACAAGGTGCCAAACGTTACTAGACGTTGTAATTAATGAAAATATATACGAAGTCTTACCATTGGTCATGCCACGTCTGTCAGTGGAACTTGCTATCGGTGCTGATAGGATGGAAAGTAAAAATCTGGAATTAGATTTCGCTAAAGACGAAGTAAAAATGCAGATAGCAAAAATGGTTCAAATGGCTCTGAGCACTATGGGACTTAGCATCGGAGGTCATCAGTCCCCTAGAACTTAGAACTACTTAAACCTAACTAACCTAAGGACATCACACACATCCATGACCGAGGCAGGATTCGAACCTGCGACCGTAGCAGTCGCGCGGTCCCAGACTAAACCGCCTAGAACCGCTCGGCCACACCGGCCGGCTGCGGACAGCAGGAGGACGGCAGAGAATAAAATTCTAATAAAGGACAATGACAACAACAAACAGGCACTGAAAAGACAGAGAAGATCACTATCGCGACACGGAGACGGAAAGGGAACCGAACTGCTGAGAAGAAAGTGATGTAAAAGAAATAAATCTGTATGAAATAGTGCACGACCAGTTGAAAGTGTCAAGGACGTATAAGGGGTAATCAGGGGACGGCACTACAAAGTAAAGATCCCACCACATAAAGCGTGCTTTATTGAAACGTACTCCTTGACATGAACAAAAGGTCAGCAGTCGAACAAGAATTGTAAAGAATGTTGTACCACGGAATAACAGAAAAAGAATTAAGCCAATACAACACCCTTTTATTTGCTGTGAACTGGAAGCGCAAAAAGCCAATCAGATCATTGAGCCTGAAAGCGAGAGACCAGACAAGCTCGACGAACTGTTACAAAAATTCGAAGGTGGGAAGCTATTTAGTTGTTTCGACCTGGCAGCCAGAAAACATCAAGTTCCGGTGGATAAAGAAGATAGACCAGTGGTTCCCAACCTGGCGGTAATTACCTCCTGAAGGGCAAAAATGAAATATTCTGAAGGGGAAAAACAAAGTTCTTCCACAGTGTCTATGTTGCCAAACTACATATTTTTAAAAGATCGTTACCGTTATCACTACTTAATAAGACTGTGATATTGAGTTCATAAGTTACTCATATGCTTCTTTTATAAACACTAGCAGTAATATGTGACGCAGTGTAGTGAGGGTTACAATTTGTGAAACGAATGTATGGACAACATTTTCCTCACGAAGTCCATCGACAACACAAATGCTTTGTACTAAGTATCTATAACAATAAAATTGAGACATATGTGTATTTTTCTCATGAAAATGCCTTCTCTGAATTCTGGGAGGTTCCGACAATGCGACAGAAATTCCTTCATTGTTCAGTTTGCTGCACAGTTTGACGCCTAGTCTATTGCGTTCGAGCATTCGATCTGTTTGAAGTCTAAGTCCCACAGTAATTTGGTATGTTCATTTTCGACAACTTTTTCTGGCTTGTCTTTCCATCAGTTTCATGTCACCCACAGATGGTAATTTTAGCATACGTTAAAATTAAAGTCTATTGTGACCATCATGCACTGAACTTCCTCATGTCATGTAAATTACTACACTCCAATTACAGCACTGGAATTTGTTTCAGAAATGGTTCAAATGGCTCTGAGCACTATGGGACTTAACATCTGAGGTCATCAGTCCCCTAGAACTTAGAACTACTTAAACCTAACTAACCTAAGGACATCACACACATCCATGCCCGAGGCAGGACTGGAATCTGCGACCGTAGCAGTCGCTCGGTTCCGGACCAAAGTGCCTAGAACCGCTCGACCACCGCGGTCGGCGGAATTTGTTTTTTCAGGAGCACAATTGTGAGGTCATTTGCATACTTGAAAGAGAAAACATTGTAGCAGGTGCACCTTCACTATTACCAAAGGGTTTGTCCAAACACACTGAAATAATTGAGCAAACAACTGAATATTGAGTACTGTTAATACAAGATTCTCGTTGTGATCAGTATTACTCAGGCATGTTCAGGAACATGGTTCATTTACAGATGCCAGACAATTCTTGGCAGAAGATAAAAACATTACCTTTACAGAATACGTTATACCTTCTGAACCAGCTCTACATGATATAGAATGACGTTATATTGTATAGATGAAGTCCTAATTTTGACACTTGGTCTATTTGCATTCCTAGTGCATGAGACGACACATTAATCTGGAATACGCATATGCTTGGGGTCATTGTGATGCATCTAAGTATGGATAGAAAATTAACATATACTGATACTTTCCAAGCGTGAGAAAACGAACACAACAACTATTAAAAACACGTTCTGACTGTCAAAATTTCAAAGCTAACAATAAATCACGCCACACAGAATTACAGCGTGTTATGCCAACGCAGCCACTTTAGATAGTCTGCGTAGATATTGCTGGAAGTCTACTCTTTGCAAGAGGTCGAGTAAAATACGTTGTGAACTTACATGATTCATTCACCAAGCATGTTAAGTTATGCGCTACAAAGTCGACAGCAGCATCTCCACAATGTCGACAGCAGCATCTCCAGTTATTAAGAGAATAGTGAACCATTACATCCTAACAGTTGGCAAATCTGTCGTGCTGCTATCCGACAATGCCTCAGACTTCCAAAACATTTCTGTGCGAACTTGAGATTAAACAGATATTAATCTATTTTTCAGAATGAAATCCGTGTGAATTTGTCCTTACAGAGTTCAGCAGATTTATTAGGACACGTGCATCCAACCATCAAACCAAATGGGTCAAGTTCTTTGAATTCTTTGAATAGGTGGTTAACAATCTTGCTCTGTGTGGCACATAATTCACTTCAGCTGCTTTGATAAGTAAATCCAAAGGGAAGAAGGAATGAATAAATTCACTGTCGATAGCATGCAGAGGGGAGAATTACTGGGAGGAAACGGTAAGGATAGTATTCGTTACACTCTCACAACAGGCACACTTACGTGAATTGCGCTATGATAGGAAGCTACGATAATTACAAAAATACTAGACAGTCGACTACATTCTTTTAAGAGCTCGCCCGAAATTGTCACTTTTGCACAAGAAAAATTGTAAGCGGCAATTTTTACACACTGCTCCTTGTAGGATTATAGAAATACCACATCATGGACATTATCTTCTGGCTTATCCTAAAATTGATAAAATAAACGAATTATATTCCCATTACGATCTGAAATAATATTTTAATAAGTAGCAAATCTTATTTTTGTGTACGTAATATTTATTTTTAAATTATTTATTACAGGTGATTTGTAATTAGTTAACTCATAGTGTCTACAGGAGTCATGAATCAAAGAGGAAAATTAGATGCTCTGACGACATTAAGGACAGAAACTGTTAAATTGAACAAACTAATATTTAGATACTCTCAAGTTGTCCTATTCTATGTAAAAGGAGATGTGTATGTATATTTCTCTCGCAAACAAATTTCCTAGTTATGTTGTATTGAACATCTTGGAAAACGTGTGGGAAATCACTAGAGCTCGGATTATAAATAGTATAATGATCTACTGTGTTATAGTGAAATATGATGGCAAAGAATTACCTTCACAGCATAAAAGATATGACAGTATTAGATGATTACCATGTGAACGTTAGATGCTACAGTTAAAACAGAACAGTTTCGGAGTGTGTTCTTACATATGGCAAACAGAAATGTTGGCGTATACTCCGCACAGACTATGCATTTACCTTGAGGTGGATTTATCGACTGGATAATTACTGCTGGTGTCACGCAGAATAGTAGAAGCTGGACTTCGTGTGAATCACGGCTCCTCTGAAATGCGTCACAAGCACTCACTCAGGAATTCCGTGCAGCCGTCGAGATTGAGCAACTGTGTACTGGGCTTCAGCTAACGGCTCTGCGAGGTGTGCATTAGTTCTAACTGTCGCTGGTTCTACTTTGCGTGCCGTCATCATTTGCCTGAATTATGAATAGAACCTTGTGGATAATTTAGCAGACACACTTAAATTGTCAATGCAGAGGTGTCGAGTTAATGAACCAGTTTATGACAATTTGTTACACAAAAAGGGAATGAAGTGATGCAATCTCCGTAAAAATTCAAATATTTCTCGCAATAAACGCGAGTCTGTTTGATGCAATAAATCTTCGTGTTTATGTAAAGTTTCACATGTGTAGCAAAAATTACTGTCCTTAGTATGTTCTGCATGGGTCGTACACTACGTGTTGGTAATTGTGATGTACAATCATGTAATGTACACGAAAACGCTGGATTGAATGAGGTAGCTTTGAGATGCACGGCAAACTGGTCGGATGTTTCGTGCCTGTTATTCCAGCCGATGGCCTTATTTCAAGAGGCTGAGTGCCAGGATGGGTCCTAACACAGCCGAATGAAGTCGCCTTTGGCGTTCTTTTGGTTCCAGCACTCCCTATCATTTTCTGCTACATAGAATGTCCGCTCCTTAAATCCTGCCCCTGATCAACTCAAAAGCCCACGATTAATACAACAAGGAGACGTGTATGGCCCACCCATTGTGAACTGATAGAGCTTTAAACTGCGAAACGCAGTAGGCCACACTACGTCGTTAGTTATAAATATTTTGAAACATCAACTCTGATTATGGGCAACAAACTTTTTATATACTTAAAGTTTGCACCAGTCTTGCCTGATGAACGACTAAACCAAATGTAATGGCTAATTTTTTACTTACATTTTTATTGTATAAAATAGGAATATAAATCTCATTACTAGGGCTGATAATACAATGGTGGAACTATGACAACTACCCATAAGTAAACTCTTGATGAGCAATACAACTACATTCAGTTGTAACCATAATACACTCCTGGAAATTGAAATAAGAACACCGTGAATTCATTGTCCCAGGAAGGGGAAACTTTATTGACACATTGCTGGGGTCAGATACATCACATGATCACACTGACAGAACCACAGGCACATAGACACAGGCAACAGAGCATGCACAATGTCAGCACTAGTACAGTGTATATCCACCTTTCGCAGCAATGCAGGCTGCTATTCTCCCATGGAGACGATCGTAGAGATGCTGGATGTAGTCCTGTGGAACGGCTTGCCATGCCATTTCCACCTGGCGCCTCAGTTGGATCAGCGTTCGTGCTGGACGTGCAGACCGCGTGAGACGACGCTTCATCCAGTCCCAAACATGCTCAATGGGGGACAGATCCGGAGATCTTACTGGCCAGGGTAGTTGACTTACACCTTCTAGAGCACGTTGGGTGGCACGGGATACATGCGGACGTGCATTGTCCTGTTGGAACAGCAAGTTCCCTTGCCGGTCTAGGAATGGTAGAACGATGAGTTCGATGACGGTTTGGATGTACCGTGCACTATTCAGTGTCCCCTCGACGATCACCAGTGGTGTACGGCCAGTGTAGGAGATCGCTCCCCACACCATGATGCCGGGTGTTGGCCCTGTGTGCTTCGGTCGTATGCAGTCCTGATTGTGGCGCTCACCTGCACGGCGCCAAACACGCATACGACCATCATTGGCACCAAGGCAGAAGCGACTCTCATCGCCGAAGACGACACGTCTCCATTCGTCCCTCCATTCACGCCTGTCGCGACACCACTGGAGGCGGGCTGCACGATGTTGGGGCCTGAGCGGAAGACGGCCTAACGGTGTGCGGGACCGTAGCCCAGCTTCATGGAGACGGTTGCGAATGGTCCTCGCCGATACCCCAGGAGCAACAATGTCCCTAATTTGCTGGGAAGTGGCGGTGCGGTCCCCTACGGCACTGCGTAGGATCCTACGGTCTTGGCGTGCATCCGTGCGTCGCTGCGGTCCGGTCCCAGGTCGACGGGCACGTGCACCTTCCGCCGACCACTGGAGACAACATCGATGTACTGTGGAGACCTCACGCCCCTCGTGTTGAGCAATTCGGCGGTACGTCCACCCGGCCTCCCGCATGCCCACTATACGCCCTCGCTCACAGTCCGTCAACTGCACATACGGTTCACGTCCACGCTGTCGCGGCATGCTACCAGTGTTAAAGACTGCGATGGAGCTCCGTATGCCACGGCAAACTGGCTGACACTGACGGCGGCGGTGCACAAATGCTGCGCAGCTAGCGCCATTCGACGGCCAACACCGCGGATCCTGGTGTGTCCGCTGTGCCGTGCGTGTGATCATTGCTTGTACAGCCCTCTCGCAGTGTCCGGAGCAAGTATGGTGGGTCTGACACACCGGTGTCAATGTGTTCTTTTTTCCATTTCCAGGAGTGTATTTAACATTCTGTGGCTAACTAAACCCGATGATAATATTGTTGAATGTCTACTCTTAGTTGCTTTTGTTGTAGTGTGGAGTATTTTCGATCTTCTTTTATAGAAAACCCACAGAGGCTGATAAGAGTTCTTCTTGTACTTCACTGCTTCTCCTTGAGCTGTCTGGATGCATGTATGGAAGACATATTTGTAATTTTAAGTTTATTACGAATAATGAATTTTCCGGTAAGTTAAATGATATATTATTCATTGAATATATTCCTTATATGTAACTACTTGTCTGCACAAACTTATTACATGTTTCAGTTGATAAATTTCTCGGGGATGCGAAAGTTTTGTGATATGACGATTACGTGCAATTCGCATATTGTCAGATGCATATTTGCCTCCTCTCTTCCAGAACCTGCAGCATAACATTGTTTGTAATACGAAGTCCGAATAATTTTATTGGGCTCTGTGACATATGTCATCGGATTGTGCTACATTTAACAAGGTAAACCATCACCCAACTTATCACTCTCTTACAGAGGTCTCTACGCCTGGTTTCATCAGAACGGGAAAATTTAAGGTAACAGAGTGTGTATGCCGGATAAGTGGAAAGTTTCCTTTGAATTTACCATTAAATAGAAATTAATACAGAGCATTTTTACTCCCACTGTAGCCCTAGTGACATGTCTCGTCTCACAACAGTCTGTCAGGAGGTTATTAGAGAGAATACAGCAAAAAGAAACGAAAACGTAAACTTCTAAACATTGGGAATGATGCCAGCCTTGATGAGAAAACTAGAAGAGGGTAAGAAAATAAATGGAAGAAATTACTAAGTCTTCTAAGGAAGCATGAATTAGAAAACATACAAAAGCGTTCTACGGAGGCCAATCATAAATTAGAAAAGATGGAAGAATATTTTAAGGAGACGAACAGCAAAATCAAAGAACGTTGGGAAACTAATCAAAACCTTGATGAAATGAGGAAAACTATTCAGGAATCTAACAAAGAGACTAGTAATAGGTCACACAGGTTTATTATACTAACAAAAAGTTCAGAAAAGTAGAGGAAAAATTTGAGAAAATCGTGAAAGAGTGGAAAACAGCGACCAATAAGTTGTCACGTAGAATAACTAACGGTGAAGCGATAATAGTGAAACATAGTAGATGTATTAAGATTTCACAGAAACTGTTAAAACTTGAGATAGTGGTTTTGGCAAAGAGGTTGAGAAACATGATGCGGCAATCTTTGCATTTTATAATAAAATAAATGAGAAGGAATTTGCATTATCTTGCAAGACAGATCTAGTACAAACTTGTGTAGCAAGCAATACAGAAGAGGCGTCTGGTAAAGTAGCAGGAGGTTACTCAGGCACTGACGCCTTTACTGAGAGGGCAGAGAAGAAATTAGATTAAAAAATAAACAAGTTGATTATTGTAATTCAAAATGGTGAAAATTTCGGCAATGAAGACCACTATTGAACCGTATGTACTTTTCATAATTTCACTGCACAGGGGGAATTACGTCCAAAAAGTTTTGTGGTACAATTTGATGGTTTATACCCTGAAAACTGGGACGATAGGAGAAAGATAGGTTGTGTCACCAGTGGAGTGGAAGGGGATGCTCAGTCTTTGAAAATGAGAACAATAGAGTCCTGTCAATCATCTAAGGAATTCATTAAGAGCCTCCTAGATAAATATTGGTCTAATAGTACACAGAGAACTGTACGAAACAGTATTTTCAGGGTAGAAACATTTCAAGTGGTGGGTACCATAGTTAGAGAGATTATTTCCAAAGTTTTTGTGAAAATAATTTATACCTCGATACCCACTAACAAGGGGAGCGTGCTTACTAGTCACCACCGATTTCGTCCAAATTCATCGTACATGGAGGGCCTGGCGAGAAACGAGAGTGACGGAAGAGGGAGCTCAGGTGAGGTGTGAGCCTTTTGTGTTTCCGAAGTTTCCAGGCAGCAGCTGGCGCAGCAGAGAGAGTACATGATGGTAATCTGAGGGTCGCGGGGCCAAACTTTGTTTATTGTCAATTTTCACATTATTGTGCAAATAAAACAAAATATAAATAAAATAACCCATTGCTATACAGTGCAATATCCTATGAATCTTTCTGCAAAATTGTTGCCAACAGCCTACACATGCCGAAGAGAGAGTACTGGAGATTGGACCGAGAATTCAAAAAATGGTGGATCAGTTGAAAAATGTTAGAAAGTCGTCATTCCTTCGTCAAAATACGGGAAACTTGCAGCAGAATTTTGCAAAAAAGGTTTGACTGGTGTGATGAAATCCTACGTGTAAGAGAAAAAATTTCTTCTGTTCATTGACTCTTGGGGAAGACAAATCCACAGTTATATGCATAGATTTTTTAAGGTGATGAAGGATTGTCATTGTGCGGTATTAATCTGTGACGTCTGTTTTTCTCGTCAGGAAAGAATTCGAGCAAAAAGTTTCAAAATTGCTGATAGAGAGAAAAAAAAAATATGCCCAGAGAAGATTGCATCATAATACATTACATTGAACATCACCAGTTACCCTCGCCAATTAACAGCGAAATGATGCGATACTCGTGGTTTTCAGAGAAACTTTTATGAATGTAAAGCAAGTTTGTTTCTCCATAAAAACTTCAGAACAACCATTTAAATGAAAAAATATGGCGTTCATTGCTTGTACAAAATGCCGAGTAAACTACCGCTTCCCCTCTTTTTACGATGAATATGAAGCCTGCATGTGTAAATTATCGCCGACCGGTGTGGCCGTGCGGTTCTAGGCGCTTCAGTCTGAAACAGCGTGACCGCTACGGTCGCAGGTTCGAATCCTGCCTCGAGCATGGATGTTTGTGATGTCCTTAGGTTAGTTAGGTTTAAGTAGTTCTAAGTTCTAGGGGACTGATGACCACAGATGTTAAGTCCCATAGTGCTCAGAGCCATTTGAATTTTTGTAAATTATCAGCTGTAAAATAAAAATTTCGAATTTTATATAAGAACATCTCACGTACGCCTTAAAATTCCTTCTTAGAAATTTATTTGCATTCCCAGATCTTCCTTGGCCCTTCCCCTTCATCCCTTTCTTGAAAATGTTAATAAATACAATGCGTTGAGCATTATTTCAGTTTATTTTGTAATATAGGTAACGTAAAAGTTGGAAATAAAAAAAATTTGCTTATGGAGCCCACGGCTGTCTGGTTACTATTCTGTACTCTTCTGCTACACCAGCAACGTCCTGAAACTACGCTAACATACATTACTGATGACGCATCCGACCTGCGCCAAAAATGTTATTTTCTCCAAGCATAAATCAGTGATGAGAAATAGGTACGGACCTCTTGTGAAGGAGGAAGAACTTATTGGGGTGGCGCTGGTTAAATGACCAATATGAGTACAAGAAATATTCATAGGAATCCCTAAAAAGAAAACAGAGGATATTTTGCAAGCTCTGGTCCAATTAGATGCTTTATCCAGAGGAGAGACAGTCAGCAATGCTTGGAGAGGTGTGAACAGGAGATCTAGAGAGAGTGTAAACAAATGGGATCATATTGGGAACCGCAATACGATCAGAGGGAACGAAAGAAATAATAACAGTTTTAACAGATGAGGAAGCGGAGGTTGGATTCAGGAAGGTTCGAACGTACAGTCGTGGACAAAACGAGCGAGACCCCTCGCCTTTTCGTTATGCTGATCCGCACAGTTTACTACACAGTCTGCTACACAGCGAACAGGCAAGGGGACGAAGTTCTACCAACATACTATGCACAGGGGTGAAATTGAAAAACTAATTTAATGCTGATTAGTGCGTTAAACACAACACGCAATTAAAAGATATAAATGAAAGAAGAAACGCTAATTAGTATGAACTGTACTAATAAAAATGAATTTCAGCTTATCGAGATTACATAACTGTTTTAGTAAGACAAAGTACCCCAGATCGTTACGAATTAGCAAAATATTATGTGCATTCGGCCGCGAAACGGTCTGTCAACGTTCAGACCAATCATACTGGATTACCGTTGCTGAACTACCATTAAAGTGTGCAAATTTAGCAATGCGTGCAGGTTCACAACGAAATTCAGTTAAAAATCATTCAATGCCACACTCAATTCAATTATTGACTGACACGGAAAAAGTAGGCAGTAACAAGTATGAAATTCTACAAGAGTTTCATATTGACATCCACAGGGCGCCGGTACAGAATAAAAGTAGCAAAAGAAAAAAAAAAAAAAAAAAAAAAAAACGTATTGGGGGCGCGAGAATTTCTTAAAATTGCTTTATTGATAGTCTATCTGCCTCCATCGAGATTAGAACCGAAAACAACCCAAACCTCCCTTCAAGTAGCAAACACCTTTCACAATGCTAGCAGACAACCCAGGCAAACAGCCCTCTATTATTACCCCAGACATGAAAAAGCCAGCAATTTCGCACTGAAAATGGCAAAATGATCTGCAGTTTCTGTTGCTTAGAGCTTTCTGGAGTCAAAAACATTAATTTTCTACCTTTATGTCACCGCTTATGTGACAATCATTCGGGATGTTTGTCGAAATAACAAAATACTGTTATTAGCGAGTAAATTTCGTAGGATAATTCTGCACCACCCCAGGAAATAAACGGCTTCATAGCAGCCAAACGTATTCTACATTGTTTCGGATACTCCATTAGGCTCGCCACAGCCAGGAAACGTTCATTAGCTAAGTGTTTCTTAAGCTATGAAAATGCTCGCACTTCTAAAACGCGGTGGCATTGATACTAGGATCTGAATTACCACGTGTATAGGCAAATGGATTTTATTTGCTTTCCTGTACACGTGATTTCGATCGAAAGCGTAGCTACGATTAATATGCTGATATATCGACTGCAACTATAACATTTCGAATAAAGAGTGGGGGGAATTATTTATGCGTCCCTCATCTTCAGTAACTGTCATAGCTATTTTCGTTGTTAGGATTTAGTCACCTAAATCGGTAAAAATGGAACCCTATTAGTCTATCTGTCTACCCAACTCTTAAAACCCGTTTACCTCGAGTACTGGTAGACATAATAAGCGGAAATGTATCGCACTTCCTGCGGTATACGGTCTCTTGGTGGTGTAAAAAAGTGAGCTATGTGGTTGTAATCTAAAGATATGGCTGTTTATGTAAAGAAAATTTACGCAACGGTAATCCATATGACTGGTCTGAACGTTGACACAGACCGTTTCGGGCCGAATGCGCATAATATTTTGCTAATTGGTTCAAATGGCTCTGAGCACTATGGGACTCAACATCTTAGGTCATAAGTCCCCTAGAACTTAGAACTACTTAAACCTAACTAACCTAAGGACATCACACACACCTATGCCCGAGGCAGGAGTCGAACCTGCGACCGTAGCAGTCCCGCGGTTCCGGACTGCAGCGCCAGAACCGCTAGACCATCGCGGCCGGCTATTTTGCTAATTCGTAACGATCTGGGATACTTTGTCTTACTAAAACAGTTATGTTATATCGATAAGCTGAAATTCATTTTTATAGTACTGTTCAGACTAATTAGCGTATCTTCTTTCATTTATATCTTATATTTACGTGTTGTGTTTAACACACTAATCAGCATTAATATAGTCTTAGACATGATTGAATACAGTCTGACAAAGTTACGATAATTTTTCAATTCCACGCCTGTGCATAGTATGTTGGTAGCACTTCGTCGCCTTGCCTGTTACGCTGTGTAGCAAACTTTAAAGCTGTGTGGATCAGCATAACGAAAAGGCAAGGGGTCTCGTTCGTTTTGTCCACGACTGTACATGGTAATGGGCGACATGAGAATTATGATGAGAGAGATGACGAGAAAAGGACAGATAGAGGCGATGGGATAAATATTATTGAGAGGGAAAACTAGAAAGGAGATTGCGTGGGGTCTGAACACGAGCTCAGGGAGTGGATGGTTAGTTATAAGACAGTTCGTAAAAGATGACCGGGGAAATTTGAGAGAAGCCCTTTAGAAGAAGATGAGATCTAAATTGAAAATGAGTGTCAACCCATAGTAGATATTGAGATCAATGGTACTGAGGCAGTTGTGGCCACACACAAGCCGCCCGTTGTAGCCGAGCGGTTGTAGGCGCTTCAGTCTGGAACCGCGCGAACGCTACGGTCGCAAGTTCTAAACCTGCCTCGGGCATGGATGTGTGTGATGTCATTAGGTTGGTTAGGATTAAGTAGTTCTAAGTTTTAGGGGACTGATGACCTCAGATGTTAAGTCCGATAGTGCTCAAAGCCATTTAAACCATTTGGCCACACACACGGGTAATGAGGTGTGTGCCATTGCAGTGAGGCTCTAGAAGCAAACAGTAAACACAAGTGAGATATTAATACTACCTATACAAGGAATTAGGGTCATAGGTGCTGTTCGTGGAAAGAGTAAAGTGGTGAAGGATCAAGTACATTACTAGAAGTGAAAACTCAAGGAATAATGTTGGAGGTTAGTGCCATGGTCGTACTAGGTCTTTGTATTGGCCTTATAATAGGAACTGTAGGTAGACCGTGCCGCTATTGTAAATTTCGTAAAAGGCAAATGGCCATGATAGCAAATAGTATCAAAAGTGAGATTAGGCTTGATAACAGTGTTGGTGCTAATCAAAAGGCACAAGGGGGAAGCTATCTGAAGATGATGCATGAGTGTTTTAATGGGAAATAATTCCAATGAAATTACAGTATAGGATGAAAAAATAAGCTGAAACTGCGAAGGATGCAATTATCAGCAAGGGATACAATAGAGAAAGAAATTTAGAGGATACTGAGTTTGCAAATTGTAGAGAGATTGATAAGTCAATACTGCAACCACTTAGTATATGTGACTAGGAAGGATAGACTGCTGAGAGTTACATTAGACTCTAGACAGTTAAATAAAAATATTGAGCTTCAGAATGACAGACCACAGGTCCTGAACAGCTACTAGAGAAATATGAAGGGCCAACTGCCCAGTCTCGATTTGATGATTGGCTACTAGCAGATTCAGTTGTCAGAAAACTTCAAACAGTACACAGCTTCTGTGTGCAGGGGCAGATGTTGCCAATGCAAGGTAATGCCATTTGAGCTAAATACATGGTCCATTAAATTAATGTGAGCAACGCCTGTGTTCGACATGTACATGCAGTAACCATTCACAACGCAAATGGCAGCACCTACAGTTGAGGGTATACTCGTATAAAGCATGTTGGAGGAGGAGGGGGGGGGGGGGATAATGCAGTTGTAACCCGGAGATGAAGTCATTTATCAAACGTCCAAAAGAGCATCGTTATTGACTTTCAGGCCAAGGGTGGAAGCATTGCCGAAACGGATAATTTTGTAAACTGTTTGCGTGGAGCCATGGTTAAGGCATAGCGCTTTCCAAAATTGGCACAGAGGAGCACAACGGGACATACATGACAGGGGTGGATGAGAGCTGCGGAGATGTGTATGGGCAAACAGAAGTTCATCTGTTGAGCAACTGACCATCCAAATTGACCAGGAGGCTAGCAACCGTGTCTCCTCAATGACCGCTCAGCGAACTACGCTGTTTACGGGCCTCTGCCGCAGGTGCCTCCTTTATGCACCCACGCCCACTTATGTTCAATGGTGCTGAAGACTGCAATTATCATGCCAGTACTGGAACTGGACGTCCACTGAATGACATCAGGTGGCATTTTCAGATGAAGCACGTTTAACAGACGGCTATTGGCGTGTACAGCGAGTAACGTTGGAAGCGAACTTGCTGTAACAATCGTCGGAAGAGTTGAGGATGGAAGAGGGTGTGTTACGGTTTGGGAAATGTTTTAGTGAGGTTACGTGAGTGATCTCGTCATCTTGGAAGGCACAATGGATCAGCGCAAGTATGAGTCTATCCCTGGGACCGTGTTCACTTCTTCATGCCGTTTCATATTCCTCGTCATAACAGCATCTACCATCAGGGCAATGCAACGTGTCACACATCTCACATTGCACGTCCGTGGTTCGAGGAGCACCAAGATGAATTTACGTACTCCGTGGCCACCAATATCCTCAGATTTAAACCCAATCGGGAATCTGTGGGACCATCACAATCGGGCTGTATGTGCCACGGATCCTCAGCTGAGAAAAGCGCACCGGGAAGTCCCGTTTCCGTCGCATGCAAACAGACAAAGTGAAGGTTTCAAATTTTATATTTCTTGTTTGTAAATTTGAATTTGAAATAGGATCTATTCTGTCTTACTCTGCAGCGATTGTTTAAGTATATTTAAACAAGTAATGGTTATATACATTACGAGAACGTGGGAAATAAAATGGAATATTATGTGGAGGTTTAAAAACTGAAAGTCAGTTTGCTTCTAATACTTTTGCAAAACTGTAAATTTAACGAGATCATTTAAAGAAAAAGAGAAAAGCTTTTGTTTAAAATGGCTAATGATGAGATTTTATATCTGTTTTGAAATGTGAGAAGAAAAAAATTAAGTTTACTGCATAGAAAGGAAGCAATGACCAAAACGTGCAGACTACAAAAAAATGGTTCAAATGGCTCTGAGCACTATGGGACTTAACATCTGTGGTCATCAGTCCCCTAGAACTTAGAACTAATTAAACCTAACTAACCTAAGGACATCACACACATCCATGCCCGAGGCAGGATTCGAACCTGCGACCGTAGGTGCAGACTACAAATTGGAAATTTGTGGTAAGGCCTGGGACCAAATTGCTGAGGTCATCGGTCCTTAAGCTTACGGACTATTTAATCTAACTTAAACTAACTTACGCTAAGGACAACGCAGACACCCATGCCCGAGGGAGGACTCGAACCTCCGACGGGGGAAGCCGAGCGGACCGTGATAAGATGCCCCAGGCCGTGCGGGGTAACGCTTACGAGTCACAACATCGTTAGCTGTTTCCAAAACTGGAATTTTGTTTCAAACCCCAAAACCCATGTTTTGAGGGGTATTTATTTTTCCATATTTTACGTTTACCAACACTCGGGAGATATACGAAATCAAGTCGCTGCGTTAACCAGTGTTGCAGAATAAGCCGGCAGTGAGCACCGCGCTGGTTTTCAAGTTGGCAGAGGTAGCGAGTGGACCGTATGGCGCTATGGTGAATCACAAGAGTGGAGAGAGGAATGCGAGCCTTGAGAACACATCTTACTCGACAGTGAATATGTAGGGGAACCACTAGTGTTCTGGCGCGAAACTCTAATATTACTTTGTTAAATTTTAATGATTAAAGCTGTCCTTTTGCATAATTGGTACTAGGAAGAGCCTACAGTTCATCTGGGCTTCACTTCAACGATAGCGCTCTGCAGCAAACCCGCAAAATCAATAAACAATTGAATATTGTTCACTTACCGAAGATGTACGTAAGGTTGCGAAGTGTTACGAAGTAAGCAAAAGATTCCGGATGTGCGACAAAGTCGCCAGTCAGCGGTGGATCTTACTCTGAGCCTGTTCACATGTGAGAGTCGGTGATAGAATGTATTCAGATGTTGTATGGAGATTCAAATACGCAAGGCGATTTTGCAAGTTTTGGGAAGAACCACCATGCAAACATAGCACTGTGCGTTGGTATCGACAATTTAGGAACACTGGTTCTGACTGTAAAGAGAAAAGTATCGGTCGATCTTGTGTGCCAGATACAGCAACCTTGGAGGGTGTGGGGTAGGGGGGGGGGAGGGGGAGGGAAAGTTTCGTACGCATTCCACGCACTTCAATCGTCCGCGCTAGACACGAGCTTGCAATTACGGAGCAAACGGTGTAGAACGTTTTGCGATGGCAGCTACATTTCAGGCCGCATTGTCTGCAGCTCACGCAGCAATGAAACCGGAAGGTTACGGCCGTCGCCTCCAGTTTTACATCACACTGCAGGAAGCACTTGAGGACGAACATTTTGCCTACAAGCTAATATTTAGTGACTGAGCAACCTTCCATTTATCTGGAAACGTTAATCGTCACACTGGGAGATTTTGGCATGCTGAAAGTTCTGATGAACTTGTTAAGCATGAACGAGATTCGCTGAAGGTTAATGTTCTCTGTGCAGTGTCACAGACAAAGCTGTATGGGCTGTTCCTGTTCTGTGAGAATAGTGTGACGGGTGTCTCTTTCCTTGATATGTTACAGTCGTGGTTGTTTCCACAAGTGACTGCTCACTCCGAGAATTTCCTCTTCCAACAAGTCTTGGAACCCCTCGTCGGAGCATCTCTACACAAACAGCGAACTTCCACATCGTTGGATTGGGCGTGGTGGCGAAGATGATGTGGCTCTATTCGCTTAGTCTCCCAAGTCGTCGAATCAAACTCCTTGTGACGTTTTGCTTTAAGGGGTACAGTAAGGACCGAGTTTAAGTAACTCCACTGCCAAGGAGACTGAAACAGCTCATAGAACTCACCAATGCTGCTGTGATTACCACTGACAGGACGTTGCTACGTAAGGCATGGTACAAAATTGACTAGCGTTTGGACGGTCGTTGTGTGACCAGAGGGGCACTCATAGAACATTTTTAGAATGTAAAATGACAGCTTTATGAGCCTACGGTTCTATTCAAGCATCAGTCATATTTATACATGTAACACTTCGGAAAACATGGACTTTGAAAACAAATTTATCAATTGTAGTAGCCTTTATTATTTGTATCACAATTCATATACTCTTATAATGTTAACTACCCCACAATTAATCAGGCATCTTCCGAAGCCATATTGAGCATTTCTCATTTGTAAGTGCAGTTTGAGCACGTCCTTTCAATTCAGTTGCCTATTTGTTACTTGTTGGTGACGAATACAGAGACTCCGTACAAAAGTTTCCTGACGTAGGAAGAATTATCGGTGACGATAAAATGTGATGGACAAAGAATTTTATGATAGTGGAGTAATCTAGTTTACCCATGGATAAAACACACTGACCGTGACTACTTTAGAAAGTTGTTTATAGAAAATGTTATGCAAAAGAAGTTAACACATTTCACTAACATCAACGTCATCTCTGTGTCAGGCCTAGAAATCTACTCCGTGCCCTGTTGTTTGTGTGGATCGTGCAGAGAGGAAGAAAAAGGAACTGTTTGGTTACTGAGACTTTCAATAAACTAGAAAGCTAGATGGTGATGAAGCTGTCAAATTTGCAATTAAAAAAAAATAAATGATGTGCCCTCACGTCCCTTCATCATATTTGTTCTGTTTCTAAATAACAGTCTTGTAAACTGTAGCCGGCCGCTGTGGCCTAGCGGTTCCGGGCGCTTCAGTCCGGAATCACGCGGCTGCTACGGTCGCAGGTTCGAATCCTGCCTCGGACATGGAAGTGTGTGATGTCCTTAAGTTGATTAGGTTTACGTAGTTCTAGGTCTAGGGGATGTTAAGTCCCATAGTGCTTAGAGCCACTTGAACCATCTGTAAACTGAAAATCGGAGGAAAAGTACATAAGAGCTGTTTGGTGAAAATATACAACACTCGGTTATCAGTAAATACACTTTATTTGTTATATTTCCTTTATACAATAGAAAATGACACACAATGTAAGAAGCACCTTCAAAATATACAAGGTAAAACTGAAGCGTCCGCAAAACAAGTTAGGATTGAAGTTTACTGGAAACACAACTGGAAATGACTCAGATGTTGACCGATTATATTTATGCAAAATCTCATTGTCTTCTTTGATTCATGACTGAATAGTTACAGTTTTTGTGACATTGAATTAGTTTAGTTTTCGAACTGATCTAGTTCTTTGTATTTTTATTGGACATTGATTGACTCTTCAGCTGATGAAAGGCAATAGTATGATGGGCACTTGAGTCAGATAGCTATTCTACATAGCGGTCTCCCCTTTCAGAATCTGTTATGACCCCGAGGGAGTTCTGTCTGCCCCCAAATCCCTCCCTCCCCACCCCCATCCCCCTCCCCCTTCCGCCAAACCACCCGACCACACATTTTTGTTCAGATTTAATCTTATTTTTGCGCGAAGGATCTTGTGAATTCTCCAATCGACACTTCGCGGCCAACGTGGTTCATACAACAGCTTTCTTCTGGGGCGTTTTACGACTTCTTGTGGTCATAGACTTTCTTTGTGATGTGATTATACGTGTGTCCGGTGACAAATAGTTCATAAATTTTAGTTTGTGAGTTTTCACAACTTCTCTACTACGGTCAAATGCATCATTTGATTTAACAATAGATTAGGCATATGTCAAGCAATGCAGACCATGCTCGCCTGATAGGACGACAGTTCAACAGCATCTCACATATCTGTGGAGTTCCTTGGTAGATGCCAGTACTACGATGAACGTCCATACGTTCATTTCGACAGGTACTATCATTGCGCTTTATCACAGGTAGACTGGAAGAAGAGGGAAGGGGAGGGTGGAGTATGGTCGTTTTGTTTCCTTCGTGGGCACTTCTCTCACACTCTTCCTGGCCAATGCAAGTTAGTTAATTACCTTTAGTGACCACGAATAATGACTAGTTTCGTATAAAAATAAAGTAGAGGTATTCTTACTGAACCGACATGATGACGTAAGTAACCAGAAAAAAACACTACATTCTGTAGTATAGTCTTTTAAATCTCAAGAACTTGTGCGTTACGATAATAATTACGGAAGTTCACACAAGATCAATGGGCTCTGTTCGTGCGTCTGTGTATATTCCGGAACGCTCGACCCCAGAGCTGTGGAGTCGATGAACAGTGGTGCTCTCCACCGCAGGGTGCTAAAACGGCATCCCTTCTGTTATCGCTCTGCTCTCAACACTATGTAAAGCACGCCCCTTGCTGTAGAAAGGTGTGGAGTACGTCACCAGTCGACTGACCGGGGACACTGTCAAAAAGACGTTTTATTTGTTTTTACTTCCTTGTAGCAAAGATGGAAAAATCGTGTTAGTTACGTCGTATCAGTCTTAGAAACGAAATTGCAGGAGGAGATATTGCATCACTCGCAGACAGTGGCCTGCTAACGACATAGATGCTGTGAAACAAATTACTAGGGTTGAAAACGGACCATTGGCACAAATACAAAATGTCGATAGCCAGAGACAAAGTAATAATGAGTTAAAATTCAGATAAAAATTACTTCCCTCTCCGCTCTTCAAATCCACAATTCGAGCTAGTTACGTCTTTTCTTTTGAAGTGTTAACTGTGAAGTGACGAGATGAGAAATTTATCTCGTATCGTTAAAGCTCTAAAGTTCCCTCATTTCTTTATTAGGAGTCTCAAATCGCAAATAAGTGTGCAACTATAGTTGCAGTTCGCGAAGGATATCCAACATTTAACAGACTTTCCGCCAGATACGAGTACGTTGAGTGTTAGTATGATAGAGATGCTTCGCATAAAGAACACTCTTCGTTGCATACGATTTGAGATGTATTTTGCATTTGTAGGCACACTTGCTACAGATTGTTGTACTTTGCCACACTCCTTGTACGTATGCCTTTCCGCTCACTTTGTCCGTTGGAGCAACACCTTCATAACGCCACGGAAGGGCGCTTCCACCAGCACGTACAGCACCGCGGCCGCCGGATACGTGATGCAGTAGTCCGCTATCACCAGCCACACCTGCAACAGACGTGCCAAGGTCGCGTTAGGCAACAGTCTCACACATGTTTATTTTTTCTATATGGGCTTTGGCTATCCAGCTACTTATCCAGTTACATAATCACTACACACGCCAATCCGCTACACTATCTGATCAAAGATATCCATCTGATGAAAGATATCCGTACAACCATATGCGTGAGTAATGCAGAATTGACCACTAGACGACACGGGAGGCGGAACCGCCAGTATAAAAGGAAATGGGGAATAGTGAGTTGTCAGCAGGCAAGCAGTAACAGCATAGCGGGTCGGTCAGGAGAGATCAGTGTGTCCGAACATGGGCTAGACATTGGATGTCGCCTAAGTAGCAAATGCAACAGGGAGATTTAAACCCTTCGAAAGATGTCCAATTCGACTGCTGGCAATGAGAGTAGGAGGAAAATCTAAGAAAGAACCACAGCTAAACCAAGACCAAGCAGATCTCTTGTACGGACCGACAGGGACTGTTGAGCAATGCGAAAAGTCATCAGCGGAAGGAATTACTCGTCAGTTGCAAAGTGCTAGCGGCAGTCCATGGCTGTGCGTAGGGAGTTAAAATGTGGGGGCGTGCGATGGGGCAGCAGCTCCTCGTAAGTCGCACACATTTCTGTAGTGAATGCTGAGCGAAGTTTAAGGCGGTGTAAAGAACGGCACCACCGGACAGTGGATGACTGAAAAGAACGATCTGAAGTGATGAATCACACACTATCTCCTGTAGCAATTCGGTAGGAGGGTTTGTATCTGGGGAACGCTTACAGAGCGTTCCGTTCCATATGTTCGGTACAGAGGAGATGGTGCTATGATATGGGGATGTTTTTCCTGATAGGACTGTAGTCCCCTTCTTGCATTTAAGAAAAAATAAATGCTGAAGGACAAAATGGTTCAAATGGCTCTGAGCACTATGGGACTTAACTGCTGAGGTCATCAGTCCCCTAGAACTTAGAACTACTTAAACCTAGCTAACCTAAGGACATCACACACATTCATGCCCGAGGCAGGATTCGAACCTGCGACCGTAGCGGTCGTGCGGTTCCAGACTGTAACGCCTAGAACCGCCCGGCCACTCCGGCCGGCGCTGAAGGACACTAGCAATTTTTACAGCCTTGTGTATTACGTAGAATAGAGGCACAGTTCGGAGATGCGACTTTACTGCTCTGTGTTTAATGAGACGAAGGGACAAATGTACGGATCTGAATAAAGCTCGGCTCATAAATGTGCTAAGGACGAGCCGTACGCTGTCTTCTTTACGTTCTGTTGCTATATGAGTAAAATATTTTATTAAAAGGTGATCCTGCGGTCAAATAATTGAGGGCAGACAAGTTATGCGAATTATAAATTAATGCACGTAGACAAACAGGAAAGGATTTGTGATAAACATAGACAATAACAGATGGTTAATCTAGTTAAGTCCAAGCAGTTTTGCACGTAAATAAAATTAATTATTGAAATATATCACAGGCTTAGAATTATCTAGTGTGACGGAATCCCCACTAAGATCAAGGCGCGACATGCACCCAATACATAAGTTTCTTCACCTGCCTTCTTCGATGCCCGTAACTTAGATACAATAAGCGATCAGAAGTCTCTCTACATAAATTCAATCGCACCGCTCTGCCGTATTCTCCGATGGCAGACAACTAGAGTCTCTCCATCTCGATCGATGTTCGAACCGTTCTCTCTTCTCTTCGTCCATCCTGCTCCCTAGAGCACCTCTTCCACCAAAAACATCCTCCTACGCCATGAAACTTCAGCCTATAAAGCTCGAGCAGCTCCCAACCAAGGTACGTACTGGTACGTCATGACGTGTCTGTAAACACCAGTTGTTAGCATTTTTAATTATACATCATATTAACATTGGCATATTTGTGCTTCTAGCACACCTCTATTCATATTATGAGTAATGATCATAGATCAGTAAACTTATACACTATTAACTAAATACTGCTCCATTTTATCAGTGTAATTGTGGAAAACGATCTGGTTCGACACCCTTTGACATATAAACTTAATACTACAGGATGTTTAACAACAATGTAAAATCGGTTGCTTAATAAGATGATGGCTACTGTGCAATCTCATTACCTTCCATATGGCTCACGGTGTATTATAAAATTATTTATCACTCAGTAAGTAAAAATTTATCGTGGAATGACATCATGCTCCAAAGGTTCTCACATGGGGAGAGACCAGGAGACCTTGCTGGCCAAGGTAGAATTGTCGCAACAACGAAAACAAGCATTAGGTACTCTCGCTGTGTACGGTTGCGCACTATCTTGCTGAAGTGTAAGTCCAGGAAGTCTTGCCATGAAGGGCAACGAAACGGGGCGTAGAATATCGTTGAGGTACCGCTGTGCTTGAGGGTTTTCTACTGTCAAATGAAATGGCAGCGCAGGCCATCATTCCTCGTTATCGGGCCGCATGGCTGTCGACAGTCACATTTGTCAAACTTCCTGGCAGATTAAAACTGTGTGCCGGACGGAGACTCGAACTCGGGACCTTTTCGCGGGCAAGTGCTCTACCATCTGAGCTAACCAAGCACGACTCACGCCCCGTCCTCAAAGCTTTAGTTCTGCCAGTACCTCGTCTCCTACCTTCCAAACTTCACAGAAGCTCTCCTGCGAACCTTCCAAGAGTGCTAGTTCTGCAAGATTCGCACGAGAGCTTCTGTGAAATTTGGAAGGTAGGAGACGACGTACTGGCAGAACTAAAGCTGTGAGGACGGGGCGTGAATCGTGCTTGGGTGGCTCAGATGGTAAGGCACTTGCTGCGAACGGCAAAGGTACCGAGTTAGAGTCTTGGTCCGGCACACAGTTTTAATCTGCCAGGGAGTTTCATATCAGGGCACACTCCGCTGCAGCGTGAAAATCTCATTCTAGTCACATTGGTATTCCACCGGTGTCCGGGGCGTATCCAGACTCCTCTTCGGCCTGTAATTTCATTGACTGGAGTAGAATTGTCTTCATTGGTGTATCGCGCTTTGAATTGAGCCCAATGACCAGCGAAGATGTGCCTGAAAACGCCCCAGACTGGTAGGATATCAATCGACTGCCTCCCGACACGTGCGCCGACAGTCAGAAATGAATCTCTATAGCGGCATTTCTTTTCAGAGAATGATTTCTTTGGTTGTCATCCACAGCACCCTTAAAACGCGGTGGTACATAGACGATATTCTACGCCCCGTTCTGTTGCCCTACATGGCAAGCCATCCTGAGCTTATATTTCACCGAGATAACGCCCGCACACAGCAAGAGTTTCAGCTACCTGGCCCCGTGCCTATCTCGCCACCAAGGTCGCCTGATCTCTCCACAAATGAGAACTTTGAGCATTATGAGCAGGGCCATCTAACCACCTTGCGATTTTGACGATTTAATGCGTCACTGGGATAGAATTTGGAACGATATCTCCCTGTAGGACGTCCAACAACGCTATCAACTACTGCCAAGTCGAATAACTGCTTGCATAAGGGCCAGAGGTGGACGAACGCGCTATTGAATTGCTCAATTTGTGAAACTCTCTCTCTTGAATAAGTAATCTATTTTTTCTGAAATGGTAATCATTTAATTTGCCTTTATATAAACATCGCATTTACTGATTTTCGTCTCATTTGGATAGTTCCTCCTTGGTGTGTAGATTTTTTCTTCTTTCTTTCCCATCTCGTAGAGTGTATTTGCACCAAGCTGTGAGCCAATGCGAATTATTGTTTATTACTATTATCAAAGAGCATGACAAATGTGTTAAGCAAGGCACTGTATTTGTCATCTATATTATCGGCACTATAAACATCTTGCCACTCGTGTTCCTTGACGAGGTTTAAAAAACTCTCTACTGCCGTAGGATTAACTTTCCTAAATAGTTTGTAATTATATGTGACGTTTGTTTGAGTGCAAAAGTCTCTTATTTTTGAAATTTGTGCATCGTGGTCTGAAAGGCCATTCATCCTTTTACTAACAGAATGCCCATCTAGTAATGAAGAATGAATAAAAATATTCTCTATGGCTGTGCTACTGTTAGGCTGCACCCTTGTTGGAAAAACACAGTCTGCATCAGATCATATGAATTTAGGAGATCTACCAACATCCTTTTTCTTGCACGATCATCTATATCCGAATCCCGCTCCAGCTACTGCCGGGTCTGGGTGTTGACGAGTCCTCTCCATTTGGCTCGGTCCTCCCACCACTTTTCTTCCTCCACTTGCTGCCAGGTTACACCTCTCCTTTCTACAGATATTCACACTCCCATTTTCCACCGTGTTCTTGGGCGCCCTCTAGGTCTTTTCCCATCCATCTTTAGTTCTTCCATACTTTTGGGGAGTCTCTGCCCATGCATCCTCTTAACATTCCCATTCCATCTTAATCTCTTTCTTTCAATTTCCTCTCTCATACTTTCTGGTTTGAGGTCCTTTCTAATCTCTGCATTCCTTACTCTGTCCACTCCTGTTTTTCCCTTAACTGCTCTGAGAAATTTCATTTCCCCTGCTTGCAGTCTCCTCCAGTCCCTTTTTGTCATTGTCCATGTTTCTCCACCATAGGTGACAATAGGGATGTAATAATTCTTATACACAAGGAGTTTTGCTCTTTCTGAAACTTCATTATTCCAAATCAGGTGTTTTATTGTTTGGTAGAAATTGCCTCCCTTCTGCACGATCATATAAAGAATTAATATTGACATCACCACATATAGCTAATTTCTGGCACTTCCTATAAAGTAAATCAAGAACCCTCTCTATATTGAGCAGAAACGCTCTGAAGTCACAGTTAGGGGACCTATAAACAACAAAAATTAGAAGTTTAATGTCACTAAATTCAATTGCCCCAGCACAACATTCAAATATCTGTTCAGTGCAGTGTCGTGATACGTCTATGGACTCAAACGGAATACTGTTTTTTATGTACATGGCCACTCCCCCACTCCACAAGGAACTTCTTGAAAAACAGCCAGCTAATCTGTATACTGTTTATAGAAGCTTCTGAACTGTCAAATTATTTAAGTGGTGCTCCGATATACCAATAATTTCAGAGTCAATATCTATAAGCAGTTCACTAACTTTATCTCTAATACCTCTTATATTTTGATGAAATATGCTAATTCCTTCGCTACTTGGAAACATGACGTCCTCTGAAGGTGATTCCGTAGTTAGAGGAACTTCCTTTAAGCAGGTGTACCTATCAGCTGACTTCAATCTAAAAAAGGCGCAGCTCTGAATGGTGCTGGCATTGCAGTCAGTCTCCGAAATGCCGTGAGGGCATTCGCCCTGTTTGCAAAGCGCCTCCCACGCACTGTTCTTTTCAGTTGTGGAATGAGGTCGAAGTCGCGTGGACTGATGCTTGGTGAGTGGGTTGAGTGGGGGAGGATCCATCATGTAGCACGGCCTACCTCACTCTGAACGCTTCTGCAGCTGGTACCGAGCTATCCTCGCAAGCGGTCGCAATCTGTCCCTTGATTTTGGTAGTGTTTGGTGCGAGCTTTGAATGTATTTACTGCGATTACAGTGATGTCACACGTTTGCACGATACATCATAGTTGCCATGACTTATGGAATGACCTTCGTATTGTTCTGGTTAGGATAAATGATATCCAAATGTAATTCCCGAATAATTCCTATCATATTTCATCCATAGCCTACCACAGCTTATGCAGCGTAGGGGTATGCGGCGGAAGCATGATGGAGGACAGGTGGTGTAAGTGTGGTGGAAGATGGACGGGTCGAGCTGAGTCTGTGTCATGGCCTCCAAGGTCGCCCATCCTGAATCCTCTGGATTTTGCTGTCTGGAGTCATCTCATTAGTGAAGTGGTATAGCTGAAGAACTGGATCATCGAACCGTACAGTCTTGTCAAGATTAACGAGACGATAAGAAGTGTTCGAAATAATTCGTACCTCAATGCAGAAACGAAGGCAAAATTGCATCCAAATGTGAGGACGACACGTGGAACACCTCCTTCACCAGGTATGGGTGTACAGCAAGTTGCGACTTTTAACTCACTACTGGGCCATTCATCCCGGGGTAGAGTATATGCAAGGTTGCATCCAGTCGTACTCAAGCGGTGCAAGCAATTCGAATAAGGCCGCACAGACATGTGTGATGCTGATAGGGAAGGGAGATCTTGCACCACCCGATTTCCATCTTTTCGACAAGATGACAGAACATTTGGTGGAGAAGAGATTTCCTAGTGATGAGCAAGTGCTTCCTAGTGATGAGTAAGTGCACACAGCGGTCCTTGAATGGTTCCATGACCAAGAGATTTCTAGCATCGAGGAACTGGCTGACTTGTAGAACTTTCCGACAGTAGTTTGCAGAGCTATGGTGATGATACTGGCAAATAGCGTCAGGTATCTGTTTCACTTTGATGTGTAGTGCAGCATTTAATAAAACTTATTTTGCCTGCAATAATAATGTGTACGTTGAATTTCTTACTTTTCTTCTTCTAGGTTTTTTTTCCCCCTTCAGTCTTCTGACTGGTTTCACGTGGCCTATTCCTCTCCTGTGCCAACCTCTTCATTTCAGAATAGCACTTGCAACTTACATCCTCAATTATTTGTTGTATGTGTTCCAATCTCTGTTTTCCTCTACAGCTTTACCCTCTATGGTTCCCTCTAGTGCAATGAAAATTATTCCGTGATGTCTTAACAGATGTCCTATCATCCTGTCCTTTTTTCGTCTCAGTGTTTTCCACATATTCCTTTGCTCGCTGATTCTGCGGAGAACCTCCTCATTCCTTATCTTATCAGTTCATCTAATTTTCAATATTCTTCTGTTGCACCACATCTCAGATGATTCGATTAATTTATTTTCCAGTTTTGCCACAGTCCATACCTCACTACCACACAATACTGTGTTCCAGACGTATATTCTTAGAAATTTCTTCCAGAAATTAAAATCTGTTTGATACTAGACGACTTGTCTTGCTCAGGAATGCCCTTTTTGCCAGTACTAGTCTGCTTAGTACGTCCTCCCTGCTCCGTCCGTCATGGGTTTTTTGACCTCTAGGTAGCAGAATTCCTTAACTACGTCTGCTTCGCCATCACCTATTCTACACTCCTGGAAATGGAAAAAAGAACACATTGACACCGGTGTGTCAGACCCACCATACTTGCTCCGGACACTGCGAGAGGGCTGTACAAGCAATGATCACACGCACGGCACAGCGGACACACCAGGAACCGCGGTGTTGGTCGTCGAATGGCGCTAGCTGCGCAGCATTTGTGCACCGCCGCCGTCAGTGTCAGCCAGTTTGCCGTGGCATACGGAGCTCCATCGCAGTCTTTAACACTGGTAGCATGCCGCGACAGCGTGGACGTGAACCGTATGTGCAGTTGACGGACTTTGAGCGAGGGCGTATAGTGGGCATGCGGGAGGCCGGGTGGACGTACCGCCGAATTGCTCAACACGTGGGGCGTGAGGTCTCCACAGTACATCGATGTTGTCGCCAGTGGTCGGCGGAAGGTGCACGTGCCCGTCGACCTGGGACCGGACCGCAGCGACGCACGGATGCACGCCAAGACCGTAGGATCCTACGCAGTGCCGTAGGGGACCGCACCGCCACTTCCCAGCAAATTAGGGACACTGTTGCTCCTGGGGTATCGGCGAGGACCATTCGCAACCGTCTCCATGAAGCTGGGCTACGGTCCCGCACACCGTTAGGCCGTCTTCCGCTCACGCCCCAACATCGTGCAGCCCGCCTCCAGTGGTGTCGCGACAGGCGTGAATGGAGGGACGAATGGAGACGTGTCGTCTTCAGCGATGAGAGTCGCTTCTGCCTTGGTGCCAATGATGGTCGTATGCGTGTTTGGCGCCGTGCAGGTGAGCGCCACAATCAGGACTGCATACGACCGAGGCACGCAGGGCCAACACCCGGCATCATGGTGTGGAGCGATCTCCTACACTGGCCGTACACCACTGGTGATCGTCGAGGGGACACTGAATAGTGCACGGTACATCCAAACCGTCATCGAACCCATCGTTCTACCATTCCTAGACCGGCAAGGGAACTTGCTGTTCCAACAGGACAATGCACGTCCGCATGTATCCCGTGCCACCCAACGTGTTCTAGAAGGTGTAAGTCAACTACCCTGGCCAGCAAGATCTCCGGATCTGTCCCCCATTGAGCATGTTTGGGACTGGATGAAGCGTCGTCTCACGCGGTCTGCACGTCCAGCACGAACGCTGGTCCAACTGAGGCGCCAGGTGGAAATGGCATGGCAAGCCGTTCCACAGGACTACATCCAGCATCTCTACGATCGTCTCCATGGGAGAATAGCAGCCTGCATTGCTGCGAAAGGTGGATATACACTGTACTAGTGCCGACATTGTGCATGCTCTGTTGCCTGTGTCTATGTGCCTGTGGGTCTGTCAGTGTGATCATGTGATGTATCTGACTCCAGGAATGTGTCAATAAAGTTTCCCCTTCCTGGGACAATGAATTCACGGTGTTCTTATTTCAATTTCCAGGAGTGTATATTAAGATTACCGCTTTTTTCATTACTGCTACGTCTCATTATCTTCGTCTCTCTTCTGTTTACTCTGAATCCACATTCTGTGCTCATTAGACTGTTCATTAGGATCAACTGGTCCTTAGACTCAAGAAACACTCTATCAGTACAACTCACGAAATTGCAAATAGTAATGAGCCAAGAGGCAGCAGTAACGGTGCTTGGAAAATTAGGAACATATTATTGGTCCACTGAATCACATTTACTTTCTTGTAGACTTCCAGAAGTCTTCTAGTTAGGCTGCTTGCGTAGAGAGCTACACAATGGAAGACGTTGTGTTGTGATGTTCTCTTCATGTGAGCTATGCGGAAATGGGCCTTTTACTCGAGATGCCAAATACCATCAATTAAAAGCACTAAGTGAATGTGGTGGGTAACTAGGCTTACAGTCTACCCGTTATTACGAAGAAAGTATTAACATTGCCTGTCGTTCAAGAAGATCATGGGTTTGAATTGTGACGACGTGGCGGGAGCAATCGGCATATCTTAGGCAGGCCCAAAGAAATTCTCTATGATCACCTAGAGTAAAACGTCACGGAGATTCACTATCTGTGCAATGTGGGCCGATTGTTGTCAGCGGAGTTGTTGGACTCATCAGACTCCAACGTAAGAGATGAAAAAATCTAGGTCCATCCAAGCCACAATAAAACATGACCATTGTCGATATACGTGGGGGGATTTTACGGTATTAAAAGGAAAAGACTGAAGTTTTAGCTGATGGTGTTATACACACCGAGGTGACAAAAGTCATTGGATACCAATATGTACATGGGCAGATGGCGGTAGTACCGCGTACACAAAGAATGAAAGGGCAGTACATCGGCGGAGCTGTCCTTAGTACTACAGTCATTCACGTGAAACGCTTCAGACGTAATTATGGACGAACGACGGGAATTGACAGACACTGAACGCGAAGTAGTTGGATCTACACGCAAGGGACGTTCCATTTCGGAAACCACTAGGGAATTCAATACTCCGAGATCCACAGTGTCAACAGTGTGCCAAGAATACCAAATTTCACAGTGGCCGACGGCCTTCACGTAACATCGGTAAGCAGCGGCGTTTAAGTAGAGTTGTCAGTGCCAACAGACAAGCAACACAGCGTGAAATTAGCGCGGAAACCAATATGGGACGTACGACGAACGTATCCGGTAGGAAAGTGCGACGAAATCTGGCTTTCATTGGCTTTGACATCAGACGACAGACGCGAGTGCCTTTCGTAACAGCACGACATCGCTTGCAGCGCCTCTTCTGGGCTCGTGATCATATCGATAGGACTGGAAAACCGTGGCGTGGTCAGATGCCTCCCAATTTCACTTGGTAAGAGCTGATAGTAGGGTTAAGTGTGGCGGAGACCCCACGAAGCGATGGATCCAAATTGATGAAAAGGCACTGTGCAAGTTGATGGTGGCTACATATTGGTGTGGACCGGCTTAAATGGAATGGATTGGGTCCTATAGTCCAATGGAACCAATCATTGACTGGGAGTGGTTATGTTCGCCTTTTTGGAGACCATTTGCAGCCATTCACAGACTTCATATTCTCAAACAACGATGGAATTATTTTAAATGACAATGCGGCATGTCACCGGACCACAGTTGTTCACAGCTGGTTTGAAGAACATTCTTGACAGTTGTGCAAATGATATGGCCACCCAGATCGCCCGATATGACTCTCATCGAACATTTATAGGACATAATCGAGAGGTGAGTTCATGTACAAAATCTTGCACTGGCAACACTTTCGCAATTATAGACGGCTATAGAGGCTGCAAGGTTCATTATTTCTGCAGGTGCCTTCCAACGATTTGCTGAGTCCGTGCCACATCCAGCTGCTGCACTACGCCAGGGAAAAGGAGGTATCCCATGACTATTGTCACCTGAGTGTAATCTATATAAATAAAAATCGTTTGGTGCATGTATCACATATCATCAACGAAGAACGGCTCGACAGATTTTGTTGATTTTTGTCTTTTTTGTGTTCTTAATTATCAGGCCAAGGTTTTTTTGAAAGGTAATTTTTGAAAAATCCATCGGAAAAGTGGAAAATTAAAATCAATTGTAAAACCTAGGAACGGCTCGACCGATTTGGCTTTTTGTGTCCGTAATTGTCGATGGCAGTGCTATCTGTGGAACGAAAAAGAAAAAAAAAACACGTTCAATTTGACAGTTCTGCTGTAACGTGTTTTCAAAACAGAAAAAAATCAGTTTGACAGTTAATATGTATATATTAGCATAAATTTTACACCGCCCTCTAATGAACGTTAGGATGGACATAGGCTATACATTTGTGTAATATATATACTGTATACATGTATATGTAATATATAAACGGGAACGTAGTTACCACATATCTAGAAATGGTCTTGACAGATGCACTGTTAAACATTCAGACGGCAATGAACATGGAGGGGGGGGGGGGGAGGATGATGTGGACAGGGAGAGTGGGTTAGTTCACATGGCTCTGAGCACTACGGGACTTAACAGCTATGGTCATCAGTCCCCTAGAACTTATAACTACTTAAACCTAACTAACCTAAGGACACCACACGACACCCAGTCATCACGAGGCAGAGAAAATCCCTGACCCCGCCGGGAATCGAACCCGGGCGCGGGAAACGAGAACGCTACCGCACGGGAGAGTGGGGAGGAGGTTATGCACAGAGAGATGGGGCGGAAGAGAAGATAATCGGTGAGAGAGGGGGGACGAAGAGACGGACAGAGAGAGGGGAAGAAAGGAATTTGGGATGTATACGCATTTCCCATACATATATAGCAATTACGAAGCATTGCCGGTTTTTCTAGTTAATAAATAAACTTAATGGCACTCACTGCTTATTGTTTGGAATATACGTTCGTTCTAATCATTCAGGTAATAGACGCTAGTATGCTATCTATTGACATGCTTGCTATAATTCCTGTTTCAGAAAACCATTTAGTTATTCATTTTAAGAAACTTACCCCAGAATATGCGTCAATATGTCGTGGCTGGCGCAGACTGCCCTGGTCGTAGATCTGCGGTATGGTGTGGATCAGGTATGCGGCGAATGAGAGCCGACCGAGGATAACAAATATTTTCGCCGACAGAAAGTTAAGTATAATCTCTGAAACAGAGGAGCAACACTGTCAGTGCAGATATAACGAGACTATTCGCGAAACATGAGACAGTTTGTACGTTTTCACTGCCAAGTCATACTCTTAAGAATCTAAGAGAAATGGAAATGAACTTTATATCGAGAAAAGCAACTGAAGCTGACGTATGAATTTTGAGAAAGACGTACCTACAGACGATATGCCTTCTGAAAAAGATTTACTGAGAGAATATACATTACTGTAGTGAAAGGATAAAAAAGGTTCTAGATTGGTAAGAAAGGGGATACGTAATCACAGTTAACAGACTAGCTGTTAAAGAAGGTACAAGCATATGCCATAGGTTCACAGATATGAGAGTGGCGCGAAGACTTCTTAAGTTATTGAATGCAGTACGTTGTCTTCGACGGCGAGTGTTCTGCATAGACTAGGGTATCGTCAGGAGTGTACCAGGGAAGTGTGATAGAACTCCTGTTGTTGTCTGTATACACAAATGATTTGGCGGACTGGGTGGGCTGCAGTCTGTGGCTGTTTGCTGGTGATGCTGTGTTATACGGTAAGGTGTCGAAGTTGGAGTGACTTTAGGAGGATACAAGACGACTTAGAAAAATTTTCTAATTGGTGTGATGAATGGCAGCTAGCTCTAAATATGGAACAACCAAAGTTAATGTGGATGAGTAGGAGAAATAAATCCGTAATGTTCGAATATAGTGTCTGCTTGACACAGTCATGTCGGTTATATATCCGGGAGTAACGTTGCAAAGACATTTGAAATGGAGAGAGCATATGGGGACTGTTGTAGGAAAATCGCATGGTCGACTTCGGTTTATTGGGAGAATTTTAGAAAGTGTGGTTCATCTGTAAAGGAGACCGTACACAGGGCCCTGGTGTGACTTATTGTTGAGTACTGCTTCAGTGTTTGGGATCCGCACCAGGTCGGATTAAAGGAAGACATCGAAGTAATTCAGAGGCGGGCTACTAGATCTTTTACCGGTAGGTTCGAACCCGTGGTCTAGGAGTAGGGACCTTGATTAGTAATCGAAACGTATCCCGTCCTCGGTCCAAAACCCGCCACCGCTTGAATTTTGATTAACAAATAACACTGAGAGCCGAAGACTTCCGGCATAAGATATCACCCTCATTCTGCCAACGGCCTTGTCAAAGAGGGCGGATGAGCGGACAGAGGTTCAGGGCACTCTCTTGTCTTAGGGGTGCGAATCTGCCCCAAAAGGCGGGAGAATCAGCAATGGTCAACAGAATGAGGATGGAGAAGGCAATGGAAACAACTGTATTAAAGATGAATAGCGCGTTTCCACAGGACATGTGGCCTGTAATTTAAAAAAGTGTCATCATGATCTCTCCATCGGCAAAAGATTCCGGAATAGTCCCCCATTCGGATCTCCGGGAGGGTAATGCCAAAGGGGAGGTGACCATAAGAAAAAGATTGAATAATCATCGTAAGGATAACGTTCTACAAGTCGGCGCGTGGAATGTCAGAACACTGACTGTGGTAGGGATGCTAGAAAATCTGAAAAGGGAAATGCAAAGGCTCATTCTAGATATAGTAGGGTCAGTGAACAGAAATGGAAGGAAGACAAGGATTTCTGGTCGGCTGAGTATAGGGTAATGTCAACAGCAGAAGAAAGTGGTATAACGGGAGTAGGATTTGTTATGAATAGAAAGGTAGGGCAAAGAGTGTGTTACAGTGAACACTTCAGTGGTAGGGTTGTTCTTGTTAGAATCGACAGCAAAGCGAAAGACGTCCCCGGAGGCTGATCAGAAAGCCTCCTCGGTGCGTCTGACAAACAGGTTTCAGGTACTGTCTCTGGCTGAGCCAGTTGCAGCTGCCTGTCCTGTTTCAGAGGATGATTCTCAGCCTTCAAGGTCCGGGCAATCGCAGAGGGTGGGCTTATTGGTAGTTAAGAGCTCCAATGTTAGGCTCGTAATGGGGCCCCTTAGGGATATGGCGGCTACGGAAGGGAAGAAATTCAGTGTGCACTCAGTGTGCATTCCGGGTGGAGTCATTCCTGATGTGAAAAGGGTCCTTCTGGACGCCATGAAGAGCACAGGGTGCAGCCAGCTGCAGGTGGTGGCACATGTCGGCACTAATGACGTGTGTCGCTTTGGATCTGACTAATTCTCTCTGGATTCCAGCGGCTATCTGACTTGGTGAAGGCTGCCGGTCTTGATTACGAGATGAAGGCAGAGCTCACCATCTGCAGCATCGTTGACAGAACCGACTGCGGACCTTTGGTGCAGAGCCGGGTAGAGGGTCTGAATCAGAGGCTCAGACGGTTTTACGACCGTGTTGGCTGTAGATTCCTTGACTTGCGCCATAGGGTGGTGAGGTTTCGGGTTCCGCTGAATAGGTCAGGAGTTCACTACACTCGGCTGGCGGCTACACGGGTAGCGGAGGCTGTGTGGCGTGGACTGGCCGGTTTTTTAGGTTAGAAGGCCTCGGGAAAGTACGGGATGGGCTGCAATCTCAAAGGGTGCATGGCAAATACAGGACGTGCTTGGATCAAGGAACAGTCGGAATTGTAGTTGTAAATTGTTGTAGTTGTGCTGGGAAAGTCCCTGAGCTTCAAGCGCTAATAGGAAGCACAGAAGCTGAAATCGTTATAGGTACAGAAAGCTGGCTAAAGCCTGAAATAAGTTATGCAGAAATTTTTACGAAGTCTCAGACGGTGTTCAGGAAAGATAGATTAGGCAGAATTGGTGGTGGAGTGTTTGTGTCTGTCAGTAGTGGTTTACCTTGTTGTGAAGTCGAAGTAGATACTCCGTGCGAATTGGTATGGGTGGAGGTTATACTTAACACCCGAACTAAGTTAATAATTGGCTCCTTACACCGACCCCCAGACTCCGATGATATTGTTGCTGAACTGTTCAGAGAAAATTTGAGTCTCGTAACAAATAAATATCCCACTCATATGGTTATGGTTGGTGGGGACTTCAACCTTCCATCGATATGTTGGCAAAAATACTGGTTCAAAACCGGTGGTAGGCAGAAAACATCTTCCGAGATAGTCCTAAATGCTTTCTCCGAAAATTATTTCGAGCAGTTAGTCCACGAACCCACGCGAATTGTAAATGGTTGCGAAAACACACTTGACCTCTTAGCCACAAACAATCCAGAGCTAATAGAGAGCATGATGACTGATACAGGGATTAGTGATCACAAGGTCGTTGTAGCTAGGCTCAATACCGTTTCTTCCAAATCCACCAGAAACAAACGCAAAATAATTTTATTTAAAAAAGCGGATAAAGTGTCACTAGAAGCCTTCCTAAGAGACAATCTCCATTCCTTCCGAACTGACTATGCAAATGTACACGAGATGTGGCTCAAATTCAAAGATATAGTAGCAGCAGCAATTGAGAGATTCATACCTCATAAATTGGTAAGAGATGGAACTGATCCCCCATGGTACACAAAACAGGTCCGAACGCTGTTGCAGAGGCAACGAAAAAAGCATGCGAAGTTCAGGAGAATGCGAAATCCCGAAGATTGGCTAAAATTTACAGACACGCGAAATTTGGCACGGACTTCAATGCGAGATGCCTTTAATAGGTTCCACAACGAAACGTTGTCTCGAAATTTGGTAGAAAATTCGAAGAAATTCTGGTCGTATGTAAAGTACACAAGCGGCAAGACGCAGTCAATACCTTCGCTGCGCAGTGCCGATGGTACCGTTACCGACGACTGTGCCGCTAAAGAGGAGTTATTGAACGCAGTTTTCCGAAATTCCTTCACCAGGGAAGACGAATGGTATATTCCAGAATTTGAAACACGAACAGCTGCTAGCATGAGTTTCTTAGAAGTAGATACCTTAGGGGTTGCGAAGCAACTCAAATCGCTTGATACGAGCAAGTCTTCAGGTCCAGATTGTATACCGATTAGGTTCCTTTCAGATTACGCTGATACAATAGCTCCCTACCTAGCAATCATATACAACCGCTCGCTCACCGATAGATCTGTACCTACAGATTGGAAAGTTGCGCAGGTCGCACCAGTGTTTAAGAAGGGTAGTAGGAGTAATCCATCGAACTACAGACCTATATCTTTGATGTCGGTTTGCAGTAGGGTTTTGGAGCATATGCTGTATTCAAACATTATGAATCACCTCGACGGGAACGATCTATTGATACGTAATCAGCATGGTTTCAGAAAACATCGTTCTTGTGCAACGCAGCTAGCTCTTTATTCGCACGAAGTAATGGCCGCTATCGACAGGGGATCTCAAGTTGATTCCGTATTTCTAGATTTCCGGAAAGCTTTTGACACCGTTCCTCACAAGCGACTTCTAATCAAGCTGCGGGCCTATGGGGTATCGTCTCAGTTGTGCGAGTGGATTCGTGATTTCCTGTCAGGAAGGTCGCAGTTCGTAGTAATAGACGGCAAATCATCGAGTAAAACTGAAGTGATATCAGGTGTTCCCCAGGGAAGTGTCCTGGGACCTCTGTTGTTCCTGATCTATATTAATGACCTGGGTGACAATCTGAGCAGTTCTCTTAGGTTGTTCGCAGATGATGCTGTAATTTACCGTCTAGTAAGGTCATCCGAAGACCAGTATCAGTTGCAAAGCGATTTAGAAAAGATTGCTGTATGGTGTGGCAGGTGGCAGTTCACGCTAAATAACGAAAAATGTGAGGTGATCCACATGAGTTCCAAAAGAAATCCGTTGGAATTCGATTACTCGATAAATAGTACAATTCTCAAGGCTCTCAATTCAACTAAGTACCTGGGTGTTAAAATTACGAACAACTTCAGCTGAAAAGACCACATAGATAATATTGTGGGGAAGGCGAGCCAAAGGTTGCTTTTCATTGGCAGGACACTTAGAAGATGCAACAAGTCCACTAAAGAGACAGCTTACACTACACTCGTTCGTCCTCTGTTAGAATATTGCTGCGCGGTGTGGGATCCTTACCAGGTGGGATTGACGGAGGACATCGAAAGGGTGCAAAAAAGGGCAGCTCGTCTTGTATTATCACGTAATACCGAAGAGAGTGTGGCAGATATGATACGCGAGTTGGGATGGAAGTCATTAAAGCAAAGACGTTTTTCGTCGCGGCGAGATCTATTTACAAAATTTCAGTCATCAACTTTCTCTTCCGAATGCGAAAATATTTTGTTGAGCCCAACCTATATAAGTAGGAATGATCATCAAAATAAAATAAGAGAAATCAGAGCTCTAACAGAAAGGTTTAGGTGTTCTTTTTTCCCGCGCGCTGTTCAGGAATGGAATGGTAGAGAGATAGTATGATTGTGGTTCGATGGGGATACTGAAAGAATAATGCAGTACATAAAGGGAAATGAAAATCTAGTAGTCATGGTGGACTGGAATGCAGTTGTAGAAGAAGGAATAGAAAAAAAGGTTATAGGAGAATATGGGCTTACGACAGGGAGTGAGAGAGGAGAAAAACTAATTGGAAAGACTAATTGAGTTTTGTATTAAATTTCAGCTAGTAATAGCGAATACTCTGTTCAAGAATCACAAGGGGAGCAGGCATACTTGGAAAAGACCGGGTGATATGGGAAGATTTCTTTTACATTACATCATGGTCAGACAGAGATATCCGAAATCAGATACTCGATTGTAAGGTGTGCCCAAGAGCAGACATAGAATCAGCTCGCAATATAGTAGTGTTGAAGAGTTGGCTGAATTTCGACAGATTACTCAGGAAGAATCAATACACAAAGATATGGGATATAGAAGTGCAAAGGATGACGAGATATGCTTGAATTTCTCTAAGGCTGTAGATACAGCAATAAGGAATAGCTCAGTAGGCAGTGCAGTTGGAAAGGAATGGACATCTCTTAAAAGAACAATCACAGAAGTTGAAAGGAAATATATAGGTACAAAGAGGGTAACTGCGAAGAAACCATGGGCAACAGAAGAAATACTTCACTTCATCGATGAAAAGAGGAAGTACAAAAATGTTTAGAGGAATTCAGGAATGCAGAAATACAAGTCACTGAGGAATAAAATAAATAGGAAGTGCAGGGAAACTAAGTCGAAATGGCTGCATGAAAAATGTGAAGAAATCGAAAAAGAAATGACTAATGACTGTCGGAGGGACTGACTCAGCATACAGGACAGTCAAAATAATCTTCGGTGACATTAAAAGCACGGGTGGTTACATTACGAGTGCAAGGGTAATTCCTCCGTTAAATGCAGAGGACAGGCCAGATAGGTGGAAAGAGTACATTGAAGGCCTCTATGAAGGAGAAGAAGAAACAGGGCCGATTTAGAAGAGATAGGGGGTCCAGTAGTAGAATCAGCATTCAAGAGAGTTTTGGAAGACTTAAGATCAAATAGGGCAGAAGGGATAGATACTATTCCATCAGAATTTCTAAAATCATTGCGGGAAGTGGCAACAAAACGACTATTCATCTTAGTATGCAGAATGTATGAGACTGGCAACATACCATCTGACTTGCGGAAAAATATCATCCACACAATTCCGAAGACTGAAAGAGCTGACTAATGCGAGAATTATCGCACAATCAGCTTAACAGCTCATGCATCAAAATTGCTGACAGGAATAACATACAGAAGAAAGGAAAATATAATTGAGGATGTGCTAGATGACGTTCAGTTTGGCTTTAGGGAAGGTAAAAGCACGAGAGAGGCAGTTCTGACGTTGAGGTTGATAGTGGAAACAAGACTGAAGAAAAATCAAGACACGTTCACAGGATTTGTCGGCCTGGAAAAATCGTTCGACAGTGTAAAATGGTGTAAGATGTTCGAAATTGTGAGGAAATAGGGGTACGCTATAGGAAGAGATGGGTAATGAACAATATGTACAAAAGCCAAGAGGGAATAATAAGAGTGGGCGACCAACGACGAAGTGTTCGGAGTAAAAAGGGTGTAAGACAGGGATATAGTCTTTCCCTCCTACTGTTTAGTCTGCATATCGAAGAAGCAATGATGGAAATAAAAGCAAGGTTCAGTAGTGGAATTAAAATTCAAGGTGAAAGGATATCAACGATACGATTCACTGATGACGTTGCTATCCTGAATGAAAGTGAAGAAGAATTACCTGATATTCTGAGTGGTATTAACAATCTAATGAGTACAGAATATGGATTGAGAGTAAGTCAAAGAAAGACGAAAGTAATGAGAAGTAGCAGAGATGAGAACAGCGAGAAACTTAACACCAGGATTGATGGTCACGAAGTAGATGAGGTTAAGGAATTGTCCTACCTAGGCAGTAAAATAGGCAAAGACGATCGGAGAAAGGACATCAAAAGCAGACTACGCGTGGCAAAAAGGGCATTCCTGGCCAAGATTAGTCTGCTAGTATCAGACATAAGCCTTAATTTGAGGAAGACATCTGGAGCACAGTGTTGTATGGTAGTGAAACGCGGACTGTGGAAAAACAGGAACAGAATAGAATCGAAGCACTTGAGATGTGGTGCAGGAGGCGAATGTTGAAAATTAGGTGGACTGATAAGGTAAGGAATGAGGAGGTTCTGCGCACAGCGTTGTATGGTAGTGAAACACGGACTTAACGGACATCTGTTAAGATATCAGGGAATTACTTCTATGTTACTAGAGGGAGCTGTAGAGGGAGACAGCGATTGGACTACATCCAGCAAATAACTGAGGACATAGGTTGCAAGTGCTACTCTGAGATGAACAGGTTGGCACTGGAGATGAATTCGTGGCGGGCCGCATCAAACCAGCCAGAAGACCGGTGAGGGACCGAATGCTTATAGTTTTAATGCAACCAGGTAATAGCTGTATTTGAGTGACACAGCTCAACACCCTTCTTGTAATAGATTTTAACATTGTCTTTGTTTAGGCGACCCTGTCGAAGACCTTCGACGTCTTGGAGACGACGAAAGTTTCTCCGCCACAAACTGGGTGGTTTTCTCTTAATTACAGAAACGACTGTGTGGCCAAGAGAACAAGAGACACGTATCTGTGAATAATTTAAATTCTGTGTGTGTGTGTGTGTGTGTGTGTGTGTGTGTGTGTGTGTAGCACAGCAGTACAGAACGCTGGAACAAAGTAGAGTTATGAGTTTGTGGTGGCACTGCTAGCAGTAAAAAATAGATCAGTGCCAACACAAACAATACCAAACACAAAGCCACTAAAACGTTGTAGAATGGGAAACAGTAAAAGAGAAACCAACAGGCATGTAGACTGGGGACCTGCATGGTTTTATTTTTTTTTTTTTCAGGTAACTCTAGTAGGACTGTTGTAAAGCAACGGAGTTACAGACGAAACTTACTGGAGTATCAGAAACACAGATATTGAGCCACTACTACAGAGAGAGAAAGAGAGAGAGAATAAGAATTTACAAATTTCTGCTGACATTATTTCAAAAAGGATAATAAAATGCATTGTATTCTGACAAGTAGACCAACGAATGATCTTAATAAAGACAGCCTTGTAAGCGTAGTGTAATTTCATTCTTGCAGTGCCATAAGCCCAAAACCTGTCAATAGCAAAGTCCATAAAGCGGTCCTTGAGGCACTTGGCAACAGCAACAGCGACATTGTTTTCAGCCCCATCAAAGTAATTTGACACAGCTGGCCATAAAAAACTATAGTGACAAGCGGAAGAACTAGCGCTAAGAGAGTATCTAACGAGTAGCTTCACTTAAAAGAAATAGGATATAAAGCGTAAAAGTGAAACACTCATCAAATATAACCAAATTATTAGTTAAACACGTGTCACATGCGAAATATGTTGATAAATGTAACTCTGAATTGTTCATATTAGGATCAATACTATACTGTTGTAGACATTATTAGGCTTGAAGACAAATTTCTACTTGTTGACAATAAGAAGGTGGTACAACACAACTGTTATCAAGAGAAGAAGTAACCTAAATATAAAGAGAGGGAAAAACTGTTTACGACCAGTAAAGTAAACTTTCCTTCATGTAGGAAAACTAAGAGCACGACCACAGCTTCAAGAGAAAAGGTAACACTTTGATCTTACAGAAAACGTTAAACTCTACGTATTTCATATCAAGGCAAATGTCATTAGTATATAATTACCTTATAGATCTGTCACAAATATGTACAAAGTTAGATTATTTAGTTCAACTGTATTTCTTCGTTTACTCTGTTCCTTGCGGTGGTTTCTGGGTATAGATTAATGCAATAGGAAAAGCTAGCACTTCCAGTCTTCAAAAATGGACCATTAGAATATTGGCTGAGGTTAGCAGCAAATTTTTATATAACCGAACCGTATACCACGTTTTTAAAAGTATTAATAGTTGAGCTACTGACTCGTCTCTCCATAATCAACTAGACAGAATTTTTAAGTAAGACAAAAAACTGAAAGCTCAAAACAATGTTTTCTGTTCGCAAAAGAAAGCAGAGTTATCCAAAATGGACTTCTTCGTATACATATTTGAAAATAAGGTTATTATATAACAAACACTTTTAAAGAACATATGTCTCAGAATGCAGAGTTACGAAATAAGGAAATGTAAATGAACGATTAAAGGTAAAGCATTATTTGAGTGTAGCAACGGACTATAATGCATTTTGCTGGAAAATTGTCTAATTTTAAGTCAATGAAGAGTGGAATCTCTTCATTTATGTGATCTCAACATCCCACTCCTCCTGAAGGTGTGCTGATGCGAACTTCTCCGCATGTAGACAGAAGGAACAGAAATATTTGAAGAACAGTGAACAATCAACATATCTTCTAACGCGGGTAAATACAGTACATCAATAATGTTATCTGTTAACTCATGTATCATTAACTACATGATGGAGAAGCAAGCCTCCAGTCATCTTCATAGTGAGCACATCAGCCATAAATCTGTTGAGTCAGGTGACATTTTACAACTCAGAGTGTATTTAGTAAGGCCTCTTCTCAGCAAGATAACTAAAGTCAGCTTAAAGAGACATCTCCGACTGAATTCAGTCCAGTTTTCAAGTGTATGGCAGCTTGCTCTGCACAAATCCAATTAAATGGCTTTTTAAGTCGCAACTAGCTGTGTAATAAGGAGACATCTTAAGAAATACAAGCTGTGTGGGAAATTTTCTTGTTCATTCACGTATCCATTGAAAGGCGCGATGATAATAACTAGAAATGCAGTTATCACAACCAAAACAGACACATCGTGACTGATATTGACATGTGTACACAAAGAAAATAAAGCAGCTTACTTGAGTTTGAAATGACCGGAAATGATCCATAAATGCAAATCAGCAGTGCCATAGCAGGACGATTAAGTGCACCGTAGATTGCTGCTTCAAGTGCATTGTACGGCCTTCCAGGAATGAAGAAAACGTATGCAGAGAAGAGTAATGCGACGCCCACGCACCAATATGTGACAAACACCACAAAACTTGAAACCTGAAAAGAAAAATAAAGTGCCTGAATACAGTTGTAAAAATACAGAAAAAGACTACCACTGTAGCTGAATAGTTACTTATATACAGACTGGACGAAATGAAACTCCTCTGCTCTTGCGAGCACTTTAAGACTGGCAACCCAACTTACATCATTTGACCCAGGTTGCCTGTCATAAGGTGCATGAAATGCACTGACGGGAAAAAATCTCAACACCAAAAAATAATTAATGTATCGTAATGATATTTATCTAGATAAAATATTTCAGAGATTAACAGTACAAGATCACAGATCAATGCAGTCGTGAGATAAGCCATTGCAAAAGTGAAAAAAGTGAAATGTTGGTGCTTTAATAAACGGTGTATCCGCCAGAATCTTGAATGCAAGCGTGAATGTTGAATGCAAGCGTGTTCTACAGAGGCTGGATGCCAGTTTATGGGATGGAGTTTTGTGCCTGTTGCACTTGGTCGGTCAATACAGTGACGGCTAATGCTGTTTGTGGCCGACACTGGGGTTGTCGTCCGATGATGTTCCATGTATGCTCGATTGGAGACAGATCTGGTGATCGAGTAGGCCAAGGCAACATATCGAAACTCTGTAATGCATGCTGAGTTACAACAGCGGTATGTGGGCCAGCGTTATGCTGTTGGAAAACATTTGCTGAGAGCTGTTCAATCAAACTGACTTACAAATTTCCAGTTAGGATGCATGGAATAACCACGAGAGGACTCCTGTTGTCATACAAAATAGCACCCCAGACCGTAACTCCAGGTGTAGTTCCAGTGTTTGTAACTCATGGATAGGCCGGTTGCAGGCCCCCATCTCGTTCTATCCAACATATACCCTGCCCTCCAATGAGATCTCACTTGACACCACTGAAGTAGCAAATGGTAGTGGTTTGATTTCAGTGGAATGCACGCTACAGGGCGACCGGCTCGGAGCTGTTATAGAAGTAACCGATTTATAACAGCTCGTTGTGTCACTATGGTGACAACTGCTTCTCATACTGCTGCTGCCATAAGATGCAACAAGATGCTCCAGAGCCATACTCTGAACACGATGGTCTTCCCTCTCGGTAGTGCCATATGGCCGTCTGAAGCCGGGTCTTCCTGCGACCGTATATTCCTGTGACCACCCCTGCCAGTAATCATGTACGATGACTACATTCCTCCCAAGTCGGTCTGTGATATCGCAGCAGGAATATCCAGCTTCTCGTAGCCCTATTACATGACCTCGTTCAAACTCAGTGAGGTGTTAATAACGGCGCTTTTGTCGCCTTAAAGGTATTCTTGACTATCATCTACTCACCACGTCCAATCTCAAAGATAATTAACGCTCAAGACCGTTACAGCGTGTATTCAAAGCAAACCTGATTTGCATCACCATAATGGCTCTGCTAGTGCCATTCTTATGTGACTGGCGCGAAATCTGAATAGACATCATCTTTCATATGCAGAAACACGCTTAAAAACTTTCGTTTACGCCGTACACCAACTCCTTGGTTTTACGATTTTTTTCCGTCGTTGTATTATCCAGGTAAGTTTTATTCTGCCTAGCCTGTAAAATTTCGTCTCTGTTGTTCTCAAAATTTCGATTTCCACGCACTACTTAATCACTACAGATGCTGTTATCTAATGAACTTGTTTAGCATTCATGTGGATAGTGGAGTAAGACGTATCATTTATTTTTACGGGTTTTTACAATATGACAGACAGTTTCTTATATCTGTATCTAATCACAACATACATCTGATACGCATGTCTGCATATTTTTAATGGTAGTAAGTTTTTTGCAAGAATAGAGAAAATAAATAACACGCTATTTACGTTTTGTGAGAGACTTTTGTGTACTAACTTCAGGCTACAGGAAGTCAAGTTTTTCGGAGGTTCTGTTGAAAGTTAGCTCTGTTTATGTTCTTCCATAAGAAAACTTTGTAATGCCAAATGTCTGATCAGATTAAGTAAATAAATAAATATTGTACTACGCACATTTTCTCAAAATAACAGCAAAATGAGAATTGGGGAACTGTTCTTAGAGATGTGGAAAGATAACAAAACTTTTAGATGGGGTGGAAGTGCAGTGAATAATTGTTGGGTAGGTTTGGTGCATGGACAGGGTGGGTGGCCAGTATGTTTTGAGCTAAATATAGAGGGCGCCAGGGTGGCGCCAGTAGTACTATTGCGTGACTACTTTACGCATTAGTTAACCAGGCAGTGTGCGGTGCTGGAACGAGATAAGAGATTTATCAGAAATGGTAACAAAGTCATAAACATGAGTTCGCCCTGGACAATAGAGAGAGCTCACCTATGGCAACAAAGAGAGAGACTCCATATTGCTGCTCAGTTTGCTGGCTTCAGTGATGTGTAACGTGATTCTAGTAACAGAGAGTCTTCTGTTCAATTAACATGTTTGTAAATTATTCCTTTCGCTCATTTAAAGGGCGAATATTTAATTTTCATCAGTCGTTTGTGGGAGGAACAATGAGATAAACCGTTTTCCATTAAACGAATTGCACTCCAGCCCTTTCGTAACAGACTGAGAAAATATTGGATTGATCACAAAATGGCCAATGGATTAATGTGTGACGCTGGAGCGCTATTTCACCACTCTGCTGGCAAGGATAGCAAACAACGGACATGTCGACAGCAGACATATCTTCGGCTTGGAATGTCACTGGCTCGAGTAGAATCGTCTTCAGTGTTGAGACCTGCTGCTTCAAATTGAGCCTCGACGACCAGCGAAAGCATGTCTGGAGACATACCGATAGAAGTGGGATACCAATCTGATTGTCACCTACGATTCAGCCCAACAACCAGGATGGATTGTCTGGGGTGCCATTTCAATTCATAGCAAAATCTTTTCATTGTCATCTGCGGCACCCTTACAGCATTATGGTATGTTGACGATATTCTACACCCTGTTTTCTTGCTCTTCATGACAAGCTGTGCTGGGTTAACATTTCAGCAAGATAATGTCCACCCATATACAGCGAGAGTTGCTACTGTTTGACCTCGTGCTTTGGCGAACCCTACCTGGGCCAGTTAGGTCGTTCTGATTGAGAATGTTTAGCGCATTATGGAAGTAGTGTAACAAAGCCGCCACAAGCCCAGATAATGTATACAAAATGGCGGCGGTATCCCCAGCCCTCCATGACGTCACCCACCCCCTCAATTCCCTGGAAATGACGGGAAATTTTGGCGGGAAAATGTCAATTGGTCTGCCTCCACTAACCTAACTTCTACCTTCCCCCTCACCTTCCCCCACCCCTCCTATGATGCACATCTGGAAATGGTGGAAAAAGATCAGTTCTGCCAACCTAACTTCTGGAAATGAGGATGTAAGGTAGGGTCCTACGTTTGTTTATTTATTTATATCTCAGTTGTGATACCTCTAGTAACATAACTCAGAGGCGTATGCATTCACCTTGACTTGCAGGGACCAACTGAGCTAGTTTAATCCACCAGAGGGAGCTATTGGTCTCATCCTCCTGCCCCACTAGTCCCCCACTTCATCCAGTCCTCCACTTGTGCAGAAGTTTCAGTCTGTGCCAAGCTCAGGGATATGACATAAGTCTTTACAATATATTCAATGGAAGAGATGTTGGTGCGGACAGGGACCTTTATCACCTGTAATCATAAGGTCAAGGACTCTCCACAGCTCCCTTGATGAGGATTGGAATGTGAAGATAGTAGTGGGGTGTAAGAAAAATACAGTTCATCAAGTAATGATAAAGCAGCAGAATGGGTTAAAGTTACATTTCGCAACTCTTGCTGACAGGTGTTGTACTGGAACTCGTGAAAACTGCAGCCAGTCTTCCAAACTGCAAGAAACGAGTCGTTTACCTACTCCATGTAAGCATATTGTTCTTATGAGATGCTGGTGATGGGGCTTGGAAATATTATGCTGGAGGAATACATTTCAGCGACTTGTGTGGATGTGGGTGGGTATGTGTTCCCTTCATCCCCTGCAGACCAACTGAGATATTTTAGAAAACCATCACCAGAGAGAACTCCAAGTGGGATTTGTCTCCCACCAGTTTCTCTCAGGGAGCCAATAGGAATCCAGCATTCCGCCCTAAAAATTGACATCAGCAATGGGAATGCAGGAACGCTGCATCCACTCATGTTACGACATGAGGTAATATAAGGTGGGGTGGATGTGGTGGCTCACAAGTCTCAGCCGGCCGAAGTGGCCGTGCGGTTAAAGGCGCTGCAGCCTGGAACCGCGAGACCGCTACGGTCGCAGGTTCGAATCCTGCCTCGGGCATGGATGTTTGTGATGTCATTAGGTTAGTTAGGTTTAACTAGTTCTAAGTTCTAGGGGACTAATGACCTCAGCAGTTGAGTCCCATAGTGCTGAGAACCATTTGAACCATTTTTTTTCACAAGTCTCAGTCGCAGCCATGAAGTGTCAGCAGCAGCAGCCAAGACCATCCAGCGCCTCCCACCAGGGTAGGAAGAAGCAGGAGAGTAAGTAGCCACTATGTGTGTATCGTTTCCTGGCAAGTTCCATTTATTTGTTCAACTCCATGTCTTTATCTGTGGATGCTTCTTGTTTCTTTCTAGTTCAGCAGCAGGCTCCAACATGTCTGAACCATCAGAGACCTCCAGCATGTCCAGACCAACACCAGCCACTGGCTTGCACGAACCTGCAGTGTCCTATGACATGTCTGGCAGTAGCAACTGTTGGTGGCTTGTCAGAACCTATGGTGACCTCTAGCTTTTCAGGCCTGGATGCAGCATGGGATCGATAATGGACCTGGTCAGCATATTAGAGTGGGACAATGAGCTGCTATTAACTATCCTGCTTACATATAACAAGAACACCCAGCCTGTTCCTGACTCCCAGGATAAGTGTGCCTGGGGTCCTACCTCGCAAGGTGCAGGTCAGTACTGGGTAAAAATATGCACCATCTGGGAACAATCAAGTGTCACTGCAAGTACAAGGTATAGATATGGTGGATGAGAAGCTGCTAATTCCATCCAGTGCTCTACTGCTTTTTACTTCAACTTACGATTTAAGATCTAGTGGTTCAAAACGTTTAAATATTGGTACAGAAGCGTCAGTAGACCAAGGCTGGAGTGTTGTCCTAGAGATTGCAAATGCATTCAGAAGTGTTAAAGTGCAATTTACGGAGTTGGAATGGAATTATCTGTGCTGTGCAGAACCCTACATCAACCGGTAGATGACAACTGGGTATTATCCATCCCATTCTACTCCAGACTCTAGCTCCAATCTTTACAACACTGAACTCCATGTGGAATCAAGGGACACATTCATTTATCTGAAGTGTTCCACCATTACAAACTTGTTCAGTCTGTGAAACGTGTTATGCATCTTGTTCGAGAGACTGAACAGATGGTTGCCATGTGTTAAAGCTGTACATAGCGACATTGCAGAGAATCTCCATGTGGACAGCATGCACATGCACGATTTCGACTAGTGTATCAATATGGTGCAGACAGAAACGAAGGGACTGCCACTAAGTCTGAGAGAAATACATGATGAATTATGTGCTTACAAGGTTCTGTTTTCTAAATTGCGTACTGATGTGAAGAAAGAACCTGTTGATGTAGTGCACCCCATATGTGATTGTTGTTGTTGTAGTCTTCAGTCCAGAGACTGGTTTGATGCAACTCTCCATACTAGGTTACTCTATCCTGTTTAGGTTAGATTAGATTTGCTTTCATTCCAATTGATCCATAGTGAGGAGGTCCTCCAGGATGTAGAACATGTCGGAAAAACAACAATACATGACAAATATGTAAAACTAAAACAAATAAGCTAATGTACCATTACACAGGTCCCAAGTGGAATGATCGTAATTTTTTAATGAACACTATATGATAGAGTCCTTTTACAAATACTAATGCACTGAATTTAAAATAAAAAGTTTTTTTATTTATTTCAAGGTAATAAACGTGTAATACAACTGCTATAATACTTATTTACAATGAACACATTACTGCACTGAAATGGTGCAGAAGTTAGATTGTACTTAATCACACACACACAGACACAAATATTTACAATGAACACATTACGGCACTGAAATTGTGCAGAAGTTATATTTTACACACACACAAATCAGTTGGTTTTACTGAGAAATTCATCAATGGAGTAGAAGGAGTTGGCCACTAATAAATCTTTTAGGCTTCTCTTAAACTGAATTTCATTGGTTATTAAGCTTCTTATGGCTGCTGCCAAGTTATTGAAAATGTGTGTTCCTGAATAATGCACACCTTTTTGTATAAGACTAAGTGACTTTAAATCCTTGTGAAGATTGTTCTTATTTCTAGTACTGATTCCATGAATTGAGCTGTTGGTTTGAAAAAGTGATATATTTTTAATGACAAATTTCATTAAGGAATAAATACATTTGGAAGCAGTAGTTAGTATCCCTAGTTCCCTAAACAGGCTTCTGCAGGATATTCTTGAGTTCACACCACATATAACTCTTACTGCACGTTTTTGTGCCCGGAAAGCTTTAGCTTGGCTTGATGAATTACCCCAAAAAATAATCCCATATGACATTATGGAATGAAAGTAAGCATAGTATCCCAGCTTTTTCTTTTTTATATCCCCTATGTCTGACACGATTCGCATTGCAAATAGAGATTTGTTAAGACGCTTCAGCAGTTCTGTGGTGTGCTCCTCCCAGTTGAATTTATTATCAGGCTGTAATCCTAAGAATTTAACATTGTCCACTACTTCTATCTGCTTGTCATCATATGTTAGGCATATACTCGTGGGACACCCATTACAAGATCTGAACTGCATGTAGTGTGTTTTTTCAAAGTTTAGTGACAAAGAGCTGGCTAGGAACCAGTGATTAATGTCCACAAATATTTTATTAGCTAATCTTTCTAAGACTACACTTGATTTGCTATTTATTGCAATGTTTGTATCATCGGCAAACAAAACGAACTTGGGATCTGGTAATGTTACTGATGAAAGATCATTGATATACACAAGAAAAAGTAAGGGCCCCAAAATGGAACCTTTTGGGACCCCACCTCTGTGCAAGCTTCTTCATCTCCGAGTAACTACTGCAACCTACATCCTTCTGAATCTGCATAGTGTATTTGAGAGTTGGCAATACTCTCTTAGGATTTAAAGGTTGGCTACAGCACGCATACACAAGCTCTGGAATCTAAGATATCGTTGTCGTGCTTCGCAGTGCACGGATTAACTAGTAGCAATTTGGAGGCCAGTGTAGGAGCCCGCCTGCGGTGGTGCGCACATGTGTTGGGCGAGGGAGTCGTCGCCGAGCTGCCATACTGTCGTGTCCGCCAGCAGCGACACAGGATTTGGTATTTAGTTGATATTTTTTATAATTTGCAGCGCGCTAATTAATTTAAAGAAAAGGGTTTGTGTATGTGTGTAGCAGCAGACGGCAATTTTGATAATGATAGGAGTTGAATTCTTAAGGGAAACCATTGTTAGATTAAGTATTGATTTTTGTCACTGATTTCTTTTGTAATTGTCAGGGAATTATTTCACTATGTATTTAATTGAGAAGTATTTCAGTCTGTCTCAAGAGTTTGATTAATTTGCAATATTGCTTTAATGCCACTGGAGGCAGATTTACATACAAAGCGACTGTTCAAAGAGCTTCTAGCGTTTTGAATTGAATGAGAAAGAATCGCTTTCAGAATATAGTTTAAAAAAAAGAATTATGTGTTTGGGTTATAATTTATCAAGTTTAGATTTGACCAAACCTTTTGTCTTGAATTATATGTAGTTGTAGTAAGCAGCAGCAGCCGCAGCAACAGCAGGAACCGCCATACAGAACATACATTGCACTCAGCATAAATAATAGGTTTTTTTCATGTTTTTGTTAAATAATGGAATGCAGCAGATCAAGCAGTGGCAGCAGAAAGACCAAGTAAGTTATTTGTTGTGCACAGGACCAATAAAATAAAATAGAGTCCAGGCGATCTCTGTAATAGCAAAGTTAACAATAGTACAAGCACGAGATTTTCAGTAGACCACACGAGACAAGAAGAAAGAGCTTGCTACTTTCATATTCATCCCTAGGTCTCTCTCTACGATTTTTACTCTCTGCGCTTCCCTCCAATACAAATTGATGATCGCTTGATGCCTCAGAACGTGTCCTATCAACCGATCTCTTCTTCTAGTCATATTGTACCACAGATTCCTCTTCTTCCCAATTCTATTCAGTACCTCCTCATTATTTATGTGATCTACCCATCTAATCTTCAGCATTCTTCTGTAGCATCACATTTCGAATGCTTCTATTCTCTTCTTGCCTAAACTATTTATCCTACATGTTTCACTTCCACACATGACTACACTCCATACAAATACTTTTAGAAAAGACTTCCTGACACTTAAATCTATACTCGATGTTAACAAATTTCTCTTCTTCACAAACTCTTTCCTTTCCATTGCCAGTGTACATTTTATATCCTCTGTACTTCGACCATCATCAATTATTTTAGTCCCCAAATAGCAAAACTCATCTACTACTTTAAGTGGCTCATTTCCTAATCTAATTCCCTCAGCATCACTCATTTAATTAGACTGCATTCCACTATCCTCGTTTTGCTTTTGTTGATATTCATCTTATATCCTCCTTTCAAGACACTGTCCGTTCCATTCAACTGCTCTTCCAGGTCCTTTGCTGTCCCTGACAGAATTACAATGTATGTATGATTATTGAATTAAAAATGTGTGTATATAATCTCAAACCATATATGTGGTTTTTATTTCATACCTCTCATTTTACTGTGAGTACTACAACTATTGTTACCAGTATTTTCACTGTGATGCCGATAATCATACAACAGCAGCAAATTGTGTCAATCACATCATCACCAACCATTGTCAAACTGCATGACAAATGAGCCTTTCATGGTTATATCTAGGTAAATTCTCTGTGTAGCTCAGTTGGTAAAGTGATTACACATATTACTGTCAATACAAATGTGCGTTTTTTTTTCTGTATAAGCCCATTGCACGCTGATACCTGATGTATTCATTATCATGGGAGGGTGGGTGATGCATCAGGATTGTGTTATAAGTGACTGCTTCTGTGACGGCATAAAAGAACACCACAACAACAACAAGAGGAAGAATGGAATCCTCCTTCCTGACAATATAAGAACGATTACTGTTGGTCCATCCAACTGCAGCGAGACAAATGTCCCCTTGTCGCTGCTAACACACAGGGATGGAGTCCACTTTGAATATGTATGTGTATTCTCAAAAATGCTGTTTCAGCCCAAACGCGAGCTATTGCACGAGAATTTGCGAGTTGTAGATGGTGTGACATACATTCAGTGAAAGCAGTGATATTCTTCCAACAGAAAAAGTAAAGTCGAACACAGTGCTCGTATCTGATGATGTACCTGTGGAAAACCAGGATCAAATTCAACGACATTTCTGTTTTGGTTGTCATATTGGTGTAGACGTTTTTATTTTTGAGTCAGACATATTCCACCATCTTGAAACAGTTCGTGAGGGCTAATGCAAACCTCATTATAGCCTTCAAATAAGACAATTTGAATTTGAAGCACATTTACCGAGCACATGTAGGAACTGACATATCATTTAATCAGTTTGTAATGATATGTGGAGTACTGCTGGAATCGCACACAGTGTGGGCTCCTAGTTATTGATAAAACAAGAAAAGTGAATAACGGTTGATACTCATGAAATTTCCAGGAGTTTCTGTATGTATAGCTCTGCAAAGAGCTGAGCACATTAGTATACACTGCATATGGACAAGTTTGGGCGCACGCAGTGCGCTCCTTGCGAGGTTTAGGTATACAGAGAGAGGGAGAGAAATCGTATATACATAGGTGGTAAAATTTCTTCCCCTCGAACATAAGGTTAATGAGGTAGAGAGAAATATGCAGACCTTTCTCAGACTGTCCAATGCATTAGTTGCTAGGTATACTCCATTTGAAAAGAAGATCGTAGATGACTTTTGTAAAGGTTGTCAAAATAGGAAAGAAACTACATGATTTCACTGTAAAAGTTGATAGAATTCGAAAGAACGTATGGAAGGTGCACCCTGCACAGAGACTCACTTTGTTAGTTTACAGCGAGATGTCGACTAAGCATAAGGCATGGAAGGCTGTTCGAGAGATGTTACAGCTGTTAAGGTTAGGACGTTTGGATTGAGAGCAGACACTGAGAGAAACCTTTAAACTGGTTACTGAATCTCTCAGAGAACCCTCAGTGAAATTACATAATGATAACGATGTTGCTGCTTTCATTAAGAGCCATAGCGATAGTAGGATAGACAAAATATTTGGTGTCAGTGGTGAAAAACCATATACGCTGGGTACACAACCTGTAAGTTTGAAAGAAAAACGATACAGATAGGCGATAGGGAATTTCAAATATTTAGGAATCTTCCGAAATCCCACAAGAACTGTAAGTTATTTACCCAAATATCTGGAGATGTATGGTGAAATACTACAATTGAGCAGTGTATGTAGGAAAGGGGACTGATGACCTTAGATGTTAAGTCCCATAGTGCTTAGAACCATTTGAACCATTTTGAAAGACGCACTGCATACGCAAAACGTACGTCATGCTGCAGATCGAAATTTAGCTGATAAAGCAAGGGCAGTACATGCGAGAAAGGATATTGGTATAGGGCAATGCACTGCGGCATTTGTAGTTGATAAAACCGTGCGAGGTAAAATTAAGTTGACCATGGACTTGAATTTAAAGCAAGTTATGAATGCCGCACGTCATGCACAGAGAAAGGGGAAGAGGAAAGTAGTACGAAGAAGAAGAAGATGAGTGTTTAAAGAACGGTATTGAGGCTGCGATGTATGCAGCTAAAAGCGCTACGAAGCACAAAGAAACGGTTTACGCTCACAGGTTCCTACGAATACCGAAGACTTCAGGTGGAATTATCCCCTTCCTCAGCAGTGGGTTCCACTGGCTGGTGGTGCTACAGGTATCGCCAGAACAGTGAAAAAGGTACGGAACTCTCAGTAGCAGCTGGAAGAGGCTACGAGATACATATCATTATGATGTAACCAGCAGCCATCAGAAAAGGACTGTACTCGAAACCATGCAAGTAAGGCTAGGTCTCTTCATAAATAAAAAGGGCGCCTTAGCCATCCTACCAGATAGAGTGCTTAAAACAATAGTTTTGCACAAGTTGCTAGGAGAAAATTCAGCATTCCAAAATTGTGCGGTGTAATTATGCGGGATACATTAACAAAGACTGTGTGGAAATCCAGAGAATGTGGAATTGTGAATTCAGATGCTGCTGGGGGACCTGGAACCCAATCGGTGGCGTATGTTAAGAAAACCACAAATAACGTCCACTCTTTCAACTCATTTAGAGACCTGCAACTACCAGAAGAGTTATAACGGTACTTAACTGGCAGAAGACGTGTTTTCTACCATTTTCGTCGCTACCGAGAGTTTAATACTTACAGGTAAGGACATTGTGCGCTATGTTCCTCCTTATGTTTACGAAGAAGGATATCTAAGGAGGTGCATTAAACATCCATCGTCAGGTCAGGTTCATATGCAAAGCATACAGGGTGAAAAAGTATTTAAACCGACAAATTCGGGGAGGTTGTAGGGGACATCAAAACAAATATTTTCCCTAATGTCATATTTTCCTATGAGGAGTATTTAAACCAGTAGAGGAAGATTTCTCTGACGGCAAATTAATTAAACCCTACAAACACTTTTCCATTTTGTTATGACCAGGAGACAACACATTAACACAACGCAATTTCAATTACAGTAGATTTTCAAAAATGCCTCCATTGACACGTAGACAAAGGTTACACCGTCGGATCGTGTTCTTTCTGACACGGGCAAAAACCCCAGGAGTATCCTGAATTGTTCCTGCTGCTGCTACTATCCAGGCAACCAGATCCTCTTCTGATGCAACAGGAGTTGCGTAAACAAGGTTTCGCATCTCTCCCCACACAAAAAAGACCAGAGGGGACACATCTGGGGATCGAGCAGGCCATGGTACAGGACCACCTCTGCCAATCCACGTTTCTGGGAACCGTTGGTCCAGGAATCGACACACACGACGGCTGAAATGTGCTGGCGCCCCGTCATGTTGGAACCACATGCGTTGTCTTGTAGGGAGCGAGACGTCTTCCAGCAATTCTGGCAATGCTCTGGTGAGAAAATTGTAATAGTGCCTGTCATTCAATGGCCTAGGTAGCAGATACTGCCCAATTAAACACTCCCCAACAACATCGTCCCACACGTTAACGAAGAACCGCACTTGATGAGCGCTAGTAACTGTGACATGTGGGTTATCCTCACTCCAAACATGCGAATTGTGCATGTTGAAGACTCCATCACGCCCGAACGTTGCTTCGTCGGTAAACAACACAGAGGATGGAAATGTAGGATGCATTTCAAACTGTTCCAGGTACCACTGCGAAAACTGTGCACTGGGTGGATAACCAACTGGTTCCAGGTTGTGGATACGCTGTAAGTGAAATGGATGTAACAATTGCTCTCGAAGGTCTGTTCTTACATTCGTCTGATTCGTCCCCATGTTAGGTGCAATTGCACGAGTGCTGATTGAAGGATCCCACTACACATGCTGCAAGACAGCTTCCTCAAATTGCAGCGTTCTTACCGTGTGACGGTGTCCCTGTCCAGGTAATCTGCTAAATGACCCGGTCTCACGCAGACGTTGGTACACAGCAGCAAAGGTCGTATGATGCAGGATACGGCGATTAGGATATTGTTGTTGATAAACCCGCTGTGCAGCTCGTCCGTTGTGGTGCGCTACGTAGTACGCACCACCCATATCAGTGTACTCACTCCAGGTGTATCGCTCCATTAGTAAACAAAGACAATGCACTACTACACTGGTGGACAGCAGCTGCCTACAACTGAAGAGCGTAATACACCCTCTAACAACTGAAGATCGTAATACGGCCTCTAACAACTGAAGAGCGTAATACGGCCTCCACTGGTTTAAATAATCCTCATAGGAAAAAATGACATTAGGGAAAAGTATTTGTTTTTATGTCTCCTGCAACCTCCCAGAGTCTGTCGGTTTAAATACTTTTCACCCTATATATTCTGACCTTGAAAGAGAAATTGTCAGTACTGCATGAGACTTACTTCCCACCTAATGATTTAAGCAATGAAGAGTGGAGTATTGCACTGACTGGATCGGAGACGTACAGGGGGGGGGGGGGGGGGGGGCTAACAATAAACATCTGGCACTAATGGTAGAAAAGAAATTGTGAAAATAGCACCTGGAGCATATGATATTGATGATTTAAGTGAAGTTTTCAAATGGTCTGCGAAAGGAATTCTGCTATATGCAAACATCTGTATATCTAAATCTGAAATAAAGACATCGAATGCAACGATTAACTTTAAACAGAGAAGCTCAGTACGACAACTACTGGGTTTCATAAACGGATAGATTTTGAAGGTGGATCCTAATAAATTTTGCAGATCCTGGTCAGCCAGTGGATGTATTTCCTGTCAGTACAATTCGTGTTGGGTGTAAATTTGCAACAAACTCCTACCTCTGTAACAGAATGATTCATACAAGTTACGTATTCCTCTTAACAGTTGGAACTATATATAAGATTGTCAAGACCCCAACTAACGCTACGTACCTTCCAGTAACATTTCAGACACTGGACTATGTGAAGTTGCGTATTGTGGAACAGGATGATCAACTCATCGACTTTTGTGGTGAGGAATTCATTGAACGACTACATCTGTGGCGGGATTGGCAGTGACCTCGAACGTGCAGATACCTTCAACTAGATTCTCAGCGTCCATGAAGACAGTATGGGCATAAGATATAAAACCAATGCACACAACTCACAGTGTGGCACTTCGCAATGGAACATGTGAATTATGGCTTTCTTAAATCAGTAGATCTGAAACCTCGCAATGACGTCGTTCAAGATAACTAACCCCATGGAATATGATGAGAGTATAATGCGCCAGCCATACGTCTCACGTAGACCTTATGCTTCAACCACATTTAACAAGAACAATGAAATTAGGGTTGTCATCCAACACCAAGACACTTCAACCATCCCACCCAAGTGTTTCTTATATCTAGATGCAGTATTTATGGATGGTACTGCTACAGAAGCATCAAAGCTTAACACATAATGCCTTGCAGTAGTGTTTCATGATATACTGTATGAACTTAACGGAGTCCTGATTGACTGTAAAAGCAATGTAGGCATAGTATCGACTCTTGCTCTGCATCGGATGTGAATAATTTAGAGAAAGCAAGGTGGTTCATAGACGTGTTACTGTGTAGAACAGCGGAAGAGTACAGATTTACTATTTGTATACCTCTAAAACTGCTTATAGGATACTTTTAAGACAGGAACCGAATTATTACGTATGTTAAGCGGGAAAATATTTTGGTACAGAGTGCAATGGATAGCAGCTCATACAATCAAGGTGTTGACGAGGAGAACGAGATCACCATCAATAAAATAATGTCCAAAATACCACACATCACTTTGTCCAAAGAGTAGCGTTTGAATCTTTTAAAAGTTCTGATTCCAGATGTATTTCTGCCATTATGTTTTCGTTCATGGGAGTATCTAGAGTATCTAGTGCTACCTACGACAAGCAGACAAATGTGTGCCATTAAAACCTATGCTCAATTTGGGACGCCCAGATTCATCATATTAGCGTTTCAGACCAACAGAAGAGGAAATACAGCAAATGTTTCCATCAAATTTGACAACTTCAGGTTAACTAGTACCAGAGTCTACCTGAACTCAGAAATCTACCAATAAGATAATTTACGCATGCAGAGGAATTGAAATCTATACAGTCTAAAACTTGATGTGTATGCAAAGTTCCGTACTTTGTACTGTGAGGACGATGGGTATCTCTTCAGCCTATGAAATTGAATGAGCTGTCGCCAATCATTGTAATAGGCTGCTTGAAACAGTACGAGATAGTTAAATCAGGACCTATAGATGTGTTAACTGAGTTTGAATCTTCGACAAATATCCGTCAACACACTGAAGTGTATGCTCTCCTTCTACATGACCTTGTGATTAATTATTGCCCCCTCACTGGTGTTGTGCAGCAGGCTGTATAAATCAACAAGTGCATTTCATAACGACGTCTTAAGCTGTGAAATTATTGCAGACATTCGGAGTTTCTATGATGATGAGTGTAGACAGTTCATATTTAAAGACATTGCATTCATAGCATATTTAGATGCTGCTGTTATAATATAGATATTCTCAGGAAGCATTTCAATGCCAAAACCATTCAAGGATGCAAAGTGTGCTAAAACAAGCAAAAATGCGAAATAGTTAAACACATTTCTATCACGAAATTAACTGTGATTATCCTGGTGTATCCTCCAAAGACATGGTGACATCACGGATTATTCGACCATATAGATGCTGTCCTCTACATCAAGGCGAAGAGAAGATGACATGGATGCACCGAATATTCAAGTTTTCTGCTACTCAAAACCAAGAATTCTATGGATGTCCTGCTTTCTAGCAACTCAAGAAGAAGAAGATTATATGCGAAATTAGTGTTATGTCTACTCTTGAAAATGCAAATTTACTTTTAAGTCGGACAAGGAATAAATAAATAATCTTTTACCTCACAATGTGTGTAATTGTTTTACACTTCCTTAGCATGTAACTTTACCCATATATTACACGTATGGTTCTTCTCAATCACAGGAAATGTAATTTTAGACAAGTTTGCAGTATGTCATTGAAAGCAGACATGATCATGTGCCACATGCTCCCATAGTAAAATATGTGCTGCACTGTATGCATATTCCCATGCAACCATGACACATATTTTGTTATTCTCCATATCAAACCCGACAGCACTATTATTCAACAGAAAACTAATGTCATTTTTGTGATGTGCACGTCCTTTTTATGCACATACAATGGAGTGGGGATAACTTTTGTGTAAACATTAACAAAGACGTATGGTAACGAAGTCTTTTGTTTTTTCAATTATCAAAGATACAATTTGGTTATTTTAGCAAAACAAACAGGTAAATTTTGTGATTCTCTTACGCTTTTTTATAGTTAGAATGAACAGACAGACAGAGATACTTCTAGAAAGACAAACAGGTACATTTTTCGTGATTCTGCTATGATTCTGTCACTTACTTTACAATGTGATCGAACAGTCAAGCAGAGGTACTTTTAGAAAAACAAACAGGTATATTTCTGTTACTCTGTTACTTTTTTTTTTGCAATGAGTTTGAACAGGCAAGCAGAAGTACTTTTTGCCTTACATTACTACTATTACTAATGTAAGTTAAGGTCACAGTCCAAACAATTTTGAGCAATGTGACAATATATTTTTTTCTTACAATAGACTATGTATCAATTCACAACTGTAGTAATAGATGTATCCAGGAGGATAATACAATATTTTTCTTAAAATGGAATATGCATCCATTTACAATTGTACTACTAGGAGATGTATCCAGGAGGATGATATAATAATGACATTGGACATACAACAATGGCACTCGACTGTGGGAAAAAAGAGTACTAAACCTAATCTGACTGGGATGGCAAGTAGCAGGTGAAACTTAAAAAACACGCTATTTACACATGTACCTGGTTCACGCGTTTTTATATATCGGACATGCTGTGCAACAGTTTTTTTTCTGTAGGCCTATACAAAAACTATTTAAGAGCATAAATGGTGTGCATGAAAACTATTTACAGAACACACATCGTGTCCATTAAAACTTATTTACATGGCATACACGGTGTGGTGGAGCACCATGAATACAACCTTACAGGCACCACAAGTAATCTTACACCATGAGAGTCCTTGATGCACCACAAAGCACATCCCGATGTATGACATGCATGCATTTTTGCTGACAGACCTACAAACTCCCCAATCAGCAGTCTATTCATCTCGTATTTCGTTAAGCTGATAACCTTTTTGTTCTACCGAACAATACTGTAAGAAATATCAGCTGTGTATGAGGATGTATCGAATTCATTGCCATTATACCTAATCACTTCATATGGATTGCAGTTTTTCACCCAGTAGATGAAGCTGTCTGTATCTATATAAAGCAATTTCGGATCAGCGAAATAAGTTTTTGTGAATTCATAATGGAAACAGTACATGTGAAGTTTGCACATTCCCACATAGATAGGTTTTGTGAACTCTCTTACAACGTTCGCCATCTCTATAACGACAAAGCTCTTATTGAAAATGGTGACCCATTTGAAACTTGGTCTGGCGAGGCATTTCCTTACGTCACAACACCCCTCTCATGTAGTTCTAATAAGAGTATCATGGTATTTTCTTTAATTCTCCATATTTTTGCCAAAACTTGTATTGTTCATTAATTTTAAAAAATCTTTCTCAAAATCAGTTTTCACAAAAGCCCTCTCAGCGGTATTTAAATGAGTATACTTCTGGATTCCTGGACTCCTGGTTGAAGGTGATAGCACATCTAATTCCAGCCAGAACTGTCACTAACCGAAGACACTGCTGGAGGTTACAGTAGCGAATAACATACCCCTGCCTGTCCCACAGCATTTTTGTCAGCTTCAGGATGGAATCTGAGCCTCATGGAGCTAGTCACTCTGGACATAGTGCTAAATTGGCACATGCACCATAAATAATAACGTGGTATGTGAGAACTGCCTCAACAACCTACCCTATATCAGAATATTTCGCCATATCACTATTTTTAAAAAATCTTTTGAGATCTTCCTTGTGCATCCAGTGAAACCCACCAGTTGGCAGTGATTGTTGCATGGCATGCTCATATAAGTTTTTCACGTCCAAAAACGTGATGTAACTGGACTCAACTCATGCACCGAACATCTCACCCATTTGTGGGTTATTTGCCTTTGCGTGCCTATGAATATATTGGAAAAATCTGCTATGGATCCCTTGCTCAAAGAAAAGAAGCTTGTCCACATCAGTGAATATTTTGATAGTTTTCTTTGTTTTATTATGCACTGCAGACCAACACAACCCCAGCGCTGTGTAATAAGAGTTTGTGTGTGGTCACACATACAGCCCAGAATTTTTCAAAACAATTCGGAAGCAAGCGCATGTCTGTGTCCATGGACAGCCTTGTGTATTCACCCAAAGTTTGGATAGACTATTAAATTTCTGCCATACATTCATAGCATTCTCATACTTTACATCCGTTATGGCAATGCCTTTGAGATTACTGGAGGATGCAACTACGTCAGGTAGTCTTGTTTCATCGAGTTTTACCATACTATACAGAAACTCATAGGGGAAAAGGCCCTTCCTAGTCACAAGTTCAAACTTTGCCTCATGGCGAAATGAACGTCGGATGACGTGTATGTCGCATTGGTATATTGTTTTACAAGTTTCTGGAGTGGTGCCCGCAAAAAACGTGACGAGTCGAGGATTTCTTGGTGTCATTCGTTTGGAGAATGATGTATATTTCTCTCAGGAAACTGACCTGATTATTCTTCTTACCGAAATCAGCCAAGTGCTCAACCAGAAAGTGAGCGTCATAGCCACTCAAGTTAAGGGGAAAAAAGTATGTGCCACGGTAATTGATACTTTAGGTTGCATGCATTGTGAGTCACATCGTGGAATTTTCCCATTAGGTGGCAACGGTCCATACGGCAGGTTTTCGATTTCAAATCGAAGAGCTCACCACAAATGCGATAGTCAATAACCTCCTTGTACAAGTCATCATTCTCCTTTGGCTTGGTCATGAGAATGATGTTGCTGCAAAGCTTATGGATCTCCCTTGAAAGTTTCTTGATCTCAACGAGCAACAAAATTGCAGGGTTATCCATTATGTATGATTTTTGGTGACTGAGACTGGAATCGTATGAACCTACATCGGTGCTACATACGATATGTGCTTCTCTGTGATCAGACCTTCTGTGATCTCACCTTCACAGCGTGTCACAGTAGTGGGATCACCTTCACAGCGTGTCACAAGAATGAGGAGGCACTCAAAGACAGCATACACTACAAAGGGACACTGCTCCATAAGCACACAGTTCCACTACAAGCCGCCTGTGTGGTGCAGTGTCAAAAGCCTTCCGAAAATCTAGAAATACGGAATCAACTTGAAATCCCTTGTCAATAGCAGTCAACACTTCATTTGAGTAAAGAGCTAGTTGTTTTTCACAAGGACAATGTTTCCTAAATCCGTGTTGATTTTGTGTCAACAGACCGTTGTAATGTTCTGACAAAATGTTCAAACAAAATATATGTTCCAAAATCCTGCTGCATATCGACGTTAATGATATGGGCGTCTAATTTAGTGGATTACTCCTACTATCTTTCTTGAATGTTGGTGTGACCTGTGCAGCTTTCCAGTCTTTGGGTACAATCTTTCGTCAAGCGAATGGTTGTATATGATTGTTATGTATGGATCTATTGTATCAGCATACCCTTAAAGGTAACTGATTTACAGTCTGTAGCAGAAGACTTACTTTTGTTAGGTGATTTAAGTTGCTTCACTACTCTGAGGATATCTACTTCTACGTTAGTCATGTTGGCAGCCGAGATATTTTCTTCGTCTTCTTCTATGAAGGCATTTCGGAAGGCTGTGTTTAGTAACTTTGCTTTGGCAGCACTGTCGCCTATAGTATTACCATTGCTGTAGCGCAGAGAAAACATTGATTGTGTCTTGCCACTAGCATACTTCACATACGACCTGAATGTCTTTGGATTTTATGCCAGGTTTCGAGACAAAGTTTGGTTGTGGAAACTATTATAATCATTTCGAATTCAAATCTGAGCTAAATTTCGAGCTTCTGTGAAAGATCGCCAATCTTTGAGATTTTGCTTCCGTTTAAATTTGGCATGTTTTTCTCGTTGTTTCTGCAACAGTGATCTGACTCGTTTCGTGTACCAAGGAGGATCAGCTCCGTTGTTTGTTAATTTATTTGGTACAAATCTCGCAATTGCTGCCGATACTATTTCTTTGAATTTAAGCCGGCCGCGGTGGTCTAGCGGTTCTGGCGCTGCAGTCCGGAACCGCGGGACTGCTACGGTCGCAGGTTCGAATCCTGCCTCGGGCATGGGTGCGTGTGATGTCCTTAGGTTAGTTAGGTTTAAGTAGTTCTAAGTTCTAGGGGACTTATGACCTAAGCTGTTGAGTCCCATAGTGCTCAGAGCCATTTGAACCATTTTTTGAATTTAAGCCGCATCTGGTCTACACTTACATTGTTAATTTGGGAGGAGTGGAGATTGCCACTCATGAAGGTGTCAAGCCAATTTTTATTTGCTTTTTTGAGTATGTATATTTTTCGTTTAGTTTTGGAGAATTTGGGGTTTACAATATTCAGTCTCGCTACGAAAATCCTGTTTTCACTAAACCAAATATCCGTCTTGAGGATCGTTATTAGGTCAGGATTATTTGATGCTAAAAGGTCAAGCGTGTTTTCACAACCATTTACTATTCAGGTGGGCTCATGAACTAACTGCTCGAAATAATTTTCAGAGAATGTGCTTAGTAAAATCTCGGGTGATGTTTTATCCGGATTTAAACATGCATTCGTCAACACATCGAGGTTAAATTAAAGTCACCACCAATTGCAACCGTATGAGTCGGGTACATGTTTAAACTTAAACCCAAGTTTTCTTTGAACTTTTCAGCAATTGTATCATCTGAATTGGGAAGTCGGTAAAAGGATACAATTATTATTTTATTCCGGTTGCCAAGAATGACCTCTGCCCATACTAACTCACAGGAACTATCTAATTCAAGTTTGCAACAGGATAAACTACTTCTAACAGCGACAGTCACGTCATCGCCAATTGTGTTTAGCCTATCCTTCCCCTTTTTGTGTTTTCCCAAGACCCTGTAACCTAAAAAACCGCCCGGTCCACGCCACACAGCCCCTGCTAGCCGTGTAACCGCCTCCTACATGTAGTGGACTCCTGTTCAGCGGAACCCATAACTCAACCACCTATGCCGGCCGTAGTGGCCGATCGGTTCTAGGCACTTCAGTCTGGAAAGGCGCGACCGCTACGGTCGCAGGTTCGAATTCTGCCTCGGGCATGGATGTGTGTGATGTCCTTAGGTTAGTTATGTTTAAGTAGTTATAAGTTCTAGGATGACCTCAGATGTTAAGTCCCATAGTGCTCAGAGCCATTTGAACCATATGTTATTCGGTTTTTGGGTAGTGAAGGTGTGAAACCCATTTTCAACCACCCTATGGCGAAAATCGAGGAATCTGCAGCTATATGGTCACAGAACCGTCTGAGTCTCTGATTCAGAGCTTCCACTTGGCTCTGTTCCAGAGACCCACAATCACTTCTATCTACGATGCTGCAAATTGTGAGCTCTGTTTTCATCTCACAAGCAAGACTGGCGGTCTTTACCACTCCTGTTAGCTGCTCGAAACCAGAGAGAATCTCTTCTGATTCAAAGAGACACACATCATTGGTACCAAAGTGAGCCACCACCTACAATTGGCTGAAACCATTCATGGTATCCAAAAGGACACGTTCCACTTCTGGATTCCACCTGGTATGCACATTAAGTGCACATTGGCTTTCTTCCCCTTCTTGGTAGCCATGCCCTAAGGGGCCCCATAGCACACCTAACATTGGAGCTTCCAACTATCAATAATCCCACACTCTGTGACTGACTGGATCTTGTAGGCTGAGAGGTTTCCTCTGAAACATGACAGGCGACTGCATCTGGCTGAGCGACAGTGTCAGCCACAGACAGCACCTGGAACCTGATTGTCAGACGAACTTGATAGGCCTAATGTGCTGTCCCCTGGGAATTCTTTTGCCACTTTCCACGCCCCGAGGCGACCTCGCCTTCGATCACAGGTGAGGGATCAACCTCAGTGCAAGCAGTAACTGGGATGGCCACTGGTGAGGACTGATCAGATGACTCGGTCATGCTGGACATTTGTTGGATTCCCATGGCCAGTCCACAACAGTGATACCCATCCACTGCAGCTTCAAGCTTTGTAATCGAAGCCATCTTAACCTGGAGTTGAGAGCCAAGTGTTACAAACTCGGCTCGCATCCATACACAACAATCACAGCCCCTACCCATACTGAAGACCATGGAAAACTTCACTACTCAGAAAAACGGACTATCTACATGTGCTGTGGAATTCTCCCGTAGACCCTGACGAGAATGCAAGAACAGTGTTTAATAAATTAGATTAATACGTGAAGATTCAGAAACCAAACTATCGAAGCACTCACATGAGACTAAATAAATCATTTCAGATTTGGAACTTGTAATATGTCACAAAGTCGGTTTACTTTCCGATGTAAATGAAAATGCGAGGACTGTGACTATTAGATATTAAATTAACACGCAGAAAGTCAAGAAACTAATCTATCGAAGCACACAAATGAAATTATACAATTTGCTCCTTGTCAGGAACTTGTAAAAATCACAAAATCGGTTACTTCCCTGTTTCTGCTGCCTGCTGCTGCCTGACACGTCCTTGATCTCTACATAGTCCAGTTCTGGCATGATGTTTGTGATCTGATTAGGAGAGGGGACTGCTACTAGCTGTATCAATCTTGTTACTAGTGGAACTAAGTGGTGGCATGGAAGTAGGATGTTCGCTCAACCAGAATGAGCAGCCGAGTTGTGGGGAAGCAGACAGTGGCTGTTTGTTGCAGCGCCTCTGTTTCTCAGGGCAGTGGTAAATATGTCTGCCCATGACAGCTGCTGTTTGCTCTGCATGGGCTGTGCACACAGAACTCACATAGATGGCAGCCAGTTGACTAGTAGTAGAACGAAGTACATTAATTAAACACACAATCACGTTGGCCACAGAAGGAGGAATAAAAAGACACTAATACTATGAATAAAGATAGAAAAAAACGTGCAACTATAATAATTCATCTAAGTCAGCAGTACCACTAAATTCATCGTTCTGGCGCCAGGAGACAATCATCTCATCAAGGTCCTTGGGTACTGCATCTGCCCATTCTGGGATGGGCAGCTCGAACCCAGATTGCCCTCGGTCACTGAATATTTCAGACATCTCAGAGTCCAAGCCACCCAGGAGCCACCGGTCGAATCTAGTGATATCTCAGACTGTAACAAAATACTGAGTCGTTAGGGAAAAAAACTCCTATACCACACAGACACCAGAATATTAATTTCTACTTACACGACTGGTGAGGTGACTCGGCAGGATCTGGAGACTGTTGAACAGCATCCAGCTCGTAGCTAATCTGATCTAGAAGATGGAGAAAGGAAGAAATGTAAGATTTTTTGAAAAAAGAATACATAACAACCACTTTGGAATTATTATTTTCTATACATATCTGACTGATGAGATGATGAATTCACAGCTGGAGACTGTTCAACAGCTAGAGGCAGTTATGGTTTCTCCTCCTACAGCATAGCCAGCACTCCTGGCATATAGGCTGTAAAAAGAAAAAAAAATTTGAATGTGAAACCATTGCTGCTACTACTACTACTACTACTACTACTACAAGAACAAGTTATACTTACAGGGCAGTTCTGACTGTGGGTTTAGCACAGGAGTCCAGAGAGTTTTCGAAGGTCTGACCACCTCCCTCTAATCACATTCCAGTACAATATCCTGCAGGTAATCTATAACAACGGAAAGGAACGGAATTACTAAAGAGAAATTAAGTATGGGATTTAACACACTTTTTTTCACAGATCTACGGAAGTAAACAACATTATTTACTTACACGATAGTTCGTTGTCTTCTGCAAATCTTGGGCTCTTGCTGTTTTCTGTGAACTTGCTGCTGCATTTCATTGCAGAAAAAAAAAACACCCACTAACAACAACAACAAAATCAGCGCACCAAAAACTGACAAGGCTCACTGAAACAATTACAAACAAGCACACAACGAGGATGAGTAAGATAGGTGGCGGACTTATATAGACTCAATCCCGCCACCACTACTTCTACTGGACAAACCAGTAGGAGTGCAGCATTCAAACCTGTGGATGAATGCAGGTCTGAACACACTGGAGCCTTTGTGCCTCCAACTGCCAGGCAAGTCGGTAAAGGCTTTGTCCAGCAGCCTGTAGCTTGGAAACATCAAGCCAGTTTGAATGGACAGCCAATCAGAATTCTAGGTTGATGGAAGTTCTGCAGAACATGTCCTGATGCCATGATTTTTGGTGGAATTGGGTAGAAGTGTCGCTGTGCCGTCTCCTGGGAAACATTTACAAGGAATTTCGTGACCTGGGACTTCTTGTAAACAGCGAAAATTTATGGCAGCAATATCGCTTTGCAGGTGCGCCACGTCCAGGAAACATTTACAAGGAACTTCGTGACACGGAAAACACTGAAATTTATGGCTGGAGCAGAGTTATTGTTGTGCAAGTGCGCAGCCTCCTAGGAGCATTTCTCAGGGCTTCTAGGGAACCTCTCAATATTTATGAATGAAACAAAGTTATTGTCATGCAGCTATCTCGTCTCTTAAGGACAGCGAGAGACACCTGCAACCATTTGCAGCCCACACAAAAAGTTTAGTAACCTGCCGCCAACATTTTTTGTCTTAGATACTGCCTCCAACTCACTGTTTGTCACACCCGGCCATGGGCTTTTGGGAGGAGTGAACTGTACTGCTGAACTGCACTGATGGCAAAAGGCCCCAAAGGACAGCTATACGGTACAAAGACGTCACATCTACCTGCATGTGGTGGGCCACCTCTAGCGAAGAGGCAGAGCACTGTCTGGAGGAGCGAAAGGAAGCCCTGTCCTCATCCTCCCCTGGCCCCCCTTCGCTGACCATCACGGCCTAAACAAAGGAGACCACACTGGCCGTGGCAAGTGGGTGGGTGGGCGGAGGCAGGCCACCCTGAGCAATGACCACTGCTTCAGTTGACTTGAAGCCTTTGGATGGCATGGACACCAGCCTGCCACTTCCAGGATATTGAGTGGAGATTTAGGGTGCGTTTACAGTTCTTGTAATGTTTTTATTACATGTATTTAGTTGATTTACGCAATGTATTTCGAAACATCCTGTATGTGAAGAAAGATCATTCATTGATTTTGACATTCAGGAGCCACTGTTGAATGTTGGATGTTTCTGAGAAGATCATATTGTCTCTCATTTAACGAGGACAAACATCTACCAGCACGTGTCGAAATTCGACAGTAGCAACATCATGGCCTGATGAGGTTGTTATTTAGTATTCCTTGATATTGCTGGTCATGCTGGTCGGGATCCCACAGCAGTCAGGCGAATAATGAATCGATGGGCTCTGAATAGAGTTGTAAAACTGCTATAGCCTACTGTAGGCTACCCCAGACTGTTATAAGTGAAAATAGACTACCCTAGTTTTCCTGGTAGGTTTGGTCCATTAAGTACACACCCAAATTACCTATGCATTAGGGGTGTTGCATATCTATCCGGCGTTGCGCTATAATGATCGTTTTCTTTGCGTATGCGATCAGTGTCTTACTAGATTCCCCTAAAAACCGAAAATCATGAACTGTCTAGAAACCGAGTGGGGATGCATAAAGTGCCAGGCAACCTACGTAACATTTTTGCCCTATATAAATATCCTCTTGGTTATTATTTAAAAGCAAACAGTATATATAGCAAAACTGAAACTGTCAATGTTCAATTCAGGTTTTATCGAGAATTGTTGTTTTGTAAAGTGAGACAGAGGAATTTCGTACTAAAAACATACAGAAAACAGTACAGATTTATCATATACCGCTAGAAAACGCAGTCAAATAGAAGAACCTCAACACAAGATTACGTCAGACAGCGCATCAATACTTAATCGATTTTATTTAAAACATTTTTGTGTGTTCATAAACAAGTTTCGTATTTATCAAAATAACAGGAAACTTTTGCCTTTGATCATGATGAAGAACATTCTATTGAGAACAAAATAATAACAATAGTTATATACATAATTTTATGTAGTGTGCCTTTGAAAGCCGAGCGAAAGCTTCCTGCGCCGGTACTTAAGTGTGGTGCGGCCTCTGCTGACTGCCACGAGGGGCGGCCGGGGCCAGCTCCGTGGAGAACGGTTGCAGCCAGAGAGCGAGACGGAAGAGCGGAGCCCCGGGCTGCGTCACAATGCTACACGACGTGTTGCGGACAGAATGCCTTTGGTCGGTATCCGTGACACCGTCGATAGTACCGCTCATTACCTTTTCGAGTTATAGTGATTGGAACGGTCGTCACCCAGGGGTCTGAATACCAGGAGTGTTGTATGTGGCTCAGCTGTGGCGTATATTTAACTAAGAGAACTCTACGGGAAGGGGAGTCCGAAAACTTGTCATGCTACTCATATGTACTGTATTCAGATGGTTATTTTTGTGTCACTTCCAGAGACAACTTCTGACAGTTGTGTTTTCTTTTGTAACTGTTTGCATAGAGCAAAGACAGACGAATGAGAAACAGCAGTAATTTTGATATGATGACCGCATGTGTTATACTCACTTCCGGTTGTAAAGTTTTTCTTGGCCAAAGTACCACATTAAATTAAATTAAAAATTTCATTGTAAAGTTTTTTGATATATTATTGTAAATCAATTATTTCATGTTGTTTTTAAAAGTTTAGTTTTAAGAGTATCCGTGGATTTTACTGGTATTACGCCTACCTCCGCACCCCCAGCCCTTCCACTTAATGATCAGCCACAGAAGGTAAACTGTTCTTACATCAAAAGTAATTGCTTTGGTTATACAACGGTGCAGAAGTTAGCGGTAAACTTATTTTTATTAGCTATAAAACGTAATTCATATTCTGTAAGGATATAAAATACGCAGTGGACTAAGACTGAATGATGTGCGGCTCTGTGTGCAAAACAAACAAACAAACTAATTTAAAAAACTAAGAGAAGAAGTCGGTTCCCAGTTTCTCTCTTACACTTGCATTTATGTTTCTTTCCATACCAGTGCTATCGGTAATGCTACCAATTACTACATCATTTATGTAGTGTACCGAAACTACCGAACCGTAGGTTTCACAGAGCGTAATTCCAGTTCTGAAGGGCCATAGAGCCATGCAGGATCTCAGCAGCCCCACGCGACAGGCGCCATAGAGGACAGATACCGTTCACTCTGGCGCGCAGGATCGTACGGTTACGTCACGTTGCCTGAATCAGGAAATGGGCCTGTTCGCAGCAAGAGAAGCATAGAGGCAGACAGAGCGGCGACTTTTAGAATACCAGAATAGTGATCAGCGTAGCGGCTTCCCTTGACACGGCAGCAGAAAGAGACGCACAGACAGCGGGCGGCCAGTAGTCACACGGAACAATGCGGTGGCAACATGTCGTCTTTTCATGCGAGTCCCGATCATGCGTAGAGATTCGAGGTGGCCGTCCTCATGTGTAGAGGCTTCGAGCGTGACGAACGCTGCAATTGTCATTGTGATACGGCTGCAACATGAAGTCCCACTGAGTATACTATGCGACCTTCCCTGGTTCGTGTGGCTAGTAATTTTGACATTATGACCTACATGTCTGGCGCGTTAAGGCAGTTGGCTATGCTTTACGTTCGTTGCCTGTCAACGAGACAGTGCCAAACTCGGTGTTGGCCGTGCTGCCCTACGTCGACACAGAGGGTGCCAGATTCTCGCCATCGTCAGCACGCTCTCTTGGTCTCCCCTCCACTGTAAACGTAAGGTAGTGGGTTGCCTTGAGTCTGGCACTCCAACACTCGGCAGCCGCTACCACTGATGGACCTTTGGACTCTGTCGTACTGAGTTAACATGCGTGTACTGTGGATCATAACTGCACCTATAGGTATATGGAACTAGTCAGATTCGCAATTACAGCAATTTCATTGCTGGAAATACGTCAAGCCGACAATTAACTTGTGATCTTAGCCTTCTCTTTCCTATATCCAGTCTCTCTCGCTCTCTCTCTCTCTCTCTCTCTCTCTCTCTCTCTTTCTCTCTCTCCCCCTCACACACACTCACACACACACACAATTAGAATACTACAGTTGAATCAGCATGGAATCATGTACCTTCATCTGCCGTTCAAGCTGAGTTTCACTCGATGCCCACCCAGGTTAAAACAGTCATTTCTGCCTGACGTGGAAATTCCGTAAACTAAATTTCACACCCATTATAACCCAAAACCTCCTAAAAATTTGATCATGTGTTTCTTCTAATACCCAGCGCAAGAATGCTCCTGTCGGATCACAAAACAGGCGAATACGCTCCTCTTCAAAAGATATGGGATATTGGGAACCAGCGGCTTCAGTCCTCATTCGGCCTTCCTCACCAAAAATTTTGCCATGCGAAGATATTCCTGGTCCTTTAATACAGCACATTCTAAATCCTTTTACACAGACTCTCTTTGTAGCTAAGCCCTCATATTCAGCATCTCCCTCTCACTGCCATTAAATGTATCTTTTTTCCCCCATTGATTTACACTACACCCCAGTGCTACTGTCTCTCCTCTCACTTACACTGTCTCCTTTTGTCTTTCTTTACCACTGCCAGTGTCTCCAGCATACCTCGGCACCTCAAACGTTCTGTGGGAGGGGTGAACTTATTTATCCCCTATGCCCACATTTTAAAATTCGGTCCAAGGTGCACCTTTCCCTATTCTTACGTGGTAAAGTTCGTCTGTCTGGGAGGCCCAGGCCCCTCAACCATATATATGGTCTCCATTCATGGGTCTTTTTCATTTACAATGTCTCCTCTCTCTTTGGCTCCCCGTGCTTGACTCTCCATTGATCTCTCTCTTGTATTGTCACTCTCACTGATCATCGATATCTCCTCTCTATTTGACTTCTACTGCTATCGTTTTCATTCACCTCTCCTTCGTTTTCACTGCCACTTACTCTCTCAGCCACCACTGTCTCTTCTCTCTTCTACAGTCACTGTCTCTTTACTGCTCTCTTTCACCATAAAAACGGCAAATATGTTCCCATTCCAACACTTTTGGAAAGAAGTGATGAATAGGGATCGAGGGAAATGATTCCCCAGTTTCTCTAAGGGTCTTTTTTGTGCTCCGACAAGAGCATCTTTGCGCTGGTTCCCTTCTTTTCCCTGACACAGCAGGTTGTGATGGATATTAAAAGCCAATTCTATAGGACAGTGAAGTTTTGCCAGTTTATATACTTCGACACAACTATATACTTTGACACATATAAACAACAAACAACAGGTTAACACAAATCGTCTGCTTTACAATTTTTTTGGCTGGTTTGCTCACCGATCGCAACTAATCGGAAACGCCCGGCTTATGATTTGTATCTTAAAAATGTAAAAATGTCATTAGAAATATTTTACTGGATTTGCAGTCTTTCTAGTTCTCTATAATTTTTCTTTTCAGGCATGTAAAGACCATCCGTAGCTAATTTTTGGTCACTGCCGTTTGTTACTTTGGGCATACTTTATACAGGAAGTGACCATTACAGTGACAGCATGTCATAAAGTTTTGTTGGTAAAAGAATTCTGACTAAAAATATTCTTTCATGACCATAGAACTCAAGCGATGACCCTAGAACCTACTCTACTTGTTCAGTACGTCAATTAAATCTAAATTTAAGCCTCAGACCGGATATTAGGTGCCCATTTTAACTGCAAGAGTGGATCTCGGTAGTGGATAAAGATATCGAAGAAACTTTCAAGGTTCCCCGACAATATCATGTTAAGAATTCATGGTAAAAATTCCGACGATTTGTCATGAATAGAATTATAAAAGTGACAGTCCCCACAACTGGTACTTTTCATACCCAAAAATCATGGTTTCTCAGGGATTTCGCAGGGACCGCCCATGAACGAATGGTATTTTATAAGCTGCCTAAAGTACATCCCAGGTCACACCTAATCCTAACGAAACAACCGATCTTCTCAATTTTCCTGGGCTGGAGGTAGCGTGTAACATGGAAATTTTGGCCCTGTACTGTGGGATAGCTACAGTATGCACTTTCTTCCCAGAGATGTACAGAGGTCTCATGTCTGTGATCAATAGAACCGACATACACCCCCCTGAAAAATCGGATTTTCACGCGGGGTTTGGTACTGAACTGCTGGCCGCTGTGGCCGAGCGGTACTAGGCGCTTCAGTCCGGAACCACGCTGCTGCTACGGTCGCAGGTACGAATCGTGCCTCGGGCATGGATGTGTGTGTTAGTTCGGTTTAAGTAGTTCTAAGTCTAGGGGACTGATGACCTCAGATGTTAAGTGCCATAGAGCTTAGAGCCATTTGAACCATTTGGTACTGAACACTATCGTGCACGGACCGATACGACATGTTCAGCCACATTATATGCCCACCTGTCAAAAGCCTGAATAAATACCTTTTCCAGCTCGAACCGCTGAGAGATGTGCAGGGAGAGATAGAGTCAGTGAGGTGCTGCGAGGTACCTACAGGGATGCAGAGCAACGCTGACTCCAGTGCCGTGGCGAGCTGTGCTAGATTTCTCGGTTGAATATTCATAGCGCGGAGAGCCCAAACGAGTTTACCTTACAGATTCTCGATTGGGTTTTAATCTAGAGAGTCTGGTGGCCAGGGGAGCACGGCAAATTCACCCTGCTGCTCTTGGAACCACGCACGTACGCCGCAAGTTGTGTGGCGCGCTGCGTTGTCGTGCTGTTAGATGTCACCGTGCTGAGGAAAAACACACTGCGTGTAGGGGTGGACGCAGTCCCCGTTCATCCACTGTGCCCTCTAGAATGACGAGATCATTCTGAAAATGTCACGAAAATATTCACCAGAGCATAATGCTCCCTCCTCCTGCATGGACCATTCCAATGATAGTTACGTAGTGTTTGTTTTGTAACGTTTTACGCTGTACACGCTTACGGCCTCTGATGGAGCATAAAACATGATTTATCTGAAAAGCTCACAGGATGTGCAGTTGCGATATTCGTTTGCAACTTGCAGCTTCCGTCGCCTATCAACAGCAGTTACCATGGACGCATGAACCAGGCGCCGGCTATGGAGGCCCACACCAGCAACTTTTACTGGACTTTCGTTGAGGAGACACCGTCGGAAGTCCCTTGGTTCATTTGGGCGGCCAGTGTCAACAAATGGTTCAAATGGCTCTGAGCACTATGGGACTTAACATCTGATGTCAACAGTCCCCTACAACTTAGAACTACTTAAACCTAACTAGCCTAAGGACATCACACACATCCATGCCCGAGGCAGGATTCGAACCTGCGACTGTAGCAGCAGCGCGGTTCCGGACTGAAGCGCCTAGAACCGCTCGGCCACCGCTGCCGGCAGTTGCTCAACAGCTGCACTTTCTGTTCCCCCGTACACGTCTCCACAGCCGTCGTTCACCCCTGTCATCTACGGCCCATGGTGCACAGTGGCCTAGGCGCTGGTTCGGTATAGCGCCCTTTTGCCGTGTATGGTATACTTGAATTACGGCATCACATGAACAGTTTACAAACTTAGCCGCTTCGAAAACGCTTCCACCCTTGGTCCGAAAGCCAATGAGTATGCCCTTTTGGGTATCTGACATATCGGTCCATTTCCGCATTAAGAAACGATTGCACTGTTTCCCGCATCCCGCCAACACGCTTTATATTCCCTCCACTCCAGCTGTTACCATCTTCCATCCGTGAATGCTTATTGCACGTTGACTTCGAACGTAGGTAGTGGTTACATTAATGTAACTGGACCTTGTATATGCGCACAAAAAGTGAAATTTCGTTATTTGGTAGCCTTCCTAGTGTTTCAATTTTATTGTACATTTTACTGTTGTATATTCCTTGTTCCTTCTGGTTATACTTTCGCTAGTTCTCCATTACAGTTTCGCTGTCAAAAATCCGTTTCTGGGTGTAAACCGCGTTGTCAGTCAGTTACTCGATGCCTGTAAATCGACATGGCTCTGGTTGAAGTCATTTACATGTTCCATGTGTAGTTCTTTTCTTACCTGACCTTTCATTTTGGTATCAATTATTTTTGGCTTTACCGTGGTGACTAAGTGGTACGCAATTTATGTCTGTAGTTAGTGTTGATACATTTTTGATGAAGTGCTTTTGTAGAAATACTAGAACTGCTACATATTGCAAAGTTGATTCTGTGTCGCTGTTCAGTATCTGCTAGCCCCCTAACCCTTTCTCAAGTGGAATGATTAGTCTTTCAACAACTGACTTAAGATACTGTTTGCCATAAGTCATGAACATTTCCCAAATCTTTCTCTGGATTACTTCCAGGTCTGCTTTTGTCCAAGCAGTGAGGTCAAAAGTAGAAATCACTATGGGACTGCATATGTGTTAATAGCGCAGATGGCATTTCTTTCATATGATTTAGATTTTCAAACTGATGAAATTCTGCTGAAAGTTGTACTCGTGATGGATTGTTTTACTGTTTCATGCATCAGCCTTCTCCATAAGGGGGACTAAATAGTTGTAGGTGTCCTAATAATTCATAGGTCTATTTTTGTTTTCACATTTCAAATCCAGTACCCTGGGTCTTGCCTTTCCTTGCATTCGTTCTCCTGCATTTTTTGCAGGCAACATGACATACTTATTTTCTTTGAAAAATGTTTCTACTGGTTGTAGGTGGTGGATCATCTTTGCTCATTTTGGACATGTGGTTTAATGATATCCATGTCTGTGTGCTAATTTAACATAGAGCTTAAGCCGTTACTACTTTTGACTGTCTTTATGATAGCCTGTAAAATTTCTTGTGTTTACCCTTATTCTTGTGATACGTTTATGAGTCCTTTGCTGTTATTTTCCTTGATGAACAGGTGTACGCGACCAATGTCTCCCCTCAAATTTACTGTATCATTATTGATACGTCTTTCCCATGGCGACTTTAGGTGTGAATGAATACGCTGTCCGTGTACTCACATTATCTTCCCACCAGTTCAATCACGGCTGGAACGGCTTGAGCTTAGATAATTCTCTCAATGTCATTAAAGCTATGTGCATCTTGCGACAGGAAGTATGACAACATTGTGTTGTTTAAAACATGAATAATGCATGGAAGCTTCCTGGAGTTGTTTTGCTTGGGATCCGCGGTGTCTGTGTGGGACAAATTCCTCCATATATCATGACCACTATATTAAATGCGTTGCTCTGTTTCTACTTTTTCATTATCTGATGCCCCTAGGCTATGCTGTTCCTGCTGTTCTACATGTCGTTATTCGGTATTCATGTGGATTTTGTGTGGCATTCAAATATGTTTCATGGGTGATTTGCATTTGTAATTCGAGCAACGCGTTCGCTGCTGTATTCATTGTTGGTACTTGTTAACATACGACAGCATGTCACTATCAGCTTCTCTGTTGTAGGAAAACAGTGTATAGTGTGTTAATTTAACGTAAAATAGTATCTTATCTAGAAGAATAATATAAAGTACATATTTATAAAACAGTAACCGAAGACTGTAGCTCGTTTATTAACTGTAATGTTGGTTCTATTTACCAGAAAATACTTACATTGGCTCTAATCTTCCTACGTCATTCGTTATTGGATGTTACATATATTACATTTTAATAGTTATTTCTGAAACGCTTCAACAGAAGTTTAATTTTGTAATGTTATGGAAAGCTTAGAGGAGTGAGTTGTTAGCCCATAATGGTCATTCTGCCCTTTAATTTGCTGCTGAATGTAGGACGGTCACGAATAGTCACCACAGCGCTTTGTATTCTGTATGTTCAGCAAATTACCATGTGTTCCTTACAGCTGCTGGTTACTGGCTTACTCTTATGAGAGGTCCGCCCCGTTTTCTGGAACCTTGTGTGATTCAGTCATGGATCTGTTTCGCCAATTATACTTCACATTACCTCAGGGCACAACAACGACAGACGGCTTCCCTTCGGTTTTATTTCTCAATACCATAAGGTCAAAGTTGGTCAAACCATGGTTGCTTGCTTGCTTCACATGTTTGCACCACACTGAGCCTTCTGGCTGTCTGGCTGTGAGCATTCCTATTAAAGGGTAGACACAAATGGCGCTCTGGTAGCTACGGTACTGCACTATCTGTTGACAGACGACTGTGAAACCATTTTCAGCACATCTACTATCCCCTGGTGGTAGACACAGATAGTGCTCTGGTAGCTATGCAACTGCGCTATTTGTTGACGGACGGCGTTGAAACCACTATAAGCACATATACTAATCCCACGTGGTATATGCCGTCATCGGATCACACTCGACGTCGTCTTTCCAGATTTACTAATTTTTTTCCCGGCAGTGTATTATAAAAATTGTGAGGGGTCCACTTGTACGTGGAGCCCGTTTTTGTAATATAAATAATGAAAAATTACCTGAAACGATTGTCGGATGCAGAAGAGATTGTGTTTTCGACACAACTGAACCAAAGATGTTGCCTGAGTGGCAGAAGCGATTGAAAGTTGGGGCGTGCGGAGCGCAGTAGCAGTTGCCGTCGCACTCTGTCGTAGGTAGGATGTAAGAGTTAAAGCTAATGGCCAGCTGTGAGAATTCAGTTGTTGGTCTACGGACGCAGCATAATACAGTTTTTATAAAATGAAGTGATGAATGATACTGTAACTCAGAGGTAAAGCAACTGGAACAAATTTGTAAGGTAATGAGATTTTGTATGTTTAGTTTTAAGTATGCAGTAACGCAAGTGGCTTTCGCTAATTTTTACAGTGCTGTCCCTTGAATGTAGGAACCAAGTGTTTTCCATCAGATTTAATGTATAGGCTGATTACGTATACCCCATTTGTAATATTCTGTGCGTTTTGTAATCCTGACACAGACTAGTTAAATTTTGGAATCTGTTTTGTCAAACGATGTCAGACTTTTTGCCATGTAACGATCCAATCGTTTTTAATTACGACAGTAAATGAGGATTGTAGAACAGTTGAGAAGTTCACTAATTTGGAACTTAATGTAAAATGTTTCATATCAGATTTTGAGAAGGAGGAAATTTATTTTGAATACAATTTTCAAACTGAAGCATTTGGTCTTAGGATATCCCCTTATCAGTACCTCATCTTCTTCCATGTCGTGTTTATTTAAAAACAGTGAATATTTTTTTTAAAGAAATCGTTTTTCAATCAGCATCAGAAAAGTATTAATGTGCAAGATTCAGAAAAGTATTAATATTTGTAACAGTTTCAATGCAGGCAGCATTACACAGCGCTGAGCCAATACCCAGTATTTTCACTGAACATTTGCAAGGTTATTCAGTTATCAACCAATCTACTGATATTATTCGTATGAAGTTATTTTACGGCCGGCATTGCACTTCGCCGTGCCAAGATTGAATAATTTCTATGCCTACTGTGGAGAGAACAGAATACCAAGATTACATCCGTTGCGACTCTAGAGCTAAGGAAAATTTCTTTGTTTATTTACACAGGGAATTTTGTCAATTTTTTGTACAGGACCATAAAACTCGGTGCTTACGAGACTGAGTATATTTCAGAGGGATTATCAAAATTGCGTAGGGTTTTGCAGATCAAGTCATTTGCTCAATAACACATCACACAGTAAATTGGCAATACACAAACAAGACGCATTTCTTATTCATTGGCACACAAAAACACCAACACATTTTCAAAGAACGTTACAAAATGTATGTTTTTTTATGCATCACGTCTCCTCCTAAACCAGTGGATAAATTTCAACCACACTTGATATACATAACACTTACCTTTTTGAAAGAACTACTGAGGGGGTAAGAGGCACCAGACTCTCAAACGGGTGCGAATGTTGAGTGAAACAGACGCGTACCTCACGAAGAGCAAATAGCTAGACTATATTCATCCAATATTTGAGAACGAGGACACTTTGTGACTTGTAACAAACTGTACACATAATTGCACGCACCCTTATGAGACTTACTCTCACTGACACCCGCAGCAAAAAGATTGAAGAAGAATGTTTATCGCTTACTATGTTTTCACTTCTGGTGCAGTAAAACTGAAGCATCAGGCTCAACGTTGTAATTTATTGCACCTTTATTACACTCTTTTCATAGCACATGTTGCAGACGGTATCCGCATATACCACTCAATTTACGTGTCAAAAAATCTCATTGTAAGACACAAAGTTTTGGAGTTACGACGTCATAAACATTCAGCTGCGTGAAAACGAAACTGCGGGGCGAAATTCGCTAGAGATACAGGTGAAATACGTCTACAAACATGTTTCAAGACGTTAAATATAGGCGGCATGCATGTGACAGGTGCGTACCCTGGCAAAGTCGCGATTGAAAAGCTCCTGAATCGACATCAGCCAAACTTGGTACATACATTATTTACTATATGGAAAGAAATACTGTGGGGCTTAGAAACAGAAAATTGGAGTGGGAATCATAATATGGCGATAGGGAGAGAGAGAAGGACAAAGAGATGAGCAGTCAGAGAAAGAGGAGGAGGAGATGGACAGAGAGAGAGAGAAGGGGAGGAAATGGTCAGAGAGAGTGGGAGGGGGGGGGGGGGCACATGGTCAGAGATAGGGGGAAGGAGGAGATGGGCTGTTAGAAGACTGGAATGAATGCATACTCAGGCAACGCAGGGTTCTCAGCTAGTACTATATAAAACACTACCATTTTTTGCTGTTACATCACAAGAAGACCCCGCAAAATCTTATGAACAGAATAAAACTGTGCCCATTAATGTACGTTAAAATACCTCGTTCATTTTCCTCTTCAGATTTCGTCCACGGTACACCAGTATGCCGGCCATCACTCCCAGCAGGTAGGGAGTGGCTCTGTTGTGCGACGGTACGTACAGCTTCTGGAACACTTTGTTCTCGCGGAAGTTCTTCAGCACGCTAGAAAGAAAAGGCACGTGATTCACAGTCGCCTCTACTGTGACATTCGTTCTGCTTGATGTAAATCCAATGCAGTTACTTATTTATAGATTACTGAGTTATCACTATAATCGTTACGTATGCAGTAACACTAGCTTGTTATTCACGGAACCCTGTTTGGTTGAGCATGTAAATTGTCTACTGTTCTTTATTCCTATTGCACGTTTTGCTGATGACATCATACCGTTATCCTGCAGCGCAGACAAACAATAGTAACGAATGGAGAAAGTCAATAGGCCTAGTTTGCAAGCAGGGCTGAAAATCTATTACGACAAGTTTAAAACAATATATATTGAGAACAATATCGTAAAACTTGAAAATAAAATCATAAAGCCAGTCAACGATTTGCGTATTTGGGTTAAAGGAAGACAAGAACGGGACAGGTAGCGAACTAAATACACAGGAGAATAAAAATGACGTGGACTGCTTTGGGTGCACTAAATGAGAATTTTCAAACCAAAGCTTTCGATGTGTGTATTACTAGTTTTGGCCTGAAGTATGGTCTCTCAGTTCAAAACCTGAGGCTTTGTCAATGAGCAATGGAAGGATGTGTGTTGATTGGTTGGTTGGTTTGGGGGAGGGGACCAAACATCGGTCCCATCGGATTAGGGGAAGGTGGGGAAGGAAGTCGCCGTGCCCTTTCAAAGAAACCACCCCGGCATTTGCCTGAAGCGATTTAGGGAAATCACGACAAACCTAAATCAGGATGGGCGGATGCGGGTTTGAACCGTCGTCCTTCCGAATGCTCCTGTGTGATAACAACTGCGCCACCTCGTTCGGAGTGGTTAGCACACTGGACTCGCATTCGGGAGGACGGCGGTTCAACCCTGCGTCCGCCCATCCTGATTTAGGTTTCCCGTGATTTCCCTAAATCGCTCCAAGTGAATTCTGGGATGGTTCCTTTGAAAGGGAACGGCCGACTTCCTTCCCCGGCCTTCCCTAACCCGATGAGACCAATGACCTCGCTGTTTGGTCTCCTCCCCCAAACAACCCCAACCTAGTTTGGTGGATGAGTGTTGCAAAGTAGTAGTAGAGACAGGAAAACAAATAAATGTACCAGCGAACAGACTAGAAACATAATAACAACCTTAATGAAAATACACTTGAGGTTGGCGGAACATGTAGCCAGGCGAACGGATGGTAGGTGGACAAAGATTGTTCGCTGCATTCCAGGAGACAAGCGAAGACCGAAACGACGAGCTAAGGGGTTGTGGCTAGAAGGCGTTAAGAAGATGCAGGAGACTTTATTACGCGGAAAAGTCTAGAGGAGGCCTTTACCCACCTGTGGATGTCCGACTGTTGACGGTAGTGATAATACTTTTCAATAAGTGACGTACCACGCGCATGGATTTTTTCTTTTCCCCGCTCAAAGGGGAATACTGTAGTATCACATTAGGCATTAGAAAACTAACTACATTAAAGCTATTTGAAATCTGTATTTGCAAATACTAAAATGCGTATTTATTTAACCAGTTTCTCTTCTTCTTTGAGTCATCAGTCCTCTCACTGGTTCGATCACAGCCGCCACGAATTCCTCACTTGTTCCGCCCATTTCAGTCCACAGTAGCATTTACACCCTATGTCCTCAACTATTTGTTGTATTATTTCAATCTCTGTCTTCTCCTGCAGTTTTTACTGTCTACAGTACCGTAGAACATCTAATATCATACAAGTTATTCCCAGATGTGACAACAGGTGTCCTATCATCCTGTCCTCTCTGCTTCTCGGTGTTTTTCATAGGTTCTTTTTTCGCCGAATCTGCGGAGAACCACCTCATACCTTATCTTACCAGTTCACCTTATTTTCAACATCCTTCTATGGCAACACATCTCACACTCTTCGATTCTCTTCTATACCGGTTGTCCCGTAGTCCACGATTCACTGACACACAATGCCGTGCTCCAAAAGCATATTCTCAGAAATTTCTTCCTCAGATTAAGCCCTATGTTTGATACCAGCAAATTTCGCTTGGCCAGAAATCACCTCTTTACCGACGATAGTCTGATTTTTATATCCTCTTTGCTTCGTCCATCATCTGTTATTTTATTTTCAAGCCAGCAGAAGTCCTGAACTTCATCTGCTTTGTAGTCACCAACTTTGATGTTGAAGTTTATCACTAATTTCATTTCAGCTATTCCATTGTACTTATGTCTTTCTACGGTTTACTCTAAATCCATATTCTGGACTATTTATAGACTGTTCTATCTATGTGTAAGGTCCTGTAATTTTTCTTCGCTTTCAATGAGTGTAGCAACGCCATGAGCCAGTCTTATCATTGATACCCTTTTGCCTTGAATTTTGATCCCACTCTTGGAATTTTTTTTCTTCGATTTATAGACTGAGCAGTAGGGCTGAAAGACTGTGTTGCTGCTGGAACAAATTTTAATCCGTGCACTTCTTTCTTGATTTTCCATTCTTATAGTTCCCCCATGATTCTCGTATATACTGTATATTATCTGTCTTTCCCTACAGCTTACTGCTATTTTCCCCCAATTTCAAACATCTTGCACCATTTGACATTGTCGAACGCTTTTTCATGGTCGACATATTCTATGACGTGTCTTTATTGTTCTTGTCTTTCTTCCTTTATCAGGTGCAACATCAGCACTAGTTCTGCGGGACTTTAACTTTCCAAGGAGAAAAGCTGATCATCACCTAACAGCTTCTCAATTTAATTACCCATTCTTCTATATATTACTCGCGTTAGCAACATGGATGTCTGTGAAATTAAAATGATTACACGATATCTGTCGCTCGTACGGTATCTGCCGATGCTATGTTCGGGATTATCTAGGTAATATTTTTTCGGCAAGTCCGATGTTACGGCTCCATTCTTATAGATCCTACATGCCCACCTAAATAGCCAGTCGTTTGTTTGCACTTCCCCAAGTCGAAATACAAACTTCTAACGTGTGTTATCTACCGCTTCTGCCTAAAGTGATGGCAAAACTTCCAAAGCCTTATCGAATTCTGATTCTAGAACTGGATCCCCTATCGACTCCCATTCCTTCTGTCATGTCATCAAGCAGTACCTCTACATGGATACTCTGCAACTCACATTTAAGTGCCTGGCTGAGTGTTCATCATGCCACTTTCACAATTCTCTAGTATTCCAATATCGTGTCGCGCGCGGAAAGAACCAACACCTATATCTTTCCGTAGGAGCTCTGATTTCCCTTATTTTATCATGGTGATTGTTTCTTCCTATGTACGTCGGTGTCAAAAAAAATTTTCGCACTCGTAGGAGAGAGCTGGAGATTGGAATTTCGTGAGAAGAATCCGCCTCAACGAAAAACGCCTTTGTTTTAATTACGTCCACCCCAAATCATTTCAGGGACACTCTCTCCCATATTTCGCGATAATGCAAAACGTGCTGCCCTTCTTTGAACTTTTTCGATGTACTCCGTCAATCCTATCTGGTAGGGATCACAAACCGCGCAACATTATTCTAAAAGACGACGGACAAGCGTGGTGTAGGCAGTCTCCTTAGTAGATCTGTTACATTTTCTAACTGTCCTGCCAATAAAACGCAGTCTTTGATTAGCCTGCAACACAACATTTTCTACGTGTTCCTTCCAATTTAATTTGTTCGTAATTGTAGTTCCTAGGTATTTAGTTGAATATATGGCTTTTAGATTTGACTGATTTGTCATGTATCCGAAGTTTAACTGATTCACTTTAGCACTCGTGTGGATAACCTCACGCTTTTCGTTATTTAGGGGCAACTGCCAATCTTCGTACCATACAGATATCTTTTCTAAATCGTTTTGCAGTTTGTTTTGATCTTCTGATGGCTTTGTTAGTCGATAAATGACAGCGTCATCTGCAAACAACCGAAGACGGCTGCTCCTGTTTTACTAGATGACTTCCCATCAATTACTACGAACTGTGACCTCTCTGACAGGAAATCACAGATCAAGTCACATAACTGAGATGATATTCCATAAGCACGTAATTTTACTACGAGCCGCTTGTGTGGTAGTGTCAAAAGCCTTCCGGAAATTCAGAAATACGGAATCTATTTGAAATCCCTTGTCAATAGCACTCAGCACTTCATGCAAGTAAAGAGCTAGTTGTGTTTCACAAGAACGATGTTTTTTAAATCCATGTTGACTGTCTGTCAATAGACCGAGGTAATGCATAATGTTCGAACACTACATATATTCCAAAATTCTGCTGCATATCGACGTTAATGACATGAGCCTGTAATTTAGTGGATTACTCCTACTACCCTTCTTCAATATTGGTCTGAACTGTGCAACTTTCTAGTCTTTGGGTGCGGCTATTTCGTCGAGCGAACGGTTGTATATGATTGTTAAGTATGGAGCTACTGTATCAGAATATTCTGAAAGGAACCTAATTAGTATACAGTCTGGACCAGAAGACTTGCTTTTATTAAGTGATTTAAGTTTCTTCACTACTCCGAGGATATCTACTTCTAAGTTGCTCTTGTTGGCAACTGTTCTTGATTCAATTCTGGAGTATTTACTTCGCCTTATTTGGTGAAGGAATTTCGGAAGGCTGTTTAATAATGCTGCTTTGCCAGCGCTGTCTTCGATAGTATCTTCATTGCGCAGAGAAGACATTGATTCTCTTGCCGCTATCATACTTCACGTACGACCAGAATCTCTTTTGATTTTCTGCTAGGTTTAGAGACAAAGTTTCGTTGTGGAAACTATTATAAGCACTCGCATTGAAGTCCGTGCTATATTCCGAGCTTCTGTAATAGCTCGCCAATCTAGGGGAATTTGCGTCTGTTTAAATTTGGGATGTTTGTTTCGTTGTTTCTGCAACAGTGATCTGACCTGTTTTGTGTAGCAAGGAGTATCGGCTCCGTCGTTTGTTAATTTATTTGGCATAAATCTCTCAATTGCTCCCGATACTATTTCTCTGAATTCAAACCACACCTGGTCTACACTTACGTTGTTAATTTGGAAGGAGTGGAACTTGTCTCTCAGGAAGACATCAAGTGAATTTTTATCTGCTTTTTAGAATAGGTAAATTTTTAGTTTACTTTTGAAGAATTTAGCGGTTACAATATTGAATCTCGTTACGACAACCCTGTGTTCACTAATCCCTGTGTTCGTTTTGACTCTCGTTATTAACTCAGGATTATTTGTTGCTAATACGTCAAGTGTGTTTTCACAACCGTTTATTATTCGCGTGAGCTCATGGACTAACTTCTCAAAATAATTTTCAGAGAATGCTTTTAGCACAATTTCGGATGATGTATTATGCGTACCTCCGGAGTTAAACATGTATTTTCGCCAACATATCGAAGGTAAATTCAAGTCACCACTGACTATAATCGTAGGGGTCGGGTACGTGTTTGAAATCAAACTCACCTTTTCTTTGAACCTTTCAGAAATTGTATCACCTGAATTGGGAGTTCGGTAAGAGGATCAAATTATTTTTTTTATTCCGGTTGCCAATAATGACCTCTGCCCACACTAACTCAAAGGAACTATCTACTTCAATTTCGCGACAACATAAACTACTTCTAACAGCACAAACACGCCACCGCCAACCGTGTTTAGCCTATCCTTTCGGAACACCGTTAGGTTCTTCGCAAAAATTTCGGCTGAGCTTATCTCCGTCTTTAGGCATATTTCAATGCCTATAACGATTTGAGCATCAGTGCTTTCTACAAGCGCTTGGAGCTCTGGTACTTTCCGAACACAGCTACGACAATTTACAATTGTTATACCGATGGTTCTCATATCTACGATCTTCCTGTGTTCGATCTGCACCCTCTGTGACTGATGCTCTTATTGTGTTTTCCTGAGACCCTCTAACCCAAAGAACCGCCCAGTCCACACCACACAGCCTCTGCTACCCGTGTAGCCGCCTTCTGCGTATAGTGGACAATTGATCTATTTAGCAGAACCCGAAACCCAACCAACCTTCGGCGCTAGTCGAGGAATCTGCATCCTACACTGTCGCAGAACCGCCTGAGCCTCTGATTCAGACCCTCCACTGGACTCTGTGCCAGAGGTCCGCAATCGGTCCTGTCGACTATGCTGCAAATGTTCAGTTCTGCTTTCATCTCGCAAGCAAAACTGTCAGCCTTTTCCACTTGTGCTAGCCGCTCGAAACCAGAGAGAATCTCTTCTGATCCAAAGTGACACACATCATGGTTATCGATGTGAGTCACCACCTACAGTTGGCTCCACCCTGTGCTCTTCATGGCATCCAAAAGGACACGTTCCACACGTGGAATGACTCCACCTGTTATGTACACTGAGTGCGCATTGGTTTTCTTCCCCTTCTTGGCAACTCTGTCCCTGAGGTGCCCCATAATGCACCTAACGTTGGAGCTCCCAACTATCAATAATCCCACCCCCAGTGGTTGTCCGGATCTTGCAGACTGAGAGATTTCCTCTGAAACAGGACAGGCGACGGCATCTGGCTAAGCGACAGTGTCAGGCACAGACAGTACCTAGAACCTGTCTGTCAGACTAACTAGGAGGGCCTTACATGCAGCCACCTGGGAAGTCTTTCGCCGCCTGCTACGCCCTAGGGTGACCTCCCTCTCAACCACAGGTGAGGGGTCAACCTGAGTGCGAGCAGTAACTGGGATGGCCACGGGTGAGGACCGATCAGAGGACTCGTACGTGCGGGACGGCCGTTGCATCCTCACGGCCTGCCAACAATAGTGGTGCCCACCCACAACAGCCTCAAACTGTGTAACCAAAGCCAACGCAGCCTGGAGCTGAGAGCGAAGTGTCAGCAACCCGACTCGCATCTGCACACGATAATCACATCCCTGTCCATACTAAAGACTGTGGAAAACACAACTATACAGATAAACGAACTAGACACTTGCTGCGGAACTCTACTGTAGACACTGACGAAAACGCAGGAACTGTGTCTAATAAATTAGATTAATACGCAGAGATTCAAAAATCTAACTATCGAAGCACTCAGGTGAAACTAAATAATTTGCCCCTGATTAGGAACTAGTAATATGTCACAAAGTCCTTTTACTTTCCGACGCAAAGGAAAACGCGAGAACTGTGGCTATCAGATATTAAATAAACACCCAGAAACTCAAGAAAATAAACTATTAAAGCACACAGATGATGATATAAAATTCACTTCTGGTTAGGAAGTCGCGTCTGTCTCGGTTGGCTGCTGCTGCCTGACTAGCAGCTATCTCCTCTGCGTTTAACAGCGGAACTCCTGTTGCCCTCTTAAATATTGACACCACTGTACTCAAGTTCACCGAAGGTTGTTTTGACTTTTGTATATTCTGGACGATATCTTCACCTTTTTTCTGCAGCTTTTAAAGCATGGGTTCTGTGCCCTTCCTCTTTATTTCATTTCTAAGTGATTTACATTGCTATAATCCTGTATTTCCTTCGTGGTTCAATTAAAGTATTTCTTATGTTATGTACCAAAAATTTGTTATTTTACCACACACATTTCCTTTTGTTCATCTAAAACGTCGTTTGTGGTGATATTTTTGTGTGAGTTTCGCTTACATCTGAAAGTGTTGTCTGCCTAAACATTTTCGATGTATTACTGCGTTTCACTGGAATGATTCTGGCTTAATTTGTTGGCTTGCAGCGCTACAAATTTTTCTCACAGAACACTACAAAATATTGCTGCACCAGTGTTTATGTAAGTTCTCAAAGTGGGTTGCCATCTTAGGTCTTGATAATAATATAGTTGCTTCTCCTTCTCCAAAGGGATTGTTTGATTTTCTTAAACGTGACATCTGTTTGGATCAAAATTACAATTTGTTGCAGAGTACCACAGAATAGATCATCGCCAGGACTAGAAAAGGGAGCTTGTTCTACCTTGAAACGCTTTTCGGAATTTCGTCTCCAGAAAGCCCTGTGATAGAAGATACACTGCCGGTAAAACTCGGAACACGAAAAAATTAATGTAGAAAAATTGAACTTCGTAAATAAATTTGTGTAGCAACATATTTACGTGATTAATATTGCAAGATCACAGTTAATGTAAGCGCGAGATAAGCTATTGCAAAAGTGAAATGCTGGTACATTAATAACCGGTGTAACCACCAGAATGTTGAATGCAAGCATGCAGACGTGCGTGCATTGTGTTGCACAAGTTCCGGATGTCAGTTTGCGGAATGGAGTTGAATGCCTGTTGCAATTGGTCGGTCAATACAGGGACGATTAAAACTGTTTGTGGACGACGCTGCAGTTGACGTCCGATGATGTCCCATATGTGCTCTACTGGAGACAGATCAGGTGATCGAGCAACCAAGACAACATGTCGACACTGTATAGAGCATGTTGAGTTACAACAGCGGCATGTGGGCATGCGTTATCCTGTTGGAAAACATCCTCTAAACTGATGATCATGAACACCAGCACAGCAGGTCCAGTCATGAGACTGACGTACAGACTCAATGTCTGGGTGCGTGTGATGGCCAAGAGAGTGGTTCTGCTTTCATACGACCTTGCACCTCGGACCATAGCTCCACGTGCAGGTCCAGAGTGTCTAGGCCGCAGACAGGTTGGTTGTAGGCTCTCAACTGTCTTCCTCCTAATCTATACACACACGGCCATCATCGTCACGGAGACAGAAAGAGCTTTCATCAGAAAACACAACACACCTCCGCTCTGCCCTCCAGTGAGCTCTTGCTTGACACAAAAGAAATATCAAACGGCGGTGGTTTGGGGTCGGTCAAAAGCACGCTACAGAGTGTCTGGATCGGAGATGTACTTCAAGTAACCTATTTTTAACGGTTTCTTATGTCATTGCGTTGCCAACTGCAGCTCAAATCGCTGGTGCAGATGCAGCACGAAGGGCCAGAGCCATACACCGAACACGATGTTCTTTCCTCTCTGTAATACACGTAGCCGATCTTACCCTGAACTTGTCGAAGTCGTAGAGTCCATCAGCTACAGGTGCCCGCAATCATGTGCAGTGATTACATTCCTTCCAAGTATATCTGCAGTACCGCAGAAGGAACATCCAGCTTCTCGTAGCCCTGCTATACGACCACGTTCAAACTCAGTGAGGTGTTGAAAAAGGCGTCTTTGTCGCCTTGAACGCTTTCTTGACTAACGTCAATGACCAGTCTCAAAGGTAACTAACGCTTACGACCGTTAAACCGTGTGTTTAAAGCAAACTTGATTTGCATTCTCATAGTGGCGCTACTAGCGCCACTGTTACGCGACTGGCGCGAAATCTGCACAGACATCATCTTTTATGTGTATAAACACGCCTACCAACTATCGGTATATGCCGCACAACTCCTTCTTGGTGCTGGGCTTTCTTTCTGTTAGTGTATTTTCTCAATCAATTTTTAATGGTGGCAATTACTTTAGATTTGTTACTGTCTTTTCCTGAAATCACCCCGGAAAAATTAAGGCTTTCGAAATTTTAAAACACGTTTCAAGTTACAACATTATCATGTACTTAGGAACAAATATTCTATTAAAATTTAAATGTGATGCAGTAGCTATTGCATTTAGCCGTCAATCTGTTACGCTATTACTCTGCTACACATTCATACTAAGTAAAATCAAACTAAGCATATGTGTTTTCAAAAAAAAGTTACAAGTTAAATACATCGTGAAACTGAGAAAACTGTAAACTTATACAAATTTCCATTTTCATGTCAGGTAAAACCGTTGGGAAGTGTACGAAACTCAGTTAATTTTTAATTACCATATGTTCCGTGGTAAGAGACCTTCTGCTGTTTCGGTGATGGTGAAGTATGGCTTAGCCGCCCACAAGGAATACAACTGTTACAAAAATATATAGAATCTTACTTGAAATAAAAATCTGCAATTGAAGAATTAACAATATGTTCCAAGTATATTAATGCACACTGAGGTGACAGAAATTATCGGATAGGGATGTGCACATATAAAAATGGTGGTAGTATAACGTACACGAGGTATAAAAGGGCAGTGCATTAGCGGAGCTGTCATCTGTACTCGGGTGATTCATGTCAAAACGACTCTGACGTGCTTATGGCCTCACGACTGGAATTAACAGATTTTGAACGCGGAATGGTAGTTGGAGTTAGACGCATTTGACATTCCATTTCGGAAATTGTTAGGGAATTGAATATTCCGAGATCCACAGCGTCAAGAGCGTGCCGAGAATACCATATTTCAGGCATTACCTCTCACCACGGCCAACACAGTGGCCGACGGCCTTCACTAAACGCCGAAGGACGGCGGCCTTTGGGTAGAGGTGTCAGTGCTAGCAGATGAGCAACATTGCAGGTAATAACCGCAGAAATCAACCTGGAACGTAAGACGAATGTGTCCGTTAGTACAGTGCGGCGAAATTTGGTGTTAAAGGGCTCCGGCGCAGAAGACCGACGCGAGTGCCTCTGCTAAATGTAAATATCGTGTGACTAGGGCCTCCCGTCGGGTAGACCGTTCGCCGGGTGCAAGTCTTACGATTTGACGCCACTTCGGCGACTTGCGCGTCGATGGGGATCAAATGATGATGATTAGGACAACACAACACCCAGTCCCTCATCGGAGAAAATCTCCGACACAGCCGGGAATCGAACCCGGGCCCTTAGGATTGACGTTCTGTCGCGCTGATCACTCAGCTACGGGGGGCGGACAGTGCTGAAAGGACAACATTGCCTCTGCTGGGCTCGTGACCATATTGGTTGGACCATAGACGACTGGAAAACCGTGGCCTAGTCAGATGAGTCCCGATTTGAGTTGCTCGTGGTAGGGCTCGTGGTACGGTTCGAGAGTGGCGTAGACCTCACGAAGCCACGAACCCGAGCTGTCAGTAAGGCCCTGTAGAAGCTTTTTGTGGCTTCATAATGGCGTGGGCTGTGTTTACGTGGAATGGATTGGTTCCTCTGGTCCTACTGAACCGATCATTGACTGGAAATGGTTATGTTCGGCTATTTGGTGAACTTTTTCAGCCATCCACAGACTTCATATTCTCAAACAACGATGGAAGCTTTATCGATGACGAAGTGCCATTTCATCGGGCTACAATTGTTCGCGATTGGTTTGAAGGACGTTGACAGCTCGAAGGAATGACTTTGTCACTCAGATGGTCCGACTTGAATCCTATCAAACATTTATGGGACGTAATCGAGAGGTCAGTTCGTGCACCGGCAACATTTTCGCAATTATGCACGGCTATAGAGACAATATGGTTCAATATTTCTGTGCAGGACTTCCAAGGACTTGTTGAGTCCATGCTACGTCTAGCTGCTGCACTACTCCGGGCAAAAGGAGACCCGACACGATATTAATAGGTATCCCATGTCTTTTGTCTCCTCAATACAGAACTTAAATGTTTAGAGCTCTAATTACAAATGCCGCACGAAAAACATCCTCATGTTAACATCAAGAAAAACAGCAGACAACGGCGGAACCTGCTTGTGGCACATTCCTTCCCGTGATTCTAAATTTCTGACCAAGCAGCTTTATATGTTTCTGGTTACGCTGTCCTCCAGGTACAACATTGTCCCTTCCGGCACACGGTATGCAATGTGTTACATTAAAATGTAATACTTACTGCGGGAACGGCATCACTAATGCGTCCAGATTTTGGAGGTAAATGGTCATGAAGGGCAGCACCATGGAGATTATGGTGACGCACCCCATGGCTGCCCAGCCCGCCACGGGCCACCGCCACGTCATGTACCCCAAGAAGAGGCTCACGATGAAGAAGTGGAAATCCGCCGACATGTACCACGACTGGAACACGCACTGCAAAAGCAAAATATTTCAAGAAGTGTTATGTTCTTACAGTGGAAAGTAATTAGTTTTTTTATAACAGTCATCGATGCAGGAAATTATGAGTCAACAAAGCCAAATACAATCACCGTACTTTCAGAAACAGAGCTTGGGCCCATGAGGAAATACAACCGCGGTCGGCGACAGAGTAAAGCAGCGTTAAAGAACTAAGTGGTACACACTATTTGTGATAACAGCAGAGGCACAACAGGCGGACAAAGGAAAGCCATCCAAGGAGTGACAGCTTGATGCTACTGTTATTAAGCCAGGTTGATGAGGAACGAGTCCACATCCTTCATATAGTTGTTTAACGTGAAAATTAACGCTTATTGCTGACTATAGTTTGGTAGACAGAAGTAGTAAGAGTTTAATGAACTGTAACAGGAACCTGAACAACAGGTGTAGATATAACAACTCTTAAATACTACGTTGATAATGGGTACTTACTAGCCGAAATCTGAATCTGATCTAATAAAACTAGAACGAAAACGGCGACTGATTACTGCTGTTTAGCCGGCCGGCCTGACCGAGCGGTTCTAGGCGCTTCAGTCTGGAACCGCGCGACCGCTAGGTCGCAGGTTCGAATCCTGCCTCGGGCATGGATGTTTGTGATGTCCTTAGGTTAGTTAGGTTTATTTAGTTCTTTCTAGGGGACTGATGACCTCAGATATTAAGTCCCATAGAGCTCAGAGCCATTTGAACAATTTTTTGCTGCTGTTTAACATTTTGAAAGTTATCACGGAGTGCATTCCACTTTCTTAATGTAAGGTATTCTGATGCAGTAATTACTATTTTTAACAACTAGTTGCCGGCCGGCGTGGCCGAGCGGTTCTAGACGCTACAGTCTGGAACCGCGCGACCGCTACGGTCGCAGGTTCGAATCCTGCCTCGGGCATGGATGTGTGTAATGTTCTTAGGTTAGTTAGTTTTAATTAGTTCTAAGTTCTAGGGAACTGATGACCTCAGAAGTTAAGTCCCATAGTGCTCAGAGCCATTTTTTTGAACAACTAGTTATTTAGTTACCAGAATGCCGCGGAGAGTGAGCTGTCTTGAAACATCCTAGCAGATTAAAACTGTGGTCGGTGCGGCACTGAACACGGAACCTAACGCATTAGGTCAGATGATGATCGGAAAAAGAGAACTAAAGAACGGAGTAGCTAAGCGTACCTTAAAGCCAACCTTCACAATTGGTTGGGTAAGGTTCTCGGTAATGTTAAGTGGCCAGAGAGTCGCAGGTGTACAGATGTGTTAGGAATATTTCAGTGTGCACCGTTTTGGAATTAGTTATTCTTCCAGAGTAACAGTTCGTAACAGAGAACGTTTGAACATGGGTAAAAGAAGAAAAGTTCACAATTCAGCATCGCTAAAAGAACATTTTATTGGATGACACGTTTCGACAGAGCTATGCTGTCATCGTCGGATCTATTGGTTATGAGTTTTCACCACAAAGCATTCATCAGTACTGCAAGTCGCTTTACATTGCGTGTGTGCACCCTACTGTCATTAAGATCATTAGTCATGGTAGTGGGGTGCACATGCACAGTCTGAAACGGCTTGCAACACTGATGGATAATATGTTGTAAAAATTGAAAACAATAAGACGCGATGATCACAGCACAGTTCTGTCGAAACCTGTCATCTAATAAAATGTTTTTTTAGCGATCTTGGCTTGTGAAGTTTTCTTCAGTTACCGTATACTGCAGACTGCCTCCAGAGAATGTCAGGCACATGTTTGAACAGTGTGTTCTAGTACAGATATCAGTGACTGCACTTCGTTACGGTGAACTATTTATTACATACAGATTTCGATGAACTTGTTGAACATTAGGAGTTTATTCCTATGGCTAAAACTAAACTCTCTCCCAACAGGTCTCGGCAGACCCAACGATACCGACCGACAGGCGTGTCATCCTTATCCGAAAGGCGTCACTGGACGCTCATACGGAGGGTCATGTGGTCAGCACACCGCTCTTTCCGCCGTTGTCAGTTTTGGTGACTGGAGCCGCTACTTCTGTGTTAGGTACCTCACAAATTTTTCTCACAAGGGCTGAGTGCACCCTACTTTCCAACAGCGGTCAAAAGATATAGATAGTCACTAATCCATGAGCTAGCCCAGCCAGGCAGCGCTTGACTTGGGTGATCTGACGGCAAATGGTGGTACACTGCGCCAAGGCCTTTGGCAGTTCAGTTTATTTGATTTTTGTGCTCAGCACAACCCCTTTGGCTTACATTAGTCATTGTCTGTAAACGCTCTGCTTGCTCTGATAGGTCAGTTATTTCACATTCCACTGATTTCACCGTGTGTAACATTATTCTATGTAATTCCACCATTCAAAGTAATTCATGTTTAATCTGAATAAACTGATGGAGTACTTTAATCCTTCATTTCAGCTACACATATATCTTCACCCACTCTTAGGCTGGCCAAATTGTTAATCGATGTTTCATTAAGAGCGTAATGCAGCAATGCGCACACAACCCCTATATTAGAAAACAAGCCGTAAACAGATCAGAGGAAAAATGCTCCTGTCTTAGCACAAAAATGGTAAATACTTTGCTCTTCAAATGACTCTGACAGTGAGTGATGAACTAGATGCCTCAACCCTCATTCCGCCCCTCATCAAAAATTTTGGCATGCAAACATATTCGTGCTCATTCATCATATAACATTCTAAATCCTTTTGTCCAGACTCTCTAGTTAAGTATTCACACTCAGTGAAACGTGGCGCCGTTAAATTAGTAGGCTGTTCTGTCTGGCGTCATGGGCTCATGTGTAGTATCAACTATCACTCGTGCGGCCCCATTGCCAATATCAATGAGGAAAAGTTGGTACTTGGGGGTTGTGTCCTTAGAAGGTCTTTACTTGCCGATGTACAGGGTGTTTCATTAACTGTATTTGCCTCTGTAAGTTACGAAGTAATAGCCGACGGAAATATTTATTGCGGTAGGTCACCATAAGAAACGTTACACTGTCTGCGGAGCTATGAACATAGTTTATTGTGTTATTATCCAAAGTGTTACAGCAAAAAGACACAATTTTTAAAATGGAACAATAGTTGTTTCTATCATGCACTGGAATCAGTAACACCAGCTGTGTATACTTCAATTTAAATTACATTCCTATCACTTTTAGTTTGGGAGCTACAACCCTTCAAAGTTTCAGGGACAGATACCACACGCTGTACATAATACATGGCTGTGTGGTGGGTGATGGATGTTCTGGCGGTGGGACGTTGATTTAAATGAGATGTTCAAATGTGTGTCCATGTTCCTGAATGTACAACGCAATGCGCCTTCTAAAGGATCTGCGGACGAGATGTAACATCGCCGGTGTCACGGAGCAACATGCGTCCTCAATGCTCCGTTTTAGAACATCTGGAGATGTGGGCTCAGTGACATAAACACGATCCTTTAGATATCCCCACAAAAAGAAATCTAATGGTGTTAAATCGGGCGACCTTGCGGGCCATGAATGAGGACCATGGCGCCCCAACCACCTTCCTGCAAACCTGTTGTTTAGTTCTTCCACTCAGCACATAACATTCTGTAATCCTCGTGGTGATTTGCTTCTTTGTCTACCTGCCCTCCTTGTTCTCTTTTGGTTTGCACCCAACCCTCACAGTTTTACTCGGTCGGGTTCTTTGGCCGTAAATGAAGGTAGTAGTATTGCACTAAGACACTAGTTGACGTTTGAAAATTTGTCCCGCTATTATATTTCCTTTCCTTTCTGGGTTGTACCCATTATTAATGTTCTAATTAATCAGCTCTTGGTTGTAAATACAGCGTGAACAATTATGCGAAGACACAGGTTGCCGTTAAACAAAAAGAGGCACCTTGTGGTTGGATTTAGCTGATAACCAGTTGAATTCTTTGATGGCAATTGCATTCCTCAGTCATTAGTTATAATCTGAACAACCTGTTGTACTAAGCTGTTCGTTTCCGTGTTTGAAAGATCGACTCATTATTGGTGTATTTTAGCTGGATCTTGTGCTTCCATCGAGTGAGTTCTCTTGTAATAAGTGTTCACAAGTGATGTTTTAAGACGTTCCTTCAGAGCGGTCTTAATAACTGACAATCAGTACCTTGAAAATATTAACAGTCAACTGTCACCATGGCTTTAGTCAATTGTCAGAAGGGACGGGTTGGGGTCCAGTCGCACCTCGGTTGCCGATTGACATTAAGAGGATGGTTGCTTTGAAGTAAGCCTTATCGATGTCATATTGTTTGCTAATCTGTTTAACCTCTAAGCCCAGGTGCGCATCTTAACCCCGAACTTTGCGACATACGGCTTCCAAGTTAAAAGTTAAGTCATTTGTTTTGAGTGATTGAATCACTCTCGTCATCAATGGTGCTTATATAGTTCTCATGTGTTGCAGAAGGGCAGCTGATAAGACAGACTGTGTCCAGCACGGTAGCAAACACCGCTGTTTCACCCAATAACGGGCAGGCTGCGGGTTCGGCCGTCTTGTAATCATTGTCATATTGTTTGCTGTTTTTCAATGCAGCACTTCAGATTTCTTTTCCAAAGACTAAAAGCCTATTCAACTTAAGGTTTAATGTGAAAAGAATTTTGCAAATTGTTCATTTCGTTAAAGAAAATTTTATGGTTAAGTGCTTCGATTATCTTTAAAATACAGTTTAAACATTGTTAAATAAACAGGTTGTGTGAAAAGGAATTTATATTGGTGGGTTCTCCTTTCCACGTCTTCCTTAATTACAGTAAGTATCATGTATCACTCAGCATCTCGTTCTGACTGTCATTGTCTATATACTGTATATGTCTCTCGAACTGTCTCATTGTTACAGAAAATCCCACTGCCACTGCCTCTTTCTCAGTTTCACTGTTTCCTTTTGCCTTTCTTTCCCACTGCCACCGTCTGCACCATACGACAGCGGCTCAAAAAATATGTGGGATACAACTTATTTTTCCTCTACGCCCACGTTTAAAATTTCGGTCCGAAATGCAACCACCCCTATACTTATGTGTTTAAGTTCATCAAGGTGTCAGGGTCCAGGCCTCACAGGCCTCGTAATGGTCTCCACTCATCTATATTTTTTATTTCACTCTATCTTCTCTGTTTCGCTCCACTGCTTCTGTCTCCATTCATCTCTCTTTCTATTTTGCTGCCACTGACTCTCACTGGCCATCAGTGTCTCCTCTCTCTTTGCCTGCCAGTGCTTCTTTTTCTCTTTTACTGCCACTTTTATTCCCCCAGTGTCACTATCTCCTCTCAGTTTCTCTTTCATCGGCACTGTCTCCTCCGTCTTCCACCGTCACTGTCTCTTTGCTATTCTTACAGCACAAAAAAGGGCTCATATGTGCGCATGCCTAAATTCTTTGTGAGGAGGGCGGAATGAGAATTGAGGCAGCCAGTTACCTAGCGTTCTGTCAGAGTCTTTTGAATGCTGACATATTTCCCTTTTTGTGCTCCGACAGGGTCGTTTCTCCGCTGGTTCCCTTCTTCTGCAAATGGTTCAAATGGCTCTGAGCACTATGGAACTTAACATCTGTGGTCATCAGTCCCCTAGAACTTAGAATTACTTAAACCTGACTAACCTAAGGACATCACACACATCCATGCCCGAGGTAGGATTCGAACCTGCGACCGCAGCGCCTTCTTCTCCCTGCTAGAGTGAGGCGTCCTGCTCATATAAAACAATTGTATAGGTCAGTAGAGTTTTGTCAATTTATTTATATACATGGACACATTTACACTCCTGGAAATTGAAATAAGAACACCGTGAATTCATTGTCCCAGGAAGGGGAAACTTTATTGACACATTCCTGGGGTCAGATACATCACATGATCACACTGACAGAACCACAGGCACATAGACACAGGCAACAGAGCATGCACAATGTCGGCACTAGTACAGTGTATATCCACCTTTCGCAGCAATGCAGGCTGCTATTCTCCCATGGAGACGATCGTAGAGATGCTGGATGTAGTCCTGTGGAACGGCTTGCCATGCCATTTCCACCTGGCGCCTCAGTTGGACCAGCGTTCGTACTGGACGTGCAGACCGTGTGAGACGACGCTTCATCCAGTCCCAAACATGCTCAATGGGGGACAGATCCGGAGATCTTGCTGGCCAGGGTAGTTGACTTACACCTTCTAGAGCACGTTGGGTGGCACGGGATACATGCGGACGTGCATTGTCCTGTTGGAACAGCAAGTTCCCTTGCCGGTCTAGGAATGGTAGGACGATGAGTTCGATGACGGTTTGGATGTACCGTGCACTATTCAGTGTCCCCTCGACGATCACCAGTGGTGTACGGCCAGTGTAGGAGATCGCTCCCCACACCATGATGCCGGGTGTTGGCCCTGTGTGCCTCGGTCGTATGCAGTCCTGATTGTGGCGCTCACCTGCACGGCGCCAAACACGCATACGACCATCATTGGCACCAAGGCAGAAGCTACTCTCATCGCTGAAGACGACACGTCTCCATTCGTCCCTCCATTCACGCCTGTCGCGACACCACTGGAGGCGGGCTGCACGATGTTGGGGCGTGAGCGGAAGACGGCCTAACGGTGTGCGGGACCGTAGCCCAGCTTCATGGAGACGGTTGCGAATGGTCCTCGCCGATACCCCAGGAGCAACAGTGTCCCTAATTTGCTGGGAAGTGGCGGTGCGGTCCCCTACGGCACTGCGTAGGATCCTACGGTCTTGGCGTGCATCCGTGCGTCGCTGCGGTCCGGTCCCAGGTCGACGGGCACGTGCACCTTCCGCCGACCACTGGCGACAACATCGATGTACTGTGGAGACCTCACGTCCCACGTGTTGAGCAATTCGGCGGTACGTCCACCCGGCCTCCCGCATGCCCACTATACGCCCTCGCTCAAAGTCCGTCAACTGCACATACGGTTCACGTCCACGCTGTCGCGGCATGCTACCAGTGTTAAAGACTGCGATGGAGCTCCGTATGCCACGGCAAACTGGCTGACACTGACGGCGGCGGTGCACAAATGCTGCGCAGCTAGCGCCATTCGACGGCCAACACCGCGGTTCCTGGTGTGTCCGCTGTGCCGTGCGTGTGATCATTGCTTGTACAGCCCTCTCGCAGTGTCCGGAGCAAGTATAGTGGGTCTGACACACCGGTGTCAATGTGTTCTTTTTTCCATTTCCAGGAGTGTATATACCTCGACATATGTAAACAAATAAGTACACGTAATGTAATATTAACACAAAAACCTCTGCTCAACATTTATTCTTGAAAGGTTACTCATTGACCGCAATTCAACGAAAAATCCCAGCTTATGATTGGTATCACAAACGAGCAAAAATTGTATTATCAATATTTTACTGAATTTACAGTCTTTCCAGGTTTCCATAACTATTGTAAGAAATTTTCTTTCCAGGCGTGCTAAGACCCTTTTTAACCCTTTTTTGTCACTGCCGTTTGTCACTTTGGGCTTATTTGTACAGGCGTCATAAAGTTTTATTGGTGAAGCAATGCAGACTAAAAAACGTAGTTTGGTGACCTCAGAATCCTTGTGATGACTCTAGAACCCCTGCTACATGTTAACTAGGCCAGTTAAAACTACATTTACGCCTCACACCGGATATTACGTGCATCAGTACGTTAAATTCAACCTCTGGGTCTCGGCCACAAATAATGATATCGAAAATTGTTTCGAAGGTCCCCTGGAATATCACCTTAAGAACGGTAAGAATTTCTATACCCTGCCATGAATAGAAATTATAGATGTGGCCAACTCCAAAAGTGGGAACCTTTCTTGGCCAACAATCATGATTTGTCGGGGTTGCCTCAGGAACGTCTATAAACAAACGGTGCTTTTATAAGTCGCCTTAATGGCAACCGTAGACCACACATAATCTTAAAGAGCAAACCTATTTGACCAGTTCGCCTGGTCTGGAGGAAGTGTGTAATATTCAAATTTTTACCTCATGCTGTAGGATAACTACAGTATGAACGTTCTTCCGATAGGTTTACAAACGGTCGCTAGGACAAGGACTATCCAAAACACTTGATCCATTATTTCTGTGATCAACAGAAGCCGAGGTATGACTGCATGAAAAATTGCATTTTCGAACATACTGTAATCGTTTGAAAGCTGCGTACTCATCCTCTAGTGGGTAGGTAGCAGCTATCTGATTTGAACTAACAATCTATCTCACAATAATTAACTGTTATCATTTGAAAACCCGGTACAATGCAGTGTCAAACGACACCAACTTAAACAATACCAATTAAAAGAACGCAGAGAACGTCGGTTCCCTTCGTTCAATGAGGCTATATGAAATAAAATCTTCATAACTTCTGAACGGTCTGCGTTAGGAGGTTCAAACTGCACGGTTGGCAGCTGGGCATGATCGGAATTAGTATGTGCTGTAAGGTTTGGTTTAGGGACGAAGCCCACTTTCATTTGGATGGGTTCGTCAATAAGCAAAATTGGCGCATTTGGGGAACTAAGAATCCGTATTTCGCGGTCGAGAAGCCCGTTCACTCTCAACGGGTGACTGAGTGATGTGCAATGTCCAGTCATAGAATAATTGGTGCGATATTCCTTGAAGGCATAGTGACTAGCGAACGGCACGTGAAGGTTTGGAAGATGATTTCATCCCCATTATCCAAAGTAGCCCTGATTTCGACAAGATGTGGTTCATGCAAGACGAAGCTCGGCCCCATCGAAGCAGGAGAGTGTTTGATGTCCCAGAGTAGCTCTCTGGGGACCGCATTTTGGCTCTGGGGTACCCAGTGGCCACTGGCATGGGCCTCGATTAGCCGCCATATTCTCCGGATCTAAACATATCCGACTCTTTTTTGTGGGGCTTTATTAAAGACAAGGTGTGCAGCAATAAAATCAAAACCATTGCTGAGCTGAAAACGGCCATTCAAGAGGTCAACGACAGCATCGATGTTCCGACACTTCAGCGGGTCGTGCAGAATTTTACTATTCGTCTGCGCCACATCATCGCCAATGATGGCAGGCATATCGAACATGTCGTAAATCCGATTTTCTGTAATGACGTTTACATGTTGAATAAAGTGTGTGGACGCCATAGTTTGTAACTAATTTATGTTTTTCTCACACAGTTCAATAATCGTCACGCTGCACATATACAACTGTAATAGTAGTTGTCCTTTCGTTTAGCGAACAGATTTTTTATCTGACGTTGATAAAAGCTCTGTCGCTGTGCTGTTTTCTCTACGGCCCAAGGAATACAGTTTTCACCAACTCCTTTGGCTGATCGTTAAGCACTCTGATACCATGCTGGACCAAGTAGCATATTCATGTCAACCGTCTCTCAACCGTCCGAGATGTTCTCTTGCAGTTTCTGCCACCCAAAATTACACCATGGAAAACGTGTTTCAGACAGTTCTTAGTTTAGTTTTCACACAGATCATTTGGATACCTTTAAAACACTGCAGGTGGCAATGCTACACTTAGAGACTACAAAGAAAATAAAGACTGGTTGTATCGCTTCTTTTTCATAATGAACTGTAAAAAAAGTGAGTGATAGCATTTTTTCCCACAGTTCCTCCCAGGTCTTGCCAATTCTCCTTGCTCTTCCCTGTTCTTGGGGGATTCCGTTCCAATGTCTTCTTCTCGGCTGCTTCGTTCAGCTATCCCAATGAGTATCCCAACCGTCTCTACTTTCTCTCAAGTGTGTGGTCTTCTATCGTATCTGATTTGTTTTGCTCCTGTCCTCCTGATTACTTGTTTTTTCTGGCTGGCACATATTCGTGATGCACCGGAGACACATACTCATGAGGCTTTGTAACTGTGATATTATCTCCTTGTCTAGTTTCCAACTTTCACTGTCTTATGAAAGGACGGCCTTCACATTTGTGTTAAAAAACAGGAAATTATGTTTTGCACGTGCTGTTTCTGTTTTGGAATATTGTATAAAATTTTATGAAGACAGCATTTGCCTTCTTTATGCTATTCTTCACATCTTCTGCAATCCACCATCTTCTGTCACCACGCTATCCAGATACCAGAATTAGCTGGCAGTCTCCACATGCTGCTCCAATACGTACAGAGGAGCTTTTGTGTTCCCAGAATTTACTGTCATTTCCTTTATTTTACCTACATCTTGACGCCAGAAATTTCTGCTTCTCTTTTTTTAAGAGAATTTAACGAAAATCAGACCCTCCATAATTCATGGATCCCCCATTGGATTTCTCTTGTCCTCCATGTTGTGATTCTTCTCATATTACAGTCAAGGGTAAGCGGAAAACCTGTTTAGGACAAAATAAAAACCTTCCAGGCTCCAGTTGCCTCTATTGGCTCAGTGAGATTTCCCTTGTGAGGCGCGCAACGTCTGTAGCCATTCTATAGCTCTTTAACGATGTTGACAACCTGCTCTAGTACACCATACTTCCCCAACACCTGTCACAGTACTTCCTGTTTCACAGAAACGAAGTCCTTTTCAAAATCAATGAATGCCAGGCACATGGTTTATATGGAATTATTTCTTTACTTTAAGATGTTCCTAAATGTACTAATAAGATCAACACAGCTGCGCTGTGCGCAAAAACAGGCTTGTTCTTTACACAATCGATTTTCAAGTGAATGTTAAATCGAACATAATTTACACTCTAAGACAAAAAGGAAAATAAAAAAAAGTCGATGCACCACGGAGGAATTATACGACATGGACGGAAGTCGGCAGATGTAGTGTATACGTAAAGACAAAGAAATGATTACAATGTAAGAAAGAATAGATGATTTATTGAAGAGAAGGAGATTCCAAAATTAAGCAACTCAATAACGCGTAGATCCACCTCTGGCCCTGTGAAACCAGTTATTCGTCGTGGCACTGATTGATAGGCTTGTTGGATGTCCTCCTGAGGGATATCGTGCCAAATTCTGTCCGGATGACGCTGGTATCGACGTGTCCTGTGTTTACTATCCTTGCCAGCTGCGCGGTGAAATTGCACTGCAGTGTCACACGTTCATCCATCGGCCACCAAACCTTATAAGTTTACATTTTCCGTCGATACCTGTATGTGTATCAATTTGTGTCCTGCCTACGTGGTGCTTCGTGTCTTTTTTTGTCTTAGGGTGTACTGGTGGTACAGTGCAAATGTAATGAACAGACTCCCCGGTAGACATAGATCCATGATTTATTGTTAATAGTACGATGTATACTTCACAGTCCTCTCATGAGTTACAGAAAGGGTTAGCACTTGGCAGTAACATTCCGTTGTATATACATGGTCTTGGTTGGGTCAGGATCAATCTAGGAGTGCTGTCGGATGGAGGGTGCAGTGGGATCTGTTTGTGTTCCGACTGATGAGCCGCAGCGTGCCCGGAGCGTGAGTGTATTTCGGAGGATGGACACTCCGCGGTGCCTTCGTGATTGAGGAACAACTTGTGCGGTCAGCGTGGCCTGTCATTCCGCAGTTGTGCGCCAGCATGAGTACTGTCGTGGAGTATGGATACTGCGCGACCTGCTAATGAGAGATCAGCACGGATCGGAGTTGACCTGCAAGCTATTGTGCTGGTTGCGCCGGACGACACCAAGAGGTTGGCTACCCGCTGGACGAAGATGTGTGTGCGGTAGCGTAAGAAGTCGGCGAGTGGCCATTTGCACGGCAACTACAACACCGCGCCAATTGTTAGATGCCGACAAAATTTTAGGGAGCTTTACCGCCAACCTATGTTGTCACTCTTTTGGAGATTTATCTTTGAGCCAAATATACTTTAGAAAAGTGTGAAGGATTTTACCAGTCGTTTCTACATAGTTTTTTAGGCTTTCCCTGCGCTGCATCTGCTTGATAGGCTCCCTGGAATTACGCCGGATAATATTGTAAAAACCGCACAATATTTCAGCGAGACAACTGCCCGCCATATTCAGGTGCTACTGTCGCGTCGCTGAGAATTTCGCCAATTTATATGTTGGCTTTCTAGAACAGCGCAGGCGCCAGCGGGAGTACAACGTCAACGAAGACCAATTGTAGACGGACGTCGAATACCAGAGCCCTCTGCTGGAGAAACGGGTCGCGGTCGCGGAAGCGCGCCGCGGCGCGGGAGAATGCGGCTGGGAGCGACGGACCCCGTTCGCGCGCGCGAGGTGTTGGCGCGCGATTTAAGCATGTGCTATGGTTTCCCATCTGCATTGACTCGCCAGCCGGTGTGGCCAAGCGGTTCTAGGCGCTTCAGTCTGGAACCGCGCGAACGCTACGGTCGCAGGTTCGAATTCTGCCTCGGGCATTGATGTGTGTGATGTCCTTAGGTTAGTTAGGTTTAAGTAGTTCTAAGTTCTAGGGGACTGATGACCACAGATGTTAAGTCCCATAGTACTGAGCCTTTTTTTTTTTTTTGCGTTGACTCGGTGCAGTTGCTAATCTGCGGCTGACGATTCCTTAGTGCCGCCATGGCTGGCTCCCAGGTGAAACCCCGTGTCTCTGTTTATTAGGTCACTGCTTATACGTATTTCGACCGCCTGTTTGATGATGGAGTCCCAGTATGTGGAAGCATACAGAGGATCTTGGTTTCTTCATAGATCATGCTGTGTCCCGTATCAAGGCAGTGCTCAGCAATCGCAGATTTCTCTGGCTGACCCAACCTCGTGTGACGTTTATGTTCGTCGCATCTGTCTTTAACCGTACGATACGTCTGACCAATATAAGACTTCCCACAGTGGCACGGGATTTTATATATTCCTGGTCTCCTCAGGCCGAGGTTGTCTTTAACAGAGCCCAGCATTGATTGCACTCGTGCTGGAGGCCGGAAAACACATTTAATCCGGTATTTCTTGAAAATTCTGCCCATTTTAAAAGACACGCCACCGACATACGGTAGAAAAACCAACCCCGTGGTGTTCTCTGCATCTTCAGGCTGTTCTTGAGGTTTGGAGCGTGCTGGTCGAAATGCATTCCGGATCTGCTTCTCGGAGTACCCGTTCTGGGCAAACACAGAGCGGAGATGGCTAAGCTCTGCCGATAAGCTGTCCTGATCTGAGATGGCTCTAGCCCTATGCACTAGCGTCCGTAATACACGGCTGCGCTGTGAGGGACGATGACAGCTCGTAGCTTGTAAATACTAGTCCGTGTGCGTAGGCTTCCGGAACACACTGTGACCCAAGGAGCCGTCTCCTTTTCTACGAACCAAAACATCCAGAAACGGGAGCTCACCATCTTTCTCTACCTCCATGGTGAAACAGATGCCGGCCGGTGTGGCCGTGCGGTTAAAGGCGGTTCAGTCTGGAACTGCGTGACCGCTACGGTCGCAGGTTCGAATCCTGCCTCGGGCATGGATGTGTGTGATGTCCTTAGGTTAGTTAGGTTTAATTAGTTCTACGTTCTAGGCGACTGATGACCTCAGAAGTTAAGTCGCATAGTGCTCAGAGCCATTTGAACCATCTGAAACAGATGCTTGGATGGAGCGAGTTCAGATGTTCCAGAAAAGAAGGAAGCGTTGCAGTCCCATGCGGCCATGCCACAAACGTATCATCTACATATCTCCAAAAACATTTGGGTTTTAAAACCGCCGTCTCAAGTGCTTTGTCCTCGAAGTCTTCCATAAAAAGATTAGCTACTATGGGAGACAGAGGGCTACCCATAGCAACACCGTCAGTCTGCTCTAAATACTGGTCGTTGAATAAAAAATAAGTCGAGGTAAGCACGTGTTTGAAAAGGTGTAAGATGTCCTCTTCCAGCTTAGCTCCTATGAGTTGAAATGAGTCCGTCAGAGGCACTCGTGTGAACATAGAAACTCACTAGTAAATCGGTAGATTCAAGGCGCAGGTTCTTTAGTCGCCGTATAAAATCTTCTGAGTTTCGAATATGGTGTTCACATTTCCCCACCATGGGACTCAGAAGAGAAGCCAGATGTTTAGCTAGGTGGTATGTTGGGGCACCTACATTACTGACGATAGGGCGAAGCGGAACATTCTCCTTATGTATCTTTGGCAGGCTATAAAGCCGTGGCGGAACTGGTGCTCGTTCTCTTAAACTCTTCTCCAGATGGTCAGGAAGTCGGCTGGATTTGAGGAGAGCGGATGTCTTCCGTTGTACGGCATCCGTCGGATCTTTCTGAAGACGGCGATACATTGTATCCTGTAGTAAGTCCATCATCTTGCCAAAATAAGATGTAGCAGGCATAACAGTGGCGTTACCCTTGTCAGCTGGTAAAATTACTACATCATTGTCTTCTTTTAAAGAACGGAGCGCTCTTCTGTCTTCAACGGTGACGTTCTGCTTGGGTGCAGGCATCCTGGTTATTGATCCGCAAGCCTCTCGCCTTATTTCTTCAGCAGCATCAATCGGAAGTTTTAAAACATCTTGTTCAACGGCACTGATGAACTCCTTGATGGGCAAGGTCTCGGGAGTAGGCGCAAAATTAAGTGCCTTTTCTAACACTGACATTGCAGGGTCACTCAGTGGTTTATCTGTGAGATTAAACACAGTGCTACTGCTAAATTTCTCTTCTTGCAGTGACTGATGTGTAAGGCGTTGGAACTTAGAAATTTAACGCGCCGTGATTTGCTGCCGTGCCCAGTTCTAAAGCGCCCAAGTACAGCTCTCCATCCACTGTTCCTTGAAATGCTCCTCCAATCTTTGTGGCTGCATCTATTGGGTTGTAATTATGACCCTCTCCTTTGTTATGAACTGTTCTTCACGTTTAAAGATCTTCTTTGAAAGCCGTCTGGTAGTGTTGTACATCTCCTTTATAAAACCCTGCTTTGCTGCCTCTTCTGATGACTGTGTCTGATCATCTGTCCACTTGATTTTATCTCTCTTTGTCCCAATATTCACTCTTTTGTGTGTCGAAGTGGACTGTTTATACGTTTCTATTATCTGCGCTGTCCTTCTTACAAACACTTAACTTTGTTCTAGTTATTTCCTGCATTTATCTCATGCCACGTGTCGAGGGAATCCATTCTTTCCTTTGATGTGCCTTAATAAAAAAATGTTCTTCCCAGTATCTAGACATCTGTCTAAATTTTTGCCAAACTGCTTAAATTCCTTCCTGCATGAAGTTTTCTTCAGAGAGGGGGTGAAATTTGTTTTTTTAGTCCAAGGGCAAATCTTTCTTTGATCTTTTGATCTTTTAAGTTTCTCATATCCATTTTTTTGCTCCTGTGACTGAGCTTGGTTCTCTTTGCACAATCTTAAATCTGATCTCTGCGAAAACAGGCCGTGCACAAGCAGGCATCCTGAGCGCCACCTGATAGCCGATGACACTGCAACCCCTCAGTATACACATATTATCCCTCGTGCCACTAAACACAGTCCTTGAGGGTGTTGCAATTTTTTTCTAGCAGTGGAACAGAGAGCATCGAAACTTACGGTTTATGTCTATGTGATGTATTTGACATTCAGCAACATGATTTGGCAAGACTCAGGTTACGATGTGACAACAGTGTACCACCAATCACTAGATCACAAATCTCTTAGCAGTTCGCCATTTGCATTTCTGTAACAAATGCCGTGGACACACATAATGTATTTAAGCATTTCATTTTCTGAATCGACTTCTGCGTTGAAGCCCCCCACCAATACCTTTTATGTTTCTACGACTAGGTTTCTTATGGACTCCATTTAACCCTGTATAAAATGTATCTTTCAATTCTCCTTCAGCCACTTGCACTTGAATAAGTTCATAGCGCTGAACAACAGTAATATTTTGCACAATTGTTCGAGTAGTGCTGTCATTATCCTTTCCGAGAGTGGCTTCGAATCCAATAAGCTCCTTTTGCAGTTATAAGAAAACCAAAGGAAACATTATTAGTTAATCAATAATTTGTATTTCTCTCTAATCTTGTCCACTTCAGTGACACTGCGAGCCCGTTAACTTTGTAACACAAGTGACAAGTGATATCGGCGCATTAGTTGTGCTGGCCGAGTGCCGCATTTCAATAGCGCGGCCTCGGCTAGCGTGGGGCGGCTTCTTGCGTCCGTGCGGCATCCCCATTTCCCACTGTTCAACGCCTCGCTTCCGATGCGCGGAGCGCGGACCACCTGCGGGGTTCTTCGCAGCTCTTGGCGTCAGCAGCCAGTGGCCACAGGAAAGTTTCAGTTGCTTTGTAATCGCCTGCACATGTGCGGCAAAAAGCACACTGGGCACAGAACCACATCTACGTCATACGAAAAAGGATTTAATTAAGACGTAATGACACAAAGATATCATCTGAGCGTTATATTCAACGCAATTCACAGATACAAATACATTTACTTAGAATGTATGCACTTTGTAATTCATAACTTTTAATGCAATCACGACACTAAAGGGATTGAGCATACAGATTGTTGCTTTTGATGAAATGCGTTGACTGAGTTAATCGTAGAAACCATAACTCTAATAATTAAGATGAGAGAATCGTTTTAATTGAAAATTAATTAAATTTATCATGACTTATAAATGAAGACAAATACGATGACAGTATGGCACCATGTGTTGGCGTCGGATTCGAATAACTACACACATTATTTAGATTGTAAGATTATTATTTTTACTAACGATTTTTATTCTTTAGTGTTAAATTTACCTAATCTTTGCCCACAGTTTGAATTTCGTCAAAGATATGTTAGTTGTGATTGCAGCTATGAAAATAGGAGATAAAATCTGATGCAAATGATATACCATTTGTAAGTGTGAACTAAAAACCTGTGATGCCAAGAGAATCAACTATTTTCGCCGCTTAAAGCTCAAATTGTGAATAATTAAATTTCTAATTTACGAGTTAAATATGGCACTTAGAAATTATTGTGAAATATGTTACTGAACTAGAACTGTACCACGCAGCTAATGATATAATCGGAATTTAAATTAAATGTATGATTAAAAAGTTATAAATCTATATTGGCGAACACAAAAGGGTCCAATGTGACGTCATTAGGTGCACTTTTCGCAGGAGGGAGACGCTCAGGGTTAGAAGAGGGGATAGTTTTTGGAGGAGTAATCGAGGTTTTAGAAGGTCTGCAGCCAGATTCCTCGGTGTGTGCGTGTTCGGTCGGCCGCTATTTGATAGCTGGTCTGTCGCTGTTTGGGCGTTTCTACGGGAGTCTGGCTTTTGAGGTCTGTCGGCCCATGTTTGGACTTAGTTTCTGGCTCAGTCGCAGGACTTAACAGTTTGGGTTCTGGCAAGTTTTCAGTGTGCCAAAGAATGAAAACGTTATTCGAGTTTCATATGTAATCGACATATAGGACGATTAATCGTTGTATTTGTTTTCTAGTTTTGACTGAGGGTATTTATTTGTTGTTTACAGACCACCCCGTCTCGAGACGACTGGCGGCGTTCGCTCTGCAGGCAAGTGAGTCGCTCGGCGAGTTCAGCCTGCTGTGCGATTTTAGGTTGAGAGAGCTGTGGCCAGCCCGGCAGCCAGGAGGGGCAGCCCGGTCGAGTGGAACCCACCGACACCGCGCTGGACCGACCCTGCACGCTCTACGTGAGCGAGCCGTCTGAGGCGGGCTGGCGCGGACTGGCACTGGGTGATGCACGCCACTGCACTCCAGGATAGTTTTCTTAACGCTTAAATGTACATTACACTAGAAAATGTTCCTTTTTATTTAGAAATTCATTGCTTGCTAGTATCAGTCCGCATTTCATGTCCTCTCTATTTCAGGCCATCTTCAGTTATTTTGCTGCCCAAACGTCAAAACGCGTCTACTACACATAGTATCTCATTTACAAATCTAAGTTTCATTGTGTCACTTGATTTCATGCCCTACGGTTTACTTTTATTGATGGTCATTCCATGACATCTTTCCAAAGCAATATTGATTCTATTTAGCTTATCCTCAAAGTCCTTTGCAGATTGTGGAAGCATTGCAGTGACAGCGGTAGTCCTCAAAACTTTTACCTTTCCTCTGCGAACTATATTACCCTTTCGTTATTTCTCTTTGCTTTCCTTTAATCTTCGCTCTGTCTAGAGAATGAACAACATAGAAGATACGTTACAACCCTGTCCCATTCTCTTCATGTCCTTCGGTTCTTATACATGGAGGTTAATTTGCTGTACTAAGTGTTGGCAAAATCGTTAAAAAGTCAACAAGTCTGGTTAGGTAAGAGGAAGTAAGTGCGCTTTCGGGGCAAGTGCACAATTAGTTCACAGTTTTCTTGAAATGTTTTCTACAGAGCTGCCACCGCGTGATCATATAGTGAACTATCTGCGGTCGAGATATATGTATTTCTTTATGTCTTAGCTATAGTGTGCTGGTGTCAGGTGCAGCATCTCCAGAAGCTACGCATGCATTCCAAAGCGCGTTTCTCTAATCTATTGTCTTCATGGGATTGTTTGCAGCTTTTACAGTTTTGAGACGGCGAGTAAATACTGTTGATTTTGTACTTTAACAAATGCATTAACTTTTCAGTTATTTTCCTTGTGTTGAAGACTGAGGCCTTGATGTCCACTTGGTCCACAAAATTCAATAGTGAGTCAATTGCACTCTAATTTGTGGGCAAGGCCAAAATGTTGAACAAAAAAAAAAAAAAAAAAAAAAAAGACTGAGTAGGTAACGAATAGGATTCTCACGTAAGTGAATATTGTCCTTTTAAATACTTTCAGCGTTTTCAATTAAAGATACTCTGTGACAGGAAAACGAAGAGAGGAGAGCAGTATACGGCAATAGTTATAAAAGCTGCTGTGGAGTAGGTGTAATCTGGCCGAATGAATACATATCGCGCTTCTAAGATATACAGTGTACCGTATTTTACATTAAGACATCATTTCAAAGGTAGAAGACCGGCCAAATCATTCTCCCACGGTCGCTCAACCACGTTTTCGCCTGACGTCAGAAAGAGCGTGGAAGCAGGAATAACTGAGATGGAAAATTACAACTCTAAACTGTCAAGACAGGAGCTTTAGTCGTTGAGAAGCGGGTTTGTTAAAAGTAATAAACTGAAAAAACAAATGACAAACAAAACTATGATTGGCTCTATGCGAGCATGAAATGCAATAATTTATCTGTTAAAAAATCACAAAGCACTGAAACCTGCAGAAAAAATTGTGTGGATCAACTCATCATCAATTACTACTTCAAACTCCTTGAATTTACCATAAAAGATTTTGGGCTTGAAAATACATCAGATATGATTTTTAATTTAGACGAGACAGGATTTGATAGGCATCCTTCAAAAGCTAAAGTTGTGGGAGGTAGGAGATTACGTTCCTCAACAACAACAACAAGTTCTCCAAGACGGGAAAATATTTTTGTTTTATTTACTGTATTTGTGTTTCAGTATATTTGGTTGTCATTTATTATTTAGTTAAATTACTGTTAGTTTCCAGAATGAGATTTTCACTCTGCAGTGGAGTGAGCGCTGATATGAAACTTCCTGGCAGATTAAAACTGTAGTGCTTAAGACGACGAGATTTGCTGTCATTTGTAATTTCCCCCTTTAATGTAAGCTGTATTATGCGTAAAGATGTGCACCTTTATCCTATGTCAAACCTTTATGCTGATGAAGGAAGACTGTTTTCTATGATACATCACTAAAATATATTCATTGACACAAAAAATCTTGCTTTTAATGTTACGTATTTTCTTGAGATCCATAAGCGTTATGACACATCAAAGCACAAAAGTTGAAAGCTCAAAAAGTATTAATCCAACTTCGGAGCTTCAGCCATAAAAATAAATATCAGAATATGTTCTACTGGACAAAATGGCTCTAAGCGCTATGGAACGTAACATCTGATGTCATCAGTCCCCTAGACTTAGAACTACATTAAACCTAATTAACCTAAGGACATCACACACATCCATGCCCGAGGCAGGATTCGAATCTGTAACCGTAGCAGCAGCGCGGTTCCGGACTGAAGCGCCTAGAACCGCTCGGCCACAGGGACCGGCTTGGTTCAAATGGTTCAAATGGCTCTGAGCACTATGGGACTCAACTGCTGTGGTCATAAGTCCCCTAGAACTTAGAACTACTTAAACGTAACTAACCTAAGGACATCACACACATCCATGCCCGAGGCAGGATTCGAACCTGCGACCGTAGCGGTCGTGCGGTTCCAGACTGTAGTGCCTTTAACCGCTCGGCCACTCCGGCCGGCGGCCGGCTTCTACTAGACATTTTCCCCAGTATTACTGCCAACTAAAAAGAGAACTTCCACGGAGTACGTTGTGCACTTGCCCCACTTTAGCGGGATAAGTGCACAACTAGGCATTTTTCAAGAACTTTGATATTATCAACAGTAAATGTTTCTCAAAACAAACTACTGAATCTGTATCTTAAAAAAGGACAGTCTCATCACCACAGTTAAGGAAGGTAAAGTGCTATGGCTGTATAAACAAACGTTGCATGCCCATTTGAAATCGTTTATGAATTTACTGTGCACTCAGTTCACCTTACCTTACTTGTGATTTGGAGGAAATAGACAACTGTACAATATTTGTGAACTGATTGGCACTATCTTCGGTGCAGGGCTGTTAGGCGCACGACCTGCTGGGCGCGGTGGAACGCCGTACATAGCCGAAGTCGCCGGGAAGCCCGCCCAAGTCCTGACGCCGGTCTCAAGGCAAGTGTCAACTCCAGTTCAAATGTGACCGGTTGCTGCAGAATGCTTTCTGACAGCTGGCTGCAAGGTTACGAAAAACACGTGGCCGACAGGCGCCACCCGCTTAACGAGCACTTCGCGTCTGTCTGTTTTACTTTCACCACGGCTTTTAGGTACCACATAAAAGCAAGAAATTTATTTACATGTTCATGCAAAATAGTGTTACAGACACTCTTTTTCTGCTTAGAGTGTTTCAAGAAGATTCAATCAAATGATCTTCTGGAGGAATCCCAGTCTATTTTCCAGAAAAATTGCAGCATGACGACTGATCTGATAAAAGTGATTGATGAACTCAAACAAACCTTGGACAAACAAGAGGCGATTATTACGTGCTTTTTGTGTTTCAGTAAAGCTTTCGATACAGTCGAATTTGAAATTCTACTTGCTTAACTCTGAAGTCAAAACTTTTCTTCGAGTGCTGTACAATGGTTCCAATCGTACCTTACATCGTGCCAACAGCGTCTAATGATCAGAACAAAGAGGTCATAGTGGAGAAATGGCGCATCAGAGATTCCACAAGAAACAGTATATGGTCCATCACTTTCCTCATTATATGTTAATGAGGTGTTTACTATTGTCTCCCATTACAAATATCATTTAAACGCTGAAACTTACCCATCTAACATGCATCCAATCTTAGTCGCTCACAAAAGACTTATTACCCATTAGAACAGAAAATCTCTTCTGCCTCAATTCTAAACAGCATGGAAAAATCCGTTTCTTCTTCTCCAAAGAACTTGAGGATAATTCTGGACCATCGCTTAGACTGGACTGAACACACAACTGCAGTCTGTAAGAAAGTGTCAGCGCCACTTGAATTACTACAAAAATTTGAATAAGTATTTCCACTCGAGCCTATAAGGAAACTCGTAGAGTGACTGATATTCCCCATCTCTCATTATGATGATCCTATTCTCCAAGGATTTTCGCATGTGGGCTCACGTCAGCTGGACCTGATGACCAATGCTCGTGTGAGATACATTTAAGACGTATGCTATTTCGACAGTATCACTCCTACCTACAAACAATTATGATGGCTACGCTCCAATAAGCCTAGAAACTATCATCCTCTACATTTTCTCTATCGTCTTCTCAACCTTTGCATTCCTTATTTACCTTCAACCCTTACACTACTGTCAAAACAACACAGCAAAATTCTCGTCGTCAACAAATTATAATCTTCTCTGTAGCACTGCACAACACTGCCATGTTCTTTGAATCCTTTTCATTAGCAGAAACCCAGTTTTGGAACGATCTTCCTCAAGTTATTAGAGGAATTAAAATCCTTTCAAACTTTGAAAGACAGCTAATGGACCACCTTCTGCCACAATGACTGTCTATTCTGCAGCTCACTCTCGTCAACACTCCTTACCCCTCTACTTCCCCGCCCCCCTCCTTGCCAACAGACTTCTCTACTGAAATTTTCTTCTTTACTAATAACCATTGTCACTTTCATTTCAATTATCTCCTCTTTCATTATTCCTTCCACTTCTTCGGACACTAAACAAGGATTCGAAACTGCTAAACTAATCAGTATAATTCATAATTCCTCCATTATTTTATTATTATTACTATTATAAGTATTATTTCCGGAAATATAAATACCAAGATCAGCCGCAATCGGGCATTGGAAATGAGCGTTTGGTGTCATTGGCCGGGAGGCCCCTTGCGGGGCAGGTCCGGCCGCTATGGTGCAGGTCTTATTATATTCGACGCCACATTGGGCGACCTGCGCGCCAGATGGGGATGAAGACAACACATCGGCCAGTCCCTGAGTGGAGAAAATCTCCGACCCAGACGGGAATCGAACCCGGGCCCGTAGGACGGCAATACGTCACGCTGACCACTCAGCTATCGGGGCGGACAATCGGCCATTGAAGTACGTTCAATGGCAATCAGTGAAAATTTGTGCCACACAGGGACTGAAACCCGGATTTCCCACTTTATTCGATGATCGCCTTAACCAATTCAGCTATACTGGCACGCTTCCCGTCCAGACCAAATTCCCAACTTGTTGTACACTACATACATAACATTCCCTATCCGTTACCCTCACTGTTCGCTGCCTTACGCCGATTCCTTCAAGAGTTCAGACGAATATTGCATCTGCACTGAATGATCATTAATTGCTATCAAAGATCATATATTTGTACATGTCGTGTCTGTTATTTCTGACATGTCCAAAAGAACGGACACCAGGTATGATCCTACGGCAACAATTGAAAATTAGTGCTAGACCAGAATCTGAACCCATATTTCATGCTTTATGCAAGCGGTTGCCTTAACAACTTCGACTATCCGAGCATACTTCCTGTACAGCCCAAATTCCAAAATTGTCGCACACCACACCACATACATATATATATTTTCGATTGCATCTGATGTTGGAATTTCTATTTCGTCATTTATATATACATATATATCCAGGGTGTTTAAAAATGACCTAATTTCAAAATTTTATATTTATTGATAAAAACATACTGCAAAAGTTGTATGAGTTGCAAAATGCTCACAAAGTTTCACATTTTTATCATTGCTATTACAAATGCTCTGTGTGTTCACCAGAAGCAGTACGAACAAAATCTAGACGATAGCTTAATTCGTCATAAACTTTAAACAATGTATCTTCTTTTGTAGAAGTTACAGTGGCTGTTAATCTGTTCTTCATTTCTTCTGCGTCATGAGGTAAAGAGGAAACGAACACACTTTCTATCACATATCTCCATTAGAAAAAATCGCATGGATTCATATCTGGCGACCTTGGAGGCCAGGAATTCAGGGCTGAGTCTTGTGGTCCCGTGCGCCCCACCCAGCGTTGAGGCCGAGTGTCATTGAGAAACGCGCGTTGTTGTGCCAGTGTGGTGGAGCTCCATCCTGTTGCAAAATTAAGTCATCGGAGTCCCCTTGACGTTGTGGAAAAAGCCAGTTCTGCAGCATTTGAAGATAGCTCAACCCTGGATAGGGCGCACAGGACCTCGAGACATTGTATAACCGCTATTTTAATTTTGAGAACAATATTATCAGTCTTATTCTCATATAGGGGAAAGGTGATAGATAATATCGGAAATAATTAATAGCATACCAAAAGTTTTTGATAAAATTATCGATATATAACCTCACGTTAGAATAACGCCCGCAGCAAAGCAGCACTTCAGGGAAATAAGAGGGTTCAACGAGGCTACTTTTGTTTCTAAATTCTGCTACATAAACCATGTACGGTTATTGTTAGTTCTCTTGTCTTGTTTTCTGTGCTCTGAATAAGTCTATGTAGCTGCGGCGTGCGATGTTTCCGTGTGATATGCTACGGAAGGGATAAGGGCACTTCTATTAAACCGCAAGAAAAGTGACTATTTATACGGGGCGGACTTACGTCTTACTGAGTTCCAGGTAGATTTTTGCCGTAAGGTAACGGACTAAGAATATCTGAGGGATTGTGTGCAGGAGAGAAAGCAGCGCTCAGTATTAAACTCTATTACAAGCCGGATAACCGATACTAGGATCTGCGTACTACACGAAGGGACGTTAAATTGAATATGAGAACGGAACTGGACAATTAGCATTGTGAAAGTAAAAGCGTACGAAGTTTGAATGTCTATATCGAAGTATAGTAATGGACCATAGTCCTTGCTCTAATATCTTTGAGTGACGAACTGTAAAAATCACGGAATTTTAGTTGTCGTTATTGCTGAGAGTAATTGTAGGATCAACCCTCCCTTTCTCTATAAACAAAACGCAATCCTTCATCATCATTTAATTATTATTAAATGTTGTTAATAAAAAAACTAAAGTGATTTCCACAACAGTGCGTGTATTAGTCAACGATAACCGTAGGAAAGCTGCAAGCTGTATCTCTGGATGACGGAAGATTCGATTATGAAATATTACGAAGCGTAAATTGAGAGCTAAAAGCTGTTTAACATTTAATTTTCAATCGGATAGAAACAATACAAAATCAGAAACAGCGCGGATAAGTGGTAACGTCGGAAACAGGAAGTTGAAATAATAACTAACATCCAAAGACGTTATTAACTATCTTGTCTTCGGTAATGCAGCAACAAATGAAGGGTGATAGACAGTGAAAAAAGTCAACATTAATTATTATTATGAAAACCCGAAACTTAGTCGCCGTTACAGTGAAGATGTTTGTAGCTGCTCCACTGATGTGTAGATATAACGAAAAGTCAGACGTATAAAGTAGGTAACAATATCAATATCTTACGTCAGAGAAGGCGGCATCAGATCGACGGGGGCGGCTATAACTGGCGCCCAACGCGTGACTCGAAAAAAGGTATGAAAACAATTATTACGTAATAAATAGTGTGAAATATAATTGTTGTGATTGCTTAATGGGCAGTGTCTGAAAACTTCCAATTACATGTTTCACATTCTCCACTACGACAACTCACGACACAAGCGCAACGACACGAGCTGATTGCGGACGGAAGATGGCATCTGCGAGTGCGACCGACAACGAGGCGCCTATCTCAGGGAACTACATGACGTCAGAAGCTGTACATAAGGTAAGAAATAAGTGACTTGTGTTACTGCGGCTCGGACTTGTATGTGTAAATACAGTACCTCATTGTGCTTCCTTTTAATTTTAATTGCGTGGATAAATGAGGCAGGTCCGTGACACACAAACTGTATAAGTAGTTAGAGTTATATTTTATTCACTGTGTATTATTATTATCGTGTTACTCTGAGGGTGTATATCTACAACAATGAAACGGGGATACAATTTAAGATCGAATCTAGATATAAGTCTAGGGACTTTACGAAGAGCAGATACGAGCGAGGATGAAAACCGGGTTGAAAATTTAAATGTTAATAGGACAGGGGATTTGTTGGATCCTGAGACGTCAAACATGAATAGAACTAGTTTGGTAAGGAGTAATGACCAAACCGAAAGCGACGAGTTTGAAACTGTAGGTCCTTGTGAGGAAAGTAATCCTACCACTGTGGTCAATAGGCCATCTGGAGATATCAGTAGCAGTTTGAATTTCTAGTGAAATCAAATCAGGAACAAATAGAGCTAGAAAACAACATCAGTATATTACGTCAGAGAAGTCGACGACAGCAGATCAACGGGAGGGGGGGGGGGGGGGCGGCGGCTACAACTGCCCTGCATTCTTGGCCTCCAAGATTGCCAGTCGTGTCGCCATGAGATTTTTTCTTGTTGGGATATGTGATGGAAAGTGTGTTCATCTCCTCTTTACCTCGTGACATAGAAGAAGTGAAGAACAGAATAACAGCCACCATAATTTCTACAAAAGCAGATACGTTGTGTGAAGATTATGACGAATTTAGCTATCGTGTAGATGTTGTTCGTGTTGTTGCTGGACACAGGGCATTTGTAACAGCATAGGCAAAACTTTAATATTTTTTTTTAGTTCAACTCACGCTCATAGTATGTTTTTGTCAACATAAATGGAGTTTTGAAGTCAGATCATTCTTTTTGAAACACACTATAATTTATGAGGCATCGTACCAGGTGTCTGTTACTTCGGACAAGTCCGAAATAAAAAACACAACACAAATAAATATATGGGCGTTGACAGTAATGAATGATCATTCAATGTGGGTGCACTATTCGTCTGACCTCTTGCGGGAATCAACGGGAATCTGCGAACAATGAGGATAACGGACGGGGGATGCTATGTATGTATTGTACCACAAGATGGGAATTTGGTTTCGACGGGAAGCGTGCATAGACAGCTGAAGTTGTTAAGGAGATCGTCAAAACGGGAAATCCGGGTTTGAGTCCCAGTATAGCACAAGTTTTCGCCTTCTCCTTTTCAATACCCGTAATTCAGTTACAGTTACTGTGAGGCTTGGTTTTTATCCACATAGGCACTGCGCTTCCCACAACATAACTGGAGCGTGGATTTCGCATTTCACCACTAGGGTCCAAGGTCGCCTGATTTTATAGAATGTCGTTATTGTGCTGGGTTTGTGAAAGACTCTCCCTGTGTGCTTCCCATTCCAACAACTCTGGGTGAGAGGCGACAGCACATAGCAATTTCGGTGAATTCGGTAACTTCAGGCCTGTTCGCAAAAATCCGTGTTCGACCATCATCGAGATATTTGTCATTTGTTCAGCGGAGAGCGCATGGAACATTTGTGAGGGGCAAATGAAAACTTTGATCATAAACGTAGTTGCAAAATGTACCGACAGGTTGTAAGGGCACACATTTAAAAGACGTAGCCTTTTGAAATTGGATCTATCTCTAGAAGGTGAAAACTTTGTAATCCTGTACGTAAGTTAAAATTTACCCCAGTATATGCAGAATCGGATGAATCAGATTAATCTTTTTGCAACGCCTTGTATATTCCGTATGAGAAATTCCATCAATCCTTTTGAGGTATTTGATCACTAGTTCCATGTGCGATCATTCTCTTCTAAATATTCAGCATTTAAAGGGTGAAACTACAATTGATTTTTAAGTGAAGATTAAGCTTACGCTCTTCCCGAAGCAAGGTGAATAACTTTTACCAGTGCTGATTGATGTGAACAAAAACGTGCAGCATTCTACCCTGAAAATGGTTAGGAGAATTCTGATCGGGTCTTTGCATCGTGTTTTCAAGAAAATAAATAATGATCGGCTTGTAACACTTATATCGATTAGTAGCAGGTTTATATTAGGTAACCGTGTATCTACGATTATGGAGTGTGTTTTCTTTGTTAGTTAAGGTCATTGATTTGTGACAGGACATTTAGAGTTCTGTAATGTATATATAGAAAAAGCTAAATGATGTTTCAAATAATGGAATTTTATAATATGTGTGTGTTAAAAAGGTAAATTTGTAGTTTGAAAGCTGGTTCATGCTTAGGGCATTTGTGTTTGTAATATGTAAAAGATGTAGGGAAGTCCCTCCGTAACGGAAGTGGCTCGGCGCAATGTACAAGGTGGTTTTGGCGGTCGAAATGGGGGGCTACGTGGTGGGAACGATACGCAGTTAGTGGCTAGCCGTTGCACGGAACACATCGACGGTGCCAAGGGAGGCAATCGGAAGCCACTTTTCAAGGAATTTGGCTGTTGCATGGTACTCTCGGCGATAAGGAATAGCTCTAACACATTAAAAATCCGTCGCCAAGAAGAAATTGTATAGAGTATTCAAACATCAAGAGCCGTAAGTACAGTTAGCCGCCACGTCGCTAGCCACCAAAACTTCGCCGCTGCTCCACCAACTTCATGCATACAGATATGTATCACAGCATGGACCAGTTCATTTGTGTGAGTGATTTTAATAATAATCTAAGTGCTCTAAACCTGTGTTTAGAACCCTAAATTTTATCCTAACCATGAACCTATGCAGGATCCTCTCCTAAACGTGCAGTAAACCGAGTATCGTGTTTCAAATGAACGAGTGATTTATGTACACTCCTGGAAATTGAAATAAGAACACCGTGAATTCATTGTCCCAGGAAGGGGAAACTTTATTGACACATTCCTGGGGTCAGATACATCACACTGACAGAACCACAGGCACATAGGACACAGGCAACAGAGCATGCACAATGTCGGCACTAGTACAGTGTATATCCACCTTTCGCAGCAATGCAGGCTGCTATTCTCCCATGGAGACGATCGTAGAGATGCTGGATGTAGTCCTGTGGAACGGCTTGCCATGCCATTTCCACCTGGCGCCTCAGTTGGACCAGCGTTCGTGCTGGACGTGCAGACCGCGTGAGACGACGCTTCATCCAGTCCCAAACATGCTCAATGGGGGACAGATCCGGAGATCTTGCTGGCCAGGGTAGTTGACTTACACCTTCTAGAGCACGTTGGGTGGCACGGGATACGTGCGGACGTGCATTGTCCTGTTGGAACAGCAAGTTCCCTTGCCGGTCTAGGAATGGTAGAAACGATGGTTTCGATGACGGTTTGGATGTACCATGCACTATTCAGTGTCCCCTCGACGATCACCAGTGGTGTGCGGCCAGTGTAGGAGATCGCTCCCCACACCATGATGCCGGGTGTTGGCCCTGTGTGCCTCGGTCGTATGCAGTCCTGATTGTGGCGCTCACCTGCACGGCGCCAAACACGCATACGACCATCATTGGCACCAAGGCAGAAGCGACTCTCATCGCTGAAGACGACACATCTCCATTCGTCCCTCCATTCACGCCTGTCGCGACACCACTGGAGGCGGGCTGCACGATGTTGGGGCGTGAGCGGAAGACGGCCTAATGGTGTGCGGGACCGTAGCCCAGCTTCATGGAGACGGTTGCGAGTGGTCCTCGCCGATACCCCAGGAGCAACAGTGTCCCTAATTTGCTGGGAAGTGGCGGTGCGGTCCCCTACGGCACTGCGTAGGATCCTACGGTCTTGGCGTGCATCCGTGCGTCGCTGCGGTCCGGTCCCAGGTCGACGGGCACGTGCGCCTTCCGCCGACCACTGGCGACAACATCGATGTACTGTGGAGACCTCACGCCCCACGTGTTGAGCAATTCGGCGGTACGTCCACCCGGCCTCCCGCATGCCCACTATACGCCCTCGCTCAAAGTCCGTCAACTGCACATACGGTTCACGTCCACGCTGTCGCGGCATGCTACCAGTGTTAAAGACTGCGATGGAGCTCCGTATGCCACGGCAAACTGGCTGACACTGACGGCGGCGGTGCACAAATGCTGCGCAGCTAGCGCCATTCGACGGCCAACACCGCGGTTCCTGGTGTGTCCGCTGTGCCGTGCGTGTGATCATTGCTTGTACAACCCTCTCGCAGTGTCCGGAGCAAGTATGGTGGGTCTGACACACCGGTGTCAATGTGTTCTTTTTTCCATTTCCAGGAGTGTATATTTGTCAAATGTGCAAGGATTAGCAAGAGTTGAAGTTAGTTAGAATGTTGCTATAGTGATTTCAGTTTATTGCAAAGTATCGTTTTGCAAAAATTCAGTGTAACACAGTCTAAAACACCTGCTTCATAGGTGATGAAAGAAGGCAAATAAGTTATACTCATTTGAAACTTAGTTAAGCTTTGATTACTAACATGAACGATTTTCTGAAGTTAATTGGACATTAGTGTAGAATAATTGGTCTTGAAGAGAGTAAAACCATAAGATATTCCAAATGAAGTTAAGAATTGGATTTAGTTGAATTGAATTTTTGCTGCTGAAATAATCACAGAATTTAACTAGTAATACAATATCAGTTTATGGGTCCCCACCAATTCTTCTCTTATTAGAAAGATAAATGAACTATTATTTCAACTAAGGAAATCTGATATATTTATATAAATGGGAGTATAAGCAGTGTGATTGTGGTATTATTTATTTCAATTGTGATATTTGTGCGTTAGTGAAGTCGGAAGACCCTCCTGGTCAATTTTAGTTCCGCACTTCTTGCAGGAATATTTCAGTAATGATCCAAGTAGAAATATTGAGTGCAGCTCTTATTAGTGTGAGTTTGGTACGATTTTGCTTTCTATGTTTGCTAGTATATGCATAACTGGTAACTACTGCTACACACAGCTCAAAGTGCCCTGTGTCCGTTTGTATCCTATGTACTATTCAAAGTACAAAGTATTAATGAAAGTAACTTCACTAACTGGTATTTAATTTTCTTAAACTTATATTTCCCATTTAATGTGGCTAATTGGGAAGCCGGCCGGAGTGGCCGAGCGGTTCTAGGTGCTTCAGTCTGAACCGCGCGACCGCAACGGTCGCAGGTTCGAATCCTGCCTCGGGCATGGATGTGTGTGATGTCCTTAGGTTAGTTAGGTTTAAGTAAGTTCTAGGGGACTGATGACCTTAGATGTTAAGTCCCATAGTGCTCAGAGCCATTTGAACCAAGCCTAATTGGGCTGGCGACCATTTATCGTTTCATTCGTATGAACGTTTCTCCTTTCATGAAACCCCAAAGTTAAAGCCTGTTCAGTTACTTTTGTTATATTGCAATATATTCAAAATTACAGTCCGATACTCTTATTCGGGTCAAAATTCCAAAATCCTTTCAGAGGGTAACATTAGCTTGTGATCCGGCAAGCTAGTGTTATAGGCTCAGTGTTCCTTTTTTTGGAGAGAAGCGTTGTCGTACTGGTACAGGTAAGGTCCAACTCCAAACAACTGCCTACATGTGGGAAGCTTGACTGCAGTTCGTAAATTTTTTTAAACATTTCATTTTGCCATCGGGTGAAACTAATGGCGGGTTCCCAAATCAGGTAAGGAAACGAACCCAGATCACATAACTTTTATGCATGTCATCGTTGCCTCAATACACTTAACTGTATACCGTTCGCTAAGTATCCGCATGTCACATTACCTGACGCCATAAGACCTTCTTGGCATCACTTCGGGAGGCGATGCGTATTCATGCAGGTGATCAGTGGCTTTCTGAGTACCATCGTGTCTCGGTGGAGTGCTCTCTCACTGACTTCTGCACCTGAGTTGTGACCTCTACTACGGCTGACACAAACGTCAGAAAACTCGTCCGTGCAGAACTCTTTGGAGGGCAGACTAATTTAGTGCCCCTTTACGTTTCAATTCTCAATACCGTCGCTAAACTAAAAGAGGCGTGATCACACGCAATTGGAGAAATCGTGACGACCCCCCCCCCCCCCCCCCCTCACGCCAGAATCTCGCCTCCGTGGGTTTCAATCACGTAATTATGTACAAGGAGTTTATGTGATTACTTTCAAAGATTGTTCTTGAAGCCGTAGTGTGGCCGCAAACAAGTTGCTGGAAGCGACCGGTAAATTATTTTGTATCAGTTATGGGTTAAAAGAGTGCTCTTACGCTGGGTTCGCATTGAACTTCCCTCTTCACCGCACAGACGTCTTGTTCAAGTACAACATCTACATCTACATACATTTTCCGCAAGCCGCCGTACGATACGTGGCGGAGAACCCTGTACCGCAAATGGTCGTTTCCTTTCCTGTTCTACACACAGGTAGAGCGACGGAAAGACGACTGTTTGTATGTCTCCGCATGAGCCGTAATTTCTCGTAGCTTATCTTCGTGCTTCCGAAATGAATGTCGGCGGCAGTAGGATCGTTCTGCAGTCACCTTCAAATGACGGTTCTGTAAACTTTCTCAGTAGTGTTCTTCGAAACGAATGTCTTCTTCCCTCCAGGGATTCCCACTTGAGCTCCTGAAGCATATACGTAACACTAGCAAGCGGATCGAGTCTACCGGTAACACATGGCCTCTGAATTGCTTCGATGTTTTCTTTCAATCCGGCCTGGTGCGTATCCCAAACACTCGATTAGTACTCAATAATTGGTCGCATTAGCGTCCTATATGCGATATCCTTTACGGATGAACTACACTTTCCTAAAATTCTCCCAATAAACCGAAGTCGACCATTCGCCTTCCCTACCACAATCCTCACATGCTCTTTCCGTTTCATATCGCTTTGCAACGTTACGTGCAGGTATTTAAACGACATCACGGTGTCAAGTAGGACACTAATAATGCTGTGTTCGAACATTACAGATTTGTTTTTCCTGCTCATCCACATTAACATGCATTTTTCTACTTTAAGAGACAGCTGCTGTTCATCACACCAACTACAAATTTTGTCTAGGTAATCTTGTATCAACGTACAGTCACTTACGTTCTATACCTTCCTGTACACTACAGCAACATCAGCGAACAACCCCAGACTTCTGCCCAACCTGTCTCCTAGATCATTTATGCATACACAAAATAGCAACTTGCTATCACTTTTCTGGGGCACTCCTGATGTTACCCCCATCTCCGATGAACACTCGCCGTCGAGGACAACGTACTGTGTTCTATTACTCAAGAAGTCTTCTAGCCAGTCACAGATTTGAGAGCCTATTCTATATGCACTTACCTTCGTTAGCAGTCTGTAGTGGCGTACTGTGTCGAATGCTTTTCGAAAATCTAGAAATATGGAATCTGCCTGTTTCCCTTCATCTATAGTTCGCAGCATATCATTTGAGGATAGAGCAACCAGGGTTTCTCACGAGCCATGCTTTCTAAAGACGTGATTCGTGAGCATGAGTTTTTCGGTCTCTAGGAAATTTATTATATTCGAACTACGAGTATGCTCCAGTATTCTGCAGAAAAACGATGTTAAGGATATTGGTCTGTAATTTTACGGGTCCCTTCTTTTACTCTTCTTTATACAGAAGTCACCTGTGCTTTTTTCCAGTAGCTTGGCACTTTGCGCTGATCGAGAAATTCGCGATAAATGCAAACTAAGTAAGGGGACAATGACGTAGAGCATTCTTTGTGCCTGGACTGGTCTCCGGACCTGGCTACTTTATTGTTGTCAACTCTTTCAGATGTTTCTCAACGCCAGGAATGCTTATTACTATGTTATCTATACGGGACTCTGTGCGATGGTCAAATGACGGTATGTTTGTACGATTCTTCTCTTTGTGTACGATCTTTTGAACGTGGAATTTAAAACTTCGCCCATCCTTTTGCTATCTCCTGCTGCCAAACCAGGCTGGTCAACGAGTGACTGGATAGAAGCCTTCGATCCGCTCTACGATTTCACATATGACCAGAATTTTTTCGGATTCTCCGGTATGACGCTGGTAGTTGTTATATGCTTGGCGCATAACTCTTTTCACAGACGCTTGAATCGCTACTAATCTTTGCCTGTCATCATTTTCACGTCCTCTTTTGAACCCTTGTTTCCTCAGCGTTTTTCGAATTTCGTTATTAAAAGACGGAGAGTCTTTTACGTCCTAAATCCACTCACTAGGCACATACTTGTCCAGAGCACGATTTACAATCAATCTCTGTTGATCCATTATGGACAGGGAACATCGACTGGTCAAGTAATTGTCAATATCAATGAAATTCTAACAACTATCAGGTCTTCGAATGAAACATTACTGAAACGATTGAATAGACGAGTTCCGGGGCACTATATGACATTATCGCTTATTTGGAGAGACGCATATGGGGCCTGAAGATCGCATAGTAAAAAGCTGAAACTGGTGACTTTCAAAATAAAATAAAATAACGTCTTAGTAACACGACTATTGGAGAATTTCACTGGTACTGACGATTTAAAATCTGTTTAAACTTTGCCCATAATTCCTCTATGGCCGCCATTCTGGAACTAAACAACTGCAGTTAATTTGCCTAAGTGAGATGCTAACAGCTGCTTATCTGCTCTTTCTAGCAGAAACACCCCCCTAGTCCTCTTGACTGAGTTATTAACTTGCGTAACCACAGTCGCTATGATGGCCTCATAATCACTAATCCCCGTCTCCATACTGACGCCGTCGATAAGGTCCGGTCTGTTTGTAGCTACCCCTTCCAATGAATGCATACACGCCCCAGTCTATAGTCGGCAGGTTACAGTCACCACCAACTAGTATGGCATGATCTGGGTATTTATGAATATCTGACCATAGACTTTCTTTGAATGACACTATAACTATCACAGTGGAGTCAGATTAATTATCTCAGAGCTTTTTACTTTGGGTGTTAACCAGCTCTCAGTCGGAAAAATAATTTGAGGTTGAGAACTTTCCTGGAGGACAATAAATTCTTGAATTTTGTTACGAATACTTCGACAACTTTGATCTGCCTCTGAATAGGACACTGCAGCCAGTGTCAGCCGTCATCAATTGCGTATGTGAAAATAGATCGCGAAAAATAAGAATTCGATTTTCGCCTCTCTCGAACACCAGTTTAAGTTGGTATCTTCAATGTCATTAAGTGAAAGCATGTTTATTAAATAAATGTACAGGAATACCATGTATGAAGTGCATCTAGAGGATTTATTATCAACAAAGTATTTCTCTGGCGAGAGAAAATTAAGAACGATTCGAACAAGTCGCCTAGTGGGCAAACATCTTTATCGCTACGCCAGTGCCCAGTTCCTTGCAAGAGCTTTGTAAGGAAAAGAGTCTACTACTGTCCTTTTCGATTTGACAGTAAGCTATGGAGTCAAATGTTCTGGACAGACATAGAATAACGTAAATAATAACGAAACATGCAGGCCTTCGAACCATTTTTAATTCCTTTGCTTTCTTCTTACATTAAATTAATACTAGTATTTAAGTCAACATTGTACTGAACTCTTGTTTTTGTTTTTATTACGTGATGCGGAATGATACGTAGGAGAGATGAGCAGTCCCATAAGCAACGACAAAGACACGGTGCAATGAAAACCTAGTGCCACGAAACCACATTAATATTGCTCGTAGGCAAAATATGGTAACTTAATCCACCCGGACATACAAATGCCTCCTGCCACCCAGTTCTAACACTTTCTGCCTATAAACTCTGTTTCCTCCCCTTCTCTTTCGTCGCTTCTTCTCAAATCTTTCTTGACGTCATGTAAATCGCATAAATTAACCTCTTCCAGAGATCATTCTCTCCTTTTACTTGTTTTTAGCGTAGTCCCGTGTTCCCAAATTTAGGCAGTATGGTCCAATATTTCTGGAGGAGACTTCCAACGACTTGGTTGAGTCCATGCCACGTCGAGTTTCTGCACTACTCAGGGAACAAGGATGTCCGACACGTTATTAGGAGATGTCCCAATCTATCTAGATTTTTAGATAAACATTTTAATGTAGATTTTCTAAGTTTTATAATGCGCGCTTCTACTTTGTGTATCCTTTCACGTATAACATCAATTTCTCAACAATTCTCTTGAATTACATTTCTTTACAAATACCATTCGAACAGTTTTTGTTATGAGAAATGAGAGATATTTTTTACTATCGTTATAAAGTTCGTTTAACCTACGATATTCTACACTCATACTTTAGTCTCTCTTTTCCGAGTTACTGTAGTCTTCGACGCTACAAACATTCATTTACCTGTCTTTGGCAGATTATTTACAAGAACTAGTAAGAGAATGTAGCAAAGGCTATGCAAGATCTGTAGGATTCGACAAGTCTTCTGTCGGACAAACCCTTTCTTGAAACATAGAAACAAAAGTCATACTGTGAAAGTAAGCTGTTAAATTGGGGAGGAAATCAATGTATTTACGCAGTGGAAACGTCATAATCACGCATCTCAAAATTGGCACACGCAGTTCTTGTTGCATCGTTGTTGTTTTTTCTTCCCTTCCCTTATTAGGCCGTTATTGCCTCTCAAGTTCCCTACTTTTTCATTGGCTTGACGAGATCACTTTACTGCACTGGATTTTTGAACTTTATTGAGAGTCTTTTCCGACAGATTCTCTGCAGGTGTCCATTCCATGTTCTTCCCTTCCTTCTGCTTTGTTGTACGCTGCCTACCTGAAGCTCTGTTCTGAGGTATTTATTTTATATTGTGTGTGTTCCTTTATTTACTTTAGCAGCTCTTAAAAACTTCATTTTGCATAAAAATACATATTACATATTTTTTATTCTAAGTCCATGAATCATTTCCTTATGGCAACGAAGACAACTTTTCATTCGTGGCTGTTTATCTTTTATTTTTTGTAATTTAGTTGTCAAGTGAATGTTGATTGCTCCACTTATCGTGCTAAATTTGGTAACATTATTTTGTGCATCGTCAAGGTAATCAAAAAACATATCAAAAACACGGTGCCAGTGATTAAAATGGTTTTCCTGGCATGATATTCTGTTTAAGAACAATTTTAGTTTGAACAGACATTATTTATGGTGTGGTATTTGAGTATTATGTTGCATAAATATTTTGTTGATATAATGTATTGGTCTTTGCAAGTCATCGCCTTTTCTTAAGATTCCTGCGAGATTATTAAATTCTAAAAAAACATAGTGTAATACTGCCACATAAAATGTACTTCATCATTAACGCATGTACTTCATATGTTAGTTTTTTTTTAGAATTCTTTGTCATGAAAGATACTGCAGAATAGGTCACAGAAGGAGCTAATTATCTATCAAATCTACTTATCGTTCTGTTAATGTATGAAACAGAGGAGGGACAACGGGGAAGGGTGCGGGGGAACGGTTTGCATATTTTCATGTTTATTATAAATGATCCTTTGTCTGTGAATGTTCCATATAAAGATACTGATGGCTACTACGTTTTTGGCGTTATTCTACTGGCTTGACATTACACTATAAGACAACTGAGTTACGAAGTATGTAGCAAATGAATTGCCTACCTTCTGTGCCTTCAGACGAGAAAAGTACTAAATCTTACAAGTTGGATTCGCCCCAAAGGCTTACGACCTGCGCATTCATCAATATCCAATGTATATTTCATAATCTGCGACTAAACTATGTGATAAGCCAGTGATGAAAAGCCTCACCATGTTACCAGGATCTATGTAGTTGTTGACATAAAGGACGTTGGTCCACCAGTTGGTCTCACATCGTGTTTGCTCCTGAAGCACGGTGGACTTCCAGAATGGCCCGGAGCCCATGTAAGGCAACACGCCACAGTGGAACAGGATCACTAGCACGTATAGCGGCGTTAACCTGGATGAACATAATAAATCAAACTCTTATTTATCACTCCAATCTTTTTATTCTAAAACTTAGTTATAAAAACTGGAAGTCGTTCGTTAAATAGCCACCCTTAAATTACACGTTTCACTTCAGTTATGAGTCGCTAAATAGTTGCAAAGAATTTCTGTACTCCGGTTGTCAATTCGTAATGCTACTACAGTCCTTCGCTGGTAAAGTGAAGGTATGTCTGTAGGAAATACTTTGTAGGCATAGCGACCCGACCAATGCAGAGATCAGACGGTAGAGTTCGGTCGAAAAGTGCTCCGTTCACCGCAACACAAAGAACCATTTCTGCTGCTGTTTCCGTCTTGCTATGGGCGAGTTGCTGTTTCCTGCTTCTTGCCACTTGTCGGTTCTGGATTATGAACGATGTGTACTGACAAAAGAACATTCCGAAGTGTCAAAAAAAGGTTCGTGATGAAACTTGGTAGGTATGTAGAGGGGGCAAAATAATGTAATACAGCTTTTTGTCCCCAGTTTCAGTTATAAGGGGTAAAACATAAACCGAAAGGTAATTTCTTATATTAAGTTTGGAGGGAATGTCTTCGAAACGATGATATATATAAAAAAATGTATTTCATATAAAAGCTGATACATAATTAACGTTCTTGAAAATTGTAAAAATGAATTTTGTAATAATTCGAAATTTTGCTAAATACCCCACCACCATTAATTAACTTTGAATAATGAAAACTTTTGTTACAACATAAATTACAGAAGCTACGTAATTACATGTTTAATAAAGTTGGTTTCCGACATACTATTTTTGAAAATAAGCTGTACACAATTTGCAGGCAGAGTATTTTCAACATACCTAACTAAAATATCTTAACGTTCATTATTAGACTAGCTATTTATTTTATTTATATTTCTTTTATGTTTTAAATTGGTGTTTCTTGTTTTACATTCTTTTTTTTTTTTGTTTTTTACTTTACCCTTTCATGTACATGTATTTTGTTAATTGAAAATAATAAGTAAAATGAACGAAGTTTCTTCACACAATACACGCGACAGAGAACACTATATAAAACAAAATTCAGCAGAATTTTAAATTGTCACGGGAGACCCTATAAGTATTCTGATTAGTATCAGACATATTTTAATACCTCGGTAAGCTGTGTCGAAGAGAATTGATTGTGTACTAATGACTGCAGACTGGTTATATTGCTTCTCAAGTGTAGGTTAGTTAAACCGCTTCTCAGGTTGAGATTGACATCATAATCATTCAACAGAACTAGATTTGAAAAATCTTCTGAAAAAGTTCTTCCAACATCGAAATCCGTATACATTTCATGCCTGTACCTGTGACGTCGAGCTCTATGGGATCACTAGATGAACACATTCCTCTGAGTGTGATGGTCAAAATGGTTTTTTCTCATTGATCGGCCGCCTTCTCATGGTTTTAAAAGAAACTGAAGGTGAATTTGAACTGAGAAATCGAGAATCTCTTTTTGAAGTCCCAGATGTCCTTGTGACAGCTTGACCAACTCAAAAGATATTTGAAAGATGATTTCTTTCCTAATGAAGCAAAAAACCTGTATTATTGTTAGATCCTTGGGGCTGTCAATGTGACAGAACCGTACCTGAGGACAAGAAACTTGTTCATCCTAGTTTTGATGAATGATTATGATGTCGGTCACCACTTGAGAAATTATATAATCAATTTACAGTCACTAGTACACAATCAGTTCTCATCGCCAAAGCTCATTACTGTATTGAAATACGCCTGATGCAAATCTAGATATTTAGAGGGTCACTCGTGACGATTTAAAATCCTGCTGAATTTTGTTTTATATTGTCTTCCCTGTCGTGTATATTAGTGAATAAATTAGATTTATTTTTTGTTCATTACGTAAGAAAACGTTATGTTTTAAGCATTTATTTACAGATTATCGGTATTGTAATAATTCTGTATCATAATAATGTGTTGGTTATTATTTTCAATTAATAAAATATTCACATGTGAAACGTTAAACTAAAAAGAAGAAGGTAAAACGTACAATAACAATATAAAACATAAAATAAATGTAAGTAAAATAAATAACTAGTTTAATAATGAATGTTTAGATATATTACTTAGGTATGTCGAAATTACTCTAACAGCATGTTGTGTACAGCTTATTTTCCAAAAATGGTATTTCAGAAACCAGCATTATTATACACCGGTGTATGTAGCTTCTTTAATTTATGTTTTAAAAATAGTTTTTATTTTTAGGACTGGTGGAGGGGTATTTTGCAAAATTTTAAATTACTAAAAAATTTGGTTACACAATTTTCAAGAACAATAATTACATATCAGCTTTTATATGAGAAACATTTTTTTATACACTTATCAGCCAGAACATAATGAGCACCTATCTAATGGCCGGTATGTCCACAATGGCACGGATACTAGCGGTGATACGCCGTGACATGGAAGCAACGATGTCATGCTAGGTCGCTGGAAGGAGCTGGCACATCTGCAGACACAACTCACCTAATTCCATAAACTGCGGGGAGTGGGGCGATGAGCTATGACGCCATGTTCAATCACATCCCAGACGTATTCGATCGGGTTCAGATCTGACGAGTTGGTTGGATGGCACATCAATCGGAACTAGCCCCTCTGTTCCTAAAACCTCCCCATCAGAGTCCTGGCCTTGTGACATGGCGCCTTATCTTGTTGAAAAATGCCACTACCGTCGGGAAACATGATCGTAATGAAGGGGCATACGTGATATGCAACCAGTATAAGATATTCCTTGGCAGACATGGTGCCTCGCACGAGCTCCATTCGACTCACGGAAGCCCGCGTGAATGTTCACCACGGCGTAATCGAGCCGCCGTCAGCTTGTCTCCGCCCTGCAGTATAGGTGTCAAGTAGCTGTTCCCCTGGAAGACGACGATTCGTGCCCTCCCAAAGAAATGACAAACAAGATATCGGGATTCATCAGACCATGCAACGCTCTGCCACTGCACCAACGTCGAGTGTCGATGGTCACGTGCCCATTTCAGTCGTAGTTGCCGATGTTGTGGCGATAACATTGGTCCATGTATGGGTCATCGGCTGCGGAGGTCCATCGTTAGGAGTGTTGGGAGCACCACGTGAATGTTCATGCACACGTGTACTCTGCCCAGCATTAAAGTCTGATGTTAGTTCCGCGACAGTTCGCTGCCTGTCCTGTTTTACCAGTCTGCCCAGCCTACGACGTCTGACATCTGTAATGGGGGGTGGCCGCCCAACCCAACGACATCTGGACGTGCTTTCACCCTGGTTTTAACATGTTGAAGACACTCACCATAGCACTCCTCGAACACCCGACGAGTCGTGCAGATTCCGAAATACTCGTACCGAGCCTTCAGGTCATTAAAGTCTGTGCTCGATCAAACTCAGACAGATCGCGTGCTTTTCACATGCTACACACGGACAGTACGCTCACTGATAATACATGTACCGTGCGTGTGTTTGACAGTCAGTCCTCGCTAGGTGACGCTGCTATCGCCTGGACGGGTTTACATCGATAGTAGGTCAGTGGTCATAATGTTCTGGCTGATCAATGTATATCATCATTTCGAAGACATTTCCTCCAAATTACCTTTCGGGATGTGAGATTGGGCGCGAACAAAAAAATATGTACCGCATTATTTTGCCCCCTCTACGTTCCTGCCGAATTTTATCAAGACCGTTCATCGACACTTGGGAATGTTGTGAGTAGTGGATACGTCCCAAAAAGCATTCTCGTGTTACAGTCTACGAGGGTTTTGATGAGATCGCAGGATGCTCGTGCAGCTTGGTGTGATATTTTGCTTGTAACGTTTTCAGTCATGTTCAGACTTGACTTCCGCTGTGCAAACACATAGATTTTGCTCGTGGCATAATATTGGCATTTCAGTTTTCCATCCCTGAGGGTAGAATGTGAACTTCGTAACATTCCCATTAATTTGATACTGCTTAAAGTATTCTAGTGCTTATAGAGTTTGCTTTTGTTCTGGTTTTCATACAACTAAGACAAAAAAAACGGCACACACCACAAAGAAATATCCGAATAGGACGGAAATCGGTAGATGTTATGTACATGTACGGACAAGCAACCGGAAACAATTTGGTAAAAATTGGACGATTCAAGAGAAAGAGCTTCATAAACTGAGCATCTCATTAACGCGTTGGTCCACCTGTGGCCATTATCCAAGCAAATATTTGGCTTGGCAGAGTTGTTGGATGTCCTCCTGATGGCATTTCAGTTTTCCATCCCTGAGGGTAGAATGTGAACTTCGTAAGATTCCCATTAATTTGATACTGCTTAAAGTATTCTAGTGCTTATAGAGTTTGCTTTTGTTCTGGTTTTCATACAACTAAGACAAAAAAAAAAAACGGCACACACCACAAAGAAATATCCGAATAGGACGGAAATCGGTAGATGTTATGTACATGTACGGACAAGCAACCGGAAACAATTTGGTAAAAATTGGACGATTCAAGAGAAAGAGCTTCATAAACTGAGCATCTCATTAACGCGTTGGTCCACCTGTGGCCATTATCCAAGCAAATATTTGGCTTGGCAGAGTTGTTGGATGTCCTCCTGATGGATATCGTACCAAATTCTGTCCAATTGGCGCGTAAGGTTCTCAAAATCCCGAACTGGTTGAGAGAGAGGTCCGGTGAACTTGCTGGCTGACCACCCGAAAATTTTTTAGCAAAAACAAAATTCGTTGACTGTTGAATTACATTAACAACATAGTTTTTACAACAGTTACTGATAAGTAAGTATTGTCCAGAACCTGAAAATACCTTTTAGTACACACTCTTAGCAATATCAACACACTTTCAATGACGTCTGCTATCGACTTCATGATTACCACAAAAGAAAATTGTAAAATGCAAATTTCACTAATTGTTGTTGATTTTTACTCTCAACATACTTTTTAAGGAGATATTGATGTGTAAGTACGGCCATGAACTTTGGAATACTGAATACGACATTCGCTGCAACTGAGACTTAAATTTTTGGCTTAATTTTAACTGGAAAATTTAAAACATAATTGGAAACTGGTAGAAGAACTGATTAAAAACAATCAACTTTTTTCAGAATTTTAAAATATAGAGTAAATGACTAGATTACATTTCTCTCAAAAGGCCAGCACAAATTAACTTCGCCCCCCCCCCCCTCCCCCCATATTTGTTATTCCAAGGGCTAAGCATGCACGTAGCTCAGTCGTGGCTGGCTGGGGTTTGGCTGTTTCGACGGAGGCCCGCCCCGTATAGCGGCTTGCACCTCGGAGCCGTGGTGATTGCTGGTCGTGTCTGCACTCTGCGGTCCGAGTCTTGTCATAGTGGGGCGTTTCAGCTTTACACTACCTGTGCGGTGACATTGGGCGTGTTCCTGCTGCCTTAGCTGTTGGATGTGGCCATATTTCACTGTCTGTGATTTACTTCGGCCTGATATACTAATGATGATGAGCAACATTCCGTAGGCGTTAAGTGTTCGTCAGGTTTCGCGACACAATATACCCTTCCTGTGCAGTCATTTCTGAGTTTAGTTTGTTATTTTGACACTAAAATAATTCGGATCGTTGTACTGGGTGTGTTTGGCGCATGCTTTTGTGTGGATTAGCATCCTGGCAATATGCTGATAATTGTGTCTTCACTAATATTCAGTTTCCTCTTGGATGCAATGCGCTGGAAGGAGGACACCTCACTATCTGTTTCTGATCTAACCTTTACATTTGCAGAAGCGTTCTTCTAAACATGCTTCTTGCTTTCGCCTTTCCGCTTTTTAATTGTTCTGTTACTCGCAACATTTTCGCTAAAAATATGATATTCAAACAAGACTGCACCCACACTGCCTACCTACTCAACACAATTCAGAACAACACACTCAAAACCACGCTCGAAAACCACACAACAACGAACTTCGATGTACAGCTGTCTTATTTTCTGCCAGAGTTGTCAACCTCTGCACAGAACCCACACATCGCAAAACGCCTATCCCTATCGCCGAAGAAAACAGAAGGGAGTTCAAAAGATGTAAAAATCTTTCTCCGACAAACAAACAAAAACAACCTGACAAACGGGTCGGGAAACGCCCACAAAGAGGAGCGCAGGCCTTTTTTATTTATTTATTTTTAAGTACTTAGAATTAAAGTAGGTGTGTGACACTTGCAGCAAATTAATCAGAAAGCTTGGTAAAATTTTATTATGCAAAAAACAAAAATTCCAATTTTCACATTTTTCACTTTCTTGGTGTCCTTAATACAACAGTTACCTGTTTCATGTTGCCACAGAAGAAAGTGACTTGCATGGTGTAGAGCAGGAGTCAACTGAGACACTGAGTGGCTTTCTGTGCTGTTTAGTGATGAATCTCGTTTCTGTTTGTGGCGACCAGATCCAACGCCAACGACCTGATGAAAGGTCACATGAAGCACCATTTCATGAGACACACCCCTCCACTAATAAAACCAAAGTGTGAGGAGCTCTTCAGTATAACAGCTGGATTATTTGGTAAATGCTGAAGAGAGGCTGAATGATCGCCACTATTGGTAACAATGATTAACCCTCGCGTGGTACCTCTCATGATCCCTAACTGACCTGGTTCCCTGATTCCTCACCCATAGACCATGTCTGTTTCTGTAAAAGAAGATAAATATTCGTTTCCAGCAACAATTTCCTTATATCAAGCTCCATATCAAATGATTTAAGTGCACTAATATAGTACACATTATCGGTGAACCTGTTCCACCTTTCTCTTCCTGTTACCTAACAACTGTTTTTCCTCGTTATCACGTGAGTTCATGGCATGCATAGACCATGTGTAAATATGAGATTACTGTGCCAAGAGACCGTATTTGTTGTTCGCTCTCTGCGCTGATGTTTTGTTTACATACTAGTAGGCTACAGGAACGTGTGTGATGCGTAAACTGGATACTGCATGCTGCTGTCCGCATTCAAAGGCTCCATCTCCGTTTCGCGAGACAGCGAAGCTACTTTGAGACCATAAGTGTATAAATCACAATCTTAATTATGCACGTCGCAACGATAAACAGCAAAATTAAGCGTAAAATCCAAGTAAAGTCAATACAGCTGCTTCCTGCATTGATGGGTAAACTGAATCTTACCTCACATATCGATTTATTATTTCCAGAAAGAGTTGATGGAATTTCGCTCCTTTATGAAGCCCCTGGAAGAGCAGGCTTGTCATCGTCATGGCTCCAATTGTGAAAAAGACGTCCACAAGCAGGACACCATTAGCAACCAACATGCCAGCCGGTTGTCGAAACAGCTGAAAGCGTAAGAAAGTTCTTTAAAATTGGTTATTTAGAGGAAAATGATGATTACTGAGTACATACCACGAAAATATTAAATCAGTGGTCAAATCAACACTTAACAAGAAACTGATAGCCATAATTTAGATTACATATTTTAAAGCTTAGTTTAGACAAGCTTAGTTTAGACAAGCATTGTTTAGACAAGAAGAGAATAGAAGCTTTCGAAATGTGGTGCTACAGAGGAATACTGAAGATTAGATGGGTAGATCACGTAACTAATGAGGAGCTACTGAATAGAACTGGGCATATGAGGAATTTGTGGCACAACTTGACTAGAAGAAGGGATCGGTTGGTAGGACATGTTCTCAGGCATCAAGGGATCACCAATTTAGTGTTTGAGGGCAGCGTGGGGGGGCAGAAATCGTAGAGGGAGACCAAGAGATGAATAGACTAAGCAGATTCAGAAGCATATAGGGTGCAGTAGTTACAGGGAGATGAAGAAATTTGCACATGATAGAGTAACATGGAGAGCTGCATCAAACCAGTCTTTTGTAACGTTGTTATTCTGGAAGAACTAAAATGTTTGTTAATCCGGAAGGGAACATTAGCTCAATTTGGGCGACTGCAGAATAAGGATCGGTCGCGATCTTACTAATCAGACTGTCCCATAATTCTTTCAGAGTAAATGGAAACAACGATACATCAATGCCAGGTCACCGAACATAAACGATACTGCAGGGTTGTAAATCAGCCGTGGCAGAGAACTGTCTGTGAGAGACCGACCACGTATTAAGACTCACCGACACGCAGTCCTCTCCTTGGAGAAGAGCTACAAAGCCTGTTTGTTCACGTTATTCATAGAAATTCATAAACATGACAATAGTTTCAACAAGAAAGAAGACAGTTTCATTGAAAACGGTTCCTGGATTCTCGTGCTGCAACGAACGACCGTTGGAGGTAGTGGGCTCTACTACAGGTTGCCACCACCAGTGAACGGTGACCTTTTGTCAATGCCGTCCACTCGTACCGCCCAAACGTTAGAAAAATCGATAAGCGTTGGGCGAAGCTCTGTATATGAATTTTAAGATAAAAAAAAAATAACGCACCACGAAGGAATTATCCGATTGGGTTGGAAATCGGTAGATGTGATGCACATTTACAGGCAGACAAATGATTACAGTTTTAGAAAAATGGGATGATTTATTCAAGAGGAAGAGCTTCTAGCAAGAACAGTATTCAATGATAAGTCTCGCTTCAAACAACACCGATGAGCAGCGACGACGTGTGTGGAGACGCAGTGGGACACCATCTGTCGCCTGTCTTACGGCCCGACAATCAGGATGATGGTCTGGGTCCCTTTTTTTTTCATAACACGATCCCTTTGATTGTAATCGGCAGCACGCTTAGAGCACACAGGGGTATGTCGAAGATCTACGTCCCGTTTCGTTGCCCTTCGTGGCAAGGCACCCTGGGCTTCCATTTCTGCAGGTTAAAGGCCGCTTGCACACGGCGACAGTTTCTATTGCTTGCCTTCGTGCTTGATAAACCCTACCTTAGCCAGAAAGGTCGAGGCATCTCTCCGAAATCGATAACGTGTGGAGCATAATGAGCAGCGCCCTCCAACCATCTCGATATTTTGAAGATCTAATGCGCCAATTGGTCAAAATTTGATACGATATCCCTCAAAAGGACATCTAACAACTCGACCAATCAATGCCACGCCGTAAAAATGCTTGCGTAAAGGTCAGTTCTGGACCAACGCGTTACTGACTTGACTCAGTTTGTTAAACTCTTTCTCCTGAATGCATCATTTAGTTTTTCTGAAATTGCAATCATTTGTCTGTCTGTACATGTGTGTCACATCTACCTATTTCCGTCCCTCTCGGATAAATCGTTCGTGGTGCGTCGTTCTTTTTTCTTTTTGCAATGAAGAAGCTAACAGCCAATATGTCAACAATAAGATTAACTACAATATGTGGTGTTAACAGATGGGAAGGCGCTGATCAATACGCAGAGTTGGCGGGAGAGACATCCTACAAAATTCACATTGTGTCAGACATTTAGCATCAGGCCAAGTGGTCAGCGTCTCATCACCAGAGGTGCCGATGGACTTTTTATTCTGGAGCTAACATTCCCATCCCAAATACTGGACTTCGCTCCAGAGCTTGAGATGATCAGATACCATGAGGCGTACCAGAAAACAGACTTTTAGCCCAGGTGGCTCCCAGTCCACTGCTGTCAACTGACACGCAAAGAGGGGAGGCCGACTCCTCTGGTCACCTTCGCCCAAACACCAGAACCTTTCACCCCGCACTAAATGTAAATACTGCTTATGAGCAGAAAAGCTGCATCAACTATAGCAAAAGCTAAACGAACAAAAAATACAAATACTGATAATCCAAGAAATAAGACTGTCTGCCATGCAATGGATTTTTGGAGCTAGAGAATCTTCAAAAGTAAGAAGGAGAAACGAATAATGAAAAACTAGCCACTTTCAGTTGTCGCTTTTGCAGCCGAGAAAGGCAGTCACCTCCATAGCAAATGTAAACAACACACCAATGACAATCACCCTGAAATGTGCAAATAAAACACGCACACTAATTCATGCACAGATGCCAATCAATACTGGAAATAAAACCAACGGCAAAAAGGTACAAGAATCATCAGGGAAAGTAAAAAAATTCTAAAATTCCCCCAAACCATATCAAAATACTACGATCGATTTCAGTTCTCACCTAGACAAAGAAAGAAATTGCAGGAAGATAACAGGAAAATCCCCGCACGTAAATGGACCACCTACAACGCGCGAAGACTAGTTGAAGGCCAGCCACGTATTCCTGTCCTGTGACAGCCTCTTCATCTCGGAGTAGCCCTTGCAACCTGCGTCCTCAATTACTTGCTGGATGTATTCCATCCTCTGTCTTCTTCTACAGTTTTTACACTCCACAGTTCCCTCTGGTACCATGGAAGTTATTCCCTGATATCTTAATAGATTTCCTATAATTCTGTCCCTTCTTCTTGTCTGTGTTTTCCATGTATTCCTTTCTTCGCCGATTCTGCGGAGAACCACCTCTCTCCTTACTTTATAAGCCCACCTAATTATTAACACGCTTCTATAGCACAACATCTCAAATGCTTCAATTATCTTCTGTTAGGGTTTTACCACAGTTCATGTTTCACTACTGTGTTCACATGTTTCACTGCTGTGCTCCGGACGTACGTTCTCAGAAATTTCTTCCTCAAATAAGACCTATGTATAACATTAGTACACTTCTTTTGCCCAGAAATGCAATTTTTGCCAGTGTTAGTCTGCTTTCGATGTCCTCCTTGCACCTTCCGTCTTGGTTTATCTTGCTGCCTAGGTAGCAGAATTCCTTAACATCATCCACTTCGTGATCACTTTCTCGGTCTTCTCATTTCTGCCACTTCTCATTATTTTCGTCTTCATTCTCTGTAACAGGTCCTGAAAATTTTCTTCACTGTCACTGAGGATACCAATTTCATCAGTGAATCTTAACATTGATATTCTTTTACACTGAATTTTAAACTCACTCTTGAATCTTTCTTCTATTTCCGTCACGCTTCTTCGACGTATAGACAACTGCAAGGTCGAAAGACTACATCCCTAGTTCAGGCCCTTTTTGATCCGCATACTTGGTCTTCCAGTTTTATTGTTTACTCTTGGTTCTTGTACGTATTGTATATTATCCGTCTTTCCCTATAGCGTAACTTTATTTTTCTCAGAATTTCTAATATTATCAAACGTTCCGTCGAGGTCGAAAAGTCCTACGAACGTGTCTCGATTTTTCTGCGGTCTTGGTTCCATTACCAACCGCAACATTAGAACTCTGGTATATCATCAGTCTCATATATTCTATACACCAACGTGAATAATTGTTTTGTTGCCACTGCCCCCAATGGTTTTAGAAACTCCGATGGAATGTTATCTGTCCCTTCTGCCTTATTGGTTTTAAGTCGCCCAAAGCTCTTTTAAACTCTGATTCTAACACTGGATCCCTTATATTCTCCCTATCGATTCTTGTTTCTTTTTCTATCACTTCATCAGATAATTCTTCCCCCTCTCAGAGGACCTCAATGTACTCTTCTCTCCTATCTGCTCTCTCCTCTGCATTTATCGGTGGATTTCCCACTGTACTCTTAATGTTATCAGTCTTGCTTTTAATTTCGACGAATGATGTTTTAGCTTTTCTGTATGCTGAGTCAGTCCTTCCGATAATCATTTCTTTTTCGATTTATTCACATTTTGCACGCAGACATTTCATCTTAGCTTCCCTGCACTTCCTATTTATTTCATTCCTCAGTGACGTGTATTTCTGTATTCCTGAATCTCCCTGACATTTTTGTATTTCCTTCTTTCATCGATCAGCTTTTACCCATGGTTTCTTTGCACTTACCTTCTTTGTACCTATGTTCGTCTTTCCAGCTTCAGTGACTGCCTTTTTTAGAGATGTCCATTCCTCTTTAACTATACTGCCTACTGAACTATTCTTTATTGCTGTAGCTACAGCCTTAGAGAACTTCAAGCGTATGTCGTCATCCCTTAGCACTTTTGTATCCTACTTCTTTGAATATTGGTTCTTCCTGACTAATGCCTTATACTTCATCCTACTCTTCATCACTACTACATTGTGATCTGAGTCTATATCTGCTCCTGAGTACGCCTTACAATCCACTACCTGATTTCGGAATCTCTGTCTGACCATGATGTAACCTACCCGTATCACCCGGTTTTTTCCAAGTATACCTTCTACTCTTGTGATTCTTGAACAGAGTATTCGCTGTTACTAGCTGAAATTTGTTACAGAAATGAATTAATCTGTCTCCTCTCTTATTTCTTGTTGCAAGTCCATATTCTCCTCTAACCATTTCTTCTTCTCCTTCCCCTATAACTGCATGCCAGTCACCCATGACTATTAAATTTTCATCTCTCTTTGCGTCCAATACTTAGCTGGGTGGTAACGTGCTTTCCTCCCATGCACTGGGCCTGGGCTCGATTCCCGGGCGGGTTGGAGATTTTCTCCGCTCTGGGACTGGATGTTACGTTGTCCTCTCATCATTTCATTATCATCTGCTGCAAGTCACCCAATGTGGCGCAGACTGAAATAAGACTTACACTTGGCGCCGAACCCGACTGGGACACGTCGACCAACAATGCCATACGATCATTTCCTATCTCCCTTTGCGCATTCTATTACCCTTTGAATATCCTCATATACTTCCTCTATCTCTTCATCTTCAGCTTGCGACGTCGGCATGTATACCTGAACTATATTTGTCGGTGCTGGTTTTCTGTCGATTCTGATAGTGACAAACCTATCACTGAACTGTTCACAGTAATTCACTCTCTGTCCTACCTTCCTATTCATGACCAACCCTACTCCGGTTACACCATTTTCTGCTACAGTTGATATTACCCTATATTAGTCTCACCAGAAATTCGTGTCTTATTTCCATTTCACTCCATTGACTTCAATGCAGTGGTTTCCAATGCCTTCTGCATCCTCATGCCCATGATCAGTGCTGATTCTTCCGCCTTTTAGGGGCAGTTTCCCACCCCAAGAGCAAGAGAGTGCCCTAAACCTCTGTCCGATCCTCCTCCCTCTTTGACAAAGCCGTTGGCAGAATGACGGTGACTTCCTACGCTAGAAGTCTTTGGTCGCCATTTCTGATGATTTTTACACAAAATTTAAGCAGTGGCAGGTTTCGAACCCGGGGCTGAGGACGTTTTGATGACTAATCATAGACGCTTTCCCTAGACAACGGGTGAATTCTTCAGGACATTAAACCTTAAAATCAAGTCAACACCTTACAAAAAGCAACAGTTCAAACAGATGAAATGGAGATCACCGAACTCACGCATCGTTGGATTACAAATTGACCATGTAGCAATCTTTTATTGAAAGTATAGAGAAAGTATAAACGTCTATGTCAGAAAGCATGCAACCGTTTATTCAGTCGTTACCTGCCAAGAACAAAACTACGTTTAAAACCTCAGAGTTTCACACAGACCCATGAATCTGACACTAACAGATCCACCCAGCGTTGAAGGAGAGACAGAAGACAAACAACTGGCAATAACCCAACAGCAAATACATCGAAACAGCACATACACTAATTCCTCTCTAGAAAAGGAAACAGCACCCTTGGAGGAATGAATTTAAACTCAACTGCATGCATACAATTGTAACAGCAATATATCTACATCTTCACAATCATTCTGCAATTCATAAGTGTCTGGCAGAGTGTTCGTCGAACCACCTTTAAGCTACTTCTCTACAGTTCCATTCTCGAGCAGATCACGGAAAAAAACGAACACTTAAATCTTTCCATGCGGGCTTTGAGTTCTCTTTTTTATTATAATGATCATTTCCCCTATGAAGATGGGCATCCATCAACAAAATATTTTCACACTCTAAGGAGCAAGTTGTTGAGTGAAATTTCATGAGAAGACCGTGCCGCAGCGCAAAACGTCTTTAATGACTGCCATCCCAATTCATGCATCATATGCGTGGCGCTCTCTCCTCTATTTCGCGATAGCACAAAACGAGCGGTCCTGAACTGAACGTTTTCGGCGTCCACCGTCAATCCTATCTGATGCAGATCCCACACCACACAGCAGTACTCCAGAAGAGGACGGACAACTTTTGTGTAAGCAGTCTCTATAGCAGACATATTGCATTTTCTCAGAGTTCTGCCAATAAGTCGCAGTCTTTGGTTTGCTATCCCCACAACATTACAAATGTGATCGTTCCAATTTTAGTTATTCTAACTGTAATCCCCAAGCATTTAGTTGAGTTTACACCCATTGGATGTGTGTGGTTTCGTGTAACTGAAATTTTGCGGATTCCGTTTAGTATTCATGTGGACTTCATTACTTAGATTCAAGTGCCACTTTTTGCACAATACAGAGATCTTGTCCAAATCATTTTTCAATTCGTTTTCATCATCTGATGACTTTACAAGACGGTAAATGACATCATCATCGGCAAACAATCTAAGAGGACTGCTCAGCTTGACTCCTTAATCGTTTATGTAAATCAGGAACAACAGAGGGCTTTTAACACTTCCATGGGGAGCACCAGATATTACTTCCTGTTTTACTCGATGACTTTTCGTCAGTTATTACGAACTCTGACCTTTCTGACAGGAAATCACGAATGCAGTCGCACAACTGTTCCGATACTCCATAGGAGGGTTAATTAGAAGTCGCTTCTGAGGGACCGTGTCAAAAGCTTTCTGGAAATCTAAAAATACGGAATTAATTTGACGTCCCCTCATTCTCGCGGGAGAATAAAGGGCTAGTTGTGTTTCAGAAAAACGATATTTTTCTGAATCCATGAATTTGTCAATAAATCGTCTTCTTCGAGGTGATTCCTAATGTCGACCGCAGTACTCCAATATGTTCGAAAACCCTACGGCAAATCGACGTTGGTGATACGGGTCTGTGAGGACTCGAACCTCCGGCGTGACGGGCCTCGCAGTCCGTGACATAACGCCTCAACCGAGTGGTTGTATTTGATAGCCGAGTAACGAGCTATTGTATCACCATATTCCAAAAGAAACCTTATTGGTATACAGTCTACCTTGCCTTTATTGATTTAAGCTGCTTCACTTCACCGAGGATATCTACTTCGAAGTTCCTCATATTTGCAGTTGTTCTCGATTCCAAGGAAGAAATTTGGAAAACCGTATTTAATAACTCTGCTTTAGTGGCACTAGCATCAATAAAATCATTGTTATCGAGAATGAAGATATTGATTGCTTCTTGCCACTGCTGTACATAAAATACGTACAGACTCTTTTTGGTTTTCTGCCAGATGTCGAGACAGAGTTTCGTGGCGAAACTATTTAAAGTATCTCGCATTGAAGTTCGCGTTAAATTTCGAGATTGTGTAAAACTTCGCCAATGTTAGGGATTTTGTGACCTTTTAAATTTGGCATGCTTTTTCCGTTGCTCCTGCAACAGCGTTGTGACCTGTTTTGTGTACCACTGGGGATCAGCACCATCTCTTAATAATTAATTTGGTATATAGCTCTCAATTTCCATCGATACTATTTCTTTCAATTTAAAAGAAATCTGGTCTACGCTTACATAGTGAGGCTGGAAGAGTGGAGTCTGTCTCTTAGGAGAGTGTGAAGCCAATTTTAATCTTCTTTTTTAAATACATGTATTTTGCGTTTATTTTTGATGAGATTGGATGTTATGGTATTCAGTCTACCCAGCACAACATTGTGGTCACTAATTAATGTCTCTTTTACTATGTTCCCTATATTATAAGGAGTATCTCTTGCTAAGATGTCAAGTATGTATTCATAACCATTTACACTTCGGTTGTTCAAAATAAATTTCTGAGAAGGCATTCAGCAAGATTTGGGATGACATCTTATGCCTCCCACCGACTTTAAATATGTATTTTTCCAACATATCAAGAATAGATTGAAGTCACCAGCAACTATTTGAAATTACACTCACGTCTTCTTTGAACTATTCAGCAACTGGACCACCTGAATCGGCAAGGGGGGGGGGGGGGGGGGGGAGAGGTGAAAGAAACCAATTATTAATTTATTACTGTTGTCAAGTATAACCTCTGCCCATACTAACTTACAGGAACCTTCTACTTCAATTTCACTACTAGTTATACTACTTCTGACAACAATAAACACTGCACCACCAACTGTATTTAATCCATCCTGTCTTAACACGGTTAAGTCCTCTGAAAAAATTTCGGCTGAACTTATTTCCAGTTTTGGCGAATTTTCCTTACATAGAACGATTTTTGATTCGGTGCTTTCTGTTAGCGCTTGGAGCCCTGTTTCTTTTCCAGCAGAGCTACAACAGTTTACAACTACAGTATTGATTGTTGCTATTCTTGTGTTCTTCCTGCACCATTCGAAACTAAAACACTTTCTGCACTTTCAAAAGATCCTCCAACCTAAAAAACGGGCCTATCCCCTCAACACAGCCCCCGCTACCAGTGTAGCCGTTTCCTGTGTGTAGTCGACCCCTGTCCCATTTAGCATTACCCTATGACGCAAGTCGAGGAACCTGCAACATACACGTTCACAGAACCGCCTGCGCCTCTAATTCAGACCGTTCACTCTGTTCTGTTGACGATGCTACAGATGGTGAGATCCGCCTTCACCTCGCAAGCAAGACTGGCAGTCTTTACTACTTCAGCTAGCCGCCCGAAGCTAGAGAGAACCTTTTCCGATCCATATCGACACAAATCGTTAGTACCAACACGAGCTACCACTTGCAGTTGGCTGCACCCAATCGTTAGTACCAGCATGAGTCACCACTTCCAGTTTGCTGCCTCCTGTGTTCTTCATGGTATCCAGAATCACCCGTTCCCAGTGATCTCTATACTACCTGGATGTTGAACTTCAGCTATCTGATCGTGCCAGCCATAGATGCTCATATTGCGTTTCTTGCCAAACTACAACATGGCTGCTAGGAAATGTCACTAGAACACGAAAAGAAAATACTTTCAATTCCACTCCCTCATCAGCCTATTACATCATATGTTGACATAAAGTTCAAAACAAGAAATCAGCCTGAAATTCTTTGTCACATGCAGAACGATGGAAATTTGTTTGACAAACTACAATATGGCGGACGATGCAAAGCACGTGTATTTTCAGACACGCTGCAGTTCTATAATCAGAGACCAGACTTCCACATCCAGGTTGTACAGAGATCATTGCTCGTTCCCCATCCGGAATAACTCCTCCGGTTGTATACAGAGTGCGCACTGGATTCCTTTCCGTTCACCATCCAGAATAACTCCTCCGGTATGTATACAGAGTGCGCACTGGATTCCTTTCCCTAAGGATAAGACAAAGACAACCACAATAAAACATCCTGACTGTGAGGAAAGAGACAGTCAGATTAATCAGAAAGACCGAAAAGAAATACGCAAAGGATCAACTAGCTAAAATAGAGAACTTCAAAACTAAGCTCAAAGGATGTCATCACAAATTCTCTGCTTCAAGAAAGAAATTGGCAGTTGGCTCTAAACAGTCAAGAAAACTACAAGGAATTTTCCACACATTTCACTGAACTGCTTAACTGCCGAGAACCAACATAAAGATCCCCACTACAAAAAACTAAGGACACTAATCAAAAAAATGGTTCAAATGGCTCTGAGCACTATGGGACTTAACTACTGTGGTCATCAGTCCCCTAGAACTTAGAACTACTTAAACCTAACTAACCTAAGGACATCACAGACATCCATGCCCGAGGCAGGATTCGAACCTGCGACCGTAGCAGTCGCGCGGTTCCGGACTGCGCGCCTAGAACCGCTAGTCCACCGCGGCCGGCAAGGACACTAATCCAAATTCATTACTGCCTGGGGAAGAAGAAATGAAGAGATGCCAGGCTGATCAAAAGACGACGGGGGGATGGGGGGGTGGGGGAGATGGAATCACAGCAGCGAGCGTCATCAACAAACAGCCACAGATTGCTTCTAACCCTTTTCGTCAAATCGCTCATGCATTAAGGGAACAAGCGCGGGTCTATCACATCTCTCTGGGATGCCCATGACGGTACCTTTGTCTCTGATAAACACTTTTTGTCTACAACTATGTACTGGACTCTATTAGATAAAACGTCCTCAATTACCTGTGTTAGTTATTTTCAGAAAACAATGAATATGACGTAACCAGAGTATCTCTGCATTTTAATGTCGATCACAAAGTCTATAGGAAGCCATGCTACTTACCTTGTCTTCGTCTTCTCCGTTATAAATCGGGGAGCCATAGTAGTGCAGGAGCCGATGGCCGGCAATGATGCACAGCAAGGAAAAGGTGCGCATGAACCCGAATACATCAAGATCCATATTCGATTTATTTGTGATGGTCAGCCGTCGGTAGTTTTGCTGCACTGAGAAGCACTCCATAATCTGCCTGCCCAAACCTGCGAATAGTCAGTAACTATTTCTGCTGAAGGTATTATCACTACAAGATGAAGTCAGCATACTAACGTGCTCTCTCGTCTTGCGGCACGTTAGTGTTGTTGCCTCAAAAGAGCGACGAGAATTGAACTATAAACTTTTATTTGGTTTTTTATTCTCTCCGCAAAACAACAATACTGGCAACTTAGCTGTGATTTTAAGATATTAATTTTTGTTTATATCAGTGCGGTAGGCAAACCAACTGCCATTAGAAGTTAGTAAAAACTCAAATCTCTCTTCCGAAAAATTAACTTTTTCTTTTTTACGTTGTTACGGCGTTATGGCAGATATATTTGAGGCATTTGTAGAGAACACGAAACGAATTCATTTCTTTCACCTAAGTCTCAAATATGATCAACTTCTTTGCACTTAGTCTACAAAATACATCAGTGTAATAATGAAGTCCCCCTATAAGGAAATTTCAGTTAATCACCTATCCTCAGTTTCCTGCCAACAAACTTGCAAAATACTCAACAAATTTTCGAAATACAAGGAGTGCAGTGCACTTAAAAGTGTTAATAAGGGATCCGACAGTTTGCTGGTAGGTTCGTGAAGGTATGTGACATTAGAAGTCCACGCACAGGTCATGTAATTCGCGTAAATAATGGGCCGCTGATTTGCGTACGCGGTAATCTAGCCCAATAGCGACCAAGTTGAGTTACGTAGGATCTACATCAAGCGAATTTGACTGCCGAGACATCAACGTCAGTTCACTATAATGGTGCTCAAACCACTGTACCATGGTTCTGGCTCCGATACCACTGTAGCACGGTTCTGGCTCCGATACGCGGACAATTATACTGACGAAAGATGAAATCGCCGTCGGTGGAGACCAAGCATGAAGGGATACGGTTGGTTCGCAGCTGTCAGCGTGTCTTCGATTACTACCAAAGGTCCCATGCAAGTGTAGAATGTCTCCCATAGCATAATAATGCTCTCACTAATTTACGTCCGTGCGTGCTGCACGTTTCGAGCCGCCATTCACCTCGAAGACGGCGTTTGCGGAGACGACCATCGACTTAATGTAGCAGAAATGTGATTCACTCGAAGAGCCGACGCATTTCCATTGATCGACAGTCGAATCCCGATGGTCCCGTGCCCTCTGCAATCGTAACTGACGATGTCGTTTGATCAAAATGTGAACACGAAGGGTGGTGTGCTGCGGAGCTCCATATTCAACAATGTACGATAAACGGTGTACTCCGAAACATTTGTGAGTTCAACACCGTTGCCAGCATTGTGCTCTTTCGGCAGAGATGTCACAGATCACCATCTATCCCACTTCACACACAAGCCTCCGAACCTAGTGGTAGTTTTACTGTCCTTCTTCCCCTTTCCGTAGCTGCTCACACAGTAGCAAGTGAATATTCGACCAGCTTCGCCGTTTTCGAGATACTCGTTTACAGAGTCTGCGGAATAATAATCTCTCGTTTGTCAGAGTCGGTTATCTCAATGGATTTCGCCATTTGCAGCCCATATCTCCGCTAGGGTGATCCCCGTCCGTGTCTGCTCCGCTTACGTACGTTCGTTACCGCCTCATGTTCCTGCAACGCCACCAGGCGGCATTCAGCGTTTGTAGCGTCGCAAGTTGTTCCGAGCGAACGTTTGTTCTAGGATAGCTTGCTGCATGTAACTTCGGGGGCTGACATCTAGCGGCCTAACTAAGAGACACACGAGCGTCTGTCACTGCCTGCCGTGGGAAAGCTATCCAAGGTCTCTTATTGGACGCGTACATTCACCATCTATAAGAACCTAAGTAAATGATATTAAATATTATTCAATCGTTTTCAAAATCGGTGCACTGCCTTTTGTTATTCAGTAGAAGATTGTATAACTATATCAACATTGTAACTTTCGTAGTTTCGGAGATTAAAAAAATTACTAAAGGAAAAAATCCGACACTTAGGGAACTAAATTCAGTTAGGAAATATGATAGTTTATCTTTTGGTATAACTGGAAAGCATAAACTGAACTCTCAGTGTGCAGAATTAATTAATTGAGATTTTCATATTAAAACTTTAATTATTTTTCGTTTTCGTAATACAAAAATCAGACAGAGTTATTATTTCTGTCTAATATGGTTGTGAGAGTAAATGTAAGTAAATGAGAGTGTGTACGTGGGTCATTCGTTTGATTTCAATGTTGCATTATATACCGTCTTAAGTAACCTGCAAGAGTTACACAAGCCCGTCGTGAGAAAATGATCCTAGGGGATTTATTCATTTTGCTGATGATGTATGTCTAAGTGCGATTGCTATTGTAACAGAGCAGCCAGAAAGTCAGCTGGAGTAAAATCTGTATCTAAATAATATTTCCAGAATTATTGTCTTTTCGTTTTCGTTTATTAATCATTACTTTAATATTTGCATGTCAGATTGACGCAAATGCGTCTGTGTATAAGGATTGGTGCAGGCCAGTTCTGGCGCGAGTATGATCATGAGCGAGTATTCTGATTGGCAGCGAGTATGATCAGCGACTCAGAATTGAGACGGTTCCCACACGTTACCTGATAGTTATACTGGGAGTGAGGCTGGAAGAAGAAAGTCGATCGCTAGCTTTGAATGCGGACGATCGTGTCACTAGCGCCAGTCAAAATAATGTGTAATATGAAGAATTTCTTTGTGTTTGAGATATTGGTTAGCTAAGTTCGATAGCAGTTGCTGTCCAGGACTGCTTGGAGAAATTTCAGACATTTTGACTAAATCTGTTGGACAGATATTCGCGTGTGAAATATTGGCCTTCATAGTGTTCATGTGGCATGTTTCAGTATTCAACCACTGAGCATTTTTGATGAGCAGTTTCTTTTTTATAAATCCGAAAGAAGGACTGTATGTAATAACTGAAATTAGTGGTGAAATTAATGACTGTGAAAACGTTGTTTCATTTGGGTCGGGTTTGGACAGATTTCTGACTGCTGTGCGTGTGAAATGTGTGTGAGTTGTGAACCGGAAGAAAATAGCCAATAGTTTATATGTGGACTAAACAGTACCTTTTTTCTGGCTACCAAGTACAAAGTACACAACTTTGTGTGGAAATTTCGGACATTATTTTCCAGAAGCCAATCTATTTTCTTACTGTCCGATAAAATTGAATGACAGTTTTCTACAGAACTTTCTTTCATAACTAGAGATACGCGGCCTCCGTAATTGTAGATATTAGCTGGTGTTTTTTATCAACGCTGCTTTTAAATCATCTTGTAAGTATCTACTACGTTGCCGAGTGAAGGCACATCGAGCAGACGCCGTTCTGAGGTAGGTGAATTTTAATTTTCAGCCTCCACAGTGACAACGACGTAACGAGAGGAAAAAAAAAACGCTCCGCCGATCGTTGCGGTAGGCAGTGGTTATAATGTTTTGGCTTGTCAGTGTATTTTACGTATCCGCTTAAAGAGACAGAGAAAAATCAATGATCTTAACCATATTCCGATAGCGTAGTCTATAAATAACAAATACATGATGTTATGCACACGAATAATGATCGAGACTGCATAGTTCTCTGTGCCAAAGTATATTTGCACGATTAAGAACTCAATTCCTGATAAAACTGTTACGCGATCTTACGGTCTCATTATCAGGTCGAAGTAATCCAGCGGTTGTACGGATGGAATGAGATAATAAACGCGGTTGGCTCTGAAACTTACTGGTTTACTAGAACTGTGTGCCGGACTGTGATCGAGCATGGTACGTGGCAGGAGTGCTCTACACCTCAGCTGTCCAAGCAAAACTCACGTCGCACCATAAGACTTTTGCTTCCGCCAGTCCCTTTTCTCCTATCTTCCAGACTTCATTCTGGAAAGTGATTGGGACTGTTTGCTGTTGGAAATTGTGGAATTTGGCAGCAGAACTCAATATAAGGCCTAAAGTACGCCAAAAGAAATACCACTGTTCACATTCTCCAACGTAAAAACTTTTCTAAGGATTAAAATAACTACGACCAACATAGGATATAAGCCATGTGTTATCAAGTTGCGACCTGGAACTATGGGATGCGAAAGAAACAACCTTTTAACTATACAGTTTCTTTAAATCAGCTGGGGAGAAATTACGCAGTGAAGAAAATACGTGGATCCAAATACAGAGATTTTCAAGCTTTTATAGAGAAAGCAGAAAGCTTCGCGAAAACCTAACGTAAGCGGTGGTTGTAGCTTTACTTCAATTAAACAAAAAAAATTTCTTTTACTGAGGTACAGCAGATGACAAAAACTCCCTCAAAATTCGGCTGCTAGAAAATGGAACACTATGGGTGGGATTTAGTAAGTTGGCTCCAACACATGTTTCGCACAAATGACGAGAGACATTACTGGTTGGCAGGACATCGCAAGATAAAGGCAGTGGCGAGAGGATATCGAGTACTGTAGAGCGTTTTGAAACTAACTCCTGCATATGAGAAAACGACAGAAGAAATTTAGTTTTATCAAAGGAAATCGATAACTTTCTTCAGTTACGGCTGGTGCACCATATCCACTAAGACACTGTTGCCACCTCGATTTTTCCTGGGTTGACGGGTCGGGGAGGTTGGAGCGAACATTTACGATTCTTATTGGCAGCATCACTTGATAGTTACGTAGTGAGTGTGCCGAAGTCGTTGTTACTGAGTATGCTGTTGAAAATTACAACGTTATGTATGCTAGCCATGAAATACATTACCCCCATGTGACATCATAACCGCGTGAAGACTGAGATGTTTTTGTTTCTTTGTAAAAATACGTCTTGCAATTGAAATCATAATATAAACGTTTTATAAGAGACCAAGAGACACGTCAAATAGAAACGAACTCTGTATATTTTCCGCTGTAAAACAAATGATATGGCATTTCATTTATTCTCGCCGATCTGTGGCATCTCTTTCTGTCTGGCCGTTGAAGAGTAAGCAGGCATGCCTCTATGTACCGTATCTATACATAAAATAGAAGGTATGTTTTCGAAATGTGTAAGTGGAAATTAATTATAGGGTCAGACCTGATAATTCAGTATCGCTAAGCAGAGCCATCTTGAAATCGAGTGACCAATCATTTCATTCATTTGTTACGTATATTTTTTAGGTAAGAAACATGTCTGTTTGATTGGCCGTCACAGAACTGCATGATAAACATTATTTTACTTGTTGCGACGTACAGAGAAATGCTTTCATAATAGTAATATCCCCGGTCTTTCTCTTATACTATAAATTCAAGAGGCCAACATTTCAAAATGCACTAAAATGCATGATTCATAAAAGGATTCAACTTTAAAAATGATAATGGTGATGTCCACTGTTATGCGCACTACCAAGAGAAAGTTCTTGACTTTTCGCTGCATTGGATACTTGCACAGAAGAGAACATTCTCAGCTTTCAATACTCAATGAGATGTTAAATGCCAACCTTTCTTAAAATTTTTAATGCACGAGATAAACCAATACTCGCCAACTTGAAATGATACTACCACCTTGACAAATCAATGCTTTATTTGCGTAACACTTGTGCAATGCGCGGCAGAGCGAGTATATCTTCAGGCAGAATACGGGGGCGTGCTAAAAAGTAATGCCTCCGAATTTTTTATTCTCTTCTCGATATCGGTTGAGGTATTACATTAAAGCATATGAATCACCGTCGACTTTCGCACTTCGCTAAGCATCTGTCTCTGGAGGGCTTCGAATTGTAGCACGTAACATGGTGGTGTGTAACTTAACTAAGTCGGTTTGTGGGAAACATCGTTCTGTAATCGAGTCTCTAATCGCAGAAAAGATGCCTCCAGTTAAAATCCATGGAGAAATCAAAACTGTGTACAGTTATGATTGTACGGACACTAGTAATGTGCGACGTTGTATTATTTGTGCTCGTAATGAACGAAACATTGGCGCTAACATGAACGTGAGTGATAGACTCTTTTTCGAAAAATTAAAGAACACCATCGAAGACTTCACTTTGATGGTGATGAAATAGTGCAAGCAGAGGTGACGTTGTGTCGCCGTCAACAAAAAAATGGCTCTGAGCACTATGGGACTCAACATCTTAGGTCATAAGTCCCCTAGAACTTAGAACTACTTAAACCTAACTAACCTAAGGACATCACACACACCCATGCCCGAGGCAGGATTCGAACCTGCGACCGTAGCAGTCCCGCGGTTCCGGACTGCAGCGCCAGAACCGCTAGACCACCGCGGCCGGCGCCGCCGTCAACAAAGTCAAATGTTGAACAGTGATGGCATCAATAAACTGGTCTCTCGTTGGGAGGAAAGTGTTCATCACCAGGGTCACCATATTGAGAAGTAGATTTGTAGACATGAAGGATAAAGATACAGAACGTTAGTAAAGTTTGTTTCATCTAAAAAGCTTTAAAAGCTCTCACATAAAAAATTCAAAGGCATTACTTTGCAGCACGCCGTCGTAAATGAAGCTAATTGTAAACGTGCAGTATTAAATTATAATTAATTTAGACAGACCCACCTTTCCTTTTCTCTGGTTTGAAGACATCTTTATTGTTCAAACGCGCATCATAATAGCTTCCAATGGCCGCTAACACCAACAGCGCTGCTATGAGACACCTGTTACGAACATCGATTGCATTACTTCGGGAAACATAATTGAAATCACATGTACATAAATATCAATCGGAACTGCGCATTCTCATCATATTGGTTTGTAGACACTACTCGCTAACAGCTGCTCCGTTAACCATAGTTATTATCTCATAGACTTTAACAAACTTCTACACCCTCATAAAAGTATCGCTATTTCTTTTCAGACATGCAACTGAAAAGAAAAGAGGGCAATAAAACTACTGACAGGAATAATATATAGAAGAATGGAAAAACTGGTGGAAGCAGACCGCAGGGAGCGCCAGTTTCGATTCCGGGTATAAATAAGAACAAACGAGATGATACTGACTCTATGATTTACCTTAGAAAATAGTTTTCAAACGTGACTCATTAAACTGATGGTCGGAAGTTTCTATGTCATATATTTTGTCTCGGTCAGTATTATTTGAATTTCTCAGTCTAGTCACCTCTCATCTTCAAAACTGGTAGAAAATTCTCTCATATATTACGCTCTTTTCTTTTCAGTTGCATGTCTGAAAAGAAGTAATGCTACTTTGATGGGAGTGTAGAAGTTTGTTCAAGTCTTAGAAGATAGATTCAAGAAAGGCAAACCTACATTTATAGCAATTGTAGACTCAGAGAAAGCTTTTGTCAATTTTGAGTGGAATACGTTCTTTGAAGTTCTGAAGGTAGCAGGAACACAACATGGAGAGATGAACAGTTATCAACATATGAAGTTACGTGGTCCCATAGATCTTTTCAAGTCTCAAACATCTATAATGTATTTATGTAGTCTGAAGCGATGAATGAAAATGTGTATCCAGGCCGTGATCCGATCTCGGGTCTCTTCCTCACTATGAGGCAGACACGCTAACCACAACGCTAACATGGCGCCGAATGAAAATTTGTACAAAGACCCGCATTCGAAGCCGGGTCTCTTGCTCGTTAGGCAATTACGCCCTTGAGCAACAAGTTAAAATTTGTACAAATGCTGGGATTCGAACCCAGGTCTCCTAGTCAGTAGGCAGATACGCTAACCACTATGGCGCCGTGGCGACGAGTGAGAATTCGTACCAAGGCCATAATTTGAATTGATATCTCCTGCTCACTAGGCAGATGTACTAACCATTAGGCCACCATGACATAGTGATTAGCGTATCTGCCTAGTGAGCAGTTGGTTTGGATACCGACCTTGGTACAAATTCCATTAGTTACTTCAGTCTGCATCAATACATTATATTTATCTACAACTTACACATAAAGCAGACTGTAATTAACGGGTGACAATTATTGAACTATATGGAATAAAATCTTCATAAATTCCCAACTGTTCGCGTTAAGACGTTCAAACAGCAAAGTTGGCCGCAGGGCTCGATGGGAATTAGTATGTGCTGTGTGGGTTTGTTTAGCGACGAAGCCCACTTTCGTCTGGATGCGTTCGTCAATAAGCAAAATTGGCGCGTTTAGGGGACTAAGAATTTGCATTTCGCGATCGAGAAGTTTCTTCACCCTCGACGTGTGACTGTGCGGTGTGCAATGACCAGAGTAATCGGTGCGATATTCCTTGATGGTGCGGTGACTACCGAACGGTACGTGAAGATTTTGGAAGATGATTTGATCCCCATTATCCAAAGTGACCCTGATTTCGACAAGATGTGGTTCATCCAAGACGGAGCTCGACCACATCAAGGCAGGAAAGTGTCTGATGTTCTGGAGGAGCACTTTGGCGACCACTGGCGTAACCCAGGGACCACTGGCATGGGTCTCGATTGGCCGCCGTATTCTCCGGATATGAACACATGTGCTCCTTTTTGGGGAAAGGGGGGGGGTACATTACACACAAGGTGTGCAGCAATAACCCCTCTCTCTCTCTCTCTCTGGTGAACTTCGCGAGATTACAGACCATATACCTATATGAGGCTGTGTTAGAAATAATCTAACTGAATTAGTGTCCAGTTATTTCCTCCACAAGAGCCGGCCGCGGTGGTCTCGCGGTCCTAGGCGCTCAGTCCGGAACCGCGCGACTCCTACGGTCGCAGGTTCGAATCCTGCCTCGGGCATGGATGTGTGTGATGTCCTTAGGTTAGTTAGGTTTAAGTAGTTCTAAGTTCTAGGGGACTGATGACCTAAGATGTTAAGTCCCATAGTGCTCAGAGCCATTTGAACCATTTTGAACCTCCACAAGAACACGTTTTACTTGTGAATTGTGTCGTTATGGAAAATGTGATTCAGTCTAGAGGCTAAATTATGTAACTCTCACACAATTTTTTAGGCGCTTCAGTCCGGAACCGCGGTGCTGCTACGATCGCAGGTTCGGATCCTGCCTCGGGCGTGGATGTGTGTGATGTCCTTAGGTTATTTAGGTTTAAGTATTTCTAAGTGTAGGGGACTGATGACCTCAGCTGTTAAGTCCCATAGTGCTTAGAGCTATTCCACACACAGTTCTGTTACTGACTCTGTATACACTATAAGATAGACTACGTATCCGTTCACTTGTCCCTGTAATCATCAGCAATCAGGTGACTACTCGTGAAAATGTGGTAACATGGCTAAGTGCAATGTAAATGTAGCCTGCGTAGTTTGACAGGCGTCGTATTCAGTTTTGCCCTAGCCGCGAAGCTTTAACTTTACTGCTCGGAGCCCAGAAACTAATGGCCCACGCGGCGATTTACGCGTTGCATCGTATGAAATACTAAATTACGTAAACTCACTCTGAAGAAAACAAGGCACACGCATTTGTAACACTTCCCCTCAAAAGGCATTCAAAATACAGGCAACTGCAGCAGCATGAATGTAAAGGGAAATTTAAATAAAAGAAAAATACTTATAACAAATGATGGGCCAACCAAACTTCACTTTACGTTAATAGTTCACTTTCAATAACTTTATTCACGAAGCAGAAGTTAAGGAAATGAAATGAAATCAAATAAAAGAAAACAGTTTTATAATAAAACAAACAATTTACAGTCAGAACTGCTCAGTTTCGTTAATCTTTTACTGGGAAAAGTGCACAGCAGTCCAGCTTGTCAATTCATTGTCAGAGATGGCCGGCGGTGGTCAAGGAAGGCAGGATTCGGTTACGATTGTGGACGGGGCCGTAATCAGTTACTATTGGTTGGCTTTTCTTTTAATCACACACAAGTTATTTAAAATCAACAATAAATTAAAACAATGGCAATAATTTAAGAATTGTTTCACGGCTGAAGGCGTTAAGGGCAATAAATAAAGAACTGATTAAACTTGCTGCAACTTACAATTACAGTTATTAAAATATAAAATACAAGTGACCAAGGTCTTAAAGCTAGCTGCAAAAATACAATTGCCAAATTAAAATTTCAAGACAAGCAACGACACACACGGCTGGAGGCCATAATGGCAATAAATTAAGAATTGTTTCACGGCTGACGGCCTTAATGGCAATAAATGAAGAATTGTTTAACTCGTTGTATCTTACAAGCTACAGTTATTAAAATATTGGAAACAAATCACTAAGGTCTTAAAGGTTAACTGCTAAAATACAATTAGAATTTTAAGACAAGTAGCGACAGTCACGGCCGAAGGCCTTTTAACGCCAAGAATGGCAGTTGTTAAAAAAAATTGACAAACATACTGTCAAACAGCAAGGCAATAACAATAGTTAATTTAAAAGACAGGCAACTGATCACCAAACAGGTGAGACAAATGATGGTAACTTGGTAATAAAATAATAACACAACAGTAAAACACAAGGGCTAGTCACAGACGGTGCTCCAGGAATCGACCTCTGAGTAGGTCAGGCTTTTCGCGAGCGATGAGAAAGGCAGCCAAGAGTTGCATTCTCTTCACAAGATGGTAACTCAGACTAGTGGCAGTCTAAAGAATCTGCTGAGGCTACCTAACGTCCGATAACCAATGCAACGATGAAACACCACGCGAAAGCCGGAACCGACGGTCAGCACTACGTCCTCAGAATGCTGGTTTAGAGCGTCCGAAAGGAGAAAGGAACTACTACTACCAGTGTAGAAGAAACACCAACCGACCTACAAATCAACGAAACTGTCAAAACTACACGCCTGACCGGACAGCAGCGGCAAGGCGAGGAAACGTACACTGCCGTTACATACACTAACCTCCAGGGCAGGTCACTGGGGCGCTAGCGGCCACCAGGCAGGAAAAATACTGTTGGTTGAACTTAACAAATAGTAACACATATAATGCAGCAATTAGTTACAATAAGGCGAAGGAAGCTAATTAGACCCACCTTCCCCAAGCACTCCACTCGTTGCTCTTCGTCTTGGCGACACTGCGAGCAGCAACACGAACCCAAGTCACTGGAGAATCGCGAGATCTCACAATGGTGATTTCACTGCTAGGATTAAAATCCACTCAACTTAATGCTTGTTGGATGCGATTGACGACTGGGTCGCGTACCCTCGCGACCACAACCCTTACATGCGGCAGTGCATGCGTGCAGCCAGCGGTCCTAGCGTGTTCTCGCACTGCCCTCTTGGCTCCTCTGGAGTCCCCAACCGAACTACTCACTGACACGACCCGGAAGAATAACGACGTCACCCCAAAGATAGGGCCACAGTTACTAAATATCGATAACGCTGCTGCTGCCACTAGCGGACAGGCAACGCTTGCGAAACCAAGTGGCGCCAATCAACACAAGAAGAATAGAAACAACCGCAACCATGTCAACTAAACGACACAGTCTGGCCTCCAGCAGAAGACGGAGCCCTACAACAGCCCCAACGCGAGCCGCGGCACGGCTGAGGTGTATTGAGATGACGGGGTTGGCCTGTGATATTGTCGATGAAGTTATATATTTGTCGTATTTCCACAGCGAAGTATGCTGGTGAAGTCTCTTCTTTGTTATGTTGCATAGTCATCTTCAGTGGCGTTTCATGAGCCAGTGGCTGAATAGACGTCATTGTTGGCGACAATCCACAGTTTCACACACTTATTACTCGTTACACACACACACACACACACACACACACACACACACACACACGCCTAGTTCTTGTATCAGTACGTTATACACTCTTCGTGATAACTTAAGACCGCGATGTAACTATTCGTCACGTTTGCATATGACTACCACAATCGCAAATTCACAGTCAGTTAAACAGTTCTTGCACTTAATCCGCAATTGTAATTATGTTCATTACGACAGTTACGGATTCAAACAGTCGGTTGTTCATTAAGAGGACAGACATATTACACAGTTTCATGGAGCCTTAGCTCGCGCGAAGAGGTTAAATGTAAAAAGACAGTTTCACTCCCACGACAGCAATAACTGTAATGCCTACTCGCCAATCATTGGCAGTACCGGTCGAGGCACATTCCATTTAGCAATACTCACGCTGGAACTTGGTGAGGTTGGCGCCGCAACGGTCCCTTGTCCGTTCACCACGTGTATTCGTCGCCTCCCCACTTTTCCAGCCAAATTTGTTTGCCTGGGAGCTGAATCACACAACGGTCGGCCGTTCGGCTCAGCACGTGGTTCGACAAAGAATGTCCTGCCACACTTTTGGCGCGCCACCCACCGCATGTCTTTGTGCGACCGAGAACGCCGTGCTACACTTTTGGCGCCAAATTTTGCTCAATTCAGGTTATCCTACATTTATTTACATGTCGTAATGATACAGTCGTAGATGAGTCGTGTCATCCACTCACTCATTCCTTCAACACACGCTTTCACAGAACTTGTTCTACTTATATGCCACCCACCCTATTATAATAATTTTGTACATGCATTTACGCCCCCACATACAACCCAGCTCAATAGAACATAATAATTCCTGTTTCGACAGATAGTCATATTCGGTGAACAATTAAATGTACTAAATTACGCATACGTGTAGTGAAATAAGCAAATACTTTTAGCGACACACAGACCCCTCTCACTGAGGATAGGGCATTTAATATTAAACACAGACCAATGGTAACAATATTCCGACGCGCACCTCGTCCTTGTAATAAAGATACAATTCATTTTCCTATACGGCACAAAATCACCATTTTACATCAGAGCACACTCAGTCGACCCAAGTCGCTCTCAGAACAGTTCAGCTAATTCAAGAGACTTTTCCCGCATAACATTGAATGATTTTAAATAAAGGACAGCCACAACACAAGGAAATTAGAAGAGCCTTGTGGCGTTGTGTCAACTTTCCGAACTACCTCCTGAAAGTGATTGGCGGCCTCTACATTTAAACTCATATGTCGCATGACCCAATAGTTGATAACTCTGTGTTCCATTTCTAGTGATTGTTCATTTTGCACACAAGTACGGGATCACCGTTTCCGGTGCTAGCAACCCCAGAAGTTGGGGTCCATCAACCAAAATTTGTTCCCCAACTCAAACGAGCATTTTCACTCAATCATTATGTGGTTCCCACTGCACGGATGAGCTGGATAAGACACCGCCAATCTACTGTAATATTATCCATCACAGCTGATATCGCGAAACATTTTACAGTAAGTCCAGCACTGGCCAATCATGTGACAGCATGTTTTCCTAATTTCAGTATCATAGCTAAACCATACCTCCTCTACTTTGCAAGTATCATTGCAAGCTTTGATAGATGACTGCTCAGTACATCCATTCACACTTCATTCTCGAACACATAAAAAGGGAGCAGGCTCTGATCAGAAAGACTGATGCATTTCTGCCAACGGGAAAAGTCTCTCGAATTAGCTGAACTGTTCTGAGAGTGACTTGTGTCGACAGAGGGTGCTATGATGTAAAATGGTGATTTTGTACCGTATAGGAAAATGAATTGTATCTTTAATACAAGGACAAGATGCGCGTCAGAATATTGCTATCATTGGTCTGTGTTTAAGTATATAATATTAAATGCCGTATCCTCAGTGAGAGGGGTGTGTACGTCGGTAAAAGTATTTGCTTATTTGACTACATGTTTGCGTAATTTAGTACATTTAATTGTTCACCGAATATGACTATCTGTCGAAACAGGAATTATTATGTTCTATTGAGCTGGGTTGTATGTGGGGGCGTAAATGCATGTACAAAATTATTATAATAGGGTGGGTGGCATGTAAGTAGAACAAGTTCTGTGAAAGCGTGTGTTGAAGGAATGAGTGAGTGGATGACACGACTCATCTACGACTGTATCATTACGACATGTAAATAAATGTAGGATAACCTGAATGGAGCAAAATTTGGCGCCAAAAGTGTAGCACGGCGTTCTCGGTCGCACATAGACACGCGGTGGGTGGCGCGCCAAAAGTGTGGCAGGGCATTCTTTGTCGAACCACGTGCTGAGCCGAACGGCCGACCGTTGTGTGATTCAGCTCCCAGGCAAACAAATTTGGCGGGAAAAGTGCGGAGGCGATGAATACAACGTGGTGAACGGACAAGGGAGCGTTTTGACGTCAACCTCAGAAAGTTCCAGCGTGGCCAGCGAAAACATGTTTACGACGTGGGAGCGATCGCCGGTCCAGCGGTAGGCGCGGGCCGGCCCCAGCACGCCGCCTAACGTCACCGCCATAGGCAACACCCCGTGCTGGCCGACGGGGCCAAGGGGTGGCGACGATTTGAACTACTTCTTTTGGAGCGCGGACGTTGTGGCGACTGAATTGGGCGTTGCTGCGATCTCGAAGATGTGTACTGATTGTGTTTGAGAATAAGTGATGACCGTACTGCTTGAAATAAAGACTTCAGTCCCTTTCCCCCTGAAAAATCAAAGGACGTGACTGAGGTTACTATACGTGCACTTTATTATTTGACGCGATTTTGATAGGTTACCAGTGAAAAAAGATAAGTGACAGTGAAAGTTCGTACGTGTGATTGATTATGGTGTTGGGATTTGAACTTGTGATAGACTTTTGTTATGGATGTAATGCAAATGGCTTTCTCGCCGAGAGAATAGGATATCTTGAATAAATAATAATAATAACAAATGATAATAAATAATAATACATAGAAGCACAGTTTTGGAGACATTATAGTGTTGGAATTTGAATTTGGTGCAATTTTCTAGTGGAGGTAGGCCAATAATAATAATAAATAATAATAAATGATGAATGATAATGAATAATAATAAATGATACTGAATAATAATAAATGATAATGAATAATAATGCATGCATTATCTTGTTGGAATTTGAATTTGGCGCCAATTTTTTCTGAAAGGTTAGGTTAGTGGAAGTAGCCCAATTGACCTATTTTCCCGCCAAAATTCAAAATTCCTACCATTTTTATGGGGTTAGGTTAGTGGACGTAGCCCAATTGACCTATTTTCCCACAAAAATTCAAAATTCCCGCCATTTTTTCTGGGGGTTAGGTTAGTGCACATAACACAATTGTCCTATTTTCCCGCCTAAAACCCGCCATCTTGGATGACGTCATCGCGGCTGCCAAGTCTATACGCCGCCATCTTGAATAAATTTGGCAACAATGCAGAGTGGCGTCGTACATAGGTTGCTCTATTACTCCAGTCACGTGGCCCCTCACATTCGCCTGCTTCATTGACGCTTTATTTTTCTTTGACACATAAAATTATTTGTACATTAATACTTGTAACGGAATTGTTTTGAGTAATATAGTGTGCAAGTGCCAAGGGCAAAGAAAGGTGGTCAATTGACTAGCATCTGCTATTCCGGATCGTGACTAACGTAATACGTAATGTCATGTTAATAAATTAGCAAAATATAATGAAAAAGAAATAATATTCAAAAGACACACGTCAAACATGTATAATGATGTACCGGTATTCAGAATATGTGAAATCTGATTTGATTTAGAACAATTGTGGATAGGAATGTAGTATCTCTTTTGACTGGAGAGATAAGTCACGTGTTTTAACCGTGGATGGAGTATGTGAAACGGGTATACAGGTCTTCCGGTGTCGGGTAAAGTGGTAAGGTCCTGTGCTGCCTATCAGCCGTGTGTGCGATGAAGTGTCAGCTTGGAGAGTAGCTGGGTGGGGCATAGTAAATTCAGTGCATTAGCCTACAATTTGATGAGGCGTGTTTACTGCGAACTGTTACATAGTTTTGATGCTGCACCTTGTTATTGATGAACTAATATGGTGTTTAGACAGATTTGGATCAACTGTATAATGTGGGGAATCTGTATAGTACAACGTGTTGGTGGACTGCACGATGCCACTGTCATAAGTTAAACGTGGCCTGTGTACGTTTTGCTTGCTCTGAATGCACCACTATTTCAAATGGTGTTTGTTCCACGCAGTAAACAGTTTAGCCTCTGTAAGGCCACCGTTCTGTACACAAGGGCCGCTCAATAAGTAATGCAACACATTTTTCTGAAAGCAGATTGGCTTTATTCAGGATTCCAGTATAGCATATTATTTTCCACTTTTTTGGCTACAGAATCCTATTTTTCAACGTAACCTCCGCTCGATGCGACGGCATTATGCCACCTTACTGGGAGGACCCTTATGCCCGAATGGCATCACTCTGCCGGTTGACGTCGGAGCCAACATCTTGCTGATGTTCAACAACAAATTCCTCCTTTTTTCAACCGAAATTGGCGGAGAAAAAAATGTGTTGCATTACTTATTGAACGTCCCTTGTAATACATTAAGTTGGCGTAAATAAAACTGAGACTGCATTTCACACTGTTCTCTGGGTACAACATTATCCCAACTAATTGTTACTACTATGTCACTTTATTTACAGTAAAATTTATTTGTGTTATACTATCGTTCATTAACTGTTCCATAGGCTGGGATTTATGAATCAAGTAGATTTCATTTCGGCTTTATGCATCGGCGCGCAACCAGCCCCTTACGCTAATGTAGAGACTGTAATCAGTTTATGATCGTGTGGTTTCCTTCCGAAAGTCGGATGGTAGCAAATCAGTTCTTTTTTACGATGGATTTCATTGTACAGCAAAGTTGCCATACGTCGCAGGTCTCTCACCTCATTCGGGATTATAACAGTTGCAGCACGTGAAGTTGCAGCATCTAGTGTATCACTTCCTTTTCTTTCATCAGCTGTATTTGGTCGACACTTAACTGTGTTTCAGAGCTCTGCCACTAATCTAATGGGAACCATAAACTATTTTCGAAGATGTGAAAACTTTTTGTGATTGGGATCATAAAATAGGACTAAAGCGGAACCTTGCAAATAGCAAGCACTCTCCAAACTTGATCAAAAATTGCATTGCACATACTCCTTCTACGACTCATTCATAATAAACAAAATTCTCTCAGTTTCTTTCGTAGAGATATTGGTGAGTAATATATGTGGACTAACAAGGTGTAGGAAAAGCGTTGGCATTCAAAACAGAACCCCAGTCGTCTCGGAATGCACGTACAGGTACTGCATGGTTTACTAGGGAATCATGTAAAATTCTTCATGTAAAACAGTGTCACGCACAGATAACGGTAATGGAAATGGATCACTGTCCTCCTCCATCGTCGTTACCTGCACATTACACTGTTTTGAATGAAGAATGGCACAAGATTCCCTTGAAAACCCACAGAGTATCCTTCTCTCCAAAGTAGACCACAAAGGCTCAATGATAATGAGATCTGCTGACTAATAGGCAGGAGAGAAGCGACACTTCTTCCTCGTGCTCACAGTACAAGTCCTGTACAGTGCAGAGTAACGATGGGGCCCATGGAATACCACGATATGGTTTCCTAGTTTATTACCGAATCCCCGCCAAATTTCGCTCTTCAGACGCAAACTCGTCCAGGCGACGGAACCCATGTGAAAGAACCAAATGACGTTCTTCCATTGCTCCATAACCCCGGTTTTACATCTACATCTACATCTACATTTACACTCCACAAGCCACCCAATGGTGTGTGACGGAGGGCACTTTACGTGCCACTGTCATTACCTCCCTTTCCTGTTCCAGTCGCGTATGGTTCGCGGGAAGAACGACTGCCGGAAAGCCTCCGTGCGCGCTCGAATCTCTCTAATTTTACATTCGTGATCTTCTCGGGAGATATAAGTAGGGGGAAGCAATATATTCGATACCTCATCCAGAAACGCACCCTCTCGAAACCTGGACAGCAAGCTACACCGCGATGCAGAGCGCCTCTCCTGCAGAGTCTGCCACTTGAGTTTGCTAAACATCTCCGTAACGCTATCACGGTTACCAAATAACCTTGTGACGAAACGCGCCGCTCTTCTTTGGATCTTCTCTATCTCCTCTGTCAACCCGACCTGGTACGGATCCCACACTGATGATCAATACTCAAGTATACGTCGAACGAGTGTTTTGTAAACCACCTCTTTTGTTGATGGACTACATTTTCTAAGGACTCTCCCAATGTTTCTCAACCTGGCACCCGCCTTACCAACAATTAATTTTATATGATCATTCCACTTCAAATCGTTCCGCAAGCATACTCACAGATATTTTACAGAAGTAACTGCTACTAGTGTTTGATCCGCTATCATATAATCATACAATAAAGGATCCTTCTTTCTACGTAATCGCAATACATTACATTTGTCTATGTTAAGGGTCAGTTGCCACTCCCTGTACCAAGTGCCTATCCGCTGCAGATCTTCCTGCATTTCGCTGTAATTTTCTAATGCTACAACTTCTCTGTATACTACAGCATCATCCGCGAAAAGCCGCATGGAACTTCCGACACTATCTACTAGGTTATTTATACATATTGTGAAAAGCAATGGTCCCATAACAATCCCCTGTGGCACTCCAGAGGTTACTTTAACGTCTGTATACGTCTCTTCGTTGAGAACAACATTCTGTGTTCTGTTTGCTAAAAACTCTTCAATCCAGCCACACAGCTGGTCTGATATTCCGTAGACTCTTACTTTGTTTATCAGGCGACAGTGCGGAACTGTATCAAACCCCCTTCCGGAAGTCAAGGAAAATGGCATCTACCTGGGAACCTGTATCTAATATTTTCTGGATCTCATGAACAAATAAAGCGAGTTGGGCCTCACACGATCGCTGTTTCCGGAATCCATGTTGATTCCTACAAAGTAGATTCTGAGTTTCCAGAAATGACATGATACGCGAGCAAAAAACGTGTTATAAAATTCTACAATAGATCGAGGTCAGAGATATAGGTCTATAGTTTTGAGCATCTGCTCGACGACCCTTCTTGAAGACTGGGACTATCTGTGCTCTTTTCCAATCATTTGGAACCTTCTGTTCCTCTAGAAACCTGCGGTACACGGCTGTTAGAAGGGGAACAAGTTCTTTCGCGTACTCTGTGTAGAATCGAATTGGTATCCCGTCAGGTCCAGTTTGCGGTTTCGGCGCCACGTTTTCCTGGTACAGGCATTTGCATCACTGATGAGTGGATCTGAAATTCCAGCTCGCTGTAAATCCTTACTCATGGACCTACCGTCGTGTTATTTTGGTGCTAACAGGAGTCGCGAGTGGAACATTTAGGTTTTCAGTAAATTCTGCAGGTTTCATGCTCTTATCTTCCGTCACAATCATATTCAATGATCGTCTTTCACGATCACTCAGCACATTCAACACACACCTTTGTCTGCGTTCTGACTTAATGGACGTTTTTTTCCGCTTTCCCTGTATGCACTATAAATCTTTGATACGGTGCCTCCTAAAACACCTTGACTACCATGATCACGAAAACGCCCTCCATATGAACACCAACAATTTGCGCACGTTAGAATTCCCTTCGCTCCGATGAAATGGACTCCGAAATAAACATAACACTGTTCTGTCCACCACTAACACTGCCGGCCAAAGTGGCCGTGAGGATAAAGGCGCTGCAGCCTGGAACCGCAAGACCGCTACGGTCGCAGGTTCGAATCCTGCCTCGGGCATGGATGTTTGTGATGTCCTTAGGTTAGTTAGGTTTAACTAGTTCTAAGTTCTAGGGGACTAATCACCTCAGCAGTTGAGTCCTATATTGCTCAGAGCCATTTGAACCAACCAACCACTAACACTTGTAACGTATTAAGGACATTGCACAGGTGAAGTTCTGGTCAAATACAACAGTGCAACCTGCAGGTTTGGCTAGCACACTCATTTATGTTCAGGCATGCGTTTCCCGCAGTTTTTCCGTATTTTTGTCCAATGCCTGTATGTGTCTGTATGAACATGATCGAAACACGTAGAGTTATGTTAAGTTAAACCGAAAAAAATATATAAACCCAAATAATTCTGAAAGGTCTCTGTTGGATTCCTTTCATGTTTAATTTCTTAAATTTGTTGTCATTTATGGAGTAAATTCCTCTCCTAAATTCACTGTGGCGTTTCTGACTATCTGGGAGGAGACTGAGCAGTGGAACGTGTTACTTTTACACATAAACAAGAAAGATCTGTCACACTACTACACTTTAAAGCACAGTTTATATGTAATTCTTATATGTAATTCATGTCACACAGTCTCATACGGAACCTACATCCGCTTTCTTTTATATACTGTATATGATAAGATACTGTCATCCCCCTTCCCTTTTGTGTGAGAGGATGAATGAGCATATGTATTTCTAGTTGCATGCTTGAGGGTAGCAGACAAGCCTGTCTGCTAGAGAACAGTAGGACCAACGTCGGAACAGGTAGCTACGCTTCCTAAAAGCAAAGAGGTTTCTATCCTTAGTATGGTCCTGTCCGTCCGTTGTCATGTTGGTATAGGAAGCTGCCCTCTGGCCACTTCCGTTGGTCTTTGTGAGCCACCCTCAGGAAGCACGCTCGGCAGTAGGGCAGTTGCAGGGTGGCCGTGGCGAGCGTCTGAAGTGGTAAGATCTCCGGCTAAGCGCGTGTCTGTTAAGTCCGTAGGACAATGGATTTCTTAAGTTCAGCCTAACTGAAAATTTAATCACTTTTATTTCGGGTTTAGGTCTAAAATATCCGATGTTATCTTAAATTGCAGCGCAATATAGTTCTCGTGTGAAGTTCAGATTATTTTCCGGTAGTTGCTTTGTTACTACTTTGTGAGTAAAGTGGAACTACGTGTTGATCAGTAACTCTAACTAAGATCAATCTTAAATGCGAATGCTTGTGTGATTATAACGTCTCGTCTTGACTATATTTTCAATATAGCAACTTTTCTTTATGTTCAGCCCACGTGGGGTGTACTTTGCGAGACCACTACCACGTGCTTATATAACTGTTTGACCCATCAGGTTAATAGTAAGACGTTAGTAACCAGTTCAAGGTTTTGCTTTTGTCAATTGCTTTTCGATCTAATGTATTTTAATTATCAAAATTATTGTGGAGTTGTACGCTTTGTGTAAACCAAGTTGACCACGTGGAGCATGTGGTGTAATCATCAAAGTAGCCCTCAGCTATTCTTTTTGCGAAGACTTCACAAAGAGTTAATATGAATTTAGTATACCAGTGTGTGGTAATTACATGACGGACAGGATTGTGGTATGAACGTAATTTCTTTGGGTAAAAAACTGAATCTGTTGGTTGTGGTTAATTTCTTCTTGCTTATGTTTCAATGTTCTTCGTGAGTTATTTTATGAATGCAGTGTCGTATGCAGTCTCCCAATCTTGGCTCCATATTTTATGTGTTCCGTAAGATTACAATCTCACATTTTTCAATCGTAAATAAGGCACCAGCTCAGTTATAACTCACGTATAATATGCTGAAATTTCAATGAACAATCTTAAAATAAATTTCCAAATATAAACTGATTTCTTTCTTTTTATTTAAATTCTCTTTTTATATATATATATTACCGGTTTTGTATGACTATTAAAAGATTATCATTAATGTTAGTCTGCTTGGTAAACCTAGACTAAATATCTGATGAAACAGTTGCCCAGTAATCCACGGTTAACGTCCCCAGACAGATCACGCCTTTTAACCCACTTTCATTGTCAATTAGCACCGATATCAGCATACCAAATTAAAGTTACAACATTACACAGCAGCTAAGAATAAAAGAAAGTAACAACATTACAATTCTTCTTACAACAAGGTTTAAATAGTGAGAGCGCCAAACACACTAATCCAGCTATAAATTCCTCTGTGAAATACGTAACATCCCATAACTCTGTAACTAAATTACCACGCACAACTACGACAGTTACATACAGTCTAAGCGTCCTTATTTTCTCTAAGTCTCGATACTGTGTTATATTTATTATAGTGGGAGTGTTATTCATATTCTAGTATAGACTAATTACGTAGTCGGGACTTGACATTAATTATGGCGTAATTATATATTTAAATTCTGAAATATGATGATCTCCTCACAGGTGCATCGCAATGGATAAAGTTCAAATGAACCACTTTACATTGGATCTGGTGCATCTTTCCACGCGAAAGGTACAGATCTTCGACTACCGCTCATTGCAGCAGTCACGGGACTTGTCAAGTGAAGTGGCGCTGCTTGCAGCTTTTCGTCAACAGCTCATAGAAAGTATTTCCTTGGAGCGCAGTTTCGGTATACATTGTCAAGTCAACAACTCTGTTTTCTCTCATCAGTACCTAGCACTGACTCAACAGCAGTAATTGTCTTCATTCTTTTCCAGTATTAATGGGAGCGAAGTTCTACTTGTACAACATTCAATCATTGCTTTCTGGATGAATAACATTTGCGAAGTTGTCATACATATCAGCTACGCACTAGAAAAATCAGTTTCTATTACAAATCCATTGGCTACTACTTCCCAATTTCCCTTCTTAGCTGATAACATCATCGTTTTGTCTACTGTGGCCTTACTTCTATTTGCAATGAACTTGAGGTATTCTAGACAAGTTTGAAATTTCTATTCGAGAATACACCTCAGGTTAGCAAGGGATGCTAGCATGTCTAGGTATCTGTAAACCGAACAGTTTGACGTAGGAATGATATTATCATTATTATTTTTTTCTTTATTGAATTTCGATTCCCCCTGAAGGGGGGCGGGCTGGCAGCAGCTTAGTACGCCGCTCGTCAGCCTACAGAATTTGTTTTAAAAATATGAAGATAATAAATAATAAAAGCAGGCGATAAAATCGGTAACTTAAATGGTAAAATGGCGGAAAATCGAGGAACTTAAAACATAAAACAAAGGGTTGATGATGCTAATAAAATACATATGAAGCACGGCGACAGTCTGGTTTCTGTTCGCAAGGGATATAAAATTTATACCCAGCGACAGCATGGTTTCTGTTCGCAACACTTGGGAAAGACGAACCACACTGAACATTCACGTGAACACTGCACTAAAAAATTGGCAGAAATATGGTATACCACAGCCTGGGGCAGATGGGGGGGAACCTGGACAGTGAAAGGTGGCTACACTGAGTCACAGCGCCAGAGATTGCGCCAAAGAGTTTTATTCCGCCGCCTCTACTGGCAGTGCTTGTTCAGAAGTTGTGGTGGTTAGTGCTTTGCTGAGAGGATGTCGATAGCTGTACTAGTTGAGGCCATGTCGTGTGCAGTTGTTTTGATGGGCTAGACAGCAGATGTTGTTCGAATGCAAATGTTGTAATGATCAGAGTGTATTTTTAGTCAATATATATGAAGGTAAAAAAAAAAACACTTTTTTAATTTTTTTTTTAATTTCCTAACTAACAATGCCTCTTGGTCACAGGTTCAGTCAACAAAGCATCTGGCTTGTGTTCATGTATTAGACTGTAATTCGGGTTTCTATGTGCAATTATAGTATTTCAGTTTTATTTAATTAATTCAGTGTAAATGGTATTTAAATATCTTGTCTTATTGAGGAAGAACCGTGCCAGATGTGTACGTTGAATTACACTTCCACACACAGAACAGTTACACTTGTGCTTTGTTGTTGCGTAGTTGTTGTTTCGTAGCTTTTATAGTTGCTGGGGACTTAATTAATTAATTGTGGTAACGGAAATTTCCTTTCATTCTTTGTTGTTATTATATGCAGTCAGATTGCGTACTAATACTAGTCAGGGCCAACCGGTTACGAGACTTCGTAGCCGGACATACAGTGACTAAAAAAATTAAAAATTATTTGCATTACATTTATTTAAGCCCCCATGCAACAGATGACAGGAAAGGAAAAGGAGGGGGGGGGGGGAAGAGAGGAAAAAACCAAGTGGGGGGGAGGGGGGGAAAGGAGCTGATGGAGGACAAGGACACATAAGAGGAGGGGCGGGTGCTGGGCAGATGCGACAGGGAGTGGGGAAAGGCAGAGGAGTGGTATAAAAAGGACTCGGGGGGGGGGGGGGGGGTGAGAGGGGAGGCAGAGATAGGTTAGGTGGGGAGAAAACAGGATGGAAGGGGGGTAAGAGGTAGCCTGGGGAAAGGACAGGAAAGGAGGGGGGTGATGATCAGAGTTGATAGGGGGGATAAATGGAGGGAGAGAGGGCATCATCCGGGAGGGGGAGTTGACGGAAGCCACATTGGGAAAGGAGATGAAGGGTGTAGAGATGGAGGGTAGGGGTGACACAACAGTGAAGGTGTGGCAGAGGGCTGGGATTGGAGAGGAGAGGATCAACCAGTGAGTGAGGGGGATCGAGGTGGCGGGAGGTGTAGAGTATGTGGATATGCACGCGGAAGAGGAGCAGATGGGGAAAAGGAATGAGGTCGTAGAGGATTCGCATGGGGGACGGTAGGCGTATATGGAAGGCGAGGTGGAGTGCATGGCGCTCGAGGATCTGGAGGGACTTATAGAATTTGGGGTGGGGGCATAGCAGAGGAAAGGACTGATATTAAAAACTCTCATGGGTTTAAAGAATGATACACAAAATCGAAAGATTATGGGTAGGTAACGTTGGATGTTGGATGTTAAGAGGTCTAGAGAAGAGTGAAAATGAGCAAACAACAAAAATTTATTTACTTTGATAACCGTTAATTTTAGGGTATGTTATCCAACGAAAAATATAAATAAACCAAATACACTATCTGATCAAACGTATCCTGACATCCCCACGACATGCGAAATTGATCACTAGATGTCACGAGTTGAGGACTCGCTTGTATAAAAGGATGTGATCAATACTGTGCTGCCAGTAGAGAAGCAGCAACAGGGGAATGGGTCGGCCTGGAGAGATCAGTGACCTTGAATGTGAACTAGACACTGGATTTTACCTGAGTAACAAATCAATTGTAACCCTTCTAAATCTGTCCAGGTCGACTGTTGATGTGATTGTGAAGCTGAAATACGGAGCACCAACCACTGGTAAAACAAGACCAGGCACACCTCACGTCCTGACGTACAGGGACCGTCGAGCACTACGGTGCTGGTTCAAACAAATTGCATGAAATTATTGAAAGGCATCACACGTACGTTCCGAAGTGCTGCCATCAGTCCAGCGAGCACAACAATTGTGCATAGAGAGTTAAAAAGAACGGAATGCAACTGTCGAGCAGCTGCTTGTAAGGCACACATTTCTGTAGCCAATGCGAAGAGATACTGCAGGTGATACAAAGTGGATCACTGAAAACGACTGGTTCGGAATGATGAACCACGCTATATTCTGTGGTAACCCGATGGAAGAATGCCTGCAGAATATTACCTGCCCTCGTGTGTAAAGGCAACACTGAAGTACGTAGGAGATGATGGTTTTGGCTGTTATGGTGCGGTCCCTTACTGCCCTTACGAAAACCGCACGTGCTGAAGGGTATAAACACATTTTACAACATTGTGTACTGTGGACAGAAGACGATAAATGAAGATTCGATGTCTGTATCGGCATGACAATGCATCCTCTCGTGAAGATGCATCTGTATGGCAACGACTTGTCGGCAACAACATTCCCGAAATGGACTGACCAGCCCAGAGTCGCGATCTGAACCCAATGGGACACCTTTTGGATGTGTCAGAAGGTGGACTTCTCTCCAGACCCCAGGGACCAACATCACTACCATATACAGTGTCGCATCTCGAGTAAGAATGAGCTGCCATTCCTCCACAAATATTCGAACACCTCACTGAAAGTGTACCAAGCAAAGTCCATGTAGTCGTAAGGGCGAGAGGTGGACATAACTTATGTTAATGTGCACTAAGCCGGCCGTTGTGGACGAGCGTTTCTAAGTGCTTCAGTCTGGAACCGCGCTGCTGCTACGGTCGCAGGTTCGAATCCGGGCTCGGGCATGGATGTGTGTGTCATGTCCTTAGGTTAGTTAGGTTTAAGTTGTTCTAAGTTCTACGGGACTGATGACCTCAGATGTTAAGTCCCATAGTGCTCAGAGCTATTTGAACCATTTGTTATTCGGTTTTTGAGTAGTGAAGGTGTGAAACCCATTGAAATTCATCGACGAATGAAGGTTCAGTAGGGTGATGCATGTTTGTCACAGCAGCAAGTCTACGAATGGAGTAGGAAGTTCGCAAATGGTGTGACTTCAGTGGAAGATGCTCCTCGTCCAGGTCAGGCACAACGAGTTGTGACTCCACACAACATTGCAGCAGTTGAAGCCATACTGAAGGAAAACCGCCGAGGGACACTGAATGACATTGCAGCATGTTTACAGATTAGTCATGGGTCAGCACACCACATTGTGCATGGTGTGCTCCAGTTTCAAAAAGTGTCTGGAAGAAGGGTGCCACGGCAGCTGACTCCTGAAATGAGAGAACGACGTGTTGATGCTTGTGAAGAACTACTTCGGCGCTTTGAACGAGAAGGTGATGGCTTCCTTGCAAGAATGCAAGTATCGTTTCTGGGGACGAAACCTGGGTTCACTTCCACCAACCGAAAACGAAGAGAGCGAGTAAGGAATGGCGCCATTCCTCATCACCAAAACCAAAGAAGTCTCGAACAGAACCATCAGCAGGGAAGGATATGCTGACTCTCTTTTGGGACGAATAAGGCGTCATTTTGGAGCATTACATGCCTAGAGGGACCACTGTCACCAGTACATCATACTCAGATCTCCTAAAAAATCATCTGCGACCTGCAATCAAATCAAAGCGACGTGGATTACTGTCAGCAGGTGTCCTTTTGCAACATGACAATGCAAGGCCTCACACTGCCCGTACAATAGTTGCAACAATCACAGATCTGCATTTTGAGTGTCTTCCTCATCCACCATACTCACCAGACCTTGCCCCAAGTGATTTCTATACGTTTGGACCACTCAGAGACGCAATGGGAGGAAAGAAGTTCCGTTCTGATGAAGAGGTACGCTAAGCGGTGCATGAGTGGTTGCGCGGACTACCAAAAGAATTTTATTCTAAAGGAATTTATGCACTTTGTAAGCGCTGGAGAACTTGCATTGAGCGTGGGGGAGATTATGTTGAAAAATGATACAGCTTTGTACCACTTCTGCAAAATAAATAATATTTAAAAAAATATTTAATGTTTTCATTTGACTCACCTTCGTAGTAATGGAACACTTTTAAATGGAATTATTGATTAGTTATTGTGAGACACCTATACTATCAGTTTCATGTTTTGCTTTTCTAGATGAGTACATTACTTGTGGCAACTACTGGGATTTCATTTGTCGGAAACATTTTATTAAGCAGTGCTGTAGTAAAACAACGAACCGAGAGATGACAATTCATCTGGCGCGTGGCAGCTGAGCTCTCTTTCACATGGGAGAACGTGTAGTGCACATGTATGCAGTATGTCGACGGCTTCAACTGCTCTCCTGAGCACACAGTCACAACGCCACTCACTGTTAGCATTGAAGTGGAAGCTGACTTGACACCTTTCGGAATGCTTGGTGAAACATTCGTTTACAAAATACAGTCTAAGATAACAAAACCACCCACCACAAAGGAGTAATGCAAATTGGTCACAAATTTATATTCATACCAGCATCGACCGAAAATGCAAAACTGTAAACTTTGACGACCGATGAATGAATGTGTGACACTGCAGTGCAGTTTACCGCGCAGCTGGTAGGGGTAATAAACACAGGATTTGACGATACCAGGTCATAAACTCTTTGACGATTTCATTCCGTGTACTCATTTCGACACTAACTATGCGTTCCGGACGGGCGCGTGAACGATATGTACAGATGTAACGATTTCAGAGAGGACGAGCAGTTGAGCTCAAAGAAGCCATTTGGAGTCGTCAGCGAATCGCTCGGAATCTCAATAGAAGCGATGTCATTATTAAACGTTGTTGGCAGGAATGAGTGAACCAGAGCGAAGAAGGAAGCGTTCGACCTAGAGAGATACCGACTCCCGTTGAGCTCTGTACACTAAGAAGCCAGTTAGCAGTGATGTCGGGGACATTCGGCTTGGAATACCACTGCCTGGAGTAGAACTGTCTTCAGACATTAGTCCCGTTTCGAACTGGTCCCCGATGAAAAGCGAAGACTTGACTGGAAACGACCCGGACACCGCTGCGATACTAACCTGACTGTCGCCTGCCATAGTCCCGATAACCAGAAGTGATGGAATGGTGTGCCATTTCATTTCATAGCAGGATCCCTTTGGTTGTCATTCGCGGCACTCTTACAGCAAGGCGGTACGTCGGTGATATTCTGCGCCTCATTTCGTTGCCCTTCATTGCAAGCCATCCTGGGCTTATATTTCAGCAAGATAAACTCCACACGCCCACGACGAGAGTTTCTGCTGCTTTTCTTCGTGCTTACCAAACGCTACCCTGGCCGGATCTCTCCCCAGTTGAGGATGTTTGGAGCGTTAAGGGCAGAGGTCTCCAACCATCTCGCGATGTTGGCGATCTAATGCGCCAATTGGACAAAATTTAGCATGATATTGCTCAGCCGGACATCCGACAACTCTATCAATAAACGCCGAGCCGAATAACTGCTTGCATGAGTACCACAGATGGAACAACGCATTATTGACTTGCTCGATTTGTGAAGCTCTTTCTCTTGAATGAATCTTACGAAACTGAATTCATTTCTTTGTCTATACCTGTACATCACATCTTATTACGGTCCCATTCGGATAATTCCTACATGATGGATCCTTGTGTTTTGTTTTTTTCTTTTTCTTTTTGTCTTAGAATTTATTTATGGTCACCCCAGGTAATTAGAAGAAATGCAAAGCAAGGAAGAGAAAGAATTGTTGCGCCAGCCGGTGTGGCCGAGCGGTTCTAGGCGCTTCAGTCTGGAACTGCGCGACTGCTACGGTTGCAGGTTCAAAATCCTGCCTCGGGCATGGATGTGTGTGATGTCCTTAGGTTAGTTATGTTTAAGTAGTTCTAAGTTCTAGGGGACTGATGACCTCAGATGTTAAGTCCCATAGTGCTCAGAGCCATTTGAATCGTTTCAACCAAAGAATTGTTGTTACGAAAGATAGACCTAGATTATGTTCAGCATCTTTTCATTGCTATTACGAAGCACTTATGAGAATTATCTGTTGTATGTAGTTGATATCCCTATGTGATGTCTGCATATTACTGAAACCTGTTTTTCAAATGGACACCACCATAGCCGACGCTGAGCAAGAGAAGATGGGAAGCAACAGATGAAGAATTTTTTTTAAAGTACTATTTCCAGACAGGTAATGTATGAAAAGAGTTTAAAGGTCATTCGCACAAAAGACGTTAATACGGTGTGTTTTGTAATTACAATCACTATGCACCGATGGCTTAAAACGTTCTGGCCACCCGCTTAATATCGTTTTGGTTCACCTTTGGAAAGCAACTGTTCTACGTGGCATGGATTCTAGGAGATCTTGGTATGTCTCCGCAGGTATGTGGTACCAGACGTTTGCTCACAGGTCACGAAATTTCTGCAAATTAGTGACCGGTGGTTTGTGGGTGCAAAGCTGACGCCAAAGAGCGTCTCAGATGTGTTCCATCAAGTTTATATCAGATGAATTAGTTTGCCAAGACATTAACATCGGTTGCCCATCAAGATGCACAGACAAATTCGTTTGCCAAGACATCAACATCGGTTGCCCATCAAGCTTCTCAGATAACTGTAACAAAATTCTGGCCTTGCTACACAGACGAATTCGTTTGCCAAGACATCAACATCGGTTGCCCACCAAGCTTCTCAGATAACTATAGCAAAATTCTGGCCTTGCTACACAGGCAGTGCCCCAGACGGAAGAGGCGATCGTCATCGTGGAAGGCATCAAGCGTGGGTAGTGTCCTTCAGTAAGTTCTGGCACAAAGGAAGCCGACACTGAGGTGGTTCACTGATGTCAACCGGTATCTATCCATTGAAATCGGTGTAAGAACAGGCATAGCGGTTGTTAAAAGGAAAGGGGATGCGCGCGTGTAAAAAAGTAAAAAAGACCTGGCAGTTAGTCCCCGTCCCATCCTCCGGCGTCTCTGACACCCCCCCCCCCCCCCCCCCCCCCGATCGCTCTAAAACGAAAAAGTGTTGCTTGGTTGGTTGATTTGTGGGAGGGGACCAAACAGCGAGGTCATCGGTCCCGTCGGGTTAGGGAAGGACGGGGAAGGGAGTCGGCCACGCCTTTCCAAGGGAACCATCCCGGTATTTGCCTGAAGTGATTCAGGGAAATCAAGGAAAATCTAAATCAGGACGGCCGTTGCTGGTTTCAACCGTTGTTCTCCCTAATGCGAGTCCAGCATGCTAACCACTGCGTCTCCTCGTTCGATAGTAAAAGTTTCCTTATCCAATTAATAGTTGAACAAATTCCACTGTAGCGTATTATTTAAGCAGTAACCTGAAGCTAGGTTAGTGGGGACGACGTATTTTATTCTAACAATGACTCTGAAGCAGGGCAACATTGTATTATTATACGCTGTTATTTAAGACGTTGAGCGCTGAGCTTTTCGCTGAGGCGGCAGTCCCACGTGCCGACGTCCACTCGTGTTGAGTTAGAGCAGTGATCACAAGAGCGTCGAACGTGAGCTACTAGTAACTCGCGGGGACATTCTCGGTAGACTACAGTAACGCTCAATTTGACTGATCTTGGTTGTTCCACTGAGCTCAGATCGCGTTCGTTGCAACAACTGTTTGTTTCTCCGGCGCACGTGCTATTGTCAGTCAAAAATGCTGCTTTGTCAGTCTCATATTTGATTGTACACTCGCAAGTTTCTGTACGCTATTTTTTCCGAGTGTATATCATTAACTAATGTGGGAGTTGGATTTACTCTTTGATACAATGCTAGATTTGTTCTAATGATGGCGACATGTTCAAGCGGAAAGTAAAAGACGTATCCTTCTTTCATTCGGAATAGGGGGGACGGGGGGGGGGGGGGGGGGAGGCCAGGGCGGCGATCACTTCTTTACACAGGTTACCCTGGTGTGTGTCAGTTACGAAGAAAGTCAACAAGTCAACGTAGAACGTCTCTTCATAACCGCTCACACGGGAATTGGAAAGGATTTCCCATTATAGTCTGCTCTAAGGAAGCGAGAGCTAAGGGAGCATAAATCCAAACTTAATACTCAACAATTAACCTTTATAAATTCATTATACAAGAATAAACCAGAAACCGAGACGTCATGTTGAGTTTCAAAAATTACTGCAGACAACGAGAATCTGTACGAAGTCTGTGAATTACTCAAAACTGCACTTTTAGAAGCTGCAGATTCATTAGTTGATGTTTCAAAAATGAAACTGATATAATGCCTGATATTTAATCTGAATACCTCCGTACAAGTACAGTAACGAGGAGGAAGGTTAACGCTATGAGTTCTGACGTTACTTTACAATTTGAAACTGGCTTTGACGGCTGCAGATATTTTTTCTTACAAACTGATATAACTGGCACTTTTTTCAACAATGGTTTTCCATATTTTCGAAATAAGAGAGATGTGGCGAAGACTGTACCATTAACAGAACGCACTACAGCACAGAAGACAATTCTAGCAATTGAAGACCTTATCAACTCTGAAATTATTCCTTTACAGAAATTGGTGGGCTTAGCAACTGATGGAGCTCCTTTGAAGGAACGCAGAGAGAAGGGATTCATACTCTTGTGTCGTAAAGAAAACAGCTTTCCGAAATGTCTATGTAATACACCATCAGGCAACGCATGGAAAGTTCTTAAGTACGAACACTATAATGAAAAAAGCCATAAAAGTAGTGACTGAAGTTAGAGTTCATGTAATTTAGAGACCTGTGTTCAGCGCACTAACTAGAAATTTAACTTTATAAGCAATAAACAAATGCAAGATTTTTAAAAAGAACTTCTTATTTCTGTCCTATGTTCCTTTGATAGTTCACAATAATATTTAAAACGGCACGGTAGCTCATAAGCTTCATGATTTTGGCAACTACCTAGTTACAGTAAATACGCGTGTGTAATGGGACGCCTACGGGTCGGCAACCCATCCAACGGCCGCGGTGTACATCCCACCTAACACACAGGCGTTACCGTGGGGAAAAGTTAGCTCCGCAACTGCCGCCGAACTGGGTAAATAATTAAAATGTCAGTAGACCACTTGACGGTTATTGAGTTGGAGTACAGACTGATGGCTTGGTTCAAATGGCCCTGAGCACTGTGGGACTCAACTGCTGAGGTCATTAGTCCCCTAGAACTAAACCTAACTAACCTAAGGACATCACAAACATCCATGCCCGAGGCAGGATTCGAACCTGCGACCGTAGCGGTCTTGCGGTTCTAGACTGCAGCGCCTTTAACCGCACGGCCACTTCGGCCGGCCAGTACAGACTGAAGTGGCATGGTAAGAACACAACCTGCAAGGACAACCAGTTAGAGATAGCCACAGTTGTGTAAGGAGGGACGAGTTTCACAGCGATTATTTTCAACAAGCTTTGTTACTCGTGAGGCGTAGCGCCGTATACCGATCCTGCCTTGGAGGCAGTTAAGTGGGAGATGCGTCTTAGAGCTGGATAGTGACAGATGGTGACGCGAGACTGGACGCGCACGTAGTTTATGTATCAACGGATAGAGGACAGTATTGGATAGGGGACTGTGGTTTAGTCTCGATTGTGGCCACTAGAGTGCACTAAAGTAATAGAATTTTTTTGATAAACTGTTCTAGTATTTTCATAAAGTTTTATTATGTCTTTTTGTGTATGTAAACTGTTATAAATGTGTTTTAGCAGTATGAATGATGCGTGAGTGTGGTTTGGGGTTAATATGAAGATAATTGTTTAACGAGCAATGTAGTGGGATTTAGTGTGGGAACATTTCGAAGAAGTATGGATGTGGGGAAAGAGGATTTTTATAGAATAGATTTGTAAAGTAAATTTATGGTAAAGGGAAAGTTAATTCAGGTATAAATAACATTAGTAAATAAATTTATCCATAAACAAAACTTCAGCATATTAGATAATTACGTCGGTAAAAAGTGCAGTCGTTAGGTTTGCTATTTTACCATTGGCTATTGATGAAAAGCGCGGAATGACGCGGGAGAATGTTGTTTTGCTATTGGTTGTTGAGTAAACTGACCAATGGTGTAGCAATATTCTTCGCGCGCCTTTCTCTGCTGGTAGGGAAGATTGAATATTCTAGAGAGGAGTCTGAGCCTAGCCATGAAACAGTGCGGACGTGTGTAGTAGAAGTTCCGATGGAAATGATAAGTTGCCGGATCTAGCAGTGTTTCATACATCAAAAGTGTTGTAAAGTGACGGCATAGTTATTCCGATGGGTGCGTAGAAATTTTGGAATTTTTAAGCGAGTTTTGTGACAAGAAAAAGACATAAGTTCTGCATGGCGTATTGAGCAGGTCGGTGGCTAAAAACTGTGACTGCATTAGGTACCGACAGACTTAATATTTAACGATCATTCTCAATCAAAAACAATCCGTATATTTGTAGCTATTACGTTTTCGGGAAATGCAACACCATCAACTTGATAACGTGAGTGAAGGGGACTGTGAGTGACTGTGTTAAGACTAGCACGGGCTTGGCAGTGATACTTGTTCATCTAAGTTTCAGAATATACTAATTAAGGACAAAATTTCCAACCTTTCATTTCGTTTGAAAACTTTCTCCCGAAACGTAGATTAGTGACTTTAATCGCAGCCCGGTTCTCGTCGAAGTTCAGTAGGTATCGCTCGGCTTCCCTACTGATGATCTGCTGAGACAATGTTCACAGTTAGGTGAAGGTTCGTCGTAAAAGGGACGGAAGGATCCGCGCCGCCGCACTCGCAATAGAAAAATGTCGCGAGGAAGACAGTGGTTCATCGAATACTTAATTTGCACCAGGAAAACGTTGACAGATAATGTGATTGCCTTCACCCAATAGTGAAAATTCGTCTGATGGTTGAGTAAGTGATCAAACTACGAGGTTTGATCCTCGAGCAAACCAGCGGAACATTGTGGATTTTACTAGTTCCCATGGTGTCAAAGTGAAAGATGAAAAGGTGAAAAAGTGTAATGAAGTAGTAGATTTTTATTAACTTTTTTCCAGAGATGAAATATTTCAACACATCAGTGAACAAGCAAATATTTTTGTTACACAAACGCCAATGGTCTCCAAACGTTTGAATCTATGTATGCTAGCAAAAAAGGATGAATAAAGTGGTTTTTTTATTGATTTTGTGAACCGCGCGACTGCTACGGTCGCAGGTTCGAATCCTGCCTCGGGCATGGATGTGTGTGATGTCCTTAGGTTAGTTAGGTTTAAGTAGTTCTAAGTTCTAGGGGACTGATGACCACAGCTGTTAAGTTCCATAATGCTCAGAGCCATTTGAACCATTTTATTGATTTTGTGATTAGTGATGAAACTTCCATCCATACATTTGTATTGGTCCAAGGATCCACTGTTTACTCAAACAATCCCGCGAAAGGTAAAGAGTAGAGCTCGTTTCAAAATTCTGTTAAGACTGATACCTTTCTGAGACAGGACAAAGAGTGACGCTTCAGACTTCATGTCAAAAGTGCAGGTCATCATCGAATTTATACTGGCAAACTACTTCATAAAAAAATACCACAGCAACAAATGTTGCGATGAATTTGTGTCAAGATGTATTCGATAAATGCCATACAATACGAACCAATAGCTTGTATACAGCGTAGATTTGGCAACAAATAGCAGAAGATATGCATTTGGTTGGTATTCTCAAATTTGGTTGGAATTCTCAAAGAAGTTCTAACTACCAAATACTGAAAGCGACTGAAAAAAAAAAGAAAACTGGAAAACGTGATACCAAGAGAGGAATTTATCAAACATTGTGACTGAACGAAGTAAGGGAAAAACTATTGTTGATATATCTTATTAGATGAGTACATGTAGCAGTCCATTGAAATAGACGATAAGGTGATATCGAAAGTTAACATTCGATCTTTTTTTGAACAACACTTTTATGAATGTCTTGTATGTATTCCAAGATGTGACGGGGTGGAAAAACGTTGATCACAATATTTCGGAAAGAGTTGGCAGGTGCGCTCAAACGGCATTCACATGAAGGAACAAGTGTCAATACAAAAAGAAGCAAACTCCAGTTAAAAACTAAAGAATGAGAGGACCAAAAAGTGTGCACATATATTTCTGAATGTTGGAAGTAGAGTTGCGCTCTGCCAAAACTACGGTTCAGTGTTTTGGTACAGTACATAAATGACGTATTAAATGGTAGGATACCCTGTAGTGTTGGTAGCATTGGAAGACAAAGAAACACAAACCCATATGTGAGAGAGGAACTTAGAATCGACGACTTCCATTTGTTTTCTTGCTTGTTTTTTTTTGCAGATAATTACAACAGCTTTGGTACCATAGTACCTTACCACAAATTCCAATCAGAGCTAGTTCATTGTGTATTTTACATCCTTACAGAATATAAATTGCATTTCACAAGTAATAAAAATCAGTTAACTGCCTAACTTCTACACTTTTATGTAACCAAAGAAATTCCTTATGATGACAAGTAAAGTTTACGTGCACAAGTATAAAAACATCTATGTAACTATTGTTTTTGTACTCTATGGGACGTTCTTCATCATGAGGAGAGGACAGATCTGAATTTTTTTTCCCCTGTTTCAGGTTACAAATTAGTTTTCGAATAAAACCTGTATTACATCTACATCTACATCAAACTCCTCAAGCCACCTTACGGTGTGTGGCAGAGGGTACTTTCGGTACCACTATCTGATCCCTCCAACCCTGTTCCACTCGCGAATAGTGCGTGGGAAGAATGATTGTCAGTAAGCCCCTGTATCGGCTCTAATTTCTCGAATTTTCTCCTCGTGGTCAGTATGCGAGATGTATGTGGGAGGGGGGGGGAGAATTAAAGATGAATGAAACACGGACATTTTCATTTTTGTTATTTTGTTTATTTTTAAATTACGCACAGGACCATGACTATGTAGGACGAAAATGTTCCGTAGGTTACGTCGCCCTTTACAGATCCTCACTCAGTTTCTAGACGATTCAATTCTCCCGATTTCTACAGTAAGTAGTAAGGTCATCCGAAGACCAGTATCAGTTGCAAAGCGATTTAGAAAAGATTGTTGTATGGTGTGGCAGGTGGCAGTTGACGCCAAATAACGAAAAGTGTGAGGTGATCCACATGAGTTCCAAAAGAAATCCGTTGGAATTCGATTACTCGATAAATCGTACAATTCTCAAGGCTCTCAATTCAACTAAGTACCTGGGTGTTAAAATTACGAACAACTTCAGTTGGAAAGACCACATAGATAATATTGTGGGAAGGCGAGCCAAAGGTTGCGTTTCATTGGCAGGACACTTAGAAGATCCAACAAGTCCACTAAAGAGACAGCTTACACTACACTCGTTCGTCCTCTGTTAGAATATTGCTGCGCGGTGTGGGATCCTTAGCAGGTGGGATTGACGGAGGACATCGAAAGGGTGCAAAAAAGGGCAGCTCGTTTTGTATTATCACGTAATAGGGGAGAGAGTGTGGCAGATATGATACGCGAGTTGGGATGGACGTCATTAAAGCAAAGACGTTTTTCGTCGCGGCGAGATCTATTTACGAAATTTCAGACACCAACTTTCTCTTCCGAATGCGAAAATATTTTGTTGAGCCCAACCTACATAGGTAGGAATGAACATCAAAATAAAATAAGAGAAATGAGAGCTCGAACAAAAAAGTTTAGGTGTTCGTTTTTCCCGCGAGCTGTTCGGGAGTGGAATGGTAGGGAGATAGTATGATTGTGGTTCGATGAACCCTCTGCCAAGCACTTAAATGTGAATTGCAGAGTAATCATGTAGATGCAGATGTAGATGTAGATGTAGAATCTAGTAAGACACTCGTCACATACCTAAACAAACTGATCGATGTGAGGTTAAGTCCGATAGGTATGCAACACTCCTGAAGTACAGGTAACGCGGTTACTGTCTAAAACTGACCTAGGTTACTAGGAAAACTACTGTAGTCTACATTTACTCATGACAGTCTACGACAATCTACGGAAGTTTAACAACTCTAGTTAGAAGTCAAACACAAAATAAATCGGACGCAATTCAACTAGAAAAATAATTAAACAGTTGGTTGCATATTCTAATACGTGCAAATTTAAACCCCATTGTGAAGTGAATGTTTTAATCATCTTCATTAAAATTGCAACATCGGTTTAAAATCATGATGCTGCCGTTCCCATGCTCTGACGTCGTCCAACCGAAAAGCGCCCTGTCTGTCGCCACGGACTGCCTTCTTCCGAACGAAACTTGCAGTGTCAGCTCCAGGGGACTGACAGCGTGGTTAAGGAGTTAAGCAATCCGGATGGGCGGCGTTCGACCTGCAAGAACGTCACGCCGCCGCATTGCAGCACGTGGCACGCGGCTGTAGTCTACATACGATGTCCCTCACCTCAGCGCAGGGACCCTGTGTGGAGAGCCAGGTGTACGCAGCAGCAGAAACACACATCGGCCGCCCCGATAGGGCGCGAGAAGCGGTGTTTAATGATTTACGTTACTGCAGGCAAGCGCTTCGTTACATTAGGCGACAGGAAACGCGCCAAGAAGTAATGTATCCACAAGAAGTGCCGTTGGTCGTAGACACTGTCCAGCTAAGCAGGGGACAGCAGTAGATCCTGAAAAAAGGATCGAAATATGCGTTATGAAGAGGAAGTCTGAAGAGGACTAGACACGGCGTAACAACCTAGAATATTTTACTTTCAGTGAAACGAAACCTTGCAGATTTCCGCAAAGTTATTTTGACAGTTTTCTGTAGTGATACATAATTTCCCCACCAATCTGCCATGAAGACTCCAGCCAAAACATAATCTGCACTACTCCTATCCTATACCCAAATAGACAACACAGAAGAAAATAAAGAACTTACAGACGAAATAAATCAAATCAAAGTCAATAACCACAGGACTAAATTCAACAACAACGCAAAAACATATCTTCGCAAAAACCCACAAAAGATGTTCATCTGCCTTCTAATTTAACTCTCCAACTTCTGTTATAGGACTGATAAAATTCAGTTAGCATGCAGGAAGACAGCACCACTGCGTGCTATGATGACAATCAACTCTATGAAGCACAATGATATGAAAAGCATCATTATCATTACATTGAAATACTACCAATGTATGTGTCAGCTCACGGGTTTCATATACGCTGCTAGCCACTAACAGTCTCAGAGCCACACGGTTCAGAATGAGACAAAATATCTTGCTCCGAAAGCACAATTTAAAAAAAAAATTATGTATAGCTATCCCATACACAGTCGCATAGTGGTGAGAACTAGGGAGGTTGGTCACACTGACAACCTCGTCATTCTGCATTTTTCAGAAAGCGTTGCTGCTAGTGGCCATGCTGTAGGAATAGACTCTCGCAAAACATAACTGAGACAACTTGGCTTGTGAACGCGGATGGAGCTGTCGATATCGCCGCAGAGAAAAACGTAAATCACAAAGAAAAACAGCGTTTCAGAGCTATCATAGCGAATGATCAATGGTTCATATCCTGCAATGCTAATGTAAAATTACAAAAGACTGTTTGCCGTAAAGTGATTGAGATTTTTTGCCTTGAATAATTTCTGACCAATATTTCATTGTCTTTTTAAAAAATAAGTCAGCCATCTTCAGACTATATAAATGTTATAATTTTTAACCACTGTAAACACAAATTGTCATTGCGAGATTCACAATGTCGTATAGAAAAATTGTAGGATCTACAACGTAGAAAAACTGTCTGTACGCTATCGTTAATACACAGGGATGCCAAAAGTCATGGGAAGGGTTCTCGCAATTGAAGATGTGCACATTGAAACTCTCTGTCACATACACAAACGTCCGCATTTCGTGGTCTAGTGGCTGGCGTTGGTGCCTCTGGATCACGCGGTCCCGGACTCGATTCCCAGCCGGGCTGGGGATCTTCTCAGCCCGGGGATTGGATGTTTGTGTTGTCCTCTTCATTGCATCATCATCAGTGGCTAGCTGACGGCGCAGTTGAGCGCCCCACAAACCAAACATGCACAAACCACTGTAAACACAAATTGTCATTGCGAGATTCACAATTTCGTATAGAAAAATTGTAGGATCTACAACGTAGAAAAACTGTCTGTACGTTATAGTTAATACACAGGGATGCCAAAAGTCATGGGAAGGGTTCTCCCAATTGAAGATGTGCCGTGAATGACACCACAGTGTTGTAGCTAGTTGCTACATACGGCGTGTGTGTAGACACAGTGTCTGAATAGCCAGTTACAGCAGGTAAATAGTTAACGGGGCAGCATGTTCTGAGGTTACCGACTTTTAACATGGGGTAATAAACGCTGCAAGGTGCAAAGGGCGTAGCGTATCGAAGATTAACAAGAATTCGTGTTCCCGAGCTGAACAGAGTAGAGGATGGGTTTACAAATGAGCAACACATGTAAACCATCACAATGGACGACCACAGCTGTTCAACGGACGGACATTACACCGCCCATCCAGAAATACATGGTGTGATGGACGTTCTGCTGTGAGCCACACTGCTGTCGAGTTGAATACACTGCATAAGTTACAGCAGTAATGACTGACAACACATCCGGAGCCTACCCCTACTATCGACAGCGCAGTATGTGGAGGATAAGTTAACAAACCACGTAAGGTGGCTATAATTTCGCACCTTACAAGCACTCATCTACATATTTTGCCGTGATTTACAACAGCAATTAGGTGGTATATCCCATATATGAATATTTAAATAAGACTGACATTGTCACGTACACCTTGTAAATAGTTGTTAACGCTTATTGCATGAAAGGTGACGGAGTGTCTTTATTATCAAAATGGCGTAATGAATGATTGCCTACACTAGTAGAGGTTGGAACGCCAGTGGAAATGAAACTCGAGGCGTAACTCAAGCCCTGGGTGGAAAAGCCCGCACAGGTGCGTTGGTCCTGCTTCACACAGGAAGTGCCAAGACGGACGGCGTCGGCGCAATACAGTGGCGGCCGGCCGGCTTGTAGTGACGCTGAGAGGATAACCGGATATCACTTCAGAAACTCTGAAAATCTTGGACGCAGCAGAGAGGAAAGAGGAAGCGTTACCTCAGAAATCGCAGGCTGGGTTATTTCCGAGGGTGTTTACTCTGAGAAGACTACCATTGTATGAGTATAGGTATCTCCTCACAAATTTTCAGCGCTGGACGACGGAATAATCTGTACAGATGGAGAATATTCCGTGGTTTCGAGAATACGATTCACCTTCTGACTAACGAGGGAGGGGAGCCGAGCTTTGCTGGGAAGCCAGCAGTGGAGAGAAGAGGTCTTCTGTTTTGAGCGCCCGGGTTGATGGTCGCTCAGTATCAGCTTTTATTGCTACAGGCGGACTTGCTGTCTTTGCTCTCAGGATATTATATAGTTAGAACGGTTAGGCACTGTACTGCTGCGATACGATTCTGGACTTCGCCTCCAGGTAGGGAGTCGCCTTTGGGTATGCAGCGTTCAGTGACTGAGGGCACGTCTTCTGTCTATACTCACGAAGAGACGTTATCTGAATTCCGTCCTTGTGACTGGGAGTTCGCGTTTCTTGTCTGTAGCACACAGAGAGGAGAAGACAGTGTTAGATTATACTAGTCCTAGTGTTTGAAAGAGTTTTATTTTGTGGCTGGGGTCCTTCCATCGTCGCAGACGTGTACGAGAACCATCACTCCGATGCACTGGGCGCAGTACATACAGTGATATTGCTAACTGCTTCGGCTTATTAGGGCTATAAAGCTAAACAGCTATGTTCGCGTAAATTTTATTTCCACTGAGGTTGCACATCACTGTAGGTCATCTTCGAAAGTAGCGTTTCTAGTGTTTGGTACGTAAGTGATGTCAGTCATCTCGCATGATTTATATTAGATTGCGTAGGGGCGATTTGGGCAGTTGATCAATCATATTAGTTAGGTTAAAAAATTGTTCAAATGGCTCTGAGCACTATTGGACTTAACTTCTGAGGCCATCAGTCCCCTAGAACTTAGAACTACTTCAACCTAACTAACCTAAGGACATCACACACATCCATGCCCGAGGCAGGATTCGAACCTGCGACCGTAGCGGTCGCACGGTTCCAGACTGTACCGCCTAGAACCGCTCGGCCACCCCGGCCGGCTATTAGTTAGGAAATCCATTTGTATCTCTTTATGTCCATTGCACATTGATATATAAACATTTGTAAGTCTATAAAGGGGTTTTAACCTACAATAACTGTATAAGCAGAAATGACATTTATCATTTAGTAGTTACTAGTTTCCTTAATCATTCATTTACGTCTATGTTGTAATTTATATGTTAAAGAGCGAGAACGAGGAGATAATATCACCATTAAGAGATCCTAAGATCTGTTTCAGGGGGCAGTCAAACAGGACCAAATGTTCATTTTCGCGTTCAGTATTTTCCGTTGCGCACGTTTATTTTACACCCGCCTGGAGTAGCATCCTGGAACCACAGCATCGTCAAGGCTGGGACATAGCATCGCCCCGTGGAGGCGGTACATATTTTCTGTTAATTGCAGTGGAAGCAAGATCGTATCCACATTTCAACGTTTTCCGAATGAGTGCCAAAAGGTGGATATGTGCTGCACTATACATCAGACTAAGACATTTCCTGTGAACTGGAGAACTGCGACCGGATCCCCTCTAGGACGTGAGGACAGAATAGTCGCTTCCTGACGCAGGCTTTTTAAGTTATCAACGCTGGGACGAATTGCTTGTCAGGTGTCTTAACTGCGAATTTTTGGGGCAGATGGTGATGATGAATGAGAGTACTGCTTAATATCGTGGTTTTGTTGTCGATTACAATGAGAACAGGACGACAGCTGTTTCACAAAAACAGCCTTTTCCATTGTAATAGAACCGGGGGGATCCGCAAATCTTAGCTACCTCTTCCGATAAACAGATCCTCTGCGACACTGAGGGAAATGCACGCGAGGTACCGTAGTGGCATACTATGGGTTGAGTGTATGCTGTCAAATGTAAGCCCATAAAGAATGTGATATGAGACTGGCACTTGTGTTTGTCATTTTAGTGATTTCTTTGTGTTTCTAACTATTATTTCGTCATACACGTGACTTTTCAATAAATTTAAATATTAAGATGGTCTTCAGAAGAATCATATAATTACATATTCTTCTTAAATAGATTCTTCATTAATTTTTAGAGTGGGTTTTTGAACTAATCTAATAGGGCCCTTATAAACAGCACTATTTTCTTCACAGTTGTTTTTTCGTAAGATATTTTATATATTTTTTATCTTACATATAATATCTCAAAATCTGTCCAAGAAATAAGTGAATGTTTAATCACAGTATCTACTCTTCGAGTTTCAAGTAGATAGAAAGGAAATTCTGCCAACAAAGTAAAAAAAATGTTGTGTTCCACTACACCAAGTCTTCCTGTATCAGTTGCTCTCTACGAGATCAGTTACAGGGCGTACTCTTGACCTGAGTTACATGACGTACCGTATGTGTCTCCTGAAACAGTAAATGCTACTGGGTTCTGTGTATTAACATTACTGTGCTGATACTAAGTAATTTTAATACGTGAACTCTTGCTTTAATTTAAAAAAAAAAAGGGAAAAGACTTTAGTCCCTACGTCTTCTGTTTATTTGCGTTATCACTTCATATCCAAAATGAAATTTAATGGACTAATATTTCAATAAAACTGTTCATAACAAAGAGCTGTCACATTAAGTCCTCATATGTTCGAATGTGTCGACCTAACATCCTGCCTTTGTGTGCCCATAAGCATCAGTTTTGACGCCAAAATTTAAAGACTGTAGGTATAGAAAGATTTACGATTCGTTTAATTCTTAGCAGACTAGCTCCAATGACAAGAGATTCCCTAGAGTGGAAAAGGTTGTGATGAAGAGCCGTGTGAGCTGCCTCGTGTTTTCCGACTGAATACCACCATCACAGTACGAAGCGCCAGGTATTCTATATGCAAGTAAATTCCCACTCGTCTTTGTTAATTATGAAGCAAAAAGTACATTTTTTATTCCTTGCTAGGTGGAATAAAGTAAATGCTTTAGATCTGTAACAAAGATCTGCAACCGACTGTATGTCATTCATCGCCACGTGTAGAGCTCAGATAACGATCGTGGATCCCCAGTTTCTTCTCTACAAGGTCAAAGTAATATGTAATTAGCGAAAGCATGAAACGTGACTCAACATTAGTAACCAACCAAGAGCAGGGTTATGACAAGTGCATTACCCAAAAGAAGCCTCTTATTAATGTTACGCACCCTCCATCCATGAGACTGAAATTGTGAAATGTCTGACAGTTTTCGGACTTGTTAATCATTTAATTATTCTCGTATCAAATTTAATTTTGTTTGACAGTCAAACGAGGTCCCTATACAGGTTGAATGACGTAAAACTTACACTGAAAATATTGCGGAAATGGCAAGCGCTATTGATGTGCGGTTTTCACTGAATGGATGGGCAGTCAGGAGCTCATTTTGTTAGCCAATAAACTGATGTAATAGTACTCAGAAAGTTATTTTTTGTGCCAATATACCCATTTTAAATGTAACAATGCCTATTGATATTAACAAACTAAAAATAGGGAAAATTAGAATGTCAGTGGTGTTGGTTGCAAGATTCAACCTAGTTGCTACGTACTATGTTGCTATGTTCGCTAGCACCGTGTGTGTGTGTGTGTGTGTGTGTGTGTGTGTGTGTGTGTGTGTGTGTGTGTGTTCCTTGAGTGCATTGCGACTTGCTAGACAGTTAGTGTGGGACACTCCAAGTTGTAGGTCGTGAGTGGACAATGGGATTTACCATGGCCGAAAAAACCGACATGCTCATGGTGTATGGAGAGTCTAGGAAGAATACACTTCGTTCTTGTACGGTGTATCCCAATAGACGTGAACCATCTCTGCAATTATTTATCAACATTTTCACCTAGTCGCGTCAAAGTGGTTTTGTATCTCTTCAAAACGGCAACAGAAGGAAAAAAGTGACGACATAAGATGAGAAATTAATGTTCTTGTTTCTGTTGTAGCTGATCCGCCAGTTAGCTCCAATGCAATCGCACGAGGAAGCGGCATGAGTAAGGCAAGTGTCGTACGGATTCTTCGCCGACATTGGTTCCATCCTTATCACATCTTTTTCCATCAGGAGCTCCATTGAAACGATTATGAGAAGCATGTTAATTTCTATACAGGGCATTAAAACATGATACAACACATATATCACGTATCATGTTCAGTGATGAAGGCACATTTACCATTCATAGCCAGGCAAACCGCTGAAACATGCACTATTCATCTGTTGACAATTCTCATTGGCTTCCTCAGGTTGAACTTCAAAGTCCATAGAATGCAAACGCATGGTGTGGGAAAGTGAATCGTCAGCTCATAGGCTTCGGAGACGGAATAAGGAATGCGTACTATTATCGAAGCCTCCTGGCAGCCCATCTTCCACGGATGCTGGAAGACGTTCCTCTGCATTCTAGGAGCAGCTTGTGGTACCAACAAGATGGCTGTCCAGTCCATGGTGCACGAAGCACTACAGAAAGTCTTGTTTCCAAACCGTCGGTTTGGACTCAGAGGACCTGTACCTTGGCCGTCCCATTCCCTTGATTTAAGCCTGCAGGTTTTTTTCTGCTGGGAAAGCTGAAGCACGCTATCTACAAGGACACCCCAACTACACTCGATGATAAGCAACGGCGCATTATTGCAACCTGCTCGGACATCTCCACTGAAATGCTAGCACATGTGCTGGAAGCGTGTATTGTCCCTGCCAGTGGCCTTTTTGAACACAGCCTACGATGGACAGTTGTCTCGTTATTGGTCAGAATCAGCATAACTAGCAGTATGCACTTCCGTTGTTCTTCAGCGTGTGCTACCACAGGTCTTGCACAGACAGAGTGGCGCAAATAAGTGGCCCAGAGAACAGAGTTCCAGGGTGCAGAGAAACACTGCAGAGGAAAGGCAATACAATATTAACCTGACTATAGCAGATATTGAAAGTGACCACCATTCATCTCCTGGCACTTCTGACCCTGGTCAGCAAGTTGTTGAAGGCGGATCGAAGCTGGACTGCTGGAATTACTGCAATCTCATGCGAAATGTTCTGTTGCAGTTCTTGAAGACTATGGGGGTTGTTGCGATGCAACTTAGACTTGAAGGTTCCCCACACAAAGTAATCGCATACTGACAGATCAGGTGACCTGGGTAGCCAGCTAGGGCCTTGAACAGACTGACTTCTGCTAACACCTCCGCCAGGTATGAAGATTATGTAAATGAACTACAAGGTTCGGGCGGCTGTAAGGGCAGTTGCTCCATCCTGTTGGAAGTAACTGTAGGTTTTTTCCTCTTCCAGTCGTTTCCACTCGCCTGGGTCACTTTTATTTGGTCCACCCTGTACAAGTGTCGATGTAGATAGTTTTCAAAATGCGGTATGTCGTAAACGACTCGCACTAGAATCCTGCAACGAACACCACTGACATTCTAATCTACCCTATTTCTACTTTTTTAATGTCAATAGGCATAGTTCTATTTAAAAAAGCGTATATATGCAAAAAACGCTTTCTATGTACTGTTTCAGTGGCTAACAATACGAGCCCCTGACGAGTAACCCATTCTGTGACAACAGCACATCAGTAGCACTTTGCATTTCCGCATTATTTGTGGTACACGTTTTAGATGAAACACCCTGTATAAAAGGTAAATGAAGGCAGAGCTATTCTCGCTTGATTATGGTGTGGAGGAAATTGAATTCAAGGTTTCATTTCGTCACAAACCACCTGCAGTTTGTGTTATAAGATACTCGCTTCTATTCATACTGAAAAGAAACTACAGAAGAATGGCTTGTTTACCGGCAGCTGAAACTACCACTGCCTGTATACCCCTACACACACCTTAGTCCCTCGTACCGTATTCGTGTGATTCCTACGCGAGAGTATGAAGGACACAGCAGACTGTTGTACAGTCTTCCTCGAATATTGGCTCTCTAATTTTACCCAGCGGGGTCTCACTAGAACATCACCTTCCTTCCTACATTCTGTTTTAAGTTACCTAATCACATCTTTTACACTATTTATTGCAATTTTATTGCTGTCGTAAACAGGGTGGTCCATTGACAGTGACCGGGCCAAATATCTCACGAAATAAGCATCAAACGAAAAAACTACAAGGAACGGAACTCGTCTAGCTTGAAGGGGGAAACCAGATGGCGCTATGGTTGGCCCGCTAGATGCCCCTGCCATAGGTCAAACGGATATCAACTGCGTTTTTTTTTAATAGGAACCCCCATTTTTATTACATATTCGTGTAGTGCGTAAAGAAATATGAATGTTTTAGTTGGACCACTTTTTTCGCTTTGTGATAGATGGCGCTTTAATAGTCACAAACGTATAAGTACGTGGTATAACGTAACATTCCACCAGTGCGGACAGTATTTGCTTCGTGATACATTACATGGCTATTGTGGTCAAAATGCCCAGCGGGCGTGTGCTATGTATGCTGCTCGGAATCCTGGACGACATTATCCAAGTGTCGGGACCGTTCGCCGGATAGTTACGTTATTTAAGGAAACAGGAAGTGTTCAGCCACATGTGAAACGTCAACCACGACCTGCAACAAATGATGATGCCCAAGTAGGTGTTTTAGCTGCTGTCGCGGCTAACCCGCACATCAGTAGCAGACAAATTGAGCGAGAAAAGGGAATCTCAAAAACGTCGGTGTTGAGAATGCTACATCAATTTCGATTGCACCCGTACCATATTTCTATGCACCAGGAACTGCATGGCGACGACTTTGAACGTCGTGTACGGTTCTGCCACTGGGCACAAGAGAAATTACGGGACGATGACAGATTTTTTGCACGCGTTCTATTTAGCGACGAAGCGTCATTCACCAACAGCGGTAACGTAAACCGGCATAATATGCACTATTGGGCAACGGAAAATCCACGACGGCTGCGACAAGTGGAACATCAGCGACCTTGGCGGGTTACTGTATGGTGCGGCATTATGGGAGGAAGGATAATTGGCCCCCATTTTATCGATGGCAATCTAAATGGTGCAGTGTATGCTGATTTCCTACGTAATGTTCTACCGATGTTACTACAAGATGTTTCACTGTATGACAGAATGGCGATGTACTTCCAAGATGATGGCTGTCCGGCACATAGCACGCGAGCGGTTGAAGCGGTATTGAATAGCATATTTCATTACAGGTGGATTGGTCGTCGAAGCACCATGGCCTGCGCGTTCTCCGGATCTGACGTCCCCGGATTTCTTTCTGTGGGGAAAGTTGAAGGATATTTGCTATTGTGATCCACTGACAACGCCTGACAACATGCGTCTGCGTATTGTCAATGCATATGCGAACATTACGGAAGGCGAACTAGTCGCTGTTGGCCGGCCGCGGTGGTCTAGCGGTTCTAGGCGCTCAGTCCGGAACCGCGCGACTGCTACGGTCGCAGGTTCGAATCCTGCCTCGGGCATAGATGTGTGTGGTGTACTTAGGTTAGGGAGGTTTAAGTAGTTCTAGGGGACTGATGATCACAGATGTTGAGTCCCATAGTGCACTATGCATTTTTTTTACTCGCTATTGAGAGGAATGTCGTTACACGTATTGCTAAATGTATTGAGGTTGACGGACATCATTTTAAGCATTTATTCCATTAGTGTGGTATTTACAGGTAATCACGCTGTAACAGCATGCATTCTCAGAAATAATAAGTTCACAAAGATACATGTATCACAATGGAACAACCGAAATAAAATGTTCAAACGTACCTACGTTCTGTATTTTAATTTAAAAAAACTACCTGTTACCAACTGTTCATCTAAAATTGTGAGCCATATGTTTGTGATTATTACAGCGCCATCTATCACAAACCGAAAAGTGGTCCAAATAAAACATTCATATTTCTTTACGTACTACACGAATATGTAACAAAAAATGGGGGTTCCTATTAAAAAAAACGCAGTTGATATCAGTTTGAGCTATGGCAGCGCCATCTAGCGGGCCAACCATAGCGCCATCTGGTTTCCCCCTTCAAGCTAGACAAGTTTCGTTCTTTGTAGTTTTTTCGTTTGACGCTTATTTCGTGAGATATTTGGTCCGGTCACGACCAATGGACCACCCTGTATACTTGATGAAGAGTAGGCTGAAGTTTAAGAGATTAGTCAGGAAAAATCAATACCCAAAGATAAGGAAAAGCTCAGTAGGCAGTATAGTTGAAGAGGAATGAACATCTCTAAAAATGATAATCACAGAAGTTAGAAAGGTAAACATAGCTATAAAGAAGGTACCTGTAAAGAAACCATGGTAACAGAAAAAAATATTTCAGTTGGTCGATGAAATAAGGAAGTACAAAAATGTTCCGGGAAATTGAGGAATACAGAAATACAACACGCTGAGGAATAAACCGAACAGGAAGTGCAGGGAAGCTAAGACGAAAAGGCTCCAGGAAAAACGTGAAGAAATCGAAAATGAAATGATTGTCCGGAGGAGTGACTCAACATACAGGAAAGTCAAAACAACCTTCGGTGAAATTAAAAGCAGCCGTGGTAACACTAAGAGCGCAACGGGAATTCCACTGTTAAATGCAGAGAAGAGAGCGGATAGGTAGAAACAGTACATTGGAGGGCTCTATGAGGGGGAAGATTTGTCTGATGTGGTAGAAGAAGAAACAGGAGTCGATTTGGAAGAGATAGAGGATCCTTTATCAGAATCAGAGTTTAAGAGATCTTTGGAGGACTTACGGTCAAATAAGGCAAAAGGGATATTGAACATTCTATCAGAATTTCTAAAATCATTGGGAGAAGTGGTAACAAAGCGACCATTCACGTTGGCGTGTAGAATGTATATACCATCTGACTTTCGGAAAATTATCATTCACACCATTCCGAAGACTCCAAGAGTTGACAAGTGCGAGAATTATCGCACAATAATCTTGACATCTCATGCATTCAAGTTGCTGACAAAAATAATAAACAGAAGAATGGAAAAGAAAATTGAGGAAGTGTTAGATGACGATCAGTTTGGCTTTAGGAAAGGTAAAGGCGTCAGAGAGGTACTTCTGACGTTGCGCAGTTAATGGAAGCAAGACTAAAGACAAATGAAGACACGTTCATAGGATTTGTCGACCTGGAAAAAATTTCGACTGTGTAAAATGGTGTAAGATGTTCGAAAGCCTGAGAAAAATAGGGGTAAGCTATAAGGAGAGACGTGTAATATATGTACAAGAGCCAAGAGGGAAAAATGAGGGTGCATGACCAAGAACGAAGTGATCGGATTAAAAAGGGTGTAAGACAGGGATGTAGTCTTTCGCCCTACTTTGCAACCTGTACATCGAAGAAACAATGATGAAAATAAAAGAAAGTTTCACAAGTGGAATTGAAGTTCAAGGTGAATAGATATTAATGATACGATTCGTTGAAGTCTTTGCTATCCTGAGCGAAAGTGAAGAAGAATTACTTGATCTGCTGAATGGGATGAACAGTGTAATGAGCCGGCCGGAGTGGCCGAGCGGTTAAAGGCGCTACAGTCTGGAACCGCACGACCGCTACGGTCGCAGGTTCGAATCCTGCCTCGGGCATGGATGTTTGTGATGTCCTTAGGTTAGTTAGGTTTCAGTAGTTCTAAGTTCTAGGGGACTTATGACCACAAGCAGTTGAGTCCCATAGTGCTCAGAGCCATTTTTGAACAGTGTAATGAGTACAGAATATGGACTGAAAGTAAAGCAATGAGAAGTAGTAGAAATGAGAACGAAGAGAAAGTCACATCAGGACTGATGGTCACGAAGTAGATGAATTTAAGGAATTCTGCTAACCAAAGACGAGCGGATTAAGGAGGACAGCAAAAGCAAACTAGTACTGACAAAAAGGGCATTTCTGGCCAAGAGAATCGTCTTGTATCAAACATATGCCTTAATTTGAGGAAGCAATTTCGGAGAATGTATGTTTGCAGCACAACAATATGTGGTAGTGAAACTTGGACTGTCGGAAAACCGGAACAGAAAAGAGGGGAAGCATTTGGGACAAATACTGAAAATCAGGTGGACTAAAAAAAGTAAGGAATAAGGGACATTCTGCGCAGAATCGGAGAGGAAAGGAATATATGGAAATCGGTGACCAGAAGGAGGGACACGGTGATAAGACATCTTTTAAGAAATCATGGAATGACTTCCATGGTACTAGAGGAAACTATAGAGGGCAAAAGCTGTAGAGGATTGGAATACATCCGACGAATAATTGAGGACGTAGGCTGCAAGTGCTACTCTGAGATGAAGAGAGGAATTCTTGGCGGGCCGCATCAAATCAGTCAGAAGACTGTTGACTCAAAAAAAATTTTATAATAGTTCCAAATGCTGGCGGAACACTTGAGATTCAGCCTTGAGTGCACTAGCACTAGAACCCTTCCATCGAATCTTTCTTCCGTCCACCTTACCTGTTACACAGATTTTACGTGTTTGTTCAGTTCCATATTGCTTCACTTTCGCCAGTAACATGTAAATGACAAGAAGTGCCTCAGATGTTCGCCACTAGCCTTGTTCTACTCACACTTATCTATCGTTATACCGGTGGGATATTTGCTTCCACTTCTTGCGTGTTTCCCCACGATTGTCCAATGTCGATTTTATCGCTAGACAACCTCACTCTGAGTGTACATATTGAGAGTGCTACAGATTTGGCCAGCAGAGGGAGGAGGTGATAACCACCATGCTTAGCGTCAGTATCTTGCATTACCACGCAAACGTCTCGGAAAAGTCTAGTGGGGGGGGGGGGGGGGGATATGTTGCAGTGGTGGTGGGGATCCGTCTACCGGACGAGGATGTTTAGATCTGTGGACACCTCGCTGCTTTTATAAAGGAAAAGGCTGTTTGTTTGCAGCATGTGTCGTCCTTTTCTCATTGTAATCGATAACACAATCACGATACTACGCTATACCCGCATTTATGATGGTCGACTGTCCCGAAAATTCACAGTTAAGACATCTGGCAAACAAGTCGTCCCAGTTGCCAACTTGAGAAGCGAGCCACACGAGCAAACTGTCCTCACATAGTAGATGGGATCTGATCCCAGTTCTCCTGATCACAGAAGATTTCTCAGTGGCACGTACACTGCAGCCCGTATCTTCGGTGTGGGACGCATTCGGAAAATGTTGAAATAAAGATGAGATGTCGTTTTCTGCAATCATCAGAAAACGTGAAGCGCCTCCAGAGGGCGATCTTGCATCCCAGCCTCAAAGATACTTCCGTTTGTTAATTTATCCTTCACATACTGCGTGGCCGACTGTCAGGATAGACTCCGGATGCGATATCAGTCATCAGCTGCTGTACCCTATGCTATGAACTCAAATCAAATCTGGCACACTGTGGACCGTCCATCACCCCATAAAGCTCTGCATAGGCGATATGACGTCCGTTCAACGAACTGCTGTGGCGATTTGCAGATGTAGTTAATTTGAAGATCCACTTTCAGCTCTGTTCAGCACAGGAACCTGAATTCTTCATCATCCCATGTTCAAAGTCAGTTAATTCAAGACATACTTCGCCATTCATTACATATCTACCTGTAACTGACTGCTCAGATATTGTGTCTACACACATGGCATATGTTGTATCTGGCCGTCACACAGGCTTGTAATTCAAGATACATCATCAAATGGGTGAACCGTCCTCGTGATTTTTGGTAAAACAGTTTGTTCACGATAATGTACAGATAAGTGGTTAGTATACTGCACTCGCATTCATGAGGATGGCAGTTCAATCCTGTGTCCGACCATCCAGTTTAGGTTTTCTGCAGTTTTTCTACGCCGCTCCAGACAAATGCGAATGTTTTTTTTTTTTAATGGATAGATACTTTTTGAGTGTTGTAGGTGCTGCCATCCAAGTACGAGACGTTACGAACCTCGCAATGCGGATCTGAGTTTACGATGGTGTGTATATGTGGTAGAGAATTTTAATGTGAGAGTATGAGAAAATAATATTTTTTATAATCTGGAGATGTATATCTAGTTTTTAAGAAAGGCAAACAAAAGTATTTGTCAGGGGTTAGTCAAGGCACAAATCTCAACCGCTTTATGGCAAACGGTCCTTCGTAATTTTACATTAGCGTTGCAGGAAATGAAGCACTGATTATTCGTTATGACGACTTTAAAACGCTATTTTTCTCTGTGATTTATGTTTTTATCTCCGTCGGTGTCTACAGCTTTATCAGCCATCACAAGCCACATTGTCTAACAAGTGGAGGTTCTTGGGTTTAGTTGTTGCGAGGTATGTTGCCAGTGAGTCTTTTACGTGGTGGTCAATAGAAGCAACACTTTCTGGGAAATGCAGAATAACGAGGCTGCCAATGCACCCGATCTCCATAACTGTCACCACGCTGCAACTGTGCATGGAGTCGCTATAAAAGAAATTTTTATAATTTGCTAGTAGAGCAAGATTTTTTATCTTATTCCGAACCGTGTAGCTCCAAAACTGTTAGTGGCTAGCAGCGTATATGAAATCTCTGAACTGAGTCATGTGTTGGTAGTAATTCTCTGTCAATGACATTGGAGCTTGCGGAACATTGTGCTTCAGTATGTTTACTGTGATCATAGCGCGGATTCCTCTCTTCCTCCATGTCAACTGAAGTGTATCAGAAAGTGAAGAGATGAGTTGATAGGGGGACGAACATCTTTTTTGGGTCTTTACAGAGATGGAATGTCTTTGTACCTTTATTGCCGAGTTTTTGCTCGTGGCTATTGATTTTCTTTTACTGTATTTCGTCTGTTAGCGTTTTTTCGTCTTCTGTGTTGCTTGTTTGGGTATGTAGGAGAGGTGTAACTAAGACTGTATGTTTTGCCCCAAGCCTTCGTAGCAAATTATGGAATAATCATGTTTTTCTATCTACAGCTCCCTAAATATGTTGTCTTTCCTTAAGTCTGCAAGCTCCCGTTTCATTAAAGGTAAAATACAGGGTGTCCCAAATAGAATGACCCGATTTTGAATAGAATTATTTATTAGGAAGAAGGGCTTAACACCAACAAACTTAATACCAAATTACTCACAAAAGACAGAAGTTTAAAAAAATCCATCATAAATGTTCAATATGACCTCCACTGTCTGCACGGGCGACATGTAGCCAATAGCCGAATTCATCCCAAACTGAGCGTAAGGTGTCTTCTGTGACTGAAGCTACAGCAACTGATATTCTGGTTTTTAGTTCATCAATGTCACGAGGTAAGGGAGGAACATAAACACATTGCTTAGATATCCCCACAGGAAGAAATCACATGGTGTTAAGTAAGGGGACCTAGGAGGCGAAGAGTGTTAGTCTGGTCTCGCAGTCCTGTACACCCTATCCAACGTTGTTGTTAGGCACGTTGTAGTGCCAGTACGGTGGTGCTCCATCTTGCTGACAGATGAAATTGTCAGAGTCCAGTTGTGGGAATAACCAGTTCCGAAGCATTGCAAGATATGATTGTCGTGTTACGATTTCTCCCTCAAAAAAGTAGGGTCCATAAACCTTGCTTTGTGAAACAGCACAAAAAACATTTACTTTTGGTGAATCACGTTCGTTTTCAATTGTTTCATCAGGATTTTTGAGCCCCCAATAAACACACATAATGACGGTGAACCTCACCGGCGCGGGATTAGCTGAGCGGTCTGAGGCGCTGCAGTCATGGACTGTGCGGCTGGCCCCGGCGGAGGTTCGAGTCCTCCCTCGGGCATAGGTGTGTGTGTTTGTCCTTAGGATAATTTAGGTTAAGTAGTGTGTAAGCTTAGGGAGTGATGACGTTAGCAGTTAAGTCCCATAAGATTTCACACACATTTGAACACATTTTTTGAACCTCACCGCTAATATGGAAAGTTGCCTCATCGCTGAATATCAACCATTACATACAAGTGTCTTCTTCCATGTCCTCTTGCATAGAATTGCTGAACTCCACTCGCTTCACTTTGTCGGTATCTCGAAGAGCTTGTACCAGTTGTAATCGGTACGGTTTGAGGGCTAAATGACGCCGTAACACACGCCACACTGTCATGCGCGGTAACGCAAGTTCTCGGCTAGCACTACGCGTAGGCTTGTGGGGGCTCTGCTCAAATGCTCGTTGGATTTGTTCCACTGTTTGTTCATGAACGCGTGGCCGGCCGGGACTTTCGCCTTTACAGAGACATGATAGTGGTTTAGCACGAAATCGAATATGAAACGCCCGCTGAACTGCGATCACTGATTGAGTACGACTAAATTCAATAACACAATACGCTTTCTGTTGGGCGAACGCCATACTGCGCGAGACTGGCTGCACGCTCCAGGTCAGCACTCGTAGCGACATCTAGCGGATTTTTTCTGAAACTCTAGACCATGCCGATTACATCTAGCGCTGTTTCATTTACCTAGTGACATTTGTCTCAATATTATTACAAGTTAAAATCGGGTCATTCTTTTTGGGACACCCTGTATTCTAGATTGCTTAGCTGCAGCATGTTACACTTCTAATTTCTTCTTCACATTCGATGTTTAGATTTTCTACAGGATCTTCCGGTGCCTCTGGTTAGCTGGACACTGTCTACGGCCAGTGTTGCTTGTTGTGCTTACATTACTTTGTAACGGTTGTCTGGTGTGGTGTAAATCATTAAGAACGGCTCCTCGCAGTCCATGCGTCCTTCTGTTGCGCATAAATCTGGCAGTCTCCTCATAGAACCTGCGGTGGGGTGAGGGGCATCGTCTGACGACCAAACGTGTCGATTTCACGACGGACCCCACACTCGAGCGTGTGGCGCGGCGCTCTTGTCTGTCGAACGGAGCTCATTGAATTGTTTATGTACCACTGTCTAATAATACATCGTTGCTCCTGCTTCATTGTCAGCTTTGCAATGAAATAAGGCGTCCCTATTACCGCAGCTGCAATATCATCATTTAAATAATACGATGCAGTCAACCTTTTTGACTAACCTGCCAGGTTAGTCAAGAGCGCTAATGCGCTGCTTCCTGGACTCGGGTAGGCGCGCAGGCCCCGGCTCGAATACGCCCGGTGGCTTAACTACGGAGGCCGGTGTGCCGGCCAGCCTGGATGTGGTTTTTAGGCGGTTTTCCACATCCAGCTAGGTGAATACTGGGCTGGTCCCCACGTTCCGCCTCAGTTACACAGCTTGCAGACATCTGAACACATTCGCACAATTTCATGGATTACACTTGACACATTCAGTTGGGGTACACCAATTCCGTCCCAGGGGGTACGGGGTGGCGGCAGGAAGGGCATCCGGCCACCCACTTAAATTAACCTTGCCAATTCCGATTAACCATGCTGACCCTGCGTCATTGCGGGAAAAAGGCACAAGCAAAAGAAAGAAAGATAGTGAACCTGTTTGACTATTATTGGTGAAAGGACAGTTCAAGGTTTGAAGAGTTGTGGCAGCAGAATGGAGATGCCAGAGAAGGATGGTAGGAGGAAGGCGAGTGACTGCCAAATATTTTGTTTACATGTACATCCCCTTCTTTGGTGACTACCGCTTCACTATTTCTACATTGATTTTATTGTAATGGGGAGGGGGAGAGGAGGAGGAGGAAGGGGGGACCTATAGAGATGCGCGAGACCTTGGCCAATGACCTAAGTGTCGACTTCATTTGTGCGTGAAGGACACTATTAGCATGAAGTGTGCAGTTGGTTTGGAATAATATTCATGTACTCCACAGCCGTCATGGAGCCTTCGGTTACTACCACAGGCCCAGGTGAATGTCCCCCATAGCATAACACTGCCCCCTGCGCCTGCTTATGTGGCACGATATTTGCTTCGAGCAGCCGGTTACCTTAAATGACAGATTGTTCTGACACGACCAGCGACATGATGTAACAAGAAACGTCCGACCAGACATCAGGTTTCCATTGATTTGTGGTTCAGTCGCCACGATCCCGTGTCCGCGGCAATCGTAATTGACGATGTTGTTAGGTCGCTCGTCTGCTGCGCTGCTCCATCTTCAAGAGTGTGTGCCGAGTGATGTGCTTGTGTCCTCACATTTAATGTACTCTGCCGTCAGACTTGCCACTGATCGTCGCCTATCGTGCTTTACAAAACGAGCAAACTTCCGGCCTTCACATTCTGTGATGACGCATGTACGTCCCACACAAAGTCGCCTACTCTCGGTTTTACTGTCTTTCATCCATTTACGCAGATGGTTCCGACAGTAGCACTCGAAACGTCCCGCCAAAAACTATGATTGGTGGCACCGAGAGGAGCCGCCGTTAACTCACACGAAGATGACGGTGGAGCGGCCCGGCTGCAGGGGCTCCCCCGTGGAGCAGTGGTCGTCTCGCAGCTCCGCGCGCAGTTGCATGCGCATGCGCGGGCCTGCGACCCTGAATGCTGCATCCAGGGCGCGCTGCACCTGCCGCGGCGAGCACGAGGCGGGCACGCACACCGCCCACCAGCCCTTGTCCCGGCGGATCTTCATCTGGTCGCCCGCGAACTGCAACCACAAAAAATGGTTCAAATGGCTCTGAGCACTATGGGACTTAACATCTGCGGTCATCAGTCCCCTAGAACTTAGAACTACTTAAACCTAACTAACCTAAGGACATCACACACATCCATGCCCGAGGCAGGATTCGAACCTGCGACCGTAGCAGTCTCGCGGTTCCGGACTGAGCGCCTAGAACCGCTAGACCACCGCGGCCGGCGAACTGCAACCACGGTCGTTTCGTTTAACAACCACACTGACGGAAGAAAATCGCAACACCGAAAAATAATTAATTCAAAGTAATGAAATTTCACAATACATGTGTCTAGGTAACATATTTAAGTGATTACACAATCACAGGTTGATGTAACCGCAAGATAACCCATTGCAAATGCGGCATGCTAGTACATTAACAACTGGTGTAACCTCCAGAACGTTGAGTGCAGCCGCGCGGGATTAGCCGAGCAGTCTCTGGCGCTGCAGTCATGGACTGTGCGGCTGGTCCCAGCGGAGGTTCGAGTCCTACCTCGGGCATGGGTGTGTGTGTTTGTCCTTAGGAAAATTTAGGTTAAGTAGTGTATAAGCATAGGGACTGACGACCTTAGCAGTTAAGTCCCATAAGATTGCACACAGTTTCAAAAAATGGCTCTGAGCACTATGCGACATAACTTCTGAGGTCATCAGTCGCCTAGAACTTAGAACTAATTAAACCTAACTAACCTAAGGACATCACACACATCCATGCCCGAGGCAGGATTCGAACCTGCGACCGTAGCGGTCACGCGGTTCCACACTGAAGCGCGTAGAACCGCACGGCCACACCGACCGGCGCACACAGTTTTTTTTTTTTTTTTTTTTTTTTTTTTTTTTTGAGGGCAAGGTGCAGATGTGAATGTGGGATGGAGGTCCATACCTGTTGCACTCGATCGGTCAATACAGAGACGGCAATGCTGATGGTGGATAACGCTGGAGTCGTCGTCCGATGATGTCCCATATGTGCTCCATTGGAGACAGATCTGGTGATTGCCGGCCAGTGTGGCCGAGCGGTTCTAGGCGCTTCAGTCTGGAACCGCGCGACCGTTACGTTCACAGGTTCGAGTCCTGCCTCGAGCATGGATGTGGGTGATGTCCTTAGGTTACTAATGTTTAAGTAGTTCTAAGTTCTAGGAGACTGATGACCTAAGATGTTAAGTCCCATAGTGCTCAGAGCCATTCTGAAGATCTGGTGATCGAGTAGGGCAAGGCAACATATCGACACTTCGTAGAACATGTTGGGTTACAACGGAGGTATGTGTGCGAGCATCATCCTGTTGGAAAATACGCTTGGCATTATGTTCATGAATGGCACCACCACACGTAGAATCACCAGATTGACGTAGAAATTTGCAGTCACGGCGCGTGGGACAAACACAAGAGTGCTCCTGCTGTCATACGAAATGGAACCCTAGGCAGGTGCAGGTCCTGTGTCTCTAGCGTGCAGACAGATTGGTTCTCAAACCCCTATTGTCCTCCTCATAATCAACACACGGCCATCACTGGCACCGAGGCAGAACTGGCTTTCATCAGAAAACACAACAGACCTATACCCTGGCCTCAAAGTCGCAAATGGACCTTGTTTGGGGACAGTGGAATGCACGCTACACGCGTCAGGCCAGGAGCTGTCCTTGAAGTAACCGATTTGTAACAGTTCGTTGTGTCACTGTGGTACCAACTGCTGCTCAGATTGCTGCTGCAGATGCATTGTGATGCACTAGAACCATACGGCGAATACGATGGTCATCCTTCTCGGTAGCAGCACGTCTTCTTGCGACCGTACTGTAAACTGTCATGACCACCGCTCCCAACAGTCATGTACAGTGGTTTAATTCGTTCCAAGCCTTTCTGCAATATCGCACAAGAAAGAGCACCTTCTGGTTGTCCTACACTACTGGCCATTAAAATTGCTACACCACGAAGATGACGTGCTACAGACGCTAAATTTAGCCGACAGGAAGAAGCTGCTGTGATATGCAAATGATTAGCTTTTCAGGGCATTCACACAAGGTTGGCGCCGATGGCGACACCTACAACGTGCTGACATGAGGAAAGTTGCCAACCGATTTCTCATACACAAACAGCAGTTGACCGGCGTTGCCTGGTGAAACGATGTTGTGATGCCTCGTGTAAGGAGGAGAAATGCGTACCATCGCGTTTCCGACTTTGATAAAGGTCGGATTGTAGCTTATCGCGATTGTGGTTTATCGTATCGCAACATTGCTGCTCGCATTGGTCGAGATCCAATGACTGTTAGCAGAATATGGAATCGGTGGATTCAGGAGGGTAATACGGAACGCCGTGCACGGCTTCGTATCATTAGCAGTCGAGATGACAGGCATCTTATCCGCATGGCTGTAACGGATCGTGCAGTCACGTCTCGATCCCTGAGTCAACAGATAGGGACGTTTGCAAGACAACAACCATCTGCACGAACAGTTCGACGACGTTTGAAGCAGTATGGACTATCAGTCGGGGACCATGGCTGCAGTTACCCTTGACGCTGCATCACAGACATGATCTCCTGCGGTGGTGTACCCAACCACGAACCTGGGTGCACGAATGCCAAAACGTCTTTTTTTTCTGATGAATCCATGTTCTGTTTACAGCAACATGATGGTCGCATCCGTGTTTGGCGACATCGCGGTGAACGCATATTGGGTGCGTCTATTCGTTATCGCCATACTGGCGTATCACCCGGCGTGATGGTATGGGGTGCCATTGGTTACACGTCTCGGTCACCTCTTTTTCGCATTGACGGCACTTCGAACAGTGGCCGTTACATTTCAGATGTGTTACGACCCGTGGCTCTACCCTTCATTCGGTCCCTGCGAAACCCTACATTTCAGCAGGATAATGCACGACCGCGTGTTGCAGGTCCTGTACGGGCCTTTCTGGATACAGAAAATGTTCGACTGCTGCCCTGGCCAGCACATTCTCCTGATCTCTCACCAATTGAAAACGTCTGGTCAACGGTGGCCGAGCAACTGGCTCGTCACAATACGCCAGTCACTACTCTTGTTGAACTGTGGTATCGTGTTGAAGCTGCATGGGCAGCTGTACCCGTACACGCCATCCAAGCTCTGTTTGACTCAATGCCCAGGCGTATCAAGGTCGTTATTACGGCCAGAGGTGGTTGTTCTGGGTACCGATTTCTCAGGATCTATGCACCCAAATTGCGTGAAAATGTAATCATATGTCAGTTATAGTATAATACACTCCTGGAAATTGAAATAAGAACACCGTGAATTCATTGTCCCAGGAAGGGGAAACTTTATTGACACATTCCTGGGGTCAGATACATCACATGATCACACTGACAGAACCACAGGCACATAGACACAGGCAACAGAGCATGCACAATGTCGGCACTAGTACAGTGTATATCCACCTTTCGCAGCAATGCAGGCTGCTATTCTCCCATGGAGACGATCGTAGAGATGCTGGATGTAGTCCTGTGGAACGGCTTGCCATGCCATTTCCACCTGGCGCCTCAGTTGGACCAGCGTTCGCGCTGGACGTGCAGACCGCGTGAGACGACGCTTCATCCAGTCCCAAACATGCTCAATGGGGGACAGATCCGGAGATCTAGCTGGCCAGGGTAGTTGACTTACACCTTCTAGAGCACGTTGGGTGGCACGGGATACATGCGGACGTGCATTGTCTTGTTGGAACAGCAAGTTCCCTTGCCGGCCTAGGAATGGTATAACGATGGGTTCGATGACGGTTTGGATGTACCGTGCACTATTCAGTGTCCCCTCGACGATCACCAGTGGTGTACGGCCAGTGTAGGAGATCGCTCCCCACACCATGATGCCGGGTGTTGGCCCTGTGTGCCTTGGTCGTATGCAGTCCTGATTGTGGCGCTCACCTGCACGGCGCCAAACACGCATACGACCATCATTGGCACCAAGGCAGAAGCGACTCTCATCGCTGAAGACGACACGTCTCCATTCGTCCCTCCATTCACGCCTGTCGCGACACCACTGGAGGCGGGCTGCAAGATGTTGGGGCGTGAGCGGAAGACGGCCTAACGGTGTGCGGGACCGTAGCCCAGCTTCATGGAGACGGTTGCGAATGGTCCTCGCCGATACCCCAGGAGCAACAGTGTCCCTAATTTGCTGAGAAGTGGCGGTGCGATCCCCTACGGCACTGCGTAGGATCCTACGGTCTTGGCGTGCATCCGTGCGTCGCTGCGGTCCGGTCCCAGGTCGACGGGCACGTGCACCTTCCGCCGACCACTGGCGACAACATCGATGTACTGTGGAGACCTCACGCCCCACGTGTTGAGCAATTCGGCGGTACGTCCACCCGGCCTCCCGCATGCCCACTATACGCCCTCGCTCAAAGTCCGTCAACTGCACATACGGTTCACGTCCACGCTGTCGCGGCATGCTACCAGTGTTAAAGACTGCGATGGAGCTCCGTATGCCACGGCAAACTGGCTGACACTGACGGCGGCGGTGCACAAATGCTGCGCAGCTAGCGCCATTCGACGGCCAACACCGCGGTTCCTGGTGTGTCCGCTGTGCCGTGCGTGTGATCATTGCTTGTACAGCCCTCTCGCAGTGTCCGGAGCAAGTATGGTGGGTCTGACACACCGGTGTCAATGTGTTCTTTTTTCCATTTCCAGGAGTGTATATTTGTCCAATGAATACCCGTTTATTATCTGCATTTCTTCTTGGTGTAGCAATTTTAATGGCCAGTAATGTATTACACTGCCTAATTCGAACTCAGTGAGGTGTCGACAATGGCGTCTTGTCTTGTTGAGTCATATCAATTCACCACATGCGATATCAAAGCTAGCTAAAAAGCTCACGACCGTTACAGCGTGTATTTGAAGCGAACTTGATTTGAATCCTCATAGTGATGCTACTAGCGCCGCTCTTATGTGCCTGGCACGAAATCTGAATGGACATCATCTTCCAGTAGTAGAAGTACGTCTACCAGTTTTCATTTATATGGCACAACTCCCTCCTGGTGTTGCGATTTTGTTTCGTTTCTGTATTCCGCCCATGACTACAATTTCAGGGCTGTTACTTTTAATAAGATAGAAACAGGTTTATGCATTCACTTGTTTATTATTCCTTTAGATATTTAGACGCCTCTTGCCATCATCTCTACACAGAAAATTATGAAAATTACATCTATGGTTAGCAAGGGACATGTACGTTGATTACCATTAGACAACCAACTGGGCAACAGGTTTTATGCTCCTGAATTTAGCGCTGGAGAGTGCAGAAATCAGAGAAGGGTGTGTGTTCCACATTATGTCAATAAATCTAACATGAACAGCACATCATGCTGTCTACATTACAAACAGGCTTCGAATTGCGTACCTCCAATGTCACTGCAGAGCGTACATAGGTGGTACTGAGCCTCACACATACGAGTCATTACATGCAGTTGTTGAGAGTTGGCAATACTCTCTTAGCATGTAAAGGTTGGCTACAGCGCGCATACACAAGCTCTGGAATCTAAGATATTGTTGTCGCGCGTCGCAGCACACGGATTAACTAGTGGCAGTTTGGAAGCCAGTGTAGGAGCCCGCCTGCTGTGGTGAGCACGTGTGTTGGGCGAGGGGTCGTCCCCGAGCTGCCGTACTGCCGTGTCCGCCAGCAGCGACACAGGATTTGGTATTTAGTTGATATTTTTTATAATTTGCAGCGCGCTTATTAATTTAAAGAAAAGGGTTTGTGCATGTGCGTAGCAGCAGACGGTAATTTTGATAATGATAGGAGTTGAATTCTTAAGGGGAAACCATTGTTAGATTAAGTATTGATTTTTGTCATTGATTTCTTTTGTAATTGTCAGGGAATTGTTTCACTATTTATTCAATTGAGAAGTATTTCAGTCTGTCGCAAGAGTTTGATTAATTTCTAATATTGCTTTAATGCCACTGGAGGCAGATTTACAAACGAATTGATTGTTCAAAGAGCTTCTAGCGTTTTGTTAATTGAGTGAGAAAGAATCGCTTTCAGGATATAGTTTTTTGTTTGGGTTATCATTTATCGAGTTCCGATTGGACCAAACCCTTTCTCTTGAATTATATGTAGTTGTAGTAAGCAGCAGCAACCGCAGCAACAGCAGGAGCCGCCATACAGAACATGCATTGCACTCAGCATGAATAATAGGTTTTTTTATGTTTTTGTTAAATAATGGAATGCAGCAGATCAAGCAATGGCAGCAGAAAGACCAAGTAAGTTATTTGTTGCGCACAGGACCAATAAAAAAAGTATATAAATTTTGGCGATATCTGTAATAGTAAAGTTAACAAGAGTACAAGCACGAGATTTTCAGTAGAAAACACGAGATAAGAAGATAGAGTTCGCAACTTTCACCTGGCGACCCTGCCAGGATACGTTTTTTTTGGATGAGTCGTAGTTAGATATGCTTCGTCTTTCTACCGCCAACTGGAAGCTTACATAACAGTAATCATTAGTGGAGGCACAGCATTTTGATCGCTTGCCCACTGCTTTGCATTAACACAAAATTTTATTTCAGCAGTTTTGTCTTTGAATTTGTTGGTGCATCGTGTAATAGTTAATTGAACAGTGGAATTTTTAGGATAGTGGTGTATTTTAGTGACATGTTTTCGTTCGTATTGCGACAATGAGGACGGGAGCACAAAAGGAAATGGAAAATAATGCAGTTGCTACTGCAAACCCGAACATAGATACGGTTGCGAACATGAATGTAGGAGCAGTTTCAAACGCAGTTTCCGAAAATTCGGAACAGAGAGTGGAAAATTGTTTTGAGAATAGTGAGATCCGGGAATTTTCTAACAATACTGCGGAGAATCGGAATGTAGGCGGTCATTTGCCAACAATGTGTGATGAACAACTGTGTGCTACACGCAACTTAGGACATGACAATACAGTGACGCAAACAGAACGCATTATGAGAAATACCAACGTTGCTTCCGCCTCAAAAGTGCAGAGTAATTTTGTTTTCCCCACTTTTGGTGGAAATTCAGGTCTGGTTGCCACTCCGATAGAGCGGAGTAATTTTGCCTTTCCTCCAGTTAGTGGAAATGCAGGTACTGCTTCTGCTTTAACAGAGAAGAGTAACGTTGTACTCCCTGCCCCCAGTAATGATGTTTTACAATTATTACTGAGTAAACTCACTGAATTTAATGACAGACAGGACAGTAAACTCACTGAATTTAAGAGTAAACTCACTGAATTTAATGACAATAATGCAAAGAATTTCAAATCGCTTCAGAACGAAATTAACGAGAATCTCACATTGTTTCAGGGTGAGGTGAATGACAATTTAAATAGTAAATTTGAAGAAATGACCAGTCAGTTGAAAAGTCAGCTATGTGAAGAATTCAAATCAGATATTAATAATCTTGTATCCCGACTTGATCACGTACAAAATGTTGATATTGTTGATGTGAAACGACAGACGTCACAACAAGAACTGCAAGTAGAGGAATTAGCGAAAAATGTTGAGTCATTGCAATTACAGACCACCAATGAAGTTTCAAAGATAGAAACTCAATTAACGACAGTAGCTAAACAGGTAGATGAATTATCCATGAAAGTGACGGAACTAAGTAGCGGGTTAGATACGAGGTCAGATGACACTCAGCCAGTGCCGATCGCGGATACTGCAGAATTTCAGTCTCTGCAACTTTTTAAACAAGTGCAGATGACAATTAATCAGCAAAACAAACGTGACGTGAAAAATATACAGGAACAGCTTGCCAGCATCGAAGAAAAGATCGATCGTATCAGTGACACGGGTAGATCCGATAATTATAAAATTGGTAACGACAATGAGCGCATTAATTATGGAAATGCCGACGACTTTTCTCGTGGATATGACACGTTTGCGGGACTTAATGAAGGAAACGTGAGTCATGCTGTAAAAGAAAACTCATTCGCTAAGAAAAATGACGAGTTTGACTATAATCATTTTCTCACAGTTAGGAAATTTAAAATTTTTTTGAATGCTAGTCACGAAATCCACCCTCAAGAGTGGTTACAACAATTTGACTATTCTTTACCACCAACATGGCCAATTGGCCCAAACTGGAATTCATTTGCAGTTATGTTGAAGGAGATCTTGCAACAAGAATGCACTCAATAGTACGTGAATGTCACACATATGGTGATTTTTCTCACCATTATTATCTGCTTACTGGTCAAAGACTACACAAGATCGTGTAAAATATTACATCATTATGATGCAAAGTTATGAACAGCCGAAATTTTCTATTCCATTGCAATATTTTGGAAACATGATGCGCATGAACGAATCCGTACAGTCAGTCGGAATTAATTCGTATCTGTTTGACAAAACTGCCGATCAGATTACGCTACATAATTTTGGCAGGTAGGTGCAAAGATGACTCAGAGGTATTCCAAGCTCTTTTGCAAGAATTAGAATTTGACAACTATGAAAACACACAGAGAGATAATAGTAATCAGTATTGGGAAAATAATAATCCGCGGCGTGACCGTAAACGCACATGGAACTCGGACGAACCTCACGCGTACAGGGCGGAAGAAGATAAGCGTGATATGCGGCATCAACCGTATAACAAGGATCATAGACGCCAGTGAAATGATTTTTATGATCATAGGAACTCTCAGTACAGTAATAGAGATCGCGGACAGCGAGAGCAAAGGCATTATGGAAATGAAAATTATTTTAGAAGGAATGGTCGTGGTAGAGCCAACCGAAATCGGCGCGGACACGCAAATTACAATTCGGAACGCGGTGCTCATGCAGAATACAGAGCATCGAGCCCACGTGATAATTACGGTCATAACAATTATGAGAACCAAAACTGTTATGATGAGGGGACAAATCAAAATTGACAGGATCGCAGATATTCCAACTTAGAGTGTGGGGACAATGTAGAAATCAGACCACCCAACCCAAGCAATAATTCGCGGCAATACGAGTCGGCACAACAATGACTAGCAACAAGGACTACAAACGAACCGTTTGTAGCGGCGGAAAGCCGACACACAAATTATGTTAACTTTGTTGGACTGGAGGACTTTAGAGACACATTATTACAAGAAAATGATAACAGTGAAATTATGTATGCTCATCCAATTACAAAAATCTCGGTAGGAAATATTCTACTTTCAGCTGTACTTGATTCTGGCAGCCCTGTGAATGTAATTAGCGAGACAATGTTTAAGAAGTGTGAACAGGCATCTGTTTGTCCAACCTTGCCATTATTAAAGACCAAATTAAAGGGAGTCGTTCAAGGAAGGAGTGTAGACGTACGCAATCAGACTTCTTTAGTTTTCAGGTCTCCAGAACACGAGTTTTCTGCAAATTTCTTAGTAGTCCCTCTTTTATCAACAGAAATGGGTGTGGAATTCCTACGTGAATATACAGCAATGCTAAACTTTTGTAATGCTGAAGTCATGTTACGAGTAAATCAAATGCTAGTTAGGCTTAAATTTCAAGGATGGTTAACAAAGGAGGATGAGGAGGTGTTTTATCTGCATTTTCTCTTTCCACTTGAGGCAAAACAATCAATGAATTTGTCTAATAGTTGCACAGATAACATCACTACGTTTTACTGTGAAACAGAACAACCCATTAGTACAGAACAATTAACTAAAAGGAAAGTTTACCGAGACGAAGTAGATCCTAATGCAGGCACTGATGAGTTATTTGAAATATTACAAACAAATTGTGAAGTTTTTTCTCACAAGACAGGAACAATAAGTAACTTTCTTTATGAATTCAAGGTCAAGGAACATAATAAATTTTTTGTACCACCATACGTCATCCCACTGACATACAGAGACAAAGTCAAACAGGAAATACAATCCATGTTAGAGCAGGGAATCATCGAACCTGCTGTGGGTTCATATAACAGCCCCATTACACGTGGTTAAGAAAAGGGATAATTCCATTAGACTGGTTCTTGATTCCAGACAAATTAACTCAGTAATCCAACCTGAAACCGATAGACCACAGACACTAGATGAACTATTGCAAAAACACCATATAGTGGTAGGATAGCATTGCAGAAGATCAAGAAAGCTGCAGACAGAAGAAAGAAGCTGCATAATCCACGAGTCAACGTCAAGAATTTACAGGTAGGTCAAAAAAGTATTACTTAGCTCACATCGACTATCTCATAAGGGAAAATATTTAAGTAGGAAGTTTTTCTTGGTGTATGAAGGACCCTTCCGTATACGACGCATTGCACACACAAACGCTGTGGAACTTGAGACTATAGGAACACACAAATCGCGAGGTCTTCATCATTTATCACACATTACAATTTTCAAGGAATAAGGCCCTAGGGGGTTTACTGATCTTTAGTAAATATATGTTTGGCAAGCATAGGTGCCCCAACCGTTACAGTATATTCTTCCGATTTTAGTTTTCAGTACTGTTTCATAATCTTTGACTAACCTGTTTATCTATTAATCTTTTACTATCAATCTACCCTGTGTGAAAGACCAGGAACGAATGATTATGAATGATTTGTATTGCTTGAGAGAATGAGAACTTTGCAAAGGACATTTCTGACGAGAGGATTATGCCAGCTGCTGGCATCTTGCGATTGTTCACTGAAAGAATGAAATTTTCGTGACTTATTTGAAGGAAAGTGCAAGAAATAACTATGTACGTTTTTAGGGAGAAATAACATGAAATAACAGAAACTCTTGACATTATCTTCCGGTAAAATATAGTGTATAAGTGGCTCTAAATTGAGAAGGTATATTTGATGGGTAATAGTATAATTACGAAACCTTCGAACTGACACTTGTTCTGATTTATGAGGTAGTTTGAAGAGTGATGATTAGTGTGACACAATGAGGGAGCACTTTGCAGACATTTATAGAACAAGAGAAGGCAAGAAAGATACACTTCTAAACGCAGAAACCCACAAAGGTATTCTATGAAGGAAGATATAGATTATACACATTTGTGTAAAATTTAAGTCACAGCAATGTTAAGGTAGAGTACACACTTACTTAAAATCTAAGTCACAGTAAAGTTAAGACATGGCTATGAGTCACGAAAGGGGTTCTGATACAAATACACAACAAAGTGTTGAATTATGTGATGAATGAGTGCCAAGAATATATATATATTTGCTCTGTGAAATAGTGGAATGGTAAGAATGATACTGTTGTTTCTCTTCTTATTGTTGTTAAGGTTGACTTTATTGCATTTCTTACAGGAAATATGATCGCAACGGAAGTTTTCTCCATTGCAGAAACGAAAGCACTTAACGTGACGTCATTTTGTGTAGTAGACGATATTTTCAGATGGGAGCGTAGCACGCTTACCGTTAAGGGTCGCGAGAAGAAATACGTTCCAGAAGCAGTTGGCCGTGACAAAAACACCGAGCTATGACCTAGATAATTATGTCGTGCATTAAACGATTTCTTTTCTCTTTCCAGAGCGAAATGACTCTTACGCCAAGAGGCGAGAGTATCTGCCATATTTTATGACTGAATAAATAATAGTGTAATATAAGTCAATTTAATATTTATCTTGTGTTTTTCTATTTCATGATTGTAATTTAGTGATGCAGTGCCGATTCCAGCACGAGGTTAATTGGAAGGTGATGATTTTTCTCTTGTCATGTCATAAATTTATTTCTTGTCACCTTAATGAATAAACCATTTCTTTCAGTTTCTACTGGACAGATGGAGGGGTTTTGTGTGTTGTATTTTGTAAATAATTTTTTTTATTATGTACTTTGTAGGTTGTTTCTTATTCTTGTTCTTTGTGACGGTCCAAGGTATGGCCACACAGATTCATACAAAGACTAGAGAGGCCTCCAAACAGAGACAATGAGGACTCCATATAAAAACGATTGAGATACTATACCACAGACATTGACGTTTGACATCAGAAATATTGACAGTCATTACAGACTCATAATTATAAATTTGGTATAACTTAGTAATTAGAGTGTAAAAATTCTGATGCATAGTCACATAATTATTCACTGAATTATGTACATATTCATGAATTGATTTGGCGAGCTGTTGGCTAGACTTTTTCTAAATGATTCTGTAACTTTTATTATATATAATAGCATCACTATGGAATTACTTTTCTATTTGTAGGATTATTTAAATATTTTATAACCAAAATGTACATAACAATTATTGTAACAAATATTGTAACTTTCTTTTTCAGCATCAATAGTAATGTAAAAATAGTAGGTAATTAGAGTTCGATGGCACAGGATTTATGCCTTGAAATGAAAATGATATTTTTTGTGTGGTGCCACATTTGTAATGATTCGTGGTCACAATCAAAACTTTGCCATTGTTATTGGCCAAACTAATCATAAGAAAATTAACTTGCCACTGTGTGGTGAGCCTCATATTATGACTGAATTGAAAAATACGTGCCACAAATCTGGGATTGCTGTGGCGAGAAATTTAAAGAAAATTGACTTTGCCACCGTGTGGTGAGCCTCACATTATTCATGACTTGAGATATATGCCACAAATCTGTATTTTGCTGTGGCAATAGAGTTAAAGAAAACATTTAAATGATCTCAGAGCTCACATGCCTGTTTATATGATATAACATTATTCCTTGCTTAATTTCTGTAATTAGGTTAGAGATATCGTGTTTTAAAGGGAGAATCTATTTTCTATAAAATATGACATTTCCAGCATACAGAAATACTACATACGTTTGAGGAGGTACTTATGCAATAACGCAGTGACCTGTGGTTGTCAGTGGACACAAGGTCCCTGAGTCTGCCTACGTTCTCAAACTGTCTCACCAGAGGAAAATTTGACTTCAGGTGTGGTTGTCAGTGGATATGATGTCCCTTAGTCCTCTGCACTTAAAACATGTATACCTGGTTTCTTTTGACCAGAGGGAACTGCGAGCATAAAAACATACAGTATCATGTAGTCAGACCACTACTGATTAATGTCATGGAAACGTAAGTGCCCAAATGCAGAAAATAAAATATTATTTTTTACTGGTTATTAGGTTATATTAGCTTATTGAAGACTATTCCATGCTTAAGTAGTTACTGTTACACATCTGTTAAAACTTATATGATCTTTTTTATCTACTTATGTAAGAAACTTGTTATATTTCATTTGACGTTTTCTTATTACATACATACTAGGCTAGCAATATTTTCATATTATTTTTGTAAAAGGAGCCATGTTTTCTCCTTTCCAATCAATTAGGCAAGCAACATTTCTGCCATTTTGTATAAAATTTTAACATTTTTCTCTTGCCTATATACCACGCAAGAAAATTTTCGTCCTTTTGTAAAAAAAATTTACTTAGATGCTAAGCAAGAAATACTTTTAGTCATTGGATATAAATTGTAACATTTTTTCTCTTTACCTAATTTTTTCGTCGTTTTGTAAAAAAAAAATTACTGTTCGTTCCTTGCCAATATGTTAGGCAAGAATCACCCCACAAAATTTTCAGAAATGAGGTTGGGGGTTATGAGAGTTGGCAATACTCTCTTAGCATGTAAAGGTTGGCTATAGCGCGCATACACAAGCTCTGGAATCTAAGATATTGTTGTCGCGCGTCGCAGCACACGGATTAACTAGTGGCAGTTTGGAAGCCAGTGTAGGAGCCCGCCTGCTGTGGTGAGCACGTGTGTTGGGCGAGGGGTCGTCCCCGAGCTGCCGTACTGCCGTGTCCGCCAGCAGCGACACAGGATTTGGTATTTAGTTGATATTTTTTATAATTTGCAGCGCGCTTATTAATTTAAAGAAAAGGGTTTGCGCATGTGCGTAGCAGCAGACGGTAATTTTGATAATGATAGGAGTTGAATTCTTAAGGGGAAACCATTGTTAGATTAAGTATTGATTTTTGTCATTGATTTCTTTTGTAATTGTCAGGGAATTGTTTCACTATTTATTCAATTGAGAAGTATTTCAGTCTGTCGCAAGAGTTTGATTAATTTCTAATATTGCTTTAATGCCACTGGAGGCAGATTTACAAACGAATTGATTGTTCAAAGAGCTTCTAGCGTTTTGTTAATTGAGTGAGAAAGAATCGCTTTCAGGATATAGTTTTTTGTTTGGGTTATCATTTATCGAGTTCCGATTGGACCAAACCCTTTCTCTTGAATTATATGTAGCTGTAGTAAGCAGCAGCAACCGCAGCAACAGCAGGAGCCGCCATACAGAACATGCATTGCACTCAGCATGAATAATAGGTTTTTTTATGTTTTTGTTAAATAATGGAATGTAGCAGATCAAACAGTAGCAGCAGAAAGACCAAGTAAGTTATTTGTTGCGCACAGGATCAATAAAAAAAATAGTTTTGGCGATCTCTGTAATAGTAAAGTTAACAAGAGTACAAGCACGAGATTTTCAGTAGAAAACACGAGATAAGAAGATAGAGCTCGCAACTTTCATTGTCTCTGAAATATTTCAGTCGTTTCTTGGAATCGAGCAATAAGATCGTCCGCTGACGCACACTACACCACCATAGTCTTCATATTGCCCCACAGAAAACAGTCGAGAGGTGTTAGATCTGCGATCGTGTTGGTCGTGGAACCGGTCCAACCCTACCAGTCTATCGACTGGGACATGAGGTAGATCGATCCTGTTACTCTGTTTGCCAGTAGATATGGCCAAATGGTACGGTCACCAATTATCCCGACCGAGAGGTTATTACTGCCCCTTGTTGGTGATTTTGAAACACCTGTGCACGCGGATTTTCATCCTCCCAAACATACGTGTTGCGCAAGTTTAATACGTCGTCTCTTCATGTATAGATAGGACCAAGTTCATGAATTGTGGCTGGAGTATTCATTGTTGTAAATACCAATGCGTAAACTGCACCACACGTGTGTAGGCCTCCCCCATGGTAATGCCTGGACTTTCTGCAAATAGTATGGATGGAGCCAGTGTTCATTTACAACACTGCACGTGGCTCTTTTACCCGTGTTCATCGTTGTGTCACCTGCCTAGTCCTGGGGATGGGTCCTTTTCGAACATTGTCAACATGTTCTCATCTAATTGTAGGGTTCGCACCGAGCGTAGACTACCCGCATCTCGTTTCAGTACCTACCAGAGGACAAGCAGTAGAATGGGAATAATATTCACAAACACCAAGCACAAAGTGCTACTATTTTACTGTACAATGGCCGTACCTCAGGTGGAAAATTCCTACGTGCAACTTTCCAGCTTGTCTGAGGAGGCTTTCGATAGCCACGAACATGGAATGGTGTGGGGTACGTCTGTTCGAAAAACGTTCTGCATACAATGTTGCAACAGCTCTCCCACTGCAATCCGCTTTGCCGTATGCAAGCACAATGTCGATCATCTCTGCAGAAATGTACTGGTACACGTCTCACTGCTGACCATACGAGATCCGCAGTAGGATGCGCACAAGAGCAATGTAGAGGAATGTAGCGCATGCGCAGGTATGTTGTTACGCACAGGTCAGCCATCCGCAGTACACAGGTGGCTAAGGGGTAGCACACTTTCCGTATTCAGATATCAAAACGAATCGGAACAAACCGTCACAACCGTTCATTCTGACTTCGACGCTCCACAGCGACTCATCTGTGCATTTCCGGATGCGGGTTCCTTCGTGAAAACTGATCAGTTTGCTTTCCTGCACGACGTAGTAAGCGTGGTCTGTATTTTCTGAGACACCCTATGTCTGTAAAGACGCTGTAACTCAGCAACTGTAATATGTACTTAGAGATGAAGAACAAAACCTATCCTACATATTGCTAATGGTCCTATTTGCTCGTTTCTCTTTTTCCTCATATCAGAAGAATAGTAAATATATACAGTTAAATATATGCATGATTATGTGACAATCTTAATTATAAACACATAGACTACAAAAAAAAGTAAATTAACAATCCAAAAGAATTCATTGAGTCTACATTTCTCAATAGCTGAGCCACACCAGTGGCATTGTCGTTGGCAAGCAATAAATATTGTTCTGAGGATGAAAACAGGCAGAGAGGGAACTGACAGATGTTGCTGTCTCTTCTTGGCCACATTCGCACTTGCCATCGTCTGATGTGAAGACCTGAGACGTAAGTGATAATTTAGTCCTGCAGACACCAGTCAATATTCTGGTTAAGGAATCTCCAAACAACCCAGTCCTTGTAGCTAGACAGAAGATTTTCACGCGCAGCTACCCTACCTCGACGCTTAGATATACAGAACGGAAGTCCAGTCTTATCTGGAGGTGCTTCCAACGTTTTTAATGTCTGGAAGAAACTTCTCCTTGATTTCAGCCTAGGTTGCGACTGGCGCTCGAGAGAGAACTTCAGTTGGCTGTCAACTTGCTCCTACCACTCGACTCGTTGAAACGTCAGTCACAAAGCTTTTTTAATCGAAGTATAGTTATACTTCCGCCATAAAATTAATAGTGGCTCATAAGCACTCTGAGATAATTTAAACCATCCTAAAGCAGCAAATACCGCCCACAATTCAAGGATGTTGATCAAAATGGAGTCAAAGGCATGCAAATCTCGTCGATGGCGTCACTTGTATATTCAGTTAGAATGAGTTCAGGTGGCTGGTAATTCTAAAGGCTGTGTGAACTACGTATGGAGAGTTACTGAAACTTTTGTCACAATTCGTGAGCTTTTTTCCATACCTTCTATTCCCACCGCCTCCTCCTAAAAGCAACTGGAAGCAAGTATAAATCGCTCGTGGTCGTCTATGGGGAAACAACGAATCCACACGACTGAACCACAGGCTCGCGCATCGCTCAGCAAAAAGAGTCGATATACGTGTCAGGGGCGTTTCAGCTCCACTTCAGATTTCCTCCTCCAAGCCTCTGAGCCCATTGCCCTATTGACGACTGGGACACTTCGCTTCACGTGGATTTCAACGATCTCGCAGCCTATTATCGTCTTGTGCCGATGTGTACCGCGACTCATCTGTCCAAATGACCTACAACATATTTCCATGCTTGGAGCTTGGACTATGCGGCATTCCTGTGTCCATACTAATATCTGTTTTCGGTGACGTGAGTGACTTGAGGTAAATTTATTGGGCGGCGGCTGCTGTACCCCCTGCTGAGGAGGAGGTTCTTGACGGCATGCCCTGCGCACCGTTTGTTATACAGTACTGAATTAGCGACTGATGTTTTCCACGACTGTCATTCTATTCTCTGTTAGAACCTGCAGTTGTCGTGGATAAACCCTGACAACATCATGTTGTTGGCCACGGACGTTGACTCTATAGTTGGCGGGTGGCCGTGAGTGATGATGTGACAGCCTTGACGCAGGGTTATGAGAAAAGCGTAGTACCCGCACGGTTTTCGAAATGCAGTATCCATTATGTCGTACAGACGCAATCTTGCCGTTACCATATGTGTTGATATCGCGTGTGTTGCAACTTCTATGCTGGGTGTGATGCTGATAACATAGCAGTCACATGACAAACAGAAGACAATGTAAATACATTCTCTGCGGGGAGAGGAACACGCTCTCCAATGCAGCAGCTACCTCTGCTTCCATCGTTCATAAGTGTGTGTTGTCTCATAGAAACACATAATGAGGTAACCATAAACATTACCAGTAAATCGCATTGGCTTTGCATGGGTAGCACTATGTACCTATGACGACTTGTCTGGGCCACTACTAATAATTATGCTTAAAATTCAGATAACAGGGTTAGGTCGCTGAGTACCATCACCAGAATTTAAACAGTTTAAGCAGCGCATGCCAGCAAAGCTCTCAGGTAGTATCTGTTTCGTCTACAAATGGCGTTTGGAGTGACATCTCGTGGCAATGATGGGAGATACGGGCTACCGAGCATCCAGATTGCCCGAAAGCAAGAAAGTTCGCCACGACCTACCGTCGCTTGTCGGCCTGCCCGCTCCAGCGTCATTCCAGTGCGAGCTACATTTTCTGTATGGCCTTTTCCTGCGTTTTCCCTCACAACCCCTAAACATAAAATACAAAATAAATGTTCTCGTCAGCGTAATATCTCATAGGTGCTACATCACGGGTCGTTTAGGAAATCGGCGGTTGCTCGTACCGGCCTCCCAGTAGTGACGGCTTGCAAAAAAATGGCTCTGAGCACTATGCAGCAGAATTCGAACCTGCGACCGTAGCGGTCGCGTGGTTCCAGACTGTAGCGCCTAGAACCGCTCGGCCACATCGGGACGGCTTGCACCGGCATGGCACTGCACTCCGGCAGGTTTACGCCTGTCTCCTGTGTCCACAAGCTTCTCTAATGAAACAGTCTAGTAGTGAAAAGCGTATCAAAATCTCTACGGTAGTCAATGAGATTACATACGGACAGAAAAACGCGGCAAGTGTCTTTATTTTATGTATGGATGATCCAAGGAGTTCCGCCATTCACTCCTAGAACATACAAACAGAAAAAACGGTGAGGAACTTTATAAAAGTCATACATTTCTGATTCGTACAGGTGATGAAACGTGGTTGGCGTAACAAGTTGCGCCTTATAGGCTCAGTATTCCTTCTCATTTTGCACAGCTCTCTATTCTGCATATCCTTCATATCCTGGACAATCTCTTCTTTGCTGTATTCTTCCTATAACAGAGATTTCCAATATTTCAGTTGCAGTGCACGAAAGTTCGAAGCGTGAAATGATGCTGTAATGTCTGTTCGAGAACTCAACACTGTAACAGGCCGCGTTGTTCCGTCCACGAACGGGGACATAGTCCTCTCACTTCAACTGCACAAGAAAGCCTGCGTCTTTCTATGTCCAGTGCACACGTGGCTGTAGGTAGCGATTTTCTGTGTTCAAACGAACAAGATTGAAAGAAAATTCTAGTCTTGAGAGCGGTGCAAAACGCTTTTTACGCCGTTTATACACTGACGGAAACTGACAGTGTTACACTACCAGCACGATGACTGAATGCTATCAGATTGTAACTCCAGTATTTACGGTATATGTTGATTACAATTTTATCCTTACACCAACTTATTTTCAGTAAAGGAAAAGCCCATTTCTATGCAGCGAGATCAGCTTCAGCGCACGATGTCTTTGGGTGTGTCTAACTATGTTGGAGCTTTTTAGGTGAAGATCGCAAAACACCATGTCCAAGGGAAGCGGCCATGGGGCTTATCGCAGGAAGCACATGGGAGGATCATACCGACAGATCGCACAGACATTTCGTTATCGCACAACGAAATTTCCTGGCAGATCTAAACCGTGTGCCACATCAGGGCATTTGCCCTTTTCTGGATAGCACTCTGTCCACTGAGATATCCAAACACCACTCACCACCTCCGTTTATAGCTTTAATTCCGCCTGTAACTCTTCTGCTATTCAAATCAGCGCACACAGCGTGAAAATTCACTCTGATTATAATGCAATGACTACGAAACAAGTGGTGACAAGGTGGACTCTAGACAAGAGTGTGGCGAGAAGAGTAGACACGAATTCAAATGATTCAAATGGCTCTAAGCACTATGGGACAACATCTGAGGTCATCAGTCCCCTAGACTTAAGAACTACTTAAACCTAACTGACCGAAGGACATCACACCCATCCATGCACGAGGCAGGATCCAAACCTGCGACCGTAGCAGCAGCGCGGTTCCGGACTGAAGCGCCTAAAACCGCTCGGCCACAGCGGCCAGCTAGAAACGACTCCTTCACGAAAGTCTACAGAGCGAGAAGATCGTAGGATTGGCGACTGACTGACGAGTATACGAATCACTACAACCGAAATTGTCGCAGGGGACACATTCAAATTGTCACCACGAACCGTCTCGGAAAGATTACCTGCATTGAGGTCTCGATTTGCCATGCGTCGCTTCCTGATGACACTATACCACACGTAACAGAGAATGCATTGTGCAGAGCCATAGATAAATGGGACAGTTATCCAAAGGCAAGTGGGACAAGTGTGGCATTTTGTTGCGTTCAACGACGAATCTAGCTTCTGCTTGTGGTGCTTATACCGACGCCAACGTGTCCCTAGACATTGAGAAAGGGACCTGGTAACAGCGATTTTCCACGAATTTTCCTCTCCACTTTCAGGGATCATGTTGTGCGGAGCTATTGGATCTCAGAAACTAATTGATTTGGCAGTTGTTGAACGGAAGCAGAAAGTGGGCCAGTATATGGCAAGGATAGTGAGCTCTATTGTCATACCCTTCGTGGAGAGGGTACCAAACGGCATATTCCAGCATTATAGTGCGAGATTGCAGATCGCGTCGGATATGCGGTGAGGAATGTACGTATCCTTGACTGGCCTTGTCCCCCGATTTATCACTCAGAACATGTATGAGATGTAATGGAAAGAGATATAATTTCATACATGCCTTCGAGTCAGCAATCTTCATGAACTGTCATGACAGTCGCCTCGGATATGGCAAGAAATTCGTCAACGTAATCGTTGCAGGCTCTTTGCTTCCAGGCCACGATAAATACAACAGTGGTTGTTACACCTCGTATTGATTTTGATGATGGACGTCGGTTCTGAATGGAATGAAAGCATTATCATTTGATACCTGTTCTGTGATGAGCATCTGCACAGAGCATGACAAATATCCAACTTGAACTTCGTGATGTACCAGTTTCCATTACCGTCAGTGTATAATTCATCGTGTCTAACGATCCACATCTACATCTACATCATACTCGGCGAGTCACCTAATGGTGGGTGACGGAGGGTACTTTCGGTACCACTATCTGATCGCTCCAACCATGTTCCACTCGCGAATAGTGCGTAGGAAGAATGATTGTCGGTAAGCCTCTGTATTGGCTCTAATTTCTCGAATTTCCTCCTCGTGATCAATACGCGAGATGTATGTGGGGGGAAGTAATATCTTGTCTGACTACTCCTGAAAGGTACTGTCCTAAAATGTCAATAGTAAATCTTTCCTCTTGTAACTTCTGCCAGGGGAGTCTGTTTAGCATCTCCGTAACGCTCTCTCGCCAGCTAAACTATCCCGTGACGAAACGTGCCCCTCTTCGTTGGATCTTCTCTATCTCCTCTATCAGTCCTATCTGATAGGGATCGCAGATAGATGAACAATACTCAAGAATCGGACGAACAATTGCCTTATAAGCCACTTCTTTCGTAGGTGAGTTGCACTTCCTTAAGATTCTTCCGATGAATCTGAGTCTTGTGTCTGCTTTGCATCTGTTTTAGATGGTCATTCCACTTAAGGTCGCTGTGGATAGTTACGCCTAGATATTTTACGGCAGACGCTGTCTCCAGCTGTTTGTCATCAATAGTGTAGCTGCACAGTTGTGGATTTCTTATCCTATGTATGTGCAATATGTTACATTTATTTACGTTCAGGGTCAACTGCCAGATCCTGCACCATTCATCAATTCTCTGCAGGTCTTTCTGCAAATTCTTACTGTCTTATGGCGTCGCTACTTTGGTATAGACAACTGCATCATCTGCGAATAGCCTTAAAGAGCATCCGACGCTTTCTTCTATATATATATATATATATATATTAGCAACCGGGCGACGTATTGAGTTCTATCTGCAAAAAAGTCCTGGATTCAATCGCATGTCTGCTCCGATAATCCGTAAGCTAGTATTTTTTCTCATTAAACGGCAGTAGGGGACGGTGTCAGATGCCTTACTGAAATCAAGGAACGCGGCATCAGCCTGAGAGCCGTTGTCCACTGCGCTGTGGATCTCATGGAGGAGCAGAGCGAGCTGAGTTTCGCAGGATCTCTGTTTACGGAATCCATGTTGATTTTTATGGAGGAGCTGTTCATTTTCCAAGAACGTCATAATTCTTGAGCATAAAATATGTTCCATAGTTCTACAACAGATTGACGTCAACGATATAGGTCTATAATTGTGTGGATATGCCTTACGGCCTTTCTTAAAAACTGGAATGACATGCGCTTTTTCCCAGTCGTTAAGTACCTTCCGTTGCTCAAGCGATCTACGATAAATCACTGCTAGAAGGGGAGAAAGTTCTTTCGCGTAATCCCTATAGAATCTTATAGGTATCTCATCTGGTCCTGAAACCTTTCCACCACTAAGCTATTGTAGCTCCTTTTCAATTCTTCGATCAGTTATCTCAATATCTGCCATTTCGACGTTCGCACGACTGTTGAAAGAAGGGACAGTGTTACGATCTTCCGTGGTGAAACAACTTGGAAGACCGAATTCAGTATTTCGGCCTTCTCTCTGTCATCTTCCGTTTCGGTGCCGGTGTGCTCGCTGAGAGAAGGAGTAGATGATTTTGAACCACTTACTGATTTTACTTACGACCAAACTCTCTTAGGGTTGTTATTCAGGTCGGTTGACAACGTCTTACTTTCAAAATCATTGAATTCTTCTCTCATTGCTCTCCTTACGCTCATTTTCGCTTCTTTCAGCTTTTGTTTGTCAGCTAGGTTTTTACTTCTCTTGAATCTGAGATGAAGTGCTCTTTGTTTGTTTATGTAGAGCTTTTCTAATACGGCTATTAAACCATGGTGGACCTTTCGCATCCCTTAAAACCTTACTCGGAACATTCTTGTCTAGGGCATATTGAACGATGCCTTTGAATTTTTTCCATTTGTTCTGCACATCTTCGTCCTCATCAACGAATATTTGATGCTGATTGCTGAGATATTCTGAAATTTGTATCATGTCACCCTTGCTGAGCAAATATATCCTCCTACCTTTCTTAACATTCCTTGTAGGGGCCGTCGTCATAGAATCTGTCACAGCCTTATGATCACTGATATCTTCCTCTACTTTAACTGATTCGGTAAGTTCAGGTCTGCTTCTTGCCAGGAGGTCTAAGACGTTACCCTCACGAGTTGGTTCTCTATCTGCTCAAGCTAATTTTTGGACAAGACATCCAGAACAATGCCATACGATTCCCTGTCTCTGGCACCAGATTTGATGGCATAACACTCCCAATCTATACCTGACATGTTGAAGTCACCCCTTATTACAACGGCATGATCTGGAAAATTACTAATGATATTCTGCAAGGTCTGTCTGAAGCGCTCTACAACTACAGATCCTGACCCAGGTGGTCTATAAAAGCACACGAACACCATTTTTGACCGTTCTTTGATACTCATTTTTACCCAGATTAACTCACATTCGGAATCCATGATAACCTCGCTAGATTGCATCGAGTTTCTGACTGCAATAAACACGCCGCCAATATTGGCGACTAACCTATCTTTACGGTAAACATTCCAATCTGAACTTAGGATTTCAATGTCATTGACATCTGGCTTCAACCAGCTTCCTGTTCCCAATACTATTTGTGCATTATAACCTTCAATAAGATTTACTAATTCTGGGACCTTTCCCTGGATGCTGCTGCAGTTTACTAAAATCATATTAATCTTTTCATTCTCTGATCTGCGAGGACCAAGTTTCTCTGAGGTCGCTGTGGCTGATTTAACTGCAAATCGTGTTTGCTCCCAAGAGAGGGGTCCTCTAATCTAAAAAAAGACCCATGAGCACGCGACACGTACTTCGCTACCCTAGTAGCCGCTTCCTGCGTGTAGCGCACGTCTGACCTATTAAGGGGAACCCTAGAATTCTGCACGCAATTGCGGAGGTCGAGAAATTCGCATCCGATACCGTCGCAGAGCCGTCTAAGCCTCTGGTTTAGAACTTACACTCTGCTCCAAACCAGATGACCGCGATCAACCCTGGGTACGATGCTACAAATAGAGAGCTTAGCCTGCACCCCGCCTGCGTTGCTAGTTGCCTTCACCAAATCAGCCAGTCGCCGAAAGGAGCGGAGGATGGCCTCAGAACCCAAGCGGCAGGCGTCATTCGTGCCGACATGTGCCACTACATGCAGCCGGTTTCACCCAGTGCGCTCGATAACCACCGGCTGGGCCTCCTCCACATCACGGATGGGACCTACCGGCAAACATACCGAATGCACATTGGAGTTCTTACCCGCCTTGCCTATTATCTCCCTGAGGGGCTCCACCACGCGCCTAACATTGGGGCTCCCAATGACTAGCGTACCGGACTGGGCAGGAAAATCGACCGCTGGCCCAACAGGAAAGGCATCCCGTGCTGGCTCAGAGTTATCATCAACACTAGGAAGCACTCGTACCTGTTGCTAAGACGTAGGGAGCCAGCCGCACGGCCTGCTCCCTTTTTCGCCTTCCGCCCAGTTACACGCGAACCCACCACTGTCTGCCACCCACTCTGGAGTGAGGACGGACCGCTCAGATGTTGCGCATCGGAAGCCGCAGTGACGTCCGGGCCACCAGGGGATTCCAGTGTCACCAAAGGTGTCGCAAGTCTCGTCACTGGCGCCCCGACATCACCGCAACTTCGAGCATTAGTTAGAATATTGTCAACGGTAGTCAACGCAGCTTCCAGCTGTTTACGAACAGCAGCCAACTCTCCTTGTGTCCGCTCATAACAAGCACAGTCCCTAGCCATATCCCACTATGTATAAAATAGATATAAGGTCTCGAATGGCGCTACTGAGTTTGAAAATATACCAAAGGAGAAGAAAATAACACCAAAAGTTGATGTGCAGATTTCTCACTGAACTCTGAGACCGCATGCTATTAAACAGAAATAAATTTTTCTGCACGGAAAATTGACACTAGGAAGCCGCCCTACACAGGATATTCTCAAGACTTACGCAAAAAACAAAAACTGCGATTAATTTTCTAACCACTGGTCTACACAGTAAAATACACACCTACAGTTCACTTGTTTGCAAAAGCACGTAAACAAAAAACAAAGACTAAATTAATTTACAGTTTATCACAAAAGTGTTGCTGCTCTGCTGCGCGTCTTCTCGGCTCTACGGCTGCCGCTACGTTTAGTGCCGAGCGCGGCAGTTAGTTCCCGCCCAGTGCTTGAAGGTAGTAGCGAGGCTTTAGCGTAGCGCACTGACCTGCAGCTTGAGCCAGGCGGACTGGTCCTGCTGGAAGGTGTCGCTGTAGGGGTCGGCCGGCAGGGGCTGCGGCTCGGCGGGCAGCGCCTGCACCTGCGGCAGGCAGTACTGGCCGCGCAGCCCGCCCGCGCCCGCCGTCACGCACTGGTCGAAGTGGCCCAGCTGGTACACCGAGCCGTACAGCACGCCGGAGGGCGCCTTCACCGACGCGTCGTACACTGCAACCACAGGCCGCCGTCGAGCATTAGCGAGGCTGCCCAGAGCTCTTCCACACACGCAAGCGCCATTGCTACAAGTAGCTCCGTCTGCCTTCTGCTGCTGCACACTGCAGGCTAGACACCAAATAAAAACAAAAATGTGGATGGCCGGACAGTATTTGAACCACAATCCTCTCGAATGTGAGTCTACTCATAATATTGGCCCACACTACATAGTATAGAAATTATAGCACATCAAACTAGAAATACGAGAGCTCTGAAACGCACCCACTAGTAGTCTGTCCGGCTTGTTTCCTGTGATGCCTATGTCGGCAAGTTTGATAAAAAGATCGGACACGGAACTCGAGAAGTAAGAGAAATAATTGTACTCACTACCTCCTCCATCCCCCTCAGGAGACACTGCCTTAACGAAACACTGTCCGTGTGGGCGAGGGGGTTTGTGTGATCCAATGAAGTGGAGGGCTATGCCGGCGGTGGTGTAACTACCAGCAGGGCCTCCCAAGTCAGACTGGTCTCCATAGAGAATCCAGACAAAGTGTGTCTCACAACGTCCCGTCTAGTGTCCCGTCTAGTGTCCTATCCTATTCTGTTCTGTCCCATCCTATACACTCCCTTCCTTTGCTTTTCCTCCTTCTGATTGTGTGGCAGCAGACACAGTCCCCTATTGTGGACAGCGGAAGATCCTTGGAAACCAGGACAACGTTGATGCACGTAGGTATTACTGCGAAGGGATGGATAGCGTTCTGTAGTCGTGGTGAAGACAAGCTATCTAAGGGGTAAGGCCCCGAAATTAAACCTTGGCAGGTGTTCAGGCCATGAGGTGGCAGCCCCACCAGGACACTCGGGGGCTGTGGGCTGATAACCCGCACCACCAAAAAACACATATCACAGAAACTAAAAGGAGAAACAGCCAGATGGATCTTAAGGATATGACCTTTGGCCTGAAAAGGAAAACCCGTATCGGTTTTTGGAATGTAAGGACCTTTAGAGAGGTAGGGAGGCTAAGACAGGTTGAAAAAGAGATGGAGGACTGTCGACTAGATATATTGGGACTAAGTGAAGTAAGGTGGCCAGAATCTGGGGAATTCCAAACACAAAATGGTGGAGTGTAGCTGTATGCGGGTCAGACAGGTGAGGACGCGATGCATAGGAATGGTGTAGGGCTTTTACTATCTAAAAGCAGCAAGACGAGCTTACTGGAGTGGAAACCAGTCTCAAAACGGATAATATCCGCACGCTTTAAAACAAATGTGCGATATGTCACTGTAATTCAATGCCATGCACCTACTGAAATAGCTAAAGCACAATTAAAAGATGCATTTTATACAGAGCTTAACGGAGTCCTCAGACAAACAAATTCTAGGGACATAAATATTTTAATGGGTGACTTGAACGCAAAACTTGGCTCAGAAAATAAACGGCTTGAACATATCATGGGCGTACATGGCATGGGGATCAGGAATGCAAATGCTGAACTGTTGATAGATACATTCGCTGAACATGACCTAGTCATTGGAGGCACATTGTTTCCACATCGTAACTGCCATAAGATAACGTGGGTTTCTCCAGACCACGTTACCGTAAATCAAATAGACCACATAGTCATAAGCCGCAAGTTCCGACACTCTCTGTTAGATGTCAGAAATAGAAGAGGGGCAGACGTCGGAAGTGACCACCACCTAGTTTTGGCGGAATTCAGACTGAATATAGTGGCAAATAGAACCAAGCTCAATCACAGGTGCAAGAAAATAGATGTGGCAAGATTAAAAGACCAACAGATCAAAGAAAAATTTGCCCTTGAGTTACAAAACAGATTCCAGGTCCTCTCTGAAGAAAACGTTATGGAAGAGGGAATTGAAACATGCTGGCAACAAATCAAAGACAGTTAGTTAGATGTGAGAGAAAAATTCTTAGGATTTAAGGCACATCAAAGGAAGGAATGGATCTCTGATGCTACATGGAATGAAATCAGCCAAAGGAAAGAACTAAAACTTAAGTTAAATTTTTGTAAGGCAAAAGCGCAGAAGAGCGAAGCACATAAAGAATACACGGAGGCGAACAAAAAAGTGAAAATATTGCTACGTCGAGATAAAAGGAAATGGATAGATGAGCAAGCAAAATTAGCTGAAGACGCAGCAAGACAAGGAAATATGAAAGAGCTCTACAATATTACCAAACGGTTGTCAGTGAAGAACTTCAGACATGAAGGACCAGTTAAGAACAAGGATGGGTTGATGCTTACAACTCAACAGGCACAGCCACAGAGATGGGAGGAGCACTTCAAGTAACTGTTAAATTGTGAAGACAACCAAGAGGAACAGGTAAGTGATGTTCCAGAGGAAGTCGAAGAAGATCAAGATATAAATTTGCAGTGGCCCACAATGGACGAAATTAGGATTGCTTTGAAAACACTAAAAAATACAAAGGCTCCACGCCTAGACAACATAGCACCGGAGCTCTTAAAAGCCGATATTGAAAGTACTGTTAAAATGCTCCATCCTTTGCTGAAGCATATTTGGCTTGAAGTGGAAAAATGGTTTGGTGGTAAAGCTCCCAAAAAAGGGAAATTTGTCAGACTGTAACAACTGGCGTGGTATTTTTGTCAGTGCCCTACCCAGTAAAGTCCTCACCAGAATTATTTTAAACAGAATTAAAGAATCCCTTAAAAAGCGACTGCTTAAAGAACAGGCCGGTTTTAGGGCACAACGCAGTTGTGCTGATCTTATTAACACTCTTAGGATGATATTAGAGCAAAGCAAAGAATTCCAAGCAACCATGTACCCGGCATTCATTGATTTTCAAAAGGCTTTCGATTCCGTGAAACATAAAGTGCTCTGGCAGGTGTTGCGGAAGTATGACATACCACAGAAGATCTTAAACATCATAAAATATCTATATGATATCTACAAATGCTGCGTACTCCACAAGGGAAGTGTGACAGAGCCCATAAAAGTAACAATTGGAGTCCGGCAGGGTTGCATTTTGTCACCAACACTTTTTCTACTCGTTCTAGACTCTTTTATGAGAAGAGTCAAAGCAGGCAGGAGACGAGGAATCCAGTGGGGGATCCTTGAACGTCTGGAGGATTTGGATTTTGCAGACGACATAGTTTTATTAGCTCCAAGGCTGACTGACATGCAAGCTAAATTAAACTTGCTGAAAGAAGAAGCAGAGACTGCTGACCTCAAGATAAATACAGGCAAAACAAAGAAAATGAGAGTAAATTCAGGGAACATGGAGGTACCACTGTTAATAGGTGAGCAGCGGGTGGAGACTGTCAACTCATTCCTGTATCTGGGTAGTATAGTGGCAGAAGATGGTGGAACTGGAGATGACGTGAAAAACCGCATTAAAAAGGCAATACAATTGTATCCAATATGGAAAAATAGATATATCACGTACAAAACAAAAATCCGTATTTTTAATACAAATGTGAAAGCTGTCTTTCTGTACGCCAGTGAAAGCTCGAAAATGGATAAAAAGATAACATTCCAATTACAAAGCTTCATAAATAGATGTCTTCGACGCATCATGAACATCTGGTGGAAAGAAAAAAAATGTAATGACGAGCTCTGGCGAATAACAAATCAGATACCTATAGAAGATCAGATACGAGAGAGAAATTGGGGCTGGTTGGGGCACACCTTGAGAAAACCAGATGGAGCCATCGAGGAAAAAGCATTGGAATGGAATCCCCAGGGAGCAAGGAAGAGAGGAAGACCAAGGGGCACATGGAAGAGGACAGTGGAAGGGGAAGCAAAAAGAGTTGGCAAGGCCTGGGCAGAATTGAGGCAAATGGCCAAAGACAGAGACGGATGGTGAGTTCTCCCGGATGCCCTATGCCCCCATAGGAGCCAAAGGAATTAAGTAAGTCACTACCTCCTCCATACCGTCTTCTGACAGCGATCAATAAGTAATACAACACTTTTTTCTCGGCTAATTTCGGTTGAAAAAAAACGTGAAACTTGTCGCGGGAGAGTGGTATATTCCAGCTTTAGCTCCTATCGTTCCATGAAGATCCAATGGCACTATACGTAGCCTTCAAAATGGCGTCTATAACCCAGCAGAGAGCTGTCACTGAGTTACTCAAATACTCATAGCCGCTTGCAGAATGTATACGAAGACCTGGGACTGAACAAATGAATAAAAGCATGGCGAGTCGTTGGCGGGGCGGCTGTCATGATCACAACAAGTTCGTGCAAACCTGTCTGATTTGCCGCGTGTCGATCGCCCGCACACAGCTGTGACTTCTTCAATGCTGGAACGCGCGAACACTCATTCCAGGAGATCGACGGATAACAAACGCCTCGTTGCTCAGTTAGACGTCTCTGATGGCTGTGCTGACACACTCGTCCACCAGTAGGCCTACACAAAGTTGTGTAGTCCTCAGTAAACTGAAGAAACGACTTCAACGAGTTCGTTCCCACAAGAATGTGAAGGAACTTCTCCTTCTCCACGACAAAGCAAGGCGTCACACAAGTCAGTGGACCTGAGAGGAGCTCACAAAACTTAACCGGACAGTTCTTCCTTATCCACTTTACAGTCCGGATTTCGCACCTTCCGACTTCGATCTGCTTGGTCCAATGAAGACTGCACTCCACAGGTAGCAGTACGTGGGTGACGGGTGGGTTATTGATGCACAAGACGTTGCCTCCGATGTCGACCGATACGGTGATACCATGTGAGCATACAGTAAGGTGGCGTGAGGCCGTTACATTGAACGGCATAGAGACTATGTTGAAAAATAGGGTTTTGTAGCCAAAAGAGTTGGAAATAATATGGTGTACTGGAATCCCGAATAAAACCAAGATGCCTTCAGAAAAAAATGGATTGCATAACTTATTAAACCTCTTCCCTCCTCTCCCCCCCCCCCCCCTCCCCCTCGCAATTCAGATACGCCTCCCGGTACAGGCAAAGCATCAACGATCTTCAATCGTTAATAAATTAAGTCAGACTTCGTTTGTAGTTGAATTCCTAGGAATGGGAAGGTGGCCCCACATTAGATATGAGCTTGACTTCGGCATCCAGCGGAGCACTGAGCGGTGGACATGTTTGTGTACTAGTACAAAGCACAGATATTCACGCTTCCGAATGCTGTGGTAGTGGAGAGTTTCAGAAGATATCTTCTTACTTCAGGCTGGTAATACTAACGCTGAGATGTCGCCTAGTACTTTCAACACATGCCTCCTCTTGTGAACTGGTGAACTTGTCGGTTACAAACGTGGAAATTGTTTGCGCGTAGGTATGCTGCAAGTAAACGGCACTGAGGAACACCATTTTCTTACAAACTGCTCCTTTTCTTTGTAAAGACTGAATTTCCTCATGCTGAGAAATGAGAAGGAGCGCCTGTTTTATTTCGTAAAAACTGTATAGAGCCAAGAAAGGGCAAAAAATTCTTTATTTACAAACAACCGCTTTCAGCAAACTTTGCTGTCATCTTCAAGTCTTCAAAAATTTAAAATGTGTTCATTTTGAGTTGGACCCCAAGCCAAGTTGTCATGCAGATAAAATGTAGCACATTATATAAAGGCTTTTGAAAAATGAAACATTAAAAATCAGAAAGTAGCTCGTGCACATGGCCATGTCCATATATGTAGCGCTCAACAGATCATTGTTACATCGTAAAAAACACAGTACACAACAAAATGCACAGTAGCACATGTGTTTACTTTAGATGGACATGTTCTAATCGTTGACGATAGACTTTAGACGCCGTATAAAGTACAGCTCAAAACTTTGTCTCGTTAGGGTTTGATATGTTGAAGTGAGAGATTGTCTTGGCGAAACTGAGTTCTCAAGCCATATAGTGACATTTTCAAAAGTTTTGTTGGGAGGGTACTTCGGAGAATCGATTTCTACTCATATCGCTGGCTGACCACAAATTAACCGTTTTGATTGGATGAGGAAATTTAGGTGGAGCTGTTTTTTCGCAGAATGCTTGGGTGGGTAGAAAAGCCAAGTTTTGCGGCAATTATCTCTAATTTCAGATTTGATTGGCTGCAGCTGCTCTGACTCTCTGGTGTTGTGATCCTTGGTTCAAACTTCAATCGGAACAAGTGCTGGGAATCACTGGTATCAGACTAAAAGGGGCACGGATGCTGCCCGAAGACATTGAAGGCAACGTTTTACTTGCTTCGCTGGATACGACGTGGGTCCAAGTACGCGTTCTTGCCCTGAGGGGATTTTCTCGAAAGCGCGAGATTAAGTCAGTTCCCTGCCAACTATTGCACCAATCCCTTGTCCGATTCGCGAGTGCACTTCAATTTTGTGAATCGTGTCCACACGTTCCAGTTAACTTTCTGGCATGTCTGGTTAACATCCCCTTCAGATAACATAACCACGCAATTCTTTCCGCTCACCGCAGAATCGGTAATTTCATTCGTGCTTTTTCGGTTTGCAGACGACCTACCCATAAGCATTTAAGATATATTCTGAGTCTTCACCATGTTCGTTAACAGTTTTGTTTATCCATCGTATCTGAATATTCTGTAAATTTCTTTTACTCGTGTGCTCACGTGAGATATTAAAATGAGTAAATATGGACTCATTATATCTTTCTTGTAGCTAGATACTCCCTTATATCTAATATTTAAACAATTAATGCACCCACGGTTCACTCGCGAGGGCTGTTTGCGTTATCCATTGCGAAATTTTAATGCTACGTTTTGAACTCACGGGTGGACATTCTGAATCGGGGTAGTCCAGAGGGTATCAGATGTTACACCGACCATCGAAGTCGAAGCCCAGCCTCTTGCACCTGTATACAATTTATTAAAAATTTTGCCTCTCCTGTACTAGCACACGGTGGAGGTCCCCAGGGCAACGAAATGCGTCCACTTGTTGGAGCTGACAGACAATAACTGGAAACACAAGGCGAAAGTACACCGGTAATTCAGACAACCGTATTCTGATGCAGCTTGGTTTGAATATAACATACACCAACCTAGAGAACGTAGGAATGCTACTCATCTATGGAAAATATAAGTTAGCAGTAGCACTTTTAAACGATGTTGTGCGTACAGTAATGGCAGTCCACAGTACAAACAGCATCACTATTAATTTTCTTTTATTGCTGTTGAAGGCGGGTGTATTGTTACTCAGGCCGAGGAGCTCTACAGAGAGCGATACCCTGAGCAGTATCCACATTCCCGACAGACATTTTCTCGTCTTCTTGAGGCGCTTCAGGAAACAAGAAAATTCAATCCAGTGCAACATAACAGTCCCATAATTCGCGCAGACGAAGTCGCTAAAGTTACTGTTCTCGTTTCTGTTACAATGAATTCACACGTCAGAACATGATAACTTAAACGGGAGATTGACATCCCTAGAGCAAAGTACATAGCATGCTAATACATCGCCAATTCCACCCTTACCATATACACTACTGGCCATTAAAATTGCTAAACCACGAAGATGTGCTACAGACGCGAAATTTAACCGACACGAAGAAGATGCTGTGATATACAAATGATTAGCTTTTCAGAGCATTCACACGAGGTTGGCTCCGGTGGCGACATCTACAACGTGCTGACACGAGGAAAATGTCCAACCGATTTCTCATACACAAACAGCTGTTGACCGGCGTTGCCTGGTGAAACGTTGTTGTGATGCCTCGTGTAAGGAGGACAAATGCGTACCATCACGTTTCCGACTTTCATAAAGGTCGGATTGTAGCCTATCGCGATTGCGGTTTATCGTATCGCGACATTGCTGCTCGCGTTGGTCGAGATTCAATGACTGTTAGCAGAATATGGAATCGGTGGGTTCAGGAGGGTAATACGGAACGCCGTGCTGGATCCCAACGGCCTCGTGTCACTAGCAGTCGAGATGACAGGCATCTTATCCGCATGGCTGTAATGGATCGTGCAGCCACGTCTCGATCCCTGAGTTAACAGATGGGGACGTTTGCAAGACAACAACCATCTGCACGAACAGTTCGACGATGTTTGCAGCAGCATGGACTATCAGCTCGGAGACCATGACTGCGGTCCCCTTGACGCTGCATCACAGACAGCAGCGCCTGCGATGGTGTACTCAACGACGAACCTGGGTGTACGAATGGCAAATGATGGTCGCATCCGTGCTTGGCGACATCGCGGTGAACGCACATTGGAAGCGTGTATTCATCATCACCATACTGGCGTATCACCTGTTGTGATGGTATGGGGTGCCATTGGTTACACGTCTCGGTCACCTCTTGTTCGCAGTGACGGCACTTTGAACAGTAGTTACATTTCAGATGTGTTACGACCCGTGGCTCTACAGTAGGAAATGTGTAGCTGTAGCAATAAGTATTTGCTAGTCTGGAGTCTGCTCTGGTCTGGTCTGGTGTATCGTGTTGGCTGGCCCGGTCGCGGTGCAGCCTCGCGCATACGTAGTAATGTTATCTCAAGTCGCATGTAAATCTTTTAAAACTCTCGTAATAATAATCTTCCTCATAAAAAGTAACTTTCAACAACCATTCATTTCAATTTAAATAATTTACTAATTTCTCCCATCCATGATCACCCCGATTATTGCAATAGAAAAATCAGTTGCTTTCTTTCATAAATGACAGATAGGTCGGCCAGCATTGCACAGAGCTGTGCCGGAAAAATTTATTGTAAGAGCAGATATATCCGGCGACTTCATTGAGGTAAGAATTTTTCCTTTTTTTTATTCAGAATGATCGTTCAGGGCCATGACGAAGCACTGCTGTCGTCCAAAATTTACCAGGTTAAATTCACAGCGAATTATTGAAAAGTCATAAGTGAGCGACAATTTAATTGAGAGGTTTAGGAATTTTTCTGTTGTGAGGTTACGCTAAATGTGAATTAATTTTGAGCTTAGATTAAATCAGAAAGAATTCTGTGTGGAGGTTAATGTGAGGAAGAATTTTGTGGGGAGTTTACACTAAATTAGAATCATACTCATATTATTTATTATATTTTTGTGGGGAGGTTACACTGTGAAAGAACTTTGTTTTGAGGTTACACTAAACCAGAATCATTATCCATAATATTTATTTTATCTTGTGGGGAGGTTACACTTGGCGACAACCGGTCAGGATCGTATTTCTTTGTGAATCTCTGAGAAGTAGTCATATATCTGCTCTTATTTACTTAAATGTAGTTTGCATCTGGCGCAACGCATTTACTAATTTGTCACTTTTTCTTTCACAGATCATCGGCAATTTATTGCTCTTTGTTGTAATTGAGTTTGTTCCATTTCGCTTTGTCTTTGTTTCATTTCGTGCTTAATTTTGATTTGTGAAAAATGCCGCGAAAAACTGTTAACAGTACATCGAGATGTGCAATGAGTGAAATAGACAACTCGAATAATTTGACCGATAATACTAGCGACACTCAGTGTAATAGTGATAATCCTCTAATTACAGATAATCAGTGTGTGCCGATCACTAGTAATGGTTTTATTCCAGATGATGAGCAAACAAATTCATTTATGTCCACACTTAATTTAACGGCAAATGATGACGAGGCACGTTCCGTTACAATGAACGCTGCCAAGCTTGACACACCCGATTTGCAAAATTTACGTAACGAACAGATAAATGTTTCTATCGAAAATGAACAGTGTGCTCAAAGTACGACAGATTTATTTGATACCGGTGTAGTGACCAACAGTGCACATCCGATTAGCAAACCTTTTCGTGAATCAGATAATGGTCAAATGTTTACACAAAACGTGCCACGTGCAGATACATCATCACACAGCACAGAAAATAGAGTTGCGAATTTTGGCTGGGATCAAGTTATCGCCTTATTACTACAATTTAATGAAAAACTAGACAACAATTACAAACAACTTAATGAAATACTAGACAACCATTTCAAACAACGTAATGAAAATCTCAGACAGTGGAACGAAAAACTAAGCAACAATTTCAAACAAATTAATGAAAAACTAGACAACAATTATAAACAACTTAATGAATCGTGCAAACAACTCAATGAAAGTTTCAAACAGTCGAATGAAAAACACGACAACCTTAATGAACAGAACAAACAACTTAGTGAACAGATTACAGCCGTTACCGTGCAACGTCATGATACTAAAGAACAATTATGTGAGGAAATTAAGGCTTGTGCTAGGAACAGTAGTGAAGAAATTAGATCTGTTGCACAAGAATTAAGTAGTACACGTGTAGTCACAACGAAATTACTTAAAGATGAAATTAGTGCAGTAACTGAACAATGTTCAGAAAACGCAACACAGATACGCGACGAGTTTAGATTAATGTCAGCAGAAGTTTCAAGCACTCTGGATACGGAAGTCGATAAGAAATTTGAACAGCAGATCAGTCAAATTGACGAACGTATTAAAGTGACAGAAATGAAAAATGTTTCAGTCACTAACGCGTCACAGCATACGCCACGTTCCGAACATTTGTCACACTCATACAGCCAATATAACTTAGATAATTTACAGAGACTACGTGACTTAGAATCCGAACAGACACAGACAAATAGATTCTCATCCAATCCTGAACCTGTTCACACATTCAGAGACGATAACGTTGATTATAAGCAATTTTTATCTGTAAAAAAATCTAAGGCATTTAAAAATGACCGAACACAAATACATCCTTTGGACTGGATACGACAATTTGCTTTTGTATTTTCATCAGCTTGGCCTGTAATGCAGAAACTAGAATTGGCCTGGATACAACAATTTGTTTTTGAATTTTCACCGGCACTGCCTGTAACGCAGAAACTAAAATTTATTTGCAGTGCGTAAGCGACCTCAGGGGATTCATTACACTTCGATGAATATGTGCCGTAGCGTGCACAGGACCCCGAGCTGTAGTAGTGCTGTTTCATCTTTAGTTTTCTGCACTGCTGCCTTCTCTTTTACTATCCTTTATATCTATCAAAACAGCTTCAACTATCGATCTATCTAGGATTAAGAATGAGTAAAGAAAACCTGATACGACAAGTTTTACCTGAAAGTGACAATTTTCATTAGACACTCCCGGAATGAAAAGAACTAACAGCATAATTTTAATAACAAACAAAATTTTACTCATCAGTATCGTCATAATTATCAGCAACAGCGAACACATTTTGGCAACAATAGAGGGTTTTCACCACAACAACAACAAAACCAGCCGGTTAGCATACCTAACCAACAATGTAATGTGCAAGGTCAACCAAGCTTTAATGTTTCGCCGCCTACACGTATAGCGTCGGCTGCGCCAAATAGTAACGCACAGCAACAAGGAAATAACTACGTACAGAAAACACATCGTTTCAATTCCTATCGCAACGCGCCGTATAGCAATGACTATCATGGCAGACGTAAAAGTAATGAGCACAATTTTCAGCGTACATTTAATAACAGTAGGTCTTACCAGCAGCAGAATCAACCGCAACAGATTATCATAAACGAACCAGACAGTCGGTATCATCCCGAACGTAATACGTCAGGAAGAAATAACAGAACAGTACAAATAGTTGAAATGCCACAGCATTCTCCCGCAAATAACAGCACGTCAGAAAGAATTTGACTAGATACAGTACAGGTTGCATCTTCCAGCAACGCAAGCCATACTTTTGACACAAAGAATCTTGTTCACGAAAATGTTATTAATTTTGACGACATCCGATACACACTTTTGCATGAAAGACAGAATCACAACGTATGTAGACAACATCGTTATCGCAGAAGCCAACTGGTCTGAACACATTTTGATACTGGAACAACTGTTGCCAACTTTTCGTGCACAGAGACTCACAGTTAATCTTAGGAAATAACACTTTGGCAAAACCTCTTATAATTTCTTGGACATGTAATTTCAGCAGAAGGCATTGCACCTGACCCGGAAAAACTTCAAGCTTTACGTTACATTTCTGTTCCAACGACAAAGAAACAACTATGTAGCTTTCTGGGTTTAATTAACTTTTTCCGTAAATTTATTCATTACTCTGCTTTAGACACACCTAGATTATGCCAACTAATGGGTAAAAACACTATTTGATCCTGGGATAGCCAAGCACATTCTGAGTTTGTCAATCTGAAACAAGCTTTGTTGAATGCACCTCTTTTATCACACCCAGATCTTACTAGAAATTTTTCCATTGCCACCGACAGTTCTAACACCGCTTTAGGCGTACACATTTTTCAGGAAATTGAAGAAGACGGTACTACAGTAATTAAAAACATCGCCTTTGCAAGTCGCATTCTGTCACCAGCTGAACGCAATTATTCTGTCACAGAACTTGAAACATTATGTGTTGTATGGGCATTTACGAGATTTAGGCATTTTCTTTATGGAAGACATACGACCGTTTACACAGATCATAGAGCTATACGGTTTTTACTTTCCGCTAAATTTACACATCACAGACTAAGCAGATGGAAACTTTATTTACAGGAATTTAATTTTACAATTGTTCACATTCCCGGTACACAAAATATTGTAGCAGACGCGCTATCCCGTTCTCTCAGTAACAATCAGCAAGACATCGCAACCAACTTCTGCCAAGCAAATTCTAGCGTCATGTATGTTCAACAAGTTGCATTCGAAAATTTTATTTCGGCATCATTACGAGATATAGCACAAGAGCAGAGTAAAGACAACGTGTGGAAAGAAATTAAACACCTTTGGCAAGATAGGAATAATGTTACCATCAGAAACCATTACACTGTACGCAATAATATTCTGTATCGCCGCTCTCACCCTGACAGCAACAACTGGTTATTATGTATTCCTGACGAGCTTGTTAACAAATTAATTTGGTATACTCATTTAAGTTACGCACATTATGGAGCCAGAAAATGTTTTCTTATACTGAGACAGAACTGTTATTTTGCCAGCATGGAGAAACGTATTCGACGAGTTTTAGCGTCATGTAAAATCTGCCAGAAAGCTAAGTCAGACACGACTTCACATATTCCTCCGTTACATCCCATTGTACCTGTTAAATTAAGACAGATGGCCGCTGTAGACATTTTTGGTCCGATTCCCAGATCTAATAGAGGTTTTTGTTACATCTTAGTCGCTGTTGAACTCAGTTCAAAATTTGTAACCTTCACTCCCTTACGCAAAGCTACTGCTAAATCGAATTCGAATGCATTTGTAAAACATTTTCTATTTCATGTATGGCATGTATTGAAAGTAATTTCCGACAATGGACCACAGTTTCGATCTGCTATATGGACACGTATGTTACGAACAAGAAACATTTCTCCGATTTATATATCCAAGTGTCACGCTTCTTCGAACCCTTGTGAACGACTAATGAAAGAAATTGGTAAACTATGTAGAATATACTGCTATAAAAGACATATTGTTTGGGACACACACATACTCTCATTCCAGGATGTAATTAACTCCATACCAAATGAATCTACTATGCTATCTCCAACTGTTATACCGAAAAATGTTGAACCACCTAATAAAATTAAAGAATTAGTATCCTTTCCTACATCTCGTCGACTGCGACACCATGAAATAATTGACATTGCGCTGAACAACATCAAACGTGCCGCAGAGCGCCGGAGAAGACAGCAAAAACAGGTTTGTACACGCCGTGACTTTCACATTGGACAGAAGGTATTAGTACGCACACATTATTTATCCAACAGAGGAAAAAGTAGATGCAGTAAATTTGAGCTTCTATATGCAGGTCCATACAGAATTCGCAGCATTCCTCACCCCAATGTAGTACACGTCGAAACTCTGAGAACCAGAAAAAGTAAAGGCAATCACCATGTCTCCAATATTAAACCCTTTATTGAATGAACATACTTTATGATTTATCACACTGTAATGCCATTTTCTGATTTTTATATGACCACTTATGCAATTATATGTATATGAACAATTACTGATGATTATCGTATTTTTTCTTGGAAGTGCCCAGAAAGGTAAGGTTAGCAGGTCGCTTTTCTTGTCGTCACCCATCAGACCATGCACATTTTTCCAGATAAACTTACATATTTTATGACCAATTATGCAATTCTATCTAGTGACATATTAATTTTATCAAATTCTTTCTCCATTAAAGTCTTCAACTCTCGCCTCTATCAACTACACAACATACAAGCTGAACACAAAGAAAGTCATTTGTTGTCGTTATATATCAGACCGTGCACATTTTCCATTTTTCGTGTATTTATGATTGTTTTCCTGTATGCACTATGAAATGTTTAAGATGTAACAGACATCAGTTGACTTTGACATTTTTGCTTATGATATATCAATATCTTGAGTATTCTACACTTTTGGCTACTACATTATGAGACTGTGTGTACATTTTTGCACCTGAACCCTCTCTATGTTTTTGACATAATACGTTTTCTGTCATGCTATGCTGTATGCTTCATTATATCACTAGAAACCAGTTTTTATTTAATGGGTATATGATTTAAATGCAAGATATTAATCCTTATTCATCATTTTCAGAAAGCAATAACGTGTAAAAGAAATAACTTAAACAAACCACAGTGGATTACTATGAAATGGGAATTTGACCTTTGGAATGAACGAAAGAAAATGGAATACCTTGTGATAAAGAGTAAATGGATCAGAATTAACAAGCATTAACAAGAATATACTATACACATCGTATGATAGTAGTCTTAACAATTTTTTTTCTTTCAGAATACGAGGCGATTGACGCAGGCTGTCAGACAGAACTACACATCTTAGTTTTAGTGATGAAATATGCTAGAAATAAGAAACTCTATACTATGAATAGTTGTATGGAGTAAATGGTAATATGAATAATGAAGTGTCTTTTTGCAGATGATAATGAATGATGATGGATAGTTATATGAAGAATATGGTAATATGAATAATGAAGTTTTTCTTTGCAGCTGATGATAGTGATGAATTTTATATGGCCACTTAACGCACCACTTTTAAGTTTTTCTTTGCAGATGAGAATAATGATGAAGTTTATATATTTACTGTTAGCTAAGAAATGCTATGTAGTTATTTAAGCATTTGTTGCAGTTCGTTTTGACAGTATGTCTTATATTGCATGGTATAATGACTGAATGTTTTGGAAAGGACAGCTAGAGTACATACATATTGAGTACACGTTTCATTATCTGTTAATTCGAAGTTCACTACTTTTCAGCATAATATGCGTTTCTTCTTTCAGCTTAATAATCCATTTGGTATTTTTTCCAGGAGAAGCTATTCATGAAATTAATGTGCTATAAGCAGTTAGTTATTAAACCTGTTCTAGTACTTGCATTTTTTTACCCATTTGTGTGTGTCATTCATGAATGTGATCACATATACTCTACTTGTTCATAACCTTGCTACAGCTGACTCATGACGAATGACGTTACTAATCCCTATTTGCAGCAATAAGTCAAAAGCAAATATCTTCATCCCCCAGCAATTAATTAAAGATCCCAACGCAATGCATTGCTAGCACAAAAAAATAGACCTTGAGTAACAGTTACAGTGTGTTACATTTTAAATATATCGTATGTCACTTGAATGATGAGTTCTGAGTAATACAGAATGATGTTTTCTAACCACAGACCTTGAGTAATAGTTATAGTGTGTTACATTTTAAATATGTCCTATGTCACTTTGAAAGGTCTCTGTTGGATTCCTTTCATGTTAATTTCTTAAATCTGTTGTCATTTACGGCATAAATTCCTCTTCTAAATTTACTGTGGTGTTTCTGACTATCTGGGAGGAGACTGAGCAGCGAAATGTGTTACTTTTACACATAAACAAGAACGATCTGTCACACTACTACACTTTAAAACACAGTTTATATGTAATTCATGCCACACAGTCTCATACAGAACCTACATCCGCTTTCTTTTATATACTGTATATGATAAGATACTGTCATCCCCCTTCCCTTCTGTGTGAGAGGATGAATGAGCAAATGTATTTCTGGTTGCATGCTTGAGGGTAGCAGACAAGCCTGTCTGCTAGAGAACAGTAGGACCAACGTCGGAACAGGTAGCTACGCTTTCTAAAAGCAGAGAGGTTTCTATTCTTAGAATGGTCCTGTCCATCCCTTGTCATGTTGGTATAGGAAGCTGCCCCTCTGGCCACTTCCGTTTGTATTGGTGAGCCACCCTCAGGAAGGGACCACAGCAGTCAGTCCACAGCGAGCGTCTGAAGTGGTAAGATCTCCGGCTAAGCGCGTGTCTGCTAAGTCCGTAGGACAATGGATTTCTTAAGTTCAGCCTAACTGAAAATTTCATCACCTTTATTTCAGGTTTAGCTATAAAATATCTAATGTTATCTTAAATTGCAACGCAGTGTGATTCGAGTGTACAGTTCAGAATATTCCAGTAGTTGCTTTGTCACTACTTTGTGAGTAAAGTGGAACCACGTGTTGATCAGTAACTCTAAGATCATCAATCTTAAATGCGAATGTGCATGAGATTATAACGTCTCGTCTTGACAATATTTTTCAATATAGCAACTTGTCTTTATGTTCAACCCACGTGGGGTGTACTTTGTGAGACCAGTACCACGTGCTTATACAATTGTTTGACCCATCAGGTTAATAGTAAGACGATAGTAACCAGTTCAAGGTTTTTCTTTTGTAAATTGCTTTTCGATCTAATTTATTTTAATTATCAAAATTATTGTAGAGTTACACTCTTTGTGGAAACCAAGTTGACCATGTGAAGCATGTGGTGTAAGCATCAAATAGCCCTCAGCTATTCTTTTCGAGAAGATTTCACAGAGAGTTAGTATGAATTTAGTATACCAAGTATGAATTTAGTATACCAGTGTGTGGTAATTTCATGACGGACAGGATTGCGCTACAAACATAACTTCTTTGGTTGAAAATTGAATCGGCTGGTTGTGGTTAATTTCCTCTTGCATATGTTTCAACGTTCTTCGTGTGTTATTTTATGAATGCAGTGTTGTATGCAGTCTCCCAATCTTGGCTCCATATTTGATGTGTTCCGTAAGATTACAAACTCACATTTTCACAGTCCTAAATAAGGCACCAGCTTAGTTATGACTCATGTTTAATGTGCTGAAATTCCAATGATCAATGTTAAAATAAATTTCCAAATATAAACTGATTTATTTCTTTTTATTTAAATTCTCATATATATATATATATATATATATATATATATATATATATATATATATATATCACCGGTTGTCATATGACTATTACAAGATTATAATTAATGTTAGTCTGGTTGGGAATTTGGTAAGTTAGACTGGATACCTGGTGAAACAGTTGCTCAGTAATGCAAGGTTAACTTCCCCAGACAGCTCACAGCTTTTATCCAGCTTTTATTGTCTACAGTACCGCTTTCATAGCAAATTAAAGCAACAACGTTACACAAGGTGACCCTGTTCTGTGATGCCGCTAGACTCTGGAATCTCTGAAACATTAGATTGCGAGCCTTGTATAATCTTAATTTTTTTCCCTGCAGCACTCAAACAACTTCTGTGTTGTTTCTGAGCAGACTTTCAAAAGATTCACGGCATTGTTGAGCGGCGTTGTGTTGTTGGTCTTGTTTTGTTTTCTATATTTGTGTGTTTTATATGTATGTGTTTTTTTCCTCGCTTGTAAATTGCACTGACTTCGATCAAAGATATAAATTTGTTTTGCGTGTGAAAAAGTGCATACTAGGTTGGGTACCTTTCGTGTGACTTTCGTAATTTTTGGGGGATACATTTCTTTTGATTAGTGTGTTGCGTACCGGGTATAAATTGAACTAATGCAGACACGTACCCAAGCTAGATGTAAGCGGTCCGACAACAGCAACATGGACCAAGGGGATAATTTGATTTCGAATATAAACGCGTCCGAAAATGCATTGGGGAATACTTCAGAGGAAATGCAAAACAGGACGAATGGGCTCACATCAGAGCCAGAAATTAATTTGCCTCCAACTAACCAAATTGATTTGGCAGAACTCATGAAAGCCTTATTGCAACAAAATAAAGAAAACGCAGAGAAATCTGTAAAATCGATCGGAGACCTAGGCGATCAAATGACGCAAAAATCTGAAAAATCGATCCGCGAGCTAGGCGAACAAATAGACGAAAAACTAATCCAGCAGACAAATAAAGTCGACAAGTCGATGCAGAGAGTGTTCGATGATATGTCACAAAGAATAAACAATCTGGCAAGTGAAATAAAAAGTGATATTATGAAAGAATTAGGCCGTACATTTGAACAAATCGGTGATCGTCTGCAAGCCTTAGAACGGGGCAAGCGGAGTCGCAATGCGGAATCGAAAAAGAGTGAAGAACAGCTACTTAGGAATTTCCAAGCGCTGAGAGAAGAATGCCAAAGAGGACACCAGCAGGTACTTTCCAGGGTCCACGAGGCGGAAACGCATTGTCCCGCATCCAAGCGGACTACAGTCAAGCGATTCACGCACTCGAACAGCAAGTGGAACAATTGAAGCAGACTGGGGCGGAGGACAACAGACAAATACATGCTAAGATTGCGGCATTAGCGGACATCGTAGGCACGATGAAGGTGACGGAGAGCGATAACAATACTACACCGGTAGCGGTCGTAGAGACCGAAGAACTGCGTTCGCTTCTTAGATTTCAGAAGGTACAGTTCGAAGTGAACAGGCGGCACAAAGCTGTAATAGGCGAATTACAAGAACGCGTGGCGCATCTGGAAAGCCGCATGGGGAGTGATTCCGAACTCGCCAATAGCACCAAAAATAGCTGTACGCACAGTGCAGAGAGGGACTCCGGCCACGAGGGAGATTTTGACGACTGGGAAGAATGTATGTTGAGGGGCAGACATGAGAAAAATAGAAACATACAAGGGCCTCGCCGGGAGGAAATGCGGGGGTTTGATTTCAAACATTTCCTTACGGTGAGAAAGTTTGAGATATTCCGAAATTTGCAAAAAGGAATACATCCACGAGCATGGCTCGAGCAATTTGAGTTCTGTCTTCCTCCTGACTGGGCAAGTTCACATAAGATAGAATATATGTATGGCTATTTGGAAGGCGAACCGGCGATTCGCATGAGGTCGGCAGCGCGTCACTGCAACTCCACTCGGGAGTTTCGACAAGCCTTTCTGTCCGCCTATTGGTCGGAAGCGGCACAAGACAGGGTCAAGCATGGCATAATTATGCTGCCAAATTTGAACCAGTCTGGTTTCGGTAGCCCAGCACGCCTATTCGACCACATGCTGCAGGCAAATCAATTTCTATACGACCCATACGGGCCTGCGGAACTAATTAGGATATGCATCACCAAATTGCCGATGCACTTGCGCCACGTCATTCTTGCGGGACGATGCAAAGAGGACGTGGAAACGTTTAAGACACTTCTCCAAGAGTACTAATATAATACAGCAGAATGCCCGCCTAATCAGGCACAAGGTTATTACGGGGCACAGCAGCGCGATCGCAGTCGTGGCCGTAGTACTAATCAACGTCGCGACGCGAACGGAACAATAATCGGGACCGGCCGTATAGAAACTGGGGTAACAATCGCGAACACAGGTGGAACAACGGAAATAATCGAGGACGTGGACAGGATCGTGAACGCAACAGTTACGGCAACCAGAATCGATACTACGGTGAACACGGTGGGAACAGGACTGTAGGCGGAGCACCTCATGATGTTGAAATTCGGCCGGCTAACACTAGACGTAATCCAGCAAATGGAAATGAACAAAACCGGCAATGACAAACGATCAGCGCAGAAGGCGCCCAATCTGAACAAATGAGCGACATGGGAAATGAGTGCATACGGTATATAGAGAGGGAAGAAATTAGAGAGGATTTGTTGCAAGAAACTACGAGTGCTAAAATTTCGGGAATAAATCCAGTCGTGACAGTTGCAATAAACGAAATATGTTTTAAGTGTGTCATTGACACTGGAAGCCCTTTCTCCATAGTGAACGAGGCAGCATTTCAAAAATGCGAAGGGACTGGGACTTGGCCCGTTTTTCAAGTGCGAGGAATAAAGGTGAAGGGCGCAATCTACGGTAAGAGCGTAGAAATCCGAAGGCAGACTCGGCTTAATTTTACCTGCCAGGGAAGAGAGTTTGAGTACAACTTCTCTGTGCTCCCAATGCTGAATGTGGCAATGATTTTAGGAAATGACTTCATGAACGCCCACCATGCAGTAATTGACATGGATGGAGGAGTAATGACAGTTCAAGTTGGGGATCAGCCAATTCATTTAGTATTTGATGAATGCATATTACGTGCCGAGTCAGAAATTAGTTGCCTAAAATTTCAAGCTCAAACCGAGTCGCTACCCAGACTGGAGCTACTCGTGAACTATGTAAGTGAGTCGTGCTCTACGTCTGGTGAGCAGGGGAAAGATGTTGTTTTTGCTGATGCACTGAGAAAGAGCATCGCGGGTGTTAGAACCACAGTCAGGGAAAAGGAGAAATTGTATTGCCTACTTCGGAATCATGAACGGGTATTTTCTGAGACTCCGGGGGCGATTAAGGGTTTTACTTACCAATTCAGAGTACGTGACCATCAGAAGTTTTCTGTTAGACCATACCCTATTCCCGTGGCGTATAAAGCCCAGGTGGAGAAGGAAATAAACAAGATGTTAGAACAAGGAATAATTGAGCGGGCAGTAAGCTCGTACAACTCACCCTTGCTTGTCGTACCAAAACGCGACAACTCGGTTCGTTTGGTACTAGACTCGAGACAGATAAACACAATTATTATGTCGGAAACGGACAGGCCTGAGATCCTTGAGGAACTCTTACAACGTTTCCACGGGGCAAAGGTACTATCATCTGTCGACCTCCGTTCGAGTTTTTGGCAAATCGTGCTACACCCATCTTGCAGATTATATACAGCGTTCCCGTGTTATGGAAATTGTTTCCAATTCCGGCGTCTCCCGTTCGGACTAAACGTCTCATCAGCTGCTTTTATAAGGGAATTAAATAGCATTTTGCCTGATGATTTGAAACAGCGAGTGACAATTTACGTGGATGACATATTAATTGCGGAAAGGTCGTGGGAGGATCATAATGACGTTCTGAACAGACTACTGGATGTTTTTGAGAAGGCAAGTGTAACAGTCAACCTAGATAAGTCACAGTTCGGACGAGAGAACATAAAATTCTTAGGCCATATTGTCTCAGCAAATGGAATACAACCCGACCCGGAGAAAATTGCGGCGATAGCGGAGTGTGCAATGCCGACAAATAAAAAACAATTGCGAGCATTCTTAGGCCTGTGTAATTTTTATAAGCGATTTATAAATTTTAGTGTACTTGGTACACCCCGTCTGTGTGGATTAACAGGGAAGAACGCTTTGTGGTTCTGGGATCAAGAGGCACAGGATGAATTTTATAAATTGAAAAAGGCATTGGTAGAGGCTCCAATCCTCGTGCATCCCGACCTGACACAAGAATTCTGTTTAATGACGGACAGTTCCTTGTCAGGATTAGGTGCGGTACTGTTTCAAACGGAAAGAAATGATGATATTACAACTTGGAAAACAATCTCGTTTGGGAGCAGGGTGCTCTCTCGATGTGAAAAAAATTATTCCGTGACAGAACTCGAAGCACTCGCGATAGTTTGGGCATTCTCAAAATTTAGGTATTTCTTATTTGGGAGGACCACCAGGGTGTACACCGACCATCGTGCACTCCAGTTTCTTATGAGCACAAAAATCATGCATGGGAGACTAGGACGCTGGGCACTATACCTACAGAAATATAATTTCACTGTAGAATACATTCCGGGACAGAAAAATGTAATTGCTGACGCTTTATCGCGCATTCCTATAGGTTTGGTTCACACAGAAGAAGGGGAACTCGATGAAAACAATTTTAGCATCCTATACTTACAGAATGGAGCGTTCGAGAACTTTGTTACCACCTCTTTAGGGAGTATAGCGGACGAACAGGATAAGGACGCAGTATTGAAAGATATAAAGAAGAAGTGGGAGGACAAGGAGAATGTAGGAATACGCCAGTACTACTTAGTGCGAAATAGAATACTATTCAAGAAACGAGCCTCGGACGACTCCAGAAGGGTGTTGGTGATTCCGGAGGAACTCGTAAACAAAATTATATGGTACATACATTTGAGTTATGGTCACTTCGGAGCACAGAAATGTTGTGAAAAACTGAAGGAGACATGCTATTTTAATAACATGCTACGGTGTATTCGTTGTGTACTTAGTGTGCGGACCTTGTCAGCGAGCAATGGCGGCCACAGTGAGGTATGCTGCATCATTGCACCCGATAATACCAAGCAAACTCTGTGACCTCGCAGGCGTGGATCTATTTGGGCCACTAATACGGTCTAAAGCAGGTTTTGCATATGTTTTCGTAGCGGTGGAGCTAACCTCCAAGTTTGTGTGTCTGACTCCGTTGAGGCGAGCCACAGGAAGGGCAGTGGCAACTGCATTTGCAAAGCAGTCTCTGCATGAAGTTGGGCGTGTGAAAAGGGTTATCTCGGATAATGGACCACAATTTAGATCGCAGTACTGGCAGCGGATGCTTCGAAGGCGAAGAATTAAACCTATATCTCTCTATTTCACCCCAGCTCGAACCCCAGTGGCGTATTATGCGTGAATTAGGAAAATTATATAGGTTATACTGCAGTCGTGATCACTGATCGTGGGACATACACCTAAAAGGATTTCAGAACATAATTAATGAGTTGCCTAATACGTCAACAAAGCTTCCGCCAATCACTGTGCTAAAAAACAAGGAGCCCCCGAGCAAAATCAAAGAGGTGGTCCCTTGGCCACTAGAGCCGAGACTACGCCGGAACGCAATTGTTGACTTAGCTTTACGCAACATCAAGCGTGCAGCAGAAGCCAGAGTCAAGGTGTATAAGAAAAACGTGAGAAAAACAGTGTTTCATGTAGGACAAAAAGTTCTTATCAGATCACACAAGCTGTCTAACAAACGGTCAGGTGCTGCAAGAAATTTTTTAATCTCTTTAACGACCCGTATCGGATAAGGAAGATTCCCCATGAAAACGCCATAGAAGTGGAAACTCTTCGATCGAAGAAATCAAAAGGGCTACACCATGTGTCAAACGTAAAACCATACATTGAGTAGAAAGGACAGTGAGGAGTAGAGATGACGGTGAAGAGAAACAATTGATTAGTTTACATTTGTGATAAATGCATTTTGAATAATATGTTGGTAAAAATAGTGATAAAGAGGTTTCTGTGTGATTGATTGAAGTGATGTTTGCGGTTTTTTCCCCTTGTGCAATTAGGATTTAGGTTGGTTCAAATGTGAAGATAAGGTTTCTTTGTGAACAAGTGAAATGCTGCTTATGGTTTTTTTTGTGTAAATTGAAAAGAGTCGCTCCTGAGAGAAGCAAGATCTGTGTTGAATTAATGCAAAACTCAGGGGAATATCCGGTCTGTGGGTATTATGGGTCTGGCAAACCCAGGTCCCCGGCTGTTAGTAGCTTTGTTTCCGATTTTCTGCTTTCAGTGCTACTATTTATCTATTACTATTCTATATCTGTCAGTATAAATGAGGATCTCTTACTATAGTATGCGTGCTGTATGAATATTTTAAGATAGGAGAACTCTGAGAAAGGAATGAGTAAGTTTGGAATCTTGAAAACAGGATGCGATAATACGATTGTTTAACCAATGGCTCCCCAATATACGCTAATATGTTAATGTTGATGATATGTCTTTTTTGTTCTTTATAGCTGAGTACGTAAAGTGCTGTCTGTGGATTTCGTAAGTAGATTGATTCCCTTCAAGGTGGAAGAAGAGTTGCGGTTTGCGTAATTTACGTGGCCCTGAAATAGTATTATGGCAGCCAAATGACGAGCAGTTTTTCAGCAAATGGAGAATGGAACAGAAATATGGATCCTTTCTGTAGTCTTGATTGATGTTGAGCCAGAGCCTTAAAAATTATTCTGCGTTAATACTTGTCCTAGAAAAGCGACGTTTATGTGTTTTGCTGATGCTGTGAGCATTACAGCTTACTGTTTTCGCTGGTGCGGGATGCACTGCAGCCTATATGATTTGTACTGAGGAAATTTCCCTCTTGAAGGTAGAGGAAGATTAACTAATTTTGATTATGGGACCGAAGGAAAGCTTGGTTTAAGGTAATAAGGATGAAGCAAAACATTTGTCATTTAAACTACAGGAGGATTCGGATCTTTTGTGTCTGTTGTAAGTTCAATATGTTAAGATGAAACTGTTTTACAGAATAGAGGTGACCACAATTTTTCCATTCATGAGAAATGAATCCAGAATGACCACCACAGGCGAAATAACTGATTTGGAAGCGAAAGGTAACTTAAAGAAGGAACGAAATGGGTAAGAAAATATAGTATAACCTGTATAATGAAAATGTTTTTACCCTTCTCAGAGTCATCTGTGTGATTAATTCTTGCGATAACGTAATTTTCTTACTGTTTTATGTGTGAATATATGAGTATGATAAATGTATAATTGCGAGTCTCTTATCAGGTATGTCAACTGGTATAAATGTTTTGGCGTGTAAATAACCATTGTTCTTTTTACTGTGTATGTTTAAGGAAAATTTCTCCATATTTATCATGTGACAAGACATATGCGGCGAGCGTCAGGAAGAGGACGAATTAGAACAATGTTGTAGTGGTGTAAACACTTTGTTGAAGTAGCATTGAAGTAGCTTGTTGGATTAACTAGTAGTGGATAGAAGTAGAATTTTGAGTAATACATGTTTATGGGTAGTTAGTTTGTAGTATAGACAACAGGTGTGCATGTGTGTGTGTGTGTGTGTGTGTGTGTGTGTGTGTGTGTGTGTAAAAAACATGTGAACCCTATGCTGTCCTGACCTATACTTCCACAAGGCATAATCCTATTCATTTTAGTGAATTATAAGTAGCATTTGATTTTTTAAAACGCAAGTGAACCACATTAGTGATGCGGATTTAGATATTATATTGTCACTTCATTTAAATTTAATTTTTATACTGTCAAGCCATTTCACTTTTATTTTCTTTATATTGTCAAGTCATTTAACTTTTATTTTTTTATATTGTCGATTCATGTAACTTTTTTATTTAAAAAAAAAAGAATAAGTCTCACTTTTGTTCTTAAAAATTGTGAAAGACAATACTAAGTGGTATTATGTATGACATTTTGTAATCACATAACTATGATGAACAACTTCTGTGAATGCAGTTGAGAACGTGAAAGCGAACCGGCTAAACTCTTACGTGACAGCGGGAGCAGCGAGGAGGAGGGCTAGTTGTAAACTGGCGGGTTTCCCAGCAGCACACACTGTCAACCGGGCCACTTCGGGAGCACGGTCACAACAAAAGAAGGGTACGGGACAAACACTTTCCCTTGCGCCCGGAGCTAATGGCCAGCCGCACCAGTGCGACCCTTCGTGGAGGCGATGACCTGAGATGGCCGAGCGGTCCACCGCGCGAAAATCCATCTGCTGGCAACGCACCACACGCACGCGACCGTGACGAGACGGCCGCGGTGAAATGACCGAAGACAGGGGATAAAGGGGCCTTTTGACACGTACTGCCCAGAGAAATTGGCAGACTTCAACGACGCCTATCAATATTTCCTGACGGATGCCCACTGTCAAGCGACAGTAAATCATGGTTCGATGTTCTCTGGTCGCTAAGGGTGGCACAAAGAAGAGCCATTAAGTGTCATTCTTGCCCAGGAATATCAAACCGGTGAGCCAATTGAGGATAACTCAAGAATGTAACAACACAAGGGGCGTGGAGCCTTTCGACACATAATGTCCAGAGAAACTGGCAGACTTCAACGACGCCTATCAACATTTCCTGGCGGATGCCCACTGTCAAGCGACAGTAAATCACAGTTCGATGTTCGCTGGTAGCTAAGGGTGGCACAAAGAAGAGCCATTAAGTGTCATCCTTGCCCAGGAATATCAACCTGGCGTGTCAAACGAGGATACCGCACGAATTTGACAACACAAACATGGAACCAAATCGAGATGTACGTGACAAGGGCCACCAGGAGAAACTTCATGACAGGGCAGAGACGGCGGGATTGCACGCAACAGATGGACAAAAATCCCTACTGTCAGCTGCGGCGACGAACCCCCCCCCCCCCCTTTCCCCTTATATTGTGTCTCAGAACAGTGGAACTGCTGAGTGTGTCAGTGAACAGTGATTATACGGTTCTTAGTTCAATGCATATACGTGTGTTTCTGTCAGAGAAACTTTGACTCATGTGTTTTGCAGGGGTTCGATTTATTGGTGTTTATTAGACTGACTCTTGTATTTTGCAGGTGTTCTATTTATTTGTTTCGTAAATTCACTCCTGTTGCATTGCTTCATTTACCAGTCAGATAGCTATTCATTCTCATTCGACTGTGATCGATTAGCCTTTGCATGGGGCATATTTATTGTGAGGAACCCCTTAAGGGTAATAATCACATAATAAATTGTAGTTTCAGTATAATAACACAGTGGTCATTGTTTGCTAACTAACTGAAATATAGTAGAGTGGTTAAATTAGTGCCACAAAGTTATTTTAATTCTACAAATTATTAGTTTTATAAGATATAGAATTTTTTTGTGATAACCACTTTGTAAAACATGTTTCTTTTCTTCTATCACTTTTTTTGCTTTTGAGGATTGTGCATTGTAATGTTCTGCTTTATAATACTGATGTTATTTTCATGTTCTTTTTTAATTGCTGTGCCACCATTGCTATTTTCATAAATTTTACTTGTTAATAAACAGTCATAAATTTTCCTGTGATCAGTTGGCTCTTGCAATGAGCAAATACTGGTGAACTCCATAAGGGTAACAACCAGAAATTGTTTTCATATTAATGACACAGGGACCATTGTTTTACTTGCTGACCGAATTAGGTCTACACTATCTTTTAAATAGGTGTCACAGATTGTGTTCTTTTTGTGTTTGAAATTGGTAGATTTTAAAGATCTGTTGAAATTATTGTGTTTTAGCAAGTAGCTGGTGACCTTTTGCCTTTTCTTTACATTTTTGATTTAAGTTGGGTGTGAGAAGCCTGCTTGGGAATGTCCTAGCATGGCCAGAAAATTCCCAGCACAGTCTTTTCCCGGAGCGTTGGGGTTATGAAAGGTCTGTGTTGGATTCCTTTCATGTTAATTTCTTAAATATGTTGTCATTTACGGCATAAATTCCTCTTCTAAATTTACTGTGGTGTTTCTGACTATCTGGGAGGAGACTGAGCAGTGAAATGTGTTACTTTTACACATAAACAAGAACGCTCTGTCACACTACTACACTTTAAAACACAGTTGATATGTAATTCATGTCACACAGTCTCATACGGAACTTACATCCACTTTCTTTTATATACTGTATATGATAAGATACTGTCATCCCCCTTCCCTTCTGTGTGAGAGGATGAATGAGCAAATGTATTTCAAGTTGCATGCTTGAGGGTAGCAGACAAGCCTGTCCGCTAGAGAACAGTAGGACCAATGTCGGAACAGGTAGCTACGCTTTCTAAAAGCAGAGAGGTTTCTATTCTTAGTATGGTCCTGTCTGTCCCTTGTCATGTTGGTATAGGAAGCTGCCCCTCTGGTCACTACCGCTTCTATTGGTGAGCCACCCTCAGGAAGGGACCACGGCAGTCAGTCCGCGGCGAGCATCTGAAGTGGTAAGATCTCCGGCTAAGTGCGTGTCTGCTAAGTCTGTAGGACAATGGATTTCTTAAGTTCAGCCTAACTGAAAATTTCATCACCTTTATTTCAGGTTTAGCTATAAAATATCTAATGTTATCTTAAATTGCAACGCAGTGTGATTCGAGTGTACAGTTCAGAATATTCCAGTAGTTGCTTTGTCACTACTTTGTGAGTAAAGTGGAACCACGTGTTGATCAGTAACTCTAACTAAGATCATCAATCTTAAATCCGAATGTGCGTGAGATTAGAACGTCTCGTCTTGACAATATTTTTCAATATAGCAACTTTTCTTTATGTTCAACCCACGTGGGGTGTACTTTGTGAGACCAGTACCACGTGCTTATACAATTGTTTGACCCATCAGGTTAATAGTAAGATGATAGTAACCAGTTCGAGGTTTTTCTTTTGTAAATTGCTTTTCGATTCAATTGATTTTAATTATCAAAATTATTGTGGAGTTACACTCTTTGTGTAAACCAAGTTGACCATGTGAAGCATGTGGTGTAAGCATCAAATAGCCCTCAGCTATTCTTTTCGGGAAGATTTCACAGAGAGTTAGTATGAATTTAGTATACCAGTGTGTGGTAATTTCATGACGGACAGGATTGCGCTACGAACGTAACTTCTTTGGGTGAAAATTGAATCGGCTGGTTGTAGTTAATTTCCTCTTGCATATGTTTCAACGTTCTTCGTGTGTTATTTTATGAATGCAGTGTTGTATGCAGTCTCCCAATCTTGGCTCCATATTTGATGTGTTCCGTAAGATTACAAACTCACATTTTCACAGTCCTAAATAAGGCACCAGCTTAGTTATGACTCATGTTTAATGTGCTGAAATTTCAATGATCAATGTTAAAATAAATTTCCAAATATAAACTGATTTATTTCTTTTTATTTAAATTCTCTTTTATATATTACCGTTGTCGTATAACTATTACAAGATTATAATTAATGTTAGTCTGGTTGGGAATTTGGTAAGCTAGACTGGATACCTGGTGAAACAGTTGCTCAGTAATGCAAGGTTAACTTCCCCAGACAGCACACAGCTTTTAACCGGCTTTTATTGTCTGTCAGTACCGCTTTCATAGCAAATTAAAGCAAAAACGTTACAACTTGAATGATGAGTTCTGAGTAATACAGGATGATGTTTTTTAACCACAGACCTTGAGTAATAGTTACAGTGTGTTACATTTTACATATGTCCTATGTCACTTGAATGATGAGTTCTGAGTAATACTGAATGATGTTATGTAATAATGCATAAATGCTATGCCAATAATTTCTGTAAATAATATTCTTATTATACTTTATAAATGCTATGCCAATAATTAACTCTCATTTTTAATGATGACTTCTGAATAATACTGAATAATGTTTTATAAAACTATATGAATACTTTGTAACTGGCCAATGAATGCCACTGTTTCTTATATTTTAAATTTGTCTTATGTCACTTACATGCTATTATATATGAATACCAGTAGCTTGATGCTACACTCATTAGCTCCTGTTTTGAATGATGACTTCTGATGCTTTGTAACTGGCCAATGAGTGCCAATGATTACTATAACTAGATGAATTATGTAAATGGTATGCCATTAATTAACTCTTGCATTGAACGATCACTTCTGAATAATGCATAAAAATGGTTTGTAACTGGCCAATGAGTGCCAATGATTACTATAATTAGATGAATTATGTTAATGCTATGTCATTAATTAACTCTTGTTTTGAATGATGACTTCTGAACAATGCATAATATATGGTTTGTAACCGGCCAATGAGTGCCAATATTTAGTGTAATCAGATGACTTATGAATAATGTTCTGTAATACTCCATACATAGTACAGAAATATTTAGTAACTAGGCAATGAGTGGCAACAATTACTCAAATCGGTTGATAGACTAATGTAATTCTCAATGATGACTACCATAAGACTTAATGTCCTTCACCTTCTGACCTCATTCCCAGAAATTACTGCAATATCCGTTTGTCCTGTCCATCCTCATGATCATGGAGCACTGTATTTGGATTTTGCACTAATTCTACGTTGGTGAAAAAGTATCAATTCTGCAGGAGGGTGGTGTTGACACATCATGCTGTCCACCACCTTGAACGATGGAGATGTTATTATGGTCCCACTGTTTGGTGTACCTAATGTACTACCAAAATGATAACACTGAATATTAATACGACATTTCAGTGTCTTGGCTACACTGATTAATACTTCAGGGAAGAGAACTTCAGATTGTCTCACTTGGTGCTGTGCTTCTGTAGAAAGATGTGGACTTTCAGTGCAGCTACGTGCAACCTACTGAGCTACAACCATGATGCAATCCTTCCCTTTCCTTTCCTAGTTCTTATAAAATGGTAAAAGATATATATATATATATATATATATATATATATATATATATATACACACACAGTGCGTGTGCTCTTTATGTCATTTGTTAATGTGTTTTGTACTCATTGCGTATACATTTTGTCATTGCTTGATATGTTCTGTACTCAGTGCATGTGCACTCTATTTCATTTCATGTTCTGCACTTATATATATATATATACTCTGTGACTGTAAACTTAGTTAATTAAGTAGATTTTAGAAAAATTTATTGCTCATGGCAAGTCCAATTGACTCACTATCGCTGCCAAATTTTTACCCCCCCCCCCCCCCCCCCAGTGGAGGGTTATGTAAGAGGTCTGAGCAGATGTAATTTCGATATATTGCTCACGTGCTGCCTGCAATAGGCAAGGTATAAGAGAATCTCTGACCAGAGAGCAGTGTTGACTACAGTAGGAACTGTGTAGCTGTAGCAGTATGTTGTTGCTAGTCTGGAGTCTGCTCTGGTCAGGTCTGGTGTATCGTGTTGGCTGGCCCAGTCGCGGTGCAGCGATGCCGGATCCTGAGTATTATTGTACAAAGTAAAAAGCAGCCTCGTGCATATGTAGTAATGTTATCTCAAGTCGCATGTAAATCTTTTAAAACTCTCGTAATAATAATCTTCCACATAAAAAGTAACTTTTAACAACCATTCATTTCAATTTAAAGAATTTACTAATTTCTCCCATCCATGATCACCCCGATTATTGCAATAGCAAAATCAGTTGCCTTCTTTCATAAATGACAGATAGATCGGCCAGCATGGCACAGAGCTGTGCCGGAAAAATTTATTGTAAGAGCAGATATATCCGGCGACTTCATTGAGGTAAGAATTTTTCCTTTTTTTTTATTCATAATGGTCTTTCAGGGCCATGACGAAGCACTGCTGTCGTCCAAAATTTACCAGGTTAAATTCACAGTGAATTATTGAAAAGTCATAAGTATGCGACAATTTAATTGAGAGGCTTAGGAATTTTTCTGTTGTGAGGTTACGCTAAATGTGAATGAATTTTGAGCTAAGATTAAATCAGAAAGAATTTTGTGTGGAGGTTAATGTGAGAAGGAATTTTGTGGGGAGGTTTCACTAAATTAGAATCTTACTCATATTATTTATTATATTTTTGTGGGGAGGTTACACTGTGAAAGAACTTTGTTTTGAGGTTACACTAAACCAGAATCATTATCCATAATATTTATTTTATTTTGTGGGGAGGTTACAACTCAATGTCCAGGCGTATCAAGGCCGTTATTATGGCCAGAGGTGGTTGTTCTGGGTACTGATTTCTCAGGATCTATGCACCCAAATTGCGTGAAAATGTAATCACATATCAGTTCTAGTATAATATATTTGTCCAATGAATACCTATTGATCATCTGCATTTCTTCTTGGTGTAGCAATTTTAATGGTCAGTAGTGTACATTTATACCAATGGAATGGTTTCCAGAATCGTGCACGGTTCTATCACTGGACACGGTAGACAACCGTCGCAAGCCGGAACTTCTCTTATCTTCTTTTTGCAGCTGAATGTTCCTTCTGAAATAAAGGACACGTAAATGCAAAGAACCAGAAATATTGGACCAGTGAAAACCCACGATGGCTTAGGCAAATGGATGATCAGTGTCAAGGGAGAGTTAATATCTAGTATGGGATGCTTGGTACAACAATAATTGGCTTCTATATATCATCTATGTTAACTTAAACGACAGTGCATACACCAGCTTCCTCACACGAATTCTATTTCGTCTTCAGGATGAAGTGCCGCTAAGAAACATATTGCCTATATGGAACCAACGAGACTGATGTCCAGCTCATAATGCCTTGTGTGCACGTCATGTTCTGAATTAGAATTACCGCGCCACGTGTACTGGTTGTCAAGCAACAGTGGATTGGCCTGTTCTGTGTCCAACTTAACTCCTCTGGACCTGTTTCTTTGTGGAGGCAGTAAAGACATTAACTGTCACAATATTCCAATAGCCCCAGAAAATACAGGAACATATCATGCTTGCTTGTTACTAGCCTCAGCACGCATCACCGGAAGCTGCTATTAATTCTTTCTTCCATCACAGGCATCAGTGTATCAAGTCCACGGTCACCACCTTGAGCGTCTTGTAGCGTTGTATCCCCTTTTGTTCTCAGAATGAATTATGGTACTACACAATGGTATTAAAGATCACCGTTTCTCTTTCTTACAATGTTTAATACTATGTTTACGTGAATACTGATCTTGAGGAGAAATGTATTACCGAACAGAAAATATAGGGCGCTATGTTAAAAAAATATGTACTGTTCTTCACATGTTCGTAGCGGAGGAAGTTACAAGAAAGGCGATCAAACTGGTTAATTTCATCTGGTAACAGAGCCAAAAAACATTTGCTATACACATATTTGATTACGCCTCTGTACAAAAACGTTGTTTGCGATGGCCAAGATAAATAGGGTACGCGATACGTTGTGTCAATATCGGTAAGCAATAGATGAAGAATTATCGGAGATCTGAAATTTTTAACGAATGAGCATTTACGTTTTTAGTATGGCTGTCCAATTGTTTATTGTAGTAGCGTGTTAAATTTTGAAGCAAATCGGTCAAGAACTTTTTGAGATTTTTTGGCAACAACATTTCCCATTTGTATATTATATACATTTATGTACTGTACATATTTAAAAATCGGTACCCATGCAATAGCATGCATACCTGTACGTCCCAAAATTCCGCGCATAAAAACGGGATTTTTCTGGGGCTCATACTCGGGGTCCTATTGCTGGTAGAAAGGTATGGTCAAGTGTCATGGGTAGCCTTCCGCCGGCCGGAGTGGCCGAGCAGTTAAAGGCGCTACAGTCTGCAACCGCACGTCCGATACGGTCGCAGGTTCGAATCCTGCCTCGGGCATGGATGTGTGTGATGTCCTTAGGTTAGTTGGGTTTAAGTAGTTCTAAGTTCTAGGGGACTTATGACCACAGCAGTTGAGTCCCATAGTGCTCAGAGCCATTTGAACCATTTGTTAGCCTTCCGGCTAGGGACCATTTGCATACCCAATAGAAGGATCGTCTTAGTGTCAGTATCCTGCATTGTAGGTTCAAAGTATGATTATTACTCATTTCCTCCAGTTTAGGCAAATTGAGAAAATTAATTTGTTTTTATTGCGTTTGATGTCTATGGTGGGGCTTATGGAGGCACCATTATATCGTGGGCTACTCCTTAGAAAATCGTAAAAAAAGTCTTCCACCATTTTTGTACCAAAATCGAGCCGCAGTTTCAAGAAGGCAACGCACAAAAAATGGCTGATATTTGTACGATGTTTTTCTAAGATCCCGATCTCGAACAGCCTTGGAAATTTTCTTGAGATCTTTATCCGTTTTTTAGATACAGGGGTTCAAAGTGTGATTTGTTGAGATACCACACAAGAAGAGATTGCGACAGTTGGTACCAGAAGTACCGTGGACGTCCGTTCGCAGTAGGAAAGTCGCTACGCGCAAACCAATCACGCTGCCCGTGACAATCACATCCCCTGAAGCGGCAGCGTCACGAGGAAGAGAAACGCGCTCTTAAGTAACCGTGCACGAGCTGAAGTTGTCAGTTGAAGTCGTAAGTCAATCCGAGTCTCGCTAGGGAATTCCTGCACAACATTCGTCCTTTCTTAAAGTCTTCAAGCCGTGGAGTGAGACGGAAACAGCGGTAGACAGACAGTGGTTAGTCTTCAGTAGAAACAGGACAGTGAATAAATACTATATGGACAGAGACCTCCTGCTTAGAGATTTAACTCAGTATTGTTAGTTTGGAACTGTTCCTCGAATAGTAATCAAGATAGAAGATTTAGATTTCTTCCCATTTAGTCAGAGAACATAATTAAGTTTGTGTTCATGGAACTGTAGTCAACGCAGGACAGATAGGTGAAATCTGTATTCTTCATTTTCTACAACCAGTGTTAGCAATGCTTAGTAAAATATTTTGCTGTTCACTATTCGCTGTTACTCACATTGTGTGTGTGTGTGTGTGTATGTGTGTGTTGCCCTAGAACCAATGCATCAGTCCTACCAGGACACCTTTATTAGTCTTTTTGAGCGGCAGTGAGATTTTCATCGAAGTGGACGCCCCAGTCCAAAGCATAAAACTACCCAACTATATTATCGACAAATAGAGCCAATTGTCACTCATAATTTCAATACGTATCGTAAGCACACAACCTGCAGCTATTGCCATCATCCCGACTGGGTCGGAGATATTCTCCGCTCAGGGACTGGGTGTTGAGTTGTCCTAATCATCATCATTTCATCCCCATCGACGAGCAAGACGCCGAAGCGGCGTCAAATCGAAAGACTTGCACCCGGCGAACGGTCTAACCGACGGGAGGCCCTAGTCACATGACATTTACATTTACTACCATCATAGTTCCGCAATCTTTCCCTAAGCAGGAAGGGATGCCTCATCCACGGCCAGCCACCGATCGGTTAGGCTACCAGACATACGCCTGAGACTGGCGGGTTGCCACGTTCTAGCCGTCGGCCGGAACCAGCCTGCAGCCGCCACAGGGAGCGCCAGCCTCGCCACTGGCATAGCGCGCCTCAGTGACTACGGTGTCGCCGTCAAATCCATGTGGAAATTCGTACGCCTGCCTACTTCAGAGGCGGCGTCGCCTGGCAGGGCATCTCTAGAGCATCTTCGGACCCGACACATTAATCGCAAACCCAGTCCCAGTACCCAAGTTCCCACCCACTAATAACCAATGCAGGTACCCTGTTTCGCCACTATGACCATACTACACCTTCCACGTACCTTATCCGCCCTTTCCCGCTGCAATTTTAACCAAATCCCAGACAGTCAAATCCGTCCCGACATATATCCTCTTTCCAACCCTAATTACAACTCTCGACCTCACACAAATGGCTCTGAGCACTATGGGACTCAACATCTTAGGTCATAAGTCCTCTAGAACTTAGTACTACTTAAACCTAACTAACCTAAGGACATCACACACACCCATGCCCGAGGTAGGATTCGAACCTGCGACCGTAGCAGTCCCGCGGTTCCGGACTGCAGCGCCAGAACCGCTAGACCACCGCGGCCGGCTCGACCTCACACAATCCTTTCATTGCTTCCACTTTCAGCCACCTTGCTCACTCCCAGCCACCACCTGCCGTTCTACAGGGCCTCATAGTCATACTAATTACCATATCTTCATTATGACTAATTTTTCGTGTATCACCTAGCAACACCGTTACACCTTGGCATCATTCACATTCATCAGTGACTATACTTTAACGGTAATACAAAATCATCGAACAGGTTCTAGAAACCATCACTATTTTCAGTCCATGTATATTTTACTAACCCTCATTTATTATCACTTGTTTTATGTGAAAATCGAAAATATCGTCCAGAAATGTCGTTTTTACAAAGTCGCTTGTTAATATCATTTTTGATATACACTACTGGCTATTAAAATTGTTACACCAAGATGAAATGCAGATGCAAAACGGTAATTGGACAAATATATTATACTAGAAATAACATGTGATTACATTTTCACGCAATTTGGGTGCATAGATCCTGAGATCAGTACCCAGAACAACCACCTCTGGCAGTAATAACGGCCTTGATACGCCTGGGCATTGAGTCAAACAGAGCTTGCATGGCGTGTACAGGTACAGCTTCCCAAGCAGCTTCTACACGATACCACAGTTCATCAAAAGTAGTGACTGGCGTATTGTGTCGAGCCAGTTGCTCGGCCACCATTGACCAGACGTTTTCAATTGGTGAGAGATCTGGAGAATGTGCAGGCCAGGGCAGCAGTCGAATATTTTCCGTATCCAGAAAGGCCCGTAGAGGACCTGCAACGCTCGGTCGTGCATTATCCTGCTGAAATGTAGGGTTTCGCAGGGATCAAAAAATGGTTCAAATGGCTCTGAGCACTATGCGACTTAACTTCTGAGTTCATCAGTCGCCTAGAACTTAGAACTAATTAAACCTAACTAACCTAAGGACATCACACACATCCATGCCCGAGGCAGGATTCGAACCTACGACCGTAGCGGTCTCTCGGTTCCAGACTGTAGCGCCTAGAACCGCACGCCTACTCCAGCCGGCTCGCAGGGATCGAATGAAGGGTAGAGCCACGGGTCGTAACACATCTGAAATGTAACGTCCACCGTTCAAAGTGCCGTCAATGCGAACAAGAGGTGACCGAGACGTCTAACCAATGGCACCCCATACCGGGTGATACGCCAGTATGGCGATGACGAATATACGCTTCCAATGTGCGTTCACCGCGATGTCGCCAAACACGGATGCGACCATCATGATACTGTAAACAGAACCTGGATTCATCCAAAAATATGAAATTTTGCCATTCGTGCACCCAGGTTCGTCGTTGAGTACACCATCGCAGGCGCTCCTGTCTGTGATGCAGCGTCAAGAGTAACAGCAGCCTTGGTCTCCGAGCTGATAGCCCATGCTGCTGCAAACGTCGTCGAACTGTTCGTGCATATGGTTGTTGTCTTGCAAACATCCTCATCTGTTGACTCAGGGATTGAGACGTGGCTGCACGATCCGTTACAACCATGCGGATAATATGCCTGTCACCTCGACTGCTAGTGATACGAGGCCGTTGGGATGCAGCACGGCGTTCCGTATTACCCTCCTGAACCCACCGATTCCATATTCTGCTAAGAGTCATGGATATCGACCAACGCGAGCAGCAATGTCGCGATACGATAAACCGCAATCGCGATAGGCTACAATCCGACCTTTATCAAAGTCGGAAACGTGATGGTATGTATTTGTCCTCCTTACACGAGGTATCACAACTACGTTTCACCAAGCAACGCCGGTCAACTGCTGTTTGTGTATGAGAAATCGGTTGGAAACTTTCCTCATGTCCGCACGTTGTAGGTATCGCCACTGGCGCCAAACTTGCGTGAATGTTCTGAAAAGCTAATCATTTGCGTATCACAGCATCTTCTTCCTGTCGGTTAAATTTCGCGTCTGTAGCACATCATCTCCGTGGTGTAGCAATTTTAATGGCGAGTAGTATATTTAACCGACTTTTAAAAACAGTTTACGTAATTTTGGCTGAAGAGCGTTTTTTACGCTTCCACTTCGCCTCCTTTGTGAGAACTGATATAACAATAAAGAAAAAACTAGCAGAGCAACATTCGCTGATGCTCTGGCCTTTACGCCAGCCGCACTCAGTGGCCAGTCCATCGGAGCACAGGCAATCGCTCAGCGTACGCTCCAGACTTTATGCCATCCACAGTGACAGCACATGCTCTCCCTCTGAGCTACACTCGCAACAGTCCGGGATTCATGCTCGCCGCGCCATTGCACAAAAACATGCACAACTCGCAGTAGTGTCCACCGGTAACAGCTCCAGTGCTGACCCAGACACCAGTCAGGATTCCAATGAAGTCGCTTGCCACTTCTTACAACTCACAAAAGAGCTGGATGGTTACTTGCCAACTGTTACTTCTTCTTGTGACTGACCCAAGTAACTGAGAAGTGCCATTTTAGCCCAATTATGCTACCTGTAGAAGTTAGGGTCTTTTCACTGTTATTCCATTCCTAACAAAGAGTGGATTGTTCTTCGTCTACTTGAGAGCCCAATTATTGGATGTACAACACATCACTGCACTATGAGTAAGAAAAGCACGAAAGCAAAACTTTCTGAAACCGTCTCACATTCTGCTACATTGCTAGATGGGAAACTGATTCCTAGTGCACCTTTACTGCAGTTGCAGCTTTCTTCCAGAAATTGGCACGTCCCTCCCCAAAACCGTTGTTTGCCCTTCAGTGAACAGATTATACCGACTGAGCAACCAGACACAGTTCACAACCTGCCCTCACCATCAGTATGGCACGCCACGAGTGACACAAACAAAGGCAGTGATCTTCAAACTTTTAGCTCAAGAGCCAATACTGACATTGTGAGGTGGCACCTTGTGTACCGATTTTATTATTAATTGATAACCTAAACAAATCACTACGTTATGAGACCCCCAATAGACTAGCTGTAGTAAGGAACTAGCGATAAGTTGGTAGACAGCCAGCTAGTACTGATCTTTAAAAGCCCCAATTTCATATTCCTTACCACAAATATCCCCCCCAAGAACCATGGACCTTGCCGTTGGTGGGGAGGCTTGCGTGCCTCAGCGATACAGATAGCCGTACCGTAGGTGCAACCACAACGGAGGGGTATCTGTTGAGAGGCCAGACAAACGTGTGGTTCCGGAAGAGGGGCATCAGCCTTTTCAGTAGTTGCAGGAGCAACAGTCTTGATGATTGACTGATCTGGCCTTGTAACACTAACCAAAACAGCCTTTCTGTGCTGGTACTGCGAACGGCTGAAAGCAAGGGGAAACTACAGCCGTAATTTTTCCCGAGGGCATGCATCTTTACTCTATGGTTAAATGATGATGGCGTCCTCTTGGGTAAAATATTCCGGAGGTAAAATAGTCCCCCATTCGGATCTCCGGGAGGGGACTACTCAAGAGGACATCGTTATCAGGAGAAAGAAAACTGGCGTTTTACGGATCGGAGCATGGAATGTCGGATCCCTTAATCTAGCGGGTAGGTTAGAAAATTTAAAAAGGAAAATGGATAGGTTGAAGTTAGATATAGTAGGAATTAGCGAAGTTCGCTGGAAGGAGGAACAAGACTTTTGGTCAGGTGAATACAGGGTTATAAATACAAAATCAAATAGGGGTAATGCAGGAGTCGGTTTAATAATGAATAAAAAAAATAGGAGTGCGGGTAAGCTACTACAAACAACATAGTGAACGCATTATTGTGGCCAAGATAGACACGAAGACCATGCCTACTACAGTAGTACGAGTTTATATAACAACTAGCTCTGTAGATGACGAAGAAATGTATGATGAAATAAAATAAATTATCCAGATAGTGAAAGGAGACGAAAATTTAATAGTCATGGGTGACTGGAATTCGGTAGTAGAAAAAGGGTGTGAGGGAAATACAGTAGGTGAATATGGATTGGGGCTAAGAAATGAAAGAGGAAGCCGCCTGATAGAATTTTGCACAGAGCACAACTTAATCATAGCTAACACTTGGTTCAAGAATCATAAAAGAAGGTTGTATACATGGAAGAAGCTTGGAGATACTGACAGGTTTCAGATAGATTATATAATGGTAAGACAGAGATTTAGGTACCAGGTATTAAATTGTAAGACATTTCCAGGGGCAGATGTGGACTCTGACCACAACCTATTGGTTATGAACTGTAGATTAAAACTGAAGAAACTGCAAAAAGGTGGGAATTTAAGGAGATGGGACCTGGATAAACTGACTAAACTAGAGGTTGTACAGAGTTTCAGGGAACAATTGACAGGAATGGGAGAAGAAAATACAGTAGAAGCCGAATGAGTAGCTTTGAGAGATGAAGTAGTGAAGGCAGCAGAGGATCAAGTAGGTAAAAATACTAGGGCTAGTAGAAATCCTTGGATAACAGAAGAAATATTGAATTTAATTGATGAAAGGAGAAAATATAAAAATGCACTCAATGAAGAAGGCAAAAAGGAATACAAGCGTCTCAAAAATGAGATCGACAGGAAGTGCAAAATGGCTAAGCAGGGATGCTAGAGGACAAATGTAAGGATGTAGAGGCTTATCTCACTAGGGGTAAGATAGATACTTCCTACAGGAAAATTAGAGAGACCATTGCAGAAAAGAGAACCACTTGTACGAATATCAAGAGCTCAGATGGAAACCCAGTTCTAAGCAAAGAGGGGAAAGCAGAAAGGTGGAAGGAGTATATAGAGGGTCTATACAAGGGCGATGTACTTGAGGACATTATTATGGAAATGGAAGCGGATGTAGATTAAGATGAAATGGGAGATACGATACTGCGTGAAGAGCTTGACAGACCTCTGAAAGACCTGAGCCGAAACATGGCCCCAGGAGTAGACAACATTCCATTAGAACTGCTGACGGCCATGGGAGAGCCAGTCCTGACAAAACTCTACCATCTGGTGAGCGAGATGTATGAGACAGGCGAAATACCCTCAGACTTCAAGAAGAATATAATAATTCCAATCCCAAGCAGGTGCTCACAGATTTGAAAATTACCGAACTATCAGTTTAATAAGTCACAGCTGCAAAATACTAAAGCGAGTTCTTTACAGACGAATGGAAAAACTGGCAGAAGCCGACCTCGGGGAAGATCAGTTTGGATTCCGTAGAAATATTGGAACACGTGAGGCAATACTGACCCTACGACTTATCTTAGAAGCTAAATTAAGGAAAGGCAAACCTACGTTTCTAGCATTTGTAGACTTAGAGGAAGCTTTTGACAATGTTGATTGGAATACTCTCTTTCAAATTCTGGAGGTGGCAGGGGTAAAATACAGGGAGCGATAGGCTATTTACAATTTGTATGGAAACCAGATGGCAGTTATAAGAGTCGAGGGGCATGAAAGGGAAGCAGTCGTTGGGAAGGGAGTGAGACAGGGTTGTAGCCTATCCCCGATGTTATTCAATCTGTATATTGAGCAAGCAGTGAAGAAAACAAAAGAAAAATTTGGAGTAGGTATTAAAATCCATGGAGAAGAAATAAAAACTTTGTCGTCCGCCGATGACATTGTTACTCTGTCAGGGACAACAAAGCACTTGGAAGAGCAGTTGAACGGAATGGACAGTGTCATGAAAGGAGGGTATAAGATGAACATCAACAAAAGCAAAACGAGGTTAATGGAATGTATTCGAACTACGTGGGGTGATGCTGAGGGAATTAGATTAGGAAATGAGACACTTAAAGTAGTAAAGGAGTTTTGCTATTTGGGGAGCAAAATAATTGATGATGGTAGGAGTAGAGAGGATATAAAATGTAGACTAGGAATGGCAAGGAAAGCGTTTCTGAAGAAGAGAAATTTGTTAACATCGAGTATAGATTTAAGTGTCAGGAAGTCGTTTCTGGAAGTGTTTGTATGGAGCGTAGCCATGTATGGAAGTGAAACATGGACGATAACTAGTTTGGACAAGAAGAGAATAGAAGCTTTCGAAATGTGGTGCTACAGAAGAATGCTGAAGATTAGATGGGTAGATCACATAACTAATGAGGAGGTACTGAATAGGATTGGGGAGAAGAGAAGTTTGTGGCACAACTTGATTAGAAGAAGGGTAGGACATGTTCTGAGGCATCAAGGAATCACCAATTTAGTATTGGAGGGCAGCGTGGAGGGTAAAAATCGTAGAGGGAGACCAAGAGATGAATACACTACACAGATTCAGAAGGATGTAGGTTGCAGTAGGTACTGGGAGATGCAGAAGGTTGTACAGGATAGAGTAGCATGGAGAGCTGCATCAAACCAGTCTCACGACTGAAGACTACAAAAACAACAACAACACTACAAATATGTTTGTATAACCCGCACTGACGAATCCATGTTACTTATATCTCAAAATTTATACCATAGCAGCTGATCGGTACGAGTCGCGCACGCCCGTGAGTTGTGAGTAGTGGCCAACTTCACTTAGCTCACTGCCGAATTCACTAACGTTAATTGAAATGAAGCTCATCTAAAGGTGTAACTGTCTCTGCAGTTAGTTTGCTGCTGTGCAGGAAAAGTACACTCTTAATAATCTCTTATCATTAGACTGTTAGTTGCTAGATCCGTATTATTACAAAATACAGCTAACAATTGCGGTCTGCACAAGTACTTCATTCGGGCTGCAGTTATATTATCGTTGCACTAGAATTATGACTACTGTAGACTTCCCTACGGTCATGAAGAGAAAGATAATATCGATACCTGGATATACAACGGCTATTCGGAAAGTAAGGAACGATATGTCGCGAAATGGAAACCACATTGAAAACCAAAACTGTTTTATTAGCAACAGTTAGCTACAACTTCCAGCTACTCACCTCCATAGTCGCAGATCAAAAAATTGGTTCAAGTGGCTCTGAGCACTATGGGACTTAACTTCGGAGGTCATCAGTCCCCTAGAACTTAGAACTACTTAAACCTAACTAACCTAAGGACATCACACACATCCATGCCCGAGGCAGGATTCGAACCTGCGACTGTAGCGGTCGCGCGGTTCCAGACTATAGCGCCTAGAACCGCTCGGCCAGTCGCATATCCGATTTAGACGTTTGTCGTAGCGTTGTACCAACTTCCCAATACCCTCGTTATAGAAGGCAGCCGAAAGTGCTTTCCGCCAATTCTCTACGCTGGCCTACAGCTCATTGTCTGTGGCAAAATGTTGTCTTCATAGCCAGCGGTTCATGGGAGCAGAGATGAACTCAGAGGGACACAATTACGGGCTGTATTGTGGGTAATCAAACATTTCCAACTGAAAACGATGCAGGAGCATCTTCATTGCCACTGCAGAATGCGGCCGAGAATTGTCTTGAAGAAGAAAACGCACGATGGTTATGTAATGTTGGCTGCATAGCTTCAGGCGAAATTTCTCACTAGGCCCTCCTACTTGGCGGGAGACACTATTGTTCTAGGTATCTTTATGTGCTCCCTGTGTGCTCAGAACTAAAAAGAACGACGTAAGACGATCGACGGGCATACTAGAGACACTGCCCAACACACCTGTGCAAAACTTCATCGGATTTTCACTGTGGTTTCCTTTTCGTGACCAATCGTTCCTTACTTTCCGATTAACCCTCGTATTATTGAATCAGACACATCCATTCTTCATTTAATCCTGATCATATTCGTCATGAGGACTGTTACTCCTCCTGTATTGTGAGATCATCTTCTGTATTCTTTTGCCATAATGCCCTCCGCCTGGGATTTGCGATAGCCATAAGTGCTTCTTTGTCACTCTGTAAATGTTAACCGAACAGGAATTTTAGCAGGTGAAACATAAGATGGTAGCCAGATCTGTACTGTAGAATGATGTTTCAGCGATCCTAGCGTAACAATGCTCTGAGCTACATATGAGTAGCTATTGTGATGAATCTGCGCAAGACCTTCACCGAGAATTCAGCATGTCTTGTTTTGAATAGACAGTCACAATTTCCAAAATCGGAGTATTTGCGGAGAACAATCGCTGGGAGGTCTGCAATTTTTGTGAAGCCAGTGACGAGCTATCGCATCTGCCCAAGAACGTCTGCAGCTCATCAATGTGTAAGACGTCGTGGTCTCATGACCTTCATTGCTTACATATTCCGCCCTCACAATCATATTCCACACATCAAGACGCTTCATTCGAACCCAAAATCAATAAGGTAAAGTCAATGCTGTATGAATTCATGTAAACAATATACAAATAACTAATAAATCGCAAGTGCGCACCATGGTTGAAATACTAGAGGCTGGCGTACACACACAAACTCAAGACATGACAGTCACAAAAGCTTTTAGTTCGGGAGAGGCAAACACCGCACACCAGGACGCCGGTCCCTTCAGAGGTTTTCACAGGGAGCTATCTACATCAGCCGGCAGCTGTCCGTAGAGCAGACAGCATTTGCCCGAGTGAAAGGACGACCCCGTGTTCGGCTTAAAACAAATTCCACTACATTGTGCAGGACTGACCAGCGTACGCATTCTTTACAAACAGAGCACACAGTTTCAGAGGCATTCACAGGGAGACAGCAAACGCCAAACGCTGATGCTACAGATTTCCGGATTGGTCGCCTTAAACGAAACGTCATTCTCCCGTTTTAGAAGAGCAATGCTGATTGGCAGACGATATTTCTTATGCCTTGAGCTGAAGTAGTAATGTAAGAGACCGAAAGATATACCCCTTCACGTCTGGCGTGGAGAGGGGCCGTTCCATTGTCGCTCTTGGAGTGAGAACACGTAACGAGAGCATGCGCGCTCGTACGTGTACTCAAAGAGCGAGGAACAAGTCTCTTCTCAGTACTTCACTGGGAGAGCACCTCTGTCGAGAGCGAATCGAAGAGCGACTCTATATTGAGATCTTGCGATTAAGCATTGTTCACTGTGTTGGCCACCACACTTATTGTGAGGTGTAAACGGACAGAGTTATAATTAAACGCCTGCGAGCGAATTTATGAGTGGCATCACGGTGGACTGGTTATCTGACCAGTGTACCACGCCAATAGATATACTAGGGGCGAATAGGAGTCCTTGACTTCATCAAGGTGTAGGGAGAGTTTCATTGGCGAAGGTCAATCCAAATAGAACGAGAGTTATCTTATTTGTCAGCAGCGAGCAGCACAGACATCAGTCATCGCAGCTTACGGTATTGTGCGCTACAGTGTTTGCGAGCCCCATATTTCCTCCACAACAGTACACTTCACTGCATTTCACACGCGACAGCCTCAACCGTACCTAGCAACATTCTAACGTATAATTATTCAAGTTGAATAGGCGCGGCTCTCAGCCATTCTGCCAAGTCAAGATCAATCTTAAACTTTGTATAGAAATTTCATTAGCGAATCCTATCCTTAAGAGGTAACATCACATTCCGAAAAGAACCCGGAAATAACGTGTTCGGTTCATAATGAAAAGTTCCATTGTGATTTTCTCTGAATTTTTGCAAAATAAATAATAATTTTCGTTATTTTCATGTTTTTCTTACACTAACTAGCACTACTCCAGTACCCAAGTATCCCACTAGTTACGTAAAAAATTTTGTGAATTTTTGTGTCATTTCCTTACGGCGGATGACTCCAGAAGATATTTATTGCTGAAAGTTTTTCAGGCATTTCTCGTTAGAACGTTAGGAGCGTCTGTCTGACTTCTGTAGTAGTGTGGGGGGTGGAAATTGCATCTTGCAGGAGCCACAGGGTAAAGGGTACATTTCAGATTAATCCGTTGCGCAGAATGACAGAATAGCACCCACACGCTCACAACTGTGCTCCCCCTCACGCCATGCCAAACGCTGCAGTAGCTGCCTGATCATGGCGTCGTGACCAAACGCAACGCAAATCTGATGATAAGTTTAAATTAACACTAGGTCACGTGCCTCCAAAAAACTGGATCATAACATTATAGTTTGCAGTAAAAGAAATCGCAACTGCCGTTTCCAGCCGCTTCAAAGTCGGTGCTGTGAGCTGTCTGTAACTGCCAATTGTGTCACACGAAATTCGCGTTCTGCATCTCTTGCTCTTTTCACTCTCGTCTTTCTCAAGGCATGAATTGCTATATTCTGGTGTTGTGGAAAATTTTAATATTAAAAGTTTTCGTATATCCGTTCAGCCTATAATCGGGCTGCGGTGGTTGTACGCTCTCCCTCTACAAATCAGCTAGTGAGTATGAACGAAGAGGCTTACGAGGCTCCTCAGAACAAATGGCAGGAAGTCGGCAGACGACGCACTGCCAGCTCACAAGCCTCCCTGTCAGAGCAGCGTATTCAACAGGCTGGCCTACTACATCAACTGACGTCAGTAACATTAGGATCCTGTTCAAAATTTGCCTTGTGATCTCTACGTCCTGCTTTATTTTGATTTTCCTGAAATGTTCCAGTTAACGGCTTTAGTGGCAACTATGTGGCGCATAAGAGACAGACGACAGAATGAAATTGTTATTCTGCAGCGGAATGTGCGCTGATGTGAAGCTTCCTGGAAAATTAAAACTGTCTTTCGGACCGAGACTCGAACTTGGGACTTTAGCCCATCGCGGAAAAATGCTCCATTGACTGAGATACCCAAGCACGATTCACTACCCGTCCTCACAGACTGATTTCCACCAGCATCTCATCTCCCCACAGAAGCTGTCCTGTCAGACTTCCAAGACACCTGGAAGAAATGATATTGCAGAGCCGTGGCCTAGCCACAGCCTGGGGGATGTGTCCGGATTGAAATTTTCACTCTGCAGCGGGTTGTGCTCTGATCCCGCACAAAGTTTTAATCTGGAGGAAGTTTCAGTCAGTCGACAGTTGCTGCTGCTTCATCATTGTGATATATATATATATATATATATATATATATATATATATATATATATATAGTACCAGAAGGTAGGTCGTTCTAGTCGATACCGCAGACATTAATGTAACATTTCGAAGGTGACCGTATATGGTCGGTTGATTCCAGGAAGGCGACCAAACGACGAGGTCATCGGTCCCACCGGATTAAGGAAGGATTGGGACGGAAGTCGGCGGTGCCCTTTCAAGGGAACCATCCCGGCATTTGCCTGAGGGAAATCAGGGTTGCCAGACGAGGGTTTGAACTGTCGTCCTCCCGAATGCGGACTGTATATGAATAAAATACTTTCTGAGCGACTCATCATCGTACAAGACGTTTAAAAATATGTGCCCCATTTTCTTATGGGAGACTGGTCAAAACCAGAAAACAGAAGTTTGCTTATACGTACCGTGTGTTCTATTTATCTTGCCCACCTTAAATAACTTTGTTCAGATGAAAATTACAAAATGTTTGAAGCAAATATTCGTTAGTCGTCAGGGGGACATCAACATGATTGCCTTCGTTGTAGCTTTGTTTTTTACAGAGATATGAACAGCGGTTTGACTTTTTTAAATGGCACCCTGTATTTTTAATTCGGTAATTCATGTCGTCTTCTAAAGACCTATTCAAAATTGAGTCACAGTGTGCCATTCACAGAAACACAACGTTATTAATCACATAACACAACAATGACTTTGAGCCCGGGATCACAAACTGGTCCACTTGCTGGAGTTGTCAGAAAACAAATGAAAACCAAGTAAAAACATAACACAAAATTGACTTTGACTCTCCTGTACCATTGCCCAGGAGTAGAACATTCAAAGGTGCTCAAAGTGGTGACCCTGAACATCGATACACTGGTGCACTCGTTGAATGAAAGAATTATTTACTGCTTCCAGTGTTGCCTGATGAAGAGAATTACAAGCAAGCGCGATACGTTCCTGCATGTCCTCTGGAGTTGTTGGAATATCGCGATAGACAACGTCTTTAATGTGTCTCCAAAGAAGAAAGTCCAGAGGATTTAAATCAGGAGACCTAGCAGGCCAAGTAAGTGTTCCTCCTCGACCAATCCATCTGGCAGGATACCTTCGGTTCAGAACACGACGCGCACGCGAGGCACTATGAGCTGGACATCCATGGTGTTGATACCGCATAAGCATTCTGGTTCTTAGCGGCACTTCAGCCAGAAGAGGGGGAAGAATTCGTCTGAGGAAGTTGGCATACGCTGTGCCGTTTAGACTACAATTGATGAAATAAGGGCCAATAACTGTAATACCAAGCATCCCACACCAGACGTTAACTCTCCATTGACGCTGATGTTCCACCTTTGTAAGCCCTCGTAGGTTGTCGCTGGACCAATAATGCATGTTCCTTGTATTTACCTGTCCATTGTTTGAGAAGGAACATTCATCGGTAAATAGAACATTGGAGAAGAAGCTCGGGTTGGCGAGGATTTGCTGCTGTGCTCACTGCCAGAACTGTACATGATTCTGGAAATAATTCCCATGCAATTCTTGATGTAGGTGTACATGGTAAGGATGGAACCGGTGACGTGTAAGAATACGACGTACACTGGTTTTAGGAATGCTAGCCTCGTGTTCAAGCTGTCGTGTGCGCACATGTGGATTCACAGCAACGGAAGCGAGAACAGTAACTCCGGCAACTTCGTCTGTGCGAGTGCTACGACGATTGCGTTGTCGTGGGTTGAAACTTCCCGTATTCTGAAGCGTCTCAACAAGACAAGAAAACATCCATCAGGAAGGTGGGTTCTTGTCAGGATATCGCTCTCTGTACAGTTCCGCTGCCTGCGTAGCATTTAGCCGACCTCCAACAACAACAACAACAACAATAAAAGAAACGGTATGTTGATGCAGTTTGTAGGAAGGACAGCCTTTACTGTTTGCCTCTCTATGCAACAGTATTTAAAAGGACTAAACTACTATACAAAATGTACCCGTACATAAGAAAACAGTACTGTAATTACTCTTCTGCTAACTTACTTTCCCCATAGTTGAGTAGCATTTCTACCTTCTCTTCGTTGGTGTACATTCTACTCACACAACTCTTCAACTGACGATGGTTGACGGAATGACAGGTGTGCATTCTACTTATGTTTACATTTGTTTCTGTCAACTTCAGCACGTGGATGTGTTCCATTACCCCGAGTACCTGCACTAAGCGCTGGGAGCGTCAACGTCAATGTTGTGTTATTTAATTAATAACGTTGTGTTTCAGTGGATGGTACTGTGGTACATTTTTGAACAGGTCTTTAGGAGAGCAAATGAATTACTGAATAAAAAAAACACAGGGTGTGAACCGTGGCGAGCTGGCGCCAGTGTTATTTTGTTCGTGTATCGTTGAGATCGATTCTGGTTCAGCTAAGCTATCTTTGCTTTTTGCGTGTCTTATCTTCTGGGTTGGCGGGCGAAGCGATTTGGTTGTGAGTCTTCGACGGGTAATCTTCCAGATCTCGTGACTTTTGCTGGGAGGCGAGTGTCAACGGCTGCCGAACGAGCGTGATGACCGTTATATGTTGTGGTGTGAAATTGGTCGGGCATTTTGGCGACATGGGCAGCTTGGAGACACAAGTTCTGTGACTTCGCCGGGAACAAAATTTGAAGTGAAGCGGTGAAGCTGTGGAACCCGCTCCTTCGTATTGTGTACGTGATATGAAGTAAGTGGTCGTAATTGCGTTTTGTTGACCGACGCACTCAGAGGCATTTGAATTGTATTATTATGGTGAGACTTTCATAGTCGAACTTTAAGATGGTGTGGAAGAGTTCAGTTGGCCTAGTTAAATGGTGGCCGTTATTTGAAAGTTTTCTCAGAAGTTTTACTAGTGCTCTGTGTTTCTTGTAAGCAAATTATTTAATGTTGGCGTATAAAAAGCCTGCACTCTATTAATACAGTTGTCCATGTGTAAAATGTTTAAGGTCAAAGTTGCGAATTTGTCACTAGTGTAACGTGTTCCTTACACGCTTACCCATATATCGAGTCAAAGGTTCTGCCGAGTGTTTCTGTGTTTCAGAGTTATTGGAATGTCTTTGTGATTCGCACAGAAACCTTTTACTGTGCCAGCGCCTTGGCGGGGAGTGAAATGTCATCCGAGGTCTGGCCTGGCAGTGTTTAAGAACCTGGCCACTACCGGGCGTTGTTCACATACCGCCTTGCAAAGTTTAGTATTCATCTCACTTCCGCCAAGGAGGGTTAGGCTGGTAGATATATAAATATATATTCTGTCTAATCTGTTCTCACGCGAACCTGTTTCCTTAAATATTAGCAAGTGTCAACTGATTAAACTTTAAATTGCATAGCATCTGCTGAGTTCCTTGCGCAGCTCTTTCTAGTAGTCTTTTATTAACACGTCTGAGCACGTGAATATTCTTTTTGAAAAATCAGTGTTTCTCCTGTAGTTTTTTATGTAAGTTGTTCTCTAATATTATGTAATTGGATCTTAGCTTGGCACTAGTGTTGAAGTGTCATTAAGTCTCCCTTTATTAGTAACCATTTTCATTATATGTACACTACCGCCCATTAAAATTGCTACACCAAGAAGATGACGTGCTGCAGACGCGAAATTTAACCGACAAGGAGAAGATGCTGCGATATGCAAATGATTAGCTTTTCAGAGCATTCACACAAGGTTGGCGCCGGTGGCGACACCTACAACGAGCTGATATGAGGAAAGTTTTCAACCGATTTCTCATACACGAACAGCAGTTGACCGGCGTTGCCTGGTGAAACGTTGTTGTGATGTCTCGTATAAGGAGGAGAAATCCGTACCATCACGTTTCTGACTTTGATAAAGGTCGGATTGTAGCCTATCACGATTGCTGTTTGTCGGATCGCGACATTGGTGCTCGCGTTGGTCGAGATCCAACGACTGTTAGCACAATATGGAATCAGTGGGTTCAGGAGGGTAATACGGAACGCCGTGCTGGATCCCAACGGCGTCGTATCACTAGCAGTCGAGATGACAGGCATCTTATCCGCATGGCTGTAACGGATCGTGCAGCCACGTCTCGATCCCTGAGTCAACAGATGGGGACGTTTGCAAGACAACAACCACCTACACGAACAGTTCGACGTCGTTTGCAGCAGCATGGACCATCAGCTCGGAGACCATGGCTGCGGTTACCCTTGGCGCTGCATCACAGACAGGAGCGCCTGCGATGGTGTACTCGACGACGAACCTGGGTGCACGAATGGCAAAACGTCATTTTTTCGGGTGAATCCAGGTTCTGTTTACAGCATCATGATGGTCGCATCCGTGTTTGGCGACATCGCGGTGAACGCACATTGGAAGCGTGTATTCGTCATCTCCATACTGGCGTATCACCCGGCGTGATGATATGGGGTGCCATTGGTTACACGTCTCGGTCACTTCTTGTTCGCATTGACGGCACTTTGAACAGTGGACGTTACATTTCAGATGTGTTACGACTCGTGGCTCTACCCTTCATTCGATCCCTGCGAAACCCTACATTTCAGCAGGATAATGCACGACCACATGTTGCAGGTCCTATACGGGCCTTTCTGGATACAGAAAATGTTCCACTGCTGCCCTGGCCAGCACATTCTCCAGATCTCTTACCAATTGAAAACGTCTGATCAATGGTGGCCGAGCAACTGCCTTTTCACAATACGCCAGTCACTACTCTTGATGAACTGTGGTGTCGTGTTGGAACTGCATGGGCAGCTGTACCTGTACACGCCATCCAAGCTCTGTTTGACTCAATGCCCAGGCGTATCAAGGCCTTTATTATGGCCAGAGGTGTTTGTTCTGGGTACTGATTTCTCAGGATCTAGGCACCCAAATTGCGTGAAAATTTAATCACATGTCAGTTCTAGTATAATATATTTGCCCAATGAATACCTGTTTATCATCTGCATTTCTTCTTGGCGTAACAATTTTAATGGCCAGTAGTGTATTTTGAGGGAAATCCTATATGGGAGTTTGAATTTTTTAAGTTTGTCAGTAATTCTGTTTTCTTAATAAGGAAATATAAAGCGAGTGGTATTAGTGCCTGGCAACGTTAAGTTTGTAATTGACTTTTTAACAAAAGCTTCTTTAACGAACTGAAATAGTAAGTTTATAAGGGTGTTTTAGTGAAGAATGTTAAGTGTGGCCATCTTAACATAGTAACTGGTTTTAAGGAATTTGACGAAGTGACTATGTGAAATAATTGATAATTGCTGTGCTTCAGGTTTCTATAAATGCCTGGCACAAAGTTTTTTAGAGCTTTCCCTTAAGGGACTGTTTATTTGGGTACTGAGTACATTTGGTTTCTAACTATATTTGCAAAGCTTTATCCTGTGGCTCGTCCACAATTTGTAATCGTCAAATTCCGTAAAAGGCGTAATGTCAATAAACTGTCTTAATTATAAATTGTGACTACCAACCATGATTGCATCCCGTTGCGTTGGATAACATCACTCTGGACCAATGCTGCAGACACCAACCAACATGCTCCCTACACCAACGATCTCTTTCTCGACGATGGCGTGATTGAAGTGGGATTCATTCTACAGGCTTCCGAGAATATAAACAGCCTGATTTCATCGCCGCAAAATGGTTCTGGCAGAGACAAGTGTAACGGTAAGGGTTGCAAGGTTTGCAGCGACCTGCTTAGGAGAGAGATGTCTGTTCCTTTTCATCAGTAGGGCTATGTGTCTATCCTATTGCGGTGTGGTGCCCGTCTACGACCACCGACATGCTTTCTCATATTATTGTCACCTTCTGTGGCCTTTTCAAATCGCGAGATGACACTTTTGGACACACCCATTACTGTGGTCACAGTAGTGACACTTCGACAGGCTTCGAGCCGTCCAACTGTTCGTCCACGACCGTAAGCAATCAAACGGTGTAGACATGTTGCCGTGCCACACGAAATGTCGCACAAATCAGTTCCACAACATCCTTTGTTGCTGCATGAACTGGCGAATTGATACAAACCGTTCGTGCACAGGCTGTGTTGCAGTTAACACGTCCTGCTCTCTATATTTACTTTTACTGTCATTGGTCGGGTGTTCCCTAGCAATCGTTGGTTGTTCCGCAGGAGTTGGCAGTGGCTTCTTAGCAAGTCTCAAGCATTGTATGTCCAGAAACTACCACTAGTAGACATATGAACCATTATACTGTATACTATGAAAGGCTTCTATTGACCTTACAGGAGGTGCTCGGTGTAGTTACCACCCATTCTTATTTATTCTTCAGCCCTCCTTCGCAGAGAATCACTAACTCATGTGAACGCACCTAGCTGTGAAACAAACTACTGTAACGTGTACATATTGTCGGTGGGTGTGGAAAACACCTATGACTTCAAATGTCAATACATCTAGAGATTAAGGTCAGGTGAATGGAGAGGCCATGCTACAGGCACACCTCAACGAATCAGTCGTTTGTTTGGTCTAAATGTTTGTGTTAGGTACTTCAATATGAGACGTGCCTTCTCTAACAGAGATCGTATCCGCTGCCTTTATTAAGGACAACATTCTCTAGTAATGCACAGCATTTATTGTGAAAAAGTTTGTGATAAACTGCACCTGTTAATTTTTTCGGTTAACTGTATGGCACTATGTGTTTGCTGCACACAGTTCCCGCCCAAGCATAGATACTAAAGGAAACATGATGTCTTTCTTCAATGATAGCTCGAAGATATCCATCTGTTCACATTTGTTTATTGCCGTCATTTATTATCCAACTCTCTTTGAATCCCGTCTCATCCATAAAAAAAATACAAGCTGTACCTGCGAATCTCGAGCGCTCCATCATAGAACACATTGATAGAACAGTAATCTGACGTGGTGGTCTTGTACACAGCGAGCTTGCAGTCACTACAATATGGGTAAAGCAGCTGTTACAAAACGTTTATTACGCGAGAACTTGTTTTATATCTCCAGAATCTCAAGTTCTTTGCACACTTGCTTCCAGATCTTCTAATTGTCGTTACAGTCGTCCCTTTATATCCGTCGTACGATCTGCTCGAGGTCTATGTCGATTCCTTGTCCTTCTTGCAAACGACACACTGTCTGCAGTGTCTTCAAGTAGCTGGAATATACTGCTGAGCATTTTTTACTTCAAGAGCCAATTGCAAGTATTATACCGACTGTTTAAAAAATATTTTTACTGCCTTTGGGGACAGGTTCCTTACACAAAACAATAAAGAGGTTCATATTAACGTATGTCTGAAAATCCTTAGTTTTCGAGTTATTAATGAAAGTTGTCGTTCAACGGCTTTCCAGGTACAATCCAACTTCCTCATTTAGCTATGCACCCTTATGACTCATGGTGTCGCATTGCCAGGGAGACCTGGTCAATCTCGTCATTCGTCAGTCTTCGTGTCCATTGTGTACATACGCTACAGGCAGTGAGTTAAATGAAAGTGTTCCGGGCGAGCGTGGCATGATATTCATTTCATGATCAGGCAAACATGATTTTTACGTACGACCGTGCGAATGGTAATGGACACGAGGCTGCACGCCTCTATCACAAGGCGTTTCCAGATCGAAGACAGCCGAATCATCCAACCTTTGGTGATGTGTATCGCGGCGTTGTCGAGCCACTGTCCGTAGCACCACAGATTAATTGTTGAGGTTGGCCACGTGTTGCTCCTGTGCCTGACGAGGAAGAGCACGTTATACATACTGGGGAAGAAGAGCCAGGTATAAGTGCAAGACAAGTAGCCTGACATGTGGTACATCTCCAAGTTCAGCATAGAGTATACATCACGAGTATCTCATGTATCCGTATCATCTTCAGCGTTTTCAAGGCCCTTACGTCTCACCCACCACAGAAGTGCTTTCGCCGATGGTTTGTTGCACAAACTGTCAATATGTTGAAACTTCCTGGCAGATTAAAACTGTGTGCCGGACCGAGACTCGAACTCGGGACCTTTGCCTTTCGCGGGCAGGAGAGCTTCTGTATAAAGTTTGGAAGGTAGGAGACGAGGTACTGACAGAAGTAAAGCTGTGAGGACGGGGCGTGAGTCGCGCTTGGGTAGCTCAGTTGGTAGAGCACTTGCCCGCGAAACGCAAAGTTCCCGAGTTCGAGTCTCGGTCCAGCACACAGTTTTAATCTGCCAGGAAGTTTCATATCAGTGCACACTCCGCTGCAGAGTGAAAATCTCATTCTGTCAATATGTTGTTTGCATCTTGAGTTTTGTTTGGAAGGGATAGACTAACACCAATCAGCACGTAAGGGCCGATCACAGTCGTCGTGCTGTACTACAGGCTTGACATCAGTATCAGTTAAAGATTACAGAGAGGACTCGAATTGTAGGTGACTGTTTGGTAGGGTCCTATGTTCTCCCACCACGTCTTACAGGTGCTATCTGCAGCAGCTTCACTGAGAACACCCTTCAAGATCTACTAGAAGTTGTGGCGAAGTAAATAAACATGAAACGTCGTGCAAAATTAAAACTGTGTGCCGGACCGAGACTCGAACACGGGCCCTCTGTCTTTCGCGGTCAAGTACACACAGTTTCAACCTTCCAGGAAGTTTCATATCAGCGCACACTCCGCTGCAGAGTGAAAATTTCATTTAGGAAATTTCCCCCAGGTTGCGGGTAAGTCTTCTCTCCGTAGTAGGTGCCCTTTCTTTCAGAAGTGCTAGTCTTGCAACCTTCACAGGGGCGTTTGTGTCAAGTTTAGAGGGTAGGAGATGAAGCACTAACAGAAGAAAGCTGTGAGGACAGGTCATGGGTAGTGGTTCGTAAGCTCACCCCGTAGAGCACTTGGCCACGAAAGGCAAAGGTCCCGAATTCGAGTCTCCGTCCAGCACACAGTTTTAATCTAGCAGAAAGTTTCAGAAAGGCGCACACTCCGCAGCAAAGTGAAAATCGCTTTCTGGAAGAAGAAACTCGTGTTTCATGCACAAGGAGCTCCAGCACATTTCAATCCCTGTGCTCGAGAGACACTGTCTGGTATGTACCATGACAGATGAGCAGGTAGTGGACCAGTTCCATGACCTGCATGTTTCCCCGAGCTCAATCCTTTATATTATTATGCCTGGGAGCACCTTAAACAAGTGATCTATGCAGAAACTCTTCATCAGTGCGTCATGCAATTCTACGAAACCATTAGAAACTGTCAGGGAGTATTTGAAAGAGTGCAAGAGTCCATGATTCGACGAGTGCATGAGTGTATACAAGAAAGATGAAAACATTTCGAGTATTTATCACTTAAATTGTCAGCTTTCATTAATAGCTCGAAAACCAAGGATTTTCAGGCATGGTTCAAATGGCTCTGAGCACTATGGGACTTAACTTCTGTGGTCATCAGTCCCCTAGAACTTAGAACTACTTAAACCTAACTAACCTAAGGACATCACACACATCCATGCCCGAGGCAGGATTCGAACCTGCGACAGTAGCAGTCGCGCGGTTCCGGACTGAGCGCCTTAACCGCGAGACCACCGCGGCCGGCGATTTTCAGGCATGAATTATTTTCTTGTTTTGACATAAGGAACCTATCCCCAAAGTCTGTAAAAGTAATTTCAAAACACCTTGTATATCAAAATCCGAGGACTAAGTATAGAGTAGCACACAACCGGTAGGAAAGGAGCAATGAACGGCAGTAGGAGGACGGCCTGCAGCAATAAACGCTGGTCGTCCTTGACAGAAGTAAAATGGCCCATGCTGCAATAATTATGTGTTTCCAGACATATTTTTATAGAACTATTCCTAGTTCGTGCCAGAACTATCTCTTGTGAGAATATGGGAAACCATTTTAACCCCTTCATAAGTCTTCGACGTTTTGAGTAAAATTACCATATTAATTTGAAAACATAGGTTCTCGGCTCCCTATGCTCGTATTGCACAATTATCACACTTGGAAGACTATGCTCTTTCCGAGAAACACTATCGAGAAATTTTAGGGTTCTGGCGTTTGAGACTGACTGCATAACAATTGTACTGTACTTCTCGCATAAGAACTGCGAGCACAGGTTGAGAGCAAAAAAATGGCTCTGAGTACTATGGGACTTAACATCTCAGGTCATCAGTCCCCTAGGACTTAGAACTACTTAAACCTAACTAATCTAAGGACATCACACACATCCATGCCCGAGGCAGGATTCGAACCTGCGACCGTAGCGGTCGCGCGGTTCCAGACTGAAGCGCCCAGAACCGCTCGGCCACGAGCGGCCGGCGGTTGAGAGCAATTTGGGTTCATACGGAGGCATATGGAGAGTGGTTTTTACCTCGCTCCATTTGTGAGTGGAATAGGAAAGGGAATGCGTACGGTGGTACACGATAGCTTTCGCCACGTACCGGAAGGTAGATTACGGAGCGTGGATATAGATCCAGGTATCAGACAGAGGGTACACAACGGGTTGCTCCAGCAATACGCGGTAATGAGAGTATCGTTGTCTCAGCTGTTTCCCAGACAGTACTTAGTTAACAACAGATGAAAATCTATTGATGTGGCACACCTTTTTGTCTTTGAATGACCACAACCCAGGTACACTATTGTGTCCCACACGTCGAAATTGCGACTATGCTTGAGCAACACTCTAGTCATAAATCACGGATCGCGGCGAGTTAACACGATCACTTACCAGAATTTTTTTCTTATCAACGGTAAGCCGAAATGAACATATGACCAAAAAACTGAAGAAAACCACAATCTAAAACGGCAAGTCAAGTCGTTCGAGCCTTGACAAGGACACCAGCTTCTCTTGGTCTTTACTTACAAGTCTAATTCAGCGCAAGAAATGTTAAGTATTGCGCTTGCGACTAGTCGTACTTGAGCGTTTGCACCTCAATCAATTTTCTTATAAATAACTCTGGTCTCTGTGGTTCCCCAGTAGTTGCGCAGCTTGTAACACACAGGACCAGACACTGCAGACGAGCCCTGGAATTGCAGTTGCTACCGCTTGTTCATTCAAGTAAATCAGTTCCTACTCTCAATTATTGCAGAAGACTAAGATATTCTGTCACTAAGCGTCGTTTACAATTAAGGAACTGGCTCTTAAACCCGATATCCTCGCCATTAACGATACTTTAAACAATATTCTCTCCTCAACTGTATACACATAGATGAGGTAGAGGGGATTATACGTGGGCTTCCATTATATAGAATCTATTTCTTTAGATAACATTTCCTGGCTGGGTAATTAATTCATCTGTTTGTGTCCCTAAAACTATCACTGCTAACAGGTACTCTGAATACTGGTGTTGAACAACTAGAATATTAAGGCCACTTCTATTCAGAAAGAGATTTCACTCGAATTGGGTCTTAATTGATTTGAACAATTTATAGTTGCAATACCAAGACCAAGAAAGAAATGCTCGGATTAAAAACGCAGTAAGACAGCGATGAAGTCTTTCAACCCTACCGTTCAATCTCTACATCGAAGAAGCAAAGAAGGAAATAAAAGAAAGGTTCCAGAGTAGGATTAAAATTCAAAGTGAAAGGATGTCAATGACAAGATCCGCTGACGACGTTGTTCATTGAAAGTGAAGAACTACAGGATCTCTTGAATGGAACGAACTGTCTGATGAGTACAAAATATGGTTTGAGAATAAACCGAAGAAAGACGACAGTAATGAGAAGTAGCAGAAATGAGAATAGCGAGAAACGTAAAGTCAGAATGGTGATCGCGATGAAAATAAAGTTATAGAATTCTCGTACCAGGCAGCAAAGTAACCCATGACGGACGGAGCAATGAGGACATAAAAAGCAGATTAGCACAGGAAAAGAGGGCATTACGGGCCAAGAGAAATCTACTAATATAAAACATAAGCCTTAATTCTCTAAAAGAATTAGTTAACAAAAGTACTTACGCAAAAAGTTAAAGTTACTTCATGCACAAGAAAATCAAAAGAAAATCCAAAGCAATAAGGCGCTATTAAAGGGAAGACGAGAACTTCATACAAAAGGTAACAAAAACGTGATAGAATATCCCGTATTAAGCGACACTATTCGAAAATGTGTTCGAGGGAACGAGATACAATTTGTTCAGAAAAATAATTCAATACAATAAAACAATAGTCTTATGTTGAATAGACAGCAGAAGTCTAAAGGTAGGACAGCAGATGATGCATAACAAATAACAAAGACAATACTGTCCAATCTTTCCAAGATGAATCACAAACACATATACAGCTAATAATGACAATAACAATGTACCGAAAGTGAAGCCATATGAAGTTGCAGGTTCGAAGAACGAAAAACGGCCTGACGATGATAGTGTTTCAGTAGAAATGGTATTACAATGGAGGCTGCAAAATTGTTTACAGAATGTCTGCGGAGTAAGACAGCCTCCAACAGTGAAACAGTTCCGTAATTGTCTTACTTCATAAAAAAGGAGACAGACAAGACATAAAGGACTTCAGCCCACTAACTCTCATCCCCTAAAGTGTAATAGATTAACACTAAAATTAATTACAACAGCATAGAAAAAAACCATATTTGAATTGCGCAAAATAATAAGCTTGATTTAAAAATGAATGTTGCACAATGAGCCATTTAAAAGTTATGAATTACATTGTAGAAAGCAGAAATGAATATGCACTATCACTTTCTTGGTCCACCTACCATCAACAAACTCGGCTACAAGCCCCGTCCTTCTACATATCATTTTCACTGCGCTCATCTTCACATTTTGCATTCTAGTCTGTTCGATCTGCTTGTTTTTCCGTATTCCTCACAGATTACAAACATTCAGTATTTCATTATTAGTCGATACATTCTCTTTTTTAATAGTTTTCGCACTGTATGTCTTTAACTCACCGATTGTGTCAATACTTGTAATATGCGCTGATTGAAATTTTTTCTTATCACATAAATCGAAAGTTTTGTTGTGAAAACGCCTCTTATCTTTGATTCCAGAGGCAGCTATTTGGGCCATTACCCATAAAACGCCATCTTACATCCCATTTCTAATAGCCTCGTCGTCGATGGGACGATAAACTGTAATCTTAATTTCTTCCCGTCATACATCAATCTTATGCTTCCCACCATAATATGTTCATCCTCTAACGCCGCCACACAACTCACTAGTTGTTGCTCTATAAACTTTTTCATCTCTTAATATATCAGCAACTTAAAAACTGGTTGCCATTACTGAGTTAACATCTGAAAGAAAGATATGGCCAAAACTGGCAATTGATCCGTCCAGCTCTTCCTTCCATGAAACGTTCCTAAAAAACCTTCTGAATTCTGCATCCCACACATCATCAAATTTACATCCCAAAAGCAAAGACCTCACCCGACAACAAAAAATTTCTTTCAGCCACCTCTATCCGTTTTTTGAAACATATACGTTTACTTCTACCTTGAACCTGAATTTCCCAAATTCCTAAACTAAAAATCAAAAAGACCTACAACCTGAATTTCCCAAATTCTTAAACTAAAAATCAAAAAGACCTACATCACATCAGTCATCGTAAAAAAAGACACATATGGGGCTAACACTCAGTCCTAAATCTGTCACACAGATCACCTTTCTGTATCATCTTTCAAGCCAGTGAGACCTTTACCCCCATTTCAAGCTTACCCGCCACTTTCCTATTCTCACTGCTGAGATAAATAGCTTTGAACTTGAAATCATAGTGGGGAAACTATAATCTGATTTGAGCTCCCAGTCATTTACATAAAACCGCTCGAGAAGGACCCTGCTCCTAGATTCTTCACGTAAAGCTCGACTGAATCCCCACCCCGAGAACCATATTCTTAGAATACCATTGCCAAAAGTGCCTAATACCCAATGATATCTCACTGTTAATTCCGAAATTACCGTACCCTCAAATTCCCTCTGCAAAACTCTTCATTTTCTTAGGCAGCATGCCAATGTCGTTCTCCAGTTCGTTAGTTGTAGACGTATTCTTTGCGGTCCCACAGACGCCCCAAAGATACAGGTAAACCTCATCCCATAAACTCTGCTGCAGTAGAGTTAGTCAGATCTGCTAACATTCCACTGCACTCACATAATTCTCACCACCCATCCCATTAGCCCACTGTACCTACAACCACGTACAGTCCCTCTACCACTGCCATGACACCACTCCTTGCCACAGCCTCTAACTGTCCTCTTCAGCGTCAAATTTTAGGTCCCCATACCTTCTAATCTCCTTTCCGAAGAAACTTTTCGTACTATTTGCTCAGTGCATGAATTCGGTGGTTTGCTTCCCTTATCCAAGATGCCATGACAAGGCATCGCAAGCCCTCTCCCTTCTCTTTCTTTCCGCCCAAAAAACATGGCTTCGATTCCATGCCCCCTATTATTTTCATCCAAGTAACTTTCACATTATAAGTGCATTTCCAAAATAACCCTTTTCTTCAAATGTAATACCACGTTCTTCACCTCACCCTCAAATTCGTACCCAACCATTTACCTCCCAAACAACATCTTCCCAATTCGAATTCTTTACGTCAAAGTTTGCTATGTAACCATGTAAAGTATTTTAGCGTAACCTTGGAGCATCGGAAGCGAAAAGTTGTCCACATCTACTTCTAAATACGACGCTAATGTTTCCTGATTGTGACACCTGCTTCAGTCATGTATTCCATGATCAAGTTCCAAGCTTACGGCCGACCGGAGTGGCCGTGCGGTTCTAGGCGCTACAGTCTGGAGCCGAGCGACCACTACGGTCGCAGGTTCGAATCCTGCCTCGGTCATGGATGTGTGTGATGTCCTTAGGTTAGTTAGGTTTAATTAGTTCTAAGTTCTAGGCAACTGATGACCTCAGAAGTTAAGTCGCATAGTTCTCAGAGCCATTTGAACCAAGCTTACGGTCGGGACGTCCCTTGATTTGTATTTTTCTCAACAGATGACACTTCACTGACACATTTGCACACCAAAAGTAGAAGGTAAATGGCTCCTTATAGTGATTCGTTAGGAAATACATTCACTAGTTATAGGATGTAAGAACACATTTGACCCCACAATCAAATCATACATACGCTGTAACTTTTCTCAGTGAAAATATTTCATTGTTGTGAAGTAAACGTGGAATAGACTGGTTTCCTATCTTGAAAAATGGTTCTAATGGCTCTGAGCACTATGGGACTTAACATATGAGCTCATCAGTCCCCTAGAACTTAGAACTACTTAAACCTAACTAACCTAAGGACATCACACACATCCATGCCCGAGGCAGCATTCGAACCTGCGACCGTAGCGGTCTCGTATCTTGAACTTTGTGTGTCTGCGTTGTCGCCTGAACAATGCAAGAGGTGTAAATACTGAATGATATTTGATAAAGATGAAGTGTCAAAATATCTGAGACTGTATAACTGTATTTTAATTAATTTCTATCAAAACCTAAACCGTACAATAAGAAGGATGTCCTGTGAAATTCTGTAGTGTGCAGTACAGTGAACAGTGCTGCAATGCGTTACGTCACACTACGTTACTTCGCAGCTTCAACACACATGAATAACAGAATAAAAATGCTAAATTAAATTACAAAACGAATTTTGAAGGAATAAGAAACCAAAAATATTTCTGTGAAAATTCTCTAGAATTTTACGAACTCAGACTGATTAAACAAATTTGCAAGCCCTCACTGTATGATACACTTTGAAATGGAAAGCTGCACTGCGAGAATTAAACTGTGTGCTTAAGAACTTTACCTAAGCTGACTCTTAGATTAATTCTGAAATGCAACACTTAACTGTGAATCATCTCATTACCTCGACTGTAATGTAACTCGCTAACGAATATTCATGTCTCATTTGTGGCAGCGGTAACTCAATACTGCTCGAAGTGATGCACGTGGATATGTAGCGCAGCAGCAAATCAGCTAAATAAAAGAAAAGCATCGAGTGCACTGCAATGAGTGCAACCATTCGAAGCATTTCATGCTACCTTTTTAAACAACTATGTTCCGGTCAGTGTAATGTGGCGACACACATAATCAGAAAGATAAGACTGTGTGAGGAGACGGTGGTAGAGTTTTAAGTTTGCTAGATGACTGAAAGGAGACTAACGTTTTTTAAAGAACTATATTGTGAATAACGAAAATCAGTCCTTAGCTGTTACGTTCATCTTTACAAAAATTACCTCTTATTTAAAAGTATGACTATCGTGAAATTAATTGCTGAAATGGTAAAGGAGTGGTAAATCTATAACTGCTGAGTGCAAGCCATGTGAACTGTTAATTTTATGACGTCTGGAAAACGAAACTAACCCAAACCAATAAAGAAAATTCCTATCAAAACTTCCCGTTTTCCAAACATGTCATAAATTACATGCAATCAAGAAGTGCAGCAACTGGAAATCTTCGTTTCTCAAACTAATCTTTAACAAATTGTATTTCCAAAATTCAACATCCTCTGTATCTTTATCTCTGTGCTCTGCAAGTCATTTCTACTGCGCGCTGTATCGTGACCAACACCCAACTCACTCACTAGCTTCTCTCATAGCCAGAATGCTGCAGCAATGGCAATGCTGCTAGCAACCAAAGATCACATTGCCTGTAGTGAGAACCTCTATGGCGTAACGTATCGATGATTGAAAATCCCTGTTTGAAAAAAAAATCCAATGTACAGGTATGAAGTATGACGCATCGTATAAAAGTAGAGTTTACATCACTTTTCTTGAATACCAAAAATAAGCTAGAAACCTTATAACGTGTCTATGCGCATGGAATGTATCGCTGCAACAATGTGGAGCGTGAAGAGTGAGAAAACCAAGGAACAGAAAACTGTAACAATTTCAATTGTGGCGTGAAATAATTTGAAATGAGATGTGCCACAATGTTACTAAAACTACGCCAGCCGAGATATAAAGAGATGCTAGTAGTGTACAAAGAAACTGATACCAGAATAAGGGTAGCTTAATAACAAGAAACGTCATAGCCTGGGTATGGCCTCTGACAATGTGAACTGGAATGATGTATTCGAAATCCTGTAACGATTGGGATAAATTACAGAGATAGGCGAGTGTTCAACAATATTTATGAAAACCAAATGGTAACAGTAAAAGTGCAATATCAAGACAGGTAAGTACGTGTTAGGAAGAGAACAAAGCAATTCTGTAGCTTGTCATCAATATTATTTAGTTGTTATGTCGAAGAACCAACACTTAGAACAGCTGTTGGACGTAATTCAGTGACTATTTGACACAGAGTATGGGTAGGCAAAGCACAAACAAAGGTGACAAAAAGTAGCAGAAAGGAGAGTAGCACCTTACCTAATATGGAAGTACGAAAAGATAAAATAATAGAAGAATGAAGGAATCCTCCCAGTTGGGGGCAAGATGACACTGAGTGGCTGAAGCAAGGAAGATGTCAAACTGGATTTGTAAAGAGAAGAAAACTTCCATCAATGAAACCACTGCAGTGGTTTTAAATACTTGCGTGCAACGGAGTAAAAAATGAATAAAAGTGCACTTTAGGGGCTCATCTTTGTATGGAAGTGAATCGTCGCCATGGTAATGACAATGAAAAAGAAATTGAAAAATATTATGCTTTAGAAAGGTGTTAAAACGAAGTGAACAGATAAAGTTAGGAGCAAAGAGGTGCTACAAACATACGGAACGATACGAAACCCAGATATGTAGATTTACCATGTACTAAACACTTCACGGTGGCTTGTAGAGTATACATGTTGATGTCAAAAGTAAGAGTAGACAAAAATTATACCATCTTATAGCTCGTATATCCTGTAGGCAAAATATGTCACATAAGCTTCTAGCAAGAGTCATACGATAACCTCAAAGTCAGTTTCTATCTATTACACCGCTCTAGCTAACTACACATAATAGTTGACTGACTAAAAGCGTTCTATGCCCTCGAACCAGAAGCGTATAGGGAGAATGTGGCTACTCCACCGTCATCAACAGAGTTCCCTTTTTAATCTTGACCCTTCGACTGTTACTCATGAGACTTAGTCTGTGTGACTGATAGACGACGTATCTGTGAGGTCCCATCGAGCCGAAAATTCCATTGGTCTGCGCAAAATTCCGGAGAGATAATATGTAGCTGCTAAAAAGATAGTAGCGGTAGGTTTAACATAATTGCTAGATCTACGAAGCAAAGGAAGTGAAGGCAATCTGCTTGTTTCGAAGCCAAATTACGCATGATGGACATACCAAGGAGGGAGCAGACCAGCACAAGCAAAGAGGACATTCCTCGCAAAGAGAAGTCTACTAGTAGTCTACTAGGCCTTAACTTGAGGAAGAAACTTCTGGGAATGTACCTTTGGAGCACAACACTGTACAACAGCGGATCATGGACTGTGAGAAAACTAGAAAAGAAAAGAATAGAAACGTTTGCGATGTGGTGCTATAGAAGGATGTTGAAAATTAGGTGGACGTATGAAATAAAAGACGACGAGGTTGTCTGCATAATCAGTGACGAGAGGAGATGTAGAAAACGTAAAGAAGATGAAAGGACAAAACAACAGGACATTTGTTAAGACATCAGGGAATAATTTCTACGGTATTTCAAAGAACTGTAGAAGGTAAAAACTGTAGAAGAAGGCAGAGATTGCGATATATCCAACAAATAACTGAAGAAGTCAGGTGCGAGCGCTACTTTGACAAGAGGTCTGTACGAGCTTCCCTCACCGGTTTGAATCATACTGGCAGGGAGGGCAGCGCTCGACCAGGACTTCAACATGCGTAAACAGGAAGGCGCAATTGTCAACCTTTCTCGAGAACATCGAGTTTGAAAATTTTTGGTTTGCTTATATGCTTCATATGATCGCTAATTTTCAAAGGGTCCGCAACCGAGCGAGTAAGCTCTTAGTTTCGCGAGCGCGATGTCTCTGGATCGAATCTCACTGTCGCTACGCCCTTTCTTCCCCACGTAATTCTAGCAACAGATATACGTCATACCCCATAAAACTGTGTGATGAGCGAGACCCGTTTGTGAACGTACATCAAGTTCGTTTTCCAGTAGATGCATGGAAAGAACCATGCACATGCAAAAATTAGGCATTTGCTCGTAATACATGTGCTGTATGTTTTAGTAATTATTATTTTCCATGTTTCTACGATCAGTAGCATCCCGTTTCGTGCAGTTCCCTGTAGGTTTCACATTATACTCATCACAAATGTAGATAAAACAACACACAAAATAACTGTATCGATTTGATTGAAAATCCTTGTGTATTGTCTTACAAAGAAAATTCTTCTTTTTTTTTAGGATAAAGATTATGAAAATAATAATCTGTTGTTAGCGAGAATGAAAAAAAAAACAAAACGAAAGTAGTGGCGGTGAGATTCTATTCAGAGATCTCGCACTTATGATACTAATAGCTTACGCGCACGGCTACAGACTTCTTGAATACTAGGATTAGATTAGATTAGTAGTTGTTCCATAGATCATGAATACGACACTTCGTAATGATGTGGAACATGTCAGGTTAATAAAAGGTGTTTATACAAGATATTACATTAGACAAAATATTACATGACACTCAATAACTTTTTTTATGGAGGTAGGGAAATTACCCACTTCCTATATCCAAAAATTCATCTAATGAGTAGAAGGAGTTGCCATTAAGAAATTCTTTTAATTTCCTTTCAAATGCTATATGGCTATCTGCCAGACTTTTGATGCTATTAGGTAAGTGACCAAAGACTTTTGTACAGCACAATTTACCCCCTTCTGAGCCAAAGTTAGATTTAACCTTGAGTAGTGAAGATCATTCTTTCTCCTAGTGTTGTAGCCATGTACACTGCTATTACTTCTGAACTCGTTCGGATTGTTAATAACAAATTTCATAAGTGAATATATATATTGTGAGGCTACAGTGAAGATTTCTAGCTCTTTAAATAAGTGTCTGCAGGATGATCTTGGATGAGCTCCAGCAATTATTCTGATTACACGCTTTTGTGAAATGAACACTCTTTTACTCAATGATGAGTTACCCCAGAATATGATGCCATACGAAAGCAGAGAATGAAAATAGGCGAGGTAAGCTAATTTACTCAGATGTATATCGCCAAAATTTGCAATGACCCTAATAGCATAAGTAGCTGAACTCAAACGTTTCAGCAGATCCTCAGTGTGTTTTTTCCAGTTTAACCCCTCATCAATGCATACACCTATAAATTTTGAATATTCTACCTTAGCTACCGATTTCTGATCGAAGTCTATATTTATTAACGGGGTCATTCCATTTATTGTGTTTTGTCAAATTTAATGAGAGCCCATTTGCAGAGAACCACTTAATGATTTTCTGAAAAACATCGTTTACAATTTCGCCAGTTAATTCTTGTCTGTCGGGTATGATACCTATACTTGTATCATCGGCAGAAAGTACCAGCTTTGCACCTTCGTGAATATAGAATGGCAAGTCATTAATATACATTAAGAACAGCAGAGGACCCAAGACCGAACCTTGCGGCTTTCCATTCTTGATTGTTACCAAGTTTGAGAAATCACCAGTTTTTTGCATATTATGTGAACTGTTTATTTCAACTTTCTGCACTCTTCCAGTTAGGTATGATTTAAACCATTTGAGCACTGTCCCATTCATACCACAGTACTTGAGCTTATCTAGAAGTATTCCATGATTTACGCAATCAAATTCTTTGATAGATCACAAAAAATCCCAACGGGTGACTTCCAGTTACTCAGAGCATTTAATATTTCATTAGTGAAAGTATATATAGCATTTTCCGTTGAAAAACCCTTCTGGACACCAAACTGGCACTTTGTTAAAACTATTTTTACAAAGGTGTGATGCTACTCTACAATACATTACTTTTTCAAGAATTTTGGATAAGGCAGTCAGAAGAGAGATTGGGCAATAGTTGTTGACATCAGACTTATCCCCTTTTTATACAGTGGTATAACAATGGCATACTTCAGTCTATCTGGGAAAATACCCTGCTTCAGAGAGCTATTACATATGTGGCTAAGAATCCCACTTATTTCTTGGTAACAAGCTTTTATTATCCTGCTGGAAATGCCATCAATCCTATGTTAGCTTTTGTTCTTGAGAGAGTTTATTATCTTCCTAATTTCAGATGGAGAGGTGGGTGGAATTTCAATTGTATCAAATGGTTGGGTAAGGCCTCTTCCATTAACTGCATTGCTTCTTCTAATGAACATATAGATCCTATTTTCTCTACAACATTTAAAAAACGATTATTCAAAATGTTTTCGACTTCCGGCTTGTTGTTTATCAAATTTCCATTCGCTTTGATGGTGATGCCATCATCCTCTACTCTTGGTTGTCCTGTCTCCCTTGTAATAATATTCCAAATTGTTTTGAATTTGTTATCAGAGGTATTAATCTCAGACATGATGCACATGCTTCTGGACTTTTTAATAACCTTTCTTAATGTAGCACAGTAGTTTTTATAATATTTGGCTGTTTCTGGATCATTACTCTTTCTTGTTGTTAGATACAGTTCCCTTTTGTGGTTACAAGATATTTTTATTCCTTTAGTAAGCCAAGGTTTTTTGCATAGTTTCTTATAATTATATTAAACTACTTTATTGGGGAAACAGTTTTCAAATTCTCTTACAAGTGTATCATGAAATAAGTTATATTTTAATTTAGCACCGGGTTCCTTGTACACCTCATCCCAGTCTAACTGCTGAAGATTTTCTCTGAAATTTCTAATTGTTGAGTCAATAATTGAACACACAACTTTGGAGGGTAGTTTTGAATTACTGAATGGAGCTATGTCATATACTGTAACTAGCTGAGCATCATGATCAGAAAGCCCATTCTCAACAGGACAAGAATTTATGTTTGTAAACCTATCTTGGTCTATATAAGTGTTATCTATCAATGTGCTGCTGTCCTTTACTACCCGAGTAGGAAAATTAATGACAGATGTCAAATTGAAAGAACCGAGCAAGACTTCCAGGTCATTCTTCCTATTACACTCTTTCTATGAATCAACATTGAAGTCCCGACAAATAATAATTTGCTTTCCCCTGTCTGACAGATAGCACAACAAGGCATCCAAGTTTTCCACGAATAAATGAAAGTTTCCTGAAGGGGACCTATATACTGTTACAATTATAAAAGAGCCCTCCTTCAATTTAAGTTGACAGGCACATGCTTCTATATGTTGCTCTAGACAAAACTTTTTTGTATCTAAGCTTTCTACACAGTGATAACTTTTGACATATGTGGCAACTCCTCCTCCCACCTTATTCTCTCTACTCATATATGCAGCTAGTTTACAACCACTGATATTTACGTTTTCCATATCAGACACAATATGATGCTCCGACAGGCATAGTATATATACAGGCATAGCATATATACCATGAAAAGTATCCAAGCATGACAAAAATGTTCAAACTTGATTTTCTAGAAAAGCACTGATAGTTACATCTCCCTGCTTACATGTACTGATTCCTAGTTGCGCCTTGCACATCCTTTCAACATGAATCAAGGTGTGCAAGTGGGGATGGAATTCTTACGATCTCCTTGGGAGATAAAGACGTTGCCAGGGATAGGAATTTGTGTCCGGCCCCTTCAAACCAGTCAGAAAACGATGAAAAAAGTACTTCCAGTGACTGGCCCAGAGAAATCGACTCGTATATCTAGTTGTACACATAGCTAGACAACGTTAATGAAAACGTTAACTTTGCTAATCATTAATCCGCTGCTAAAAAAGTTAACTTCGTTAAAACTTAAAGCGTTATTTTACAGCAGATTTATTGGCAGTTAAAGTTAACCGTTAAAAGTTAGCTCGCAATAGTAATTTTTATGTTGTGAGTGTAGTGAAATGAGCAAGTGAGTAAACTTATTACCGTTGCTTTGATAAAAAATACTTTGGTTGGGAAAGTTCAGGAAACACATCAAAAAAAAATACAAAAAGAGTTTAATCATTTAATCATTTAGTTTTATGATTATTTAGTTATCAGTGTTAAATCATAGGACAATCAAAATACAGGAGAATCAGACAGTATCTGATATAAGGTGCATATACATCAACATGTTAAACTTGTCTTCCTAGTGGGGGACTAGTCTACGAAGAAAAATTTTTTCCCACGGAAAAAGTCGTTTGATTACAGCAGTCGAGAGTGTAGGGGAATCATATTTAATAAAATAATTTACTAGAACCTATAACCTCAATAAATACCGCGTCGTTGAATGAGTCCTTTGGTTTCAAGTTCAGCCACGTTTTGACAGACGTGTTACTACTAGGATTCTCAAAAAAAAAAAAAAAAAAAAAAAAAAAAAAAAAAAAAAAAAATGGCTCTGAGCACTATTGGACTTAACTGCTTAGGTCATCAGTCCCCTAGAACTTAGAACTACTTAAACCTAATTAACCTAAGGATATCACACACATCCATGCCCGAGGCAGGATTCGAACTTGTGACCATAGCGGTCACGTGGTTCCAGACTGTAGCGCATAGGATTCTCTTTAAATTGTTGTTAAAACTAGAATCCGATTACATGATTTAGTTTCTGCAGCAATCCACTAACAAAAGGTGTTGCTTAATGTGAACTCATTAAACAAACATCGATAAACAACCAACGCCTAATTATTTTCGCTCGAACTCGGTTGTTTACATCAAAGGTGAACACCCATGCGTAGCCACACACTTACATGACCCTACCTCGTCACGTCATGATATCCGCGGGCAATGAGGCGTCATTTTTGTCATAAATATTAGGCACCTAATTAGCGATGAATGCACTCAAAGTAAGTTAAACGAAACCTAAAGGGCCCATTAACGTTTCTGAAATTAAGTTAAAAGTTAATACGTTATTCGAAAAGTTAACATCGTCGATTAACGATTAACAGATTAATCATCTTGTGCCCAGCTACGTTGTACATCAGAAAAATATCTTGTGTTTTTAAAATATTGTGATCAAAGACAGTGGAGGTCAGTTGGTACGTTTATCCCACGTGTCAGTTACAACCTTGGAGCACAGGATGCCAGCTGTAATTTCGTAACAGACAACCGGACCACATGGAAGAGAAATATTTTGGTCCTGGAGAGCTGACCTTTACGTAAATTTGCGTAACGTCTGGATTTCTGTAAATCTGTACTGGCAGTCTACAAGGTCGCCACGTTCGCGAATGCAACCCACACAGGTTTGGCCGAGCGCATTAACAAGGCCGGCAGCACCGGGACCAGGTGGCGTGTTTCGGCGAAGGCCGGCGACACCTGTGTCTGTCTGCCTCAGCGCTCTGTATGTACTCACTCTGGACGGCCCACAGCGTGAAGTTGCGCAGCGCCTGCAGGAAGGCGGTGCTGTGGTCGCCGCAGGCTGTGCCCGCCTCGAGGCGCGCCGCCGCCAGCGCCACCAGCCGCACCACGTCCGGCAGCCCGGCAGACGCAGCCAGCTCTGCAACACCGGCGCACACACGTCTCACACCTCACACAAACCTCCGTCCACTCCGTCCTTTCTAAAACGACACAATGACGTTCTGTGAACTACACGTGCGATTTCGTAAATATCACTGATCAAACAACTTCAAGCAGCCACACCTTTTGAATGAGTGATGTAGTGGGTGGTTATAGTTAAGGCGCAGTTATTCACAGAGGTCCAGCGTGGGCTGTAATTATCGCATGGCAGCGAATCTTGGCAGATATTCTGATGCTAGAAAAAAAATTTGTTGTTTCCGTTCGTGAGTGATTAGTAATGGGATGTGGGCAGAAAATGTCAAACAAGTGAAAAAGGCATAATGTTGATTTTATTATTATATGTGTGGTGTCACAGGGCTTAGGCCTGTCCCACCCCTCATTAAATCGACCAAGATTTATACGAATAATTTTAAGAACAGTTATTATTATTATGTTCTTTAAGTTTGTTTTTGGGTTTTCAGAAACAGTGGGAACAAAGTTTATTTATGTCGCAGATAACGTGGAAGACGTTGCCCAACGATCACCACGAAAGTTCGACGTAGCGGCAAGTGGGCAAGGAATAAAACGAATGCTGCAAACTACAGCGAGCCATGGAAGAGCCTGGGCCGCGAGGGCGTCGAGCTTCCAAAGTCGTTGTTGGACAACGTCAAAGGAAGAGATATTCTGCTTTCTCTTTGTAAACAGATCGATCGAATCTTGAAAGGTTCATGTAAAACGTATAGGCGGGTGACACATTAGGTGGGACCCGATGCCTGTAATACTTCCACAGTTATTAAAAAGTTGTTAACCGGCAAAACCAATAGTTCATCATTTATATAGATAAATAGTAGTAAAGATAGAGGAAGGTAAGAGTTGCGGCGTCAGAACGAAAAGTGATACATCGCTCAGCAACGAAAAAGGACGTAAACAGCGGGCGTTACGTGGTGAAAACAAATCAACTGATAAAATAGTAAGTCTGTAATTAAGCATAAATTCACGTAACACTGCATATGCTACCAACACAATTTGTCGTGACGAGACTTTGACAAGATGTTCTACAGCGCCAGATTTTTACCTCGTGCTCAAATTTGGAACTAATTTTTTTCAGCTTAAATCGGTTCCACATCAACGCACTACAATGTCTACCTAGTTTCGCTGCCATACGATTATTATGACTCGCGCTGGACCTACTCGAGTAGCAAAAAAAAAAAAAAAAAAAAAAAAAAAAAAAAAAAAAAAAAAAAAAAAAAAGGCGGTATTTCACCATCGGTAGTTTCGGCAGTGCTCACAGGTGTGAATAGGCTATCAAGGAACCATCAATTTAACAAGTCATGGTTGCAAAACATTGACACTAATTATTCACAGAAGGATGCAAAAATTGGGAGGAACCTGTCTTGGAGAAGATCAGTTTTTGGTTCAGGAGAAATGTAGCAACAAGCAAGACAACTGACCACACGTCTTATCTTAGAAGATAGGTGCAGAAAGACAAACCTACATTTAAACAGAATAGCACTCATACGTTTAGAGAAAGCTTTTGACAATGTTGACTGGAATACATGCACTGAAGTTTTGAAGGTAGCAGAGATACAAAAATACAGGCAGCGAGTGGTAATTCACAACTTGTACAGAAAACAGACCACATTTTAAGTGCCCAAAGACATTAGGAGTCGCAATAGTTGCGAAGGGAGTGAGTTAATGCTGTAGCCTACTCCAGGCTGTCAAGGAAAGCAAGGAGAAATTTGAAAAGAATTAAAATTCAGGGAGGAAGAAGCAAAAACTGAGGTTCGCCGAGGAAACTGTAATTCTGTCGGAGAAAGTAAATAACTAGGAAGAGCAGTTGTATGGAATGGGTAATGTTATGCCAGAGCCAAGGTAGCCCCTGAGGGCCGGCAACCCATGTTACACCACAGAAAACGATGTTGTCTGTGTCCAAGGCGTACCAAAAGCGCCTCTCAGACAAACAGAAGCTAAACGATGTCAAAGTTAGTGTAAGGAGGGCTATGCGTGAAGCGTTCATTGAATTCGAAAGTAAAATTCTATGTACCGACTTGACAGAAAATCCTAGGAAGTTCTGGTCTTACGTTAAATCAGTAAGTGGCTCGAAACAGCATATCCAGACACTACGGGATGATGATGGCATTGAAACAGAGGATGACTCGCGTAAAGCTGAAATACTAAACACCTTTTTCCAAAGCTGTTTCACAGAGGAAGACCGCACTGCAGTTCCTTCTCTAAATCCTCGCACAAACGAAAAAATGGCTGACATCGAAATAAGTGTCCAAGGAATAGAAAAGCAACTGGAATCACTCAATAGAGGAAAGTCCACTGGACCTGACGGGATACCAATTCGATTCTACACAGAGTACGCGAAAGAACTAGCCCCCCTTCTAACAGCCGTGTACCGCAAGTCTCTAGAGGAACGGAGGGTTCCAAATGATTGGAAAAGAGCACAGATAGTCCCAGTCTTCAAGAAGGGTCGTCGAGCAGATGCGCAAAACTATAGACCTATATCTCTTACGTCGATCTCTTGTAGAATTTTAGAACATGTTTTTTGCTCGCGTATCATGTCATTTCTGGAAACCCAGAATCTACTATGTAGGAATCAACATGGATTCCGGAAACAGCGATCGTGTGAGACCCAACTCGCCTTATTTGTTCATGAGACCCAGAAAATATTAGATACAGGCTCCCAGGTAGATGCTATTTTTCTTGACTTCCGGAAGGCGTTCGATACAGTTCCGCACTGTCGCCTGATAAACAAAGTAAGAGCCTACGGAATATCAGACCAGCTGTGTGGCTGGATTGAAGAGTTTTTAGCAAACAGAACACAGCATGTTGTTATCAATGGAGAGACGTCTACAGACGTTAAAGTAACCTCTGGCGTGCCACAGGGGAGTGTTATGGGACCATTGCTTTTCACAATATATATAAATGACTTAGTAGATAGTGTCGGAAGTTCCATGCGGCTTTTCGCGGATGATGCTGTAGTATACAGAGAAGTTGCTGCATTAGAAAATTGTAGCGAAATACAGGAAGATCTGCAGCGGATAGGCACTTGGTGCAGGGAGTGGCAACTGACCCTTAACATAGACAAATGTAATGTATTGCGAATACATAGAAAGAAGGATCCTTTATTGTATGATTATATGATAGCGGAACAAACACTGGTAGCAGTTACTTCTGTAAAATATCTGGGAGTATGCGTACGGAACGATTTGAAGTGGAATGATCATATAAAACTAATTGTTGGTAAGGCGGGTACCAGGTTGAGATTCATTGGGAGAGTGCTTAGAAAATGTAGTCCATCAACAAAGGAGGTGGCTTACAAAACACTCGTTCGACCTATACTTGAGTATTGCTCATCAGTGTGGGATCCGTACCAGGTCGGGTTGACGGAGGAGATAGAGAAGATCCAAAGAAGAGCGGCGCGTTTCGTCACTGGGTTATTTGGTAACCGTGATAGCGTTACGGAGATGTTTAATAAACTCAAGTGGCAGACTCTGCAAGAGAGGCGCTCTGCATCGCGGTGTAGCTTGCTCGCCAGGTTTCGAGAGGGTGCGTTTCTGGATGAGGTATCGAATATATTGCTTCCCCCTACTTATACTTCCCGAGGAGATCACGAATGTAAAATTAGAGAGATTAGAGCGCGCACGGAGGCTTTCAGACAGTCGTTCTTCCCGCGAACCATACGCGACTGGAACAGGAAAGGGAGGTAATGACAGTGGCACGTAAAGTGCCCTCCGCCACACACCGTTGGGTGGCTTGCGGAGTATCAATGTAGATGTAGATGTAGATGTAGATGGTAAACACTGGATATTTACATACAAGATAATAGAAACAGACATTCCGAGCACTACTCCCTGATTCGCTGGAGACAGCCATTTAGGGGCTAGAACCAGCCTCAAAGTTCAGTTCACTCTGGATGCCAACCTCGTGTACTTCGACCGCTGAAGATTACGTGTTTGTCTCTGAATCGGACTTTTATTCGTTTGTTGTTCAGTCATCAACTTTGTGAACTTACATCAATAACAGTTGTGTTTGTGAAAAATTGCGAATTGTCAGTCACAACAGGTACTGACTCGAAAAAAGATTATAACATGAACATCAACTAAACTAGGACAAGGGCAATAGAGTGTAGACGAGTTAAATCAGACGAAGCTGAGTGAATTAGATTAGGAAACGACACACTGAAAGTAATACATGGCTTTAGCTATACAGGCAGCAAAGCAACTGACGATGACCAAAGCAAAGGCCATACAAAATGCAGACTCGCAACAGTAAGAAAAGCAATTTAAAAAAGGAGACTTTGTTAACACCTTATAAAAAATTAAGTGCTTACAAGTCTTTCCATAAAGAATTTGTCTGGATTGTAGCGTGGGGTTAAACCCCCTTCCACAGCCCTTAGGTGGGGCTGCTTGCCCTCAAGCGTTAGAACAGCTGCGAGACACCACTCAGCTGAGCGGGTTCCAGGTCTCTGACAGGTACAGCTTTAACGTACTCAGCAAATATGCGTGGGTGGTACTGAGAGTGTAGCCGAACTGGAGGGAGCGGGGAGTAGTCTTAGGTGGCCCTTTTGCTTTTATTCACCCACATGTCGCCGTTGCACACGTCCGTGGTCATGCCACAACAGGGCGCGAAACAGGAGGGCCGAGAAAGCACTGACATCCTTTGCTGCTTCGGGTTAGTTCAAATTTCGTCGAATGGTTTTTAACAGTCCCTAGTGGTCCCACCCTGTACACCACAGCAAAAATTGCGGTTACACTACACTCCGAAGGGATTAAATCATGTTCAGTGCAGCCCTACGATGTCCTTAGAGGAGGGTTGAATCGTCCACATTACGACATATCAGTAATTTTCTCCTTTTCTTTTTTGTTTTAGTAATAATATTTTATTTTAGAGCAGATACAGTAATCTGACTATAAATGTCTTATTTGTGATATAGAAAAAAGCCCTTTCTATGAGAAACACAGTCATAATGTGTAAAATCTGGAGTAAACAGTTCAGAAAACGTTATCGTTGTAAAACAATGTCCGTCTTTGACATACTTTACTTTTTACTTCTCACTTCACTTTTATTCCTCCTAGCTGAGATCTCTTAAGACTTAGGTATCAATGTTAAGTTTCGTTCAATAAGAATAATACACATTTTATTTAAACCTTGTCTCATGCTATTTTATTTTGTACAACTAATAGCTTTGGTACATATTGGCATGTTTTACAGTAGAGGTGTCGGTGAGTTTGATTGTATGAAGGCGAATAATCGGCTTGCATGACGTCTGTTTAGTCACCATTACGACTATCTCACTGAGATCGCTACGAATTGTGGTAGTTATTCAGAACCTGCTTGCTTTTAATTTTCGAAGTCCTATTCGCTAGTGCGGACAACATTGGCACACTTAAGAGATTCGAAGCTGACACGGTCGCGAAAATAAGAAACCAAAGCAGTTGTTGCCGAAGTACGTAATGTTTACTGCAAATTAATATTTCCATTCGTCGTCAGCTTGACTCTCCAGTTATGACTAGTAAAATAGATGATTAATATGCTGTTTATGTAATTTTATTTCATAATATATACGTTTAATGACTGCTTCTTCTTCATGTACGATGTCGAAAAACCAGTTCATGATTTTTTGAAGGACTAAAAACCTTTCGTATAAATGAAAATAATGTATGCCTCAAAACCGTCAGAATCAATTAAACAGCTATAAAACAGAAAGATATCAAACAAAACTGGTAAATTCCTACATAGATATAATTGTTAACGACTACAACACGAGGTAAGGCACTATGTCATTCATTCCTCACAATTCTGCTTTCTGGAGCAAGAAAATTGTTTATTTGAGGCTTCTAAATTAAAATAAAAAGTAGTCGTTTGAAAACTTTGCAGTTCTATGTAATTGTTGTGTTGTTATTGTGGTCTTCAGTCCTGAGACTGGTTTTATGCAGCTCTCTATGTTAATCTATCCTGTGCAAGTTCCTCCATCTCCCAGTACCTACTGCAACCTACATCCTTCTGAATCTGCTTAGTGTATTCATCTCTTGGTCTCCCTCTACGATTTTTACCCTCCACGCTGCCCTCCAATGCTAATTTTGTGATCCCTTGATGCCTCAGGACATGTCCTACCAACCGATCCCTTCTTCTAGTCCAGTTGTGCCACAAACTTCTCTTCTTCCCAATCCTATTCAATACCTCCTCATTAGTTACGTGATCTACCCACCTAATCTTCATCATTCTTCTGTAGCACCACATTTCGAAAGCTTCTATTCTCTACTTGTCTAAACTATTTATTGTCCATGTTTCACTTCCATACATGGCTACACTCCATGTAAATACTTTCAGAAACGGCTTCCTGACACTTAAATCTATACTCGATGTTAACAAATTTCTCTTCTTCAGAAACGCTTTCCTTTCCATTGCCAGTCTACATTTTATATCCTCTCTACTTCGACCATCATCAATTATTTTGCTCCCGAAATAGCAAAACTCCTTTACTACTTTAAGTGTCTCATTTCCTAATCTAATTCCCTCAGCATCACCCGACTTAATTCGACTACATTCCATTATCCTCATTTTGCTTTTGTTGATGCTCATCTTATATCCTCCTTTCAAGACACTGTCCATTCCGTTCAACTGCTCTTCCAAATCCTTTGCTGTCTCTGACAGAATTACAATGTCAACGGCGAACCTCAAAGTTTTTATTTCTTTTCCATGGATTTTAATACCTACTCCGAATTTTTCTTTTGTTTCCTTTACTGCTTGCTCAATATACAGATTGAATAACATCGGGGATAGGCTACAGCCCTGTCTCACTCCCTTCCCAACCACTGCTTCCCTTTCATGTCCCTCGACTCTTATAACTGCCATCTGCTTTCTGTACAAATTGTAAATAGCCTTTCGCTCCCTGTATTTTACCCCTGCCACCTTCAGAATTTGAAAGAGAGTAATCCAGTCAACATTGTCAAAAGCTTTCTCTAAGTCTACAAATGCTAGAAATGTAGGTTTACCTTTCCTTAATCTAGCTTCTAAGATAAGTCGTAGGGTCAGTATTGCCTCACGTGTTCCAATATTTCTACGGAATCCAAACTGATCTTCCCCGAGGTCGGCTTCTACCAGTTTTTCCATTCGTCTGTAAAGAATTCGCTAAGTATTTTGCAGCTGTGACTTATTAAACTGATAGTTCGGTAATTTTCACATCTGTCAACACCTGCTTTCTTTGGGATTGGAATTATTATATTCTTCTTGAAGTCTGAGGGTGTTTCGCCTGTCTCGTAAATCTTGGTCACCAGATGGTAGAGTTTTGTCAGGACTGGCTCTCCCAAGGCCGTCAGTAGTTATAATGGAATGTTGTCTACTCCCGGGGCCTTGTTTCGACTCAGGTCTTTCAGAGCTCTGTCAAGCTCTTCACGCAGTATCGTATCTCCCATTTAATCTTCATCTACCTCATCTTCCATTTCCATAATATTGTCCTCAAGTACATCGCCCTTGTATAGACCCTCTATATACTCCTTCCACCTTTCTGCTTTCCCCTCTTTGCTTAGAACTGGGTTTCCATCTGAGCTCTAGATATTCATACAAGAGGCTCTCTTTTCTCCAAAGGTCTCTTTAATTTTCCTGTAGGCTGTATCTATCTTACCCCTAGTGAGATAAGCCTCTACATCCTTACAGTTGTCCTCTAGCCATCCCTGCTTAGCCATTTTGCACTTCCTGTCGATCTCATTTTTGAGACGTTTGTATTCCTTTTTGCCTGCCTCATTTATTGCATTTTTATATTTTCTCCTTTCATCAATTAAATTCAATATTTCTTCTGTTACCCAAGGATTTCTACTAGCCCTAGTATTTTTACCTACTTGATCCTCTGCTGCCTTCACTACTTCATCCCTCAGGGCTACCGAGCGAGGTGGCGCAGTGGTTAGCACACTGGAGTCGCATTCGGGAGGACGACGGTTCAATCCCGTCTCTAGCCATCCTGATTTAGGTTTTCCGTGATTTCCCTAAATCGTTTCAGGCAAATGCCGGGATGGTTCCTTTGAAAGGGCACGGCCGATTTCCTTCCCAATCCTTCCCTAACCCGAGCTTGCGCTCCGTCTCTAATGACCCCGTTGTCGACGGGACGTTAAACACTACCCACCACCACCACCACCCTCAGGGCTACCCATTCGTCTTCTACTGTATTTCTTCCCCCCATTCCTGTCAATTGTTCCCTTATGCTGTCCCTGAAACTCTGTACAACCTCTGGTTTAGTCAATTTGTCCAGGTCCCATCTCCTTAAATTCCCACCTTTTTTCAGTTTCTTCAGTTTTAATCTGCAGTTCATAACCAATAGATTGTGGTCAGAGTCGACATCTGCCCCAGGATTCTTCCATGTTTACAACCTTCTTTTATGATTCTTGAACCAAGTGTTAGCTATGATTAAGTTATGCTCTGTGCAAAATTCTACCAGATGGCTTCCTCTTTCATTTCTTAGCCCCAATCCATATTCACCCACTATGTTTCCTTCTCTCCCTTCTCCTACTACCGAATTCCAGTCACCCATGACTATTAAATTTTCGTCTCCCTTCACTACCTGAATAATTTCTTTTATCTCATCATATATTTCATCAATTTCTTCGTCATCTGCAGAGCTAGTTGGCATATAAACTTGTACTACTGTAGTAGGCATGAGCTTCGTGTCTATCTTGGCCACTACAATACGTTCACTATGCTGTTTGTAGTAGCTTACCCGCACTCCTATTTTTTGATTCATTATTAAACCTACTCCTGCATTACCCCTATCTGATTTTGTATTTATAACCCTGTATTCACCTGACCAGAAGTCTTGTTCCTCCTGCCACCGAACTTCACTAATTCCCACTATATCTAACTTTAACCTATCCATTTCCCTTTTTAAATTTTCTAACCTACCTGCTCGATTAAGGGATCTGACATTCCACGCTCCGATCCGTAGAATGCCAGTTTTCTTTCTCCTGATAACGACGTCCTCTTGAGTAGTCCCCGCCCGGAGATCCGAATGGGGGACTATTTTACCTCCGGAATATTTTACCCAAGAGGACGCCATCATTATTTAACCATACAGTAAAGCTGCATGCCCTCGGGAAAAATTACGGCTGTAGCTTCCCCTTGCTTTCAGCCGTTCGCAGTACCACAACAGCAAGGCCGTTTTGGTTAATGTTACAAGGCCAGATCAGTCAATCATCCAGACTGTTGCTCCTGCAACTACTGAAAAGGCTGCTGCCCCTCTTCAGGAACCACACGTTTGTCTGGCCTCTCAACAGATACCCCTCCGTTGTGGTTGCACCTACGGTACGGCTATCTGTATCGTTGAGGCACGCAAGCCTCCCCACCAACGGCAAGGTCCATGGTCCATGGGGGGAGGGTAATTGTTGTAAGCCTTGGAAAAAGAGCTACAAGAAGGCTTTTAAGCATAATTAGACGTGCGCAGCTTGTAGCAGTGATTAGCATTTGTTTTCAAAAGAAAGCCAGCTTAGCTGAGATGATGCACTGTGCGCAAATATCATCTCTGAGTTGTTCATCCGCGCATTGCATTACGATAAGTAACAGATTGTACAAGCTGTATTGCCCGTTAATATGGTGATAACCCGTCAGCAACTTAGAATGATGGCTTAAAGACATATGTTAGTCTTTTTTACCTGCTTAGGACTGCCTTAACAAATATGATTTAATAATGGTGTAACAACTTTTAGCATTGTATTTGATATTGGCGAAAAAGCCGAAATCTAGATAGTACAAAAGATAAATATAATAACATACAGTCAAATAGCGGTTTGCTCTGTCACAAAAATGGGTCTAATTAGATACCAGAATTCGCCTCTGAAAATTTAAATAAGTCGATAGCTGGACGACTGAAATTGCGTGGCGGACTGCAGACGAGAATCTTGCTGTGGATGTTAGTGCTGGAACTTAAACTGTCGCCACAAAACCATATGACAAGGAATATGGGGTCAGAGCTATCTTTTGCTGTCATTCCGGTAGACAGCAGTCTACTCAGATACAAACGGTTCCAGATGTCCACCTTTACGACAAGCAGCAATGATGGCAGTGACAAAACGTACAACAGTTGTCATGCGAGTTATTTCTCGCAGCTTTATGTAAAGTTTTGTTGCTGCGCAACCTCACAAGACGGAGACGTCGCACTGACGCAAGGGCTGACGCGGCCGCTGTGATACACTCGGCACGCAGTGCGCTGTCCGCCTTGCACCAATAAAATAAAACTGACGGAAACCCAAAGGGTTACCGTCCTCCCCAAAAAATAGTTCAAATGGCTCTGAGCACTATGGGACTTAACAGCTGCGGTCATCAGTCCCATAGAACGTAGAACTACTTAAACCTAACCAACCTAAGGACATCACACACATCCATGCCCGAGGCAGGATTCGAACCTGCGACCGTAGCAGCCGCGCGGTTCCGGACTGAGCGCCTAGAGCGGCGAGACCACCATCCTCCCCATTATGACTCAATACACTGAGCATGACATGTTACACATTCTATGGCGCGTTACTAAAACAACGGATCACCAGAATGGGTGGAGGCAATTTAATTCTAATTCTGTTACTTGTTGCCATACCCCACACCCAAAAAGATTAAAGGACAGTTTTCTTCACAGAGATCTTAAAAAATACTTTCAGCCAGTACAACATTAGAAAATAAACTACGGGCCCAGAAATTATAATCCTTTATATGAGGTTATATTTATTTCTTGTTCGGTTACGCACCTCTGATGATTTCAAATAATGGCTGAACTGAGGCAAAATAATTCAGCAGGTACTGTCTTACTTTTATGAAGTTAATAACGTCCTAGGTTGTCTCTGAGATACTTTACCTATGTTCTACTAAACGAATGTCCTCCCCTGGTAGCTGAGTGGTCAGCGCGACGTAATGTCATACCTAACGGACCGGGTTCGATTCCCGGCTGGATTGGAGATTTTTCCCCGCTCAGGGATTGCGTGTTGTGTTGTCCTTTTCATCATCATTTCATCCTCATCGACACCCAAGTCGCCGCCCTGGCATCAACTCTAAGGACTTGCACCTCTACCCGACAAGAGGCCCTAGCCACGCGTCATTACCATTTACTAAATGAATATTATTTTGTAAGTAACTAGAAACAATTGATGGCTAGTTGCTGTTATTTACTAGGTACATACTTGTGGTGAGAAAGTACAGATATACGACCACTGTAATTTTTAGAATAAGTTTGTAAAAGGGAACCGGTGTCAAACGACACGGCCAAACAAGTATTTAGGTGCACATTGGACGAGAGGGATAAATGGATCGACCTGCCATAAGGAATGGAATTTAATAAAATGAACATATAAACGGGTGTATAAAAGTTTTTACGCAATGAGTATGAAATAAAACAGATACAGTCTCGTGTACAATATGTAAAGTTATCTATGTTACCTAAAATATAAACAGTAGCAGTCTCAGAGGTCTGAATGAATAACTAATGGGTAAAAAACGACCATAATGATCTACAGACGATTTTTGAAAATGAGGTGGACTGGTAAGGTAAGGAATGACGAGGTTCTGCGCAGAATTGGAGAGGAAAGGAATATGTGGAAAACACTGACAAGGGGAAGGGAAAGGATGATAGGACCTCAGTTAAAACGCCAGGGAATAATTTCCATGGTACTACAGGGACCTGTAGAGGGCAAAAACTATAGAGAAAGTTAGGGATTGGAATATGTACGGCATATAACTGAGGACGTCAATTGCAAGTGCTACTCTGTGATGAAGAGGTTGGCACAGGAGAGTAATTCGTGGAAGGTCGCATCAAATTAGTCAGAAAACTGATGACTGAAAAAAAAATCTAAGTTTAACTGTGACTTTCAAGCATTCTTCATTTCTACACTACAGATACAAGCAAGCTTGCTGCCACGTAATAATAAAACTACGGAACCAAGTACATTCACAGAATGCGATCTTGTAGTGATGGGATGATCTCTTTCTCTAATGTATAAGTAACTTCCTCACGTCAGTGTGTGGAAGGTGTAAAATCATCTGTAAAGAACCCTGACAATAAACTACTTCTATTAGTAATGTAACTAGAAACTAAAGACATTTTAGTCCTTAAAGTCGCTGAGAATGAGATGTACTCTTCCTAGAAGAATAAAACCATATAATTCTATGCTAAAAACTTAAATGACCATACCTTAATGAAAATCTTGACCTCAAAATGATCTGATGAAATAATTTAGAGGTACCCTGGTTGGGTAATCTAATCTTCAGCCCTATATATAGAAGGTGATAAGAAACTTTTCAATTAGCATTAATTAATAAATAATATTATAATGATCAGTATGCAACACAGATGCTTCTGACTAAATTTTGAAGAACGCGAGGAATTTTGAATAGCACAAGATAACTAGACTAGGCCTACTTTCCTCATTTCCATGAAATTTTGTAAATATGTATGTACCTATTTGTAGCAGTAAGTTAGTAGTATCACATGAAATAGTTATTAGGACATCATTTGATATGCGGATAAGGGAAGGAACAAAATTGTGGCTTTAAAATGAAGGGTGAGGGTAACCAGATAAATAAGAAATGTCGTCGTCGTCTGCTATTGTATACGAATTTTCATTTCTCTACTGTATTTCCATTATTTCATCGCAGTTCAGGTATGGAGATGCCTATGATGGCTTAGGAGACCTATCCTGACATGAAACATGCGGCCACATGCAGTCCATATAATCTCAGAGTGTGCCTGTCCTCGAGAAGTTTGCATCTGTGACTTTTTTTTTAATTTCGTGCCTCTGACGTTAGTGTGCATAACGTAAGACAGCATCTGCAGCAGTTGTGTGCCAATGTTTACGATGTTCTGATGCAGCGCACCTAGTACTTGGACCAATATTTAGATTCCTTAGGTTCTTCTTGAACTGGTCGTTACAGCCCTTCAGAGGAACGCCAAGGGGTGGGGTTGGAGGGGGGGGGGTTCTGCTCTGTGGAGAAAGTCTGTTGTTTTTCATCCGCTGGACATGCCCAATCCATCTGAGATGGTGACCAATAACAGTATCTTCTATACTATACATCTCTGCCTTTGCAAGAACTGTAGTGTTTGCTACGAAGTTATCCCATTTGATGTTCGTAATACATCCAAGCTTCTGTTGGTTGAAGCGTTCTAATTTCTTAAGATAAAGGCGACATAGCGCCCAGGTTTCGCAACCATTGTCGTCCATGTGTTATTGGGTGAGACTTATAAACCTCTTACACTGCTGTCTGGACTGATCAAATAGTCCCCCGTCAAATCTGTATTTCAGCTCTACTTATGCATTGTTTACAGACATTCTCATAATGTATATCTGCTAGATACAGAGCAAACAACCCTGGCGCGAAGACACAGCTTTGTTTTAATCCATTAGTAATAGGGAATTTGTCAGATGTTTCACTCTGGTATAGTACTTGCCTAGACAAGTCATGGTGGAAAGCTTGAATCAGTTGAACAAAGTGTTCATGGTAGCCAAAAAATATGAAGGTCTTCCACATAGCTTCTCTGGGCACTGTATCAAAAACCTTTTCTAGGTCATAGAACACAAATAGTAAAGGCTTGTGTTGTTCCCGGTTCTTCTCCTGCAGTTATCATCCACAGAAGATCATATCAAGTTCCTCTGAAAGGGCAAAGCCGCCCTGAGACTCAGGAACTACAGTCTCGGAAAGAGTCTGGAGGCAATTCTAGCAAAAATTTTTCCAGTCAAGGAGAGCAATGTTATGCCACGGTAATCACCACATATGCTTCGGTCGCCTTTTTTAATTGTGGTGTTCCTCATGTCATCTCGTATCTCGCCGGTTTTTAGCATTAGAAGAAACAGGGAGAAGAGTCTGGTTCTTAGAGGCAAGCCACCACTTTGATTGATCTACAGGGGTACTCTGTCAGGTCCAGGTGCCTTTCTCGGTTTCATACTGTCTAGAGTCTTGCTGAATTCATGAAACGTCTGTAGGACTGCCATACAAAATTGTGTTGGACGTTGTGGGACCTGTTCGAGAAAGTTGTCAGCAGCAACAGAACTACGGTTTAACAGTGAACGGAAATACTTTTTCTATCGATTTAAGATATCCTGACTGTCAGTGAGGATAGTTGTGCCGTCGGCGGCTTTCAGGATTCCTGATGACGAATGAACAGGTCCATAGATTTCTTTTATTCCAGCATAAAAACTCCGCAAGCCCTGGCACCTGACAGACTTTGAAGTTCTTTGATTTTTTTGTTGTCAGTTGTTCTTGATTGTTCTTGTTTCAGTTTGACGTTTATGCTTGAGCCCTTGAAAGTGTGTTTACTTCTGGGACTTGAGCAAGAACTAGGGAAGCATCCCCCTTAACACTTATGAGATTCTTAATCACTGTATTGTTGTCATCAATACATTCATTTTATTTACTTGCATCAATACCAATGACATTCTCTGCAATCCTCTTGATGGTATTTTTTTTTAAAGTGAGCCATTCCTGTTCAAGATCTGTAGTGTTGACTGGGGTATTGCTAAGTCTATCCAAAAGTGTCTTGCAAGAGAGAGCGAACAGTTTCGTTCTGCAAGCCGTTGATGATGAATTTTCTCCTGGAAGATTTGAGAAGTAGGATCGTGGTTTACGATGGACGAGGATTATCATATTGCTAACCAGCAGTTGTGTTCGGTCCAGCAATCACCGATGTTTCGCGCTGTTTCTGTGATCGGGAATTCTTTCTTGTCACGCTGCCGAGCGATGACGTAACCAATTACATGCCACTGTTTGGAGTGTGGATGTATCCATGTGGTCTTATAACTATTAGGTAAACGGAAATGCGTATTCCCAATAAAAAGCTCATGTTCAGCACAGACACCTAGAAGCAGCGGCCCATTTGCACTGCAGTTTCCAACACTTTGATTACCTATGATGTTTCCTCTCTCTTCCTACTCCAGCATTGAAGTCGCCTAGTAACAAGAGTTTAACTGCGGTTGATATCTTGACGGGAACATTGCTCAATTGATGGTAGAACCGATTCTTTGAATACTCCTCACTGCTTAAAGTGGGAGCATTGGCAGACACGAGAGTGACAAAGCTATCTCCAGCGAGGGGAATTCTAAGAGTCATAATTCTGTCACAGACAGCAGAAAGGGTTAATCCATGTTTTTTTACTACTTTTGTTTTACTGTAAATCCTACACAGTCGGTGCATGGTTCTCCTGCATCCATTCTTTTCCAAAAGATGGTGTACCCTGAGATAGCCTGACTGCTGCGTCCTTCACTTGATAATCTGGTTTCACTTAAAGGAGTAACGTATATACCTAATCTCGCGGGTGACGAGAGCTGTTCTACTTCCTCGTCTGTTGCCATTTAAGTCTAGCAGAGTCCTGAAATTCCATGTTCCAGCAGAAACGGACGTATTGGTTTTTCCTTTTTTTCGTCCACATATTAGTAATGACCCTCAGGGTGCGGAATCCCTGCGAGGCACAAGTGTGACTACAGATGTTTAGCCCACCTTTTCTAGGGCTTTCCCCATTCAGGGTGGGTGGTTGTTATCCCAAATGGGTTTGCCCAGTCGCAGATGCAGGACCGGATCCCAGAGTAGTCACATGAATTCTCAGGAAGGCGACCATCACACATGTGCCGGCAATGTGCAGGTCTAGACTAGTAGTTTCCAGCCACACTCGAGCCTGCTACCGCCAGCCTTGTCTCATTACCACTAGGTTCTAAGGAAAATGGCAGGAGAAATTTCCATTCGCGTGACTTTATTTAAGGTGGGTCTCAACTTGCGAGGAAGTAACTTACTCCCTACGACTCCGGAACCAGTCATCATGGAACATGGGTGTGGGGCAGGTGAACTGTAACGAACTGCCGCGGGTTCAAGGGCAGTTGAGCAGCGCCTTTGCAGCTATTTCATCCGGCATCACTTCTTCCGCCTACACGACCGTTAAGATATGTACACCTCTAGTAATGTGACAGACTTATATCCATGAATGCATGAGTAAATGTGAGGTGCTGTACAATCCAATGTCCAAGCCACAAATAAATAAATTTTACTTCTATTTTATCTTTCCATAAGTTCCGCAGTTAGAATTTTTCATTCGTTGCCTCCCTTGGGGCTGACATTTTATCTTTTCTTCTTTGCACACGTTGGTGCTTATAATGATTTTGTTCGAGTGCTGGCAACTTATTGTATTCTCTTTTCAATTAATGAATGAGTGATGTACTGTCTCCTTAAGTACATCACAGGAAAAGAAAGTTGTAAATGTACAAAATTTTGTAAAATGTATAAAATTTTGTAACATTATGCAAAAGCAGCGGATGGCTAAATGGTACTCAACTAGTTGTGAGCGAGGCCTAAACACGTAAAAACGTTCTATAAGTAAGGCAAGAATAAGCTTGTTTGATTCAGTCTTGGCAGCTAATTATGTTATGTGCATCTAAGACTGCTTATAACTGGTGGCGATAGTAACTCTCACCAGAGACAACTCAATGGCCGACCGCCTTCTCTTAACGACCAGAGCAGGGAGAGTTGTCAGTACTACCAGATTTGCAACGCTACATAAAATAAAGGCAGAAATCGATATCGGACGTACGATGAACTAATCCTTTAGGACAAAGCGGCGAAAGCTGACAATGGCAGCGGACGACCGACACGAACGCCTTTGCTAACAGCAAGACAGCGTCTACTCCGGCACTTCTTGGACTCGTGATCAGATCGATTCAACCCTAGACGACTGGAAAACCGTAGCCTGGTCAGATGATTTCCGATTTCATTTGGTACGAGCTGATGGTAGAGTTCGACTGTGGTGCAGACCCCACGAAGCGGGGACCCAGCTTGCTAACATGGCACTGTAGAAATTGGTCGTGGCTCCACAATGGTCTGGGCTGTGTTTACATGGAACGGACTGTTCCTATCGTCCAACTGAACCGATCATTGACTGGAAACAGATACGTTCGGCTACTTGGAGACAATCTGCAGCCATTCATGGATTTCATGTTCCCAAACAACGAAGGAATTTTTATGGATAACAATGTAACCATGTCATCGGGTAACAGTTGTTCGCGATTAGTTTGAAGAGCGTTCTGGACAGTTGGAACGAATGATTTGACATGAATCCCATCGAACATTTATGGACATAATCGAGAGGTCAGTTCGTGTCCAAAATCCTGCTCCAGCAACCCTTTTGCAATTATGGACGGCTATAGAGGCAGCATGGCTCAGTATTTCTCGAGGGGATTTTCAACGACATTTTGAATTCATGTCACGTCGCGTTGTTGCATTACGCCGGCTAATAGGAAGCCCGACACGATATTAGGAGGTATCCGATGAGTTTTGTCACCTCATTGTACAAGCAAATTTAATGTATTTCAACGATGACGTCGTTTACAGAAGTCTTATCATTCTTAACACGTAAGTAACACGATTTCAATAAATTTTAAATTCTAATAAATTAATTTTTTTTATCTTATGTTGTATTGGCATAATGTTACCTACTTTTTGATCCGTTGTATTTTATGCATTATTTATATAACGCATAAAAATTATCTATTACAGAATCATGATTTCGGTCTTTGGCCATTTTCTAGTACAACAATGAAAAAATTATATGCACTCCTGGAAATTGAAATAAGAACACCGTGAATTCATTGTCCCAGGAAGGGGAAACTTTATTGACACATTCCTGGGGTCAGATACATCACATGATCACACTGACAGAACCACAGGCACATAGACACAGGCAACAGAGCATGCACAATGTCGGCACTAGTACAGTGTATATCCACCTTTCGCAGCAATGCAGGCTGCTATTCTCCCATGGAGACGATCGTAGAGATGCTGGATGTAGTCCTGTGGAACGGCTTGCCATGCCATTTCCACCTGGCGCCTCAGTTGGACCAGCGTTCGTGCTGGACGTGCAGACCGCGTGAGACGACGCTTCATCCAGTCCCAAGCATGCTCAATGGGGGACAGATCCGGAGATCTTGCTGGCCAAAGTAGTTGACTTACACCTTCTAGAGCACGTTGGGTGGCACGGGATACATGCGGACGTGCATTGTCCTGTTGGAACAGCAAGTTCCCTTGCCGGTCTAGGAATGGTAGAACGATGGGTTCGATGACGGTTTGGATGTACCGTGCACTATTCAGTGTCCCCTCGACGATCACCAGTGGTGTACGGCCAGTGTAGGAGATCGCTCCCCACATCATGATGCCGGGTGTTGGCCCTGTGTGCCTCGGTCGTATGCAGTCCTGATTGTGGCGCTCACCTGCACGGCGCCAAACACGCATACGACCATCATTGGCACCAAGGAAGAAGCGACTCTCATCGCTGAAGACGACACGTCTCCATTCGTCCCTCCATTCACGCCTGTCGCGACACCACTGGAGGCGGGCTGCACGATGTTGGGGCGTGAGCGGAAGACGGCCTAACGGTGTGCGGGACCGTAGCCCAGCTTCATGGAGACGGTTGCGAATGGTCCTCGCCGATACCCCAGAAGCAACAGTGTCCCTAATTTGCTGGGAAGTGACGGTGCGGTCCCCTACGGCACTGCGTACGATCCTACGGTCTTGGCGTGCATCCGTGCGTCGCTGCGGTCCGGTCCCAGGTCGACGGGCACGTGCACCTTCCGCCGACCACTGGCGACAACATCGATGTACTGTGGAGACCTCACGCCCCACGTGTTGAGCAATTCGGCGGTACGTCCACCCGGCCTCCCGCATGCCCACTATACGCCCTCGCTCAAAGTCCGTCAACTGCACATACGGTTCACGTCCACGCTGTCGCGGCATGCTACCAGTGTTAAAGACTGCGATGGAGCTCCGTATGCCACGGCAAACTGGCTGACACTGACGGCGGCGGTGCACAAATGCTGCGCAGCTAGCGCCATTCGACGGCCAACACCGCGGTTCCTGGTGTGTCCGCTGTGCCGTGCGTGTGATCATTGCTTGTACAGCCCTCTCGCAGTGTCCGGAGCAAGTATGGTGGGTCTGACACACCGGTGTCAATGTGTTCTTTTTTCCATTTCCAGGAGTGTACATACTTATAAAATATATATGTATTTGAAAACGACCAAATGCCGAAATCATGATTCTGTAATTCACTGTTGTACTTGAAAATAGCCAAGATCGAAATCATGATTATGTAATAGTCAAATAGAAAGCGGAACTTCCATCCAAACATCTGCTAGAAGAGTCAACCAATATATTGTGCTTCCTACACACACCAAAAAAAGGCTGCATCACTTCGGTTCCGAGAGTTCCGGAACGTACACAGAAAATTGCAATAGAGGTCAACATAAACATCATTTCCGCCCTTTTTATTGTTCATCAAAACCACACATTGCATGTTTCACCGCCTTACAGCGAGACCATCAGAGGTGGTGGTCCAGACTGCTGTACACATCGATACCTCTAATACCCAGTAGCACGTCCCCTTGCATTGATGCATGCCTGTATTTGTGGTGTCATACTATCCACAAGTTCATCAAGGCACTGTTGGTCCAGATTGTCCCAATCCTCAACGACGATTCGGCGTAGATCCCTCAGAGTTGTTCGTGGGTCACATCGTCCATAAACAGCCCTTTTCAATCTATCACAGGCACGTTCGATAGGGTTCATGCTTGGAAAACATGAAGGCCACTCTAGTCGAGCGATATCGTTATCTTGAAGGAAGTCATTCACAAGACGTGCCACGGGGCCGCGAATGTTCGTCCTTGAAGGCGAATGCCTTGGCAATATGCTGCCGATATGGTTGCACTATCCATCGGAGGTTGGCATTCACGTATCGTACAGCCGTTACGGTGCCTTCCATGACCACCAGCTGCGCACGTCGGCCCCACATAGTGCCACCCCAAAACAGCAGGGAGCCCCCACCTTGCTTCACTCGCTGGACAGTGTGTCTAGGGCGTTCAGTTTGGCTGGGTTTCCTCCAAACACGTTGTAAGAGGTATGTGCTGCCTGCGATATGTAAGCTATAAGAGACTCTGAGACCAAAGAGCAGTGTTGACTGCAGTACGAACTGTGTAGCAGTAGCAGTAGTAGTTGCTAGGGAGCAGTCGCCTGTCTGCGCTTGTCAGTCGTGTCTGGTGTATCGTGTTGGCTGGGCCGGTCGCGGTGCAGCGATGCCGGAGCCTGAGTATTATTGTGTAAGGTAAAAAAGAAGCCTCGCGCATATCTAGTAATATTATGTAAACTCACATGTAAATCTTTTAAAAATGTCCTAATAATATCTTTGTCTAATTTCTAACAAACATTCATTTCAATTTAAAGAATTTAATATTTTTTTAATGCATGATCATTCCGATTGTTGCAAAAGAAAAATCAGTTGCTTCCTTTCATAAATAACAAATGTATAGGCCAGCATTGCACAGAGCTGTGCCGGAAAAGAGCTATTGTAAGAGCAGATAGTTGCCGACTTTATCGAGGTGAGAATTTTTGCTTTTTATTCAGAATGATCTTACAGGGCCATGACGCAGCACTGCTGTCGTCCAAATTTTACCAGGTTACTGAATTTATTTTTTATTACGAGGTTTAGGAATTTTTCTGTTTAGAGCTTATATTAAATGAGAAAAGAATTTTGTGGGTACATTAAATGGGAACCAATTTTGTTCAGAGGTTACACAAAAAATAGAATATTATTATTATTATTATTAATTAAGTTTTAACCAAATAAAATATTTAAAATTATTTCATGTGGGGAGGTTACAACGTCTCCGACGATTGTCTGGTTGAAGGCATATACGACACTCATCGGTGAAGAGAACGTGATGCCAATCATGAGCCAGTCCATTCGGCATGTTGCTGGGACCATCTGTACCGCACTGCATGGTGTCGTGGTTGCAAAAATGGTCCTCGCCATGGACATCGGGAGTGAAGTTGCGTATCATGCAGCCCACTGCGCACAGTTTGAGTCGTAACACGATGTCCTGTGGCTGCACGAAAAGCACTATTCAACATGGTGGCGTTGCTGTCAGGGTTCCTCCGAGCCATAATCCGTAGGTAACGGTCATTCATTGCAGTAGTAGCCTTTGGGTGGCCTGGGCGAGGCATGTCATCGACAGTTCCTATCTCTCTGCATCTCCTCCATGTCCGAACAACATCGCTTTGGTTCACTCCGAGACGCCTGGACACTTCCCTCGTTGAGATCCCTTCCTGGCCCAAAGTAACAATGCCGCCGCGATCGAACCGCGGTTTTGCCCGTCTAGGCGTAGCTGAACTACAGACAGCACGAGCCGTGTACCTCCTACGTGGTGGAATGACTCGAACTGATCGGCTGTCGGACACCCTTCGTCTAACAGGCGTTGTTTCCATCTTTGGGGGAAGGGGGGGGGGGGGGGGTTAGTGACATCTCTGAACAGTCAAAGAGACTGTGCCTGTGATACAATATACACAGCCAACGTCTATTTTCAGGAGTTGTGGGAACCGGGGTGATGCAAAACCTTTTCTGATGTGCGTATATATACAGGGTAATCCATTGATCGTGACCGGGCCAAATATCTCACGAAATAAGCGTCAAACTAAAAAACTACAAAGAACGGAACTTGTCTAGCTTGAAGGGGGAAACAAGATGCCGCTTTGGTTGGCCCGCTAGATGGCGCTGCCATAGGTCAAATGGATATCAACAGCGTTTTTCTTTTCATAGGAACCCCCATTTCTTATTAAATATTCGTGTAGTACATAAAGAAATATGAATGTTTTAGTTGGACCACTTTTTTCGCTTTGTGATAGATGGCGCTGTAATAGTCACAAACATACGGCACACAATTTTAGACGAACAGCTGGTAACAGGTAGGTTTTTAAAATTAAAATACTGAACGCCGGTAGGTTTGAACGTTTTATTTCGGTTGTTCCAATGTGATACATGTACATTTGTGAACTTATCATTTCTGAGAACGCATGCTGTTACAGCGTGATTACCTGTAAATATCACATTAATGCAATAAATGCTCAAAATGATGTCCGTCATTCTCAATGCATTTGGCAATACGTGTAACGACATTCCTCTCAACAGCGACTGGTTCGCCCTCCGTAATGTTCGCAGATGCATTGACAATGTGCTGACGCATGTAGTCAGGCGTTGTCGGTGGATCACGATAGCAAATATCCTTCAAGGTTCCACACAGAAAGAAATCCGGGGACGTCAGATCCGGTGAATGTGCGGGCCATAGTGCTTCGACGACCAATCCATCTGTAATGAAATATGCTATTCAATACCGCTTCAACCACACGCGAGCTATGTCCCGGACATCCATCATGTTGGAAGTACGTCGCCATTCCGTCATGGTGTGAAACATCTTGTAGTAACATCGGTAGAACATTACGTAAGAAATCAGCATACATTGCACCATTTAGATTCCTCCCATAATGCCGCACCATATATTAACCCGCCAAGGTCGCCAACGTTCCACTTGTCCGTTGCCCAATAGTGCACATTATGCCGGTTTACGTTACCGCTGTTGGTGAATGACGCTTCGTCGCTAAACAGAACGCGTGCAAAAAATCTGTCATCGTCCCGTAATTTCTCTTGCGCCCAGTGGCAGAACTGTACACGACGTTGAAAGTCGTCGCCATGCAATTCCTAGTGCATAGAAATATGGTACGGGTGCAATCGATGTTGATGTAGCATTCTCAACACCGACGCTTTTGAGATTCCCGATTCTCGCGCAATTTGTCTGCTACTGATGTGCGGATTAGCCGCGACAGCAGGTAAAACACGATGTTGATGTAGCATTCTCAACACCGACGCTTTTGAGATTCCCGATTCTCGCGCAATTTGTCTGCTACTGATGTGCGGATTAGCCGCGACAGCAGCTAAAACACCTAATTGGGCATCATCATCTGTTGCAAGTCGTGGTTGACGTTTCACATGTGGATGAATACTTGCTGTTTCCTTAAATAACGTAACTATCCGGCGAATGGTCCGGACACTTGGATGATGTCGTCCAGGATACCGAGCAGCATACATAGCACACGTCCACTGTGCATTTTGGTCACAACAGCCAAACATCAACACGATATCGACCCTTTCCGCAACTGCTAAACGGTCCATTTTAACACGAGTAATGTATCACGAGCCAAATACCGTCCGCACTGGTGGAATGTTACGTGATACCAGGTACTTATACGTTTGTAACTGTTACAGCGCCATCTATCACAAAGCGAAAAAAGTTGTCCAACTAAAACATTCATATTTCTTTACGTACTACACGAATATGTAATAAAAATGGGGGTTCCTATTTTAAAAAACGCAGTTGGTATTCGTTTGACCTATGGCAGCCCCATTTAGCGGACCACCCAAATCGTCATCTGGTTCCCCCCTTCAAGCTAGACGAGTTTGGTTTTTTGTAGTTTTTTCGTTTGATGCTTATTTCGTGAGATATTTTGCCCGGTCTCTATCAATGAACCACCCTGTATATCTGTCTAGAAAAAATATGAACGTAATTTGTTGTAATTGCCACTACAGCAACAGCCCAAAGTTCGGTCAGGAAAACTTACTTAACGATAAGCGAAACCGCAACGCAAGTCACAGCTGAAGACGGGGTACTGATATTTGTGTTCGTGCACGCCCGGAGCGAAGCTGTTATGGGTACGAGCAGAACTGAGAGTCCCGTAACGAGGAAACGCTTAGCTCTGGGTTGTAATTGGTGGGAATGGCTGAGGCGCTTCCCTGGAAGGAGAGAAAAAAATGGTTCAAATGGTTCTGAGCACTATGGGACTTAACTACTGAGGTCATCAGTCCCCTAGAACTTAGAACTACTTAAACCTAACTAACCTAAGGACATCACACACATCCATGCCCGAGGCAGGATTCGAACCTGCGACCGTAGCGGTCACGCGGTTCCAAACTGACGCGCTTAGAACCGCACGGCCACACCAGCCGGCTGAAGGAGAGAAGCCAGGCCGTTCCCAGGCCCGTCTTCCGCCTGGCGTGCCCTCTGGAATCCCTGGACACGACGCACATGAGGCTTGCTCGGACGGCTTCCCACTGCGGCCGGCTATCGCGTGTGAAAGTGGCGGCGCGTTTGCTTGAAGACAGCTTCTTCCGTCACATAATGAAGAACTGCTCCGTCCCCAGTTGGGTGGCACGACAGGAATAAACCTGCCGCGGCAGAGTGTAATCAAAAGTGCTCCATTGTCAACAATGTGCTAAGGCGGGGCAGTCTGTTACTAGATGACGTCTCGCTGAAATCTTCCTCTGTCCTTCCTCGAGAGGGCATTGTTTTTCTACTCGTAGGAAAGTTACAACGGGTCCGATGACGTATGAGACGTTACGGATAGCCTCCTCTGCATCCCCTCTTGCAGACCTGATGTCTTGTAATTAGTCTAGAGAAGGCCACAACATTTGTAAGGTAAAGTCTATGTAAACCACACATTGTGCTGCGTATTTCGCCTGAAAAATTTTATATTTTTAGTTTCAAAATGCCGGGTGGCACAACAGTAAAGGAACTTGCGATGTACAGGGTGCTCGACTGTTATACCTACAAATGGAAATGGAGAGCAGAGAACAATGAAGAAAGCAAATAAAGCTAATAAATTTAGATATGGAAATCAGTGATTTCCCCAATACGACGTGTTACGCCTGAGTACTTGAACCCGTAATAGCAGAGTTCCCGATGATCCGTACTTCAGATAAGCACTTGAGGACGTACACATTGCAACGAATGTTCCACGTGGCTACCGTCGATGAAGGCAGACTTCAGCACGTCTCTTCATTGACGCCCGAATACGTTCAAATATCCCACGCGTGTTCCGAATGCACTGGCAAGCAACCACAATATGTTTCCACAGTTCATCGACACTGTGAGTAGGAAACTTCCTGACAAATTAAAACTGTGTGCCGGACCGAGACTCGAACTCGGGACCTTTGCCTTTTGCGGGCAAGTGCTCCACCAACTGAAATACCCAAGCACGACTCACGCCCCGTCCTCATAGCTTTACTTCTGCCAGTACATCGTCGTAGGAGACGCAGTTTTAATCTATCAGGAAGTTTCATATCGGCGCACACTCCGCTGCAGAGTGAAAATCTTATTCTGGAAACATCCCCCATGCAGTGGCAAAGCCATGTCTCCGCAGTATCCTGTCTTTCAGGAGTGCTAGTTCTGCAAGGTTCGCAGGAGAGCTTATGTAAAGTTTGGAAGGTAGGAGACGAGGTACTGGCAGAAGTAAAGCTGTGAGGACGGGGCGTGAGTCGCGCTTGGGTACCTCAGTTGGTGGAACACTTGCCCGCGAAAGGCAAAGGTCCCGAGTTCGAGTCTCGGTCCGGCACACAGTTTTAATCTTTCAGGAAGTTTCATATCAGCACACACTCCGCTGCAGAGTGAAAATCTCATTCTGGACTATGAGTGGGGTTGAAATACACCAGAAGTTTTAAATATCCCCGCATAAATAAATGCAAGGGGTTGAATTCGAGTGACTTGTGAGGTCATGGTATTGGCGAGCCGCGACAGATACACTTGTTGCCGAAATGCTATTTATCGGCACATAGATATCCGGAATGGTGATAAAATCAAACGAGGATAGCTTACCACTTCGCAACTTACATCTTACTTGCGGTTTTTCGAAATAGCCTTGGACATTAACAGTCGTGTAACATTGGCGTGATTGCACTTGTGCATATTTCGCGTAAGTGAGCCGTGCCGCGAGGATCTACAGCTCGCGCCACGCTCCTGAGATCCACAGATTGTGCTCCCGAGAGTGTCCGCCGCTAGAGGGCCCGCGTAGCCCACGCCCTGTCCCCGTAGAGCAGGGCCCGCCAAAAGCCGCACACTGTACAAAAGCACGGAAGTGCGGCACGGTGCGCACGTCTCAGCCACTACCACCCGTCACGGAATCTATCCAAGACAATTTCAACAAGAAAAAACATACCATTGGAGTCTTTCTCGATATAGAGAAGGCTTACGATAAAGTATGGCGATCGTCAAGCTCCGACGTACCACTCCCCTACCTGACTGCTTTTTAAAACTTCTCGACAATTTTCTTCAGGATCGCAGATTATATGTTCGCATTGATGACATGAATTCAACAACAAGGCCTGTCCTTGAAGGACTTCCACAAGGGTCGTCCATATCTCCACTGCTGTTTAATTTATACATTAACGACCTTCCGACGGTGCCACATGTTACTGTCAGTTTCTATGCCGACGACACAGCGCTCCTGACTGCAGGCTCCAGAATGGACCACCTCGTCACACGGATGCAGCGCCAACTAGATTTAGTGGACCGTTGGACCCACAGGAACAAAATAACGGTCAATGCAGAGAAAACCAAAGTTATTGTCTTCACACGTCGGAGACCCATCGTCAATGAACGCCTACGGATATCAGACCAGCCACTCCCCTGGGCAACAACTGTAAAATATCTTGGAGTGCATCTCGACGCCAAACTGCTGTATAGTCATCACATTATGGAGAAGAAGACGTCTGGCCTCAAAATGCTGGGAGCTCTCCTCCCATTTCTGAAGAGCTCGTACCTCAGCCAACGCACGAAACTCCAGTTGCACCAAGCCACTGTCGAACCATCTATTTTGTATGCTTCGACCTCTTGGGGTACTACGTGTGCCACTAACTACAAGAAGTTACAGGTTGTACAAAGCAGATGCCTACGATGGATCACTGGAGCCCAATGGTGGATCCGGAATCATGATATTCATCGAGCCTTAAGCGAATCTTACCTCTCAGACAAGGTCAAGGAGAAGGCACGAACCTTATTTCGGAAGATGGACATGTTACGCGACAGTACACCACAACTCACCACAGTAGGCACGGTAGAACCCTTAAGCAACCACAAATATAAAGTATCGAAGGCGATAATATTTGAGCCTCCGTAAATGTTATCCCTACGTAATTCTCCATAATTTAAGGACATAAAGTCCTTTAGCACTTCTACACACTGTTTTCAAACACACACCAAAAGCAGCGAGTTAAAGGACCCTTCTGTGTGCCCAAACTAAAGCTGAAAGAAGAATAAATAAATAAAGCGAAAATTTTTACCCTTTCCATTCCCTACAGAAGTAAAAATCAACGAAGTTGATGAGACTTCAGCACCACCACCACACACAAAGAAAAAGTCTCAGCCAGCGAGCAAAGCAGAACATCGGCATCTGTGACTGGGCACGTATACCAAATGAGGGGCGACGGTTTCGCTCCGTTGCTTATGCAAAAAAGCAAAGAACGGGAGATCCGTGCTCTCAGTCATTTAAACACGACTGGGACCTGAAATTCTTCTTTGCAACAGTAGCTGAAAACTAACAGTGTTTTCTGGGTCACCGAATAATAAGCGACCAGCATAATTTCGCAATTGAAAGATACTACAACTCATTTCATAAAGGGAAGTTTAGTGTACTGGACAGTGAAGAACGGCAAGCCAAATTAAGTGCGCTTAAGAAAATGGATGAGGCACATCAATAGGTTTTTATATAAGTCATAATAATTGATACCTCTTGAACTCTTCGATACTTGTGCTACATTCCTATGTATTTCATTGTACAACGTACTGTTCTGAATTTTCCAGAACGACAATCACAATACATCTGCACTGCGAGCAAGTTTCAAAACTGCATTAAGAATAGCAAGATCCGGGAAATCTTTTTCCCAAGGGGAGTTTGTAAAAGACTGTTCCATTGATGCTGCAACTTTTGTGTCCCACGAATGTTAGCAGATTTCAAGGAATCTGTCGTTCCAAACAAACAGAGACACGACATATAAGTGTTAGGGCTGGCGATGTGTATAAGCAGTTAATAAATAAGACTAAGGACTTTGTTCCTACGTCTGTTGCGTTGGGTGAAGCAACAGATCTTGCAGATACAGTTCAGGTAGTCATATTCAGACGAGGTGTCGATAATGCTCCGCATGTAACAGAGAAAGTTTTGGACTTATGCCTTTGAAAGGGACTACGACAGGTGTAGACTTGCTCTAAGCTGTTGAGCAAGCGACTGATGGCGCCGATATGGATTGGAACCGGTTAATCTCACTGGCCACGGATCGAGCATCGGCAATGCGAGGCCTTCAGGGGGGTCTCGTAACACTGATGCGCAAAAAGCTAGGACGCACACAAGAGACGTTGCATGGAATTCACTGCATTCTACATCGAGAGGAGCTTTGTGCAAAGTCAGCAACATTAGAAAATAACATGCAAATTGTTGTGCGTACTGTAAACGATCTGAAAACACATGGGTTTACGTACCGCCAGTTTCGGCAGTTCTTGGAGGAATTAGGAGATAAACACGGCGACATACCTTACTATACCGAACTAAGCTGATTCAGACGAGGTGAAATGCTGAAGAGACTTTTTTGCTTTATGTTTGGCTGTAGCACATTTCTTACATGAGAAGGGAAAGAGTGAACCGAAATTAGACCATTGCTGCATATGAGACCTTGCATTTCTCGTGGACATCACGTCTCACATGAACAGCCTGAACGTCAGTTTGCAACGTGAAAATAATTTCTTTTTTTACATGTTGTAAAAAGTAAGTGCTTTTGAAAGAAAGCCTCGTCTTTGGGAGAGCCAACTTTTGTCTGAAAACACTGCACGTTTCCCTGCCCTTGGTTTGGTCCATGAAAGTGCTAGATTTCAAGAATGCGAGTCAATAATTGTAAAAGTTAAGGAGCAGCTTTTAGCACGATTTGTAGATGTGATGATTGTGTCTCCTGTCATTCGTCGCTTTGTACAATCGTTTCCAGCATCAGTTCAAGATGCTCCGAATCATCTACATGTGAAGTTGATCGATCTGCAGTGCAATACACGGCTGACGGACAAGTTTTTTGCAGTTCGAAGGACAAAAGAATTCTACGAAAATTTCTCACACCAAGGATTTCCATGCCTGCCTCACAAAGCTGCGAGAGGTAGGTCCATGTTCGGATCTACTTATTTGTGTGAAAGATTTTTCTCCATAATGAAAATGAATAAATCAATATTTCGATCGAGTATTAATGACGAAAATCTTCGCAACTGCTTGTGTTTATCAATGTGCTGCGCTTTTGTGCCCGACGATAACTTCATCGTTTCTCGTCACCAATGATAAATGTCTTACGGGTTTGTTTCTTTTTCTAATTTATAATTATTGTTTACTAACAGTGTCTCATCCTGTTTCATGTTACAAAGGATAATATCGTTATGGTATTAAATTGGTTGCTCATGGTATCCTTACATGCTTAAAAATTATCGTTTAATTGTTGAGAGACATGTTTGATACCCTTTCCATGAAGGGTACTTAGGTACCTCACATAGGCGTAAAACCAGTCCGGCATATTTATGCACCATTTGCTTTTATGTTTCATTGTAGAACCATGACGTTTGTTGATAGGTGGATGGAACAACACGATACCTTCCCTTGACTGAATTGCACACTGTGAAAATAGCTCGAGAGTGTCCGAGGTACAGTGTTTCCCAGCTAGCGGGTAAAGCGATGCGGCAACATCTGTGCTTAGAGACATTCACAAAATTAGCGCTGACGGTTCAAATTCCCAGTCTGAATGTCTGGTGAGTGTGCACACTGAGACCAGGAAGTTGCACATGTGCAGCAGCTCCGCTTGTGTGCAGAATTTCTGGCTGGCCCTGTCTCGGCATGACGGGAGACGGAGGAGCGGCTCAGTCTCGAGTAGGACGCGCTCGCTCGGAGAAAAGTCTGGCATCGTCTGAAGCCGCTTCTTCCGAATGACAGGAAACCGGTAGAGCGCAAGGTCGCAAAAGGCTAACGATACTTACAGAATTCGACGCCCCACACAGTGTCTACCAAACAACCACAATATTGGCTGCTAATGGCAAGTGGGAGCGGGACTGGAGGTATCCAATGGTGAGCACAGCATGAGGCTAAGGAGCGCAGTGGAACTGCTCAGTTGATGAGTAATCGCAACAGTGCTACACTGCTACTGGTGTTGATACAAAGCCGAGCAATGGCAACGATAACACTGCATTATATCTACAACAACAATTGGCATTTCGTCAGAAAATAACCCAAGGAATTTCGCAGAGTCCTAAAGAAGTGGAAGGTGGAACATTAGCTTTTCTGCGGGATGAGTCAGTGGAATGTTTGGTGTCGTATACGCTCGACTGCGCGGACAGCGTACATGAGGCGTACAACGATGACGATTGAAAGTGATACTGAAACAACGGTCGCGCCACATACTTTTTCATCCTTGCCCGACAGGGAGCCACAAATCCCGTTTCCAGTAAAACGTAGCAAAAGACAATCGCCGTCCAAGGGGCGAGTACTAAACGTAATTTCGTACATGGAAGATCATCCGCAGTATAGTAAAAAAAATTATGAACAGATTTCGAATAAGTCCGCAGCAATATGACCGTGTAGTGCAAAAGAAAAAGTGTGGATATTCAAGGGAGTACAAGGAGCACTTGTTACAAAAACTGGTGTTTGCGTGTTTCAAGGAAAGTGATCTAGTACGTTATCCACATCAGATTGCCCGCGGCGTAGATTGCAGTGATTTCAAGGGAAGCAGTGGATGGCTGCATAACTTCAAATAGTGTTAGACAATTGGAAGATGTAAAATAAGGAAATCTGAAACAGAGCGTCAACTTGGCCACGCACAGGAAACTACGGAATGGGCCAGAAAATTTGTAGATGAGAGAAACAGACTTATCCCACCGCTCAGTAAGGAATTTGTCTTCAACTCGCGCCAACCGGGATTTGAAGAGAAAAAGCATATGAAAGGAACCCTGGAAATTAGAGGCACCAGGAGATTTGTATCAAGGTCAACTAACATCAATGCTTTAACACATTCGTATACCATTATGCCGACCGTTAATCTGAATGGCAAATTGGCTGGGAAGTTATTTATTGCGCTGCGAGAAGTTGGAGGTGCTCTGCCCCCTAAGATTCTTTCTCGTGTGCGTGATCTTGCAAGGGCAGTAGGAAATATCTATGTCACAGCAAGCAAGAGTGGTGAAATGGCCGTAGGAGAACTGAACCTACGGTATGAGCACTGCTTTTGGTCAGCAGCTGATCCAAATAACTTAATTTTGGTTGATTTCTGATCTGAGTATAAAATAATACTTAAATATCATACTCCTTTAGAGAAAATTTCCTTCCTGAAGAGTGTGTGACGTTGCAATTCATAGTACCTGGAATTGCTGGACAAATGCAGCCTCTGGATATTTATTTTTCCATGCCTGTTAAACTTACATCACACTATACTACACCTTAAAGGAGAGCCAGTTTCCCCATAAGTTCCGCAACATTCGGTTGCATGTCATCATATTCCATCAGTCCTCATCACCCCATTACACCGGTATGACTCCCACATGCATTCTTCAAGAGTGGATACCTAGCGGAACGTCCTGCACGGTTTGTAAATCCTGAGGAGTTCGCCTTTGATCCTGATGGTGCGAATCTTTGTGGTCACTGTGGCGTGCCATTTTTCATTCGATATTCGTGGAGCTAGTTAATGGATGTCCATTTTGTGAAGTGTAAGACACACATCCCATAGAAGGTTGATCTCTGCACCTCTCTGACATCTATTGTCTGTCGTCCACCTGATGTACATGGTGAACCATTATCAAAAAATGTTTTCCCTATCATAATTGTTAACACAACACTTGAGAGGTGGCATGAGCCCCCTCTCATATTTCTATCTTACTCTGAGTAATTCTATTTTCCTCTCTAATTTCATGCGGTGGAAAGTTGCTATTCTTTCACACGCGGACTTCCCATGCAGCGTCCGCAGCTCGTGGTCGTGCGGTAGCGTTCTCGCTTCGCACGCCCGGTTTCCCGAGTTCGATTCCCGGCGGGGTCAGGGATTTTCTCTGCCTCGTGATGACTGGGTGTTGTGTGATGTCCTTAGGTTAGTTAGGTTTAAGTAGTTCTAAGTTCTAGGGGACTGATGACCACAGCTGTTAAGTCCCATAGTGCTCAGAGCCATTTGAACCATTTGAACCCATGCAGCCTCTCTGGTCACCCAGGTGGTCCGGTGACAGGCAGGTTCTGTTGATCATTTAGTTGTAACTGTTTGACGAAGTTGCTGAAGTTTCGACTTCAACGTAACTTACCGAGTACAGTTGGCAATTGAGCGTTCTGCGTACAAGCGGCCTATGTTATCCGTCTTGAGCAGCTTTGGCTAAAGTTGACTGTATCGGAGTTACTGCGTGACTTCGTTTGTTAAAACAAATCACTGTACCGTCAGTGATTGTGTGGCGAGCCTTCTTCGTCTCCCTCAGAGGCGCATTTGTATTGATAGGAAGCCTCTAGTCTGGAACAACCAGACTAGGATAATTTGTTTCAGGCGATACTCGCGACATTACCATCACCACGACGGGACGTCGAAGCAAACAGCCATCGCCTCCGGTACGCCAGCTTGTGTCCTTGCAGTTAAGAAGACAGCTTGGTAATGTATGTCTGCAGCACCGGCAGATTAGGGAATTTTGCTCTGCGATAATCAGAGCTCAGTAGAGCACCCCTGTTCCCATCTTTTCTTACGTGGTTCTGTCTTGGATGTTCATTGTCTGAGTTCTCACTACTGTAGCAGCAATAGCAGCAATTAATGTTGGGTTGGCTGGGTGTTTCTCTTAAGATTTGAGTTGCAAGGAATTGGCTCCACATACCACTTGGTCATAAACGTCACAAGCTAGTTTACCGACAACTTCACCTTCACAACATTTATTTGAGTATCCAATTTGACGTATTGTAAATGTTTCATGTGTTTTGTTTATTATTTTGAGTTTAGTCATAATAAATCAAATTGTTATTTTGGACAGAACTTTCATTCTGTAGATCGGTAGCGCAACCCTTTCATTTCTCACCTAGCTAATAAAACTCATTATCAAATTAATTTCTATCCAATTAAATTATTGCAGGTGCCAAACTCTTTTCTGCTCCACTTGCAGGGTCGGTTAGAGTCAGTTCGCGTTTCTTCTTACTCCATGTGCAACAGCAAAAGTCTGAGTTAGAAAAGGGGGGGCTTAGAGCATCATTTCCATGTGAAGATTCTAGAAGAATTTAGTGTTAAATACACTGCTAGCCCCGGCAGCTCGCACACTTTCAAACGAGAGTCTGGCGTTCGGTGTCCTCAGTGCGCGAGCAACGAGAGGGCGTAGTGCAGTCACTCCGGCGGAGCAGCGCTGAGCCGACTAGAGAGGCAGGGGGCTCTCCATCTGGCCACGGACACGCACACTCGGCGGAACTTGAAGCCTGGCCGGTTACACCGACGCCCGAAAGACGCCATGTCAGCAAAGCCCGGTCATCCGAGGCGCGGTCTAGAGATAGTGCGGACAGCAGCTCTCGGAGGAGGGAACCATCGGCTAGGAGGTCGCGGCCACCACACCTATAAGAGTCTGCCTCCATCGGCAGGCCTCTGTTGAAAAACTATAACGACGCGTTTAGCTGATTTAAATCACGGCCGCTCGGTTGCTTTGCCTGACAAGGAACGACGTAATTATGACTTGGCATGTACTTCTGTCGGGCATTTTGTGAGGCTAGCATTTAGCAATTTTTCTGAATTGCCCCCTTGTATCAGTCGCATTAAGCTGCGGCTTTAACTGTTGCTTGACTAAACCTGTAGTAATCCTAAAGCATTCAAACGTTCAATGTTTTGACCTATAGTATAGCTCAGTGTCATGTAACACATGCTTGTTAATGGGGTTTACTTTTGTTTTCAATGTGTAATAGTTGTTTATGTGGGTTATTTAAATTGTGCTATTATTATATGCGAAGGAACAACTACAGTTAAAGCAAGAACAGATAGTCCTTAGGTACTGACGGGCAGGGACCGTCGAGCATTGCGGAAGGCGGTGGTAAAAAGTCGAATGACATCAGCTGAAGGAATCACTCGTGAGGTTCAAAGTGCTGCAAGCAGTCCAACTAACACAATGACAGTGCGTAGGGAGTTGAAGAAGATAGAGTACAATGATCCAGCTCCTCATAAGCCATACATTTGTGCAGTCAATGCTAAGCGATGCATGAGCTGGTGGAGACAACGACGCCACTACACATAAGATGACAGGAAACGAGTGATTTGAGCAATGAACCACGCTATACCCTGTGGCAATCCTGTTGAAGGTTAGACGGTCAGTCGGGGCAGTTACTCGTCACGTTGGACATGAGGTGTCAGTTGCATGTCATTACGCTTCCGGTAGGCCAAGAAAGTGCGTGTGCTCTTCATCCACGATCTACATGAGTCCGGTAGTTCATTTCACAAGCAGACATTCCCGCTCTCATGAAGTTTTTGCACCACAGGATAAATTATAAGGAATGTTACATCTAGTACCACCATGGATTGTGAAACCTGGTAATTAAGGATGACAGGATTGGGTTACGATTGTGGACGGGGCCCGAATCAATTACTATTGGTTTGCCTTGCAATTTCACTCATTTATTTTAATAAATACTTTTTGAAAACAAGTCAGTGCGGTCGCAATCAGACTTCTAAGGCACATAACCACAATCACGGCTGAAGGCCTTTAACGTGAAAAATGGCAATTATTTAAAACTTAACAAATGCATAAAATACAGACAGCAAATAATTTTGGAAAACAAGCCAATGTGGTCGCAATCAGAATTTTAAGGCAAGTAACCACTATCACAGCTGAAGGCCTTTAACGCCGAAAATGGCAATTATGAAAAAAAGTTACAAATATACTGTCAAACGGCGAATGGCACAGCAAAAAATTTAAAAAAATAAACAATAGATCATCAAATAGGTGAGACAATTGATGGTAACTTAATAATACAATAATAAAATAAAAGACAAGGGCCAGTGACAGACGATGCTCCAGGAATCGACCTCTGAGTAGGTCACACCAAAAACACTTTCGCAAGCAAGAGAAAGGCAGTCAGCAGTTGCATTCAGATCACAAGATTGTAACTCGGCCTAGTGGCAGTCTAACGAGCGACTAATGATAATCTTGGTGAGGGTACCTGACATCCAACAAAACAAATGCAAGATGTAAAATTACGCCAAAGCCAGAACTGGCGGTTTGGGCTCCGCCCGCAGAATACTGTGCTTAGAGCGCCCAGCACAAGAAGGAATGACTACGACTAAGGTAGAAGAAAGCCACCCAACCTACAATCAAGAAGCTGTCACACTTACACGCCTCACCGGGCAGCGGGGGCAAGGCGAGGAAATATATAATAACCCTCAGGGCAGATAACTGGGGCGTTAGCGGCCACAAGACAGAAAAATACCGCTGGTTGAACTTGACAGTGTAAGGAGTTGAAAATAGTAAATAGTAATTAGAAGCTCAGGAAGGCTAGTCAGATCGGCCTACTTTTCGCCTCGGCGACACTACGAGCAGCAACACGAACCCAAGACGCTGGAGAATCGCGATATTTCACAATGGTGGAGGTTTGTCTACGGGAATTGCAATGCACTCAACTTAAACAAGCAGGATCCGGTTTCGACGAGGTCGTCCACTCTCGTGACCACTGCCCTTCCATCCGACAGTCCACACAAGCCGCCAGCGGACCCGGCATGTTGTCGCTCTGCGCGGAGCTCGCTGCTCCTCGTCCCCAAACAAACTCCACACTCACACCACACGGAAGAAGCACGAGGTCGCCCCAAAGACAGGGCAGTAGAACTACGTATCGATAAGCGCCGCTGCTGCCACTAGCGGACAGGCAACGCTAACGAAAGCGAGTGGCGCCAGTGAACACGAGAAGACAAACAACGCAATTATGCCAACTACACGATACAGTCTGGCAGAAACCTACACACGGCACCGACGCAAGCCACAGCATGGCTCAGATTGGGTTCTTGAAACTGAACAACAAGCAACTGCTTCCTCTCTTACAACAACGTGCTGTCTGCCTCGATGGTGTACCGAAATACCCAACTGGAACGACGGATGGTGAGAACTAGGGTTTAGTGAATGAGACCCGATGACGCCTGGAGCGAAAGCTGCCGATGTAGGAATGCAGTAGGCAGCTACGTAGTGGAGCAAGTGCTTGTATCACTGTGATGGGCGTTATATTCTAAAATTAACGACACCTGTAGCGTTTTTTGAGGGAACCTTATACCTTTAGATTACCATCCAGTCCATTCTGTCCTCTTACAAAATCGCGGAAACGGGCTCACCGTGCATGGCAGACCCGTATTAAAGATTTATAGCATGGTCCAATGCGCCCTCCAACATCCTCGTCAGCGCCCACTGGCCAATGTGATAACCATTACCGCCCGCCATTGAGCCTGAGTGGAGCATCATGGGATGGCCTCTGATTCACTCTGCATTATACCAGGTCCAACAAGAGCCGTAACTAACGCGGAACCCGTCTTCCAGTATGACATCCGACAAACACAAACGTAGCTACAAAATTACATAAAATTCTCGCCAGAAATTTATAATGTATATTCAGAAGGGGGTGTCCCAGAGCTCGTAAATATTTGGAGAATGTTATGATTTACCCCCAAGAGGTGCTGATAAAATTGTTTCATTGAACAACCAGTTCCTGTCCATGGCCCACCATCAGGATCATAAAAAAATTTTTAAATATCATACCAAGTGATGTAAATTCAATGTCTTCAAATAATTGTGAAATTCATGGATTGTATTATTTGACGCCATTGACTCTGTATCGCCTTGTACATGTTTACTAACCTGGGGATAATTTCACAATATTAATTATTATTAAAAGGTAATTACTATTATCACTATATCATAATACTGATTACATATGTTACCAATAATTACACTTTTCCAAATATTAGCATTAATGAATGACACAATGTAGCGCAGGTTATAGTTCGTGAAACAAATGTATGCACATCTTCCTCACATAGTCCGCTCAGTACACACATACTTTGTACCATGTACCTATGACAGTAAAACTGAGAAATATAGATTATATACGTTTAAATATGTATCTCATGAGAATGGTTTCTCCGAATCCCAGGTAGGTCCCGCAATGGACGGGGAATTGCTTCATTATTCACTTCGCAATAGATAAATTAGCTAACTGAGAGCACAACACAACTAGGTAATGGCTCATACGTTATCGTAGGGCCTACACAGTATTATTATTATTATTATTATTACTATATCGTTACTGGCAGTGCTCAGACACGAAGCGTTGACAGCTTGAAGTTCTGCAAAAGTCTGCAGGTTTAGAATGGTTCAAATGGCTCTAAACACTATGCGACTTACCACCTGAGGTCATCACTCCCCTAGTCTTAGAACTACTGAAACCTGACTATCCTAAGGTCATCACACACACCCATGCCCGAGGCATCTGTTCAGAAGTAACATCTCAAGTAATCAAGTGATTTACAAACAGTAACTATACTGCACGCATGTAAACTTTGTTGATTTTAAAGGTGGGTTCAGGGTGTGCCTAAAGCAACTGTAGCCAGGGAGAGGAATGCTGCAGAGGAAACACGTTTAGTAATATATGTCTACCCTCAATGTGGATAGTTAGCTTTCTTTTTCTCGCGCTGCACCCAGAATTACTTCAACGTTCTATAAAACAAGTTATTAGAGATAAGCAGTACCAGTTGTCCGATTGACTCATTAATTCGTGGTTTCATAAAACAACTACAAAAACTAAAGATAATTTATCATTCGTCAATTTAATAAAAAAAGTGTTCAAAGAAATTTTTTTCATTCAAACGTTTAATTAGGCAATAATGATTATGATGGTGACGGGGAAGTGCGGGGGGAGGAGGCAGTTGTGCTAGCTAATCTGTGATTGCACTCTGGGGTAATGGTCTCAAAAAGGTTGGGAATCACTGTCCTAGCATAATGTAAATGTTTTAGAACCTGATGATGGTTCGCGGACCAAAACTGATTGTTCAATAAAGGAATTTTATGAGCAGCGGTAAATCATAACGTTTTTCAGAAATGCATAACTTCATGACACCACTCCGAGATCCACCTTCATGACATGCCCCATAAAGAACTGACAGCATTAACTATCATAATAATTGTTTTTTAAATAAATATTGTAATAATTCGTAAACAATGCTCGGCTATTGCTTCCTAAAGTTCAGTTTAAAACTGTAACTAATTAAGAGCATTCACCTCACTTTGCGAATAACTTGTAGAAAGGGATTGACTTTTGTTGCCTGTGGATAACTTACAAAGTGTAACTAATTTAGGAAACTAACAACGTAATCAATCAATAATTAATCAACACAACTCAGTACCTATAATAGTAAATAATTATCTATAATATACAGTCAAATCACATATTAAAACTTGTAGTGTCAAATCGAAATGCAAAGGCTGGATGTTGTTCCGAAGATTTCCTTTCGAGCATTGACGGTGGCGGACAGCCCCTTACCTATCCTTTCTTATCTTTGTTTTATTCTCTTGTAAAGTGCTAACACCTTTACTTAATATTCTCCGGCTCCTTTGACTAGTTTGCAAATTGTATCACGTTAATTTTCTCGTTATTATTACTTTGATTTTTTATTTGCTGAAAACAGTTTTTTCTTGTAATATGGAGCAGTTATGCTTTAGATGATAAAATGTAGGGATTGTTTCAAAATACTAGGTAACACGTCTTTAAATATGCAATAAATGAAACGATATCCCACATATATATGATTAGCTCTACATAATATTGTAAGATAACACTGTTACTAAACAAGTCTGTGCAAAACACTGAATCTGTTGTCGAAGATAAACAATCCATTGATCGTGCGCAGCAACTAATCATTATATTACGTGCTTAAAACTCTTTTTTTGGGTTTATTGCTTCAAATTACTGATATTTCATTTCCCGCAAGAGGAATTTCGATTTCTTCTTTGTTGATGCTTGCACTCTCTTCGTCACACTGTGTGAGGCAGAGAATTAATCACACAGTCTCATTCCTTACGATCGACGCAACTGATCTGCACCGCACGGTCGTCCACGTATTATGCCTCACACATACGGTGACCAAAACAGAAACGCGGTTCGTCAAACACGACATCATGATTTCCGAAAGCCGGCCAGCCTTGCTCATCGGTGAAGCACATGTTCCAGGAGCACGGGGTCCTAAGTAAACTGGACAAACAGTTGCTCGAATTCGTGCTGCTGCTACTCACACGGCACTGCAGCGACGCGCCGACGCTCCCGTTGAGGCGTAGCGCCATGTAGCGATCCTGCCTTGGAGGCGGTTAAGTGGGAGATGTGTGTCAGAGCTGGATAGTGACAGATGGTGACGCGAGGCTGGACGCGCACGTAATTTATGTTTCAGCCGATAGAGGACAATATTGGATAGGGGACTGATTTAGTTTCGATTGTGCCCACTAAAGTGCACTAAAGTAATAGAATGTTTTTCATAAACTGTCCTAGTATTTTCATAAAGTGTTATTATGTCTTTTTGTGTAGGTAAAGTGTTATAAATGTGTTTTAGCAGTATGACTGATGCGTGAGTGTGGTTTAAGGTTAATATGAAGATAATTGTTTAACGAGTTATGTAGTGGGATTTAGTGTCGGAACACTTCGAAGAAGTATGGATGTGGACAAAGGGGATTTTTGTAGAATAGATTTGTAAAGTAAGTTTATGGTAAAGGGAAAGTTAATTCAGGTATAAATAACAATAGTCAATAACTTTATGCATAAACAAAACTTCAGCATATTAGATAATTACGTCGGTAAAAAGTGCAGTCATTAGGTTTGCTATTTTGCGATTGGTTATTGATGAAAAGCGCGTACTGACGCGGGAGAGTGTTGTTTTGCTATTGGCTGTTGAGTAAACTGACCAATGGTGAAGCAATATTCTTCGTGCGCCTTTCTCTGCTGGTAGAGAAGACTTAGAGTATTCTAAAGAAGACTTGGAGCCTAGCCATGAAACAGTACGGACGTGTGTAGTAGTAGTTCCAATGGAAGGTGGCTAAAAACTGTGACTGCATTAGGTACCGACAGACTTAATATTTGGCGAGCATTCTCAATCAAAAACAATCCGTATTTTTGTAGGTATCACGTTTTCGGGAAATGCAACACCATAAACTTGCTAACGTGAGTGAAAGGGATTGTGAGTGACTGTGTTAAGACTAGCACGGGCTTGGCAGTGATACTTGTTCACCTAAGTTTCAGAATATATTAATTAAGGACAAAATTTCCAACCTTTCATTTCGTGTGAAAACTTTCTTCCGAAACGTAGATTAGTGACTTTAATTGCAGCCTGATTCACGTCGAAGTACAGTAGGTTTCGCTCGGCTTCCCTACTGATGATCTGCTGAGACAATGTTCACAGGTAGGTGCAGGTTCGTCCTAAAAGGGACGGAGGGAACCGTGCCGCCGCACCGTGGTGTAGTTGTACCACACGCTGCGTAGCAGATGCATTTCAAGAACTCGTGCATCTACAGTAATTAGTGATGCCCCATTACTCTCACATCGGCTGCTAACCGCGCTCTCATCCGTTCTTGCTGCATTCCGTCCATGCGAGCGCATCCAGCCTCTTAACATATCAGCTGCACTGTGCGATCTACCCCGAGTTAGGGTGTTTCACCTGCGAATAGGGCCGTTTGAATGAAAATGAAACAATTATTCATTACAAACCAGATCCGTACATTTACAAACGTTCCAACCTCTCGGCACAAATGACAGAAATGACAAACCACGTTGTAGTTTCCACTCTCTTAAGCATAGGTGTCAATGCCGTGAGTTTCGTTGTGCAAAGCCAGCGACACCCTAGTGCCTCGTTCGCCATGAGTCTAACACAGATGATAGCTGTCTCGTCTTCCTGTGTCTCACCCTACCACTGTTTCGGGAGATCTACAAACTCTGTAATTTTTCATGTACCAAAGCTTAATAATATGTAAAAAAAAATCTCTTATAACAACCACAAAATGGCCAGATCCATCGTCAAGTGATTGCTAAAAGTGACAGCCCCTTCAACCGTCCACTTCCGTGATATGTTCGCAGCACTTAACTCGTTATCCACATTAATCATGTGCTCTTTCTGGTTTCGAAACTAAGGCCGATCTCTCGTACGTAAAAGTACAGGTAAAAGATTTAATGAAGCGGGAAATTATAAGTAAAGAGAGAAGTAGCCTTGAATTCCTAGGCGAGGCTAGATTTCCAAGTGCACACTGTCGGTTGATTGTTTAGAGATTCAAAGCATGCGTAGGAGTGATGGCAACGTAAGCGGCTGCAGTGCAGAACGCGGCGCAGTCGGAACCTGAGACTGCCGCATACCTGTCGCACTTCTGACGAGGTCGAGCTAAAGGCTGTCAAAAAAGCCCACGGCCACACATAGGATTCTTTTACCGTTCTTCGTGCCCGTTCCCCAACGCTCTCTCTTCCTATCATAACGTTTATACTGTTACATCAATTTTTGTATAGATATTGGTCTGAATATTAGCGAATGCTCAATTTATTATGTCATGGTTGCAGAATACTAACAGGAATTATTTACAGAAGAATGGAAAAACTGGTAATAGCCGACCTTGGATAAAATCGGCTTGGGTTCCAGAGAAGTGTGGGAACATGTGAAGCAATACTGACTCTACAACTTATCTTAGGCGATAGGTTAAAGAAAGGGAAACCTGTTATGACCTGATGAAACTACAATCGTCCAGTCATAGCTGTGGGTTCTTTGACTGCTCTTTGAGATGCCTGTTCGGAACTACAACATATGAAATATTAGTTCACTTTATTACAAGAATGATAAAACATGTTTTCCACTTTATACAGTTCATTGCCACAGGAATGTATTGAAAATTTGTAACTATCTTCCAATAGTAAAGTATTACTTGATAAACACTATTACAAACTCTTCTCTTGAAGTACAAGTTCAACACCTACAGAAGTACAGTTCCATCTTGGACTTGAATAGCATTAGTGTCCTAACTAGATGATGGTGACTGCCTCATCGGAGGCCAAAAATTGCGGACTGAGGAAGAGCATGCTCGGCTTGTCCCCCTTCTTGCAGCGGTGTACCATAGGTCTCTAGAAGAGCGTAGCGTTCCAATGCATTGGAAAAGGGCACAGGTCATCCCCGTTTTCAAGAAGGACGTCGAACAGATGTGCAGAACTATAGACCTATATCTCTAACGCCGATCAGTTGTAGAATTTTGGAACACGTATTATGTTCGAGTATAATGACTTTTCAGGAGACTAGAAATCTACTCTGTTGGAATCAGCAAGGGTTTCGAAAAAGACGGTCCGGTGAAACCCAGCTCGTGCTATTCGTCCACGAGACTCAGAGGGCCATAGACACGGGTTCACAGGTAGATGCCGTGTTTCTTGACTTCCGCAAGGCGTTCGATACAGTTCCCCACAGTCGTTTAATGAACAAAGTAAGAGCATATGGACTATCAGACCAATTGTGTGATTGGATTGAAGAGTTCCTAGATAACAGAACGCAGCATGTCATTCTCAATGGAGAGAAGTCTTCCGAAGTAAGAGTGATTTCAGGTGTGCCGCAGGGGAGTGTCGTAGGACCGTTGCTATTCACAATATACATAAATGACCTTGTGGATGACATCGGAAGTTCACTGAGGCTTTTTGCAGATGATGCTGTGGTGTATCGAGAGGTTGTAACAATGGAAAATTGTACTGAAATGCAGGAGGATCTGCAGCGAATTGACGCATGGTGCAGGGAATGGCAATTGAATCTCAATGTAGACAAGTGTAATGTGCTGCGAATACATAGATAGATCCCTTATCATTTAGCTACAAAATAGCAGGTCAGCAACTGGAAGCAGTTAATTCCATAAATTATCTGGGAGTACGCATTAGGAGTGATTTAAAATGGAATGATCATATAAAGTTGATCGTTGGTAAAGCAGATGCCAGACTGAGATTCATTGGAAGAATCCTAAGGAAATGCAATCCGAAAACAAAGGAAGTAGGTTACAGTACGCTTGTTCGCCCACTGCTTGAATACTGCTCAGCAGTGTGGGATCCGTACCAGATAGGGTTGATAGAAGAGATAGAGAAGATCCAACGGAGAGCAGCGCGCTTCGTTACAGGATCATTTAGTAATCGCGAAAGCGTTACGGAGATGATAGATAAACTCCTGTGGAAGACTCTGCAGGAGAGACGCTCAGTAGCTCGGTACGGGTTTTTGTTAAAGTTTCGAGAACATACCTTCACCGAAGAGTCAAGCAGTATATTGCTCCCTCCTACGTATATCTCGCGAAGAGACCGTGAGGATAAAATCAGAGAGAATAGAGCTCACACAGAAGTATACCGACAATTCTTCTTTCCACGAACAATACGAGACTGGAATAGAAGGGAGAACCGATAGAGGTACTCAAGGTACCCTCCGCCACACACCGTCAGGTGGCTTGCGGAGTATGGATGTAGATGTAGATGTAGATATATATTGACCTCCGTGCGATGTCGTTGTGGAGTTGACAGAGATGGCGTGTCTCCAGGGGCTCCTTCCATTCACTGTTGTGGACTACAGTGAGACAACGCTAATGTCTGTGGTATCAATGCGAGTTGATGACTTTTGTGTGGCGACGCGATCTTTAAATGATACTACATTTACAACATTTGTGTATACAGAAAAATATTTTGACAGTGTTGACTGCATTACACTCTTTGAAATTCCGAAGATACCAGGGATGAAATACAGCGAGCGAAATGTCCTATAAAGCTTGTACATAAGCCAGACGTCAGTTGCAAGAGTCGAGTGACATGACAAGGAAACAATACCTGAGTAGGGAGTGAGACAGGGTTGTACCCTATTCCCATGTTATTCAGTCCATATACTGAGCAAGGAAACCAATGGAAAATTTGGAAAATGAACTAAATTTGGGGAAAATGAATAAAAACTCTGAGGTTTGCTGATGAAATTGTGTTGGGCTGGTGCATAAGTTCTAGCTTTCTTCCATAATTTTTAATAAACATAATAAATACACATAACAGAGACATTATTCATCAACAATATATCCTCCCTCACTATTTGCAACAGTCTGCCTACACTGGGGTAACTTCTCGGCTCCGTGACTGAAGAAATTACGTGGTTTCGAGGCGAAGAACTCGTTGAGCCATGTTCGGAGCGCATTTTCATCCGGAAAGGAAGTTCCCTGAGGGTTATTCGATAGAGAGGGGTAAAGGTGAAAACCTGAGGAAGCAAGATTAGGTGAACAAAGTGGGTGCGGAATGACTTCCCAGCCCGACTCCTGTATAGCGTTTTTTCTCAGTCTAGCAAAGTGCGGGGGGAGGGGGGCGGAGGTTATCCTGCTAGGATAACTTCATGCAGTCTTCCTCGTCGTTGTTCTTGGACTGCGTCTGCAAGGCGTCTCAATTGTTGACAATAATTAACAACTGATAACGACCAAGCAGAATTGCACATACGGTCAACCACTGATTCTTGTGATTTTGGCTTACATCATTCGGTACCCATCATCAGATTTTTGAACTTCCTCCATTGCATGCAATTGTCGCACGATGGTAGAATGATCACAGTTCATCACATTTGCCAGTTCTCGAGTACAGTGGCGTGGATCATAGTGGATTAATGAACTTACATGATTTTCATCAAATGCCGAAGGCCTGCCTGAATGTGGAAAGTCACCAGCGTCAAAAGGACCCTCCTTAAAACGAAAAAAATCGTTTACTTGCCTTCCCCATAGAAGGCGCCAATGTTTATAGTTGCCTCCGCTACTGTCACCCACCTATTGAACTAGAACAGAAGAACATGTAGCAAATGTTCAGATTTCTCCACTTGGCACTTCAATTTCTAGCGTTCACAGCTCCTCTCATTATTTCCAAATGACAAAATGACGTTATTTAAACTCGAATAGCAACAGTGAATTACAAATAAAAAAGGCAATCGATAAACAAACCTATAGCAACCAGAATACCAACATGAAAAACAAAAGTGCTACGAATTTATACACGAACCTAACAAGTCCATCACAGGTAGCAAAGGACTTGGAAGAGTAGCTGAACAGAACGGATAGTATCCCGAAAAGAAGTTGTAAGATAAACGTCACCAGAAGTAAAACAAGGGTAATCGAATATAGTCGAATTAAATCAGGCGATGCTGAAGCAATTAGATTAGAAAATGAAACACTAAAAGTAATAGATAAGGCTTCTTGAGTGGTAAAATAACTGACAATAGTCAGAGTAGATATTATGAAATGCAAACCGGCAGTAGAATAAAGAGCATTTCTGAAAAAGAAGTATTTGTTAACAGCAAATGCAAATTTAAATATTAGGAAGTGTTTTCTGTAGTTATTTGTATGGAGTTTAGCCTTTTACAGAAGTGGAACATCGACGATAAACAGTTAAGACAAGAATAGAAACTATTGAAATGTGGTGCTACAGATGAGCCCCAAAGATTAAATGAGTAGATCGAATAACCAATGAGGAAGAAATGAATGTAACTGAGGAGAAAAAAAAGGTTATGGGACAGTCTGACTAAAATAAGAGATCATTTGAAAGATCACAGCGTGAGACATCAAGGACCCGCCAGTTTGATAGTGGAGCGAACTGTAGGGGGTAAACAACGTAGTGGAAGATCAAGGCTTGACTGTAGCAAGCAGGTTAAAATGAGCGTAAGTTGCAAAAGTTATGCATAGATCAAGAGAATTGGTCGAGATAGACTAATGTGCAGAGTTGCGTCAAATCAGCCTTCGGACTGAAGAGCCAACGACACACATTATGGTAATAATAAGACAGGGTCCTGTAATCAGCTACAAAATCACCATACGGTTTATTTCTTATCACATAAGAAATCCATATTTGACGGTAAGTCAAGGAAGTGGACCATAAGTATGGCTCAAGACATTTATCTTGATATGACAACTAGTGACATCATCTAGTGACAACATGTACTGATAATAGCAAGTACTTGCGTCAGACGGTTACGTCACTGCGAGGCAGTCTATTAACTAGTGCAGCTAATAAATTGTGCAGCTGCAGTCTAATCGTATTCGCAGTTCCGAATACATTTCTTCCATTTCACTTAGCTGTCAATCGTAACAGCGCCTGTTCCTTCCGACTTGCATGCATATCTGAAGGACATTGCATAGTACATCGAAACATACAGACACTGCGAACAGTAATAACTAGTAATGCCCTTTTTCATCGCTTTTCCTAAATGTTACACCGTAGAAGGATCTTTTAGTGGGTCAAACAAATAGAAGTGTGAGATGTAGAGAGGCTCTATCTGAACTTCTTCATTAGGCCCAACTACCTATACCACTTTTAGTGAAAGAGCGTAGCTGTACAGAGACAGAATTTATTTTCTATGCAAACTTTGTCATTTCCCCTTTACGACAGGATGGACATTTGTTTCCAAGAACTTCTTATGGGGCGCTATATACAGACGGTAAGCTGTTCTAAGAAGCTGAGGGAACAGGACGTTTCTTGACTTTTTGATGCATTGTTGGCGACCTTTCACCTGTCAGAGTCCACACTTTGAGTTTGGAATCGATTTACGCTGGAAAAAAGATAGTTACAGTTTTGATCACCAGGTGCAAAACTGGTCCTCTGGAGCGTCTCGTCGACGTCTCCGGTGCTCATATTGAACAAGCTGTGTAAGCAGTGGTTAATAATAAAATCAGCATTGTGCCTTTCTCAATTGTTTGACATTTTCTGCCCACATCCCACTCCTAATTCATTACATTTCCATACGTTTTTCTCCATTCACAGCGCTAAATTTGTAGATGGTGGCCAAAACTGAAACAGTTTTTTTTTTTTTTTTTCAGCGTAAATCGGTTCTGCATTAATGCATTAGAATATCTAATAAGTTTCGCTGCCATACGTTATTTACAGCCCACAATGGACCTCTGGGAATAACTACACTTTAATTATAACTGTCGTGTCATGTCCACTCGTCTATTATAGGGTGCCTATGAAGCTGTTTTCTCAGATACCTAGACAATATTCAAGCAAATCTTACTAATGGAGTTAATTACAGTAAATTAAATTGACAATACTTAACTTTGCGTTTTTACAAATATGGGTCGCAAGCAAATGGCGACGTGCAAATAATCAATTTCCTTCGATAATACAATTTCCGTGCAGGCAAATAATACAGTTCAAAAGTCACTGCTCTATAGTTTATACCACGGCTTGTCTTCTACTGCGGCCGCGGCTAGGTGGAGCGGCGCTTATATTCTCTTCGTGTAGGTGGCGCTCCTGTCGTGGTGTCGTCCTAGTCGGCGTTCTATTGGCTGACGCCGTCTCGCAGCCTGCTCTGCTGTAACGCTCCAGGCCGACGTGCCGGCGCTTGATGTTACGCCGGAACGATAATCACCTGATATTATGTTGTCATACATCAATAACTAACAGCAGTGCAAATCTCAGCCTATATTTAGCTTTTCATTTATAAGGGAAAAACAGTTTTCCGTAACTGTCATAAATAATTTTATTTTCTGCTGCATGTTTCATGGGGTTGATTATCAGGGTGAATGAATATATACGATGTGTGAATACTTGTATTGTCGTTGACGGAGTATATGGCAGCATGAGAACACGTATCTGAATCGGTTGTGTGAGTCATATTCATCGAGAAAGTCTGTTATTTTATAATTAGCCAGTTTATGGTACTGGGGAAACGAGAAACATCCTCCGATACTTCAGTTATGTAAATGAGGGATTATTTTGATTTTTATGGATTTCTTAAACCAATTTTAATAAACTGCTTCAAATTATATTGATAATATGGTTGGTGCAAGGTAAAAGTCACTGAGAAGTGAGGTTTAGATCTCAGACAGAAGAGAGAGCATTCGTGTGCATTCTGTGGGCTACGGGAATTTCTTTCTGTAGTCTTAGAGGAGATTTCGACGCCTTGTCAGATGTCATGACGGTCAGACGTGTTAACATTGAGCTCTGAAATGATGTTTTAATTTTGAGCAATCGTGCTCGTAAAAAGGCCGTGCAGTGTCGAAAAGTATAAATGGGTAAACTTTAAAGACGAAAGTGCAAATTTCATATTTTCTGAGTAAACTGTGGCTTTTTTTAATAACTTAAATCCGGGTGGGTTATTGAACAAATCATAACCTACAACAGACAGTTTCCTAATGAACAATTTATAGAATACTGAGCGAGCATTCCATCCCCAGACAATCCGTGTGTCACTTTTATGGTAACAATTTAAGGTGTATGGGCCTACGATAAGTTGGGCATTGAGAATGATTATGGGTAAATGTGAATGTCGTAATATTAACTCCAAAGTAATTCCGACTTCGTAGTGAAATTCTATCCAAGCAGTGACAATATTATATCGGAATTTTCACTTGATAACCCATGAAAACAAGACAGAAACCAAACACCGTTCACTGGCTAATTATCTGAATAGGATTACAGTGAAATACATTTCTTTAGGATACAAGCAGGCTTCCGCCTCTAAGGCATACCACAAGTTAAGACACCTGTCAGATAAAGATGATAATTGGATGTATATTCCACAAGTCAGTAGGCTGGAAGGCTTGTGGAAGATAAGGCAACGATTGAAGTCTTCGTCGTGTGGACCTGGCAGCAAAACATCGGAAGAATTAGAGGCTTTGATAGGTCGTAACAGGTTGGTATATCGCATTAAAAGGTATAACTCGGATGTTCAGGGAGCTTAAGTAGGAACCCCTGAAACGAAGGCGACGTTGATATCGAGAAACGTAAGGGGGTAAATTTAGAAAGCCGCTATTCAGGGAGGACTGTGCAACACTTTTCTCCTGCCTCCACTGTCCATCTCACAAAGGGATCACGACAATAAAGCTAGAACGATAAAGATTCTCTGTATTTGAAGAAAATAGGACATGGAGTAGCTGTTAGTGGCTAGAAGTAATCTTTGCTATGTACTCAACAGTAACTCGTGCAATGTAAATGTAGATGTTAACTGAAGTCATATTCTTTTTTTCAAAAATGGTTCAAATGGCTCTGAGCACTATGGGACTCAACTGCTGAGGTCATAAGTCCCCTAGAACTAAGAACTACTTAAACCTAACTAACCTAAGGACAACACACACATCCATGCCCAAGGCAGGATTCGAACCTGCGACCGTAGCGGTCGCGCGGTTCCAGACTGTAGCGCCAGAACCGCTCGGCCACCAGCGGTCGGCTGTTCTTTTTTTTTTTTTTCTTTTACTGCGTAAGTAATAAATCCCACGTATGCTACAAATGGTCTAACAACAAGGAACCAAGTTTTCAGTGAGTGACAGATCGAAACGGAGCAAGGATGTTGTTCCATGGCTGACGCTTGCGCATGTTTGATCTACCTGAGTGTATACACACACACACACACACACACACACACACACACACACACACTATTTGATCAAAAGCATTCGGACACCTATTAGCTATTGGTCGACGCTAATACGGGTTGTGTCCACCATTCGCCTTTATGACAGGTTTAACTCCGCTAGGGACACTTACAATGAGATGCCTAAATGTCTACAGAGAAATGGCAGCCCATTCTTCCTCCAGGGCCGAAACCAGAGAAGTTAGTGATGGACGCTGGGATCTGGAGCGAAGCCGACTTTTCAGCTCATCCCAAAGATGTTCCATTGGGTTCAGACCGGTACTCTGGACAGGCCGGTCAATTTCAGGAGTAATACTACCGACAAACCATTCCTTCATAGATGCTGCTTTATGACACTAAATAAAATCGTGCTGATACAAAAAAATCTTCGTGTTTGAACTGTTCCTCTACTTTACATAGTAAACGATGCTGTAAAATATTTCCATGATCTTTCATATTTAGCATTTTCTCAAGCACTTTAAGAGGTCTACACCCTGACCGTCCTTTACCTGTGGTTCAATATTGCCTCTACGCATGATGCCAGGTAACGTTCTCCAGGTATTCGCCAACCAGAATCCTTCAGTCGGACTGCCACAGATTAGTTCATCACTCAAAATCACTCGTGTCACTCTTTACACCACCTCAAGCACCGCTTAGCACTGTCTGCAGAAACATGTGGCTTATCAGGAGTTGCTGCGTCATTACACACCACTCGTTTTCACTCCCTATGCACAGTCCCTGGGCTAACTCGACAACTGAGCACTTTGGAACTGTGAAACGCGTATGTATTCAGTACCAGCGATGGCGAGGCATGACAGAATCTCTGACCAGAGAGTTGTTTATCGTTGCTAGTCTGCGCTTGACTGCGCGAGAGTTCAGTTGCGAGTTGTCTGTTGCGAGTTGGACTCGGTCGGAAGTAGTGTGTGTGGTGTCGGCGGGCGTCGACATGGGTCTCTGGTCACGGTTCGGGACGAGGTATTTTGTTAAATAAGGTAATGAATCAGCATTGCGCTCAGCCAATAACATCTGTTAATTGTAATTAATTTGTTCAAGAAATGCCCCAATAATAATTTTGTTTTCAAAGCAATCGTTTTTAAGAAAAGAATTATTCCAATTGAAACAATATTTCCTATGCTTTTCCTCCCAGAATCAATTTATCAGATTAATTACTGCACAGGGCCTAAGGTCAGCGCTGCTGCCCTATTATTGTGGGTTTAAGGATTAATCTTCATTTCTTAATTTTTGTGTCGAGTTTACATTGGGCCATTATTTTTCAATATTTTTGTAGCGAAGGTACAGTCGCTTTTATTTCAATTTAACGATGTTTTGTGGGAGCTCAACAACATTTGGTTCTATTCCGATTAACATTCAAATATAGTCATGTAAATTATTTGCCGGGAGGTAATTTTAGTCATTTACATTATTTGTGGGAAGGTTACAACTGATAAGAGATTTCATCGTCTGATTTCATTCGATTATTTGCAATCACCCTCCACAATACTCGACGGCCCCTGTCCATAAGTACATGAGGTCTGTCTGGTCTGGGTTTACTTCTGGTTGTTCCTTCGCGTATACAAATCACAGTCACATCATCAACAGTCGTCTTCTGCAGGTTTATAAGCACTGCGATGTCCCTGACTGATTTGTTCACTCAAGTCATATACAATGACTAGTCCACGTTCGAAGTCACTGAGTCTTCTGACCGACGTATTCTGGTGTTAGTACTTCCCCACCTTTTTTCATTCTGACGGGGCTGCCTCCAGAGACATCTAGTGGTTAATTCCGCATTTCATAGGGGTGTTCGGATACTTTTGATCAGACAGTATCCTTCTACTAAACGCGAGTGAAATTCCTGAAAAGATGAAAGAAAAGATACTACAAATATGCTGCCAGACCACAGTGCTACCGTCTTCACTGCCGCCTGCATGAGTCGATCGTTTCACATTCACGTTGTTTCCCGAATCCTTTAGAGAGGTTTCACTGCAGACGTTTACAAGCGTTACGGTTCAGATGGTTCAAATGGCTCTGAGCACTATAGGACTTGACTGCAAAGGTCATCAGTCCCCTAGAACTTAGAACTACTTAAACCTAACTAACCTAAGGACATCACACACACCCATGCCCGGGGCAGCAATCGAACCTGCGACCGTAGCGGTCGCGCGGTTCCAGACTGTAGCGCCTAGAGCCGCTCGGCCGCTTCGGCCGGCCAAGCGTTACGGTACTCTTCTTTTTAAGAACTATCTGGGAGCGTTAAAATCGTGATTCATTTCGTTAGAACAATTTTTGTTTTAATAACTCACCCACCATACGTAGCCACGTATCTCGTTTCGACCGAGACCTTACACGTGACGTTTAAGTTTCTTGAATGGAGCCAACGCCCAGCAGAGGATTACGGTTAGTCAGTAATAGGCGTTTATCGCGATGCATTTTACAACATTCGTGCCTTTAAACATGCAACGGATAATTTATTTGTCAGCTGTGTTAGTGAGCAGGTGCAGTTAACTCCGTAAATAAGCAAAATATTAAGTTACTGTCTCTGTTTTATAGTTCAAGTTTACATATCTCTCTAGTCGTGTGTGTGTGTGTTTCCACTTAACCTCAGGGATCAAATATTTACCAGCTATCAGTGAGAACCGCGGTAAGCAGTGAAATTTATGCTCTTACAACTGTTTCCTTACGTAACAGTGGTAAGAGAACCTAATACACCGCATGAGAGCTGTCAGAGAACGTTGCTTTTAGCGACTTGATTACAGCTTACCGCGTGAGGTAAGAAATGAATGTTTCAACGCGATGACGTATTATGAAGATTAATGAATATTGTAATTACTAAGTGCCACGGTGTATGCAAAAAGTACAAGTGGAGAAATCGGATAGTTAGGGATTTATTACTTAATAATTGGTCAGATAGCGCGCTGGCAAAAGATGATGTGGAGTTAAGACAAACAAAACAAATAAATGGAAACGAACCTACAAGTTTTATGTTTAAAAAAATGGACACCAGAGAAAAAATAGTCGACAATATAGGTGGATGACAATGCTGATCAGTTTCAGGCCACTGTATACGTAAATATAGCTTTACCGGTAGTACAAAATAAGAAAGTACGTAGATAAAAAAAATGAAGCACTTGACGCGCTTTGAACATGTAAGATCAAAAGTGCGGTATGAAAGTTTGCGGAACATACGATATCTCCCTATTTATGACGATGCATTCTGAGACGGGATTGTATAAAACACTGAAAAGAGAATGCTAAATGCTCTTTTATCAGCATTAAATCCACTTGTTTAGGAAAACACATTACAGGCTACACCCGTCCCGGTTGTTTAAGGGGAGATGTACGCAAAATTTTTCATAAATATTTTTTTGCCACAAGATAGTTCTGCGGCATGTTAAAAATATCGTCTTCAATTTTCAGCGTTTAATTCATGCTACAAATGATGTAAAAAGCCATCTTCTTTCAATCAATGCGCAGTGTCACGCCCACTTTTCTACACGACTCTGTCCTTGTCTGTGATATTTCATTATTCCTTGCCATCACAGAAGATATCTGTCGAATATTGCAGGCTGTGCGCCCGTTTACGATGTGCTTGATTACGATTTATTAAAGAAATGCACACGTGATGGCACAAGAAACTCGAACGAAATCTTTAATATCCTCATTTAGTAGAGATGTCCAAAGACAATATTTTGTTCATTACTGTTGTTAAAATAGCCGGCCGGAGTGGCCGAGCGGTTCTAGGCGCTACAGTCTGGAACCGCGCGAACGCTACGGTCGCAGGTTCGAATCCTGCCTCGGGCATGGATGTGTGGATGTCCTTAGGTTAGTTAGGTTTAAGTAGTTCTAAGTTCAAGGGGACTAATGACCTCAGAAGTTAAGTCCCATAGTGCTCAGAGCCATTTGAGCCTTTTTGTTGTTAAAATATCTTCATATGATACTTGCCTAGTGTTCACTTATGGCAACATGGAAGAATCGGGGACTTTGAGACTAGGATTTGATGCAGGTTGTCCCACTCAAAATCTACTGAAGAAGACTGATCATGTGCGTCTTGCTAGTTCTGAAATGTATGTGAAGGATATTGTCAAAAAAGCATGCCAGTAGGATCAGATTCGAACAAAAGAACTACATGAAGACCAATCTTTCGTTCTTTCACCATTTACTGGGAGTATCAAAGGGAAAAATGTTCGTATAAGTTTGAAGTAATGTGTAAAGCTTGTTGCGACTCGCTAAATGCCTCCTGGATGAATGAAGGCTGGGTAATTTGCATGGTGCGAACTATGCAGCCTCAAGATACGTACATAGCTTCTTACTCCAATATTTGCCTTGCTGTGTCAGGCCTTCAGTTTTAAAATAAGAGTATATCTCTTACGAAGTAGATTATGACAGCATTTTAAAATTTTAAATTCGGTTTATAATTATATGAAATACTGAGTGACAAAAACTTTTGTTACTCCTGGACCGTCAGATAGCAACCTGCAACTGAATCCGTGCACTACAAACTTTGAACCGGGTTACCCGTTTCTAATATAGATAATGTCTATTACAAGTTCATTTCGAAATCCGAGGTGGGCTACAGCATCAGAAAACCAATCGAGGGCTTTCAGGATAAAAACCATCTAGCAGAAAAAAATTGTCTCCCAAATCAAAATAAACAATACCTCGTACACGTATTGCTCAATGTTCCTTCGAGAGCAAAGTCATTATGGCAACAAGGTCGCACAAACCTGTCCAGTCTTCCGTGTGCCGGCCGGCTGCGCGTGGCTCTGACTCCTGCTATGTTGGAACTTGCAAATACTCTCAAAATGGCTCTAAGCACTATGGGACTTAACATGTGAGGTCATCAGTCCGCTAGACTTAGAACTACTTAAACCTAATCAACCTGAGGACATAACAAACATCCATGCCCGAGGCAGGATTCGAACCTGCGACCGTAGCAGCAGCGCGGTTCCGGACTGAAGCGCCTAGAACCGCTCGGCTACAACGGCCGGCGGACACTCCCATTCGATTTGATCAACGGATCGCAATCATACACAACTGAACGTCTCTGTTGGTAGTGCTGAGACAGTAGTCCACCAACCAGGGTACTCTAAGTCGTGTGCCCGCTGGGCTCCTCGCCGCACGATATAAGTCCATAAAGAGCGCGTTAGAAGCTGATCGTGACACGTTTTGATCGAATATCGTCACAGGTGTTCAAACGTGGGTTCATCACTTTGAACAAGAAATGAAATGGCAATCTATGGAGTGGCGCCACACCACCTACCCCCGAAGGAAAAAGGTCAAATGAGATGCATGACCGTCTCATTGAACGGAGATTATTCAGAGAAAATAGGGCTTTGTAACCAAAAGAGTGGGGAATAATATGGTGTACTGGAATCCTGAACAGAATCATTCTGCTTTATGGAACGCCCCTCGTACAACAGTAGAAATGCTGACATCTCGAAATGAGGACAGCAAAAACATTTCTTTTGTGACGTCTTACTGAAAGCCGAATAAGAAGATACAAATGGAAAGTTTTCGCTGTCCTCATTTTGAGATTACTTCAACATTTCCACATATTGACAACCCATGTATAAACTGTGTTTTATGTATGTCTCTGACACGAGAATAATAATAATAATTGACAGCCCAGATTGTAACACAACACTCAGTCCACGAGCGGAAAATATCTCCAAGGCAGCCGGGGATCAAACCCAGGTGAGCTACTTGATAGTCCGACTGGTTTGATGCACCCCGCCACGAATTCCGCTCCTGTGCCAGCCTCTTAATCTCAGGGGAGCACTTGAAATCTACTTAGTTATTTGCTGGATGTATTCCAGTCTCTGTTTTTCTCTACAGTTTTTACCCTCTACGGCTCCTTCTAGTACCATGGAAGTTATTCCAGACGTCCTAACATATGTCCTACTATCCTGTCCTTTCTTCTTGTCAGTCTTTTCCATATATTCCTTTCGTAGCAGATTCCCCGGAGAGCCTCCTCATTCGTTATCTTTTAAGTCCACCTAATTTTCAAAATTATTCTGTAGTATCACACCTCAAATGCTTCGATACTCTTCTTTTCAGGTTTTCTCGCAGTTCATGTTTCACTGCCATACATTGCTGTGTTCCAAATATACATTCTCAGAAATTTCTTCCTCAAGTTAAGGCCTATGTTTGATACTAGTAGACTTCTCTTGAAAAGGAATGCCATTTTGCCAGGGCTGATCTGCTTGTCACGCCCTTCTTGCCCCGTCTGTCATTGGTTATTTTTAGTGCCCATTTACCAGAATTCCTCAAATTGACCTACTTCGTGATCACCAGTTCTGATGTTAAGTTGCTCGCTATTCCCATTTCTGCCACTTCTCATTACTTTCGTCTTTCTTCAATTTACTCTCATTCCATATTTTGTACTGTTAAGAATGGCTGAGAAAAGTTTACTGGAAAATCTAAAAGAACAATTTTTGCCTGACTTCGTCAATTTTTCCTCGGTATTGACAAACCCCAGACAAAAATTACGTCAGAAGGAGGGAGGTATGTAAGACGTCGTGGTCTCCTGACCTTCATTGCTTGCATATTCCACCCTCACAATCATATTCCGCACATCAAGACGCTTCATTCGAACCCAAACTCGATAGGATAAAGTCAATGTTGTACGAATTCATGTAAACGATATGCAAATAACCAATAAATCGCAAGTGCGCACCGTGGTTGAAATACTCGAGGCTGGCGTACACACATACATTCCAGACACGACGGTCACAGGAGCTTTTAGTTCGAGAGAGGCAACCACACGCCAGGAGGCCGGTCCCAACCCATCTACGTCGGTCGGTGGCCGTCCGTGGAGCGGACAGCGTTCGCCCGAGGGAAAGGAGGAACGACCCCGTGTTCGGCTTAAAAGTAATTCCGCTACATTGTGTGGGAGCGGCCAGCCTACGCATTCTTTACACATAGCACGCAGTTTCAGAGGTTTTCACAGGGAGACAGCAAACGCCAAACGCCGAAACTACAGATTTCCGGATTGGTCGCCTTAAACGAAACGTCATTCTCCCGTTATAGAAGAGCAATGCTGATTGGCAGAGGATATTTCTGACGCCTTGAGCTGAAGGAGTAATGGAAGAGACCGAAAGATATACCCCGTCACGTCTGGTGTGGAGAGGCGCCGTTCCGTTGTCGCTCTTGGAGCGAGGAACAAGTGTCTCTCCTCAATACTTCACTGGGAGAGCACCTCTGTCGAGAGCGAATCGAAGTACGACTCTCTATATTGAGTCCTTGCGAATAAGCGTTGTTCACTGTGTTGGCCGACACGCTTATTGTGCGGTGTGAACGGACAGAGTTATAGTTAAACACCTGCGAGCGAATTTTTGAGTGGCATCGCGGTGGACTGGTTATCTGAACGGTGTACCACGACAATAGTTAGACTAGGGGCGAATAGGAATGACTTCATTAAGGTGTAGGGAGAGTTTGATTGGCGAAGGTCAGTCCAGATAGAACGAGAGTTATCTTATTTGTCAGCAGCGAGCGGCGCAGACAGCAGTCATCGCAGCTTACGGTATTGTGCGCTACAGCTATTGCGAGCCCCATATTTCCCCCGCAACAGTACACTTCACTGCATTCCACACGCGACAGCCTCGACTGTACCTAGCAACATTCTAAAGGATAATTATTCAAGTTGAGAAGGCGCACCTCTCAGCCATTCTGCCAAGTCAACAACAATCTTAAACTTTGTATAGAAATTTCGTTAGCGAATCCTATCCTTGAGAGGTAACTTCACATTCCGAAAAGAACTAGGATATAACTTGTTCAATTCATAACTAAAAGTGCCATTGTGATTTCTCAGAATTTTTGCAAAATAAGTAATAACTTTCGTTGGTTTCATATTTTTCTGGCACTAACTAGCACTACTCCAGTACCCAAGTATCCCACTAGTTACGTAAAAAATTTTGTGAATTTTTGTGTCATTTCCTTACGGCGGACGACTCCAGAAGATACTTATTGCTGAAAGTTTTTCAGGCACTTCTCTTTAGAACGATAAGAGCGTCTGTCTTACTTCTGTAGTAGTGTGGGGGTGGAAATTGCATCTTGCAGGAGCCACAGGGTAAAAGGTACATCTCAGATTAATCCGTTGCGCAGAATAACAGAATCTCAGATCAACCCCACGCTCACATATCATAAGTGGGTTTCCCATTATTCGTAACAGCGCTTTTGGTGCTTCGTGTCGCTGTGTACCTTGTGCAGTACAGCCGGTATTTTAACACAGTTTTCCATGTGCAACTTCGTTATTGCTGGTAATGATTTTCACGTTATTACAAATCTTCACAATGGGCAGAGTTTCTATGTTTATAATACGCTCATCTGTTTACTCCACTTGTAATATCTGTTCTGCACAAGGCAGACCGCAACATGAACAAGCCAGTGTGGTGTTAAGAATAAAGGGGAAACCTTCTGTTGTTGTAAAGTAACCGAAACATGTATCGGTACACGGAGAAGAACAAGAGATTTTGTTTTCCTCAGGGCGAAAATCTCAAAATATATTTACAATAGAAGAACGTGATTTGACGTAATTGTTCAGTTTTGAAGCACTGGCATCACCTTACACACTCAAGTATCGTCTTGTAAGCTACGTTGTACAAATTTTGCAAACTCCATTTGCGAAGGTCGTCGCGCTTGTCCTTCTGCTCGCTTATTGACTAGCGTCTTGACACAAAGGCCGCTCTCAACTTGACACCGGCCTGACGCGAGGCCGGAATTTGCTAAAGCAGATCAGTGTAGGGCGGGGGTTTGTACGCCATCCCCAGCGCCGCAGAGGAAGCAAAGCAGAACGTTAACCTCCCTTCGCCATCATAAACAAAAGGGGGAGGCTAAACTTGGCGCCCAGCCCGTCTAGAGCTCTTCAGTGGTAACACACTGGTTTGGATTGAACAGATCCAGGTCTGCATCATGGATGAACGTTAATAAAGAGCAAATGAATTACTTGCAATTCAGTCAGTCTGTTTATTTGATACATTGATGTTATTAACGAACAGAGAGGGGCAAATGTACTAGGATAGTATCTAAGCTTATTCCAAACAGCTGAAGACGCCAGAAAAAAATTTTAAGACGTGGTAATGTAAAGGGCGGGCGAGAAGTTCTCGTACCCTCCAGTATCAAATTGCCGGCCGAAGTGGCCGAGCGGTTAAAGGCGCTACAGTCTGGAACCGCACGACCGCGACGGTCGCAGGTTCGAATCCTGCCTCGGGCATGGATGTGTGTGATGTCCTTAGGTTAGTTAGGTTTAAGTAGTTCTAAGTTCTAGGGGACTTATGACCACAGCAGTTGAGTCCCATAGTGCTCAGAGCCCAGTATCAAATGATAATTATTTGATTTGTTTTAGCACAAGTACTAACATATTAAGTGTCCAGTGTATCAGTATTTTCCCCATCATAGTGTAAACACATTTTCATATGCCTCCATGTTATTTTTGACATATTTTTCAGCATGTTTGGTGTTACATAGAAAAATGCATCCTCAATTGCATTGCGCAATTTTTCGTTTGTAACAAAACGACGTGCAGATACATGCGGCATAATGACTCCCCATAACGAGTTGTCAGGTATGACATGGTAAGGACTTCTTGCTGGCCATTTTAAGGGAGTTGTTGTCGCTGAGGAACCACGAACTATCCACCGTCCTGGAGAGTGTTCATTTAGGAACTCGCGCAGTGAGGAGGCATTCCTCTTGCTGCAACTATGTGCGTTCTGTGAGGCCCCTTTACTCAAGCTGAGGTATTAACCGTGTTTGTAACATATGTAAACAATCTGCATCATTCAAAATGCCTTAAAAGAAGCACAGTCCAAGCAGATGTGATGTCATCGCTTCCCATATCATTGCTGGAGCTCATTCCTTTAAAACTAGACCGTGTAATAAGGTTTCTCTTTGGCCCAGACGAGAACATTCATCTGGAAACCTTACCCTGACACCGTTTGCTGCACTTGGAATCTGAATTAACAAAGCGCTGCTTGCTGAAACGCGTTCATTCCGGTCTGCACCCGGTAACTCATTTACGAACGTCGGTCGATAAGACCTGACCTTAAGGTCTTTTTTCATGTGGTCTCACACAGTTGTCCTCGGCATACCGAGTTCCGAAGCACTTCTACGTTTCGACTTCATAGGAGATTGTTCAAGCCAAACAACGACTCCGGCACATTTTCTCCTCGTGCGTGTCTTCTCCCTTCTACTCCACGGCCTGTCTTTAACACTGTCAATAGCAAAAGCACGTCTTTCGCAACCCAGAAGTGTTACCTTTCACCGTGGAGACCTATTAAATCTTCTCTGGAATGCTCTCGTAATCTGCCTCATTGTCTGTCCCGTCTGCTGTCGTTCGTGCATCCACATACTTATCACTAAGTGCTCATCAGTTGTGTAACTAAATGGTTCAAATGGTTCTGAGCACTATGCGACTTAACGTCTGAGCTTATCAGTCGCCTAGAACTTAGAACTAATTAAACCTAACTAACCTAAGGACAGCACACACATCCATGCCCAAGGCAGGATTCGAACCTGCGACCGGAGCGGTCGCTCGGCTCCAGACCGTAGCGCCTAGATCCGCACGGCCACTCCGGCCGGCAGTTGTGTAACTATGACCGCTCGCATCCACCATGGCTACAAATTAAAATTCGACTGTGACTGCGAAAACGTGTAAACATGAATTCCAGAAACTGATAAGAAGTAACGTAGCTACCAACATGTATAACAACATTTGATACTAAACATGCGTTACAGAGGCATGCAAACTTTTCGCCCACCCTGTACATAGAAGTAAACAGCTTGCCTGTTTCGAAATGTTCGCAATTTTTTCATCCGTCTAGATAAGGAAAACAACTTTCCCACAGCGTTAGAGAGTAATTAGAAATCTAGTTATAAATAATGTTAAAGGGAAAGAAATCATCCACAAGCATTCATTTCCTGTGCACTGCTAAAGCGTCAGCGCTAAAACGTAAACTGCATGCGTAGCCATTATTTCTCTAATGGCCTAAGGCAAATGTCGGATTGGTTCCTTTCTAAAGCCACGGCAGATATATGCCGTAACTGAAAGTAAGTTCCCTTGTGTGAAATGTCAAAATGTATTTGGAGAGGCTTGCCCCCCCCCCCCCCCTCCACCCCTTTCTCCCACCACCTCAATAATGTAACAATAAAAGCGTTGTACTACTATTACGGCACGCTGTAACGGATTGTGAATCACTGATTGCTAACCTTGCAAGGTGACGCAATAGTTTCCATTAGATTCGCATTCTGGAGAAGTGAAGCTGAAATCCCACTTAACTTCAGACTAGTACCCGGGTTATTTGTTCCACAATGACACGAATGATCCTTTTCTCACACTTATCCTACGAAACGAATGCTGCGTAGTGTCAGGACCAGGATGTCGATGGTTCCTTAAACTTCTCTTCCATTGTGTACTGCTTATGGTACTTCCAGTCGCAGTCACCATTACGAGTTACTTTCATTTAATTCATGTACGGCCAGCGCTGTAGAGAAACTGCCATTCGCTGGTATGTGTGGGGCACCGCATCGGTTTGTTTGGAAAATGGGGTTAAATTATATGGCATTGGAGCCGGCCCGAACAGACATTTCAGTCTATCGATCTGAAGGTAACCGAAGTCTTTTTCCTCGAGACAGAGGCAATTAAATCTGTGATCTTCTCCGTAACAATGGCGCTTACGTAAAAGCCGTTAAATGAAATTAACTGGAAAGATGGGGGCAATGTTCTCCTAGTCTGAGTAAGGAGAGAGCTATGGCAAGGTTTAGAGTTTAAAGGAGACATAAACAGAAAAAGAAGTCACACTTAACATCAAAATTTAGAAAGACGCTGTTTTCAAAGAACTCTAGGACGTAAGATTACATAGGAGGCTGAAACAAGGAATATATCGAAATAAACTGGCTCAAGTGAAGGCAGCTTTTGTCAATGTCAAATACTGTTATGAAGCTGAAGGAGAGATTACTATACTGGATCACAGCATCGCATGGAATCAAACGTGACCTGTGAGAATAACGAATAAAAAGAAAGTTGAACCGTCTGAAATCTTCTGCTTTAGAAAGGTTTTGATAATTAACTTCACGGGTAAGGTACGAAAAGAAGTGATTCTAGAAAAAACAGAATGTGAGGGAAGAAAGACTTTATGACACGACCATACTAGAAGATGAGCAAGATTGCTAGAGACGTGCGTTGTGACACGCAGTAACAGATAATCCGGAACCGCGCTGCTGTTACGGTCGCAGGTTCGAATCCTGCCTCGGGCATGGATGTGTGTGATGTCCTTAGGTTAGTTAGATTTAAGTAGTTCTAAGTCTAGGGGACTGATGACCTCAGACGTTAAGTCCCATAGTGCGTAAAGCCATTTTAGCAACAGATAAGTTTCAGTAGCTGTGAACACATGTAAGAGAGGACAAAGGCAGCAACGTGCAAGTGTAGATAATCGAAGATGTTGGGTATAATGCGGAAGGAAGGAAATTTAGCGTTTAACGTCCCGTCGACGATGAGGCGATTAGAGATGGATTGTAAGCTCGGATTGGGGAAGGAAGGGTACGGAAATCGACCGTGTCCTTAACAAAGGAATGATCCCGGCGTTAGGGGTTATTAGTTTAGGCGAAATTCGGAAGATCTGCCTCTGGATGGCTAAACGAGGATTTGAATCCCTCTTGCTGAATGTGTGTCCAGTGGGTTACGGATGTAACACGTAGGTAGTGTTGAAAAGAGTAGCACGAGACAGAACGAGATGGAAGGCGGCGCCAGTCAGTCGAACGATTGATGAATTTAAAAAAAAGTGCTAGTCTTTTGAGAAATGCAACTAGACGTTTAGCTTCTCAATGTGTCAAACTGAGTTGTTTCTGACTGGCCGTTCCACATCTACATCCACGCGACTACTCCGCAATTCACACTTCGGTGCTGGTCAGAAAGTTCATAGAACGAGTGCTGTACCGTTTGAGTCTCTAACAGTACGGGAAAAACGAACACGTAAATCTTTCCTTTCTAGCTATGATTTCTCTTACTTTCTTACGATGCTCATTTCTTCCTATGTAGGTGGGTGACAACCAGATTATTTTTGTATTCGGAGGAGAAATTTCGTGATTGAAATTTCGTGAAAAGATATCTTCGCAACGAAAGAGGCCTTTGTTTTAACGATTCAAACTGCAGCTCTCGTTTCATATCCGTGACAATGTACTATTTTGTGGTAATATGAAACAAGCTGCCCTTCTTTGGACTTTTTATGTTCGTATGTTCTCCGTCAACCCTATTTTAAAACAATCCCATCCGCGCAGCAATACTCCAGATGAGGACGGATATTGGTAGTGTAGGAAGTCTCTTCAGTAGACCTGTTGCATCCGCCAGTCTTTGACTTGTGTTTCCCATAACATTTTCTATGTTTTGTTTCTCCTTTAAGATGTTCGCAGTTTTAATTCCTAGGTATTTACTTATTGACACCTTCTAATTCGTGTGATTTATTGTGTAACCGAAATTTAACGGATTCCTTTTAGAATTCATATGAAGAACCCCAAACATTTTATCGTTCAAAGTCAGATGTCACTTTACACGCTATATATATATATACACCCTGCTTAAATCATTTTGGAATTCGTTTCGATCTTCTGTTGGCTTTACTGGACAGTAAACGACAGCATCATCTACAAGCGTTCTAAGATGACTGCTCTCCTAAATCGTTTATGTAGATTAGGGACAACATGGTGTCTGTAACACTTCCTTGGGGAACACCAGATATCAGTCGCTGGCTTTCCGTCAGTTACTACGAGCTGTGATCTTTCTGACAGAAAACCACAAATCCAATCGTACAACTCCATAGGTAACCGTATGATTAGAAGTCGCTTGAGAGGAACGGAGTCAAAAGCCTTCCTGAAATCTAGTGATATGGAATCAATTTGAGATTTCCTGTCAACTAAACTTGTTACTCCGTGTGAATAACGAGCCAATAGCGTTACACGAGAACGATATTTTTTGAATCCGTGCTGTGTATGTGTGAATAGATTGTTTTCTTCGAGGTAACTCGTAATGTTCGAAGACAGTGCCTGTTAGATAATCATACCGCAACTTGATAGCAGCGACATGGGTCTGTGATTCGGCAAAAATTACGTCTGCTTGATCTAGGTGGGTGTCATTTGGATACCTCTCACAAGGACAAAGCTAGACCATGAAACATCTCTAAATGGTCGTTTTGTGACATCACTGCAAAAGTTAGTATTAGGCGCAAAGTACATATTCAGCATCGGATTGCGATGGAAATTGTGTCATTCATAGTTCATCGATATTCCCCTCACATCCGTTTCTCCTGTATTTCCGCGTTTTACACGTCAGTTGCTGTTACCTCGATTGCTCCTTACAACTCCCTGGAGGCCAAAGATGTCGCTTTCCCCAAAATAACACGCTCTCTGACGTTATTGGCGGTCTTCTTTCGGGTTCACTAAGCTGCTACCGAGAAATACGTGGGAAATACCAGGAAAAGTGACCAGTCATTGCGGTAGTGCACATTTAAACGATGAGAAACAATCAGCCAAAGATATTTCGAAAAACCTTACTATCCGTCATAAAAGCAAGAAAGATACATTACTTGCCCTCCTTAATGAGATACAGAGATTCACCCACCTACTTTCAATCAATAAGTAGAATTAAAGAATGAAAGGTTTATTTAATATTTAAAAAATATTTTGGTGAGGCAAAATATTTTACTTTCATTTGACGCTCACATAATGTTCGTTGCTAAGCAGCTACTACCATTGAGTTTATAATTTCATTGTTGTATCAACGTCAGAGTTTAACTTTTAATTATTTTGACAGAAAAACGGACATTCTACTTTAATGTTTTTCGCTAGTTGTAGTGATTCTAAACAAAAACTTCATATGGGAGTATGCCCTGTTCCGAATGGTTTCCGAGGTAGAACACATTTACTTACTATCACTTCTGTACGTTTTTCTTGAATAACTCGAAAACCGCACCCTCCATCGGATACTTGTCGCAGTACAAAATTAAACTATATTACCTTTCCTACAAAAAAGGTGCTATTCATTTTTTTCTTTAGAACTAATGGTTTGTGCGAAGAGAGCCGCGGGAATGTTGAAAAACTCGTTCGACGCACATGCGCTGTAACTTACGTAGTTTTTGTATGCCAATTTGAGGGAGTTTCCCGACTTGATCGACGACAAGTGTCTCGTATCAAACTGTTCGTCTCAACTTGCAAACAGTGATTATGTTTGATAGTACAGAAAATAAATAACAATGAATATTAAATGTGTTCCATCTCGGAAACCATTCAGAGTAAGTTCCCGTGATATTTTTATTGTGATTTAAAGCATGATTCATTTTTTACGTTTTATATTACCTTCTTATTAGTGTGACATGTGTTGGCTGATTTCGTTCCTGTTACCACTTTCTTTTATATTGCTGTTTAATTTCATATTTCCTCTCGTCAATATATTTAAGTGCATAGAACAGCCTATACTTCAGGTATTTCTCCTATGCGTTTCTTTAACCACAGATAAAGGTGACTTAGCATGAATTCGTATAAAATTTTATCGCTATTCATACCGCGTCAAACGCGAGTTAAAACTTAAGTTTGACGCTGTCTGATCATTAAAAAAATCTTTATAGAAGGATGCCGTCGAGGTAAACGTTTATGTCATAGCCTGAATTCCTTCGTGTATCATAAAGTGAAGCTACTGAATAGGATTAGTAAATTTTTTATACACTGATGGAAAAAAATCGCAACAAGGAAAAGTAATTGATGTAAGGTAATTACCAATCGGGAATATATTTATCTAGGTAACATATTTGAGTGACTAACGTTGCAAGCTCATAGGTTAATGTAAGCACGAGACGAGCCTTTGCAAATGTGAAATGCTAGTACATTAATAACCGGTGTAAGCACCACAATGTTGAAAGCAAGCATGCAAACGTACATGTGCTGTTGTACAGGTGCCGGATGCCAGTTTTTGGGATGGAGTTCCATGCCTTTTACACTTGGTCGGTCAATACAGGGATGAGTATACTGCTTATGGATGACGCTGGAGTTGTTATCCGATGATATACCATATGTGCTCCACTGGAGACAGATCTGGTGATCGAGCAGGCCAAGGCAGCATGTCGACATTCTGTAGAACATGTTGGCGGTGGTTTGGGGTCAGCGGAATGCATGCGTGATCGTATCGGCTGGACCCTAGAAGTCTGGAAAACCGTGGTCTGGTCAGATGAGTCCTGATTTCAGTTGGTGAGAGCTGATGGTGGGCTTCGAGTGGGGCGCAGACCCTATGATGCCGTTACGGACGTCTACAGAGGCAGCATGGCTCAATATTTCTGCATGAGGTTTCCAGTAACATGCTGAGTCCATGCCACGTCGAGCTCTGACCTAAACTGCTTTTTTCGTTGATTTCATTAAGTACTTCATCAGTTGCTCGACATACCCAACCAGTCTTCAACATCCTTCTGTACCACCACATTGTCTTTTTTCTGTACTGCTTATCGTCCATCGTCCACATTTGAATTCTCAAAAAAAAAAAAAAAAAACTTTCAGAAAGGACTTCCTAATACTTAAATTTGTATTCGACTAGTGATCCGACCCGGATATGGATGGGCGGGCAGTACTAAGAATTTGCTGGTACATTGGTCGCCAAAGTCGTATCGAGTAAGCTGCAGAAGTTCCGCTGGGAATCCCTTACACATCCTCCATACGGTCCTGATCTCTCCCCATGCGATTTCCACATTTTTAAGGTCCTGAAAAAAAGACATTTCGTTTGCTCCGAAGAAATGCACGCCTGGATACAATAATGGTTCCGTGGGCAACCGCAAATATTTTTACGTAAAGGCAGTCACCGTGTTGTCTCGCAGTGGAATAAATATATTAATAGTTATGGCGATTACTTTTGAAATAATAAACAGTTAACATACTTTTTCCCACATGTCTCGTTTTCATTTGACTGCCCCTTAGACAGTAAAACCTGTACATAAACCTTAGTTGTGAATCAGTCTGTCTATAAGTAAAAATCGTTCCCAAAACCCTGCAGTAGTTCTCGATATCAGCCTTTACATACAGACACAAACAAGCGGCTGGGGTGGGCGGGGGGGGGGGGGGCTTTGAATTTTATATACTTATAAATGATAGCGTATTTCTGTCTTTCAGGAAATCTTTCTAGCTGTACCAGTCCAGATTTGATATTGTCTTTACTTCCGCCTTCGTTAGTTATTTTGTAGCCCAAATAGCAAAACTCATCTGCTACACGCAGTGTCTCCATTTCTTCATTTAATTCCCGTACCGCCACTTGAGATAATTAGGCTACACTTCTCTACCTTCATTTTAGTTGAGTTGGTCATCTTATAATCTCTTTTCAAGACACTGATAGTATACTATGGGGTCAAAATTAACCGGACACCCCCAAAAACATGTTTTTCATATTAGGTGCGTCGTGCTGCCACCTACTGCCAAGTAGTCCGTATCAGCGACCCCAGTAGTCATTAGACATCGTGAGAGGGCAGAATGGGGCGCTCCACGGAACTCACGGACTTCCAACGATGCCAGGTGATTGGGTGTCACTTGTGTCAGACTTCTGTACGAGAGACTTCCACGCTCCTAAACATCCCTAGGTCCACTGTTTACGAAGTCACAGTGAAGTGGGCACGTGAAGGGACACGTACAACACAAAAGCGTACAGGCCGATCTCGTCTGTTGACTGACAGAGACGGCTGACAGTTAAAGAGGGTAGTAATGTGTAATAGGCAGACATCTATCCAGACCATCACACAGGAGTTACAAACTGCGTCAGGATCCACTGCAAGTACTACGGCAGTTAGGCGAGAGGTGATAAAACTTGGATTTCATGGTCGAGCGGCTGCTCATAAGCCACACATGACGCCGGTAAATGTCAAATGACGCCTCGCTTGGTGTAAGGAGCGTAAGCATTGGACGATTGAATAGTGGAAAAAACGTTGTGTGGAGTGATAAATCACGGTACACAATGTGACGATACAATGGCAGGATGAGGGTATGGCGAATGCCCAGTGAATGTCATCTGTGAGCGTGTGTAGTGCCAAGAGCAAAATTCGGAGGCAGTGGTGTTATCGTGTGGTCGTGTTTTTCATGGAGGGGCTTGCATCCCTTGTTGTTTTGTGTGGCACTATCACATCAAAGACATACATTGATGTTTCAAGCACCTTCTTGCTTCCCACTGTTAAAGAGCAATTCGGGGATGGCGACTGCACGATCGAACACCTGTTCATAATGCACTGCCTGTGGCGGAGTGCTTGCACGACATTAACATCCCAGTAATGGATTGGTCTGCACAAGGTCCTGACCTGAAACCTACAGAACACCTTTGGTATGTTTTGGAACGCCGACTTCGCGCCAGGCCTCACCCACAGACATCGATACCCTTCCTCAGTGCAGCACTCCCTGAAGAATGGGCTGCCATTCCCCGAGAAACCTTCCAGCACCTGATTGAACGTATGCCTGCGATAGTGGAAGGTGTCATCAAGGTTAAGGGTGGGCCAACATCGTATTGAATTCCTGCATTACCAATGGACGTCGGCACGAACTCTTAAGTCATTTTCAGCTGGGTGTCCGGATACTTTTGATCACATAGTGTATGTATTTGTTATGTAGTATCACGCTATACCTATATGTTACATAGAAATATGTGCCTTATTGTTTGTTTTTCGTATTTAATGTAACATCTTGCATGAATAGATACAACTAGAAGTCATAACAAAGAGACAAACAAAACCACTTCACATATCATATGAGATTTGCCTGGGTTGCATCTAGCTGTTGTTCATGAGGCACGACAATGATGCCTTCAAACTTTCTGTACTACTTTAGAGATCATTTTCTAACCGGAAAACGAAAATATACTTCAGCGAAATTTGCTTTTCTCTGTCCGTACATCTGTGTGGCTGGTGAAATTAAGCGTAGTATTTCAACAGGGTAACCTCTAGTATTTGATTTGTTGTGTAAGTTAATGCAGCAGCGTTGTCCTTGTTGATGGAGACTTTTCGATTCAGGTCTCTAACGTTTTTCTCACATCATTCCAATGTTAATTATCGTTAATATTATTGATATTTGCATGTTCGTTTTATTAACTTGTTTTATTTGCTTTCAGTAAGCTTCGTACGATTGTGATGTGTTTTTGGAAATTGTGTCGCTGACACGTAGATCTTTAGAATAAGAAATAAGCAAGTAAAGGACATAAAGAAATAAATGATATGTCTACCGTAACATGATACAAATCTTGATCTCTGCCTTCAGCGAGTAGTCTACTCCTATTTAAACTCCAATAAACTCCAATGCAGATGCACATATTTGAGATGACGTCAACTCTTCTATGTTGGCAAAAGCATTTTGCGATATAAACGTTTTCTAGAAGGACTAAGCTCTGCAATTTGTGGGAGATTTTCCGTAGAGTTTATAAGGCTCGACCACTGACGCAGAGTACATGCATGCATCTTGAGGAGATGAAATTCTACCAACAAACCCACGGAGCCCTGCTTCAGTACCCACTCCTACACAAGATATTAATCTGTCTAGACGTTTATTATCATAGTTTCATCTGTAGATTCATTCTCGACTATTATTTGTGAAATATCTTAAGGGAACTCAGATGAAAATGCGGTAGAGAAGACAAAAATGCCACAATGTGTTGGTTAAAGATACAGAAGAGCATCGCCTTTCCAACTCGAGGTCATTACACACGTGACTTCGTTAAATGTCTAATCCAAACTTCCTTGATGTGGCAAAAGAACGGAGTGCATGCGCCTGTCCGATTATGAGGCCAAAATAATCTTAGACAACGGATTAGTGGTATGCTACTTCCCTAAAGGCAGATAACAATTCGATAGCGGCACTGAAGAATTTTGTTTCGTTATGTCACCCAACAACCGGTTCTAGGCGCTTCAGTCTGGAACCGCGCGACCGCTACGGTCGCAGGTTCGAATCCTGCCTCGGGCATGGATGTGTGTGATGTCCTTAGGTTAGTTAGGTTTAAGTAGTTCTAAGTTCTAGGGGACTGATGACCTCAGATGTTAAGTCCCACAGTGCTCAGAGCCATTCACCCAACAACCACGCATAGTGTTCTGCACAATCCAGGTGCCGGTCTGAGGAAGGTTAACGAGACGGGAACTGACACAGTGCTGGTGTAGAACGAGATCTGTAGGCTCTGCTTCTTTATGGACAAAATCACTATCGCTCGATAACGCACAGAATTCTGGCGCTGAGGGAAGTTTCCATTACCAGAACAGGGAAGACAAAGCGAGCAATGGAGTTCCTGATCATCAGATTATGTGTCAACATGTCTGCTTATGAACTAAATCTTCCCGGTGTCTTAGGAGGAAACGCAGGAACCACATTTGTTGGCGAACCACCGAACTGGTACATTAAGTCTCCTTTAGTGCTTGCTGATGCTATCAGGTGTCACCTTACTCGTTCTCAAAAATATATCAATAACAAAACAAATTATTATAGCAGCAAACTCTCGTCACTGAAACTGGACAGTTACGTATCTGACCTCTAGCATACAATCTTACCTCTTGCACCAGATTACAAACCATACGAAAAGTGCACACTCAAACGGACATTTCACTTCCTGTAAGAAAAGCTTAAGAATCGTCTTTAAATGTATTGCGCCGTTACGTGAGTGCACTACGAGAAATGGAGGACATCACTGTATAACGACTTTCTCATAAGAGTAAATTAGTAACAAAGCACTAACTTTTATCTCAACCGAATGAGCGAAAGACACCAATTGCCTTTACATGGAAAAACTTTGAAATAAGCATTCAGGAAACTCTGATTTTGAGCAAACGTTTGGACTAGTGTCTCAAAATTGTTCGCTCCCGCCGAAAAGTCTAATAATAAGTTTATTGCAACAAAGTGAAATAACATAATAATATAAGGAAATAGTCGCCTTCCTGAAATAATAGTATCTTGTTTATGAACGTCGCAAAGAGTTTTGTCTTGTTCTCCGCTTTCACAGCTAAATTTGCATTTTAGTTTAAAACAGTTTTTTCGTTGTATTTGTCTAGTTTGTCAGCTTAACTGAGTTTATCTGTTCAATCATGGACGATTCTCAGTCACTGCGTGTGTAATGCATGTCCATTAACCTCAGTTTCATGAATGGTCCTCCGGTTAAGTGATGTATCTTCCCAGTATTTTTTATGATGTGGCTCAAGGTGTTAGTAGATGCATTCTTTGTACCTCCAGAATATATGTGAATGATGACTATAGATGCATTACGCGTAAAATGAGATTCGTCCTCGATCAAACACATAAACTAAGCCAAAGTGACAAACCAAACACAACGAACAGTGTTAAACGATTATGTACTTGTAGCTGTGTCATCCGGAAAGAAATCGAAAGAATTCCGTGAAATGCATAAAGAAAGGAATTGTATAATAACACATGACTCGGGGGTTTCATCAAGTAGAGACTTGCAAAAGTTCGCACAGGGTAGACCAACATAACCTTTACCCCGAATACTATGCTGAGGGACGGAAATGACTTCATCATGGCGTAGCGTGCTCTGAAATTTTTTATGTGAACAAGCAGGTCCCAGGGATGGTCGGCGTTTCCCAGCCACTTTTACATAATACAATTTTTACATTTTTCGAGAGAAACTTAATGTAATTCCGGTAGCATAATCTTTGATATAATTCTGTTACCAGAATTTTTGAGTCGTTACCTGACTATGCTGTATAAAGAGCCATTTAATATTCATTTATTATAATTATACCCAACTGGTAAAACACAATTCTGTTTTCAATAGTTTCCCGCAAAGTGACACAAAAATCTATTCCGACAGCCAAATGCGTAGAAAAAAACATACGATGGAATGCGTATGGGGATGAGGAAGAGAGAAAAATCATGGCACAGTTGCTAAATTAATCATATGCTACCGCTTTATCTCAGTCTTCTTAGACTCTGTTACCAGAAACACTACAAGAAATTCCGTGTGGTGTAAAAAAGCATTGCCACTAAGAGTGCTCCACGGAGTCATGAGAAAACGCTAAAAACTTTCTTTCATTCAATGTTCACACAAAACCCTGAAATCTCACTTTTCTGACATTCATCCCATTAAGAGGTATGACATATTGAGGTTCTTATTTAACTCTAAAGTAGTTTCTCGACATTTAGAAACAGCACTTCACATACATTTGACGCTCTATGCTTTTGATTTTTCCTCAGACCACATTTCACACAGAATCTTAGTCTGCTCCCGACATCTTACAAATTTTTTCTTCTATCGCTCAGTGCAGCGCTCGAGTTCGTCCTGCATGCTCCTGTGAGTAATGCTGTCGATCCTGTCCCAGTCGTCTCCATGCATTCTGCTTCTTAGCTGGTCGAAAATATCCAAAAGTTCCTAATCCGTTCTTGCCAAGTCTCTCCGTGTTATATGAATTCGCTCACGGAGAAAAGATCGTTCCGTTCTGTCGCAGATACGATGTGCTTCGGCGATGGTGAATAGGCGCTTACATTTCAAGAACTTCGGTGTAGCACCTTCATCCCGGCACTGCTACAGAAGTCGAAAGAGGACATCAATCGCGCTTTTCTCTACCGCCGTTGGTCAAGGCGTCGGCACAGTCTGCAAGTCTCCTCCCCGTAGAGGCGTAATACAAAATTGTTAAGGCTTTCGTGGCCATTTGTTGACAAACTGCTTGTTGACTTCTGTGTCGGGTTCTTCGGCCGACGTTCGTCTGATGATTTTTCTGATGTTTCACCAGCCCGAGTGGCTGAAATTGTCAAAATATCACCCTCCATTGCTGATGGTGGACTGGAGCCGTGCTCGCGGCCGCAAACTATACACACCTGGCGCGCCAACGTCCAAGGGCATCTCCGCGGTCACTTCCGGTGCGGTTCTCTTACCACCTGCGATAAAGCGATTCCCGACTTGTCACGCACAGTGGTGAACCTCACTGAACGACAGTTGACCGAAGAGAAAGTCTGCGTCCTTCAAAAAAAGAGGAAATTTCGCTATCAAAAATGTTCAATTGTTTGGTAAATCTTATGGGATTTAACTGCTAAGTTCATCAGTCACTAAGCTTACACAGTAATTAACCTAAATTATCATAAGGACAAACACACACACTCGAACCTCCGCCGGAACCAGCCGCACAGTCCATGACTGCAGCGCCCTACACCGCTCGGCTAATCCCGCGTGGCATTTCGCTATCATCTCGATAACTATACTTATGGAGGTCATCATTGTTAAAACCGGAACGGCTATTCGGACCCTTCCTTGTGAAAGAGCAGAGGAAATACGCACTGAAACAGCCGGGATATTGCTCCGAGCAAAACCATCAGCTAGCAACCTGAAGACAGAAGATGTACAAGCTACTAAGATCCCTAACGTCGACAAGAGTATGTTGGTACTGCCTGTCGGTGAAGGAAATGCGACCGTCGTAATGAAGATCGAAGATTATGAGCAGAAGATCCGACGACGTACCGAAAATTAAGGGTAGATCCGACGCAGCGTATCACAAAGAATACGAATCGGTTAATCAAGGCGTCTTCTCCGCCGGCGGACATACAGAGGAACCTGCTCAACACATCAACCCTACCACCTAGGCTGTATGGATTACCTATTATCCATAAGAATAATATTCCACTAAGACCGATTGTTAGCGCTCCTGCCTCTCCGACGTATAAACTGGGAAAACACTTGGCCTCTCTGCTCCAGCCTCACCTGGGGAAGACTGATTCATACATACAGCACTCAGGACATAGCCGCTGTTCAGTACGAACCTGTTCAGAGCGCTGCGTTGTCCGCTCGTCACATTGCTGCCAGTGACAGCGACAACGTTAACATTCGCGCGCTGCTGTTGGGAACTGTCCGTTGCCGCCGCCGGTCCGGTCAGACAAGCCGCTGACTCAATCGATTTCGCAATTCCTAAACTGTGCTGTTGATGCTACAACTTACCGGTCCACGGCAGTAGATATAGTTCTCGGCAGCAATCCGCCTCTGCACAAGCGAAACCTTACAGTTTTGTAAGCTATCTACCAACAAGGTGGAGACGAGTCGCATCTAACCGCAATAGTGGAAATCAGTATAAAGGTATAGATATTTGTAGGAAAATTAATGTTTTTAGTAGGAATAGTTTTCACGTGTATATGCAATAGTGTGAGATAAAATGTGTACACAAATGTAGTCAAATGGTATCGCATTTGATACCGGTAGTACGGTACATCTACATCTCCATCTACATGATTACTCTGCAATTCACATTTAAGTGCTTGGCAGAGGGTTCATCGAACCACAATCATACTATCTCCCTACCATTCCACTCCCGAACAGCGCGCGGGAAAAACGAACACCTAAACCTTACTGTTCGAGCTCTGATTTCTCTTATTTTATTTTGATGATCATTCCTACCTATGTAGGTTGGGCTCAACAAAATATTTTCGCATTCGAAAGAGAAAGTTGGTGTCTGAAATTTCGTAAATAGATCTCACCGCGACGAAAAACGTCTTTGGTTTAATGACTTCCATCCCAACTCGCGTATCATATCTGCCACACTCTCTCCCCTATTACGTGATAATACAAAACGAGCTGCCCTTTTTTGCACTCTTTCGATGTCCTCCGTCAATCCCACCTGCTAAGGATCCCACACCGCGCAGCAATATTCTAACACAGGACGAACTAGTGTAGTGTAAACTGTCTCTTTCAAAAATGGTTCAAATGGCTCTGAGCACTATGGGACTTAACATCGGAGGTCATCAGTCCCCTAGAACTTAGAACTACTTAAACCTAACTAACCTAAGGACATCACACACATCCATGCCCGAGGCAGGATTCGAACCTGCGACCGTAGTGGTCACGCGGTTCCAGACTGAAGCGCCCAGAACCGCACGACCACACCGGCCGGCAAGCTGTCCCTTTAGTGGACTTGTTGCATATTCTAAGTGTCCTGCCAATGAAACGCAACCTTTGGCTCGCCTTCCCCACAATATTATCTATGTGGTCTTTCCAACTGAAGTTGTTCGTAATTTTTACACCCAGGTACTTAGTTGAATTGACAGCCTTGAGAATTGTACTATTTATCGAGTAATCGAATTCCAACGGATTTCTTTTGGAACTCACGTGGATCACCTCACACTTTTCGTTATTTAGCGTCAACTGCCACCTGCCACACCATACAACAATCTTTTCTAAATCGCTTTGCAACTGATACTGGTCTTCGGATGACCTTATTAGACGGTAAATTACAGCATCATCTGCGAACAACCTAAGAGAACTGCTCAGATTGTCACCCAGGCCATTTATACAGATCAGGAACAGCAGAGATCCCAGGACGCTTCCCTGGGGAACACCTGATATCACTTCAGTTTTACTCGATGATTTGCCGTCTATTACTACGAACTGCGACCTTCCTGGCAGGAAATCACGAATCTCGTCGCACAACTGAGACGATACACCATAGGCCCGCAGCTTGATTAGAAGTCGCTTGTGAGGAACGGTGTCAAAAGCTTTCCGGAAATCTAGAGGTACGGAATCAACGTGAGATCCCCTGTCGATAGCGGCCATTACTTCGTGCGAATAAAGCTGCGTTGCACAAGAACGATGTTTTCTGAAACCATACTGATTACGTATCAATAGATCGTTCCCTTGAAGGTGATTCATAATGTTTGAATACAGTATATGCTCCAAAACCCTACTGCAAACCGACGTCAATGATATAGGTCTGTAGTTCGATTGATTACTCCTACTACCCTTCTTAAACACTGGTGCGACCTGCGCAATTTTCCAATCTGCAGGTACAGATCCATCGGTGAGCGAGCGGTTGTATATGATTGCTAAGTAGGGAGCTATTGTATCAGCGTAATCTGAAAGGAACCTAATCGATATACAATCTGGACCTGAAGACTTGCCCGTATCAAGCGATTTGAGTTGTTTCGCAACCCCTAAGGTATCTACTTCTAAGAAGCTCATGCTAGCAACTGTTCGTGTTTCAAATTCTGGAATATTCCATTCGTCTTCCCTGGTGAAGGAATTTCGGAAAACTGCGTTCAATAACTCCGCTTTAGCGGCACAGTCGTCGGTAACAGTACCATCGGCACTGCGCAGCGTTCGTTAAGCTGGCCGGAGTGGCCGTGCGGTTCTAGGCGCTACAGTCTGGAACCGAGCGACCGCTACGGTCGCAGGTTCGAATCCTGCCTCGGGCATGGATGTATGTGATGTCCTTAGGTTAGTTAGGTTTAATTAGTTCTAAGTTCTAGGCGACTGATGGCCTCAGAAGTTAAGTCGCATAGTGCTCAGAGCCATTTGAACTGCGCAGCGAAGGTATTGACTGTTTCTTGCCGCTTGTGTACTTTACATACGACCAGAATTTCTTCGGATTTTCTACCAAATTTCGAGGAAATGTTTCGTTGTGGAACCTATTAACGGCATCTCGCATTGAAGTCCGTGCCAAATTTCGCGCGTCTGTAAATTTTAGCCAATCTTCGGGATTTCCCGTTCTTCTGAACTTCGCATGCTTTTTCCGTGGCCTCTGCAACAGCGTTCGGACCTATTTTGTACGGTATACACTGAGGTAGCAAAAGTCAAGGGATGCCTCCTAATATCGTGTCAGAACTGCTTTTGCCCGGCGTACTGCAACGACTCGACGTGGCATGGCCTCAGCAAATCGTTGGAAATTCCCTGCAGAAATATTGAGCCGTGCTGCCTTTACCGCCGTCCATAACTGCTAAGTGTTGCCGGTGCAGGATTTTGTGCACCAACCGATCTCTTGATTAGGTCCCACAAACGTTCGATGAGTGGCCAAATCATTAGCTCGAACTGTCCAGAATGCTCTTCAACCCAGTTGCGAACAATCGTGACCCGGTGACATGGCGCATTGTCATCCATTATAGTTCCATGGTTGTCTGGGAACATCATGAATGGCTGCAAATGGTCTCCATGTAGCCGAAAATAATAATTTCCACTCACTGATCAGTTATAGTTGGACCAGAGGACCGACTCCCTTTCTTAACACAACCCACACCATTATGCAGTCACCACCAGTTTGCACAGAGCCTTGTTAACAACTTGGATCCATGGCTTCGTGGGTCAGCGCCAGACTTGGATCATACCACCGACCCTTACCACATGAAATTTGGACTCACCTGACCAGGCCACGGTTATCCAGTTGTCTAGGGTCCAACCGATACGATCACGAGCCCAGGAGAGGCGCTACAGGTGGTCGTCTGCTGCCATAGCCCATTAACGCCAAATTTCGCAACATTGTCCTAACGGATACGGTCGTCGTACGTCCCATATTGATTTCTGCGGTTTTGTCAAGCAGTGTTGCTTGTCTGTTAGCACTGACAACTCTACTTAAACGCCACTGTTCGGCCGTTAACCGAAGGCCGTCGCCTACTGCGTTGTCCTTGGTGAGAGGTAATGCATGAAATATGGTATTCTCGGCATACTCTTGACTCTGTGGATCTCGAAATATTGACTTCACGAACAATTTCCGAAATGGAATGTCCCAGGAGTCTAGCTCCAACTGCGATTCCTCGTTCACAGTCTGTTGATTCCCGTCGTCCAGATATAACCACGTAGGAAACCACTGAGTACAAATGACGGCTCTGCCAATGCACTGTCCTCTTATACCTGGTGTTTGCGATACCACTACATGTGTACAGGGTGGGGCAAATAAAAGTGGCCAGGAGAACAGAGTTCCAGGGTACAAAGAAACACAGCAGGGGAAAGGCTCAAAAGTGGCAACCTGACTATAGCAGATTCTGAAAGCGATCACCATTCATCTCTTGGCACTTTCGAGCCCTGTTCAGCAACTTGCTGAAGGTGGATCGAATCTGGAGTGCTGGAATTGCTGCAGTACCGTCAAAACGTTACGGTGCAGTTCTTGGAGAGTATGAGGGTTGTTGCGATACACCTTAGACTTGAGGGCTCCACACACAGAGTAGTCGCACACGGACAGATGAGGTGACCTGGGTGGCTAGCTAGGGCCGCGATCAGATTGACTTCTGCTAACAACTCTGTCAGGCGTGAAGACTGCGTAAATGTGCTCCAAGGTACGGCCGGCTGTATGGGCAGTTCCTCCAGCCTGTTGGAAGTAACTGTAGGTCTTTCTCTCCTCCGTTAATGCCGCCACAAATTTAGGTCCGATCGTATCCACTCGTCCAGATCGCTTTTATTTGTCCCACCCAGTATATGTGCGTCTCACTATCCCAAGACTTTCCAAGCCCGTCCTTGTCCTTGAAAATTTAATTACAAAAGGTAAATAGCCAAATAACATATGAAATTCACTACAACTTCATGAAAATGCACGTGTTTTTTCTAATATTACCTCTCAAATGTCAAATTAAATAAAATTACCAGTGATTAAAAAAAATATAAATTAAAAGTGTAAGTGTCGCCTGCTCCACAACGTTGATCCTACGCCGCATGTTTTAAATCCGTTACAATTTTCCGGCTGTGAGACGGGCCGAGCTGCTTCTTAGCGCTTCGCCTTCTCTGGTGATAGCATGACAAGTTATATGCCATTGGAAAGCTAAGAAATCACTCTATTTAGTGGTGTACAACACACTCGATTTCTTTCGATACTTTGCGAGTTACAAGCAATCATTTTCAGGTTTTGTTAGGTTTATACCCCCGCTCCCAATCGCATCAAGAAAATACCTTCCAGAAATTGTGTAGTAAGCAAGAAAGAAGAAAAGTGACACGTGGTATGAGTGTAAGAAATGCCTAGTGGCATTGCACATGCCTCTGTATTTGTCGGGCATATCACACCAACAAAAACTTTTAAAACAGTATTGCCTTCAGCCGCCGGCCGCTGTGGCCGAGCGGTTCTAGGCGCTTCAGTCTGGAACCGCGCGCTCGCTACGGTCGCAGTTTCGAATCCTGCCTTGGGCATGGATGTGTGTGCTGTCCTTAGGTTAGTTAGGTTTAAGGAGTTCTAAGTTCTAGGGGACTGATGACCTCAGATGTTAAGTCCCATAGTGCTCAGAGCCATTTTGAATAAGAATGGAAAAATCTCACGTATTTGTCTTTCAGTGTGCATCCAACCGTTCCATATCCGTATCGCTTCAATTTGCTTAATGTGCAGATGGAAACCTTAACGTCTTATTCTCTATTTAACACGGACATAGTTCTCAACAGGTGAGGAATCGTACTTAAGGACGAGCCAAATTACTTGCGTTTTAGTGGAAAAGTCTCTGCCGACGGGAGGAAAGAGAGAGCGGCAGACTGAAGCTCAGAGGCGGGCACTGAAGAGTACGCATCTGAGTTGCGATCGACAGGCAATGTCGGGATCGAGCCCAGCGGGTATATTGTTTTAATCTGTCAAGAAATCACACCTTTTTCAAAGTCTTCTGTGGCTGATGCTGTTACCCTTATACAACAGAAGCCAAAAGCGGCAGTTGGTTACTTCTGTACGTGGTCATACAAACAGAGGAAAGGCATTCAAGCTTTGCTGAGAGCTCAGGACATTTTACTTTCATGGTCTTTTCGCGAGATATACGTAGGAGGAAACAATATATTGGTTGACTCTTCTAGGAAAGTACGCTCTCAAAACTTCAACGGTAAACCACACTGCGATGCAGACCGCGTCACTTGGCAGTACCTGCCACTAGAGTTGGCTGTCCATCTCCGTGACGATTTCGAGCTTACTAATGCAAAATTTTTGATGAAGTCACTGCCTAATTGGGCTCAAACTTCTAGGAAGGCCTATCTCAACAGGAAATACAACACTGCTTGAGTGCACTGCATTTTACAATTTACCGTACAATAGCAACTGTTAAACGATGTCCTCCATGCATCTGGATGGAACACAGCACTCGTCTCTGCAGTGAATTCTTTCAAACATCCCCTCGTAAATCTCGAAAAGACTACAGTTCGCTGCTCCAGTTCTTCAACAGTTCACAACACGTGTGCTGTATTCCTCAGTTCTGACGCAACATCAAACAGAAAAATCTAGAGGACTGAGGTTCTACGATATTCAGTGTACCGGCCTTGCTGGGATCATGCTGGTGCGTTAGATGTCGTCTTACGTCAGCTGTGAATTTACTCGAGCAACATCATGATTGTAGCGTATTCACCAATCATGCTCAGGGATGAAATCTGAGCCCTGCTACAAGGGGACTTAATAGAAATGTTTATATTTCAAACACATCTGTGTAAACCAGGACAGCACTTCATACATAACTGGCGCAATTATGCTGCAGACGTCGCGTTCGAGGACCCATGTTTCCTGGAACGTTCTTCCTCTATTATTGCATTGTCTCACCCGTGTTGTTTCTGGCAAGTAATTGAAGGGCGTATTTCCTAAGTGACGCAACTCCATTTTTGTTATTTTGCTAGTTAGACATGCCATAGTATTCGCTATAAGGTATTTTATGTTATAGCAATAGTTGTATTTCCAAAACGACTAAATCTATGTAAAAAGGGCGTGAGAAAATGGCAATTATTTCCAAGCTGACGCATCTCGTAGTTTTTATTTCCAAGCAGTTGAATTTCCAAACGGCCAATAAGAAAGCCAGCTTTTGGCATGTCACCATCCAGCAGTACTGGCCGCTGCGTTTCGTTGAGTTTCTTCAGACATGTCGGAATTTCTCGATAATGTTGAATCAGTATCGTCAGCAAAAGGCAACGGAAACTATCGGAGTGGCAAAAAAATAAAGACAAAGTGCGGAGAAGTGCGAGTGACGGTCGCAAAGCGAAGATTTCATGCAAACATGCTGACGGACGCTGCAAGGCAGCTACCTTACAAGTTTAAAGTTTCTGACTATGAAAAGTTTCATTCGTTGTTTTATGGGTTGAAAGCTAAGGCACATCAAGATAATTTCATTACTAATGCTATAATCGTAACGAGATGCGAGAGGCGTAGAGGACAAGACTAAGAACGACAAAAATTTTCTGTAGAGTATTTCATTCAAACCTGTACTGGTGAAAAAGTAAAACTGTGCTGCTCTACATTCTGTAGCATTCTCAAAGAGACCCGAAGAGAGTACGTCGTCTTGCAGCATTCTGTTCTTACAATGGGGTTGCAAAAGGAGAGAGGTGAGGTGGCAAACGGCTCAGTCAAAGAACTGACTCAATTAGAGAGCTTCATGTGCACCGAGGGTCATTATGGCAGGGATAAGGTAAGCATTGTAATATTAATATTTCGAATAATCAGAATAACCAAATGCAGTAAGAACCCCATTATAGGCCTACGTACTTTATTTACGTGAAAATCTCTTAGAATCTGAATGGGTCCCGCTAAAATACGAATTTAAATTTCACATTATTATTGTGTCTATGCGTGATATGTTCTGTATAAATTAACTTCAACCGTACTAACGGAGTTCTAGATACAAAAAGATATTAATTTTGTGTTATTATCACCTTCAAATGGCTTAAATGGCTCTGAGCACTATGGGACTTAGCTTCTGAGATCATCAGTCCCCTAGAACTTAGAACTATTTAAACCTAACTAACCTAAGGACATCACACACATCCATGCCCGAGGCAGGATTCGAACCTGCGACCGTAGCGGTCGCGCGGTTACAGACTGTAGCGCCTAGAACCTCTCGGCCACTCGGGCCGCCATTATCACCAGACTCCACATAGCAAGTATCTTCCATCGATGCTATCAATTAGAACATTGTGGAGAATGTCCCATGAGGCCTATGTTGATAATGAAAGCCAAAAGCTGCAACTATCACTTTTACTATAAAATTTTTACTACTGCCTTCAGCCTAGGATTTGGCACTCCTAGAACTGACGTTTGTAGCTTTTGCAAACAAAGCAATCAACAACCGGAAAATCAGGATGATAATGAAATGAAAGAGCAGATTGAGTGTGAACTCTTGGTGCACAAGAAAAGAGCAAAACAATTCTACCGTCTAATGAATGACTCACTATCTGACAGCGCTGCATGTTTTATTTTTGACATGATGCAAAGCCAACCACTGTCACATACCTATTTGTGCGAGGCGTTTTATTCACGCCGGGTGTGCCAGTAGTACTTGGGCATCATTCAGCATTATGGTGCTAATCCTAAGCAGATGCATGATGATGTCCACTTTTACACCCGGTGTGAATATGATGCTAAACGCGGTAGTTTATCAGCTGAAAGTGCTGTATACCATCACCTCGAAATGTTTCTGAAAATAACTCACACACTCGTCAAATTAACTCTTTTTGTGATGGCTGTAGTGCCGAACGTAAGAACTATGTTTTGTTATCGGTTCTTTGTAAGCTTTCAGTCTTGTATCATGTGACCTCCCAGACTACTTATCCAGCCAGCCCTTTGCCAGTTGATAGCGTTTATGGTAGAGTGGAGATGATGATAAGGATTACAACATTATTTTTAATAGAGTCGGTAAGGTTCATATTATTGACAACAACTGGCAAATTTGTGATTGGAAGAGTGCACTCAGTCTGCGTATTGAATCGAAATTAGATTTCAAAATATTTGAAATGAAGGTCATAAGTATTACCTCAAAATCTGTCATTTGTAAAGTGCATTATCCTGATCAACTTGCTTGGTGCGAACATGGGCTATTTAAACGTGGCAGTATGTGATCCTGTCTTGTTCCTATGCAATCTCCATTAGGTAATCCTTTGAAGAAGGAAAAGATCGAGGACGTAAAGCGTCTTTTTGAAAAACTTGCAGTACATGATGGCCGTCCTACCATGATATTTTCTCTAAAATGTTACAATGTGATAATGAATAATGTTATTCCCTCTATTATTGTCGCATGCATTACTAAAGTGATGGTAATAAACGCTCTTGTCAGTAATGGGTTTAAATGTTAGTCTGGTATTTCAATACTTTTTGCTCGCTATACTGTCTTCACTAAAATACATATGTATTAAAACGTTCGTTATGACACAGCGTCTTATTATGTTGACATCCAGGTAGTGATGAACATAACGAAAACCAGGAATGAATCATTACCTTTAATCGAGAACTTTTGTTCCAATGTAACTTAGCTCCAGCACAAGTTGTGTATTTTATAGGAGTGTTTACATTCTGATTTTTTTTACTTTGGCATATTTATTTTCAATTACACAATGGTGCTACGTACAGAAAGTTCCAGTCAGCCTTTTGGATCCTATGACATTTTGCCGTTTCCCCAAGCTTCTTTTTTTATGGAGATACATCACTTTGTAAATACACTCTTCAATTATGATACACTGTGTTTTGTGCAGGTGACGTCCCAAAGGTCTTAAGTACACTGCGCAACAGGATTAAAGGACCAGTTTTTTCGGAACCCATTAATTGTCTCCCATTTCGACACACAGAAGTCTGAAATATGACTGGAAAGTGCCGACAACCTGCTTCTGTGACAGTGCTCGCCCACACTTCAAACAGCAACGTGTCGACACTTACGAAGAAAAGGCCAGAGCTCAGAAGTTCATCTGAAGTGTAAGATGGGTTAATGACGCCACATTGACACCAAATTTCACCACAGTTCTGCCCAATGGCACGGTGGACGTGTCACACGATGGGAACATCGTCACAACACCTGTTACGCACATTTCATCCCTTCTTTTAACGCCTCTGCGATGGAGGTCTGAACTACGACGCCCATTGTTGAAATCACGCTGTTTTCTTGTGAGTGGCCGAGGTAAACACTTAACCCGCATCACAGCTCAGAATCTACACGAAAAGGTCTCAGAGGGAGGCATAAAGAGCATAAATGAAATCACTCATTTCCTTGGGACGTTGAGTTACAAACATTTCGCAGTCGAAAACGACAGTTTGCAGTGCGGTAAGCAAGGGAAAGACGTTCTTGACAAAATATTATACTGCTGAAATCTCCCTGTCGCTTCAATCCTTCCCTAAGAACATCGTGGCCTAGAAACCCTCTTGAACGTGATCTCGCCCCTTTGAAGTGCAGTGCCTCCGCAATTCTGCAACTTTTGCTTTGGTGTAAGGCGTGGAACCACTAAGGACCGTTCAAAATCATTCGACGAAATTTCAACGTGATCCGAAGCAACAGAGAGTCGGTATGCTTCTTCAGTGTCATAAAGGTGCGGTGCTACATTGACACATGCGTGGATAAAACGACAAAGGGTCATTGAGCAATACTGGTAAAGCTGTCGTGCGTTATGATACAAATGTTAACAGGAAATAAGTCACAAGCACGAAAGATTTTATTTTTAATACTAAATACACACAACAATACATTGAATGTATTATTCTGTATGTTTACTATTCAATAATGCATACACTGAATGTAGCTGATCTGAAGATCGAAACCGATAGTAAGTAGTTATTTATCAGGAGCTGCATGAGGTTAAAATCTGAGGTTTTCCCAATATGATGCAGCAGTAAATCGCCCACCACTGATCCTTTAAGGACTCGAAACCCCGGGTACAAAACAGCTTCAAACGTCTGGTTACTTTGGAAATGAGTTAAAGTGCAAAATACTTGACACTATAAACTGCAGAAGTTTTGAAATTACGTTTAAAGTTTGTTGGAAGTCGCTAAGAGCTCTCATTATCAAATAGTGGATGAGTGTAGATAATTTGCTCTCCCTTTTAAGTTGTAGCTAGTTTCTCACCCATCTCAAGCTTTATTACGCCATATTCCCGTACTATATGTACTGCAGTGATATAATTCTGCAGGTACATTTAGCGATATATGTGGATACTGTCTGCAAAATATCTTGAGAATAGAGTTAGTAGTAAAGAATAATAAATTAAAACGTCGTACCTCACGCTGAAGTTTTTCTGCATAGTCATAAACATATTTGGGAGCAGTTAAGAAGGCGCATCAATGCTACGAGTACACTGATGCGTCTTCCCCAACAAGCTGTTCCCAGATATGTTTATGACTGCATAACAGTGGACTACACTGAGTGGCACAATGGTTGATGTATATCACACTGGTGCTTCTTCTCCTGCGTGTTCCTCCCAAATCGGTATGAGTTCGACAGCATGCGCACTTAATATGTTCCAAAACGTCGCGTACAAAACAGAATTTTCCGGTGTACAAACCTAGAATTGTATAGGTGATAAAAAGATAGGACTAGCGATCATTTGTGTATCTTCTCCTACAGTACAGGGTCCAATTATGAATATTACACAGTTCCTCCTGTTTAGACAAATGGAGCAAATTGGTTGTCATTATTTTTTGCATATGATTCCTACGGTAGGCTTTATGTGACTTATGGGGAGGAAAAGTCCGTTCATGGGCTGTTCCTTGAAAATATAGTACAAAACCTCCTTTTGCTATATTTTCGCCGCCACCACGGACCAAAACACAGCCGAGGATTCCAAGACGGCTACGTTCAGCAAATAACTGTAATTTTTACGATTTATTTCTAAAATCCCGATTTCGAACAACTTTGATTTTTTTCATATCTTTATCCGTTTCCAGCATGCAGAGGTTAAAAGTCACCCTACCCGTACACGTAAAATACCATTTAAAATCCGATGTGGGGCGGAAACGTTTATAAAGTGACGTAGCACGGAGGAATATTCTGTAAAGTGTCTCCGTTATCATTTGGGAATCCCATGTTGTAGTACTGAAGCGGAAAGTCTAGTCATAGGTAAAAATTAGTTTTGGGTTATTTCAATTTCACATAAGTAAAATATCTAAATTTAACTGATCAGCACATTTCTTTTCGTATGTGTTAAATGCCCTGCCACGGTAGTGAAAAGAAGGGAACCATCGGAAAAGTGCACTTGTCGGAGCACAAAAACTATGAATAAGTTGCCGTTTATTTAAAAGACTGACTGAATAGCGAGGTACAAGCTGCCTGATTTTACCTTCCTCAGCATCTTTAAAAAAGTTCCCAAAAATTTCGGCATGCAAACATATTCGCGCTTTTTTATGCTGAGAGAGAAGGAGATACTGACAATGGCGAATAGACGGAAAAGCAATTAGTACTGAGAAATAGTAGACATAGGTTGTGTTACAGAAAGGAGTGAAGGAGACAATGACTGGGAGGGAGGAATAAAGAGACAGAAAAAGAGAGAGTGAGCCAGTGAGACACAGAGCATGTGTCAATGACAAGGGCAAGAGAGACGTATTGACAGCGGGGAGGGACAGCAGCAGGAGGAGGAAGGAAAGAAAGAGATGTTAGGAGTGAGACAGCGAGAGGGAGACAGTGACAGCGAGAGGAGACATCAGTAGTAGGGACAGGACGAATGGGACTGTGCCTGTAGCACAGGACACAACGACGGAGGGTAATGAGAATGAGCTCGGCCGAATGAGTGAGTGAGAAAGAGCAACTGGGTGTGGGTGATTATGAACGGCTTACGGTGATGGACTAGTGGTTCAAATGGTTCAAATGGCTCTGAGCACTATGGGACTTAACAGCTATGGTCATCAGTCCCCTAGAACTTAGAACTACTTAAACCTAACTACCCTAAGGACATCACACAACACCCAGTCATCACGAGACAGAGAAAATCCCTGACCCCGCCGGGAATCGAACCCGGGAACCAGGGCGCGGGAAGCGAGAACGCCACCGCACGACCACGAGCTGCGGACGATGGATTAGTGGTTGGGAGCTATAGTTAGGGGAGCCTGTGGGATTTGGAGATAATCTGCAGATTAAAAAAAAGCGCGAGTATGTTCGCACGCCAGAATTTTTGGGAAAATTTTTAAAGGTCCTGTAAAAGGTATAATGAGAGATCTGGTACCCCATTTTTGAGGGAGAGTCTTTTAGATAAAGAGGAACATATTCGTATTGTTTGTGCTCAGATAGTATTTTTACGCTGGTGTATTTACGACTAGATGACGGTGCACCACGTTGCGTGGCACAATGGTTGACGTACATAGGTAATTTGAAGATGACAATTTAAACTGCCGAAACAAGTTGTGTGTGTATGTATTTATTGCAATCTGGGTAAATAAAACACCCCTAGTAAGAAGATTATATTCTCAAAATCAGAGATCCCTCAGCTGCTGATAATGTCAGGCAGCAATAACAGATACACGGTTACTATTTGTAATACTTGAGTTACTGTGTTAAACCTTTGACATAAGATTGTAGCTCTTAATGAGCAGATTACGACAGCATTTTTCAGTTTGATCAGTAACTGTATGAAACGGCCGGGTAGGAGATTTCCTTCGCTCTGCGACTGGTTGTTGTGTTGTGTCTACATTCGTAACGTCATAATTAATATTACTATTGAGATGGATGCATGGACACTGGCCGAAAGCCAATTAAAAAAAAAAAAGAAAAAATGTTTTAAACAAGATTTTGTGGTGGTCATTTTCGCAACAACTCCACATAGATTGCAGTAGTTCAAATGAAAAACGCCTTTTGCATGCTGCACGTTATGTTTTGTTTCCTTTATTTTTCGTTTGCACACATAGATTATCGTTTGCACACGTAGGTATAGATGTAAAATTATATATTTAAAACAGTTCATTGCGATTTTTATTATGAAATGGAGAAGTACTTACAGATCAGCCTCTAATTCATCATTTGTAAGCCAAACAAACAGCTTTCTGACTTTGTCATGTGCGAAACTGGTTGAAAGTTTACAGTTTTCCTTGTGGTCATTGTTTTCTCAATATAGCCTTTAATTGCCACTATGTGGGTCTAGAGCGTCATTCCTTTCTGTACGTCTTGCCAGCTTTCTCGAGTTTTGGTCTCAATTCCTTTTTCTGTGACTATATGTATGTTGATGCAAGTTCTGTGAACGAAAGAGTGTGTGTGTGTGTGTGTGTGTGTGTGTGTGTGTGTGACCCACTTTTTTGTACATTTATGCTTACTTGGGTGGGATTTGTGATCATCTATTGGGATTACTTTCTGTTATATGATCGGTCAGTGTAAAGATTGAGTATTTAGTTATAGTCACTTGTCGTTTAGTAGTTTAGTTGCATCTTCTTTTCGGCCTGTGTGAAATGGTGAAAGTCAAATTTTTGTCTCGCATGAAAGTCGTGAGACAGGCAACTTGCAAGTGAGGTCTTGCACCATGAACCGGGTTATCCCATAGTAATATAGATCTAGAATGAAATTTTCACTCTGCAGCGGAGTATACGCTGATACGAAACTTCCTGGAAGATTAAAACTGTGTGTCGGACCGAGACTCGAACTCGGGACCTTTGCCTTTCGCTGTCAAGTGCTTGTCTTGCAAGTTTCTCAGAAGATATTCTGAGAGCTTTTGGATGAAGGAGACGAAGTACTCGCGGAAGTAAAGCTGTGAGGACGGGTCGCGAGTCGTTCTTGGCTTAGTCTGTAGAGCCTGCGAAAGGAAAAAGGTCCCGAGTTCGACTCTCGTTCCTGCACACAGTTTTAATCTGCCGGCATGTTTCATTATAGTTCCAGTATACCGTTTGTAAACGACGAGATGCAAGTGGTGGAGTGTCCCTACCTGGTGGGATATCCTCGTGCCGGTGCACGGATCCGCCGTGGGCCGCAGCGGCGGCGGGCACCTTCATGACGTGCAGCGACTCCGCGTCCTCCGCGTCCTCTGTTGTCGTTTCCAGCGTCCCACCAGCGCCGCCCTCCCAGTCGGTACTTTCTTCAGGTCCACGGACATCGGCCGAGAGGTCCTCGATAGGCAGAGAGCGCTGCAGGCCGGCCGCCTCTCGGAAGCCTGCGCTGTCCGCCTGCTGTGCTGAGGCGGCCGCCTGCAGCAGCAGCAGCAGCAGGCAGAGCCGCGGCCATGTGGAGGAGGGTGCTGTCGCCGCCATCCCGAGCGCCGCACTGTGCAGTGCGGGCCGCGCCGCGCCGACTAGTAGAGCCAAGGCCTTCCAGCCGCCCGGGCCCATGGCGCACGTCCGCGCCCGCGGCTCCTTCTCCGACTGCTTCGGCTGCAAGGACAACCCCTCCGCTGCCGCAGACCGGTCACACGGGGAGGAAGATCCCCACACGACGCGGGCTCCCTCCTCTCACTCGCCGTCTCCTTACTCAAAAACACGTCGAGCAATTAACACTGCCCTCTTCTAGTAACCAGTGGCAGAGGCGGATCCGAATCGGAGACGTTCAGAGTTCACAGTTCTGGTTTTCTCCGAGACAATGGAGCCAACTGGTTTCACACGTCAAAGATATCCACTCGCGACACTGCGAGCGGTGTCGTGGATGACACCAGCACCCTCACCACCGCGATTCAGTGTTCTGCCAGTCAACGAATCCTCAACTGCTATTCTCCCTGTATCTGGATATACGAACTATTTTTTGCTGCTACTGCGCCTCCTGTAACGAAAAACAAGCATGATACTTCATTCGGTTGCAATTTAAAATGCTTTCAAGCTTTAAACGATGCAGTATGTAGTAGAGATTAACAAAATATGAATCACTATTGTGTCAAATAAAGATTAGCGGTTTCTTTCACTCTCTAGGTACAGCTAAGGCGAAATGGCTGCATGAAAAACGTGAAGAAATCGTAAAAAAAATGATCATACAATGTACGCTTTCGCGGCCGGCGTCTTCTTCAGCTACAATTACCGGGCTGAGAGGCAGTCATCAGTGTACAGGAGGTTTCCGTAAGAGCGTACAAAAATGTAACAGGACATAGGGATTGCTCCACTGAACAATTTGAGATAGGGAACATGGGGTAGGAGCACCCAGCTTAAGGAGATATGGGAATAAACTTTTCTACCGCTTTGTCTAGCGTTACTGTCTTCCAGCTTATTTACAGCTAACATGAGAACAATCAGCATTGGCGGCCGAAGACTTCCGGCATAAGAAGTCAGCCTCATTCTGCCAACGGCCTTGTCAAAGAGGGCGGAGGAGCGGATAGAGGTTCAGGGCACTCTCTTGTCCTAGGGGTGGGAAATTGCCCCCAAAGGCGGAAGAATCAGCAATGATCAACGACATGAGTATGCAGCAGGCAATGGAAACCACTGCATTAAAGACACGTAACGTGTATCCACAGGACATGTGGCCTGTAATTGAAGAAGTGTCATGATGATCTCTCCATTGGCAAAAGATTCCGGAATAGTCCCCCATTCGGATCTCCGGGAGAGGACTGCCTAGGGGGAGGTTACCATGAGAAAAAGAGTGAATAATCTACGAAAGGATAACGTTCTACGAGTCGGGGCGTGGAATGTCAGAAGCTTTAACGTGGTAGGAAAACTAGAAAATCTGAAAAGAGAAATGCAAAGGTTCAATCTAGATATAGTAGGGGTCAGTGAAGTGAAGTGGAAGGAAGACAAGGATTTCTGGTCAGATGAGTATCGGGTAATATCAACAGCAGCAGAAATTGGTATAACAGGTGTAGGGTTCGTTATGAATAGGAAAGTAGGGCAGAGGGTGTGTTACTGTGAACAGTTCAGTGACCGGGTTGTTCTAATCAGAATCGACAGCAGACCAACTCCGACAACGATAGATCAGGTATACATGCCGACGTCGCAAGCTGAAGATGAACAGATAGAGAAAGTGTATGAGTATATTGAAAGGGTAATGCAGTATGTAAGGGGGACGAAAATCTAATAGTCATGGGCGACTGGAATGCAGTTGTAGAGGAAGGAGTAGAAGAAAAGGTTACAGGAGAATATGGGCTTAGGACAAGGAATGAAAGAGGAGAAAGACTAATTGAGTTCTGTAACAAGTTTCATCTAGTAATAGCGAATACCCTGTTCAAGAATCACAAGAGGAGGAGGTATACTTGGAAAAGGCCGGGAGATACGGGAAGATTTCAATTATTTTATTTATTTATTTGTTTATTTATTGATTTATTTAACCTGGCAAGATTAGGGCCATCAGGCCCTCTCTTACATCTAACCAGGCATTCGACTTATTTTGCATTCATATGTCTTAGTAAGCATGTTAAACTACATCTAGTACAAAAAGCGAAATAAACAATTTGAAAGGTACACCTGGAAAAATACATACATATAGAGTTTATATTCTTAGGTCACAAGTACTGTTATAATTAGACATTATTGAAGAGACAGATTTTAGATAGGAGTGCTGGCAGCAGGGAGTATGAGGGAGACTCATGGTGAAGGGAGGAGAAGAATAGAGACATGATGAAACATAATTAAGGAAATATAAAGGAAAAGAAGATTGCGTGGCTAATAGAGATAGATGAAGAGGAAGGCATCTCAGGAGCAAGATAGGAGACGCTAGCTTTGCTATTTGACAGATGAGGGGATTGTCCTTGTACATTAATTTTGTGGAGAACTTTGTGAGGATGATAGTAGGAAATGCTTCAACTTCTTCTTAAAAGCAGCGGGAGATTACATCATGGTCAGACAGAGATTCCGAAATCAGATACTGGATTTTAAGGCGTACCCAGGAGCAGATATAGACTCAGATCACAATACAGTAGTGATGAAGAGTAGGCTGAAGTTCAAGACATTAGTCAGGAAGAATCAATACGCAAAGAAGTGGGATACGGAAGTACTAAGGAATGACGAGATACGTTTGAAGTTCTCTAACGCGATAGATACAGCAATAAGGAATAGCGCGGTAGGCAGTACAGTTGAAGAGGAATGGACATGTCTAAAAAGGACCATCACACAAGTTGGGAAGGAAAACATAGGTACAAAGAAGGTAGCTGCGAAGAAACCATGGGTAACAGAAGAAATACTTCAGTTGATTGATGAAAGGAGGAAGTACAAACATGTTCCGGGAAAATCAGGAATACAGAAATACAAGTGGCTGAGGAATGAAATAAATAGGAAGTGCAGGGAAGCTAAGGCGAAATGGCTGCAGGAAAAATGTGAAGACATCGAAAAAGATATGGTTGTCGGAAGGACAGACTCAGCATACAGGAAAGTCAAAACAACCTTTGGTGACATTAAAAGCAACGGTGGTAACATTAAGAGTGCAACGGGAATTCCACTGTTAAATGCAGAGGAGAGAGCAGATAGGTGGAAAGAATACATTGAAAGACTCTATGAGGGCGAAGATTTGTCTGATGTGATAGAAGAAGAAACAGGAGTCGATTTAGAAGAGATAGGGGATCCAGTATTAGAATCGGAATTTAAAAGAGCTTTGGAGGACTTACTGTCAAATAAGGCAGAAGGGATAGATAACATTCCATCAGAATTTCTAAAATCATTGGGGGAAGTGGCAACAAAACGACTATTCACGATGGTGTGTAGAATATATGAGTCTGGCGATATACCATCTGACTTTCGAAAAAGCATCATCCACACAATTCCGAAGACGACAAGAGCTGACAAGTGCGAGAATTATCGCACAATCAGCTTAACAGCTCATACATCGAAGCTGCTTACAAGAATAATATACAGAATAATGGAAAAGAAAATTGAGAATGCACTAGGTGACGATCAGATTGGCTTTGGGAAAAGTAAAGGGACGAGAGAGGCAATTCTGACGTTACGGCTAATAATGGAAGCAAGGCTAAAGAAAAATCAAGACACTTTCATAGGATTTGTCGACCTGGAAAAAGCGTTCGACAGTATAAAATGGTGCAAGCTATTCGAGATTCTGAAAAAAGTACGGGTAAGCTATAGGGAGAGACGGGTCATATACAATATGTACAACAACCAAGAGGGAATAATAAGAGTGGACGATCAAGAACGAAGTGCTCGTATTAAGAAGGGTGTAAGACAAGGCTGTACCCTTTCGCCCCTACTCTTCAATCTGTACATCGAGGAAGCAATGATGGAAATAAAAGAAAGGTTCAGGAGTGGAATTAAAATACAAGGTGAAAGGATATCAATGATACGATTCGCTGATGACATTGCTATGCTGAGTGAAAGTGAAGGAGAATTAAATGATCTGCTGAACGAAATGAACAGTCTAATGAGTACACAGTATGGTTTGAGAGTAAATCGGAGAAAGACGAAGGTAATGAGAAGTAGTAGAAATGAGAACAGCGAGAAACTTAACATCAGGATTGATGGTCACGAAGTCAATGAAGTTAAGGAATTCTGCTACCTAGGCAGTAAAATAACCAATGACGGACGGAGCAAGAAGGACATCAAAAGCAGACTAGCTATGGCAAAAAAGGCATTTCTGGCCAAGAGAAGTCTACTAATATCAAATACCGGCCTTAATTTGAGGAAGAAATTTCTGAGGATGTACGTCTGGATGGCTCAAATGGCTCTGAGCACTATGGGACCCAACTGCTGAGGTCTTTAGTCCCCTAGAACTTAGAACTAGTTAAACCTAACTAACCTAAGGACATCACAAACATCCATGCCCGAGGCAGGATTCGAACCTGCGACCGTAGCGGTCTTGCGGTTCCAGACTGCAGCGCCTTTAACCGCACGGCCACTTCGGCCGGCTGTACGTCTGGAGTACAGCATTGTATGGTAGTGTAACGTGGACTGTGGGAAAACCGGAGCAGAAGAGAATCGAAGCATTTGAGATGTGGTGCTATAGACGAATGTTGAAAATTAGGTGGACTGATCAGGTAAGGAATGAGGAGGTTCTACGCAGAATCGGAGAGGAAAGGAATATGTGGAAAACACTGATAAGGAGAAGGGACTGGATGATAGGACATCTGCTAAGACATGAGGGAATGACTTCCATGGTACTAGAGGGAGCTGTAGAGGGCAAAAACTGTAGAGGAAGACAGAGATTGGAATACGTCAAGCAAATAATTGAGGACGTAGGTTGCAAGTGCTACTCTGAGACGAAGAGGTTAGCACAGGAAAGGAATTCGTGGCGGGCCGCATCAGACCAGTCAGTAGACTGATGACAAAAAAAAAAATGAGAACAAGGTTAGCCGGCCGAGCGGTTCTAGGCGCTACAGTCTGGAACCGCGCGACCGCTACGGTCGCAGGATCGAATCCTGCCTCGGGCGTGGATGTGTGTGATGTCCTTAGGTTAGTTAGGTTTAAGTAGTTCTAAGTTCTAGGGGACTGATGACCTTAGAAGTTAAGTTCCATAGTGCTCATAGCCATTTGAACCATTTTTGAACCAAGTACAAGGTTACACGTCCCGTGCTGTTTATTTACATGTACATTCTTTATTTCTTGCAAGGAAACAAGGAGGACGAGCCTGATTCCCAGGATGCTATGATGCATGTTTTGTGTACTTTACTTGCTCATAAGGCTGCTCTGTTGTATCGTACTTACATTGTCCCATGCCAGAACGTGCTATGAATCAACGACAGACCCGTTAATTACTCAGTGCTATTCCGTGACGTACAGTATAATACTACGGAGCAGTACCCGTACAGTATTTCCTGGTCGCTGAATTGGAAAGGGAGGTCCTATTCCATGGCCTGCGAGGTCACCTGACTTGAATCTCCTTGATTATTTCCTATGGGTATACCTAAAGTCACTTGTGCATGAGAC